>NW_022045834.1:0-1275000 GCF_003285905.1 Drosophila hydei | reverse complement strand
TTGCAGCGCGCCCTGCAATTGGATCCGACGAGCTTCGAGGCCAACTACAATTTGGGCTTGCTGGCGCTGAAGCAGCAGGACTTTGAGCTGGCCGAGGAGCAGTTTGAGCTGCTGAAGGCTCAGCTCATGCAGCCGCATTCCGTGCAGCACAGTCATGTCTATTACCAGCTGGCCAAGCTGCAGGAGCGACGGCTGAGCAGCGCCTCGTCGGGGGGCTTCAAGTCGAGCAGCTCGCCAGGTGCCCTGCAGGCCTACCTCCAGGTGCTGGGCATCTCGGCGACGGATGTCGATTCGCGTCTGTTCGAGAAGGTCGGCAGCATGTATGAGCAGCGACAGGATCACCAGGAGGCCAATCAGTACTACAACGAGGCGTACCGCATCAACATGAGCGACATCAACATAGCCAGCTCCATTGGCTCCTACTACATCAAGCTGCAGGCCACGGAAAAGGCGCTCTATTACTATGAGCGTGCGGTGCTCGCCGATCCCAATGATCCGAACCTAATGCTGCGCATTGCCAGCTGCTTTCGCAATTCGTATCTGCCGCCCAAGCAATATCTGGGCATGTTCGAGAAGATCTATGCCCGCTTTCCCGACAATCTCACCTGTGTGCGGGCGCTGATGCAGGTGACCAAGTCACTGGGTATGTCCGAGCTGCACGAGCGCTATAGCCAGGACTACGCCAGGCTGCACAAGCAGCAGCAGGAGCGCCAAAACGAACAGCGTTACCAACAGCAGCGTCTCTCCTCGGCCACCTCCAGTCGAGGCAGCAGGAGCAGCAACCTAAAGAGTGAGTAAAGCAAGCACAGACAACGGCTATTTGCTATCTCTCTTGCTATCTGCCCCTTACAGCATTGCGACCTTCGAATGAGGAACGTTTGCAGGAGAATAGCGACATCTCCGCTTCGCTCGTGTCCAGCTCATCAGGTGGCTACAGTGCTGAACAGTTCGTTCAAAGCGGCAGCTCCTACTCAGGTAAGTTGCACTCGAAGCCATCGCCAGCTTAATCCCAATAAACGTCTTAACAGTGAAGCAGCATGTGGATCCGTTGGGCCCGCCTGCCGAACGTCCTCGCACTGGCATGTATCGCGCACAGCAGAGCAACGACTCGGACGATGATGCAGAAATGAACGCGGACAGTTTGTTGCCCATTTAGTAAATTTACATGAGTAAGAATGTAGAAGAAGCAACATTCTTACTATTTTTTAATAAATAAAATCTAATTTAAAATATTTGCAATTGAAAGTTTTTCAATTACCGAGTGTTGACTGTAAATGCCCCCAAATAACCGAATTAAAAATTACCGCCAATGCGCAAGCAGTTCAACGCAGCGGCTGTTGTGAGCATCCAGTAAGCAGTGTATACACTGCTTGAGCCCAACATTCCAATCGGATACGTTGAACTGCTTGCGCAAGCGATTCCAATTAAATGTTTTTTTTGGTTTATCGTTTATTACGCTTCAAAGCGGCAAATAATACATAATTTGTTGCTGTTTATTAACGGTTATAATTTAAAATCAATATAATTGTATTTTTTTAAAATGTTGTGTGGTTTTCTTTTCGCTGTTTGTTGTTGTCATTTACGTAATAACCGTTACTTGCCACAGTATCGTATTTCTTTCCTACTCCCTCCCTACGTTCGCACGCGCGTTTCCCACCTTTCGACGTTTAATTGAAATTGAAGTATAATTGTTGCTTGTATCGTAGAAAATGTAATTAAAAGATTCAATTTGATAGTTTGATACGATTACGGATAAGTTTAAGAATGCCACGCTCACACACATACACACAGAATTGTTGGTTTTAGATTTTAATATCTCCCCTTTGTAATTTAGACAAAAAAAATTAATAAAATAAAACAAAATCAAAAAATTAGAAGAACCGTTTGACAAATTTACAAATTTCTAATTTCTTGCATCCTTTTCTATTTCCCCTCGCTTAGTGCTCTCCCTCTCTGTCTGTTCTGCCAATTAGAAAATCAATCTTACAACTCTCTCTTGATTACAACGCACTAACTACCCCTCGCTCGCTCAATCTCTCTCACACACACACACATACACAACAACAACTGCTGCCAACTGCCTGGGCACTCCTCACATTTCTCTCTCTCTCTCTCTGCTAAACTCTCTTTATCTATCGCTATCTTATTTACACCAGCTTAGAAGCTCATGTAGCCGCGAGAGGTGGAACGACGACGCGCACACAGATACGAGATGAGGACCACAAGAATCAGAGCCGCGAGGGCAATGCCCACAGCAATGGGCACCACATCGGAGGTCTCCGAACTGTCGCAATCGTGCACCGTGGAGAAGCCAGTGGCATTTGCACTGCGGAATGCCTCCACCTGCACATGGCCAACACTGATCGTGCCAATGGTCTCGTTGCCGCTGATGGTCTCCGACATGTTGAACTTCTGGACGCGTGTGCAATGGTACGACATCTTCTCGGGCGTCTTGAAGTCCGTGTTCTGGCTGTTGTGTATCAACTGAATGGTCTGATTCTCTGCAATATAACGATAACAATAATTAGCTTAACAAATAAAATTGGGATCGATTTGCATCTGCTCTGGGCAAGCTAATTATGTGAACAACATTTCCTTTTCCAAAATTCATGTTCAAATAAATAACTTGAAGATTTTGTGGAATAACCAATTTTATAAATCATATATAACATATCAATACCAAAGGGAATACTTTATCTGCAAATAAATACTGAATATGTTCAGTAGTTTATTTTATGACCCATTTACAGCTCTAATACGTGTTCACACAGACGCACATGGCTAGCTGTAATCAGCTTTTATAACTAGAAACAATATAAAACCTTTATAAAAGATAAGATAATCTGTTATACATAAATATGTATATAACCCACGCCTAAGGTAGGCATTATTCCTAGTTTTCTGCACAAATTTCTATCAAAGTATAAACAGGACTCTACTCTGGATCCTACACACATTTAGCCTATTTTTTCAAGATAAAATTTCAAGGAAAATCCATTTTAAATTTATCCAGATGAAGGCAACTGCCAATAACTGTGCCCAGCGATGCAAACGATTCTTACTCTCTAAGCACTTACCCTTAGCATCGGGGAAATCTGCAGCGGATAGCGGCAAGACCACTTTGATGGAAGTAAGTGAAACGGACTTATTCTTGTTCTCCAGTTGCAGCACCAACGATTCCTGCGAGTCAACTGAACCCCAATTCAGCTGCATGAACTGCGTGACCTGGCTATCGCACAAGCAATGATCCAATTTAGCAGTGCTGGGCACGTTGAACAGGGCGTTGGACATGTTGCCGCCTACAAAGAGTTAAAGTTAATAATGTGATTGGAGGACTTGAGAGAGACTAGAACTCACTCTTTGTCTCGTAGGTAAAGTTGAGCTGAGCTGCCATGGTGAGCATAATGCAGGAGCAGTTCCATGAGCCGGCAGTTGGTTCTGGATACGGTTGTGGCTTGCGTGTAGTGGTTGGCACGGGCGCAGGTGTCGAGGTACTTGGTGCCACAGTGCTGGTTGTTGGGGCCGCAGTGCTAGTTGTTGTTGTTGTTGTCGACGTTGTTGAAGTGGTGCTCGAGCTGCTGGTTATGGGCGGTTTAGCCGTGGTTGAGGTTGTCGAAGTCGAGCTGCTGCTGCTCGATGTTAACGGCTTTTCCTGATCGGGAAAGTCGGCATTTTTCAAGCTCACCCCCAGCGACTGCGAGTAAACTGCAAGAGATGAAAATAAAGGTGTGCGTTAATAAACAATTGTGTCTTTAAAAAGTGTTATCTGTGTGTGTCTGCGTGGGTCTTCCTTATTATTTGATGTGTAAATAAACGATATGCGCTGCATTTATCAGTTGTTAACAGGTCATTAAACCTTTGCCAAGTCTTTAAGCCACGTTTTTAAGAAAATATGGCAGAGCTGTTCAATTCGATTGGCTTTCATTTGTATTCTTCGTTTGTTGAAGCAGTTACGGAATGAGATAGGCGGAAGACCATATAAGCTATACATATGTAGAGTAAATCCTTCCTTTCTTTAAAGAAATTGGGGAAAGTTCGACATAGCAAACTAGACTAGGCAGGCAATACTTATTACTGAAAGTGTAAAATTCAAAATCCAAGTAATATCAGTATACATTATATATTTGCTAGGCAATAAATAAAGGTAAACTCATATGCCCATAAATACTATGTATTCAGAGTCTCCCTCTCTATCTCTACCCGTACCTCCAGCTCTTCACCTACATACGATATATAACGAACGTATATAAATGCCGAGTTACCTTTCATATATACTAAACGTATAATTCAATTAAGAAATATATATGTGCATATATATATTTATACATTTATATTATAAATATATCATTCACGACCACAAAGCATTTACAGCGCTTTCTATTCAGGCATCCATTCGTCCACTTCATGTAGAATCAAGAGTCGACTTTAATATAATTATCATGTTTCAATGAATAACAAAATTTTAGTCGAGCGCTTTGTATTTCATTATATTGTTGCGTCGGCCCTCTTAGTTTTCAGAGCTCTGTCTGAGTCACATTGATGAATAATATAAATATTTGCACAGTCGCCAACTGATAACCAAACAGCCAGAAAGTACATGCGTTGGCCAACGGCTGTGGGGGCGAGGGGCAGGACGGCTGTCTATACTTGTGGGCGTGTCTGTTGCAAGTGACATAGATTTGTGGAGTGTTTGAAGGCTTTCAATTAAACCTTTGCACTCGCCACGCACAAAGGGTTTATTCAGCGACAGTTGCTACTGATAGACCTATAGATACTCTCCATATACTCCCTACTTCATGTGCGTCACTTTATTTCCGTTTAACTTGGCGATTAAACGTCGCAGAATTGTAAATAAATAAAGTTGAGAACGGCTCGAACTGACTGTCCAATGCTCTACTTCTGGAGTTGTATAGATAGTTTGTGATTTATCTTATACTCTCGCTTTCGTTACCCGAACAGCGTATCTCAATTATAGCTTGTTTTTATTTTCAATCCTCTTTGTTTTTATCTATAAAAGTTGAGTTTACAGTTCGTCAACAACAATTTTGCAAGCTTTAAAAAGTATCTATATCTGTATTTGCATATATATTATATATACACATATTTTTCTTCCATTTAGTTAATGACTCAACGCAGCTTAATTATATTATATTCATATATTTGTAGTAAAAAGCTAAGGTACTTATAGTTGCCACTTTCAAGACACACAGGTAACACGTTACGCCCCGTACCGCCCCCACTTGGCACGCCCATCGTTCTAGTTCAATGCCATTGTAACACGACTGCAGAGATGACCTTTAAATGCAAGTTAAGCAGCAGCAAACAGCAAATAACCAGACAACCAAACCCCTTTCGAAACAGACAACGGACAGAGAGACAAACCTTCAATACAATTTTCAGGCGTAACTGGAAAATTCCAGGAAAACTGCGCCAGCTAATAAGATTTATTTGCCATGGGCATGCAACACTAGAAAATCATGTGTAATGCGAGACCTCTAATTAAAGTTCAAAGGAAATGCTTCCTAATACTTGCTCTCGTTTTAGGAATTGCATTTGTGGCAGGAAATAATTTAAGCTTCTTGAAGAAAGTGGAATAATTTAACTTAGAAATATATGTAGCATGCAACAAAGTAACTCCAATAAGTATCTATAAAACTATGTATATCTATATCAATGTATTAGCTATCAAATGAAAGAACTCTCATTATTGAGTTTCTATTGTAAACTCAGAAGCTTAAAGGGAATTACTTCAGTTTATACTTAATAGAGGGCTTTAAGACTCGTTTGTATATATTATATATATTTAATCGAAACCTTTAACATTATATTATATTATAATTATTCTTATCTGCTAATATAGTGCATATTATCTGGCTAACTTTTCCCAAAATATCTTCCACTCTAAATTCGCTTACTTTTCCGATCTATATGACGCATATCAACAATCGATCCTATTCGAATTATGCGGGCCAGTTTCAAATGTATACAAAAATATATGTATGAATATGTCTATAGCTTCATCAGGCTTATTCTACAGTTATACGAGTCAGTTCTCAAGTATGTGTGACAAAATCTTATCAGCAAAAATTTTGCACAAATAAACAATTTGATTTTTCCGCAGCTGAAACTAATACACGAATATATATATTATGTATATATACAGTCGTATGTAAATATATATATAGATGGTATACTTTCTGCGTCTTTGTTGAAGGATTGCAAGAGTTAGATTAGACAAATATAAATAATATATAGCTATAAACATATGCAGCTAATGAACGGAAAGTATAAGCCTGATTAAATTTATATATAAAAATGATATATGCAGCGCAGCAAAGATATTGCTGGAGTCAATACTCAAATTGGCAAACAAAATTTAAGCTTAAGTATAATTAAATATCTATTATTTTATTTTTATTTTTATTTATATTTTTAAATAGTTAACAAATGAACAAATTAAAACAAATTGTACAATTTTTAAAACTCGTTTTTAAGCAATTATTTTTGTATACAAATTTAATTTTGCCAACGACTATTATATTTAAAAACATGCAGCAGCTGCTCTGTTCTAGAAACATTCAACAAATAGTTTAGGGGGAATTACCACATCTCTGCGACTGTTGCTGCTGCTATATCACAAATACGCCTGCATTTAGTGCTTACTGATAAAGGGGATATATACGTGTATGTGAGGGGGCGGTTATGCCTAAGGCAAACAACAAGCAAGTTAAATAAATAAACAACTTAAGCGTTGTTGTGAATCAAATATAATTAAATTGTTGATGTCAGGCTCAACAAAAGAAGACGGCAAAGTGTAGCCAAAGAGCAAAAGCGGAGAAGCAGGCAACAGTGAGAAATTGAATATGCCTGCATTCTGCTACACACTTACATACAAACGAACGTACATATGCAATGCGGGGGCTGCTGCTGCTGCCGGCTGAAGAAGCCGAAAGAGAGATAGAGAGAAATAGGAAAGCAAATTGTTTTATCTGCCCGTTGCCGTTTCTCATGCTCTATGCAGGTAGAACGTTGTTCTTGTCGGTTAGATAAGCGCAGCATACAATACAAACAAACATATGCATATATGCATCAGTAACAATAACGCATGTATGCGTAACTGGAGTCAGAGCTAAAGAAACCGCTTGCATTTGCTTCGCCTTTTTGTTCGTACTTTATGTTGCAGCGGTACTAAGCCACCATCTTGTTAGACTTCTTAGATTCTACTTTAGCACTTTGTCCTACACTGCACCAACGACAACCACGAGAAAAGTGTCACAAGCCAGATAAATGTCAATGTGCTGCAGACACACACACTGACATACTCACGTAAATGTGTTTAATACGTATTAATTATTCTACATGCGATTTTGTGTTGTTTTCCAACAGCCCTTGTAGATAAAACCACAAAAAAATAGAAACACATCCATCAGCCCGTCAAACGGGTTACGTGCGTGCAAGCGGGATGCCAATAGGCGAAACAGCAAGAGAAAAACAACAGAAATTAAATTGCGATGAACAAGCAAAGTAAATTGAACAAAGAGTTGCAGTTTTTTTGCGGGCGTTACGCGGTATGGGGTTAGTTTTAGCTTTACTCACCAGAGCTGCTCAACAGGAGCAAAGTCGTGCATACTATAAGCTTATGCCCGAACATATTGAATCTGCTGTTCGTCTAGCTGTCGAGTTTTGCAGTGCGTATTTGATTTAACTTTTCTTTTTCAATGTTAATATATTGGCAAAAATGTATTAACAGACTTCACTAGCTTTTTTTTATCCAAGCTGGTCTTCCTGCTTTCGCATATAATCGTTTTCTTTGATCTGCTAGCTGCTAACTTTATTGCGCACAACGAAAAATGAAATGACATTAAATAATAGTGCTGGGCCTTTCGTCAGCTGTGAGTACTATTTCATATCATCGCTAGAGGTTTATGTATCGATGAATTTTCATCGATAATATTAACAAGTATCTTACATCGACACAATGTGTTTCTTCCTTTGCGATATATATCGAAATAAGTGTTAGTTGCGACGCTGTCAAAATTGCGTTAACATGCGCGCCAAATTCAAATCAAATCGTGTCTTATTTGGAATTCATTGTATTGTTTAACAGCCTGCAACATTATAAAAATAATAAAGAAACGATTATTTAATTTTTTTACAATACATTTCTTATGTTTGTTTTTATTCACTCAGCCATTTTAAATTAACTTGTATTTTATACATACAGTATTTATATAATTATATATATATTTTTTCATATAAAAATAGTTCTTCAACTTTCATCAACTACTGATTAAACGTAATCATATATTTCATATTACTAAACAACACCCTAGCCTAAAACAAAGTATTGCATATATGTATTTATATACATATGTCTGCATAATATGTATAATATATCTATAGATAACCAACAAACAGTTTACTTTAAAGTTTTTGAGCAAATCCTTTGAATAAAAATATAAAATAGATTGCAATTGCGTGTTTTACAAATTAAGCAACAATTTCCAAAATACCTACTTAGACTCTAATAAAAAAACTGTATCAAAAAGTTCAAGTCAATAACAATTAAGTAAGTTTTTGTTTTTGTTTTTGTTGTATAGCACTTAGCAGCTAGCAAGAGGGGGCCTGTAGAGGAGGTAGAGTAGAATAGGGTAGAGTGTGGTGGGGTATCATAAGGAAGGGTAGTGTGTGTGTATGTATGTCACTTAGATTATTGCACCAGTTAATAGCCCGTTTCGGGCTCCTGTTTAAGCGTCATGCGACATGGCTCTGCAAATCAAGAAAAGATTCAAATAAGTCTCCAAATTAAATATCTACAGATATAGGGTATACGCACCCATCACATAGCTGGGCGCCATCATTTCGGGCACACGTATTTTGAGGGGCGTGCGACGCAACAGCTCGTCGGCACTGTTGTCCTCGCTGCGATTGTATTCGTTGAGCGTGATGTCCGCCGGATTGCGCATTCCGAGGCCGGCATCGACCGGCGATGTGGCCACTCTTTGGTAGGGATGCACTCGCTGTGGACTGTGCATTAGCTGACTCTTGTGCTGGACATTGTATTGACGTGATGCCGCCGCATCCATGTAGGCATTCTCTTGCGATTTCGGACTGCAGGCGGCGCTGCTCAATGGAGGCGTTACGGCAGACGAGGGAGTGGCAGCAACAACGGCAGCGACGGCAGCAGCATTGTTATTTGTATAGGCACGTAACGTATCCTCCGCATTGTTAGCCTCGATGAGCGCCTGTATCTGTTGCACATCCAGATCCAGGCCATGCGTACCGCTACTCGCCGATGCCAGCGTGTCCAGGGTAGAGCTAACCTGACTGCCATCCAAATTGCCGCCATGCGTTGGACTCTGGTAATCGTTGGACTGATTGGGCGGCGACAAGGGCAACGAATTGTCTGCCAGTTCACCTGTGTGCGAGCAGCAAAGGATACAGATTAAATAGATGTCCAAGTTGCATAGCGCGCTTCCACTTACCGCCTAGCAGCATCTCCTGCAGCAGCGAATCGATGTGCGCGACGCCAAAGATTTTGGCAAATTGGATTTGTTCAATCATCTGCCAGGTAATTGACTGCAGCACCGGCAGAATGAGCAGAATCTCGCCAAATCGACCACGAGACTCGTATTGCCTGTCCGAGATGTAATCCTCCAGATTGTTGAGTATCTGATGGCGCAAGGACTTGATGCGATTCGGCTCATTGAGACCCTTGGCATCTAAAATGAAAAGAGAAAAGAGATTTGATAAATTGCCTCTGCTGCATGCTCGTAGCTTTATATTGAAATCTATAGCAACTCGATGTCGTTAACTGCTGCACTTACTGGGATCAAAGAAGACCAATGCCTTAATGCAGGCGAATTCGGTATCGTCGATCCCCACGTCTTTCATCACAACCACGAGTTCATCAATGATGCGTGCTCCAATGCGTGAAATGTCCAAATTGGGCGAGACATGTGGATCTGAAATGGATGCAGAGCTTGAGAGACATAACAAACAAGTTGTCTAGCTAGTAACAACTCACCTGGACAATGCCTGGTGATGACACAGTTGTTGCTGAGCAGCAGCACATCCTTCAGATGCATAGAGCGGCGCGAGAGACCAAGCAGCAAGTGCTCACCAGCATGGGCGCGGAGTAGAGCGACTTGATCGTCCAGCTGTAGATCATTGAAGGCCGGTATCTGTTTGGCCCACTCGACTAGGGTGAGCAGCTGCTGTTTCATTGACTCGCAGACATCGTTGATGCTGGCAAACTGTTTGGTCGAGAGATCCTCATTGATGTTGGGCTCCATGGCGGCGCCCGCTTTCGATTGTCGCGATTCGTTCTCCGCCTTGACGAGCGACACAACCGATAGTCCATTGCCTGGATTCGGATCATCATTGGAGGTGCGACGGCAACTAATGCGATCGCGTTCGTTCTGCACTGCCTCCTTCTTCATGCCCGCCTTGAAGCACTTGCGCAAGCGGCAATAGCGACACTGATTGCGCTTATCCTTGTCCACAACACAGTTGCGCGCGAATCTGACGAATGCGAGACAGTTGGCTTTAAGAGCGTCTTGGGCTAGTCATCATCTGGTTGCACTCACCTGCAGGTATACTGATGATTTTTGCGAACGCTGCGCCTGAAGAAGCCTTTGCAGCCATCACAGCTGGAGGCGCCATAGTGCTTGCCCGTCGCCCGATCTCCACAAATTGCACAAACTGTCGGCGACTGTTGCTGTTGCTGCTGTTGTTGCTGTTGTTGCTGCTGCTGTTGCTGCTGCTGCTGGCTGCCGCTGCCACTGCTGTTGTTGTTGTTCGGTGAGTACATGATGTTGTTGTTGTTGTTGTTGCTGGCATTGCTGTTGCCATTGCAGAGAGTGAAATTCTCGCTGCTCTGATTGCTGCTATTGCTAAGGCCGAGGCCAACGACATTGGGACTCAGCGCATGGCCAATGGGTGAGCCAGCAGGATGCCCAATAGGCAGAGCATCTGCATGCATTATTTGACTTTCGGCCGATTCTGTGTGCGAGAGAGAGAAGGCAATTGACATTATAAATCAAATATATATATAGATATGTATGTATGTACAGAAAAATGTAATAGCTATTCTTTTAATATTTTATGCAAAGTAATTCACATTATTTATATAACTCTGTTTTCCTCCACAGTTTAGCCAACAGCAGCACTCTCCCATAGTTTGAGCAGCTCTCGAATAGCTCACAGTTTGAGTCATACTGTGTCAGTGCATGCCTAAAGCGCAATAGGCGAGTGCGCAGTTTAAAAAGCATTAGACACATGCCTGTTGAGCTACAGTCTTGCGCAATAAAATTACGAGTGTATATATATATATACTAATTAACTTTTTTTGCAAAAAGCATCAAATTTTTAATAATAATAAATATTTAAGCTTCAAATGATTGCACTGCAGCACAATAACAACAGTTGTATAGGCGCTGCTTGCCCACGCAGCTGATCAGCACTGCTTTACAGTTTAAGGGCTCGAAAAAGAGTTTACTGTTTATTTAAGCTGCAGTTCTCTGTGCATACGTAAAATTCAATATGCGATTGGTGCAGTTTGAATAACACTGATCTTGAACTTTGTAAGCAGTCAAAAATAAACATAAATATTCCTTTAAAATTGTAACTAATAAGAACAGAAAAAGTAGACACTATAAACACTATAGCATAAAATTAACACACACACACCATCACTTGAGGCTGTATTGCTGGCGCTGTTGTCCCGTCGTCGACGTCGCTGCTGAATTTGGCGCTGTCGCCTAACTATTGCCGCCTCCCCATCACTGACACGTCCACCACTGGCATCGCCTTTGGTTTTGCCACGCAACAGAATGCTGCCTATATCGCGACTAGTAGGAATTTTAACTCTATCCGACTTGCGCACCATTTTAGTGCTACTGAGACGAGAGACGAGACGACACAACATTTTTCACTGAGCGCGCGATTGTTGGCTGACCATTCAAACAGATGCCAAGCCTCTGCTGCGCTTGCTGCCGTTGCCGCTGCCCCATATCCATATCGTATGTTGTCGCGGCTTTCGCTCTGAGTCTCTATTCGTGTGCGTATCACTGTATGCGTTAATCGACGCTTAAATCAATTCACTGTGTTTGCATATGTACATATTTTTGTCGCTGTGTGGCGCTCTCTGGGAGAGCACAAACCAGACTTGGAGCGTAAACGAATGCATGTATAAAGAGAAGAGAAATAATTATACGCTGACACATACACTAGTAAAGGCATTAATTTTGAAGACATCGTAAGCAAACGCAAGCGAGAAGCCGAGCACATAAACAAATAAATAAATAAAAAAAGCCGGCTTTAAATTGAGCATTCTTTATATGTATGCGTGTTTGTGTTGGCGAGCGAGTACGTGTGTTTGAGAGTGTAAAGGCACGAGATAGACACAGAAAAACAGACCCGAACAACACAAAGAAAAGCTGCTATAATTAAAACAAAAACAAGACATCGCCTATTATTTTAATGTATGCATTGAGAACTGTAGAATATTAAGAAAAAATATATATAAAAAATATTTATAAAGAAATCTAGCGAAAATTATAAAATGAATAAATTATTGGCTTGTCTGTAAAATTAGCTTAATGAATTTAAATAAATCAGAAATATGACAAAAATAAAACCAATTATAAATAATATTAATAAAAACACTTGTTAATTTTATTCTGTTAGCCATAGGATTAAAAGGTTTAATTATCAATAGTAAAATTTAAATTGATAGATTTACTGCTATGATTCAACAATTTCTACTTATTAGCACCTTATTTTATCTAATATACATTCGGTAATTACTAAATATACAATTTAACACTTTAGTTCAACATATTCGCAGACATTAATTACATCATTCGACACAGACACCTTCAATTAACACTCGCTTTTCACGCCTCACGAGAACCAATCTAGCCACCCACAAACAAGTGTATAAAAATAACTCTATAAGCAGAAGTAGAAGAAGGTAGAGAGTAGCAAGAAAGAGAAAAGTCAACAACAACAACGACGATAACATGTTTGGGCTATGATCATATTTTTCTCTTTGTTTTGCGCTTTATCCAAAAGTTTTATTATAGCGCTATAATTTACTTGAGTCTTGCTATAAAACTCGCTTGTTCGCCGTGTCTGCCGTTGTCGCTGCGAGAGTTCGCCAATTCGCTGTTTGTCAATTCTCTAGCTAGCGAATCAGTGGAGCGTATGAATTTGTGCAGCGTCATCGTTAGAGTTCAATATTTTTTCTGACGTGCCGAGTCACCGTTAGTTTCGCAAAGCTAAATGTTGTTGTTTTCTTCTTAGTTTCTTGTTGTTGTTGTTTTTGTTGTTTGGGTATATCGATTCGTAATCGGAGATTAAGAATGTTCATTGCATTTTCGTCTTTGTTTTCAGCATTAGTTTTTTTCTTGCATTTTTCTGCGCCAAAAAATATTTTTATGGCCAAAACATAAAAAATATTTCATTCGTATACCACTGATAAGGGCAACAAGTAATACGCACTGTATTTACCGCTGTTGTTGTTGTTGTCGAGCTTTAATAATAACGAAGCGGATGTGCAAAGCATGTATCTATGACTACATAGAGCTCTAGAGCCTGTTCAATTTTTATTTACTTATACAACTGTGCGGGTCGAGCCCCCGAAATACACTATAAAAACGACGCCACTATATACATAAATACATGTGTGTATGTATAGAGAAAGTATATGTATATAGATAAATGTGAGGCGCGTGTGCGTTTGTTTCTAATTTTTTGGAATTTATGTCTGGGTGTTTAGATTTTTATTACTGTTTTGTTTGTTAAATTTGAAAAAAATTCAATTTAGCTTTTTTCTTATAATATATAAATTATGGCAAGGTATTAGCTAGTCGTTCATTGCAACATTTTATATTGACTTTTCACAGTATTTTATTCGCAGTATATTCATTTTTTCAATAATGTGAGAGAGATGTTGATTTATGAGGACGGCTTGTAAGCGATATTAATAGAGTTAAGCAGATAAATAATGAAATTATAGAAAATAATTAATTATCCATATTTTCGGGTATTCATTAATAACTGTGTATGCATCTGTGTCAAATTCTAATATATTGGCACATGTCTATGCCCAGATATAGATTTTTCTTTGATTTCTCAAGAGGTGAATACTATATTTGAATACTATATTTATTTTTGGTTTCTATCTGAAGAAAACAAACTTTGCACGAACTACGCAATTTTCATGTTATTTTTAGCTAATTTATTTTTTCATGCTTCTTATACATAAATATATATTTATAAACATATATATATGTTTTTTAACTTTTAAAACATCACGAGGTACAGGTAAAGTAGTATATATTCCATTAAAAATTATTTAAATTATAATGTCATTAGGCACAACATAATTTCCTTTATTCACGAATTAAACAAAACAATAAAAATATTTTTGTTGTATCGCGTTTAAATGAATGATGTTTGGAAACTTACACGAGTGTACGTGTACGATTATATGTATATAGTATATATATTTCTATATATTTCTACTTGAATGGCAAAGCAATGCCAGCGTTTATAATGTCGTTATATTACTCAATGCTCACTGATAATCGTTTCAAGTAACATATCATATCTTATAGAATTTTATGCTGATAACATATGTTATTTGTCATATCAGATAAACTGAAAGTTTTCTTTAATAGAAAAAAAAAACAGATAAAAAAGATTTTATTATACATTAAGAAATTTACATTTACTACTAATATGATTGCTACTAATGGTAGTACTAATACTCGTGATACTATTAATACGGCTTCTACTGCTATTACTGGTACTACTAGTATTATTAATACTACTACTATTACTAGTACTACTACTATTACTAGTACTTCTACTACTACCACTACTACTATTATTGCTACTAGTACTACTATTACTACTACTACTACTACTATTACTACTACTACTATTACTACTACTACTACTATTACTACTACTACTACTACTACTACTACTACTACTATTACTAGTACTACTACTATTACTAGTACTTCTACTACTACCACTACTACTATTATTGCTACTAGTACTACTATTACTACTACTACTACTACTATTACTACTACTACTACTATTACTACTACTACTACTACGAATACTATAAAATGTCATAATATAAACAGAAGATCACTTTCAAGATATTTCTATTGTTAAGTTTTGTTCAGATTGAATGCTATGTGAGTAATAATAAAATTTTAAACATTTATTTCGACTAATCTTTCTATTCATTTATTTAGTTATAGAAAAAATCAGTAGCATATAATATATACAGCTTCTAACATATTAAGCGCTGATGGAAATTTAATGGTAATAATATTTTGCAAAATAGATGTAAAAATAATTGCTAAGTTTAATGCAATTTATGTTAATCAAACGAAAAACAAGTACAAGTATTTAATGAACAAGAAATATTGCGGAATATGTAATACGCCTAATGCAATTGTATATATATACACAGCTTTACGTATAGACCAAGTAATCTGATTAACAATTTTCAACAGTTTTTTCAGTTTATTATGTAAAAGTTAGTTTATAAATCAAAGTTAAACACTTATATTTATAATCAACTTAGCAGGAACAGAATAATGCAATAAGAATTACGCAACCAATATGAATGTCCATCATATATATGTTTATATATACATATTTATAGCTATTACTAAAATGATTAAGTCCAGCTGCAACTGATGTGTATAATGGAACAAATGCCTTTCATCACATCAGCTTAAATTATTGCTTAACATTTTTCCTATTGTTCAAACAATGAAAACAACTGACATTAGAGCAACGTGTAATTTCAGAGCAGTGCAATCCGTGCACAACTTATTGAACAGCCCCCGCTGCTGCCCCCAATTGCCGTAACCCCGCTTAACCCACACAGACCAGCTAGGGGAAGCTTCTTATCGGCTTCATTTCAATAACGTGCCTAATGCCAGCGCTGATAGCTGAGAGACACAGAGGAGCAGACCGAGACAGAGAGAGATGGAGAGACTTAGAGAGGGAGAGGGTGAGAAGAAGAGACAGTGGACGACGCAAAATACTCGATTTAAAATCGAATCAAATGAAAATTGCACATGGCCACGAACCGTAGCATGAATTGATAGCGATTATAACAAAAAAAAACTAAAATGTGACTCAACGCGATATCGAAAAAAATATAAATAATAATTTGTTGCTTTTGTTCGATTCATTGGGGAATTGCGTGCTGAAGATCGAATTTATTTTGTATGCGTAACAAAGGCGAAAAGTGAAAAACGTTTCCAATTGCAAGGTAATGCCTAGCAAAACAATATAAGATTCCATATATATATAAAAATATATATAAGTAGACCCGACTCTTTCCTTATCACAATAACTGGCAACACGCCTAGACTTTTCTCGATCTGGCAGCGCCACATTGTAATATGCAGGTCTTGCTTAATTGCCAACATTCGTTGAGCTTTTGTTTAAATAATTATTCCTCTTAAAATTTACCAATTCTGATATTTCTCTATTATATAGTTTTTTAACTGCTTAGGGTTTTACAACCCTGCCATTACATAGGTCAGCCAAGCTAATTGGCATTAAGGGCTTGCAGCTAAAAAACTAGCGAATTATATAGCTGATAAAACTGTTTAAAAATTCATTAGAACAGCCACGAGCGTTGGCATTAAAAATGTTTTTTGAATAAATTATAAATTATTGCGTAGAGTTTTAAAAAATCTATTAAATTATATATTTCTATGTATAAATGTATATGTATTTATTCATATAACATGCACAATTAAGTTAACAATAAGCTTAGCAATTAGCAAAGTACGCCTGTACTTAAAGTTATAATAAATCATGTGCCAATTGATTGAGCCGATTGAAAGGTGGAATTTCATTAAGAAATTTCAATAAACAAAAAAGAACAAAAAAAAAAGAAACAAAAAACAATTATATATATGAAAATTATGAATGAAATGCACAAAAATCTGTTAACAACAAATGAAAACATAAAAGTAACTGTACAACTGACAGATGAAAAATGACTGGAGAATCTTTGAGATACAATGCTAACTAACAGATTCGTAGCATCCTTGAGATACAATACTATTTAACAATAAGAAAGACTCTAACACACAAAGACTAAAAATATTTTAAAATGTGAAAATTCACTTAAAGATGCAAAAGTATCTGTAAGTCATAAAAGTATCTAAGAGCCAAGCAATAAAGAGCTAGTAGCTACGATATATACTTATTTGAGTGGTGCTATGTGTTGAATACTTAATATTTGAAATACAAATATATTAAGATACAAAAGTATCTCCAAATCTCTAGCTACATAAGCTAATTGCATTTAATTGCAAACTTCTTCATGAGATGCTGAACAATATCGTGCGCACAACGTTTGATGAAGCATACAAAATGTTGGTAGGACAAAATTTTAAGATACAAAATTATCTGTAATTCACATACGTCTTTTAAAGCTACAAAAGTAACTATGAAATACAAACAACATGTAATGATGAGCTACTAAAGAATCTCTGAGATAGAGTAGATATGCAAGCGCATGCCACAGAAAAATAATCAGTAAGATACAAAACAAACTAGAAGATATAAAACTATCTAAGAGACAGAGAATGTAATCTGTGAAATGGAAAGTTAACTGTGTGTATTACACAAAGAAAGAATCTTTAAGATACACAAATCTTTATGATAGCTATAAGTAGGTAAAACAGAGCGTGAAAGAGAGTAAGCATAATGTAGAAATTATCTGTACGTTTCTCACAAATCTTTAAGATACACATCTGAATATCTGTGAGATATAACAAAACTGAAACTGAGAGATATGAAATATCAGCTTAAGCTATCTCTGAGATACAATAGTAACATTTCTTGGCAAAAGAAAAGATACAGAAAGTATCTATGAGATACAAAGTTAAGATCTCTATTACTTTTAAATGTTGAGCTAGCTCTATGATAAGAACTTGAGAGCTTAATGATATTATAAATGAAGAGACTAACTAACTACAATTTCTAGTTAAAAATCCAAACTCTTTAGATGATTTAAGCTGTCAAGAACTTGACCTTTCAGACTTATTTCTGAATGAATAATTTCGCTATAAAAAGCTGCTGCTGCTGCTGCTGATGATGATGATGAATGACAAGTGAAAAAGCGTATATTTATCCAATCAAATAATAATGTCATCAAACAAATCAGATCGTAAAACCCAAATGCAAATGCAAATGCAAAGATAATGTTGAGCTCATCCGCAACCAGCGTGACCTATGCCTATATTTGCCCAGACTTATCTACTGAGATATACGCGTGTAGTCGGTGTTTTATTGGAACCCACACGAAGTGCACTATCGCGTCATTGTCACCTCATTGTCAACTGTTATCGGCGATGAGATGCAATAAGGCCGAAAAACCCGCAGGTCATTTATTTGTGCTAAACATTAGAAAGGGCTAATAGATAGTATATAGTGTCTATATATATGCATATATATAGATTATGAGCCAATCGGCACATGAAAGATATGACAGCTGTGTGAATATACAGAAATCACAACAAGTGCTTGTGAAAGGGTTTAACCGATTCAGGGATTATTAGACTCAAAATGTGAAATGCCTGTGGCTGGGGCCAAGGAATTTCCCAGGTCAGTCCAATATTGGTTCCAAAATTCAAATACTTGTCAAATAGTTAGATAAATATATATATTTGTGTATGACATTGTTGAAACTTGTTTCTCTTTCTCTTTTTTTTAGTTATAGATATATCTTAAAGCGGACTTGAACCAATTAGCTAACGTCGCTCAAATGTAAGAATCAACTTTTTATTTTTTATTGAAATTATCATTATCTTTATGACGAATAATTGCGCGCATATTGTCTATAATTAAAATGCTAAAAAACGTCTCAATTAAATTGTTATTAACAAAAAGTCAAAGCAGGTAAGACAATAAGCTGGTTCAATCATATAAAGCAATTGCTGCTGGTGCTGCTGCTTGTTAATAACTTGTCTAACTATATGTAAGCGGGCTATTGTATCTGTATCTGTATCTGCAATTGCAAATGTATCTGTATCTATAGCTATCATACGACCTGACGCTCTTATATACATATATCTAGTCGGGTGTAATTTTCTATTTAAAATGTTTGCTTTAGTCTTAGTGTCTTGGCTCTTTTTTAATTGGGCTCTAACGTGTTTCAGATACATTTGTATCTCCAAACAGACGCCGTGCAATTAAATTACGTCTTTGCCTTGAACTAAGCTGCCATTGCCGGCGACATTTAGAACTTGACTTGTCTCGGCAATCATCAGCAGCTCGTATAAACTAATAAGCTTTTCCATTAAGCCCAGCCACCTCTTCAACTATAGTTTAGATGTATCATCAGTAATTTTTTTTTGGGTTTTATTTTTGTTTTCGTTTTTAATTTTATGTTAAACACCTTTCAAGAACACATACGAAGTGTTGTTGTTTTTGGGCCGGATGGGGCCTCAACAGCTTTTGGCCAGTCACAGTGATTGGACCACATTCAAAGCATGATAAGCACACAGAAAGTCAGGAATACTTCGATTCGGCATGGACCTACCCCAAAAATAGCTTCGTTCAGGTACAAAGTTCAAATTTCAAGTTTCAATTTGGCTATCGATAATGTTTTTTGTCATACAAATTATGTTCTATTTACTTGAGTGAAAAGGTTTCTTTGTGAGTGTCGAAAAAGCACTTCAAGAAGTATATGAAGAAGAGAAAATTATAAAATGAAATATGACATTCTTTGGCTATTGAATTTATAATTTATATATGATTCAGATCTTTTCTTTTCATTTATTTAAATATGTTATCTATTTATCTACCTTTGTAAACTACATATAATACTTATTTAATATATACCTCTTTTTTAATACAATCTTATTTTCTTCTTCTGTTATACATATCTTTTATCTAGTGTATCTTATAGATACTTATGGATGGGCTTATCAAGTAGCTCGTTTCTAATATGTCTGCATAATCAATAAGCTACCATTTATTTGGGTTTGTTGCTGTCTGAATCAGCTTTTGACATTTTAAATACCCTAACTAGCAGAAAACATATCACAAATTATGTCTGCATTAGGCTTAACTCAATAAGAAACATATTTTTTAAATATATTCAGAATTACCACAAATAGACTTCTTTAGTAAAACTACAAATATCGTAATATACGATATATATCGTATAGTTAATACAATTTCATTATGTAAATACAAATTTTTTGATCTGTTCATAATTATTATGCATTTCTTATTTAAATATTAGCTTTGTGCTATAGATAGATCGTTCCTATGATTGTCTTATATATGTATTTATAGCTGTCGATCATTAAAAATGATTTCTTGTGTGAAAAACTTATTTGCTTTTCTAGACAACTTAACAAAACTTAATTACGATTAATACGGAACTAGCACACAACGTACTATCATATATGGAACTATAATATAGAATACTATAGAATACATATATCATACTGTCATATATCAGAAGAGATATATTATATATTTGACTGTCTATAATATATATATATACATTTATATCTGACTATATACAGGCAATTCGTCGTTAAAAAGAGCTTTTCAGTTTTCTAAGAAATCTTCGTGGAAATGGAAAGGAATACATTCAATTCATTTACTAAATGTTTTTAATGTATGAATGTAATGAATGTATCTTCAGTTCTCTTTCTGTAAGGGTATTCAAGCTTCGTGCTTGTCACAGTCAGACAATTGTGTCATTTCGCTATCAATTTTAATTATGAAGCCTCAGCCAAGTGCGTGGCTTTACGATTTTGGCAGTATATTATATTTTTGCTGTTATCAATAAGTAATTACGCTAGTTTTTCGAGTGTGTCTCAAGTGTAAATGATCCGCCCTCTTCATGGCTACCCCCTTTTTTGTCTACTTTTTTCATTGAATGCTTGTGTGTGTATGTCTAGTATTTCCGGTTGGATCACTGCAAGCGGCCAAGCTATTGATTATTTTATTAGGTAGCTGAATAATTACAAGAAATTAAAGCTAAGTATCTACAAATAACACGTGCAGTTAAAATAAACGTTGATTGGGCCGCAGTTGCTATATGATCACAAGCGAGTATACTACGGTACTCAATACCCTGGCAGAGGGGCCAACGGAGGTGAGCAATACTCAATAATTTGACGTCTACGTCTTAAATATGAATGCAATTAATAATTAATTAAAGCATTCGTGTGTGAAATGCCAATGAAAACAAAATAATTAAGTCACAAGCGATAAACTGAAGCAAAAGACGATCAGATAGATGAATCAATCTCTGAGATGCTCTCAAGTAGTTTCGAATGTTAAGATTGTACGTGCTTTAAAAAGGAAATATAAAAATAAAATTATAAAATTTCATAAGTTTGTAAAAATTGTTGAATAGTCTTTAAATAAAAAATGAGTTATTACTAAATTCTATTTATAGTTTTATTATTTATTTTATTACTTTTTATTTATTATATATTAGTTCTTAGCAATAAATCTTAAACAAAAATATGTATAATAAAAAATACTACCTTATTAATATTTATACAATTCAAGTAATTTTAATTAAATTTATTAATGTAAATTTCCTTGAACAATTTAAAAGTCTTTGTAATCATTTTGCTTATAATTTTTTAATAACGTATATGAGCATCTCGTGTTCATAATATACCTATATATATGTATATATTTATATATATAATTTTATTTTCATGGAATGTTAAACAAACTAGATTTATGTATTTAGATACAGTTTAAACACGAGAGCAAAATATCCATTGAGCTAATTGTTCTTTAATGTGATTTTATATGCCGTAAAAATAATTGCAAATGTAAAATAAAACACAGACCTAGATCAAAGATAATAAGCTCACAAATATATATAATTTTATACTGATATGCATATGTACATATATATATTTAGCAACATTAATAATCTAAGAATATACCTGATGCCATACACACTCGCAAAGACCCCCAAAAGTCCGCATAATCACAATTCGTGTTTTATGATTGTTTTGAGCAAAATCTAATCAACTATAGTAGAGCTTATTCTATATGTAAATGCAAGAGCTAATCTTTGATAAGCACTGCAATAAAGTTGTGCTAATCAGAGGCAGAAAATAGAAAACATGAAAAAGAATTTGATAAAAAATCTAACACGATTCACGTAAAGTAGAAGAATTATAAAAACTCTTCAGATATGGTAAATATAATATATGTATATTATATATTTAAACATGACATATATTGGCAATGTTTACACTTTATATAATATATATTTATTATACAATCACAGAAAGTGAAATTTTGATATATTTTTGGAACTGTTGTCAAAAGGAAAAAAGAAAAACGAAATTATAAAAACAAAAGTATAAACACGCGCTATTAAAATGTATCTTATCAGAGCGAAGCGAATGTACGCAAGCAAATCAGAAAGAAAAGGAAAAAAATATAAAGGAATATAAAAATGTTAGTGAAGAGCAGAAATGGTGCTAGAAGAACGAAGGCTAAATGCTCTTAGCCAGAAGTTAAATATAAATTTAAACTTTAATTAGTATATAATATGTAAATATTCAAAAAAAATATATATATTTACTTAAATTAATTTTAAATTGCTTTTTAGTTTAATAAATATTTTATTTTATTTTTATTATATAATAATAATATAATAAATATATTTTTTATTTTAATTTAATTAATATTTTAATAAATTTTTAATTTTTTTTTTTTACATTTTTTTTTTAAATTTATATTTTATGAATATATATATTTATAAAATATTGCAGCTAGACTTTTTAAAAATGTACATATATTTAATCTGTATCAAAAGATGAGTCAATTGAGCTTCAATCACCTGTCTTTTCTATATTTTTAAACATTAAAGTTTCAAATCTTTCTTGATTTAATTTTAGATTTTTAAAATAAATTTTGGTGTTGAATCACGTATTGCCGGGCCTCAAAACAAGCTAACAAATAATACTAATAGTAGTTATAATTTGTATTGTATAAATCTTTACTATATTATTTCATTAAAAAATCGTAATAATCGCGATCTTTTCAATATAGAGCAGAGCAATTTTAAAGGTAACAAAATCTTTTGATTTTAAAGATATATTAAATTACCTATAAAAAACCTAACTGCAAAGGCTATACTCAAAAATTGTACTGCCTACATATATAAACTATATATATATGAGTTATATGTCTGCAGGGGCATTTAATCTAAGCCAGCACGATAATAACTGTTTTTCTTATTAAAATAAATGTTTTTTTGATAATGATAAGTCAAGTTCAAATGTACTCAGCAGGTGCTCGACGAGTATGCCAAAAGTATGCAATGAAAATTAAAAGGAAGTGAGAAACTATTGAAATCGTAGCAGATTCCAAAAATCGAAAAACAAAAATCTATAAATTGCAAAATCCTCAAAAAATAATCGAAAATATTTCAAGCTCAATTTTATTTGAAATACTCTTACAAATACCCAATTTGATATTGTAAAGTAATAAATTTTCGTTCAGTGTATGCTTAGATAAGCTTCTTAACAAAAAATAGCCCTGAGTTCTATTGGGCTTGTAAAATCAAAGATATATACAGATATATGTGCTTAACGATAATGGCGCATATCGAATACTGGACGAGGCGCCATAAAGCCATAATAACAAGGCTAAATATCATGGCTACAGATTAAAATATATAACAATATACTCTGTAAGACTGTACGCCTGAACTCACCCATCATTTGCAATAGATTCTCCTCCAAAAGGAATGGATCGTCATAGCCCGAATTTGTTAAATTTTCGGTTTTCATATTTAACAAACTGGGCAACATTGAGGCATACATTTGTTATGAACTAATTGGCCAACGTTTCTATGCAATTAATTTAGATATATATATATATATATCTATATATATATATATCTAACTATAATTATTATTCACAGAGTGGTTTCCTCGTTTTTTCTCAGCTTGCAAGACGCGACAATGGGCAAATATTTGAAAATCCTTCACACTCGGCGCAAATTTATTTTCACACAAATTGCTGTTGGCGCATATTTTGTTGTTGTTGTACACACACAGACACACACGGAGACACATACACGTAAGTAAAGTTCAATATTTGCACAAATTAAAATTGAAAATAACGAAGACGATACTCGAAATGTTTTTCAACGATACATATATATGTCTATATATATATAGATAGATATATCTAGATATATTTACATCGATAATCAGGTTTGGGGTTAACAAGTTGCAACACATAAATAAATAATGCTAATTAATTAAGTATTTTCTCTTTGTTGTTGTTCAACTATTTCTCTTATCACAGTCTTTTTTGCTTCTTTTTTTTTGGAATATTGTGAATTTTTTGTCTAAATTCAAATTGATTGTGTTTATTTTTGTTAGTTCTTGCGATGTCAACCGGCACAATACGACGACGACGACGACGGACACCGGCTATGTCGGTGCTCTCGGTGCTTCTATGTATTATAACCGCCCAGTGCGAAACACTGACTAAACCTCAAATAATGTTCTCAGCACGTACTAACTGTCTTAATATTATTTGTTGTAGATATAGAAGTCAACGTCGGCCGGCGACGGCGGCGGCGACAGCAACGGCGACTCAGCAACGACAACAGCGCAGTCCGCTGCTGCTGCCACAGCTAACGTCGCTGTCGCTGTCACTCGATCGACGTGCGTTCGGCTCTAGGCTCTCGCCAAACGGCAAACACACATAAAGTTTATTAAATATTATTACTATGCTAGTTGTTGTTGTTGTTGTTGTTGCTGTTGCTGCACTTGTTGCTGTTGCCTTAGCAAAAAATTGTTAACAATTTACGGCGATTACAGCTCGGTGCTCGGATCGTCTTGTGTTCGTGCCAGCGAGTCAGCCAGGGCATGCGCAGTCGGCTCTGTTCTGGCCTGTTATCAATCTTCTGGCTCTCTACACACGTATATACATACATATATACACGTATATATATTTATATGTGCATACACAGGTCTAATTGTTTAATGGCTGTTATACATATGTATGCACACAAAGTGTCGCACATTAACAACAACATAAACATCATACAATCATTTGAAGCTTTTTGGTTTTGTTTTTTTTTCTTTTATTTATTTAGATTTGCGGCGCGATTATCGCGACTGTACTTCAGATTTACCTACGCATTTTGGCGTCGCAAATTTTTTTTGGCTATTTTCTAACAGCTTTTTTTATCAACTAGAGTTCAGTTTGAAGTTTTATTAGAATTTACAAAATATCTTGACAAACAACAAGATATTGAAACTCAAATATTTATAAGCAAATATATTGTAAATACAATTATCAATAATTGAAAGGCAACAAAAAATTAGTTATAAGTTAAGTTATAACTTATAACTTGAATACATCAAGTTACACAAATATATTGTAATCTTTTTATCTATTTTATACTAATTATATTGACAGTCAAATCCGTCTTCCTTTCACTCTTTAGCTGACAGAGTTAGCTAACTAAAATTAAAAGTATATCAAAACAATGCAAAGCTTTAATCATTCTGATAAGGCGTGAAGGAGTTGTGTATAAGATCTAAAATAGAGTATTAAGACAATGGCAAATATTTGAAAACAATAAAGAGAGATATGTTAAGAGAGTGGAAGGGGGACAGTGAGAGACGGGAGAGTGAAAAGAGCGAGAGTAGTATGAGGAAATTGGAAGACACAGAGATTAAAAATAGAGGGAGGGAGAGTGAGTAAGAGCCAGACAGAGGTTGCAGCACTTAGTTATTATAAAAATATAAACTTATTTACGTTTTTTTTAAAAGTAAATAAATTTGAATATATATTAAATTCTAGTTTCACACAAATCACACTTCATATATTATAAATATAATATAAATATAAATATATTTATATTACTTAATATAAGCTATTCTAATTTTTTTTAACAATATTTATTGTTTTATAAAAATACATGTTTTTAAATTATATATGCATTTTGAAAGAATATTGTTAAAAAAATTAAAATAGTTTATATAATAATTTTTATATTGAAGAAAATTGCTTAATTTTTATATTTAAAAATATTTTAAAAATTAATTTTTGTTTTATTATATGTATATTTATTTATCAATATATGATATGATATGATATAATAAATAAATGATATTTATTTATCAAAAAGATTTAATATAAATATAAACCATTTCCTCTTGTGTTAAATAATAAAACAGCATTTATTATTTAGCCAAAACAAAAATTTAATTTTCATTTTAATAAAATCTATTGCAAATAATATTTATCGGATTTATATATATTTTATATTTGTATTCTTGTATTATTTCAATGAGCAAAAAGCCGTAGCCTTATGCTAGAGGAACTTTAGCACTTGTCACAACACAAAGCCAATAAAAATATTTTGTAATGCGATGCCTTTATTTATTTTGGTTAGGGTATGAGCTGTTCGTTTTGTGTCTCTCTAGATTATTCCAATTGTGGTACACTCATAGGCCTGGCCTGCGTGTCTGCGTCTGCCTATTTGTGGATCAGATCACTTTCAGCTTGGCAAACAAGCATATCGCACAGCTCTGGCGACAGCGTCGAGTGGCCCGCTTTATCATTATCTGAATCCCGGAGTTCAGTAGCAACTGTCAGCTCTACAGATACAGATATATATATACATATATATATATATACATTTGTACATTATAGGTCGCTCTGTTGATACGAGAGTGAAGCAGTCAGCCAAGCTAAGCTGTCAAAGGCGCTGGCTTATCAGTCACGGGCCATAAATATATATATTAACATACATACACACATATAGACATGCATATATATATGTATATATATATATATATATATTGTATGTATATGTGTATCTTTGTCTATATAAAACAAAAAGAAGTCTGGTTGTGAAACAGGCACAGCTCCAGGCTGGGATGGTAACGCTGTGAGCCGTGTCTGGCAGTCGAGCAACTAAATCGTACATAGATTAATGATTCGCCTTGATAGGGTGCCCCTGGTACCGGTACCGCTGCCAAAGACAAGTTGTTTTTAAACATTTTTTTTTCTTCACAAAAATAAGTGAAAGAATTTGCCGGTTGCAGGCAACAGTAGACAACAGTTGGGTATGATGTGCATGAGTTGTTGTGTGTAACAGAGAAATAAAGATATAGGGTTTGTCATAAGATATAGATGCAAAGTTATAGATACTATATATAGTATATAAGATACTTGTATTATATGTTTTTTTTATTTATATTATTTATCTATTTCGCATTCTGTATATATCTTAAAAAAGTTATATATATTATTCTGAATTCTATATATGATTCTTTTACAGTTCTCTAATTTTCTTGAATACATATAAATAATAATATATAGATAAAAAAATATGCTTGCTATGCTCCTTTTTCAAAGATCTAATAGGTATGTATACTTCCCATGCCTAATAAAAGAAACCAAAAATGTATAAAAATTTCAACTTCTAAGTTCCAATTGCTATCGTAGTATAATCCTGGTAGGTCACACCAATAGATACTATCTATAATTTTCTTATATGAAATTCGAATCTAAAAGTCTCTTGCAGAGTATGTGCTAGTCGTTCCATTTTCTGTTAAGGCTCAATTGTTTTTGTTTATTCTTTGAGCTGGTTTTCAAAGCTGAGCTGGACGTTGGGCGTTGATTGATACTTGTGATTCAATTGAATATAATTCGCTGGCAGTGCAAGTGTGTGTGAGTGTGTGTGTATATGTGTCTGTGTGTGTGCACCCCTGCGATTGTCATTCAACATTCAACATTCAACACCCGTGTCGCACACATCACTTACTCATGCACAATCATCGGAGCTGGAGGCAAAGCCAGAGCGACATGGACGTCGGCGTCTCTTATTGTTGTTGTTGTTGTTGTTGTTGTATTTCTCGCACTTTAGCCGGCGCTGCTGAATACGCCGGAATTTCTGTGACGAAATCAAACGGTGTTGGTGGAAGCGAAGGCGATGGCATTTTTGTTATTGCTTTTGCTTTTGTTTTTACTTTTGTTGTTGTTGTTGTTTCTTTTTGTTGTGCAGTTGTACTTTGACTTATTTTTTTTTTTTTTTGATTTTGAATGCCCGGCTAAAGTTGGCAACGTCATCGCTGAGGCTGGCACTCGTGCTTGTGACGTCACAGCGTTTAGCCAAATCAATTAAGCTTAACGCTTATCAATCAGTTAAATATCTCACGTGATATGCTATCAAAATTAATTGTAAGCAATTCCGGGAAAAATATAGATTCAAGCCTACCAGAATATATATTATTAATTATATATTTAATATATATATATGTGTATTAAATATATATTTAATCTTATATATAGTTAACCCATTTTGTTTGATTTCTGTTTGGCTCAACTATTGCATCAGACTACTTAGATATATCTATATATAGCTTTGGCTTGAGCGCGCATATTCTTTATCATACTAAGACAACTTTCTCAATTTCCTCTGGCGTAATATATTCAAAATCCGGGAAAACACAAGATATACCTTTCCGTTTCCTTTTCCTTAAGCTAATATATATTTATATATATATAGGTTAGATTATAATATTTCATTTTGAACTTAGGATATTGGTTTGATTTATCAGACTATTCAAATTTATATAATTATTTTTTTAATTATTTCTATATTAAATTATAAAAATTTTAATAATAATACAAATATTTATAAGTGAATAAAAATAAATATAAAAATATTAAAAATTAAAAAAAGCCCACATTAAATTATAAAAAAATAATAATACTAATATAAATTATAATAATATTTTATTTATTTTCTGTACTATCTGGACTTTGCTTCGGGCACTATAAGAGAAACATCGATCTCAAATATTTCCCTGCTCAAACTTAATTGTTCCTTTTATAAACAGACTAAAAATTTTAGTACATTTTCCTTCAAAAATCGCGATCAGTCGTTCGACCTGTAAAGACGTGAATTCGAACAGCCTTCGCTTAAGCTCTACTGCTGCAGAGTTCTAAAAATAGAACTTTGCGGTGCATTCTTCAACGCAACAGCAACAAAAACCGCACACGCAGCGTTTTCTTATCGCTTGCTTCCGCGTAACTCAATTGCTTTAATTGCAATTTACGAAATTTCGTCGCTTGGCGCGAGTGCGCCTGCACTCAAAAGCACAATCCGCGATGACATCTAATGTCAATAACCTCGCTACAGCTGTAAAGGTAAATGCAGAAATGCAAGCCCAGCTTAACGTTGTGATGGCAAATAGGCAAGCCTCCATCATGCCAATAAACTCAAAAATAGATATCGCCTCCGTGCAAGGCATCACTAACAACAAAAACACGAAACGTAAACAGCCAAATTCACCAAAAACCATCAAGAAAAGGCTCATCTTCGACGAACCAAGCACCAGCAATGCAGCATTAATATCAGAAAATCGATTTTCACTGCTCGTAGAAGAAGATGAAGACTACAGCGAATCACCTGTAGCTCCAGAAGCCCCAGTATTGACCGACCAGCAAACTACTCCGAAACCTCGTCCGCCCCCCATATGGTGTCCAAACATCAAGTCTGTGGCCCTACTTCAACAGATAATAGATAAAGTAATTGATGCTAAATCATACGTAATTAAGCCAAAGAAGAATAACATAGGTGTATTAACCCAATGCAGTGAGGACTATCGCAGAGTTATAGACCACTTTACTAAGCTGGAATTGGAGTTCCACTGCTACCAGCTTAAGGAGGACAAACCATATAGAGTCGTGTTCAAAGGGCTTCACTCCAGCACTGATACAACACTAATTAAAAAGGAATTGGAAACCAAAGGCCACACAATTACAAATGTGCACAACCCACTGAGCCGTATGGACAAAACACCGCTAAATATATTTTTTGTTGACGTGGCTCAGGCCCCCAACAACAAAGAAATTTTGGACATTCGAGTTGTCTGCAGGCAACGCTGCACAGTGGAACTGCCAAGAAGATACAACGACCTGACACAATGCCATCGCTGTCAAGAATTTGGACACACACAACGCTACTGCCACAAAGCTCCCAGATGTGTGCGTTGCGCCGGGAAACACGCATCCAAAGACTGCACCCGCGAAAAGGACCAGGCACCAACTTGTGTGCACTGTGAGTTACAGCACCCAGCCAACTATAAGGGCTGCCAAGTATACAAGCGGTTGCGCAAATTGCAATCCCCAGCACAAAAAAGGAGTCCCACACAAACACCGTCTACGGGTCCGAGTACTGCTTCCGAAATTACAAGGCCCCGGAGCATTACCCAAGCCACGAGCTTTGCAACGCCTATTAGTGGTGTTTCTTACGCACAGGCCGCTAGAGGTGGACCGTCAAATAAGAATACCACAAGTGACACTTTGTTCACTGAAATGCTTCAGCAACAACAACGTCAGTTTGACGCAATTAATGCCGAGCTCAAAGCGATGCGAGAAGTACAATCCCAACAAGCAACCATGCTAAACAGTTTAATGGCCATCATAACCAAGCTTGCCTACAAATAATGGCTTTACGTGTGGGTATCTGGAACGCCAATGGCCTGAGAAACAAGACTCAGGAACTGGCTGCGTTTCTCTCACAAGAAAACATAGATATAATGTTAATAACAGAAACTCATGAGTGCCCCACTACACAAATTTTCGGATACGAACACTATCAGGCTCATGGTGAAGGAGCAAACTGCTTTGGTGGATCCTCAATCCTCATACGAGCAACAATACCGCATACACCTTTACTGCCAATTTGCAACGCAACAATGCAGGTCTCAGCCATCACCCTGCCTACGTCTATTGGAGCGATCGAAGTTGCGTCAATTTATCTTCCGCCAAACACTGGTCTGTGTGATCATCACATGGAACAGGTTCTAGGCCAAAGGTTGAATAAGACCCTCATCGGCGGCGACTGGAATGGATGGCACCCATTTTGGGGAAGCAATAGTGCGAATCGTCGCGGAGAAGTCATATTTGAGGCGATTCAAAACTTACAATTCAGCATATTGGCGACTGGAGCCCCCACCCGTTACCCAATTAATGGACACAGGCCCTCGGCAATCGACTTCGCTGTCTACAAAGGCATCTGTGACCGGCAATTGACCATTGAAGAATCCTTGGACCTATCCTCTGACCACCTGCCACTAATAGTCACAATCCACGCGCAGCCACAGCCCTTGCCCATTAGGAAACAACTACTGCCAGCAGGATCAGATTTAGGAGTCTTTAGGCGCGAGCTCCATTACTCTTTGCACATAGAAATGGAACTTAACACTCCTGAAGACGTGGACTACGCAGCAAACAAACTGCAGGAAGAAATAGTCAAAGCTGCGCACCAAGCCGCCCCACCATCTTGCCAAACAAGACAACAGTCTCCGTACAACATCCCCCTCACCTTGGAGGCCCAACACCTACTAATACACAAAAGATGGGCCAGGAGACGCTGGTTAAGATTACGCACGCCTGATGCCAAATCCATGTACAACGAAGCCACGAGGCATCTTAAAGCTGCTCTCGCCCTGCTTCAAAAGAGGTGTATCAGCGATGCGCTGGTACGAGCTGAATCGCCCACTGACGCAGAGTTTCAATTATGGAAATTTACAAGAAAGCTCAAACGGCAGCCAATACGACGTCATCCCATTCGGAGCATTTCTGGTTCCTGGCACATTGGAGACGAAGCTCAAGCTGAGGCTTTTGCAAACCACCTTCAAGACCAATTCACGCCGGTGATTACCGCAGAGGCCTCAGAAATCGAAGCAACAGAAGACATCGTTCTCTCGCCCCTCCCAGCTGAAGACCAGATAACTGGATGTACAAAAGAAGAGGTTCTTGAACACATCAGAAGAGTGAAGGCAAAAAAATCCCCTGGATATGATCTAATAAACGGCAGAGTCCTTAGAGCACTGCCTGACTCCACCATAGACTACATAACTATGGTGTACAACGCCATGCTCCGCATCCGGCACTTTCCAGCCTGCTGGAAGCGCGCCGTGATTGTGATGATTCCTAAGCCTGGCAAACCCGTGGGAGAAATTGAGTCGTACAGACCAATTAGCCTGTTGCCAGTACTCTCCAAAATATTCGAAAGAATATTTCTGGAACGAGTACTGACACATCTGGGACGCCAGGAGGCCATTCCAAACCATCAGTTTGGCTTCAGGAGACAGCATGGAACACCGGAACAGGTTCACAGAGTTGTGCACCATATCCTTGGAGCCTTTGAAGAAAAGATGTACTGCTCTGCCGTCTTTTTAGACATCAAACAGGCGTTTGATCGAGTTTGGCACCTGGGACTGCTGCAGAAAGTGAGGACCACCCTTCCAGCCCCATTTTTCGCGTTGCTATCCTCATACCTTATTGGAAGAACCTTCCAAGTGTCAAGGGGGCAAACAGTATCCTTGACTAGACCAATTATGGCTGGAGTACCACAGGGTAGTGTTCTAGGCCCAACACTTTATACTTTATTCACAGGAGATATGCCAACTCCCGAGCCAAATATAGGAAGTACAGATGCAGTACTCATAGCGACCTATGCAGATGACACCGCCATCTTATCACGTCACGTATCTGCGCAAGAAGCTTCAGACTCACTACAAAAATATCTGGACTCTTTCGGACGCTGGGCAAAACGGTGGTGTATCACCATTAATGCACAAAAGTCTGTACATACTACCTTCGCCACTAGAAGAGGAGATTGCCCAAGCGTTGCATTGGGGCCCACTATTCCCAAAGCCTCAAAAGTAAAGTACCTTGGTATCACTCTTGACAGAAGGCTGACTTTTAAAGCGCACATAAGTCAAGTAACCTCAAAATGCAAAAGCAAGCTAAAAACCCTCGACTGGATGCTGAGAGCTTCAAGCAAGTTGTCTTACAGCAGCAAGGCCGCCATCTACAAGGCAATAGTTGTCCCAACCTTCGTATATGGTATCTCTCTATGGGGCTCCTCGGCGAAGACTACAAGGAACAAAATTCAGACCCTGCAGAATAAAGCACTACGCAGATGGACTGGAGCCAGCTGGTTTGTAAGAAACTCAGTCTTACATAGGGATTTAGCAATTCCCACAGTTGCTGAACTCATTGGGCGACACAGTTCAAGATACGCGGACAGACTTGCAGCGCATCCTAACCATCTCGCAAGCAACCTGGCTATAAACAACAATAGGCGAAGACTGAAGAGATTGCATCCTCTAGACAATATTAGAACTAATTAAGATAGTAGCTACAAGTGCAGAATAATTGGCATATCTGCCCTCCCATTAGTTAAGGTTTAGAGCTAAATGCGCTATAGAGTCTAAGACAATAAGCTGCAACAAAATAAAGAAATAAAAACGAAAAAAAAAAAAAAAAAAAAAAAAAAAAAAAAAAAAAAAAAAAAAAAAACATTTTCCTTACTTAAGCTTAAATCTGTTTTAGTGAACTATTTAGACTATTTAGTGAATTTAGTTTTAAGTAGAGTCAAAGTAATAAAGCTAAGTCCATTATAGAAGGAATTTCTGGCAATGCTAAATCTAATTAACTTTAAAGTTTCTATTATTTATTGGCTGCAAACAAATATGTGTTGTTCTTCTTCTTCTTTTCATTTTGATTTTATAGTATTTTGATTCCCACAAGTGCTTGGCTGACAAATGCCCCCACATTAATGAGTCCGCAACGTTCTGGGCAATGCAATTGGAGCGGCGGCATGTGCAACTGTCATATGGGGCAGAGATTGCATTAATTGCAATTACAAAATATGAGCGCATAAATATGGAAATATATATATATATATATGTATATATATACCATATCTCACATGGAATGAGTATGACGCATATGTTTTGGTTTGAAATCGAACGCACAGAGCTAAATGAATCATGGCACTGCCTGAGGATCGTCGCAATTTGTGACTACTGTACAGTTGTCGCCCGTATGTGTGTGCAACCCGGCGTTTCCTGCATGGGTGTGGTGTGACTGTGTGTGTGTGTGCATGTGATTGTCAGTCTGATGAAAATAATGAAAACAACTAAAAGAAGTGAATAAGCTACGAAATTTACAAGTTGAATGAAAGCTAAACCAAATGTTATCGACTAGCTGATACCCTGGGTCAGCTCAGGAAACAGAACGAGAGCTTAGCAGTTCGCAATTGAGTAATGTTTGACAAGCAACAAGTTTACAAGTTGAATGGAAGGGAATAAATATAATCGACTAGCTGATGCCCTGCAGAGCTTGTAATTTACATATATGAAGGTAAAAATGGACTTAAGATATGGTACAATTGGATATAATGCTTCAGGTATATAGCGTATATTCAGATATATACGAATATAATGTATAATCTATATTTTTGCTATATTTTTAATATCACAAATTCTTGAAAACTTGACAAAAATAAAAAATAATTGTGAATTACAATTAAGTTATAAAATCAAAATAATTTATGATATATTTGAAAATATATTTTACATATATAAAATGCATATAATAATACATATATTACATGTACATATACTTATAATTTTTATTTTTATATTTAATTTATTTAAGCAGTTTTTTATTTGCTTTTTACATTAAAAATACTTGCAAACCTAGTTCAAGGCAAAAAGTTAAGACTCAGCTCTAAAAATGTAGAGCTTGCAATAAAGCTAAAAGCTCATAAAGCTGCGCGAAAGTAATGCTTGGCGAATATATACCCTATAGTCTTAAGGTTTAGGGCCAGATAGAAGCGTTTCATTAAAAACATTTATTCCCTGATACATTAAGAATATAGCAACAAGAGTTTACTCCTTAATTTTGAAATAACATACAGATTAGCATTTACTTCTAGATCAGTTGAGCCTAACTGTTCTCATTTAGCTTAAATTAGTTGTGCATATCCAAAGAAATCTTCACGCTGTCTATACATCATCGCCAGATCTGTTTATAGCCCCACTTTCACTGTCACTTACAGGGTATAATAAAATGCATGTCATGTTCATGGCATTGTTGTGTGATGTGTTGTGCGAGTGTATGCATGTGTGTGTGTGTTTGCATGTCGCATTTTCCCGGCCTGCGCACATGTGGATAACTTGAGTGTCTGTCAATTTCCAGAGAAATATGAAAATTAGCCAAGCCAAAAGACACCGCACCGCTACCCCACAATATGGCCCCACGTCCCGCTTTGAACTCCCCTTTCTCCTTCTTCTGTGTAGTTCGTTAAGTGAGTTTTGTGCGAAAATTTTATTATTTTATTTGCATACATATTTATATTAACCATACAAAGCGATGGAGCTGAGTTTATTTTTGCAGTGACTGAGTGTGAGTGAGAATCAGTGTGTGTGTGTGTGTGTGTGAGAGAATTTTATATCCATAGCATAGCCATGTGATTTGCATGTGTTGTTCGTCATCTGCGTCATGAACAGCATTATCATTAAGCAATTGCAGTTGCAATTGTTATTGCTATTATTCATGACTGTTATGACAATAATGATGCTCAGCACATTCATCATCATCATCATGATAATGGTCATGATGATCACTGATGATATTCATAATGTTTGACTGCAATTTACTATTTACACTTCATTAGGCGGCGACAACTTTAAGTGAAATGTGTCCACATTGTTGAGTGCTTCGCATGCATCTATATGCAACTAAATCTATCTCTATCTGTTTCTGTATCTGTATGTTATATATTCATATGTGTAGAGAAGATCTTTCTTTCTGAAATTGAGAAAAGGTGACCGCCTAATTGAAAAATCAGCTCAAGTGTTGGGCTCGTATCGTAGCGTTGGAAACAACTAGAAAACTATCAACTAACTCGGCACTTAACACTTGACTCGGAATAAAGTTGAGCGCTTAGCTCCTCTCTATCCGAATTAGATAATGGTGGCTAAAGCGCTCAGGAAACAAATTTTTCAGAGTCAAGGTAATTGATTCGGAGCGGTGCTAGAGCAAACTAAAAGTGCTGATAGAATTGTTTTAGGCGTGCTTCATAGTTTTGGGTGTTAAATCACTTTTTCGGAATAGTCTTTTTCGGAGTAGACTCAACTGTGTCTTGATTCCGTTGTTTTTCAACACATACTAATTTTTGGACGAAATATTCAGTTTTCGGAGTGTTCTTTTTCTTGGAAAGCTAATTTTTTAGAATACCTAGTTTTCGGGGTATTCATTTTACGGAATACCTATTTTATGTATTATTCGTGTTTTTTCAATATTTCATATTTTGGAATATTTATTTTTCGGAAAAATCTTTTTTCGGAGTTTTCATTTTTCGAATGGAACGTTTTTCGGAGTGTTCATTTTTCGGACTACTTATTAATTGAAGCATTAATTTTACGGAATAGCCATTTTCAGAGTGTTCATTTTTCGGAGTATATTTTTTCGGAGTAGATTTTTCTGTTTTTTTTTTGTGCTATGTCAAATAGAAGCTTACTCAATTTTTTCATTATATTACCATTTACCATATTGGGTACAAATTATTTAATACAGAACTGATAATTTGCATAAATATGGTCTAATTTTCATTAGATTGAAGGCCAATATAAACTTTAAAGAAATGACAGGTGCTTTATCTTAATTCATATTATCATAATTTATTCATTCAGTAAAAAAGCAATACCGACATTTATCTAAAGTTTCGGAATCAGTTCAAGAGCCCAAGAGCAATTGCATTATTGTTTTCACTTTTATGTGACATAAGGCGACTCTATTATCTCTATGATTAAATTAACGAGTGTCCGAAGCGGATATAAAAACTAAAAGAGAAGAAAAATAAACAAATATATAAATAGAAACAACCCACTTGGGAGCAAACGATGTTGATATCGTGCTAGCATACATATATTTCATAAGCACGGAAATACTATCTAGATAGCCTTTAAATTTTTAATTATAATTATAAGCAATCCAGTATAAAAACCGAACTAAGAAAACAAGACCTTCACGTAAGTGCAGGATCGAGGGGGCGGGGCACGGAATATATTAAATATTATTAAATCGGGGCAATGCACAAATCAATTGAGTTCGCGTCTAGCCGATAACCTCCATAGAATAATATCAGCGCAGAGTTAAATATATATGTATATAGGCATATAGGCATATAGTTTATATGTGTTGTGTAAATATATTAAGCTTTGGGTGGGTCAGTCAAATGCCTCAACTACTTGGCACGGGTTTTATTTTTTTGTTTTTTGTTTTACTTCACTTTAGTTAACTTTACTTTACTCTAGTTTTTTTCTTTGTTTTTTATTTTTATTTTCATATAATGCCTGATTTCAATGTTGAAAAATCATATTAAGTGCGAGTAGCCGAGTGCGTTTCAGCTGAAAATTGTTTTCGTCATGTCAGCGTAGCGCTTAAAAAGGTGACACTACAGAACCATACCGGAGAGGGGCCTGTTCCGTCAACATCTGGCTGGCTAGCTCGCCTAGGCTAGCTATAAATATTCAACAATTAAATGCTGGGCTTATGTCTAGGGGCTTGAGCCCGGGCCACTTCAGATCGACAGCGACAACGACTAGGTTTTATTTTTCACTCAGTTTTTTTTTGTTGTTTTCCTTATTTTTTGTTTTAAGTCGTATGTGCTTGCTATTGCGCATATTTAACCCTTTGGGGTTAAGTTAAGCATTACGCTTACGATTTCGTATTTCGTTTTTATTTTGCGCGCCATTTTGAGATTTATTTTCAATGTTTTAATTTAAGTTTTTCTGTTTTTGTTTTTTAGTTCTGTCCCGACAGCAACATTTTAAGCCGTCTTGTAAAACTTCATGTTAGCAATTTAGCTTATTTACTATATAAATATGTATACATATATATATTTTTTGCTTGCAATTATTGGATCGTAAAACAGTTGCTTATATCACGACTAATCAATTTTTTAATCTGCTCGCCCAACAACAAGTTCTTGCTAATCAATAAACAAATTATAAACATTTACAATGATTGCTCGTCTGGCTTATCAAGCGCCCATTCGCAAGCTGGTTTATCAAGGCTATCTCGCTTCTATTTATAATTCACGCGCCCACCTCCCCTTCTAGCATACTCCTATATTGTTCCATGTGCTGCAATCCGCATATATAAAACGCAATTTGAGCGCATTTATGTGTACATGTTTTGCTTTTTTTTTTTGGCCGGGCACGTGCCACGTGGCAGGCAGGTGAAATTGCTACCCTGAACTTAAGAGTTTATGGCATCTAAAATTTCGGAGTAGTATAAACGGATTTCTAATTGTTTCAGCAGCAAAAACAAACATTGCTAAGTAGCTCATTAACATAATTCACTTGGATGTACAACAAACATTTTTTCGGAGTGTGGAGTCGGAAATATTCTTGCCTTTTAATTTGCGTAGGTAAATTCGGAGTATGTTCGGAGTTTTTTATTTTAATTTGCATTTTATAATACATTTTGCAATCAATTCGGAGTAATTTCAGAATTTTTCTGAATTTAATATAATAATTACGGAGTATTTTTGGACTGTGTTTTAATGTGATCATATTAATATATATATATATATATATATATATATATATATATATATATATATATATATATATATATATTTTTTTTTTTTTTTAAATTGCTGTTTTTATTTGCAATCTGTCTTATACTAGACAATAAACAAATGTTTTAACAATAATATTACATAACCGGATGGCCTGGGCTCCAATGAGATTAATCCATATCTTTACCTACTTTATATATTTATCTATTTCTGTAGGGCAGGTCTAGGACATGAAATCTTTTAAGTCGCCTTTGGTTGCTTGAGTCATCCAGTAGTCTTAGTGCTAGAGCATTAACGTGGTTATGCAGTTTATTCATGTATATTTTAGCATATAGTTGTATTTCTTCCTTAACACTAATTGATCGATATAAATTTATGAGCAATTCATTTTCGATGTTTTTTGGAGTAACCAATTAAATGTTCTAGCCCCTCAAGTATTTAAGTCATTGTATAGATTAACAAAAATACCTTAACGAAGCATATATATATGATTTAGGATTAAGCTTCAATATAATTTTTATATTTATGATATTGATAACTTGATTAGCTATCACACCGAATCGAATCTATCGATCGATTTTGTTATATGAGTGCTCAAGACTTGACGGCTAATAGCCCTTAGATGACACTCACCTGGCTCATTGAGCTCCTGCTCCATTTGCTCCACTTTATTAATCTCCATTAGCTGCTGTCCATCGGTAATTGTCAGATCTTGGGGGTGCTTCATAATAAACGAGTGTACGTTCTTATCAAATATAATTCACAATCATGTGCGAGTCATGCTTAGCAACTGTAAACGAACGATAACGATAAGTGCTTAGTTTATATATATATATATGGAAACTGTAATACAACTAGTCTATCAATATTTGAAACACGTAAATGTGTCTTATATAGCTTTAATGGGTTTTCGATCGGAGCGAGCGAACGATAAGCCGCCATAATATCCTCAATAAAATACTAAGTATAATACAGCTATGTTCTGGTTACATGACAGGCGAGGCAGGGAGCCAATTTTTATGATCCAGCTAACATATATATATATATGCCTGGTGATATATTGGCTTTATCTGCATTTTTAGTTGTCCATTTTTATGAGCAATTCATAAACCAAAGCAACTCTATGACACACCCCACGCGCAGAGCTTTTTGTGACTCGTAGCGCCAAAATAAATATCATATTGAAATAATCTATTCCGAAAGCCCGTTGAAATAAACAGTCGAAAAAAATTTCTTCATTTCTCTATCGGAAAAAAAAAGTGGAGAACAACAAATTTCAGGTTCAGTGATAAGAAGTTAGTGATTATTATCAAACGTTTATTATTTTTTAGCCATAAATGTTTGATAAGCCAATGGCAACTATATACGTGGTCCTCACTATCAAATCGGGACGGCTTTACCCCTTTACTTAATCTCCACGGCAACAGCTTTTTATATATTTCAGATCGTGCCTGAAACGTGACTCTTATTTTCAGGTAGTGGAATAGGGTTTTTGCATATAGTATTGGTAGAATAGCTTCCTGTTAAATATGACATTTAGTGGGCATACGAATGTTATAATAGGCTAGTTTAAGTATAAGAATAATACTATCCTATATCTATCCTTTGTATGAATATCATGTGTGTCGAATAGAAATATGGATATAGATATAGAATATGTTTTGATATACTCGTATATATGAAAACTGAGATAGCTGGGAATATGGATAGAAAGCGATATACTAGGAATCGTCAATGATATGGTCTACCTATTAAATACAATATTGAGCTTAATGAAATATAATGCGACTATATTATATATAATATATTATATATAAAGCAACGTTTCTACTGTTAACAACTGTTATACCGTGACAAGCGCATTTGATTCCACTCTAATATCAAAATAGTTATACCTATTTTGAGAAATGAGGATATAGAACCCACATTTTTATTTTCTTACTTTATGCTCAACAATTTATTCAATCAAATATTACAATAACCAATTGAAACAAATATAACAATCAAAAATATTACAATAATCACTAGAACTTAGAGATCTTGGCTGTGTTTAGAGCCTCTGTCATGAGTCGTCCGAAGTCGGCATGGATCATGGTAAAGAGCTTAACGGCGCGTTCCTGGAGGAATTGGCTGGCATCCGATAGATGCTCCGAAACATTGCGCACCAGACGCTTACGTCCGCAATTGTCCAAAGTGTAGGTCCAGAAATCGGTGACTTGACTGAAATTATCCTCCGTATCGCCGCTCATATAGCGATAGACATCACCCGAAACGGGACAGCAGGTCTGCAGAGCAAGCGCTCGAGCGCTCTCCTTGGGACCACAAAAGGAGTTGGGAAAGTAATTGGGTGCACCATCCTGATTATCGTTGACAGTCATCGCGCCATCACGTTGGAAGTTCTTGATATTCACACGATAAGGACAGTTGACAGGGATCTGCATATAGTTAACACCCAGACGATATCTCTGAGTATCGCCGTAGGCGAACAGACGGCCCTGAAGCATTTTATCTGGCGACGGCTCAATGCCAGGGACCATATGAGCCGGACTGAATGCCAACTGTTCGACTTCTGTAAAGTAATTGGTGGGATTACGATCTAGTACCAATTTGCCGACTGGTAACAGAGGATACTCCTTTTGCGGCCACACCTTGGTCACATCGAAAGGATTGAATTTACACTTTCTGGCCTCCTCGTTGAGCATTATCTGAATAAACAAACTCCAACTGGGATAGTTGCCCTTCTTGATGGCATTATACAGATCACGTATTGAATAGTCTGGATCGTGAGCGGCCAACTCTGCGCAGCGACGTGCATCCAAATTCTTAATACCCTGATCTGTTTTCATGTGGAACTTAACATAGAAAGTTTCACCACTTGGATTTACCATGCGGTAGGTATGGCCGCCATAGCCATGCATATGCCGATAGCCATCGGGAGTGCCCCGATCACTGAAATACATGAGCAGAGCATGCATTGTCTCCGCTCGCAGCGACATAAAGTCCCAGAACATGTCCGGATCCCGGAGATGCGTCTGTGGATTACGTTTCTGGGCATGCACAAGACTGGGGAAGAGCGCCGGATCCCGCACATAGTACACGGGCATATTGCAGCCCACCAAATCCCAGATGCCATCCTCCGTATAGAACTTGATCGCAAATCCTCGCTGCTCACGCACCGTATCCGCCGATCCACTCTCACCGCAGGCCACTGAGAACCTCATGGCAATCGCTGTCCGTTTCTTGACACGATCAAAAATCGATGCAGCACAGAATTTGGTTATATCATGGGTGCATTCGAAGTACCCAAAGGCTCCGGCGCCCTTGGCATAGGCCACGCGCTCTGGTATACGTTCCGAGTCGAAATGCGCCAACTCGTCAAGGAAAATGTAATCCTGCAGCAGAGCAGGGCCTCGCGGCCCAATCGTCTGTATTGCATCCTTGACCCCAATAGGTATGCCACCCGAAGTGGTGCATTCCTTGGGTGGTTCTGAATCTTTGTTCTTGTAATCGATTAACTGATTGGAAGCCGGATCACGTGAACACATTTTGAATTTCGCTTAAACTGTATGGATATGTGCAATATACAGAGACTGAAGAATATTTCAACTTCAAAAAATTTGGAAATCTGAAGCGATTATTATATATAAACTGAACGAGTCAACAATACGTATAAATGAGTGTTGATGTTAAGTTCAAAGCATTTTCATTTTGAAAGAAAAAACTCATTTCGGAACACATTTCTTTTCATTATAACTATACTATCTAATCTGTTCATATATATTCAATTTATTCTCTAGTTAAGATATTTCAGCTGTTCATGAATCATGAAATCTATTTTAAACTCATGATTTGATTTAGTTCAATTGCGTAGTCAATTCTAAGAACTAGTTCCGTTAGCTTAGCAGTTCTTGATTGATGCTTGTTTTGTGGTTCGTAAGCAATTCGCATTAGTACTTAAATAGCTCAATAGAATCTTTCGTTCATGAACAGGTCAGTTATTCATTCATCAGTCTGGAACGTAACAAACAGACGTCATCATCATCATCGTTCCTAATCGATTCAAATATATCGTTCACTGATCACCCGCAAATAGTTCAGTAGTTCAATTTAATGAACCGTTCAATCGAACTATTCTCATTTGGTTATGTACCTAGCTCTCTATCTATCTATTAACGATAAGAGATCAAACAGCAATTGGCTCTCTACTCTAACCTTATGACTAGCTCATCAAGTATGGCAATTTGTCTCTGGCAATTATCTATCAGCTAGATTTTCGACGCATGCAAAGCTCTGTTTGCACGCGACACACGTGTCCATGGTTGAATGGCAGTCAATATACTAAGTAAGACTAAAAGCTTGAATAGCTGAAATGTTAAGCAAATAGGCAAAACACACACATGCAGAAGAGCGAATGAAGGTGTGTATGTGTGAGTGTGTGTCTTTAATTGCACACACATACACATCTATATGCACTCACACACGCACGCACACGGTTGCATATGGAAACTTACTTGAAAGCTCGCCGTTGGAAGTAGCTGTCGTTGTTGGTGTTGTTGTTATTACTGGTATGCAGTTACTTTTGTTTTTGCTGTTGCTTTGGGTTTTTATCAGACGCTGCCGCTGCTGTTATGGCTGTTGACTCTAGTTGACCGCATGAATGAAAGCGAAGCAGAGCAGACGACCGAACGAACGGAGACGCGCGTCACACACTTGTTGATTTCCTTCCTATTTGTGCTTTTTGCATGGTTCGTCTTTATAATTGAAAGCTGATGTTTTTAATTTTTTCTTCTTTTTTGGCACTCAAATCGTATTTTACACGCTTGCACACCTCTTCGTGTGCTTCTTATTGCTATTTCTTTGTTTTGCTTTGGCTCTTTTCTTATTATTATTTTTTATTACTGTTGCACTTAAGCGGCTTTTGCCTGTCCTACTGTTATTATTATTGTTATTGTTGCTCTTGATGTTATATAGACGAGTGTGTGTTCGTGCTTGTGTTTGTTGTTTGTGTGTATTTCTTGCTGCGCGCCAATTAAAGACGTAACGGCGAACACTTGGACATTAAAATGATTTTATTTTATTTTCAGCTGCGACTCTGTTGCTGCATATTCATTTATATCAATCAAAAACGATATATATATATTTCTTGTTATTGTTTTTGTTTTTGGTCGTTCTCAGTGCGAAGTCGTCACTTGAACTCAACTACGGCTTCTGTCTGCAACGGTCGCCAGCGACGGCAGCAACAAGTCCCTTCGCACACACACAGAGAGAGGGAGAGAGAGAGCTTGAGCATGAGAGCGGTATGCACTTATCACTTCATTGCTCGCTCTGCCTCTCTTTTTCTTTGGCACGCTCGCGTCTACACTTACACAGCTGCTTTGGTTACACACACATGAGCACACAGACGCCGCTGTTGCTGTTACGTATTTGTTTTTGCAAAAATCAAACAATATTTTTTGTGTTATTCACTTGCTGTTTAAAAACACGTCAGAATTGCATAAAACGCGCGTGCCTGATTGTTTTTTTTTTTTGTTAATCAAAATTTTACACACTTTGCATTATTTTTGGAGCGGGGGCCTGTGCCGCTGGCAGCGGGTTGACTGAACCCACACGCTCACACTAATACACACAGTCCAACTAGACGAGGGCACAGTACGTACCACAGACGAATACGAGCAATAGGCGACTGAAAATCAAAGTGGCAAAATCCAACGGCACAGCGAATTGGTCGGTGAGTGAGGGAATGTGAAGAACGTAGCAATTGGCAGGCAAGCGAAACCAGATTCAAAGGGTTTATCGAACAATACAACCAAAAATGCCAACTTTTGTATGTTTACCAAAAAGAAGCTACGCCAAAAAAAAAAATAGCAACAAATCACAAATTTTAACAATATTTGCGGAGAGCGTAAGAATGTGGCATTCTCGTGCGCGCTCTCTCCCTCTCTCACTCTCCACACACTACTCGCGTGCATGTGTATGTGTGTGTCACTTGTCACGTCGCATAGTGCGCCGCACTGTGGGCGGCTGATCGAAAAGCGTGCTGCCAGCTGTTCCAAAAAGCTAATACTATAAATATCGATATGATTGTAATCGATATCTGTGTAGCTACCACAACTGTGATAAATGTTAATCAGCTGTTATTTAACAGAGCGATCGCTGCCTAGCTGTTTGAATGAATTAAATCTTTTTAATTTAAATTTTATGTTTTTATATAAAATTTTTGTGTTATGTTAGAAAAACTTGTTTATTGAGATATTTTTGCCTGCTAACTGGGTACAGTGGGCCACTAAATTAATATGTTTTTTGTTTTTTAAGTATATGTAAATATGGTTTAATGCTCACTAAATATTTAAATATATTTGAATTATTTACTTAAATTTATGAATATTTTAAATATATATATATATATATGTATGTGTGTGTATGCATGTATGTGTTTAATATTTACAGTTGTTCAGTTAATGCACATGCATACATGTACAGTTAAGGTATTTTAAATAAATAATAAATTAGTATAAAGCAAAATGCTTTCTTCCATTTTGTTTTTGTTTTTGTTTTGAAATGCGCTCTCTGGGCGACGACATATTTCATTTACAGTTTTACAGGAATATTACGTATACGTATCTATAATATATATGTATGTAAGCATAGTGGGGAAACAGTTATACGTAGCAAAGTTTAGTACAGATTTTTTTTTTGTTTTTTTTTCATATCAATTACAATTAAGACACATTTGTTAAGAAAGTTTTTGTTTTTGTTTTTCTTTTATAGTAAGGCCATAAAATATGAAAAAGGAAATTAAATTAAATAGACAGTTACATAAATTGCACTAAGTATTAAAAATTTAGCTTAGATTTGTCACGTGCTGCAGAACTGAAACACAGGTACGATTGATTTTTCCATTTCTTTATGTTCTTCTTTTTAGCTGCGCTCTCTGTTATTATACGCGCGCACCTTGGCCACGGTGCACTCAAGCGCCGCTTGGATGTCATTGAACACGGGCACACCCTGCCGCTTGGCCAGATCAATTAGATACGAGCGACCGCGATTGTAGTCCTTGATGGCGGCCACAGTTAACTATAAAGAACCCAATTGGAATCACAATTAGAAATTTTATGGCAAAGAAAGTTTCACAATTAATGAAAAATCCAATTTGAATTAAATTAGAAATTTTAGTTAGACTCTAAAAATATGTGAGAAATTATTGATATATATGCAAATATTTAATATTGTGAGAATTTAAAAATAAACAATTTTATACCATTTTTTCTCAGAACTCATATACTAGCTTCTAACTAACCCAATTAGATTTTCCCATAAGCCCAATCTAACTTTCCCATCTCGCTCACCTTTTCACCGCCCAACACACAGTCCTCGGGCAACATTTGCACGGCGAGCACCACGTTGTACATGAGTCCAATGCAGTGGGCAGCCAGAGTCATGGGCGCCAGCGATCGCGTCTCGTTGGTGATGACAAAGAGCAGCACACGACTGGAGTCCAAGAGAGCGGGATTGTAGAGACTCTGGCGCATTGCCATGGGCGGCAGCGACCAGCTCAGTGATTCCTCGGCCACGGTTAGCTCCTCCTGTTCCTCCAGCTGCAGCTGGTTGCCACGACACTTTCGTCGCGTGCGCACAAAGGAGTGCTGCTGCTGCTGTTGCTGATCCTGGGCGGCAGCCACTTGCGGCGTTGTCGACGTCGTTTGCTCTGGCTGCTGCGTGGCCAGTTGCTGAATGCTCTCGTGCAGCGCGGGCGTATGGAAGCTAACGTTCTTGGACTGCAGATAGGGAGCGGCCAGCTGCTGGCGCCACTTGGTGCGCAGCACACAGCTGCCGCCCAAATAGACATCGCGCAGATCCAGGCCAGAGCAGCAGAGGGCATCGCCAGCGCTGGCTATCGAGCTGCTGCTGGAGAAGACCGAGTCATTGGAATCGCTTTCCTCTTCCTCCGGGGCGGGCTGATGGCTGCTGCTGCTGCAGCTGCTGTTGGCGTTGTTGCTGTTGTTGTTGGTGTTGCTGACAGCCATAAACGGTTTGGTTTCTATCGTTTTGGTTGTGATTATTTCAGTTGTCTCTATCGATTCCACATTCAGCATTATGTGTGGCTGCAATTTTTTACCTATGGACGCGCCGCCCAGCGGCTGCGGCGACGAGGTGCCGCTATCCCGACTGCGGCTCAGCTGCTCGAACAGGCTCTGCCGCTCCAGATCGTGGCCAATGCCGCTGCTGCTATTCGACGGGACGCTGGCATTGCTTGACGTGCGCGATATATTCTTGCTGGCAGCATAATAGATGTCCACATCAGGAGCTGCAGTTGGCAAACAAAAAACGAAAGAAACGTTAGTTCAGCTGTCTCGATAGAGTGATTCAGCTATTCAGCTATTCAGCTCACCGTTGGTAAAGTAGACCTGCGGCGGCGGCACATTCGTGCCCTTGATGGGCGAAATGCAGCCGCTCTCGTGTATCTCCTGCTGCAGCACTGAGAGGTAAGCGGAGATCACACAGAACAGATCGAAATCGATCAGCTCCTGGCAGCTTCTCTGAGGCGGCTCCTCTTCCAGTTGCTGCTCGCCCGCCTTTGTACTTTGCGTTTGTAATAGTTTCAGTGATTCGCGTTGATTGATTATTATCTTATTCAGATTATCTAAATTAACTAAACTCTGAGCATAGCCTAAAAATAAGAGAGCACGTTTACACTGTTCCACAGTGAGTAGTTCGCTTTGGGGATTGACGCGATCGAAGGCGCCGCGTACGGTACTGCAAAGATAGAAGAGATGTAGTTTTATTAGATATGAGATTTATTATGATAATATTCATATATTTTATTTTTATATAAGGAATCGCATTAAGAATGCCTATTAAAGTAACTTCCTCTAATTTCAAGAGAGAGTTCAGTTTAACGAAGCTCAGTTTACGGAACAACGAACGGATTCTATTTGTCATTAGTCATTAGTCATTAGTCATTAGTCATTAGTCATTAGTCATTAGTCATAAGTCATTAGTCATTAGTCATTAGTCATTAGTCATTAGTCATTAGTCATTAGTCATTAGTCATTAGTCATTAGTCATTAGTCATTAGTCATTAGTCATTAGTCATTAGTCATTAGTCATTAGTCATTAGTCATTAGTCATTAGTCATTAGTCATTAGTCATTAGTCATTAGTCATTAGTCATTAGTCATTAGTCATTAGTCATTAGTCATTAGTCATTAGTCATTAGTCATTAGTCATTAGTCATTAGTCATTAGTCATTAGTCATTAGTCATTAGTCATTAGTCATTAGTCATTAGTCATTAGTCATTAGTCATCTCTGTATCTCTGTATCTCTTATCTCTTATCTCCCACCTCTCATCTCACATCTCCCATCTCCCTTCTCCCATCTCTCATCTCTCATCTCTTATCTCTCTCTCAATACTCACTCTAATATAGAAGATATTTTGGACGGTGGATCTCTGATGCCAGATAAGATATCCTTGGTGCGCTGCAGGCCAGACGGTATGTTATCCAACACTGGCAGACCGCGACGGGAGACCAGCTCCTTAAGTATCATTTGATTGCGACTTAAATCGAGGTATTCTCTATAAAAAGAAATCGAAATAAGTAAATAGAATTCAAGGATAGTTTGACTCGAGTTAACATACTGATGCGAAATAGGCTCATGCAGGATATTCTGATTTGGTTTATAGGGATGCAAAACCAACACCAGCTGCTTGCAGTTTTGACCCGCTATGTGTGCCGCCTCGATGGCACCAGCAGATGCGCGTGTTTCCGAATCCATAACAAAGAATAATACGCGTGCCTTTTCCTTGGCTCGATGCTCCAATTCAATGAGATCGGGCGTCCAATCGGATACTTGCTGCAGCGTTGGATAATCGAATTGTTAATATAGAAATTTCTACAGATATCTCAATTTTGTTATACGTACAGGATTATAGAATGAAATGCCCAGCTCTTTTAGTGCGGGTATAGCTACATCGGCTCGCCATGTGGTTGGGTTGCAGGAGCCGCCGAGGAAGACTTCGACTGGCTCATTGCTGGCGTTCTTCTTCTTCTTGGTGTCGTCGACGCTGCTAAATGATTTTGTACTGCGCAGCTCCGTGGCATAATTCTCAGATTTCTTGTTGTAATGCTTAGAGGCAGGTGTTGTAGTTGTTGTTGTTGTTGTCGCTGCATTGGCTGCGGCTTGCCCAGACGTTTGCGTTTTATTGGAGCTATTCGCTGCTTGGGCAGCATCGTCCTGCTGCTGCAGTAGAGAGCTGGAGAGTTGTTGGTATCTAACATCAGTGAAGTTCGATGCGTTCGATAAGTTTGAGGCGCTAAATGATGTCAAACAAATTTTACTCTTATTTTCAGTTCACACAAATCGATTCGATGGAGGAACTCACCGAAAACGTTTCAGATCCGCGGCCAGCACACAAAATTGTCCGAATGTCAAGCCGTTCGTCTGCCCCCGACCCTTGCGGGCCACCTTCTTGGCCGTTTGCAGCATTTCGCTGACTGTTCAAGGAAAATTCCCATTAGTTTTCATCATTTTCATAATTTTCATAATTTTCATAATTTTTCATAATTTTTACTTACTTTGCTTTTGGCTCGGATGAAAGCTTAGCTCGTGGAAGAGCTCCTGTGTCCGCTCATCGGGCACCACATTGCAGCGCGCCTTCGCTCTCCAGGCATTCAGAATTTCTCTGTAAATATTATGAATAATGAAAAAACAGTTATTAAATAAGTCATCTACATGTTTGTTAAAGCAATTAACAATCGTCTGTTGTTTATTTAGCCTAAATGCAACTTTTCATCATATATTTAATTAGTCATTTATTTATTATTTTTTATTGACCAATCGCCTTTCTTTGCGATTTTCAAATATAGTATAGTACTGTTGTTGGGCTGATATAATGGTAAGGCTTTGTTTGTAGCTCTCCTATCTCATTTCTCATCTGTCACGTTATATCATCTTTCATCTGTCATCTGTCATTTCCTATTTCATTTCTCATTTATCATGACTCGTCACCTATCGTCTCTTATCTCTCCCTTCGTATCTCTTGTGTGTTATTTCTTATCCTTATATCTCATCTGTCATCTCTTTTCACTTATTTTTAATTTCTCTTCTCTTTATTCTCCTTTCTTCCTTTTTCTCTCATTTATCGTCTATCTATTATCTATTATCTATTATCTATTATCTATTATCTATTATATATATATTATATTATCTATTATCTATTATCTATTATCTATTATCTATTATCTATTATCTATTATCTATTATCTATTATCTATTATCTATTATCTATTATCTATTATCTATTCTATTATCTATTATCTATTATCTATTATCTATTATCTATTATCTATTATCTATTATCTATTATCTATTATCTATCATCTATCATCTATCATCTATCATCTATTATCTATTATCTATTATCTATTATCTATCCTCTAGCATCTAGCATCTAGCATCTCTCTTCACCCTTGTCTTATATCATCTCTCATTTCTTCTTATTATCATCCTCATTTGAACCTCTCTCTGCAATTCTCATAACTTAAAATTAGGCTTTCAGACTATAATTTGTATAGCTGTCTAATAATATTGACTTTTTAAACATTTTAACACTTCTTCTATTTCTAATAAAATTTGTTAATAAATATTCCCAATTAATTACTCAATAAAACTTTAAATTAATCAAGCAGGAACGCCATAAGCAAACAAAGCCAACTACCTGTCTTAACAAATGCTTTACGACACTTTCCTTTTTTATAAATGGCAATGAACTAAGCGAAGGACACGCAATAGTATGACAAACTGCAACAACAACAACAACAACTTTTGTAAACAAAATTAAGAAAAGCAAAAAAATTATTTTTTATAGGAAAAAATAACAACAAAAAATGGTTAGCTTTAAATGTTTCTCAATTGGAATCGGATGCGAGGCACGTTCCATGTTTTGAGAACACCAAAACGAGTCATGTTCAGCATTTAAGTGCCAAAAACGAGAACTTTGCCATAAATTAGCGAGACAACAAAAAAAAAATGACGTGAGAAAATTGTGCTTTACGCTATTTGTGTTGTGGCAGCTGCTGTGGCAGCCTCCGGCAGCATGGCAATTGCAGCGTCTGCTTCCGTATTTCCTTTTGCCACCAATTGGCAGCTAGTCAGCGGCGACAACAACGACAACAACAACAGCGGCAATCGCGATGCATACAATGGCAATTGCATCATTTGTGCAGCGAGCTGAGTTCAAGAAATAATTTGTTTATTGCAAATATTGCGCATACGACGCGTGTGCCACAACAAGAGAACAAAAAAGAGAAAAAGCAGAAAATTATCATATATGCCATGTGCATAAATATATATATATATATATATATATATATATATACATATATATATGTATATATGTCTATAGAGCTGATATTGTTTGCGCTTATAGGCAACTCAAACTGGGCAAATGATATTTCGCGACGCAGTTACTTGATTTCCATTTCATTTTGAAATATTTTTTACACACACACACATACACAGTGTGTACAATATATTTTGTTTAATAATACATTTTGTTTTCGTTAAATGGAAAACGCAAAAATGATATCATGCACAATTTAAGTTGTAAAAACAAATTTCGTAAACAACAACAAAAATATAAAAAAAAAAAATGAATTTGTTAATTTTTTCTTTGTTGCTAAAATTGTAATTTTCGAAATACATTTAAGAAACCCTATTGACACATTAGCACAATTAAATTACATTTTGTAACTAAATTTAAATGTAATTTTATTTTAATTAATTTAATTAATTTAATATCAAAAATATTTTAAAGCACACTTGAAATATTTTAAAATACTTTTTTATTTAGGTCTTTTTGAGCTGAGCTACGTTAGGCAACTAAATCTAATTTGGAATTTAATAATACTCAATTTGTTTGTGTTTTAGTCCCACTTTGGGCATTTTAACACTCTTATCAGCTGTCAATTGAGAGCAGCTCGGGAAGCTGACGTCAAGTTTTGTGTATTTGTTTTATATTTTTTTCAATGTCGACCATGGCAAATTTATACACAAACAAATTAATAGCTAATTAAGCAGCTACATACGTATGGGAGCTTTTATAGAAAATTTATAGGCGCCAGCTGATAAACAGTATAGGCAAATAAATTTCAAATGCAAGTACATTTGTCAGGAAGTTTTTTCCAGCTGTTGAGGCTTGGGCTGAGGTCTAGAGTCGAAATAATATTAAAGAAACCTATTTAAAAATATTTTTTTAATTTACTTGAAATACAATAAAAAATAAAAAAAAATTATAATATATATTGATATAAAAAATTACTAATTATATTATTTTATTTTTCAATTTAGTTAATATATAAAATAAAATAATACTCAAAAATATTAAAATTTGCAAAAAATTCTTTTGTTTTTGACCTATTTTTTATCAATTTTATTTTACATTTATTTATTTACTTTTATTGATTTTGAGTCTGATAATGTATTATAAAATTGTTTGCCAATTTTATGGCTACTTCAATCCATAATCTAGCTAATTTAGTGTACCCATAAAAAAAAGTATATAGATAATAATCACAATTGGGTGCAACGTTTCGATGAGGAAATTTAAAAATAAGAGATTCGCTCATTCATATAGAAATATTTATACCTTAGGCTTAAATGATTTCATTTTATTTAATGAGTTCATGTTTTTAATTGCTTGTTGATAATATTCTTTGTTATATATAATAAATAAATCTACTCAATACAGAATTTATTTTTAATCATTAAATAATTGCTAATTATAAAATGTTTTTCAGTTTTTCTTTTGAATACTTTAGTAAAAAGTATAAACACACTTAAGAAATTTAATTGTAATCGAAATAATAAACTAATATATATTATTAATAATTATTAAAAATATATATATATATATTTATTTTATATGAAATAAATAAAAGTCTAACACCTGGGCATGAGCATTTAGAGTGACTTATATAATAGGCTTAAAACTTGATCTGTGTTTATTTACATACACATTTAGTAGAGCTTAATTAATATATGTTTTAGAATAGTCTGCTACGAATTGTGGACATGTTGCGTAGCTAATATGAATTATATATACCCATTTACCTGATCTCTTTGTTTGGGCATACAAATCGCACTAAATATCACGCCCAATTAGCAAATATGTTGCGACTGTTTTTTGAGTTGTTTTTTTTTTAACATTTTTTTTGCTACAGAGGCGTCAGCTTAGTGGGGTGACAACATTTTTTATGGCCTAAACAAACTAGTCTGGTTGTTTGCTGCTGCCCACACGCGCAGCGAGAAAACAATTTAATCATAGACTATGCTCAAAATTTGGTCAGAAAAATAAAAACAGCTGAGAGCTAGAGGGAGATGGAGAGCGAGAGCATTGTGAATGCAAATGGGGATTATGTCATTGCCAAGAAACTGAAAGCCAATAGACCAAAAGGCAGCGGCGGCGACAAGTGCAGGCTGTGGTCAAAACTTGTCTACAGACAGAGGGAGAAAGAGAGCAAGAGAGCGTGAAAGAGATGGCTAGCGAAATGCCAATTACATGACTGCATCAACAGCATCAGCCACAGCAGCCGCAACAGCACCCCAGACATATGTGTACAAGAAGATGGCACGCCCACACATGCACAAAGGCGTAGGCAGGTGGCGAGGGGTGGTTAAACGGCTCTTGGCAACGCTCAAGTGTTGGCCACACTAAATTTGGCAAATTAATGAGTTGGGCCAGCTCTATTTTTGGGGCGCATTTGGCCCGTCTCGATCTCCATTCCGATCTCGTTTTCGTTTGCCGCGTGGGCGTCGTTGTTTTTTTTTTTTTTGGGCTGCAGGTTGCGCCATCAACTTATTTGGTATTTCTCTATCTGTGTGTGTGTGCGTTTTTTTTATGGCAAACAGACATAACAAATTTTATGTTTTGTTTACACATAAGTCAGAGAAATACACGAAATACACGCATTGTTCAGATGTTGAAAGATTTCCGGGCACAGCGCTCCTCACTCAATGAGGAAGTGCAATCGCAGTGGAGTTACTTCGAATTGTGCATATAAAAACAGATGCTGACTCTTCATGTTATGCTCTGTGTTTGTTGTTATTAATGGGGTATGATAAGCTACTATATAGACACATTTTGTAGTAGTTCCATAGTGTTAAAAATACTTTTTCGGGTTTTATTTCTGTGTATTACAAGTAAACCTTTTTCATGCTTTATAAATTGCTAATTTCCATATACCCTGTCAACTTAATACCCTATGTATTTATGTGCAAGATTATCACTCATGCATTCGTCTAAGAAGATTATTCTTTTATATATATATATATATATATATATATATATAAATACATTTTTTTTTAATGCTTTAACAATTTTTAATACCCTGTATTCTATAATTACGCCATGCTGCTTAGTGGTTTTAAGGTTTCTCATTAAGTTGTTTATATATTTATTTATATTGCATGCATACAGAAAACATTTTTCGTAATACCCCGTATTTGACCACTTTGAAAGGGTATATCGGCTACCACAATACTGCAACCCAACTCGTATATAATCACATAGAGCTTTCAATATGAAATATTTCTAGATACTTCCAACACTATTTACCTGTTATACCCTGTACTTTCGTTAGTATGCCGGCTACCGTGATTCACAACTGCGTGATGAAATTCTGTTAACAGTTCTAAGAACTTGACATGATGAGCCAATTGCCGGGCCTCCATTGAGGACGGTAAACAAGTTTTCTTAACTTCTTCTACAGTTTTGTTTCTGTTTATGCCTTTTTTTTTGTTTTTTCTGATTGGGCTTTTAACTAAGGCCTTGCATTCATAAACAATCTACAGTGGGACAGAAATGTTTATAGCCGCGTAATAAATTATAAATGAGAGCGAAACACAGAAACTGAGCTAGTGAGATAAATGTTTGTAAAATACGATTTGTAAACAAGAATTTGGATAAGAGGCAAGCGGAAATAGATGAAAATTAAAAGAAATAATTCGTAATGATAAGACACAAAACTATGCTAAAATATATAAAGTATTTTTGGTCATAAATATATGAGTAACGGAGCTCTACGTGGTTTAGATAGCGTGTCCCATATATGAATCAGTTAAGTCAATCTATAAGGCAGTCGAGGCCTATAGCTGGCTGATAACAAATCAGAAGAAATGCAATCTTTTTTTTGCTTTTTCTTTTTTGATTGTAAAACTCAAAAGACGTCATATATCGCAATTAAATACTTTACAATGCCATATTTAATAGCAGCCTGACATATGTCTGATGATCTGTTCATTTAATGGTATTTTTATGGGGGCGTGACAACAGTTAGATCTCCCATCATTTACATGTTCATAAAGACGATTAGTTAGCTTGTATCGTTCACCCGACATCTATAAACGATTTAAGATCTAATCGTGATTCTAAACAAATTTGAACAATTCATTAAAATTCCCGATTCACATCAAGTATTTTTCCACTTGAAAAGTTGTTCACATTCAATTTAATATAGTGATAAATTAGTTTGTGATAATCTGGATAGTAAGCTTGAAAAAGAAACAAGCTCTCATTATCATATAAAATTTAAATGATAAGCACTTATCCGGCTAGGATCATCTTATTATTCTATTCGTTCTATTTAGCCTTTCGTAATATATAAATAAAACCGTATCAGTCTTATATTGGATAAAACTATTAGTTACACATTTCAATTACATATACATATCCGCGCTTATCCGAGCCTGCAATTACACTTGGTTATTTCATAATAAACGCCATTAGGTATTTAAACTTTAATTTGTGCCGTCAGAGGCGTTTATCCGGCATGATTTAACAGCTGTTAAATGCATTAGAATGATAGGCAAATCCTCAAGTATTAATCAAAGCCTCAATTCGAGATGCTGAATGGATTAGCTGTAAAATAGCAACACTTATAGCTTATCCGCACAGTACATTAGCGGCGGATAAGCGCCATTTAGCATAAATTGGATCACTCATAATGCTTAAAGCATATGAACACATCCGCAAATGATAAGAATTGAAATGGATAAAAAATCTGTTACTGCAAATGCAATTTTCCTGTTGGCCTGGGGCCAAATCAACTGACGATTCAGTCGTGCAAAGCCTTTTAAATACAAATAAACAAATTTAATATTAAGAAAAAACATGAAGAATATATAGAAAATAATGAAACTGCATAAATGATTTCATTGACCCACGCGCGACTGCCTTACAAATGAGTAATAAACAATTTCCGAATGCAATTAAGCAAGAGACAAATGTACATTGAACTTTAGATGACGCTGATGAGCCAGCGCATGATCAAGATGATTATCATCATCATGATGACGATGCTGATGATGTCTGATGTTGCATGTCATACCAAAGAGACAACTCGACAGACAGATAGAACCCGCATGTGCGTCTGGCGAGGTGCAGAGCGCAAAAACTATATAAACAATAGGCGCCTAAACAAATCACAGAGCACACATTTAAATTTAACAGCTTGTAAATTAAATCACAAAGCACACACTCATTCACACACACACAGACAAGCGTGCGGTTAGAGAGCAAAATATTTGCATACAAATCTGCAAAACAACATGCCGCTACACATGTCAAATAGCGCTGAGCTTTGGTCTGCCTTATGTAGATGAAGATTAATCAGCGGACAGCTATGTCAGTTAGTAGCTAAAGGCAAGATGATCGCACTTATGATACCCTGTACTTATATGAATTTCAACATTTTTTTGATAGCTTTCAAATGCAGTTGAGCTTTTTATTTAGTAAAAATTTGTAAAAGTTCAACAAGAAAAAAGATTAAATATCTTTTTTTAAAAATTTTCTTTAAACAATTTTAAGGCAATTTCAAAGTATTTTAATAGTATAAGAATCTATAGCAAAAAAATTATAAAAAATAATCATTTGGAGAAAATATTTAAAGATCGTTGGGACTTCAAAAAATAGATTTTTGAAAACCTCAGCTCTTTTCAATATTATAGAAATATATATTTTATGATGTATAGTTTCCTGTTTTCTTAATACCCGTACAAACGTTAATTAATATTAAGATTTAAATATATTAGTTTAAAATCTAAGCTAATACAGCTTCCGTGATTTGCAGACAAAGACAAAGAATAATATACTGTAATTATGTGTTAAGTACAGGGTACAAGAACACAGCCGTCGAGTATAGCGAAAAAAAAAAAAAAAATATATTTATGTATATTGAACAAGAGGTGTGTTAGATTTGTTTGCACAACACTCGTGGCGCCCGGGCCGCTCAGCTACAGGTAGTCAGCCGCCCGCTAGCTGGCCCACAGTTTACCCCCGCCAGGTTGCAGCACAGTCGTTCGACCTGTAAAGACGTGAATTCGAACAGCCTTCGCTTAAGCTCTACTGCTGCAGAGTTCTAAAAATAGAACTTTGCGGTGCATTCTTCAACGCAACAGCAACAAAAACCGCACACGCAGCGTTTTCTTATCGCTTGCTTCCGCGTAACTCAATTGCTTTAATTGCAATTTACGAAATTTCGTCGCTTGGCGCGAGTGCGCCTGCACTCAAAAGCACAATCCGCGATGACATCTAATGTCAATAACCTCGCTACAGCTGTAAAGGTAAATGCAGAAATGCAAGCCCAGCTTAACGTTGTGATGGCAAATAGGCAAGCCTCCATCATGCCAATAAACTCAAAAATAGATATCGCCTCCGTGCAAGGCATCACTAACAACAAAAACACGAAACGTAAACAGCCAAATTCACCAAAAACCATCAAGAAAAGGCTCATCTTCGACGAACCAAGCACCAGCAATGCAGCATTAATATCAGAAAATCGATTTTCACTGCTCGTAGAAGAAGATGAAGACTACAGCGAATCACCTGTAGCTCCAGAAGCCCCAGTATTGACCGACCAGCAAACTACTCCGAAACCTCGTCCGCCCCCCATATGGTGTCCAAACATCAAGTCTGTGGCCCTACTTCAACAGATAATAGATAAAGTAATTGATGCTAAATCATACGTAATTAAGCCAAAGAAGAATAACATAGGTGTATTAACCCAATGCAGTGAGGACTATCGCAGAGTTATAGACCACTTTACTAAGCTGGAATTGGAGTTCCACTGCTACCAGCTTAAGGAGGACAAACCATATAGAGTCGTGTTCAAAGGGCTTCACTCCAGCACTGATACAACACTAATTAAAAAGGAATTGGAAACCAAAGGCCACACAATTACAAATGTGCACAACCCACTGAGCCGTATGGACAAAACACCGCTAAATATATTTTTTGTTGACGTGGCTCAGGCCCCCAACAACAAAGAAATTTTGGACATTCGAGTTGTCTGCAGGCAACGCTGCACAGTGGAACTGCCAAGAAGATACAACGACCTGACACAATGCCATCGCTGTCAAGAATTTGGACACACACAACGCTACTGCCACAAAGCTCCCAGATGTGTGCGTTGCGCCGGGAAACACGCATCCAAAGACTGCACCCGCGAAAAGGACCAGGCACCAACTTGTGTGCACTGTGAGTTACAGCACCCAGCCAACTATAAGGGCTGCCAAGTATACAAGCGGTTGCGCAAATTGCAATCCCCAGCACAAAAAAGGAGTCCCACACAAACACCGTCTACGGGTCCGAGTACTGCTTCCGAAATTACAAGGCCCCGGAGCATTACCCAAGCCACGAGCTTTGCAACGCCTATTAGTGGTGTTTCTTACGCACAGGCCGCTAGAGGTGGACCGTCAAATAAGAATACCACAAGTGACACTTTGTTCACTGAAATGCTTCAGCAACAACAACGTCAGTTTGACGCAATTAATGCCGAGCTCAAAGCGATGCGAGAAGTACAATCCCAACAAGCAACCATGCTAAACAGTTTAATGGCCATCATAACCAAGCTTGCCTACAAATAATGGCTTTACGTGTGGGTATCTGGAACGCCAATGGCCTGAGAAACAAGACTCAGGAACTGGCTGCGTTTCTCTCACAAGAAAACATAGATATAATGTTAATAACAGAAACTCATGAGTGCCCCACTACACAAATTTTCGGATACGAACACTATCAGGCTCATGGTGAAGGAGCAAACTGCTTTGGTGGATCCTCAATCCTCATACGAGCAACAATACCGCATACACCTTTACTGCCAATTTGCAACGCAACAATGCAGGTCTCAGCCATCACCCTGCCTACGTCTATTGGAGCGATCGAAGTTGCGTCAATTTATCTTCCGCCAAACACTGGTCTGTGTGATCATCACATGGAACAGGTTCTAGGCCAAAGGTTGAATAAGACCCTCATCGGCGGCGACTGGAATGGATGGCACCCATTTTGGGGAAGCAATAGTGCGAATCGTCGCGGAGAAGTCATATTTGAGGCGATTCAAAACTTACAATTCAGCATATTGGCGACTGGAGCCCCCACCCGTTACCCAATTAATGGACACAGGCCCTCGGCAATCGACTTCGCTGTCTACAAAGGCATCTGTGACCGGCAATTGACCATTGAAGAATCCTTGGACCTATCCTCTGACCACCTGCCACTAATAGTCACAATCCACGCGCAGCCACAGCCCTTGCCCATTAGGAAACAACTACTGCCAGCAGGATCAGATTTAGGAGTCTTTAGGCGCGAGCTCCATTACTCTTTGCACATAGAAATGGAACTTAACACTCCTGAAGACGTGGACTACGCAGCAAACAAACTGCAGGAAGAAATAGTCAAAGCTGCGCACCAAGCCGCCCCACCATCTTGCCAAACAAGACAACAGTCTCCGTACAACATCCCCCTCACCTTGGAGGCCCAACACCTACTAATACACAAAAGATGGGCCAGGAGACGCTGGTTAAGATTACGCACGCCTGATGCCAAATCCATGTACAACGAAGCCACGAGGCATCTTAAAGCTGCTCTCGCCCTGCTTCAAAAGAGGTGTATCAGCGATGCGCTGGTACGAGCTGAATCGCCCACTGACGCAGAGTTTCAATTATGGAAATTTACAAGAAAGCTCAAACGGCAGCCAATACGACGTCATCCCATTCGGAGCATTTCTGGTTCCTGGCACATTGGAGACGAAGCTCAAGCTGAGGCTTTTGCAAACCACCTTCAAGACCAATTCACGCCGGTGATTACCGCAGAGGCCTCAGAAATCGAAGCAACAGAAGACATCGTTCTCTCGCCCCTCCCAGCTGAAGACCAGATAACTGGATGTACAAAAGAAGAGGTTCTTGAACACATCAGAAGAGTGAAGGCAAAAAAATCCCCTGGATATGATCTAATAAACGGCAGAGTCCTTAGAGCACTGCCTGACTCCACCATAGACTACATAACTATGGTGTACAACGCCATGCTCCGCATCCGGCACTTTCCAGCCTGCTGGAAGCGCGCCGTGATTGTGATGATTCCTAAGCCTGGCAAACCCGTGGGAGAAATTGAGTCGTACAGACCAATTAGCCTGTTGCCAGTACTCTCCAAAATATTCGAAAGAATATTTCTGGAACGAGTACTGACACATCTGGGACGCCAGGAGGCCATTCCAAACCATCAGTTTGGCTTCAGGAGACAGCATGGAACACCGGAACAGGTTCACAGAGTTGTGCACCATATCCTTGGAGCCTTTGAAGAAAAGATGTACTGCTCTGCCGTCTTTTTAGACATCAAACAGGCGTTTGATCGAGTTTGGCACCTGGGACTGCTGCAGAAAGTGAGGACCACCCTTCCAGCCCCATTTTTCGCGTTGCTATCCTCATACCTTATTGGAAGAACCTTCCAAGTGTCAAGGGGGCAAACAGTATCCTTGACTAGACCAATTATGGCTGGAGTACCACAGGGTAGTGTTCTAGGCCCAACACTTTATACTTTATTCACAGGAGATATGCCAACTCCCGAGCCAAATATAGGAAGTACAGATGCAGTACTCATAGCGACCTATGCAGATGACACCGCCATCTTATCACGTCACGTATCTGCGCAAGAAGCTTCAGACTCACTACAAAAATATCTGGACTCTTTCGGACGCTGGGCAAAACGGTGGTGTATCACCATTAATGCACAAAAGTCTGTACATACTACCTTCGCCACTAGAAGAGGAGATTGCCCAAGCGTTGCATTGGGGCCCACTATTCCCAAAGCCTCAAAAGTAAAGTACCTTGGTATCACTCTTGACAGAAGGCTGACTTTTAAAGCGCACATAAGTCAAGTAACCTCAAAATGCAAAAGCAAGCTAAAAACCCTCGACTGGATGCTGAGAGCTTCAAGCAAGTTGTCTTACAGCAGCAAGGCCGCCATCTACAAGGCAATAGTTGTCCCAACCTTCGTATATGGTATCTCTCTATGGGGCTCCTCGGCGAAGACTACAAGGAACAAAATTCAGACCCTGCAGAATAAAGCACTACGCAGATGGACTGGAGCCAGCTGGTTTGTAAGAAACTCAGTCTTACATAGGGATTTAGCAATTCCCACAGTTGCTGAACTCATTGGGCGACACAGTTCAAGATACGCGGACAGACTTGCAGCGCATCCTAACCATCTCGCAAGCAACCTGGCTATAAACAACAATAGGCGAAGACTGAAGAGATTGCATCCTCTAGACAATATTAGAACTAATTAAGATAGTAGCTACAAGTGCAGAATAATTGGCATATCTGCCCTCCCATTAGTTAAGGTTTAGAGCTAAATGCGCTATAGAGTCTAAGACAATAAGCTGCAACAAAATAAAGAAATAAAAACGAAAAAAAAAAAAAAAAAAAAAAAAAAAAAAAAAAAAAAAAAAAGGTTGCAGCTGCTCAGCAGCGCTGACGACTCGTTTCAATAAACGACCAACACACGCACAAATACTCTCACACACACATGCACAGTCTCACAGCCGTACGCTTTCAAAGCAATAATCGATGATGAGGTCATAACTAATAATAAAAATGACGCCGCTCTGAGAGCACACATCGCGAGCAAAGCACATGGCAAAAGCCGTAAGAGCAAAGAGCACCAATGAGCGGAGCAGGAAATAGCGTAAAAGAACTTTGCAACCAAGCGCTCCCTCTCTCTCTCACACTCTGTGATACTCAATGGAAGAGAGAGCGCAATGGAAGCGCTCTGTCTCTCGGAGAGCAACAGCTGTTTTTGGTGGGCCCGATTTTTGAGGCCAAACAAAGATTTTAATTGCAATTTTTATTCAATTTATTTTTTTTAGCACCTTTACTTAAGACCGCCTCATATTTATATTTATTCAATAAATGTCGCAACTTAAAAGTTATCACATCATAGCTGATATGTGCGTGTGACGTCATGTCACGTTGCTCTTTGAACTTTCGACTACTTATCGCATATCTTTCATACACATATCCCGCAGAGCTGGCGGCCTACTTCACTACTGTCACTTCACTCTGTCAATAAATCAAAGCCCTAATACCCTAATGGGAACTAACGAGAAATGTTAGCTCGACATATGGAAAGGAATGTAGGTGTCGCTAATCAATCGCTCTGATTGGCTGCATGTACGTGTGCCTCTGGAATTTTATCTAGCGTCCAATGGTTTGGCCATATTCAAAAATATACAGTTATGAATGCGACTTAGATAAAGTAAGACCAATTCTAATAAGCTATTTTGAAAATGTTTTTTCAGCATACCGTTAATTATTGGGAGCTCTACTGCTGCAGAGTTCTAAAAATAGAACTTTGCGGTGCATTCTTCAACGCAACAGCAACAAAAACCGCACACGCAGCGTTTTCTTATCGCTTGCTTCCGCGTAACTCAATTGCTTTAATTGCAATTTACGAAATTTCGTCGCTTGGCGCGAGTGCGCCTGCACTCAAAAGCACAATCCGCGATGACATCTAATGTCAATAACCTCGCTACAGCTGTAAAGGTAAATGCAGAAATGCAAGCCCAGCTTAACGTTGTGATGGCAAATAGGCAAGCCTCCATCATGCCAATAAACTCAAAAATAGATATCGCCTCCGTGCAAGGCATCACTAACAACAAAAACACGAAACGTAAACAGCCAAATTCACCAAAAACCATCAAGAAAAGGCTCATCTTCGACGAACCAAGCACCAGCAATGCAGCATTAATATCAGAAAATCGATTTTCACTGCTCGTAGAAGAAGATGAAGACTACAGCGAATCACCTGTAGCTCCAGAAGCCCCAGTATTGACCGACCAGCAAACTACACCGAAACCTCGTCCGCCCCCCATATGGTGTCCAAACATCAAGTCTGTGGCCCTACTTCAACAGATAATAGATAAAGTAATTGATGCTAAATCATACGTAATTAAGCCAAAGAAGAATAACATAGGTGTATTAACCCAATGCAGTGAGGACTATCGCAGAGTTATAGACCACTTTACTAAGCTGGAATTGGAGTTCCACTGCTACCAGCTTAAGGAGGACAAACCATATAGAGTCGTGTTCAAAGGGCTTCACTCCAGCACTGATACAACACTAATTAAAAAGGAATTGGAAACCAAAGGCCACACAATTACAAATGTGCACAACCCACTGAGCCGTATGGACAAAACACCGCTAAATATATTTTTTGTTGACGTGGCTCAGGCCCCCAACAACAAAGAAATTTTGGACATTCGAGTTGTCTGCAGGCAACGCTGCACAGTGGAACTGCCAAGAAGATACAACGACCTGACACAATGCCATCGCTGTCAAGAATTTGGACACACACAACGCTACTGCCACAAAGCTCCCAGATGTGTGCGTTGCGCCGGGAAACACGCATCCAAAGACTGCACCCGCGAAAAGGACCAGGCACCAACTTGTGTGCACTGTGAGTTACAGCACCCAGCCAACTATAAGGGCTGCCAAGTATACAAGCGGTTGCGCAAATTGCAATCCCCAGCACAAAAAAGGAGTCCCACACAAACACCGTCTACGGGTCCGAGTACTGCTTCCGAAATTACAAGGCCCCGGAGCATTACCCAAGCCACGAGCTTTGCAACGCCTATTAGTGGTGTTTCTTACGCACAGGCCGCTAGAGGTGGACCGTCAAATAAGAATACCACAAGTGACACTTTGTTCACTGAAATGCTTCAGCAACAACAACGTCAGTTTGACGCAATTAATGCCGAGCTCAAAGCGATGCGAGAAGTACAATCCCAACAAGCAACCATGCTAAACAGTTTAATGGCCATCATAACCAAGCTTGCCTACAAATAATGGCTTTACGTGTGGGTATCTGGAACGCCAATGGCCTGAGAAACAAGACTCAGGAACTGGCTGCGTTTCTCTCACAAGAAAACATAGATATAATGTTAATAACAGAAACTCATGAGTGCCCCACTACACAAATTTTCGGATACGAACACTATCAGGCTCATGGTGAAGGAGCAAACTGCTTTGGTGGATCCTCAATCCTCATACGAGCAACAATACCGCATACACCTTTACTGCCAATTTGCAACGCAACAATGCAGGTCTCAGCCATCACCCTGCCTACGTCTATTGGAGCGATCGAAGTTGCGTCAATTTATCTTCCGCCAAACACTGGTCTGTGTGATCATCACATGGAACAGGTTCTAGGCCAAAGGTTGAATAAGACCCTCATCGGCGGCGACTGGAATGGATGGCACCCATTTTGGGGAAGCAATAGTGCGAATCGTCGCGGAGAAGTCATATTTGAGGCGATTCAAAACTTACAATTCAGCATATTGGCGACTGGAGCCCCCACCCGTTACCCAATTAATGGACACAGGCCCTCGGCAATCGACTTCGCTGTCTACAAAGGCATCTGTGACCGGCAATTGACCATTGAAGAATCCTTGGACCTATCCTCTGACCACCTGCCACTAATAGTCACAATCCACGCGCAGCCACAGCCCTTGCCCATTAGGAAACAACTACTGCCAGCAGGATCAGATTTAGGAGTCTTTAGGCGCGAGCTCCATTACTCTTTGCACATAGAAATGGAACTTAACACTCCTGAAGACGTGGACTACGCAGCAAACAAACTGCAGGAAGAAATAGTCAAAGCTGCGCACCAAGCCGCCCCACCATCTTGCCAAACAAGACAACAGTCTCCGTACAACATCCCCCTCACCTTGGAGGCCCAACACCTACTAATACACAAAAGATGGGCCAGGAGACGCTGGTTAAGATTACGCACGCCTGATGCCAAATCCATGTACAACGAAGCCACGAGGCATCTTAAAGCTGCTCTCGCCCTGCTTCAAAAGAGGTGTATCAGCGATGCGCTGGTACGAGCTGAATCGCCCACTGACGCAGAGTTTCAATTATGGAAATTTACAAGAAAGCTCAAACGGCAGCCAATACGACGTCATCCCATTCGGAGCATTTCTGGTTCCTGGCACATTGGAGACGAAGCTCAAGCTGAGGCTTTTGCAAACCACCTTCAAGACCAATTCACGCCGGTGATTACCGCAGAGGCCTCAGAAATCGAAGCAACAGAAGACATCGTTCTCTCGCCCCTCCCAGCTGAAGACCAGATAACTGGATGTACAAAAGAAGAGGTTCTTGAACACATCAGAAGAGTGAAGGCAAAAAAATCCCCTGGATATGATCTAATAAACGGCAGAGTCCTTAGAGCACTGCCTGACTCCACCATAGACTACATAACTATGGTGTACAACGCCATGCTCCGCATCCGGCACTTTCCAGCCTGCTGGAAGCGCGCCGTGATTGTGATGATTCCTAAGCCTGGCAAACCCGTGGGAGAAATTGAGTCGTACAGACCAATTAGCCTGTTGCCAGTACTCTCCAAAATATTCGAAAGAATATTTCTGGAACGAGTACTGACACATCTGGGACGCCAGGAGGCCATTCCAAACCATCAGTTTGGCTTCAGGAGACAGCATGGAACACCGGAACAGGTTCACAGAGTTGTGCACCATATCCTTGGAGCCTTTGAAGAAAAGATGTACTGCTCTGCCGTCTTTTTAGACATCAAACAGGCGTTTGATCGAGTTTGGCACCTGGGACTGCTGCAGAAAGTGAGGACCACCCTTCCAGCCCCATTTTTCGCGTTGCTATCCTCATACCTTATTGGAAGAACCTTCCAAGTGTCAAGGGGGCAAACAGTATCCTTGACTAGACCAATTATGGCTGGAGTACCACAGGGTAGTGTTCTAGGCCCAACACTTTATACTTTATTCACAGGAGATATGCCAACTCCCGAGCCAAATATAGGAAGTACAGATGCAGTACTCATAGCGACCTATGCAGATGACACCGCCATCTTATCACGTCACGTATCTGCGCAAGAAGCTTCAGACTCACTACAAAAATATCTGGACTCTTTCGGACGCTGGGCAAAACGGTGGTGTATCACCATTAATGCACAAAAGTCTGTACATACTACCTTCGCCACTAGAAGAGGAGATTGCCCAAGCGTTGCATTGGGGCCCACTATTCCCAAAGCCTCAAAAGTAAAGTACCTTGGTATCACTCTTGACAGAAGGCTGACTTTTAAAGCGCACATAAGTCAAGTAACCTCAAAATGCAAAAGCAAGCTAAAAACCCTCGACTGGATGCTGAGAGCTTCAAGCAAGTTGTCTTACAGCAGCAAGGCCGCCATCTACAAGGCAATAGTTGTCCCAACCTTCGTATATGGTATCTCTCTATGGGGCTCCTCGGCGAAGACTACAAGGAACAAAATTCAGACCCTGCAGAATAAAGCACTACGCAGATGGACTGGAGCCAGCTGGTTTGTAAGAAACTCAGTCTTACATAGGGATTTAGCAATTCCCACAGTTGCTGAACTCATTGGGCGACACAGTTCAAGATACGCGGACAGACTTGCAGCGCATCCTAACCATCTCGCAAGCAACCTGGCTATAAACAACAATAGGCGAAGACTGAAGAGATTGCATCCTCTAGACAATATTAGAACTAATTAAGATAGTAGCTACAAGTGCAGAATAATTGGCATATCTGCCCTCCCATTAGTTAAGGTTTAGAGCTAAATGCGCTATAGAGTCTAAGACAATAAGCTGCAACAAAATAAAGAAATAAAAACGAAAAAAAAAAAAAAAAAAAAAAAATTATTGGGAATTAGAGACAAAATGTAAGACAAGCTTTGAATGACTAAATAAATTTTTATTTTTTTTTGGTGATTTTAGTTCGTATTTGTAGAAGTTAAATTAAATTAAAATATTAATATTTAAATATATTTGTTTTTAATATTTAAATATTAAAAAATGTATTAATAATATCTATATTCCAAAAAATATACAAATTTTGAATAAAACTACAATAAAAACATTCTATTCAAAACTTATATATATATATATATATATATATATATATATATATAGATTATTTTATAAACAAGAAAAATTATGAACTCCAAAAAATCGCTGATCTCATCTAAACTTCAAAGGCAAAGTCAACAAATTTCGTTAGCTATGTCATAACAAAGGCATCTTTTTCTATAAGATCTTAACTTTCTCAAAAAAAAAAACGGCTTGTATTATTAACTTTTTTCACTTCATATATCTTATCTGCAAAGTGTTATGGGCATGTCAGAATACAGTAAATATCTAAACATTTTATGATAAGCGCCAATCGCCTAATCGAGCCAACTTTAAATAAGTTAACAAACGAAAGCCTACCCCAAGTAAAAGGCATATCTGCTTAATTGCTTGTTTATTTATAACGCTGCTTTAATGCGAACTTGAGTCGCCCCCAGCCCCAACTTGCCCCTCAGCCTCGACTCATTTACTATAAACGTCTGGCTAGATATCTATTTATAGACAATCGCAAACATGATTCCAACCAACTTGGGGGTATTGCTTTCCCCCATTTTTTGAAGAGAGGATAGATGGCTTTTGTGGTTATTGACACAGAGATGACTATCAGTTTCGAGCAACAGCATGATGACCACAATGATGATGCCAATGATCATTGTTTAGATTGAGTTTCTGTTTAGCTATGTTTAAACCATTGCGCGGCATTGGTCGTTGTCCTCTAACCTTTGTTTTGGCTTTAATTTAAAAGTGACATCAACATTTATTTTTAAGTTACATACATTTTTGCCTCCTCTTCATATACGTATTTATATATATATATATATATATATATATATATATATAGATATATATTTCTTCTCTTATTCCTTGCCCATTTCTGTATTTATTTGTGTGCCAAAAAATTGTAGCGCAGCGCATGATATCACTTATGGCTCGTAATTTGTTTTGGTTTTGATTCTCTGTTTTCTTTTTTGGTTAAAGGTTTTTATATTTGCTTAGAGCTCCATCAAGGTGGCATAGTAGACTTCTTCTTTCCTTTTTTGTTGCTCAGCTATTTGTCAATCACAACTACAATTGATTGTAGCCGTAATCTAATCTAAACAATATAACTCAAGAATTGGTAAAAAAAAGTGTTGAGCTTTTTATGTCAGCTGCTCGTACCGTCGGAAAGTAGTTTTTTTTTTTTTGATTTTTACTCGACCTTGGCGTAGTCATTAATGGTTTATATAAATATATTCGTATATATTTTTGTTGTATCTATTGCATTTATTTGCCTTCACAGCTGGTCAAGCACTTCAGTTTGCTTCCAGGAATTTATTTTGTTTGGATTTGTTGGCGGAAAGGGCAAACGCCAGCGTTTCTCCCTTGAACAAACAATAATTGATTCAATTCAATTTAAATACCATTTGCCATCGATTCATGTTAAACAAACATTTGAGTTTAAGGAAATACTTTTCCACATAAAAAACATAGTTTAATCATGCTCGTGGGGATTTTTGCCTTAGAGACAATAGAGTTTTCGGAGAAAATAGTAAGAAACTTGGAAACATGGCACAATAATCTGAATTTTTTTAGATAAAAATATTTTTCCTAACATATTTAGACACAGAACAAACTTTTACTTTGCTTCTAACCAATCTTACCCCAAGCCAAAGATGGAAAAAAAGTATATAGATTATTAAAAAAGATAAGTAATTTTCAAAATCTTTCTTTATAAAAGTAAACAAATATTTTGAAACAATTTGAATGCAATATATGATATATATATGAATGAAAATAATTAATTGTTCTTTCTAAATTTTTAATTTTTTAGCTCTTTTGTCAAAAATTAGCTCTTTTTGTCAAAAATTAATCAATTAGTTTTAATAAAAAATTTGCTTTTTAAATTACTAAACGATTTGTTTTCATAAAATTATTTGTTCGCCCTAAAATTGGAATAAATTAAGTAAATTTTAAAAAATTAAAAATTGATAAATTAGACAATTATGCAAACGAAGCTGTCATATTTTTGAATGCGAAGCAGACAAAAGCACTTGGATCGTGGGCTGTTGGAAAATACCTCCTATGGTAAACCCATATCAAATGACGCGCTCATATTGAGTGGAAACTTAAGAAATATTAATGTGTATGACATAGATATAACAATATGAATGAATATATTTTTATTGAATGACGATAGTATTACTATATAAATATGAATGATTAGGCAACAAAAATTGCCACAAGAATGCTTAAATTTACGAAAAAATTTTAACGTAAATATAATATATATATTTTACCAATTGCTTACCAAGTAAACAAAAATTATTTGATCTTGGGTAGTTTCTCAATTTTCACAGACTTTGCCGCTTCAACAGGAAATGTGGTTTATGTGGTATCGTTTGTAATTCCAATAATAATTCAAGAATTCTCAACCACAAATTTGTATATTGAAATACAATAGATTTTTGTTTATTATTTTTTTTTTCTATAAGAGATCACAAAAAATGCACACAAACACAATTTCTGAGCAAATGTAAATTTATTGAGGAACTGCGACTGACTCAAATGAAAATGCGCGAGTTTCGTAAATTCAAATAGAAAACGAAATATTGTAGGATCTCGACAGAGTAACCGAGCTATGGAAACGATCACATGGGCAACTGAATATCGAATGCGCTTGCAATGCATTATCGGGAAGTCGCAAGCCCCTATAAAAAAATAGAAGCAACAACAACAACAGCAATGCCCATGCAAAATGTGCTCAATGAAATGCCGATTAAAGTAAGTTTGTGGTGAATATTTTTTCCGTTTTTTTAATGGCGCACGAATTTTGATGTCATGGCAAAAATTGTTTACACTGAATGGGCGATGGCGCATGTTTGGATTAGACATAGATATACGTATATATATTATATATATATATATATATATATATATATATATAAATATATATATGTGAGTATTTATAGGCATTACAAGGCAGCGCTTCTCGTTTAATATTGTGTTAAATTACTAATTAAACGAACCACTCAAGCATTGCCCCTCCAGAAAGGGAGGGAGAGGGAGATAGGGCGAGTGGGAGAATAGCTTCTCTCTCTCTCTTTCTCTCTGGAGCAATGCTACGGCCTGTTGCCATTTGATGATGTCATGAATTATCGTTTTCTGATTGAAAGTATCGATAGCCGACCAGCGACCAGCTCGACCCAGCCAACTGCTGTCGGTTCAGAACAAAGGCACCCCGTCAAAAAGCCACAGAGATTGTCTGTCACATGCTATGAAATGAAGTTGTCATCGCTACATTTGGACGCTGCCGTCGTCGCTCAGCTACTCCCCCATACACACACACATCTTGCCGGCAGCAGGGGAGTACGTCAATTTCGATTTTAAAGCACGCTATATAGGCTCAACAGTTCGTTGGCTAGTTATGAGGTCAACATTTCAAAAATAAATGGGTTACATGTGCCAAAACCAAAGAATTAATATACCACGCTTAATTCTTGAGTGAGTGTGTCTGTGTGTGTGCGTGTGGGCGCATCGATTGCTGCTCATGTTGTGCATGAAAAGTTGAAGTCAGAAAAAAAACCAAACACCAAAGAAAAGTGATTTGCGCAAGGTTAGTAGGCAAGTTAACTTAACACTTGTTTGTATACCCTGTATTTTATATTTCATTTATGCTTATTTGTATTTCAGAGCATAAGGTGCTTAAGTTGTTGAGATGCAAAAGATATGGAAAAAATTTGTTAAATATATATTTCGATATTTTATACAAATTATATAAATTTATGAAAATCTTTACTTTTCTTTTCTTTTTCTCTTCTTTTACAGAGTAACTGCTCGTCTGTCAATTGCGATTGTCGGTACATTAATTGATTTGTTTTCTGCTTCTTCTTCTCTCAGGTGAAACATTCAAAGTGAGTCAGTTGCGCGTGTTGCATATGGATCGATCTCAGCTGTGAGCTCTGAGGTCATTTGCAATCGCAGCAGCGTTTCAATTAAATGAACATTTGTATTGAAGTGGAAGTGAATGCGGCAGGTGCTACCAGGTGGGTGTGTGTTACTATATTCAAAGTCTATTTTGCGTTAGAGCTTTAAAGCTGTAGTGACTAATAAGGGCAGAGTCAAAAGCTTTAACGGTTATGGCAAGAGCGGCAGTCTTTCATTTTTGAATGCAGCAAAGCAAGCTATGATCATGATCATGATCATAGAATGAGATCATATCTAAAGACAAAGAGTACAGTCACGCATTTTACATAGATTACTCATAATTTAATGCTTGGCTGGATGAATAATCGACTGGGAAGATTACTATAGACAGGCAGGTCAAGAGCCATAAACTTCAGGGCGTGAAATAATCTTACAATCATTCTTCTTTGTGGCCAAATATGAATAAAAAATATTAAATTTAATGCTGGAATTCAGCGGATAAGTATTATTCGTACTAAACTGGAATAATTATGAGTGATTTAGGTCTCGGATAAAACCGGATAATTTATCCGAGACTATCCGACATACGAAAAATGTTAAATGTTTGTCTTTAGCTTTAATGTAAAGAAAATAAATGCAAATTCCATGTTGGAACTATCAGAGCACGTTATCCATACATATTTTCACCATGAAGTCAGCTAAAAACATTTTGGAGTTCAATTTTGCATATTTGGCACACCAGAAAAGTTCTCATAAATTATCCGATTTTATCCGGTATGGAAAAAACGCAATATCCACCTATTATATTACCACCACGCCTTTAAATGCACTCGAAAGCAATCAATTGCTATATCATTACGCCTTAAGAGCATTTAGCTACTGTCCTTAAGCAATATTCGATATTTATTTGAAATAAAAGAAAAAACCTATAAGAAGAAAATCCTATTAAAATGCGGCTTTTGAACGTCTAAAGACGTCAATCATAAAATGCAGAACAATCGGAGCAGCTTAGCCAAAACTGACAGCCAACCAAAAACGCCTCCATACGAAATAAATTCGATAAACTTTTGTTTTGTTTGAATTTGTTGCTTGTTTCATTTTACTTGGCGCTCACATGATTTAAACGCATTTTTGTATATTATTATTCTTGATTTTTTATATGTGTTGTGCATTTATATTTTGTTGAGCTAAATATTTACGATTATGTTTGCTAATTTGTGGCAATTATTTGCTTAGCAAATTATGAAGTAGCCTCGGCCCTCAGTTTTCACACTTTCTTTCATTCGACTTGTCGAATTTTATTTTTAGAAATGCTTTTAAATAAAGCAAAGTCAAACAACAAAACAAAGACGAAACAACGAATGTGTTAAACAATAATTTTGCTTATGTTTTTTTTACTTCTGCTCTTCTGTGTATACAAACGATGGCACTGAGCAACTCTTCGCGCGGACCATGAAAATCAAGTGCAATGCAAGAGCATAAACAAAACTGATCTATGGCCATGGCTGTGGCTGTGTCTATGGAATGCTTGTGCTAAAAATAGAGAAAACAGCCATTTTTGAAGACTATAAAAATGCACAAATATTACACACACACCCACATATATATATATTTATATTTATGATGTATTGAAATCTAAACATTGTCTATCATAAAAAATTGAAAAAAAGAGCGAGATAACGCTGGCTAATTTGAACAAATATTTAAATTAAAATTTAAAAATAAATTGAACATGAGCGAATTACTGCTATAAAATTTAATTTAAGGTTGTTTTGTTTAAAAATATATATAGGAAAATGTTCAAAACAAAATAAATATCTAAGAAATAAACTTGGGTTAGATTTTCAATATTGCAATATTTTAAAATATTTTTTTTGGCATAGGCTATTGCAAGAATATAAATTTTGTTATTGCATTCAGAATGGCATGAGTCTAGCTGCAAATTGAAACCAAAAACAATGTAATATGTCAAATGGATTATTAATGTTTTGGACTTGCCTTTACTATTGCTCATATTTGGTCAGGCTAAATTAGCTGCATTAAACAATGATATAAAAGTTTGTTACTTTATTTGTCTCGGCCATCTAGTTAGTCACTTAGTTGGCTTTGTTTATAATTGATAAACACTTTTCCTTGACTTCATAATACCCTTTGTTTGCTTGGATCTAATTGTGTATATAGCAGGTGACACCATAGAGTAACAATCAAAATAGCGTATGGCGCTGATCTATTGGCTATATAAGTCGCCGACATTGTTAGCATTATCGATTTGCTATCACGAATATACATATATATTTGCCAAGCACTTCTGTTTAAGGCGTCAGTCAACTTGGCCTTTAGCTAAACGTATTACGTATACGCAGTAAGTGTGTAGGAAAGGCCTTTATGAGTAGTTGGCATTATTTTTAGCTCACTGCAGTTGCTTTTGTAGAAATTCGATTCGCTATTGCAATTTGTTATTAATAATCAATTAATTCAATGGCTATGCAAATTGGTGAGTATCTGTTGGAATTACTTGATTTATTCTGCTCCTTTCTAATTCGGTATTTGTATTTCGTCTGCTGGTTCTCGACTGGGCCAAATTGTTTACTACACGTTTCGTAATGGAGGCGTTTGTGGAAAAGCTGAATGAATAATAAGCGAATGCGCACATTTGTTTATAAAATGCATTTTTCCACAACATTAATTATTATTTATTAGCAAACGTGCCGCAGTTCCGCGATGACCGGGCGCAATTGTGTGAAAATTGAGTGCCAAGCAAAACCTTTTGCCTAATTGATTTTTACAAAAAAACACAATAATGGAAAATACATGAATAAAATATTATATGAATATATATCTTATATATATTTATAGATGACAAAGCACAGTTAAACTTTACATCAATTAACTTGGTTTTTGCCCAATGAGTAATGATTACAATTTTATCCGTTAAGTAGTAGCTTTTAAACGTTCAACTATTGAACAATCGGATAAATTATCCGATTTTATCCGAAAACCCCAAAAAGCACGCAAGACACTTCTATCAGCCGTGAAAATGACTATACTACTTTTATATCACTCATAAAGTGCCTTTTAATATTATCCGAATCCAAATTCATTACATATCTCGATATGAACCTGTTTTAGGTGTCAATTTGCCTGTTAAACAATTTTTTACTTCAGACTGCATGAATAAGCATGTGGACAAACGAGCCAAACTTATCCGACTACTTAAAATATGTATATGAGATTTGCACAGCATTAAATTTCGACACAATCTAAGATAAAAAGTAGTTTTTTATTACAGATAATTATGGATAATTATGTGACTAAGCTTTTGGTGTGAATTTAAGTGTTTAAACTACAATTAAAAGCTGGCGAGGTATAGTTGCTGTGAAATTCTCTAGAGTTAATTAAATGAATTTCAACAACGATCACGCCTTTGAAAACTATAGGAATAAATTACTTTTACTCGTAGCTGGATAATTAACATAATGGCTCGAATTGTGGCTAATAAAGGCTTTGTTATTTAATGAAATTATTTATTATCTTCATATTCTACATATAAATATGCTTGGACTCCATGCCATAATCAAGTTAAAAATAAAGCATAATATCACGACGCCATAAAACACAAGTACTTATAAGCCAAAAGCGATAAATGCAGCTCATATAAGCAAAACAAAAACAATAACAAAACTGAATTGAATTGCAAAAAAAAAGAAGGAAAATAATAAAACAAAAAGAATATGATAGTAAATGGCATAAAACAATTGACAAAAGAATGCGGCAATATTTTTTTTTGCTAAATTGAAGTGCCTCTGATAAAGTCATAAAATACATATATATGTATGTATCTGTGTATATATCTAAAGATATATGTAAGAGCGGCCTTTGCGCGCGGTCAATGCGTGATTTATTGATGCAGTAATAAAATGAATGAAATTGAAGCATCAAAAAACCGAAGCGAAAGACAATGACCGCAGTCAGTGTGTGATCAACGTTCTGACTTGCAGCAATTGAATTAAAGCGACATTCAAATACAACAACAGCAACAAAATGTAATTAATAATGAAACGCAACAACTCTTTCAATTTAACAGCCTCTCTGTGTGCTTCGAGCCCATAACTTTTTATAGCCGCAGCTCTGTGATTTATGTGTTTGAATTAGTTGCTGCCGTTTTCACGTTCCAGTTGCAAAGTCACACAAAAGCGTTAATTTCACCAAACATTTGGCTGTCAGTAAATCTGGGTGTGTGTGAATGTGTGTGTGTGGATTCACAATTGATTGAATATGAATGCATTTACCTACAAAATATTTTGCAAATGAATAACACGTGTCGAGCAATCTGCAAGAAGGTCAAACGAATCACGAATTAAAGAAACAATAAAACGAAACCAAGTCAGACGCTCAAATTCAATTTGCCAATGCATAAAGCAAAGACAAAGGCCCGCCAGTGGTCCAAAGTCGTAAAAATCATTTAATTAAATGAAGTATCGCTCTGCATATAAAATACCCTGTAACGATTATTTGTTTGTTTAAAACTTGGAAAAAATATAAAAAAATTAAAATTTGTTGAAGCGAACTGAAATGAATTCAATTTTTATTTAAACTAAAATTAAATATTTAAAAAAAAAAATTAATTGAATACAAATCTATATTCATTAAACATTTAAAACTATATTTTTTAAAAAAGGTTTTCCACTTGACTTTGAATATAAATTAAAGATTTTATTAAAATAATTACTAAATTTAAAAAAATAATATAATATTAAAATAAGAAAGTTTTCAAAATAAAATGCTTTAGGAAGAATTTTAAACAGGACAATCGAGATTCAAAGATAAATGTATTTAATATATTTCCATATTTAGAGAAAACCCTCTGTTCTTGCTCTTTTCTACTAAGTATATTTTTCATGTAATCATCTTTTTAATATAAAAACATAAATATCACAAAATATATATAAATTCTATCCGTAGTTCTTAATTTGTAATATTAAGTATACGCATGCGTATACGTAACTCGGGTTATGCAAGCAGCAAATTTATACAATTTCATACAATCACAGACAATTTGCCTATAATTTTTACAAAACTCTAAGCACGCAAGTCGTTTGGCTTTGTACACCATTTGGTTCGGGTATCTCAAAGTCGGGTTACACTACAAAATTCGTTTGCTGTGCTCCAAGCAATTGTCAACGCCGCGGGCACAATAAATATGTTATGAAAATGACAATTTGTCGGCTGACTTATGACTTTATCGTATGCAAATTGTGACAAGAAATATGTATGTCCATATGTATGTATGTATGTTTATATATTGCACAGTTTGTGTTTACAGCATTTGACATTTTAATACATTGTTATTGTGGCTCATTTAAAAACAATTTATTTTGCCAATAACAAAAATAAACAATAAATGAAATATAATAAATAAAAATAAGAATTATATATGTGTATATGCAGCTCACGCGCTGGCAAGAGATCAAGTTCATTGAATTTTCACATTGGCGACAAAAGAAATATAAAATTTAAATAAAAATAAACGTAAAAGAAAAGCAAAAAAAATGTCTTTGCTCTGTGTGAAAAAAATAAAAGCAGCAAAAAGTTCGCCTTGTCATTTAATTGAATATTTTTAGTGCTGCGCGCCGCGTTGTGAGAGTTCGCAAAAATCAAATATATATGTATATAGTATTTAGTATATATATAAACAAAATATATAAAGCATTTTAAAATAACGATGACAAAATCTCGCTCGCTGTATTTTTGTGCAACAAAACAAAAGGCACTAAAAGAAGACAAGAGAACAAGATGTATTTGTTTTTGAAGAAATTTGTTGTTATTTTGGTTTTTATTCGACTTTTTTTGGCTTGTTTGGGGGGCATTCGCCCAGGAAGGCGGCAGCGCAATTAGATTAAAGGCGTGGCCATAATTCATGTGTTGTCTCGGCCGCCCATGTGATTAATCACGGTTTATGTCATGAATATCAAGCAGTAAGTGCCACAAATGTGACTGAACGGATAAGCTAAATATATTATCCGCTGCTCTTTGGCGGCAAAACGGATAAAACTGATAATATATGTGGATAACAGAGACTGAGATAAATACATTTAAATAATGTATACAAGAAAAGAAATATATATCTAAAAAAAAAATTTAAAATCGTTTCCTTTGTCATGACCGATAAAAGCAAATTTGTCAACTGTCAACGGATAAACAGGAACCTATGAAATACATTGTAAAACAACATATAACAGCGAATCTGAGAATTTGAAAAATATGACTTCTCTTTTGCTAATACGGATAACAGAAATATAGAGGATTAACAATCCGAATGTAATATTTTGTCATACAAAGATTAAAGCTGAGATTGATTGTAAGTTTAAAGTTGCAAACTCGTTAATTTCAATCAAAACAACATAGGGTAACTGAGGGTAGCTCGCAGTCGAGCATTAATTTATTGCTACATTCTTATTTAATTCCAGCTTATTATTAAGCCAATTACGTTACGATCAGCAAATAACTTTACATTGTTGAAAGCTTCAATTGCTATTTTTGTAATGCATTCATATTATGGCAAAAATGCATCAACAAAAGACAGATAGGTTTATCCGTCATTATCCGGCTGCGTTATTTATATGTGGTTCATTCATAGTACATGACGCCATACGAATAAAATTTGAAAGCCCATAAATTATGGTAACAATATATAAATATTTATATCGTTCCGATTGCTATTGCGACCTTGAGCAATTGAAGAGAGTTTGACCTATGTACTGAAAAGACATTGAAAGCAGTTCAAAAGAAACTATAAAAAAAGCAAATTTATGCTTTATAGATAAATATTGCTTAAGACAAATGGGAGAATGCTCAAAGTTCAATTGTGGGTGTGTCAGACGCAATAGAAACAGTCCATATGGCATAGCAAAAGTTCTTGGATAATCGTCTGGGAAAAAAACTAAAGATAAGAGACAGATTAGATTAGAGCTCTTGCATTGAAACAAAAAAAAAAGGCTGAGAACTATTTTATAGAGGTATGCGAAATATTTGCTATGTAAAGTAAAATCAGTTGCCATGTGGGTAGAATAAATTAAAACATTTGCTATTAATTATATATAAATAATTGCATTTAAAATATTTTTTTTAATATTCTGTTAAAAATTATAATTATTTGGGTTTTATTTTGCTAAAAAAATTTGTTGTATAAAGTTTTGCTTCTAAAAAATCTCAATAAAAAAGATATATATAATAAACATTTTAGTAAATAGTCAGTTTTTAAATTAATTCATATATATTTACTTAAACTAAATATTAGTCACAGCCAAAATTCATAAAATATAGCTCAATTTTTTTGCACCAAGCACCAAAAATTAGTAAAAAAATAGAAATAACTAAATAAGGAAAACTGAAAAGTAAATTAAACATACCCAAAAAACAATTGCGTTATTTGCGCTGGCGTCTGGCAGATATTGTGCACATTGAGGGTGCGGGGGCGGGAGAAGAGCATGCTTGAGCTGTTGCCCAACAGATTGGGCAGACAGGCAGCCTCCGCTATGATGGCCGATGTGGAGTTGCTGCGCAGCGTTGTATACGCTCGCAGTTGATCAACATTTGCAGCATTTGCCGCAGCAGCCGCTGTCAAGGCGGCAGACGTGGAACGTAGCTCGACAGCTGTTGTTGTCTCCTCTAGTGTTTCGACCAGGTCTTCAGCTGAATCGAGCTGCATGGGCTGACTGCTGCTGCTGCTGCTGTTGCTGCTGCTGATGCTGTTGTTGTTGTTGTTAGCTTTGCTGCGCAGCTTGTTGTAGACATTGTTGTTGTGATTGTTGCGATTGTTGTTGATGAGATTTGGTATTTTGGCGCGTTGATTGTTGCTTCGATTGCTGCCGACAATTGCTTGTGCTGCCATTGTGCTGCTAGCGTTGTTGTTGGTGTTGCCGCTGCTGGTGCTGCTGCTGTTGAAGCGTTGTTGCAAACGCATTTTGGCCAATTTGCTGCGCATCGAATAAATAATTTAAAGGCTTCGGCTTGCTGACTTTATGTCAAACATTTCTGCAATAATTTCCTTTTGCCCTTTACTGATTTATGTTTTTATGCTGTTTGTTGTTGTGCTGTGATGCCGGAGACAACATTTCACACAGAGGTGCAGCGGTGCCTTTCACTTTCAACTAAAGAATTTTTGAGGTGCGCAAAATAGAAAATAAACAGAGTATTTTTGTTTTTTCTTTTAGAAACAATAAAACCAAAACAAACAGAATGTTGATAAGCTTTTCTTAAATATTGTGTATAAAATACGTATATGTATATATATCTTAAAGTCACTTATTTGTTGTTTTCTTTAGCAACTGTAGGCGTGTGCACCATGACAAATATTTGAGTGTAAATATTTGGCTTTGCTTTTCAAATTTTTTATTTTATTTTGTTATTTTTTGCGCGCGCTGCAAATTAATTTCTTTTATATATTTATTTTCTTTATACAAATTTAGAAATGATTTTATATATACATATGTATGCGTGTGTTTGTGTGTACATTTTGAACGAACGGAAATTGCCTCACAAACAGCATACACACGAATAGCACCCGAAAGCTAGCAGCTTTTGACACAGTGCGCACGTAGACGCACACACACACGACGACCAACACACAACGTTGTGAACGCGTCGAGCCAACGTTGCTGAATGATTCGCCCAGCACAACAAAGCGCGCAGAAGTACTACGCTCAGCGTCACTTCGCACTGCGGTCGCTGCGCAGTTGTTACTCTGAGAGCACACGCACGTGTGTCGCCCTCTCTCTCTCTTTCGTTCATGTGTGCTGCTTCTCTTTGTGCCGCTGGCCGCTTTTCTTTGCTAAGTTTTTTGTTTTTAAAAACAAACATTCAATCAAATGCTGTCCATCTCAAGTTTGCTGCTCTCAGCTTACAGCGCGCGTGGGCTGCTTTCGATAGTCGAAAAATTATGTTTTTTTTTCTTATTTGGCGTATCGATCGGTCGTTCGATCGAATGGGTTTCATGGCAACGAACCAGCACTGCTCGCAATTTCCACAATATTGAAGCAGCGCACAGTGGTAGCAAAAATTAAATAAAAAAAAGTTCAACTTAATTTTGATATTTCCTAAGCACACATTATATGGATGCTAATATTAATATTGTAACCAAATTTAATAAAACATTTGGAGTAAATTTAAAATAATTTTTTTTGCCCATTTGCTAAATTATTTGAAAGTAAAAATTATGTTTTTACTATTTTCATTTAATTTAAATTTTATATACAAACAATTACTTTATCATTGAAATTGTAAACTATATGATAAACATTATTATGCCAAACGTCCTATTAAATATTATATATTAAATAAAAATTAAAAAAGAAAAGTTTAATTGAAAAAACAGAAAAGTAAAAAAAAAATATATATATAAAAAAATATAAACATTTTTTTAGCATCATATTGAAAGATTTAAATGAAATACTTTAATTGTTTGTATATTTATATAGTTGTATATTTTTTAGTCATAAATTAAGTACAATATTTTATTTCAGAAATCTTTTTTCGTGCCCAATGTGCGTAGCTTTCTCTTTTTTTTCTAATATGGATTTTCAAAACAAACTGTCTGGGCTCCCAACAATGAAAGTTATTATAATAAATGTGGAATCATAGTTTTTTTCTTGTTCGTTTCTCAATACTATGACTAACTCTTGGAAATGCTCCTAATTACAAATTATAGTGATTACTCATTGGTATTTTAGATTGTGCAAACAAAAAGTAAAAAAAAAACAACAGCAACAAAAATTAGGCATTTAGTTGGGGCCAATGTGAGTAACAATCGGAGCCAGATAAGTTACGGCGATAAGGTCTAAAAGTGGGATGTATGAATGCAGAAAACATGGCAACAGCTGCTCCTTAAATAGGACCAACAAGCAGGTATCATGCATATGAGCTGTATTCTAAGGTATTTCCGCGCTGCTAGCCAAGAGATGAGTTCCTCTGATTGTCAGCAGCTGTTGGTGGGCGTGTGTGAAAGACAGGCTAACCTATATATATATATAAATAAATGTATCTGGGAGATACTATATATGACAGTCCAGATGCCAAATTTAAATACAAACAATAATTTATTGACGCCGCTCGAAATGAGATTATGAGCGCGTGTAGGTGAATGAATATATAGTTATATATAGTGATATATCTATTTTTTTTTTAAAACAAAAAAAACTGGCACGGTAAAGAGGGCGTTGCTTTAAATATTATAATGTATGTCAGGGTTTGCTCTTGGCACTTGTGCCACACGAAAGTTCAAAAAGATTTGCGCACATCTAACCAACTATATATATCTATATCTATAAACACATATGTAGTTTATATTTATGTATGTTTGTATGCTTTTTTGCCTTTGGCCAAAATAATTTTTAGAGATATTGTGGATGCTGTCATGTACGCGCCTTAAATGAGCATTTTGCGATGATGCCATTTTGTTGTGGGTTGCTTTTGTTTTTTTCTTGTTTATTAATGATCTATTGAAAACGTTTAAAAAAAATAAAATAAAAAAACTTAACAAAAATGATTGGACTGTGTGTATAAGGTGAATACGTTTAAGAAAAAGCTTACAAATTGCGAATTCGTTTAAAGCCGGATAACAAGCTGTGCGTATAGATTTGGCATATCTTTTAATTGGCAGCGGATAACATAAATGTTAACTATAATGGGTGTTATCCGAATGAAATATTCTGAACGGATAATGTGGAACAATGAAATATATTTAAATTAGGAACAATAGATTTGTCATACATTTTAATTGGCAGCGGTTAGCATAAATGTTAACTAAATTGGGTGTTATCCGAATGAAATACTAAGCAAAAACGTAAACGTAAACGTAACGTACAGCAGACAAGATCTGACAGATACTGCATACATTTGAGTTGAATACGGATAACAGACTAGTTATGCTATTGACTATAATGGGTTTTATCCGAAGAATATATTCTGCATTGATGACGTATGGCAAATGATATATATATTTGTTTGGATAAGAATCTGTGTGTATTTTAAGATAAGTAATGCTTATAGATTTGTCATACATTTGTATTGGCAGCGGATAAGATATATGTTAAAATGAGAAATATTCTGAACGGATAAAGCTTAGCAGTTAAATTTATTTTCGATTATATACAAATGTGGATAAGAATTTCGATATTTAAAGTTAGAATACGATCTAATGACATAAAATACTGGAAGGGTGTTGAGTTGGATAATGAATAATACAAAATGCTAATCTAATACGACGACCTACTTAAAAATAACAGTAAATATTAGTTTATTCTTAGCTAATTGAATTCATGGGCAAGTGGAATGGATTCAGCTAATGAAAGGTAATATCAAATGTCAAAATATTTACACCTGACTGCGCAGTACATAAAAACGCGATCAAAGCTTATCATTTAATCGTCTTAGCTAATTTGCAAGAAATTAGGCGCTTGATTAGCGACTTGCGGCGTTTGCTTTCTGTTTGCTTTTCTTTTATTTTTGCATGGGCTGAGTAAGTCGCTAAAGTAAGACAATTAAGTATTAGGGTATATTAGAATTTAACAATATATCAAGAAAAGGAATATCAAGTTTGACGTAAATTAACATGCAAAATAATATGGATAAATTGATTTTAAATTAAAAAATAATATAAGGCGTAAAACAGACTTTAATAAACATCAAATTAATCAAAAATCAATTAAAATTCAATTATTTATATTTATATTTTTTAAATAATTGATTACAAAATATTCAATTCATTAATTATTGATTTATTATTCAAGTAAAATATATTTAAAATTGATATTCATCAAATTTTGGGACGTAACTATTACCTCATTGAAACATTTAAATGAAGGGTATAAACTAGAGCTAAGCTGAAGCTAAATAGTTGAAAACATTTGCAAATTGGTCACGCCAAAGTAAATGGCAAATACATTGGCGCCTCTCTCGCCCGCGCCCTCCTTCTCTCACGCTCTCTCTGAAAGGGGGAGCGGGCGATGAGTTGATTGGCAGTTGATTGCCAGTTGATTGACAAATTGTGCGATTGTATGCGTTTGGAAGGTTTGTCGCCTTAACCTGGCATTGCGCACATTCTGTTGCCTAGATATTCAAATTTTATATAGCTTTACTTTTATTTTATTTCGTTTATTTAGCTTTGCGCTGTTTGACTCTGATAAGCGCTGGCCGCTTACTTTATGCGCATATTTCACGACAATTCAATCAAGCTAGCCGCACATGGACATATATATGTGGACATGTGTGTGCCTAGCGATAAGTTTCTAAAAAAGCTAGGGCGTAGATAAACAAAAACCACTGAAAACAATCAAAGTAAATATAACAAAACTTTATGCCATATTTGCATATGCGTATGTGTGATATTTATTTAAAAATAAAAAATATGAAGAGAAAAGAAGAAGAGCTACGAGACGCCAGCCAAAAATGAAATACAAATTTATCGCGCGCAAACACAAACGACCTTCAGGCTTTTATGGCCCGGGCTTTGCCTTTTTTGCTTACACACGTTTTTATTTCCGTTTTGCTTTAATTGCTTTTCACTCGTTGCTCAATTGCCGGACTCGCCTTCCTCTTCCTTGCAGCCTTTTCCTCAATAACTGTTATTGTAATGAATGCAATTAATTCTTTTGCGACGCGATGCGTCGCTACTTCTTCTTGTTTACATTGTCAGCGCTACCAGTGGCGCTCACCAGCATGTTGAAAGAGAGCAAAGGGAGATGCAGAGAGGCTTTCAGCGCCATGGCGCTCACTCCTCAGAACATTACATTTGTGCTCTCTCTCTAGTTCTCTGCAAACGCACTAGAATAACCGTAAACAAAGGCCTGAGCATTGCGAGCATTTCTAGCACAGCATTGGATACTCTTTAATTGAAGTTTTCCTTTTCTTGTTCATAAAGGAATATTATTTTATTTGCTTTACGATTCTTATTGTGGATATGTTATAAAGTTATGAATAGACTGATAAAATTTCAAAATTGATTCTCTTGTTGTCCTAAGCAAAATCTAAATTTTTACTATGTATGATCAGTATGAGATCAGTCTATTCTCCCTCGTCTCACACTCTTGAACACAGTACGAGTTTATTATTGTTTAAGATAATTCATCTCACCATTTCAACAAAAAAAGTAAAAAAATTTAAAACTCATTAAGAACGTATATCTAGAAGAAATGTTATTCAATCGTTATGCTAGTCGGGCACTCCCTACAGTTTAATCTTTTTTTTATACGGTTTTTCTTCTTCAAATTATTTCATAACCTTTAAACAAATATTTTGATGTTTTATCTTTTTTTATTTTTCTTCAAAATACAATAATTGTTTTCTGGTTACAGCGACTGAGCTTGCAGTTGTTTTGTTTTTCTACGTTATTGTTATTAATAAGATAACGGAAAAGAATTTATTTAATCTTTTTAAGCAGAAGACACTCTCTTAGCTGGAAGTTTCTTGTTGTTCGCTACGTTGTTGATGTTTATAAGGAATTTTTTTTTATTTTTGACTATAATTTATTTTCTATTTTATTTGTTACTTGCCCATGTATTTCCGCGTTAATCACTTTAAGTGCAAAAGTAGATTATTGTCAAATAATATTCTTAATAATAGCAATAACAAAACAACAATGCATTGCCATTTGCGGATGAGTCGAGTGGGAAATGATAAATTATTGGGGGCAGAGTGCACTCTCTGCTCATGTCTGGCATTGCACTTTAGATAGACATAGCAATAGGAATGGATATAGATATAGATATATCTACACACATGACTAAAATATGATGTATTGCAATTAGCAATTGACATTGCCTGATGTCATACCAGAAACAAATGTAATTAATAATGTTAGCTTAAGATTGTAGTATTTTTTCTGGAATTAATTGCAAGAGCTTATCTTGATCTGCTCAGTTCTTATAAAATACTTCTGAGTCAATTAAGAAATGCCTAGTTATCTATAATTAGTTTTTAAAGATTTTAGTATTGTGATTCGGGCATTCTGTTTTCACAGATTTTTCATGGGTTAAGAAGTTTTAAAAATATTCTTTTGTTTCCCAGAAAAGAAAGATCGTGGTATTATTTTCCAGATTATTGACTATATCAATTTTTGGTTTTGTTTTAATTAATTATGTTTTGAAATACAATGGAATATATATACAATTTCCCTAATTTTAATAATGTTATTGAATTATATATTTATATTTATTCGTTTTTAAGTTTTAATGAAATTTGATATATATATATATATATATATATATATACGTTCTTATTCATTTAAAAATCTTTTGAAGATTGTTTCTCAAAATATAAACTTAAGAATATAATAAAATATTACGTACTTTTATCAGTGCCACAAATAACAATAATAAATTCTGCTGAGCACATCTCAAAGTTTACACTAAGAGCCAAGGACTCTGATATAGTTGAAAGGTAAACGCATTTGAATTAATTGCAAATTGATTTCCTAGACTGAGCAATAAAAGCTCAATAGCTCGATTCGGTTAAATATTTAACACATTTTTCAATAAATTTCTTTTTCTTGCCTAGAATTTGCCTTGAATGCTGACAGCGTCTATTTTTGATTTATATATGTTTTTTGTTTAATTTTTTGACCTATTCCAGAGACGCGTTCAAAAACGAAACCAGTCAAGGTCCGCGTTCTGGCCGAAACTAACGGACCGCTAGCGAAATTGCCATAAACAATAGTAAAAAATTGTTAACAATTTCCTTTAAAAAAACTGCAAAGCTATAAGCAGAATGTGAGCGAAAAAAGCTAAGCTAACGGAGCAAAGAGCGTTGCTTAGGTCATTGACCAAAAAAAGAATTAATGTTATTGTAAAAAACTAAGAGAGAGAGAGTCTACCAAAAGCGTTGCCATTGGAGCACTCGCTCTCTCTCTCTCTCTGGTTCTCTTTGTCGCTCATTCGCTCTGGTGCCGAGCACGTTTTCCAAGAAAAAAGCCAACGACGCTACTTTTTGTGTTTGTGTGCGCGTGTGTGTGTGGCGATCTCTCCCACAAGCAGGCACCCATACATGTACACATACGACATACCGTCTATGAGGGCTGGCTCTTTGCTTTTTTGGCAAAGCCAACAATACTTTTAATAGCAAAAACAATAATAACACGCAGCAGTAGCAGCAGCAATAACAACAACTACAACACCAACACCAAACACACACAAAGGAAAGTTGTTTTTGTCGTTTTTTAGCGCTGTTGTATGGTACAAAGCGGTGTGCGCTTACGTCATTCATAAAAATAAAAACGCAGCGCAAAGCAAATGAGCAGCACCGCTGAATCGCTATCTCACTCTCAGTGTCTCTCTCCCTTTGTTGTTGCTGCTTTATGTTTTCGTATGTTCTTGTTCTTGTTGCTGCTGCTGCTGCTGCTGGTCGTTCTCACTTAGCTATTTACCTGAAGAATATTTTAACCATTTTGTTTGGCATTATTTAAACGGCTGTCGTTGTTACTTGACACTCTTCTTATACATATTTAAACAAATTTGAGCTACATTGCCACGAATAGCGCGTTTGTTTTTTTATTTTGTTTTAATCGAGCCGCAGGTTTTGTTTTGCACACACATAAAAATCTACTACTTTTCGTTTAGATTTTCACGTAGCACTGAGCTTCTTGTCATTTTGGTGTGTGGGGAAAACGTTAACAACAGAATGACACTGTCCCTTAAAGTATTAATTTATCGTTTGGCCGCCACAAAATATCGAAAAAGCGGAATCTGAACACATAAGCTGCCCTCTTAAATTCAATTTTAAGCGCCACTGTTTGTTTTGTTAAGCAATGTGCGGAATTTATATTTATTTCATGTTTGAAATTGTATTTTTATTAAAGATTTTACAAACACATATATTTTTGAAATTAACGACTCTTACTCATAATAATAATGCAATCAAATTATTTGTATCTGAAACTATATAACATTTCTGTTAAATAAATGTTGTGCTCAAATTGGTAATAGAGTTGACACATATCCAGATAAAGGTTGCTTACTGTGGCAATTAGGAATGATATAGCAGCGAGCAATTAGATATTCGCAACATAGCGCCAAATTCAAAATTATGTAATGTAAAAGATGAACTGCTCATTAATTAAACATAGGAGCAGGGCAGAAGCAAGGTAATGTGTGAATCATTTTCCACACTTTGTCCGGAATTTGCACTTAGCTGGTTTTCATTGTCACTCGCAATATCTTAATTACAAGACTCGCCTCGAGTGTCTCGATATCTGCGACGCTCTTTTCAGCGGCGGCTGGTCTTATTGTTCGCGTTTAATTGCAATTACCTGTCAGATTAATGGGCAGTGCCCACCTCTCTTAATTGTAGCAACAACAGCCACAACAGCAGCTGGCGCCACCTACCGCCCACCACTGAACAACATATTTGCATTGTTTAATTGCCACTCAAAGCGCCCCCTACCTACACACACACGCAAACACCCGCTCGCTTACACACATGGCCGTTAAAGTGCCGCATTTCTTAATGAATATGCAACAATGAGAACTCAACTCAACTCGAGTCAACTTAACTCAACTCGACTCGGCTCGGCTCGACGCTGCTATCCTGCTATCCTTTCTGACCACACCAGTTGCACGGCACCTGTTAATGAGTTACTCAAGTGGACGGAGTTGAGAGCAGCGAAAGCGAGGCAACAGGACAACGCCTTGATATCAATGCACATACATGGCATGCGTGCAAGCGAGATGCCGTTATTTCAAATATAAATTTCATATTTAATGGGCAATTCGAAAATTCGTTAGAATTATAACAAAAATATTAATAAATTAATAATAATAAAAGAAAATAATACACAATATATATATATATATAATATATTATATAATTGAAAAAAATTTGTATTTTGAATATATTGAAATATTTTTCGGTTAGTTATGGTTTTTTATTTATTTTATTATATTTAAAATTTTTAAAATATTTTGTAGTTATTAAATCTCTATTTAATTTAATAATAAATATCGATAAATATAATAATAAAATGATCGAATAGAGATATTTCAATGTTATTTATTATATAAGCGCAGAATGATGCAAGTAGCAGCTCTGTGCTGGGTTCAGGGTATCTTCTAGTCGATCACTTCCACCAGGAGCACTTTTTTCAATTTCAATTTTTTTTATGCGTCCCGCATTTTATATCCTGCATAAGATTCCAAATATTTTGCATTCGTTCCTCCATCTTTGAAGCATTTTCTTCCTCGCTTTGCTTGTTGGCCCGTTTTTGTAAGACTTCCAATGCCAGTCTCACGGTGGTATCATCGACCTCCACTTCCTTGACTTTGCTTTCAATGATCTGCGTTTTCTCGCCTATATTTTCATCGATTTCTATTTCCTCTTGCCCTGCTTCCACCTTCGATGAGTACTCATCTTCGCTGTCATTAGTCGCCTTATACTCGCTGAAGTATAGCTGGTTGATCTCGTGTTTCATATCGGTTTGACTCTCCTGTGTAAACTTACACTTCCGGTCACCATAAAGCTTAGCCTTGTTATCCCCATTGAGAATTATCGATAAATATCCATTTTTTGTTGTGCCGTCGAGATGGACCCACTTGAGCAGGAAGCGACGCAGCTTGTCCCATCTGTGCCAATTCTTGCTCAAAGCGGCTTCATAGCAACACAGCAGATCTGTCCGGAAGATGGCCGAATTGAGTTCAGCCTGATCGAGAATTTTCTGTAAGCATTAAGTGGGAAAGCTCTTGATTAGGTTCACGTCTAGTTGAATCATTCATTTTTGAGTCATTAAATGTATTGAGTAATGAACGAATCATATTACTGAATCCCTAATTCATAGGCAACCAGAGCTCAGTGGAACACACTCTTACTGAGCTGATGTTGAGCTCATGATCATTTCACTAACTGACTAAGCCACTTTCTTCATGTTCAACTCAACTGCAGCGTTCGCTGAGCACTTAAGGTGCTCAGTAGTTCCGTTTAATGATTTAACATATATATATATATTCAACTGAATCACGTGGTGGAAGAGTTTATTAGTTTTGTATATTGCCCATCTGTCTGTCCGTCCGCCACCCTGTCCATCCACACGTCCGTCCTTTCGTCCGTCTGTCATCCGATCGTGCGTCTGTCCATTCGTTCATTCTTCCGTCTCTCCATGCGTTAGTCCGTCTGTCCATTCGTCCGTCCGTTCGTCCGTTCGTTCGTTCGTTCGTCCATCCGTTCGTCCTTCTTTTCGTCCATCCGTCCGTTCGTCCTTTCCTCCGTTCGTCCGTCTGTCCATTTGTCCGTTCGTTCGTCCGTCCGTTCGTCCTTCCTTTCCTCCATCCGTCCGTTCGTCCATTCATCCATCCGTCCGTTCGTCCGTTCCTCCTTGCCTCCGTTCGTCCGTCTGTCCATTCGTCCTTCTTTTCGTCCATCCGTCCCTTCGTCCTTTCCTCCGTTCGTCCGTCTGTCCATTTGTCCGTTCGTTCGTCCGTCCGTTCGTCCTTCCTTTCGTCCATCCGTCCGTTCGTCCATTCATCCATCCGTCCGTTCGTCCGTTCGTCCTTGCCTCCGTTCGTTCGTCTGTCCATTCGTCCGTCCTTTTGTCCATCCGGCCGTCCTTCCTTTCGTCCATCCGTCCGTTCGTCCTTTCCTCCGTTCGTCCGTCTGCCCATTCGTCCGTTCTTTCGTCCGTCCGTCCATCCGTTCGTCCTTCTGTCCTTTCGTCTGTCCCTTCATCCATCCTACGTCCTTTCGTCCGTCCGATCATCTTTTCGTCCGTCCATATGTCCATGACTAACTGTAAACTGTAACTAGAGTCTTGATTGAGCCCGCATCTAAAAAGCTATATTTTATAGATCGATGCCCATAGGAGGCATGGCAAACCGCAAACATCTAGATCTTCTAAATTTTAAGAGCTTGAAACTCAAAGATTCAATTACTCAGTTACTGTTGAGTTACTGGAGGCGTGGCTTATGGAAAATACCCTGGAATTTCCGATATATGCAAGTATGTGGCAGGGTCTGAGTCCTTCAAGATCAAACTCTAGATAGATCCAGGCAATTGTGTAGCTATTGAGGTAAGCAACTCACCTGAGTATCGCTGACAGCCAGACCGCTCATCAGATTCATTAGCACAATGGACAGAAAGACGAAGAGCAGCAGGACCAAGGCGTTGGAGTAGCTGCTGAAGTCCTTGTACTCCATTTGGCCGCCAAACATGAGCCAGGTCTGAAAGAAGGCGCGACTCGGCTCGGCTAAAGTAAGAAACTCCTCGGGAACGACTTCGGATACAGTTTGGTTATCGAAACGCAGCTCGACGGGCTTGCCAAACTGTATGTACAGGCAGAAGCAGAAGGTGAGTATCAGAATCGAGTAGAGCAGCAAGCTGACGACGAAATTGCGCGTCACCTGGTGCAGCATGAGGACGTGCGTGGCTATCACCGGCACGGGCAATGCGCCAACGAGCATCATCAGCTTGACGACCATTATGATGATGGCGAATATGGAGACGAGTCGCTGGACTTCCCGGCTGCCCAGCTCGATGCAGGCGAACAGCAGCAGAACGGCGAGCAGCGGATTCAAGCAGTTGGGCATGTGGCCCACCATCCAATAGGTCAAGATGTCGCAGACCACAATGTAGACTATAATGCAGCCCACACAGAAGCTGCTGAACATGATCAGGTACTCGATGGGAAAGCGCGTCGGGAAGCGCAGATAGGTGTGCGCCAAGAGTGTGAAGCAGAAGAGCATATAGATAAACAGATGGATGTAGAAGATTATGGAGAGACGCTTCCACTTGAGCAGCAGAAAGCAGTTGATCAGCGGGTGCAGCAGCAGCGGGCACAGCTCCTCCTTTTTGGCAATGTACATCACGGGCGACATATTGAGCTCCAGTTCCGGCGTGGTCAGATTCATGAAGTTCACCAAGATTTCGTACTGCTCCTTGGAACTCTTGTCGCCGTGACTCATGATGCAATGATCGAATTGCTCGCTCAGCAGTTCCATACTGATGCGCTCCATCAAGAGCTTGCCATTGGCTGAGCGCAGGCCCAGAGATGCCCCATGGCGCAGCAGCACACGAATGGCCACCTCGTTGCGATGTTTGACGGCATAGTGCAGCGGCGTCTGGTTGGGTACAGCGGACTGATTCAACTTGTCCAGATCCAACGTTTGCAGCACTTGCTCCAGGCAGCCCTCGTAGCTGTGATCCTTCAGCAGCGGCTGCGCCAGCTCAATCAGATTGATTAGCATCTGATCATTCGACTCTAGCTGCAGGAATGGCGTTTGCAGCAACTTTAGCACCACTGACCAGTTGTCCATGCCGATGGCCGTGGCAATCAGAATTTGATTATCCTCTGGCATATTGGAGGAGCACATTATAGACTGTATTCTCGCCAGCTGCGAGTCGTCTTCATCCCCAATATAATGTAGCAGCAAGCAAATCTGCATCTCCACCTTATTCCAGTTGGCGAATATTTTCTCAAGTCGTCGCATTGTCTCCGAGAATTCGTCCGAGTCGAGGCTGAACATGTAACGCGGCAGCAGCCAATAAATACGATCTGCTTCAATGTGTGACTCGGGCTGAAGCAAGTATTGCACCACCTTGTTATAGTTGTCATCGCTGACGTGGCCCAAGTAGATGAATGCCGTCAACAAGTCGACGACTGCGTCCTGGGGAGTCTCCTTGTTCTGCAGGACGTATGGTATGGCCTTGTCCGACGTGGCGCCATGCCTGAGTAAGAGCCCAGCGCACTCCAGAATTTTTTCATATTCCGCCGCGTCCAACTCTTTGACGAGCGTTTCCAGAGCTGTTTGCCCGTTGTAAACATAATTCACATCCACCTTACCCTTCTTGAAGTTCAGCAATACGGCGATGTTGCGGTAGTCCTTTGAGTCAATGGCATAGTTAATGGCCGCCTTCTTCAAGTCCGGATTCACCTGTGCCATCACAATATAAGCGATCATTAGCAATTCGACAATCCTTTGCACCTGGCACACTCACATAGTCGATTAGGCAACCCGACCTCAGGCAGGCGCGTATAAATTTGCTGCAACCCGGCGTCGATAGCGCCTGCTCGTAGATGGACATTTGGCCCTTGGGCTCGGAGGGACGCAGAGTTGGCTGGGCTCCCGCATCGAGCGCATTTTTAAACCTGTCATAATCCAGCGCCTTAAACGCTTTAATCAGCTGCGACTGAGCCTCGCTGGAAGTTGTCGACATTATTGACGAAATTGTTCTTAGCTGTTCGATCACTGTTCACATACCTCCAGCAGCAGTCGCTGCTGCTGCTTATATACGAAGTTTTATGATTCATAATTTGATATAAATCAGAGCCTATGCTCTACATGAGAGCTTAGCTAATATTCATATGGGATTTGTACATGCAACTCGAGCAGGCACAATTTGGATATGGGTTAGCTGCGTCCGACAGTTTGTCAACTGTGGTCTCCGCTCTCCACTCGCCCTTGAGCTGACTCCCATCTTGGCACTTCAATATGTCCTCTAACTGCCCCCGCTCGCAGTATTCCTGCCTTCTGTTCCCTGCTTTCCCGCTGCAATCTCACAGACCCCTCTTCAAGCATCTTTGTCCTTGCACATTCGCCTCATTACGATCTCTACTTAGCCTTCAACGATAGACCCTTCCTTGCTTTGACAATCTACTGATATCTATACTAATATAAATATTGTTACTAATTTTAATAATCATTAATTTAATATTATTACTAATTAATTAATTATTTAATATTAATTAATATTGTTACTAATTTTAATAATCATTAATTTAATATTAATTTTTATACTAAAATTCCTTACTCTTGATCAGTTTGTATTAAGTTTGGCTCGACTAGGATATACCCGGAATTCTGTGAAGCAATGATATTCCAATGATTCAATGAATCTTTTAGGTTTGCATTGCACTCACACACACCTGCACATACCCCCCCACACACACATGCATAAGCACGCGCTCTGCTTACTGCGCAGTTGGCGTCGCGACTGCGCTCAGGCTGCTGAACTAAATTGTTGAATAATATATGTTTGCCTTAAAGGAACCTATACAGCAGGTTTAAAGTCTCCAACATTTGCGAGGTTCCAGCTACGTTAAGAAAACTAAGTCAAATTAACGATTTTTGATCGATATTAAGGAAATGCGCTAAGATATTGAAAGAAAAAGATAAACATCTACTGCATATGGGATCACACGGACGAATGGATAGAAGGACGGACGGAAGGACGGACGTACGAAGGACGAACGCATATGGCTAGATCGTTCCAGCTGAACAAGAATATGTCTACGTAATGCGGTCTGCCACGCCTCCTTCAGCCTGTTACATAATTCTAAGCAAAATCATTGAACCCCAAAACCCATCACCAATGGGTTCGGGGCATATAAATAGTAATTTGAACCGTAGGAATTTTGTTCATCAGCAGGCCCGCATAGCCAAGTATTATATTTAGTGTTAATCGATTTTGATTTTATTTATCAGAAAAAGCATTCGCAATACTTATAAATTTAACAATTTTCTGGGCTTAACCCGAACCCCTCATCGGAGTGGGCGAAGGCGCTGACTATGAAAAATTTCGTTATGCAATTTAATTTTGGGTCAACTGGAAAAAAAAAACAGCAAAACCCAAACAATAACAAAATATGAAGCCGCCTTGTTAGCCCTCCGGTGGTAACTTGTGGCCAAATTGAATTACTTAAGCATTTTGGCTTTGTTTACTCTAAGGGTGCGGCCACCCACGCTCTAACGGTTGCTGCTGTTACTGTTGTTTTCCACTTGGTCCATTGCTCTGTTGATTTTTGGCTTTTTAAAGATTTCTGTGTGGTTAACTGTGCTTCTTGTTGTTGTTCTAAGTTTTTAATTTTTTATTTGTTGTTTATTTGTTGCGGGCTGTTGAAAGGCAACTGAGTATAGCGAGTGAATCAGGCAAATTATTGTGTTTCTTTATCAGTTGGAATAAATTTAGATCAGTAATATTAAAATGTGAATATAATTTAGCTAATGCTACTAATAATAATACTTATACTAACAACTGTCGGCCATAAATTAAAAATAATTATAATAATAATTATAAATGAATAATAATAATATTAAAAACTAATCCAAAAACTAATTTATTGTAATTGTAATACTATATATATTATATATATATACATATATATAAAGTATTATTATTATAAAAAATTAGTTGTTATTATTATTATTAATTTATTATTTTTTAGTAGGCATGAGCAGAGAGCATGATTCAACTTGCTTTAGATTTATATATAATAATTTAGCCAGTCCATCTCCCGCCGCTTCTGCTCTCGAACTCTTCTCTCTTGATAATTTTGTCTACCAATAGGCTTTAGTCTCTTCGGACTTTCGGCTTTCGCAAGTTCTTTGCTGACAGCATCGAAAATTTTTTACTTTGCTGAAGATCCCATAGCTCCTAGTTCAAGAAGGATGCTCGGTATCACGGCTGCCAAGCTGCCAAGGGCAGCATCGGTTTGCACATTATCACTATTAGCTAATGTATATATTTATAATAATAATAATAATATTTAATATAAGAATATAATATAATATAATATAATTGGGAGCCTTCCGTTTCCTGCAGTCTAGCAACATTTGTCTTCAGTCTACTCAGAGATTCTGTTGCTGTTTTCCGTGTTGAAAGCTATTCCCAAAAATGGGAATTTTCTATCTAGTCTAATGCGAAATGGAAAGTGAAATTTCCATTGAGTACTTCTTATTCAAGTACTAATAATAAATTTAAAAATTTTATATCTTTATATATTATATAATTTATACTAAAATATTATATAGAAATTAAAATCATTTTAATTAATAATTAAATGAATAATTATATATATATGAATAATTATTCATATATAATTATAATAATATTATTATATTATAATATATTATATAATAATTATTCATATATATATTCATATATATATAATATATAATTATATATATATATTTGAATAAAGAAAATTTATTTTAGTCATGTAGCAAAAATTGTTAAAGGACTTAAAATGTTATTATTTTATTATTTAATTTTTTTAGATAAATCTAATTGATTTGAGTTTGTTATTTCTATTCTTATTTTATTTATTATTCAAAAATACTTTTCGTGCCTTAATTGAAATTGCACGCGTTATTCGCACTTCTCTGTCGCTTCTCTCCACATCTTTGTATGCCAGGTCTGTAGTCTCTGCACGCTCTGCTCCAGAGAAGATGCGTATGTTACATTTAATGAGGAACAGCTTTGTATGCATGTCGCCGATGTGAATGCAAATTTGATTTGATGTTCATTAAATAAAAAAAGCAAAAAAAGGATATATATATATATGTATATATATCTGAAGATACAGCTAGATGTTTGTGTGAGTGACACCCGGGGCGCTATCAGCACTTGGCTGGAGTGCTTGCTGGTGGTGCAAGTGGTTCGTCAAGTGGTAGGCACCCACTTCTTTATGCATATTAAGATGCCAGCAGCTAACTTCGTTTGGGTCGACTGGAGAGCGGGCGGCTGTAAACCCTTCCAGCATCGTGTTAATGGACTTAATAAAAAATGCAACATTTTGATTTAATTTAATTGAAATTCACGCCACTCGAGCAACTCCATTAGGCAGAAACGTGTCCACAACATCCAAGCAGAGCGCGGCGCAAATCAAATTACCATGGGCGAGTATGGCTGAGAGGGGGCGTGGCGGGCGTGGCGGGGTGCTTGTAAGGTCGGCTCAATAAATATTGTCAAAACACTTGTCAAATGGCTAAACAAAGCGTGTGGGCGAGAGGGATTTTCGGCGAGCAAATAAGCCACTGGCTACAGTCGAAAGAGGCCTTGTCCATAGCCCAAAGCCTTGAGTGGGCGTGCCTATTGACACTGCCACCAAATTAAGCAAGAGCGGAGGGGGGACTGGCGGACTGGCGGACTGGGCTACTGGGGGCCCTGGGCCATTGCCAGTCGGCTGCAAATCAATTTGATTCGATTTAAATTTAAAAGCATCTGCGAGACGTCGACGACATTGAGTGCCAGCGCTGTGCGTTCCCCTTCTGCATGAGCTGGCTCTACCCCCTCCATCTCCCTCTCTCGTTCGTCGTTCCCCCAAATTTCCCTTTGGCGTTGATCTTGCGCGTGATTTTCATGTTAAAGTCACGTGCCGCAGACGCGTGCCATTGACATAAGTTTTCAGTTTCGAGTTGCAGCTACAGCAAGCAAAAAAAAAACAGCAAAGGGGGTGGCAAATGGGCGCATGGCTAGTTTTTTCCTTCTTCTTCTGCCTCTCTATGTAGAGTGTGGGTCTTGGTTGTGACATGTGTGCAGGCCTGCGTGTTAAATGTTTGATTTAGCTATCAGTTTAATTCTATTAGTCGAGCAGCTTTCCACTCAGACATTTGCTGCAATGTTTGCACTCGTGTTGTCAATGCTGGAGATAACTGGAAACATACGCTCAATGACCAAAGCGGGCTCATTTATTATATATAATATGCTTTATCTTGTTATATATATTATCTTAATTTAAGCTGGAGCAGCAGTTAATTATGAGAGTTTTAAATCAAGCAATGAGTGCGTGAGTTTTGTTCAGGAAGTTTAAGAGAGCTGCATAAAAACTGTTATCTTTGATCTATCTTAAATTGTTAGTTGCACAGTAAATTAGCTATATTTGATGTATCTAAGTAAAGTATAGGAGCTTCTCCTTTCCCAGCTTAGAATTGATAAAATAAAAATTTGTTTGGAAATTTCTTTAACACAACTCATTCATTGAAAATTACGATTTGATAACATTTAGCTGTTTTTAGAAAATGCTTCAAGTTGAATTAATTAACTGACAACACACATAAGAGAGGGCATTCACTTAGTTAAGCACACTCAGTTATTTCTTAAGTCTACTGCTTCTTTAAGCCTACAAACCCTAACTAAAAAATTTCAATAATAGAAAATATTACGTACTCTAACACATGTAATTATTTAGGGAATATATTTAAAAAAGCAAATATTTTATTTTATTTTTTTGGCAGCATATTAAATTTATGAAAATCGATATTTATCGAAGCAAAGAAATTTGTAGAGCTTAAGCTCATTTTATGTGACAAATGCAAAAGACAGTTGAATAAAAAACGGAAGGAACAGTCGAGCAAGCCATTCTCATCAATAAGCTACAAATTGTAAAGCTTATAATCTGCTTTTTACATATTTCTCAGTCCAGTTATTTTATGAATTGGTTATCTAAATAAATTAGACCTAATAAAAAGTATAATTTGCAAGATTATTATTTATTTGATAGATAACTTAAAAAATATTTTATAGAAATTTTAAAACTATTTTTGAATGTTAAAAAATATTTACATACTTTTTAAATTTTTTGAAAGTTGTACAAAAATGTAAAAAAATTGTTATTTATTCATTAATGTTTAAAATATTTTTAAAAAAATTTTATCTTATTTGTTAATGTTTACAAATAATTTTAAACATGTAAAATTTATTTATTAAAATATTTATTATTATTATTATTTATTATTTATTATTAAAAATATTTATTAATAATTAATAACAATATGGAATACCCAAAGTCAGCTACTTCTTAGCTAAGATTAAAATACAGCTATTATAAAAATATAGCAAAAGTATTTAGAAGTCAGACCAGGCATACAATATATTAAAACTAATTGATTTTTGTTTCATGCTAATACTGAACAGTTATCTCTGGTCGAACTCCTTATCAAATATCTCAAATTTTACAAACTTCATCGTCTGCCGCCCAACTTTAGCGATTTGTCGTGAACGTGTCAAACTTTTTGAAAGCAATAAAATTCCAAAATACATCCTGTCAAATGTCGCGGCCACAGCGAGGCCTCAACTGTTGCCAAGTCGACTTTTCGCGCGCGGGCCAAAGAAGCCCGTCTCTGGCAGGTGTCAATATACAAAAGGATGTCTGACAGTTATTGCCCCGAGCAGCATGCAGCATGCAGCAAAAGCTCACACGGACAGACGTGAAAAACCTGAAAAGCGAGACACATGTTTCGGGGCTAAACTCTAACCGGAAGTTGGCCATAGAATGCGGGGGGTTTGTATGTTGTGCAAATACTTAACAGTTTGTTATTTCTATTTCAAGTCAATATGGCAAGAGTAAACAGGGAGAAGTGACTTACTGAGACGGGGGCGGAGTGTGTATATATTTTAAGTGGCGCAGCTGACGTTTGGGTTTAAAATTTCTCATGTTTTTGGTTTTTTTTTGTTTTTTTTAATGTTGGCGACAAGTTGTCGTCGGTTTGCTTGAGCCCAAATATTTGAAGTGTTTCAAATTTCTCAGCCAGAAGCTAGAGATAAGAGAAAGGAAATAACCCCGAAAAAGCATTTTTAAAGTGCGAGCAGTTGGCGAGCAGTTGGCACCGACGACCTGTGCGTCCGAGTGTTGCCAACTCGCTAAAATGATTTTCTGTGGCGCGTTTTGTATTTCAAGTAGTTGTGGGAGGACGGCGGCTGCTTGGCTGCTTTGCCACATTCGTGGCCATGGGCCGGGGCAGCGAGGCGTGTGGCACGCTCAAGTGCGTACTTGAAAATACAAAAATTTTTTACCAGCGCATTTCGCGTTATTAACACGTAGTAGGTGCTGCCAGGGGCGGGGCTGGGCTGCTACCAGACCGCCTTGTTCCGCCTGCCTTCGGGATGGTTTCTTTCGGGTGGTGCTTCCTTGGCTTGGGGCAAGCGCTGACACTGTGTGTAATAAGGAGTTTTCATGGCCTCTTGAACGTTTACGCTTACCAAGCGAGGACATTTTAATTGAGAGTGTTGCCAGAAGGACCTAGCAGAAGAAGCAGCAGAAGAAGTAGAAGTAGAAGGACGACAACTTGCGGTACTTGGGCAGCTGGTCCTTGCATTAAGTGCGGCTCGCTATGCTACCCTCTATATATATATATTTCTCTACCCAATTCCCTTTCTCTCTCGCTCTCTCTTTCTCTCGCCGTCTAGCTGCTCTCGGCTCTCATCTTAGTAACGGCTTGTTGACTGCCCGGGCCTGCTTGATTTTGGATTTCACTGCAGGTGTTGATGGATGAAATGCTCAAAGTTCTAGCCGCATTCTTACTTCTCTTATTCTTCAAACTGAATTCAGTTCATAAACCCAAGACCCTCGCTGTGCACCATCTTAACTTCAAAGTATTCGAGCATATTCCACTTAAAAGTTGCTTAGACTCCGTGTAAATATGATGAAATTAAGTTAAATTTAGTTTCGAGAACGAAGATGAATTGGAAATCTTAAGAGAAGGCGATAAGAGAGAGTGGAGCGACAATGAGGCGAGAGAAAAGGAAGTGGAGAGACAGAAAGAAGAAGAGAAGAAAGAGAGTGAGAGAGAAGCGGAAGGAAGACAGAAAGAGAAAAAGAGATAGGGAGACAACGAGAAGAGATGTAGAGATAGAGAGAGATAGACAGATAGATAGATAGAGAGAGAGAGAGAGAGAGAGAAAGAGAGAGAGAGAGAGAGAGGGAGAGAGAGAGAGAGAGAGAGAGAGAGGGAGACACAGAGAGAGAGCGAGAGAAAGAAAGAGAGACAGAGAGATAACGACAGAGAATTGGGGAGAATCAGAGAGAGAAAGGGAGAGAGAGAGAGAGCGAGGAATAGAGCGAGAGTCTAAGAAAAAGTGGGGCATAAAGAAGGATATGGAATATGAAACGAGATATGGAAGTGAAACAGAAAGAGAGAGAGTGAGAGCGCAAGAAAAGACGAGAGGCTACGAGTAGCCAAGAGTGAAGAGAGGGAGAGGCTGTGGGAGAAACGAAAATAGTAATAGAGCCTGTGAGAAGGAAAACAATAAATAGACAGATACAGATCGAGACAGATAAATCTAGAAATAGGGAGGGAGTGAGAGAGAGAATATAAATAAATAAAAATAAATAAAGAAAAAGGTGAAAGAATTAAAATTGAGAGAGAAATGCGCAACAAGAGAGAGGGAACGTAACAGCAAGCAGAAAGAGACAGGGAGAGAGAAAGAGACAAAAAGAGTGAGGAGGAGACTTGGAAGACAATAATATATATCATTTATTTTGCATGTTTTCTTAGAGAACATTTAAGAAAATGCTTTTTTACACGAATTTGGCTAAAGGGACTAAAGTTAATTAGTTTTGCTATTAATTAAGTGTCCTGTCCAGAAGACGAAATATTTGTATATATATAAAAGGCTAAGAGCATATGGAAGAATAGGAGTTAACTGTTTCATTATTTAGTATTTAGTATTTAGTTTTCTTAAAAATTACTTTAGTCAATTTCCTAATATTTGACCCTTTTTTGACCTTTGACTGAAACTTAAAGCCTGACAACATAATTTCAAATGAAATGCAAATGGCAAAACAACCAAAAAGTAAATTTAAATTTAATGTCTTCATCAACATAAATAGCACAGCAACACCCTCCCACACACACGCAGCTACCAGTCAGCGAAAGTGTTAATATATAAGGCTAAATAGTGTGATAAAAACGGGGTAAAGCAGCAGCAGCAACAACAACAACAACAAGTCATTTAATTTATAAGCAATTGCCGTTTGGCTGGAATTTTCCCTTTCAGTCAGCGGGAAAGCGGGGAAAAGCATCATTAATTTGCTCTAGCTGAGGGAGAGCCGGGCGTCGACAATTGCCAAAAATATTTACAGCCAAAACAGACGCAACCAACAACAACAACAGCAGCAGCAACAACAATCAACATCCTCATCAGCTTCAGCTTCAGTCTCAAAAGTTGTTCCCAGCGGAGCAAAAGAAGTCGAAATGAAATCAGCAGAAAATTCAATGAGCAGCCAAAAGGGATGGGGCCAGAGAACTGTGGTGGGGTGGCAGAGGTGGTTGGTGCGGGTGCTGCGGTTCTGGCAGCTGCTAGCACTGGCGGTGGTTGATGACTGCAATTGATGGCAGTGGCAACGCCTGTCCCACCCAACATCCCGCAACGCCCATCTCGTTTGCCCAGCGAAGGGGTTGTGATTCCTGCTGCTGCTGCGGCTGCTGCGGCTGCTGCTGCTGTTGTTGTTGCGTGTGTGAAAAATGTTATCAGCTGCTTAAGGGAGTTAGTGGACTGCAGCGGGGGCGGCCATGCACTCAGAGAAATTCTAGCTTCTTTCGCCCGCTTAATTCAAGCAAAAAGATCAAAATGAAATGTGTAGAAAATATATTAAGGTTCTTGTTAAATATTCATATTATTTTTTTATTATTTATAATTTATAATTTATATATTTTTATATATTTTATTATTTTTAATTTAATCTTTTTTTAGGCTTCGCGCTTTGTTTATTAAATATTTCTTTTTTTTATATAAATATATTTTAATTTTTTGTCTACAAATGGTTTTTTTCTGTTTTTATATTTTATTTTTTGTTTTCTAAAATAGCTTATGTTGTTATTATTATTATTATTATATTTATATCAGAGTTTTATTTTAGATTTAATATTAACTTAAAACATTTTTAATAAGAGTTTTCTTCCCAGTTTATTTCCAAAATATTTTAATAAAAAACTTTGCATTATTTACAAGCTTCACAACTATTTATTGTACACAAATAAATTAATTTAAGAATCAAAAACCTTTTTTTAACTTAAAAAAATTATTGAAATATTTCATATTATTTTAAATATTACGTTTTTAAATTTGGTATTCATATTTATATTTTTGTATATTTAAATTTCATTCGAGGTTAACATTTCTTTCGCTAAGTGTATTTTCTTACTGGATTTTTTCGTTAGCAATGGGCTCTGGGATGCTGTGACGTGCAAATGCCAGAAAAATATGATGTGACATGATAAATATTGCACGCGCGGGGACTGTTCGGTAGTCGCTGTTGTTGCTGTTGTCAACATCATTGCCGAAATAATGTGACAGATTCATTTATGGCTACGTGGCCTGACAGCCATGCACTGCTCATTATCATCATCATCATCATGTTAATGATGATAATTTAGCTGATGTTGATGCGGTTTCATGTAGGCGTTTTAAGAAGCTGAACTCTGCGGTCGCACCGGGTGTTGTTTATGGTTTTGACATTCGCAAAAACATTTAAGCGTCAATTGCTCAAGATATTGAAATCAGGTTTCAAGCAGAGCTGAAAAGGAGTTGAGGAAGTGAGAGCTAGTTGGTTTTATATTCAACTATGATTTTTGGAAAAATCTTGTATATGTATAGAGCTGACCAATTGGGTCAGAACTGCAAAGAATTATCTTGATCTTTTGGGGTAAATGGAGATTTAAAGGACGTACGTCAATATATTGTAAAAACTATTCTATGTTGGGAATATATAACATATCTAATTTTATTACATGATTTAGCGTTATTAAGAGTATTTTTTCATATATTTTTATATATAAATACATATATATATTATATATATTGATGAATCTTTTCAACAAATTTCTTTTGTTAAGTTTACATTTCCAATAAAATTTCTCAGATACTTTAAAATATAGTAAAATTAGATATTGAATAAATTAAAATTTTTAATACTCTCGTATATTTTTTTGAGTCATAATAAAATTGTAATAAAGTAAATAATATCCTTAAATAATCATCTTATTAATTTCGACAATAAACTTTTTTTTTCATCTTGTTTTTCCAAAATATAATTTTAATTCAAAATATTATTATTTATTCCCATTCATTTCTTATTTTAAGGATTTTTCAAAAATTATTATTTTTACAATATTTTATTATTTTAAGTATTTTCCTAAATTTATTTATTTTTATTTTTTAATATTTTATTTTTATTGCAACAATTAAATTTCGTGAGTACCCTTTGCTCTTTCGGGCTAGCTGATTAATCAAACGCCCCAAAAATGTATAAACAATATGTAATAAACAATTAGCAATCAGACAACATAATGAGTCAAGGTCAAATCTCGTTGGCACAAAAACAAGACTAACTAATTTCTATAGATGGCAAACAACAAAATAGGGCAACAGTTGTTATTGTTGTTGTTGCTGCTGTTGGGGGTGTTGTTGGTGCTTGGTTTCTATTTACAACATCCACAAGTCATTGCCAATCAAATAATTAGAGTCTGGCAATGCTGCCCAAAAAATGAGAGTTCAAGCCAAACACGAAACACACACAGAGACAAAGAGTGTAGCGTGTCTCTGTGTGCGAGTCTTACAAATAGCGCGCAGAATCTCTCTTTTGTATGTATATATATGTATATAAATATTTGATAGAGTATACACAAATGGCAGACAACAAAAGTTGAACGTAATACGCGCTCTCTCCAGCCAAAAGAAAAACAAAAAAGCAACAGCAGCAACAACAACAAAATGTATGGCAAAAACTTTGTTGCAACACATTTGGGGGCAAGTACTAGTCAATGACATTGAAGTGTGCACATACACACACACATATATATATATATATATATATATATATATCTTTGTGTGGGCATTATAACTAGTTACACATAAGTGTTGCGTTTGCCAAACAAGATTTAAATAATTGACAATTTAAGTTTTCGTGTGTTGACTTTTCAAGGATTTTATGGCATTTTCAATGCTAAACCTGAAAGTCATTTCGATGCGATTTTTATTTCGATTTTCTTTTCGTTTTTGTTTGTGGCTTTCAAGTGCATTTGCATGAACAATGCGAGTGTGTTCAATTTTAAAGGGGTTTGAATATTCTTCTGCAGGCATTTGCTGTTGCATTTGTAAACAAGTGGCAAGCACAATAACTCAATTGGAAATAACTTCAGTTATAGAAAACGGACATGAAGTGAGCGGAATTTTAATAAAGAGTACCAGAGTTCATATATATGCATTTAAATGAAACTTCAATTTAAATTAGATTTAAAATCTGTTTTATTATATGCGATTAATGTTGATGTTTAATTATATGCAAACATTAAATTAATTTTTAAAATATTAGTATATAATAATTAAATATTAATAATAGATAATTATATAAAATATGATAGATCAATTAGCATACAAGGGCACAATAATAGAAAATTGCAAATGTAACTCCAAAAAGTATGCTATATAAAATTAACAAAAGAAATATGTCTTTCTCACCTGATAAATCTAAATGTTTTAATACAAAAACAAAATTAATATGAAAGTGTATAATTAATTTCAAAATGTGAAGATGTGAATAATTAATTATATTAATAAGCAAATATTTCAAAGTATATTTTGCTGTCATATATTTATATTTTATTTTAATTGCAACTTATAAAAAAACAAGCAAATTACACATTAAAACAAAAATATTTATACAAAAATTTTGTGAATAAAAAAGCGTAATATTTTTAATTGAATGATAATTAAAAAAATATGTAATGTGCCTATTTCTTATATTAAAAAAATAAAAAAAAAAAAATTAAAAAAAAAAAAACAATATAATTATATATAGTAAGACGTTTAAAGCAGTAAAAAATAAGCTTTGTGTTTTTAATGGAATATATTAATGGAAGATAAAATAAAATATAGTATTAATACTGCATATATACATTTAAATAACGCAATAATTGAAAAATGAAAATAAACATATATTGAAATACTTAAATTAGTTAAATATAAACTGCATATTTAACATATCAACAAAATATTTCTTGTCTGTAATTTTGTAAAATGCTGTATTAAATTGTTAAAGAAACATTTATAAAGCTTTCATTTATGGAAATCCCACTTCTCTATCAAGTTAGATCGCCTACAAAAATATAAGTAAGGAATATTAAATATATACCCAATCAACCAAAAAATGCATTGACCAGATATGCATTGACCTCAGAGTTAAAGTAGCAGGCAGTATTAAGCCATATGATGCCCTTTTACTAGACGAGCTCTGCCAAAGCAAACCCTGCCGGCGCCCATAAAAAAGAGAAGTAAAAGGAAAAAATCAAGCGCTGCACGTGTCTGGTTTTTTATGATGTAGCTCGCATGTTCGGGCCGGACGCGTGAATAATTTTGCAGCAGGACCTTTGGTCACGCTGTGAATCAATCTTGCGTCACGAACAGGACACAGGAAGTAAACAGATCTAACAGAGTACCAGACTAGAAGTCACTACTAAGACGCAGCTGGATAAAATACAATTTTTTTCGGGGAAAGATTCTTATGAAGCAGAAAACATTTCTTTTTTTTTTTGGTAGGTATTTAGACAAAACTGTTTAACTGTTGTTTGTGTATATAGAGAATATACTATATGAATTTTTGGTTTGTTTTACAGGTTACACAAACAAAATGGAGCCAAAGCGATTTGCTGGGGGTTGTTTGGGGCCCAGAGGCAAACTATTAGCGTTTAGTGCGCATGTTTAAGAAGAAAAAAAACACGTAAGCCAAACCAAACAGCAACAACAACAACAACAGCGAGAAGAAGCAACACTTAAAAGTGGTTGCAACCCTGCGTAGAGTTTGTTTGTTTTTTTCTTTTGCTGCTTCCTCTTCGTTTTTTGTTTGCTGCCGCAGCGTGCGCTTTTTTGCGCCATTTGTATTGGCATTTGCAGCGCGTGCTCCAATAAGAACAAAAGGAATTCTCAGCTCTGATTTTTTTCGCGTTTTCTTTTCATTTTTTTGTTGCCATTTCCGCAATCGCAGAGACAGGCGACAGCCAAAGGTTATTGAAATGGCAGCGCGCGTTTCGGGTTCAAAAGTTTAAAGAGCCTTGCGGCTCACTTATTTTTTGTTTTATTAGCAAATATTTTTTCCACAATTTTTTATTTTTTTTGAGCAATTTGTTTGTTGGCAAATTTGTATTTTCCTGTTTTACGATTAAATATTGCCAATTTTTGTAGTTGATTTATTAGAGTGGAAGCTTAGATTATTTCTGAGGCTTAAGCAGAGAGTTTTTCTTATGCATAAATTTGTTAACTCTTAAAATGTTAAGTAATAAGGTAATAATTTAAAAATCATAAGAAATTATACAACATTTTGGGAGAGCAAAATCAGAAAAAATTATTAAAAATACAAAATATAAAATTAATCAATTAATTATAGAGTGATTTGTAATTTATTTTTGTTCAATTCTTGTGAAGTCATTAATTTTTTATATCAAATAATAAAATTGTTAAACTATATAAATAAAACATTTTGGTAAACTTATATATATATATATATATATATATATATATATACATAAAATATTTTTATTTTCAAACCTGAGCTTAGGTTTCCATTGATTTATTATGAAAATACGTTTTCTGTATAATTTTAGTTTAATTTCATCTGCATTGCTTTATCTCTTGAATCGCAATCTGTTGCCCCAGCAATGACTACATAAATAAATAGCAAAACTATCCATAGCAAAACCGACAGCAACTGTCAATTGCTGTGCATTTTCTCATGGCAAATTATTGAAGATTAACAATCATTATATTTATTACGCTGCGGTGGCAGCAGCAACAACAAACAAAAAATGAGAATCAACCCTCAGCTCAGGCTTAACGAACATCATTTGTATTTATGCATAAGAAGGGCAGGGGAGGTTAACGTTAGCCCCGGTCGAAGCTGAGGGTTCGATCTCTGTTGGTCAACGCAGCAATCTGTCATCTGGGCTTTAATTGCGGTTAATACCAGGCCAGGCTGGGCCAGCGACAGCTATGCGACATTCAAAATCAAATTAATCAAAAGGCAAATATCGGCAATCGCCAAAGAGAAGGAAGGAGCGATCCCTTTTCAAATGCGGGCACACACAATAAAAATAGTGGTAAATATTTTTAATTTTATCCCAAAAATAGTAAATTAATCACAACGAAATCTTGTACGTATTTTTATTTGTTATCTAATTATGCGTAATTATCGCTGCGCTGCATTTGAACTTGACCTTTGGGTTAGGCTTTGGGCTACGTTTTTAGGGCCTGCAACGTTGTCATTTGAATATGCGGGCATTTAACATATATTAACTAGATATATATGCACATACATATATCTACAATATCTCATATTCATTAGGCATAATTTTGTATCATTTTTCCATATCCTTTTCTTTTTGTTGCTGCCTACATTTTTTTATTGCATTTTATTTTTATTGTGGGCACATAAATTTTTTGATTTTATTATATTTATTTTTGCTTGTGGGCATATTGATATTTGACAGTTATTGTGGCATGCGGAAACGCCCACTTTTTCCTTATTTTTTTGGTATTTTGTTTATGTGCTGTAATTTTGGAGGGTAATTTTTTGTTTCCTGTTTCTCTAAGGAATGCCTTTTGGAAATTTTTGGCACCATTATGTATGGCCGTTTTTTTCCATCAAGTTTTATTGATTGTGAGCTGTTAATGGTATTTCAGAAAACAATAATATATACCAATTGGGGCGGGGCATTTTTTATTTTAAAAAATATTATAAGAATCATAGCTGTAATTTTAAATGCGAAACTTAAGCTGGAGAATATATTTCAAAATTTTTATTAAGAAAATCTTTTTTTATATATTCTTCAGACAAACAATTTTTATATTTTTTTAAATTATTAAAAAATTTTATTATTATTTATATTTTGATTTTTATTATATAGAACATGTACATCATCCTAATTCTAATGTTCACAAAGCTGAAATAAATGCTAAAACAAGAATATTTTTTTAAATCCATACCAACTGCTGGACTATCTTGCAACGAGATACCTATTTATTCTGAAGGCAAACAACTCTGTAGATTTGTTTAGATTTTTATCAGTTTGGCCAACTGTTTGCGAGAAACTTGGCAAAACATTCATTACAACAAATTACAATACGAAAACAACTGGCCATCAAAATGAACGGTAAAAGGAAATCCAACCACAGGCAGCAGTTAAATGATGCTACTTAGGCGATAAGCACGACCTCCAGCAGCGGCGACAAAAACGAAAAAAAAAAATAGAAATAGAAGTGAAAAAATAAAAAAGAATACGCCCTAAGAGAGGACATTCTGCCATTCATCCCTATGCGCTGGCTTTAGGTCTGTGTGTTTGTGTCCAAAACAATTTCCTTCCTTAATCACATGGTAACTGGGACTAACAAAAATTGCATTTATCTGGCCAAGAGCAAAACAAATCGGCCCGAGCGAAAACAAACCCATGAACAACGCTTCTAATTGTAAAAGATAAAAAAAACAGCAACAATAAAAAGAGGAAAAGAACACAAGACATGGAGTGGCCGAAAACTCTAGTTAATGTGTTTTTATATACACTAACCAAAGGTAGCTTCAATATGATTGCGAGTACATAACATAGGTATATAAATAAGAAATATAAATATTAATATAAATATAAATATAAATAACAATAAAAAAATATATATACATATATATAAATGTCAGTTGAATTAAAAAATTATTTTAAAATACAATAAAATAAAAAATATATAATATAAGAAATATTTTTATACAAATATATTTAGTTGTCAAATGATGACTATTAATTTAAATAATTAAATGTTAAAAAATGCAGTAGAAAAATATAATAAAATTAGTATTAATACCAATTCTGGAATTTAATGTATAGAAACTAATTGTAAGACTGCAAATGTTAGACCATTTAATTCATATAAAAACATTATATTTCATAAATAATTTAGGTTACAATTGTTGAAATATTAAGCACAGAGCTCTGAACAAAGTACTAGATATATAGATAGATAGTACAAATTTATGAGATACTGCAGATTCCAAATTTGAAATCTTTTTTGATGTTGGCTAAAGTGTTAAAAGGCGACTATGAACACGTCGAATTAACCTTCTTATAATAAACTATTCATTGTTGCCCTATTAAGACATAAGCAAAAATCTAAATCCTATAACATATATTGCTATAGATTTAATTTGTGATATTATTTTATTTATATTAAAAAAAAAAAAACTTAAAAGAAGAAATAACAAATGAATATTTAATAATAAGAAATAATATAATATTATTCTTAAAAAAAAAAAATATATATATATATATAAAAGCATATAGTATAGTTACATACACAGTTAAACAGTTATATAGTTATAACAGTTGCACACTAGCAGCTACCTAGCAGGGTATTAGCATTGCGACAAACCAAAGAATTTTTTGTCTTCTATTTTTTTTGGGTCAAAAAACCGAAAAAAGAAACGCAGTGAAGATAAATGACGGGCGGACAACAAGTTTTATGGGGACAGCGAGCTGCGCCTGAGCTAGAGTATTGAGGCTTGTAGATATATGATTGCATATGCGTGCGTGTGTGTGAGTGTATGTGTGTGTTGAGAGGGACATTTGCCAGCAACTGTAGCATACTTTGAAGTGTCTTTCAATGCATGGTATGTATGCCAACAGCTTGTCGAGTGGTTTTTCGGTTTTTTTCTCTCTTATATTTTTTTCGAGCAAAGTATTTGGACTATCGATGTCGCCATAAGTTGTGCAGCTCTTCAGACCAGCCATGCCTCCCTACCCCTATATCCTACTACTGCTTCTACTGTCCATGCCTGACCAAGTGCAAAATGTCAAGTTTTTGCGCGCTCACACACGCACACCCTCGTTTTCTTCTGTGTGTGTGTGTGTGTGTGTTTTTTGTGCTCATGCAACAACTCTTTGATGTATGTAAATTTTGTAGCTTATCTGTATCAGTGCCATGTTCTGTGCCTTTAATCGAAAAATGCAACCCTCACGCACGTTAAGCCGCCTGTAAATATGCTCGAAAATCCGCTTTGCCCAGTTGATGAGACGACGTGCCCCGCACCGGCCCGAGTTTCTGTTGTAAATCGTTAGATTTAAAGTTGATTATTCCTGTATTTTATGACCAAGTCGACTGGCTGAATGGCCGACTGGGCTGTTAGCCTTATCTGTGCATCTTGTAACAGGTTGCCCAACTTCTGTTGTTTTAAGCTCCAGCACAAACAATTATTTATAGCGATGACATTTGGGTGAGGCTAAGAGAGAGAGAGCGAGAGGGAGACACAGAATCTTGTGTGTAAATCTGATGTTGAGACATTTGTTTAATAAAAGATGCTGCGTGTTTGCTATTAAGCTGCAGAAATTCGATGTTTTATAAGAAGCTTTAAGTCTTAGATGCTATGAAATAAATAATTGATTTAAATAGAATTATATAATACATCATAAGGCAATGCAATTTGAAACAATGTGAAAATGATGAGATTTGCAAAAATTCATAAACATTTATTAAATGTATGCTAAATTATGTTGGCTGGCCAAAAGATTGCAGAAAGGAAAGTTGTTTAAAATAAATAAACTGCAAGTTCTTATATGAAAGAAACAATGAAATAGGGGAATTAAGAGATAAGAAATACAAAAAGGAGTAAATGAATTTAATTTTATATATATATTTATATTTGAGCCATAAATAAAAATTAAAATTAAAAACAAAATTCTTAAAATAAATATTAATTACATAATATTCTGCAATTAATATTAATAATTAATATTTTTTTAATTGTATTTATTTTGTTATTTATAGTTTATTTTAAAAATTAAACATAATTAAAAAATCCTTAAAAAATATTTAATTAAATAATCTAAATGTTTAACTAAATAATCCTTCCGTTATAAAGTTTCGCAATTCGATATATATAAAATATAATTAATACCACTTATTACATTTTCTTAAAAATCTAACTCATTGTTGAATATAAAATTAAGCTAAGCATTATTTGCATATAAAACAATTTTCTCTAAAATGTTATCAATAATTTATGCAGTTTTTTCTTGAATTGCCAATCATGCATTTGAGCCAGCTCGTTAGCACCCCCATTAAAAATGCTGCACACTCCCATCAATAGGTGTGTACAAAAATTGGAAGTCATAAAACCGACTAATTGGGCAGATGGATTTGTGGTTGCCTGGGCTCGACAACAACAGGTTGCCAGCAACAACCTGAAGCGAACTTCAGATTAACGCATCGTTGCACTGTCAAGTTGCAAACACAATCAATTTATGTAGGGTACATAAATCTCTATATGTACATATATTTATATAGAAATCCTGCTGTTTTCTATGTTGGTGGTGGAATATAAAAATGTTGTAAATAATAATAATTATATTATTCAGTAGGGTAAAGATCTCTATCGCCATATGCAAACTACACGGAAGTTGGATGGGCCACGCTCAGCTCGCCTCGTCTCGCCTAGCGACCCACTCCACCCACACGGAAAGCGAACCCTGGTGACATTTTTGTGGTTAAGCAATTTACCCTTCAGTGGCCGAGGCCGACGCATAATTTATAATTGTCAAAGGAATTGCCCCGGCTAAAGCGCTCAGCGTCCACTGATTTATGGAATTTCATAAATTTCCACAGATTTTAATCGTTTGTAATTATGAGCGAGCGAGTGATAGCGATAGGGGGAGCCAGAGCGCCGGAAGAATATAAAAAATTAAACAAAAAAAAAATACGTTAGCAATTTTAAGCGAGTTTTCAATTAAGTTTTGAGACAAAACGTTGCACAGGTTCACGTTTGGGGTCTCACTTATTTGATTGGATTTTTTACACGATTTTCCTTCAGTTTGATTTTTATTTTCATTTCATTATATCTACTCATATACCATTAATTTCCTTTCACAACATGCTTTGCATTTTTGCCAGTCTGGACTTCAGCATTTTTGACAAAGCTAAAGCTGCGCCCGGACCAGAAAGCAGCAGCAGCCGCAGATTGATTTTGTTATTACGTTTTATTTCCTTGGAGACAAACTGCCCGCCCGCCCACAGGACGCAGCCTCTTGCTCACTCTATTTATTTTTTTTTAGTCCAACTTCAAAGAACTTTCGGCCGCTCAAGTGTCCTTGTGCTGTGTGTGTGCGTGTTCTTGGTCCTTCATGCGGTCGTCGGCTTATGCGACAAATTTTTCAATTTATGTTACGTTGCGTTTTATCGTAAGGCTTCGGCTTCCCAATTTTATTTTTTTCTTTGCTTTCTTTCGGCCTCAATTTGTTGGTCCAAAAAAAAAACTTGAGGTACGAAGTAGTCGGCACTTTTGCGGCTTTTCCCAGCCAGAGTTGGAGGGCAGGCTGTGGAGCGGAGGAGCTCTGTGCTAGTTTCGAAATTGTGTCGAGGGCTTTTCGACCAACATGTCGGTTTGTTTTGACGACGATGACTAGAGAAGGACAACACGGATGCGAATTACTTGTTATAACATTTAAATTTCTCTGAAATTGGGTCTTATGAATAGTGTTAATGTATGTTTTTTATTATTAATTGTAATAAATTTTTTTTTAATTGCGATTTCGAGTTGATTGTGTGTGCTTTTTTATTATTAATTGTAATTAATTTTACTGTTGGCTTAATTCTTATTTTAAATTTATTTATTGCATATATATTTTATTTTATATTTTAAAATTAAAATAATTTTTATTCAATGAATTATTGAGTGCTTTCAAGCTTATAGTTATATTTATTTTATGTGATTTATTATTAATATATAAATAAAATGCAATCTGAATTTTCAATCTTAAGTTTCAAAGATTTCCATATCATTATAATTTCTTAAAATTATAACTGTAAACTTTGAACTAGAAATGAGAAATACAAATTACACAATCTACGAGATTTTTGATAGCCACCACCACAATAAATATTTTGAAAAAATTTAAATGATATTTCATAACATTTTGGAAGGGCTTAGAAATACAAGAAACAAGCAAAAGTGTTGTGTATACTGGTTCCAAAAACAGTTTAATAATTTGTGGTAAGTCTTCAGAGGTAATCTGCAGTTAGCTAACTTGCAAAATTTGAAGATTGAAGATAAAGTCGTAAAATTCTGTAAGATAGACTTATATACCTAGTGAGCTTGTCGGAAAACCACTATCAATATGTTTGACTTTCTCTAGCTTACGGATAGTGATTAAAACCAATATACATTTTTTAAATCAACCAATATACCAGTAAAACCTACAATTGCTCTCAGAGAATGAGCTGCTATAGACAACTGTTTCAAAACAAACGTAGTATAGAGTTTTAAAGCACCAAGGCCCACATAACTTATTCTTTAAATATATTATAATATATATATAAAAAAATGTACATAAAACTATGTATACTTTAGAGTATATGCCAAGCTTTTTATTACAATTTTATTTACACTATTTTAACATTGTTTTATTACTCAAAAAATATATATATATAAAATAACTATGTATTAATAAAACTGTCTTATATTTTATAAGAAATCAATTAAAAACTGCGAAGCAAAATTGAGAAAAAGCTATAGTCGAACAGGCAACATGAGCAACATGTCCGATGATCTCTGCCAGTTCTGCGTGGGACTGCGAACCTTTGTGAAGAACACGCTCTACGTGGACGCTTATTTGATAATGTTGGCCATGCCGCAGTGGATGGTATTATCGATGTTCGCATCGAACGACTATTTAATTTACACGCTGCTCTGTTTCGTTGGATCATTTTTGATGCTGAGCGTAATACAGAAGAGCGACACACTGAAATACGCCTGGCCCTGGAGCTGGCTGGCGATTGGCCTGTGCTACGAACTGACGACCATAGGATTGGGCACATTCCTGATGAATGTCAATTTTCAGCATACGATGACCTTGGTCTCAGCATCGGTATTGACCTGTGGCTGCGTCTTGGTGTTGTGCTTTTTTGTCATTAGCGCTTACATTTTTCCGAATCCCTATAAGCTGGCTGGGCTGGCCGTATTGGGCCTGTTACAGGTGTTTGTTCTATTGGCCGTGTGCACGATATGCTTTTTGCCATTTCTGATAGATCTGGCCCTGTTGCTGTTCGTGCTGAGCGTACTGATCCTAATGGTATCTGTGGTGTTAATATCTTATAGTAATCATGATATACTGATACGGGACGACGCGTTGATGATGGGCTTTGTGCTCTATGTGAACTATGTGTTTATATTGTTGGCCTGTTTCATATGCTATCAACGCATCTACAGCAACTTTAACGGCAGCCCCAGCCTCGGCTCCAGCCTCAGCTCCAATGCTAGCAATACAGAGGCCGCCTCACCTAATGCCCGTTGACGTGCTGGCATGCAAGGCTGCGGCTCAATAACGAATCGCAGACGCCCACCAATTGCCTCCAACCATATACATCTATAATCTATAGATACACACACACACACACACACACACACATTTACACATATATATATCTCTGTAAAAAGTTGTATTTGTATATGACATAAATGATTCATTCGTTTCATCGTACCGTTGTAGCTGCCTGACTTCTCTTCCACCTTCTCTTTCTACTTTTTCCAGGGCGCAGCCTCAATCACGTCGCATTCTCAGCGGGTTCTGCATCCGTTCGAGCTGAATCATTCGCGCTGCCCCTGCAGCTGAGCGCCGTACGTGACATTCGTTATTGATCTCAAAGTGAATTCTTCTTTTAAATATTTTAGACTATGCATTTTTATTTACATTCAACGTACACTTGGAACTTTTACATTATTTGTCATTGAGAAATTTAATTAGAGTTTTTATTTATTTATTGTGCATATATAAACATGATAACTCGAGTGACTGTTTCTGCATATTAACAGATTGATTATCAAATGAGTGAACTAAATAGATTCAAACTGTTTGTAATACGAGACACCAAAATATGCTACTTTCAGGATGCAGCTCGAATCCAACTGAGTGAGTCCCATTAGCTTGTGTAAATCATAAATATTTCAACAGTGATAATTTTAACGTTTATCGAAGTTGAAAGCCGATAAAGCTAAAACTAAGATATTTCTACATTTTTGCAAAAATTTACTTATAAAATTTAAGGAACCAAAAAATACAATCTTAAAAAGAAGCTATTGCAGCTAGAACTTTTTTATAATATTCAAACAATATTTTATATATTTAAAACAATAATATTTAAATCAATAATAATTTTAAATCAATAATAATATAATATTTAATATTGTTATATTTGTTTAATTATATTTTTCTTATATATTTTATGTTTATAAAAATTATTATTATTATATATTTTTTGTTATTATTATTATATTTATATATATATATATATATATATATATTTTTTTTTTTTTTTAAATATTTAAGTCAGTAAATTTAAAAAATTTTTATTGTTTTGAATGTGAAAACAATATATATAGATATGTATATAAATATTTATACTTATATTTTTAAAATATTTACGTAAAATCGTTTACATATGGATAGATAATAAATTTCAAATAAAATTTAATATTTTCTTTTTTAATTTATATGCTATTTTTGTCCAATATTTATTTACAGCATTTCACCCTTGACAATTTGAATGGGCTCGGCTAAAATACAATAAAAGAAAATCACTTAAATATGGCCGCTGGTTTATTGGTCAACCCATAAATTAGACTAGAAAAATATTTCGGGCGTTAAATGAATGTCAATGGGAAAGCGAGTTGCGCGCGACAGAAAATGCAGAAATTTGTGATTGTAGTGGGTGGGGGGAGTGAGGCAATTGAAATTGTCAATGTTGTTGTTGTTGTTGTTGTTGATGCTGGTGGGTCAGAACGGATGCAATTCCTACAAAATGATAATTTATGATAATGATGCTTCCGGTTCATGCAGCACAGAGCACAAAAACTGGACGCCATGCAGCATAAAAATCAGGCGAGCACGAAAATTTTTGCCAGTTGCGTACGAATATTTGTCAGTGGGCGCAGGCAGCTAGATAGATGGCTAGATACAAGAGAGGCGTGAGGAGTTGAGCATGGAGTGGGGAGGGCGGGAGCTTTATATTTTGTGGCGGGGCTGGTCTCGCATATTTATTGATAATTTCCGTAATTTCAGCGACAAAGCAAAAACGGAAGTTATGCCATTTGCTGCACGCCTGCGAAAAGGACAACGACGCCAGCAGCACGGACAATAGTTGCCAGCACGTAGCTGGGCAGCAGCAGCCGGAGAGAGCAGGGGCTGCCCGGACGGGTTCCATTTTGTATGGCGGGCCATATCAAAGTGCCTATCGATTGCGTCGATTTGCCTTGTTATTGTCTATAAATGTCGCGTCGTCTGTGCAATTGTTTTGACTGCGTCTAGTATTTATGGGTTACGCTCGAGCAGCAGCAGCAGCAACAACAACAATTTAACAATAACAATGGCAACTGGTCTATTGTTGTGATTATCATAAACATTAACAACAAAAGGATGGCGCTGCCAATGTCAATTCAGTCTCTCGAGTCTCACTCAGTGTCTCTATTTGCGCATTCAAATGACCTTGAAAATTAGTTCCTGCTTGCTGTGTGTGTGTGTTTGGCACAATAAATCTCCTGGCACACGCCCACTTGGGCAGCAATAATTACGCATCATCATCATCATTATCATTATTATTGTTTACTTATCTTTTATTGCAAATTAATTGTTGTCGCAGCCATTTAAATAAATGCAATTTATATAAATGTTCGCCATATTGTGCAGCGCTTTTGGCATATGCCATGGATCTGGTAATACTTCCGCTTTTCGGTAATTCACTAGCCAATTGGCAACATTAAGGCCAAATAGTGTTGACCATAAATCTACCAATAATTGCCCTCCGCATTGCGAACAATTATAATGGAAATTGTTCTTCAAAATTTATATATATATAAAACTTGGGCGTGAATTGTGTGTGAGTTGTGAATCACTTCAAGAATGTTTATTGTATTATACATATAAGAGAGTAACTAAAAAGAATTTTTTTTTATATTTTTTGAAGTCAAACTTCTTATTCAATATAATACTGTATAGAAATATTTATAGAATATTCCAGCTTTTATCCATTATAATTACAATCACTTGTTTTCGAAACCTCAAAGCACTTTAAATCATCATTATATTTTGTGATCTTGTTCATCACTTTGTCACATTTTGATGTACTGCTTCAATTTTCAGAAACAGGAAATTATCTCAGAAGACTAGGTTTGAGGAATAGGGGCTGCGCCACCCTAGTATTAAAAATTTTTTCAGGACTTTTCCTACAATTTTTTGGAATAGGCAAAATTCACAGATTAAGAAAGGTTTCCTAAGAATCCATATGCATTCATATAGAATTCGAAATTTTAGTATTAAAACATATTTTTTATTTATTTAAATAAACTACTTTTTTATTTTTGTTTCAATAAATATTTTTTTATATATACAATTTTTTTATTATTTTTGATTCAAATATATTTTATTTTCCAAATTAATTTTTTATTTTTATCTCTATAAATGTTTTATATTTACATATTTATTTAAAATAATTAATTTTCAACTTTTATTTCGCTTATTTTTAACTGCAATTTATTCATTCAATTCAACAGTTCATTTTCCAATTCAAGAACGCACCATCAGAATTCTGCAATGCCAAATGTCATCAAAACTTTAACCTAAGCAAAGCCAATGATAATTTGCAAACTCAGAAGGAATCAGCTCAGGAGCAAAAGGATATCCAGGCATATCCATTGAGCAGCATCGAGACTAGTCAGCTTAGTCATTTGCAAGAATTTAAAGTGCACTTTGCACAGTTGCATGCGAAGCTGGAAATACTTTGGCTTATCTGCGAGCTGCCACAACTTGCTGCCATTTGGGTGTTGCAAGCAAAATGGCGCAGCAAATGGAGCCAAAGTTATGGCCGTGCGGGTCACACACAAACACACACAGAGGAGTTCGACTTCCTGCGGCAGGGTTTCTACTTATTTGTGCTCCGCGAAACTTTAGCCAGCATAATGCGAGCCCAAAAAAAGAAAGCAGAAAAAAACAAGAGAAGAAAAATACGGGAGTGTTTGCCATAAAGTTATGCACCAGCCAAACAACAATAAAATAATATAATATTATATAATTTTTTTCTTATTTTGCAGCCAGCCAAGCAAAGCAAAGCCCCGAAATCGCAGAGCCCGTAAACTTTGGAAGAAATATCGAAAGTTTTCGAAGCTGCAAACTGCGAGCTGCCGAGCTGAGAGCTGCGCGAACTGCGAGATGAGCGCGCGAGAGACACACAAAGGCTACAAAACTTATAACGAGAAAACTTTGGCACTTGGTAAATGCGCGATAAAGAAACAAACAAAACAGAACGGAGAAGAACAGCGCACAGTCCTGAAGAATGGCAAGAGCGGAGGAGCAGGCAAGCAGGAGGCGTGGGGACGTGCGCGGCAAACTACAAGCTGAAGATGTGGGCAAGTTGATAGAAGTTTGCAAAAAAAAATTAACACAAAAAAAAAACAAAAAATGTGAGAAAAAATATGAAACGAAATGGGAAAACAAAAAGAAAGTTAAACGCGCCAATGGAAAACAAGTACAGGTATTAATCAATATGACGAAAACGCCATGCTCTACTGCTATTAAATACAAAATTTATCAAATTAAAAATAAGAAATACAAAACAATTGAACTTAAAGTATTTATGTATAATTTATTACCATAAAATAATATATATAATACATAAATATTGACAGTAAATTTTATTTAATGTATTTCAGTATTTATTATCATTTAAGTATTTACTGTCAAACATTTCTTAAAAATATCTTAAAACAAAATTGATTTGTTTTATAAATTTTGTTAACTTAAAATTTCATTTACAGGGAAATTTTAAACCAATGTTTTAATAACATTTTAATAACATATTAAAAAAAAATTATAATAAAATTCTCTACTCAAAACACTTCAAAAGTCTCAATAAAAAATAATGAAATAAAATTTAGACGAAATTAAATAAATTACTAATATTCTAAATATTACAAAAATATATATTATTTAATATATATATATATTATATCTATAATATTTATTTATTTTATTTTATTTATCCTCGGGTTTATAGTTCAATTAACTTTGTGTAGTATTTGAATTACGCTTTTTTTAAGTGTAGGAAATAAAGACAATGTTTACGTAGAGTTCTAAGAACTGTTAAACACCAAAATATAGTATTAAAAATATTCTAAATTTTTTTTTAAGAATCTCTGTTTTTAAGACATTTTGAAAATTATTATGATATTATTTTAGGAAATAGTATTTGAACTGATGTTATATAGCTGATGGTGATATATTATTATGGAAATATAAAAACAAGGATTAGTCTTATATAGTGTATACGAAAAATGGAAAAGAAAAGATTCGGATAAAAAGTTGTTCAACCTTACGCACGGGAGCAGTCATTGGAACTGAAGAAATTGCCAGGCTGGCAAAAAACTTGTGCCGCCACAAAATTTTTCTCTCACAATGCGACAGCAGAAAAGTGGGGCGGGTATGTTGGGGGCTGTCAGGGGAACTCAAGTAAACTCATTCGCGCGTTTTAACTAACTAGAGAGACGAGAGTGACTGAGGACGGGCAAGCGCGTGGCTGGATAGAAAAGAATATACGGCAAAAATTATTATTTACGCACGGATGGTGTCATCTAATTATGAATTCATTTTGCAAGGCACAAGGCGACAACAGCAACAACAAAATGGAGCTGCTGCTGCTGCTGCTGATGCAAGTGAAAAGCAGCAGAGGAAGCAGGCAAAAAGGACACGGGCGCACAGTTGCTTGAAGACGAAGGCAACTTTCTTTTGGCTTTTGAGGCGCTGAAAATTAACAAAATGCGCGCTGGCCAAACAAAATGGCGGCAGCTCGGACAATACACCTGCTGACGGTGCTGGCGGGCGCACAGGTGGAAACACAGGGGAGAGAACGGGGGCACTGGCAGCGACAGCAGCCGCGGCTTCTTCTTTTAATGCAATATTTTCCAGCATTTTCTGTGCTAACGATAAAAAGTTTTATGCACGCATTTTCAGCATTTTCGCCAGGCCAAAGAAATTTCATGCTCTTTGAAAACTTGTTAAACTATGATAACCACAATGCTGGCCACACCATCTCGTCCCCCTTGGAATAAAAAAATATCGCAAAGCAGCGTAAATAATAAGCAAGCTGAAAATTTTACTCGTTAACTTGGCTCTGCACAAGTTAAGAAATGCATAAAATATGTTAACAAGCAGCAACCAGAAAAAAATATAATATAAATGCAAAAAAAAAATGAAGAAAATAAATGGAAAGAAAACTAAAATCTAAATAATAAAAAAATGGGTTCTACGTAGTTTCCTCTTTGGTCACCCGAGCCATTTTCTTAGCGGAAATAACTAACAAGCGCAAATTTTGTAAACCATTTTCATATTATTTGCAGTTCTCCTTGGAAGACGCTTTGTTTGGCCACAAAATGCGAAAAAGTTCAGGTTGAAATGCTTACTAGAGTGCATTTGATGCTGGCCAAAAGGACGCCTAATGAGCAACTAACTAGTTAGTTAACAGCAGAGTTTAGCATATATTTCTTTTATGCATTCTTTAAAAAGCCATCTTAATATATATTTACAATTTTTATGTATTTAATTGCAATTGAAATTTGTGTTTTTATATATTATAAAACTGAACTCTTTCACTCTGTATCTTATAAAAAATTATTATAGTAATTTTAAATAATACTTTTTTATTTAATTATAAGCCATGTGAATTTCTTTTTTTTGTATTATAGAATATGTTAAGCAAGCACCAAGTCTATATAAATTGATTATTTAGCAAAAAACGCAGCAATCACGATTTGAGGTTTCTGTCAATTTGAGCACTGCATAAAGCCTGTGGCTCGGCATCATTTATTTCAATCATTTATCAAAATGTTTGGGGCCAAATATCTTGCTGGACCTCGGCTTCGGTCGCGGTCAAAGCGAACCAGCAGCAGCTAATGAGCCAAGTGCGAAGTGCCAAGTGCTGTGTGTCAATCCATGGCACTGTGACTCAGTCGACGTGCACGCAGAAGTGAGGACGCCTCCCGCCGCCCGCCTCCTGCCAAATTGACAGGCCAACGACTGAAGCCAAATGTGGCCAAGTTAAGTGCGCACATTCATTAATTTACATTAAAATGTAATTAGTGGTCAAAACAGCAACAAAAACAACAAAATTGGCCAAAAATGAAACCGCAAAAATGTGCTCATAAACTCAAAATGAAATGCATTTTTTCAAATAATTTTTTAATTATTAACGTAAATTTTTAAAGCTAAGATCAGAGACAAAATGCGATATTGATGGAGACTTTAAAAAAATACATATAAATCTTTATAAATTGTATCACATTAGGGAAAAAACTTAAACAAAGTTTTGAGGAAAATGTAAAAAAAAAAATAATAAAATGTATAAGCAAGATATAAATATATAACGTTAATTACGTAAATTTAAAAAATAAAATAGATAAACAATAATATTTAAAAATCTAAAATAGATTTTCATTTTATTTTATTTGTCATTTTTTTTTATTAGTTACAATATAATAATTACAATTTTTATATAATAATAAAATATTAAGATATATTTTTTTATATTTATTTACAATTATTATTTGAATATCATAGGAAAGTGATATAAAATATTTTTCAATGATTATAAAAACTAAATATTAAAATAAATATTTTACATAATTCTTGTTGAAATTATATGAAAAATATACGCTAAAAATTCTGATCTAAGAGTGTGAAGTCAGTAAAAAAGCCATTTAATTTTTTAGTTAGGCCACTAGACTTTAGTTTTATCAAATATATAAAGAAATGATATGCGCGCAAAGCTCTTTATAAAATTCTAGCTAATTTTTTTGCAACTCAAAGCTGCGGCACGCCAAGTTCATTCGTTATTTGTTAACATTTAAATTAGTCAAATAAAAAAATGTTTTCCAGGTTTTTAAGCACAGCCTCATCATTCGCAGCTCCATTAAATTCAGTGCTACAATCAGCTAATTTTGCACACATTTTGATAAGCTTTGTTGTTGTTGTTTTTTTTAATATAAAAATATTTTATGCTTACGCTTGGGGCGGTTGCATTTCGCTCGTTTATTTTGTTTTGCTTTTTTGCGCATGCGACGCCTGTTTGTTGCCTGCTGTTATTTTTTTTCTTACACCTATGCAGCAGATTGACAGGTGTGAATGGGGTGGCGCATTAGCAGATACTCACACACATGACAATAATTATGCGCGGCATGCACATCATCATCGTGAACATTTTTATGATTATGCCACTCGTGTTACCTGCCCAGCCCCTAGCCAGGCAGTCAGGCAGCCAGCCATCCATCTTTTAGTGCTCCTGCCACCCGAAGCCCCCTCGCCAATTAGACAAATTGTGTGCTATTTTCAATTTTTAAAATTCAGCGTTCGCTGTTTCAGTCGCGCTATCGCTCGCTCCCTCTCTCTCTCTCTCTCTTTCTCTCAATCTCTCTCTTTCTGTATCTCTGTTTTCATCTCTATCGCTGACTGCCTTCCTGGTTGGCTTAAGTGGCTGCCACAGCAGCTGGCAACAAAAACAATGGCTAACTGCCATTTGTTGCTACTCGCCCCAAAAATTAGTCAACTTTCAAGATGGCGTGCATGCGTCTATGTGTGTGTGTATGTAGAGGAGGGGCTGTCCATTAGCAAAATGGAGCAGGCTATTTCTGATTTAATGAGCCATAGTCTAATGGATTTGTTTTTAATAGTCTTTAGGTGTCTGCGATTACTCAAATTGTTTTAGATTTTAGTCGTATGTACAAATAATTGTTAATAGTTTATGCCTGCGAGAGTTGCTCCTGAAGTTGTCTTATGAAATCATTAATAATTTATTATAAATGATTGGCCTGAAATTGCCATTAAAGTTGAAATTTTTGTTTTCTTTTAAATCAATTTGGACTCTAAGTTATAAAAACTTAACTGTGAGATACAATGTTATGTTTCAACTTTTAACCTCTTCAGTTGCTAACAGATTTAAGACATAAGTATTCAGCTTTGGCACACACTTTGGCAACAGCTCAAAGAATACCATATAGAATAGGCTTTGGTCTATTATGGCAATCCAAGATTTTGCAAGTAAATTACTTTTGATCGTATTGCTTTGATCTTATTATTTAGCTTTTTGTTGCAACTGTAGAGGAGGTCAACGAGGTGGATCTCAAAATTCTAGGTTCTAGTTCGAAAATTGGTTGCTTTATACATTATTGTATATATGTATATTGTGTGTAGTATGTGAATATTTTAGAATATTTAGTATTTAAAACCTTAAGCTTACATTTTTATTTTAATATAATAAAATTATTTTAAAAATACTTATTTTAATTTTTTATTAATTTAATTATTTTTAAATAATATTTTAAGTTTACTTACTGTCCTCGCCACTTGCATGTTATTTTTTTCTCTTGTAATTTCTTAAGTTTGTTTTTTTGCTAATGGAGCGATTGTCGTGTCTCACTCGCCGCTCAAATGCTTGGCATAAGTATGATAAATATCGTTTCATATTTTGCTGATGACTTTTACAGTTTTTTTATATCTGCAGTCAGTATTTAGGCTTCATTGTTAGGTTGTTGACACCCAAGTGAGCGAGATGATGCAGGTTAAAAAAAGGAGGGGAATAACAATTCAATTTTAACAAAATTACTCAATTCCCAGAATTGTTTGTGATTAGTCAAGTGGTGAGTGCTGATAATATGATTTTAAAGGGGGCAAAAGGAAAGTTGTGGCATGAAGTAAATTAAGTTAAAGAAAGAATTCCTAAAAGGATGAAGTCCTTGTTACTCTCCCATATATTCCTAGTTCTAATCTCTAATTAAAGTTCAAGTTCTAGACTTTTAACTTATATATTATGATGCATTTCCTGTACCTCTGCCTTAAGCTCAAGTCACATCTTTGCCAAGCACAACAAAATGTTGCCAGAAATTAATAATTGAAGCGCACTGAAGGACTCGACCCCAACTGAAAATTGAAACCCAAATCCGAATACCAGAAACCAGAATCTCAACGATTCAGGGTGTAAACTGCAAGAAGAAAAAAATAAACAAACAAATGCCTCATTACATGCGAAATTAAATTTAAATGTTTGCTTAATGTGATTCCAGAGAGTTTGGCCCAGGGCCACGGGGCGATCAGGGTGCAGAAAAAAAGAGAAGAAGGTATGCAGTCCGAAAAAAATAGAAAACAGAAAATAAAGCAAAGTAAACAAACCCAAGCACATAAAATATAATTTCATTTTGGAAGCCCTGGGCTAACCAGGGAGCAGCATTCCTGGCGTTGGTCGGCGGCGTCAACGCATGCTTAGAAATATTTCTGGTATTTTATTCTGGTTTCTGGTTTTTCCTTTTTTTTATGATTTGGCGTTGTTTTGCGACTGAGTGGAGAAATTAGAATTTGTGTGCGGGCAGCGGGTGTGTATGCAGCGGGCTGTATGGGTGTGCGGGCGGGCGGGCGTTTGTCTGCGGTCGCTGGTGGACGCCGACGGAAGCCGCCAACGCCAACGCCATGGCATTTGCATTTCTTCTGCCCCGCTCCACACCTCTTACCACACATTTGGCGACAAAAATTTAATATATTTTTCTTTGGGGCGTCAGAGAAAATCATAATAATAATTTCAATATTTTTGTAACGCTTGTCAAGCCGTCAAGCTGAGGCGTTTATTTGACAGGCAGAGGCGGGCGGGCGGCCGGGCGGTCGGGCAAGGATTAGAGAGTGGGACTGAGCTACAGCCACAGGCTCAATTAAAATATAATTTCTTTTTTTTTTTGCAAATAATATATAGAAAAGGTAATATGGAATGCTGCAATGCCGGTTAGCTGCGCAGGGCCATAAATTAAAAAGTTAATAACGTGCGCTTCGCACGGATTCGTACATAACCAGGACATGCCCAATACGTACGTGTGTCCTGTTCTGTTTCCTCTACTTTGCTCTGCACTCTCCTGGCAGACACACATCACAAATATTCCCATTGGCTCTGCTCCGTTCTCTCCCTGCACTATTGCCCGCTCTTCGCTCTGTCCTGCGCTCATCCTGCGGCAGCAATAAATCGCTAACAGCAAATAAATCAACGCGCATAAATTCCAATGTTCAGCGACGAGGCCTGACCCGACTTTATTTACGACATTGCGACAAAGACACTTACGGCAAAATGCTGGCCCCGCACTGGATAAATTTTTTTGAAAATGTGCAAAAAGTAGCAGCAACAACAGCGGCAACTACAACAATATCGCATGCAATGCCCTGAGGTCAAATGCCAGAGGATTCCAATTTGTTTTTGTGTGTATTTTCATTAAATGCACGAAACTATTCATGTTTCTAATGCAAAAGACTTTAAATTAGATAAATATTTTATGTTTGAAATTTTAATATAAATTTAAAAATGATAAAAATTGCACAGGTTTTTACAGAATATTATAATACATTTTATTTCATTAAAATAAAAAGAGATCAAATAAAAAATAAAAAATAAAGGGATATATAGCAATAATTATAAATATTTAGGTGCATAAAATAAATAAAATTAAATAAATAAATTAAATAAAAATAGTGTAAAATTTATTTTAAAAAATATAAAAATATATTGTTAAGACTTATTTGTACTAAATAGATATATTAAATATTATAACAACAATTTTTAAAATATAGTTTTTCTCATGGTATTAATATAAAATAAATTTTTATTTTATTTATATATTTTTTATTAATGGACATTTTAATAATAGCCAACTCCTTTCAAAAAGAATTTAAAATGTTTACAAAGTCAAATGAATAAAAATAAATAATAATATATTTATAAATATATAAATTTATATGCATGTGAGCTGTCGCAAATAATGGAAACGAAAATTCTCATTCAGTGGCTGTTCGCCAATGAACATGAAAAAGGTCGACCTCCGGAGTGTCGTGGCAATATGTCGGGACAATTCATATAGCCAGGGCAGGGGACAAATGTCAGATACGTTGTCCGTGGTTAACCAAAAGCAGTTGCCATGGGGTTAAATGGGTTAACCCCCATGCAAAAATGGCTGTGAAAACACAATATGAGAAAAAAGAAAGAAAATAGCAGAGAAAAACTAAGGAGTAGATGAGGTAGGTGCCGCTGCCAGGCGACGACGAGTATATTTGGCATATTAAAACAAAAGGATGCCGTGTGCTTGGCAAATAGACAAAGGGCTTCATACACACACAGACACACAGAGCTGGAAGTCGCCAAATCAAGCGTTGATTTATGAGCAGTCAAAGGAGCCTAGAGAAAAAGCAGAAAAAACTAACAAGGCGCAGATATTAACACCCTTGTAAAACTGTAAAACCGCCGTGAAAAATATGCAGAATAGAGACAGACAGCGTGAGTGAGAGGGAGAGAGAGAGAGAGAGGTAGATAGTCAACAAATCAAATTGCAGAGTCCAAGTAGAACCCGTTCCCCTTAGCCGGCAGCTATTAGTTGCGCCACTCGGCGACGGCTATATAGCCATATTCCCAACAACCATGGTGATAATTTATTTATTTGAGATTATTTATTGCACATACATCATAATTTTGTGCCTCTGACGGCAACGCCCAAGCTCTAGGCACAGGGAGGAGAGGGGCGAAATATTTTATTACGACTTGTAGGTACGAGAAGATGTATTCCTTTTTCTAATTCTCTTGCCGTTTTCCATTTTCCATTTTTTTTGTCATATCCCAGCGATAAGCGAACGACTCAAGGATTTGGCGAGCAGCCGTAGAAGAAATATAACTTTTAACAATGAAGGATGAGCCATAAATTAAAAATTCCAAACTTCAAAAAACGTAACAATAAAATACACGATACAGCAGCAACAGCAAACGGGACATGCAGTTGATTTATTTCACGGCGAGAATCCTTGGGCTGTCCCAATAATACCCAGCAAAGCCATCGATGCCAACCAAGGTGCGCTGCTCAAAGATACGGAAGTATTTATTTCATAATCGTTATCAAGTAATGAATAAGAAAATCCAGTGGATGATGTAAGATTGGGCCTAACTTACAGCTCAGATCATGCACAGTAGAGTTTTAGTAATTTTTAGAAAGTTAAATATTCGATGAATATATTTATATAAAAAAATAAATAAATATATAAATGAACAAATTAATTCAGTTTCAAGCCAATTAAGACTTGTCTATGCTAGCAAATAAATGTACTGAAGATTACAACAAGTATTTATTAGTTAGTTAGTTAGATATTTAAATAATAGAAAACGTAAAAAAATATGTGAATAAATGTTTATGATTAGGAAAAAAATCTTTATTTATATTTTGTTTTACATTTTCTATGAATTTAATTTTATTTTTATTTATTCATGCATTTAATTCGTTATAACTATAAATTTTGACTACATAGAAAATATTGAAAAAATTTAATAAACTTAAGATTCAAAAATATAAAAATAAAAAATAACTCAAAATTATCATAGTTTATTGTATATATTATTATTTAATTATATAATTTACATGTTATATTTTATATTTAAATTAAATGAATACTACATAAATTCAAATATTCATATCAATTTAATATGTACGGATATCAATATAAATACTAAGGAATAACTTTACCTCAGGATGTCCTAAAATGCTGTCAACTTTACAACTTTCAACTTGGCTGAAGTATAAATGATTTGGCAACGACGCAGATAAAATAGAAAAGGAATAAAAATCGAAAAGACATAAAAAAGTAAAGAAAAAGAAATACATGGCGCATATTAAATTCTTATAAAAATCAGCGCGCAGGATACGCGACGGTAAAGCGCGATTCGAGGACATGTGGTAGGGGCCAGGGACCAGGGGACTAGGGACTACAGGGTGCCATTGTTATAGCTACTTTTATGATGCCATTGTCTGCCCCTGCCCAGTGCCTATAGCGCGGCTTCTATCAGAGCTCCTGCTGATGCAATATTAAAAAACTTGTTGCTAATAAAAGATGTGTGAATCTGGATATGGATACGGACACGGCTGTCAAAGCAGTTGATCATGACGATGACATCAATGACATTTCTTGCGGTTCAATAAATTCGCAAGCATTTGGAAAAAATTTATATCTTCATGTATGTCATGCACTTAGAGAACATTTTGATACAAATGTATTCAAACTGTATTAAATATAATTTTATATAATTCGTATTTTTGAATATAAGACTTAATACATATTTTGATTCAGTATCTTACGAAATTATTCACTTTATTTCAAAATTCAAGTATAAATTTATTTTTAATATATCTTAAGTATTTATAGTTAATTTTCTATTTTAAATATTTGTCAAGATAATGTAGATTTCTTACAAGTATAATAGACGCAGATGAAAACATTTTTGCTCAGTGTATATATTATAAAACAGAAAATATTCTTAGATCTCGTAGATTTTTTAACTACTCTAGAAAATTCAACAGAAAAGTTTAAACTATTTTTTTTAATCTAAAAATTGATTTATACTTTAGTTTACTATCAATCAAATATGATTTATAATCACGGAATCTATAAATTAAAGTATATTTCTTTAAGTGCAAAACAGTTTGAATTTTATAGCAAATTAGTAAATGTTTTTCGTGGTTGTTAAGCTCTTTTGTTTGGAGATCTTTTTTAGCTAATAAAAATCTTATGAATTAGTTTTTTAAAAATAAAAACTTCACATAACATTCTCTATAGATTAGGAGTAAAATATTTTATAATAATTAATTTTTCTCTCAGTGTATATATGTACACATGGTTCGTATATAGCACCTAAGTAGGCTGAGCCTCAGTGCGCATTTAATTGTTATATGGTTGGCTGCATGGCAATTGTCAACACGAATCGCTTCTCATTCAGCGCAAGGGAAACATGGCTTGGTTAACAATTTGGGACAGGGTTGGGGGTTTCGATTTGGCCTCTTCCTCTCTCAATTGCAGCCGGCTGACTGGCTCTAAGGCTACGCTAGGGGTGTTGTTTAGCTGCCGGATAATCCGTTGCATGTTGCCGTTGCGCCGTTTTTGATTAAAATGACATGACAAACCCATGCATACCCTTTAGAGTGTGGGCAGAGGGGGCATGTTGATTTGAATTGTCTATAAGCTGCTCTACGTCCGCCCATCGACTGCGGTATTTGAAGTGCCAAAAAGCGCACTTTGCCCATTGCTGTTGGCCTTTTCTTTATTTTTTTTTTTACTTTTTATATTCTCTTTTTTTTCAGTGTTGTCGAGTGCGCGTTTTAGTGAAAGGATTTATGCCCATTGCTGGTGCTGCTGCTATTTGTTTAGCCGCTTAGTTTAGCATTTGGCCATTGTTTTAGGCCAAATAAATTGTGGTGCGATTTGTGCGCATTTGAACTTTTTGTGTAAGCCTGTTTGTATTTTTTTTATTTTTATTTTTAACAGACATGGCTTGGCTTAAACTAAAGTTAAACCTTACGATAGGCTAGACTTTAAGTGGGTTTATTTGAAAATTAAATAATCATGAATATATATTTAATATTATTTAAAATAAAATCAAATATTGGAAGTTAAAGTTTTTCAACCGTCTAGAGAGCAAATTTAAGAACAAATTATAAATCAAATTCATTTTTGCAAACTTCATATTTGTTATCTTATGTGCCATTTCCATAAAAAATTAAGTTTGGCAACGCCATACAATTAATGTCTAATTTGTATTTAAAGACTGTTAAGTAATTAAAAATAATATAAATATTATAATTATTTTTATAATTTTTTTATAATTTCAACAATAATTTATAGTAAACAATTTACAAATTTATTTAGGTTAACACTGCGCTTCACGCATTAATTGAGGCATTTAAAACATGAAATGTTTTTTTCACTCTTGGTTATTATCAACAGCTTTTGGTACAGTTCGATTTATCCCCTTTTGGAATTATCTTAACAAATATTTTAACAGATGACAGGTCAGTCACTAATTGCTGCTTAAAATGCCAATCAATTAAATAAAACACCACATGAATCAACATTTACCTCGTAATTATAATAATTGCTGCAAAATGTAAGACCCAAATAAAAAAAAAAATTATAAACAACAGCAGCAGGAAGCCTAAAAGGTAGAAATCGAAAATAAAAAATTTTTACCAGCTATTGTCTCAGGCACGCAACAGGGTGGCTCTAGGGATTTCGCAAGCAAGCAACGCCCACGGCCACGCCCCCACCACCCACATACAAACACTCACACGGACATAAACGGCTGAGCAACGGATTTGAACACCCAAAAACTTCATTACAGACTCTAACATTCAGAAATGACTTAATCAAAGTTGGATTATCTGCAATGCAGCCCGAAGCCCGGTAAACATCGAGGCATGGAATTCCCATTTGCTCGAAGGCTGGGCTTATTTCCCTTGTATGGCTTTCATTTGAATTAAAAAGCGCTAGCCAAGTTTGACAGATTTTTGCAACAGCATGGGGCCATTTGGCACACATATAAAGCAGATGAAGAGCAAGAAGAAGAAGCACTCGGTTGGCTCAGCTGAACTAAATTAAATTCCATGTCTAATGCTCGCACAAGGATTAGGACAAACAACGCCTCATCGCCTTTAGATGGGTAATATTAAATAATTTTTCCACACTCACACTCGCAGACACATATTACTCGCAGGACTCGCAGGACACATATGCCATGAATTCGTTCATTGTTTTGCATCGAGTCGAGTCGAGTCGAGCAGTAGCTCGCACAGCCACAGATTAAAGTCTCCCGTGGTGAACTTAATATAAAAGCAAAGGACGAGCCTGGCCAGGACAACGGCTATAGAGCATTTTTAGCTAGCTGAAGCGCTCGGCGCTCAGCGCCAAATCTTTTTTCGAGTGCGAGACATTAGCAGCATTAGAACAACAACAACAACAGCAGTAAGAGGCATACACATATATATAGTTAGGAACAAGGACTTACTGCAACCTCAGCTTCCTCCCCTTAGCAAATGCAAAAAGCTGTGCAGACCAAAGAGCGCCAAAATAATCAAAGGACTTAAGTCGGCTCAGCCGTTGAAAAGCGACGCAGATTTCCTGCTTCTTCTTCTTTTTTTGGGACACAGCCCATATATATATATATATATATATATATATATATATATATATGTGTGTGTGTATAAATAGGAAGAATAGAAGAAGCAGCAGCAGCGCCACTGCAGTGTTGCGACGTTTGAGCTGCGCTCATTTGTGGCGTCAGTTGCTGCATTATCAGTTATAAATTTCGAGTCCAGGAAATGAGCACAGCTTAAAGCAAGGCGGGAGAAATTAAGAGAAATTAGATTCCTAAAATTTTGAAAAAAAAACAGTATACAAAGTATATAAAGGTTTTTAAGCCTACACAATATAGGACCATAAGCATACGGACATGTATATAAATATATTTTTATATAAATAAAAATCTAAAATATATTTCATATATAAATTGTATTGGCTTAACTTAACTTAATTTTCATTTATTTATTGATTATTATCAATAAACAAGTATGGCCAATAATTGCATAGCTCTAGCTTATCGGAACTTTATTTAAATAAAAATAATTAAAACTTTTAGTAAGTACTCGTTGCTGTATGTAAAGCAAGTTAATTAACAGTTTATGTAGCTCTTGCAATGGCAAAATTATATGTTTGATACGGATAAATTTTTGCCAAAATGTTAATGAAGCTCAGAGCTAGAGACTGGGACTTATAGTATTTATGTTTTTATATAAAATATAGTTTGAGCTGACATTGTTCGATTTATCAAATTCGTGTACAATCGATAAATATCGATGTTCAGATTTTGTTCACATTAATAAAAAAAACAACAAGAGTGCTTTATTCGGGAGTGCCCGAATAGTGTATACCTTGAACTCGCGCTAGATAGACCCAATTCATCGTCCTGATCAACCACCACGTTTTGCCATTTTCAATGGTTTCAGACTATAGCAAAGAATAGTAAGCCCCGATTTAGTTAGTTACAGCTACATTTTAATACTTGAGATTTGACCATATATAAAACTCTGTGAGCGTGATTTTTCCGTTGTTTTGATTTATGAAGTGTAGCCCACGTCTGTTACATAGTTCCCTCTCTATGCACTGAAACCCTTGTACCAATAGGAAGCAAACAGTATAAGCCATTGGAGGATATTGAAATGTACATTATACGATATACCCAACAGGCCCGCACTCTGTGTGTCGATGCCAATGAAGCTCAAAGCGATTTTGAAGAACCAACTGGACATCAGTATTAGCAGGGGCATGTAATGCCAGAATTTCGATGTTGCATCTCTGCGCACGATTATGAAGGGCGGCAAATTCTCGTCCCACTGGATTTGATTGTTATGGGGTCCATCGCCGGCGCCTAGCATCGAACTGTGTAGTTGCAGCTCACGGGTCATTGCCATGTGTTGCATTATGTTTAGTTCGGGTGTTGCAATTCTGTTGCGTGGTTCGTTTCGAGGTTCCGGAACGACTGCTTCGCCGGCTGTCTGTGGAAAGAATACATCCAAAATATGCTCGTTCGGCAAATCCATGATGTCAAAATTCAAAAAAAAAAATTTTATAACTAGAAATTTTTTAACTTCAATTGTACAAAATCTGACAAGAGTAGCAAATTTTTTCTTGTATTTATATGTTTTCGTTTTTTTTTTGATTTTTTGAATAAAAGAATCATGAATAAATCATAAAATGAAATATTTGCTATATGTATATAAAATAATAAATTTAGTTGATAAATTTAAATAAATAAAATATTAAAATATTCATTTTGATATATATTAATATTTAAAAGAAAATTATATAAATTATATTATATAATAACATATTTAGAAATTAAAATTTTTTTGATATAATAAGAAAAGTTGTTTATTATAAATGAAATTCATAAAAAAATAGTTTCTAAATTTATTATTTTTAAGCGAAATGAGAAATTATTTGTAATAAAAATTATATTCTAAGTTTACGCAAAATGAGAATATATTTAATTTGAATTAATTGTTTCTAAGCCAACTTACTATTTTTGAGCAAAAAGATAAATTATAAAAAAGAAAGAAAAAAAATAAGAAAAATATATTTTAAATGTATAATTTTCAAGCAAAATGAGAACTTGTTATTTTTAAGAACATGAAAAATTAATTATGTAACGAAGTATAATAATATTTTCAAACTGTATTATTTTTAAACTAAATAAAAATGATTTGTTTTTTACTTCAGATAGTTTAATATTTTTATCAGCTCTCAAAAGTCTGCACGTCGAAAGTTCATATTGAAAAGCTGTCAGTACAATTAGCGCATATGAATTCCGATTGTATTTATTCATTATAAGCGCGAAATGTTGTAAATTTCTGCCATATTTATTTTTTTAATTTTAATTTTAATGAGTTGTGGCAACAAAGAAGCATTTTTAATGAAGCAAAAAACGGCAATTACTCACGTTTTACAACACTATTGCCGCTGATGAGGACGATGAGGCTGTCGGATGATGATGATGATGATGATGAGATGACGATGTTGATGGCAGTCAGAATTGTGCTGAAAATCGCTTAAATGCAAAACTCATTAAAATAATTGCAAAATGCAAAAATATAACAAACTCATTTGGTATGGTTGGGCGGATGGGGGCGTTGGCTATGGATGGAGCGCACACACTCATTAAACCAACCATAAATAATTAACAAAACAATTTATTTTCAAGGATATGTATGTGTGTGAGGCTGCTGCATGCATCTATCCTCCTCATACCAACTGTCTATAATTGCGAAGAGAATGCATTTCATGCGCTCTATGCAAACTTCAAAGCTCATTTATGTGAGCGTCTGCTGTTGCTGCTGCTGCTGCTGCTGCTGCTGCTGCTGTTGGCCAAAGATGAAAAGCCACACACCCACACACACACATAGAGCGAGATCTGGCAAACAAACAGCCGTCTAAAAGTCAGCAAACAGACGGCTGCCCACTGATGCGCGATATCTGAAAACACTTAGGCAACACACTCACATATTACGCATACGCAGCGTTTGCTCACTCTCTCTCTCTCCCTCTCTCTCTCATTCTGTCTCTGTAGTTTGCGAGTCATTAAAAGTAAATAACCTCAAAGCAAGCGGCTGGCTTGCCCCCTTTGGCTGGCACTTGAACCACGTCAACGGCTGCTGTGGCCGAGCTTAAAAGAAATGCTCCGCTTTGACCCATACAAACACCCACCCACCCACTCAACCATCCATCCATCCATCCATCCAACCGCCTTTGGCTAACCTGTCATCAGGGCCATGTCCAGAGCTCACACGTGTCGCTCTCCTGTGTGTGCGTGTGTGTTTGTTGTGCCAGCCATTTGTCCGCAAACACTTGTAATTAATTGCGCATGGCCGACAGAAGTCAGCTAGTTGCACTTGCCACGCCCCCACCGCCTCTCTGCCCTCTTTCTGCTTGTTAAAGTTAAGGCTGGTGGCAAAGCGTTTTGCTAAGCAGCGGCAGGTGTGTTAGCGGAACGTGTCCAGGCGATTACATTGAGTGCTAAGATGGGTCTCTCTTTTGGTAAGCACACTTCAGATATTTATGATTTAGGCTATTTAGCTGCGATTAGACAATAAATAAAATATATTAAAATATTTGCTTTTTTTTGCACAGAGATTCATTGCTTATTTATCAGTTGCCCTGTCTCAACGAACAGTGCTGCCATCCATTCGTTGAAATGTTCAGAGTCTGCACACTTGATAAAGTTTTATTATTTTTATATAAAATATATATTTATATTATATTACATTATTAAATACAAATACATTATATATTTTTTTAAATAAAGATATTTTTTATGGAGACTTGAGATCTATTTAAAAAGATTTAAAAACAAATATAAATAAAAAAAAAAAAGTTTTTAAAAAATAAAAAATAATTATATTTTGAAAAGAGTATTATGAAACATAACTTAGAAGTTAAAAAAAAAGAATATTAAAAATATTAAAATATATAAATATAAATATTAAAATATATTCCAAGATTTCCTAAAGATATTTCTTATAAACACTATAGATATATGTCCACAAATTCATTCTCTTAATAAGCTCTGCCAAATTTCTCATATACATTTCGCTTTAACAAACTGAAGAAGGCAGCCAGGCGCTCTTTGCTTTGCGCTGTGTTTTTATTGTCACAGTCTAAACGAATTTAGCATAATTAATTGCCGTGTCGCAAAATGTGTGCAAATGGAGCGTCTGCATTGCCCGCAGCGGCGACGGCTAAGTGGGTGGCACTTCTTCATCTGCTTCTTCTTCTGCTTCGTTACCACTTGGCAGAGCAATGCAGCAGTATTTTTTAGCTCTGCTTTTTGCATAATGCAGCTTCACGCAGTCCAGACTCTGAGACGCTGCAACTGAAATGGAGCTTGGGAGGCTGGGCCTAACTGGTCGCTTGGGTGTTCTCATTAGCACGACTCAAGTGCATTTTGCCCTCGGGGAACTATTTAGCTCAAACACAACAGACAGACAACAGAGAGAGAGAGAGAGAGACAGAGAAATATTCATTTGAGTGTGTGGAGTACGCAGCATAATAAAGACAATTGCTGAAATTAAGCTATTTTACACAAAAGTTGTATAGGTCGGGCACAAATATAAGACAATAAATAATTAATAAGTGTAATTTCATTGCTATAATATTTCAATGATAAAAACATCATTCACATTTATTCATTCACATTTATTTATTTTTTTAGCTTATATATTTTTTTTAAGCCAAATCTTATATATTGTAGTTTTAATTATATATGCTTTAAAAATTCCTTTTTATATTTTATTTTCTTTTTATTATGTGTGATACACTTTTTATAGTTGATCGATTTTGTTTTAAATTATTACTATTATTTGTGATAAAATACAAACAGAGAAAAATTATATATAAAAATTATATATACATATTTAAGAAAAAAGAGTTTAAATAATTTTATTAATATTTAAAATTTTTTACTTTATGTCTTATACTTATTTGGTTTTGCTAAAAAATAGAAAAGGAATTTTTCTTATATATTTATTTAATGTAATATTTTTCCTTGAGCCTAAGATTAAATAATATATTTATATATATATATGTCCCTACATATATGGAAAACCTATTTTATACTATATTAAAAAAAAAGAAAGTTTTACCTCTAATTATTCTTGAAAACCTTTCTAGCAACTTTATGTGGGCATCTCGAAATGTTGTTGGCTAACGACACTGCGGCAAAAAAATGTACTTGGCGCCTTTGCGCATCAATCGACGCCGCAATGGACGTAAGTGGATGTTGGCTGTGGAAGGGGCAACTGGGTGGTCATGTTGGGTCATGGGGGCGGCTCACGGAGGGTCGTTTCGCCTTCGAATGAGTAATTAAAACATTTTTCACTTTGCATTTTCTTTTTGCGCGACACTTTTCTGTGTTTTGTCTAACGCGCAATATCTATACACTTGGAGAGGGTACCACAAAATTGTCATAAGATATGCAAATAATAACGGGAGAGCGTTCTGACTTTAAAGAGTATTTAAAGTCGTGATATGCTATAAGAAAATTTGAAGAAAAATAAAACTTTTGTATACATTTATTAAATATTTATATAAAAAGTGTATTCAGTTTTCGGCCTACTGTTGTTGGTGCCCCTTTCTTGTTTTTTATGTCTCTGCCTTTTGAAATTAAAAACTAAGATGACTGTTGAGCAGCTCTCTGCATAGAGTATAGGCATAACTGGCATTCACCTGCGCTACCTTCTCATAAATTATAATAAATTCTTGCTTGGAAATGCTGTAAAAATGTGTGTATATAACAAAGCAAAAAATATTAAATCTTACAGAAAGTCTTTAAGACCTCTTATAAATTTTTATTTAAAACTAAACAAATGAAAAATAAAAATATATTAAATTTAATAATTATAAAACGTTTGAGTAATACAAACTTTAAAAATATTTTTGAAATCTTCTAGTTTCTTAAATTTGTTCAAAAATTTCTCATTTTTTTTTAAGTTTATTTTTAAATTTTTAATTATATATGTATATTCTATAAAACTTGATTTGATATGATCTTTTCATATTAAATAAACAAAATAAACAAATATATTTACATATAAATATTTATATTTAACTGCTCTGCCCTTACCTTGCCTCACCTATGTTTGGTAGCGGATTAACGTTGCCATTTAAGCTCAACCATTCAGTTGCTGCCCCAGTGGCGCCCCAGCAGCACCTCAAAAGTGTCAGCTTCAAGTGCAGCTGCAGCAACTGCTGTTGTTGTTGTTGTTGCTGCCGTTGCCTTTATACTCATTTGATGCACTAAGTTGGCAGTGTGTTCTCTGTCACCTGTTTTGGCACTTGAAGCGCAACGCGCAGCGCCAGAGCCGCCAAACAAGCTAATTAGTATGCAAAACACATTAAGTGGCAGCTAGAAACATTGCCGCAGCACTTGTATATTAGGGCAATGGGGGAGTCAAATCAGGTAGGGGCAGCATATCGCGCACCTCAGTGCTGCCATTGTTTTCACAACCTACAAAACATTTCAAATGGAAATTTTTTCTACAGTTCACAATACAAAAGCTGCGCGACCGAGCGGCAAATATTGACAACCTTCACCTTCATTGATGCCCATAATTAGTGCACAAAACGCAAATGGCAAAAAAGAAAGAAAAAACGTGAGGGAAAATGCAGGGAAAAGTTGCTGGGAATTGCGGCTGGAGCTGCTGGCAGTCGCATGGGAGCAGTTTATTAATCATACGCCATGTTGACGCAGTCTCGCTGGGATACACTCGCTGCTGTTGTTGTTGTTGTTGCTGGTGTTGCCGACTGGCTGTGTACTAATTAAGCCTTCGATTAATTTACGCCTTTTGGCCCCAAACGCCAAGCGAGAAAACAAAGAAAATTAAAAGCTTCAGAGCGCCGAACTTCAAAAGCCGGAAACGGGTCGAGCACCGACGTCTGCCATTGCCCAAAGGCTGCTCGGGCCAATGCGTTAATGATGCCATCATCAACAACAACAACAGTGGCAGCAACGACAACAACAACATCACCCCAAAGCTGCTGACACTGTCTGGCTTAGTGGCTCCAACTCCGCTTTTGGCCAAGTCAGGCGACATCAAAGCGTTGAAGCTTGGGAATTGTTGACACACCGGATGAACGTAGATCTCTCTCGCTTGCTCACTCTGCCTCCACCGCTACCTCTATCACTCTCTCTCTCTCACTCACTCTCTCTATCTCTGCATATATATTATTTATAATACCCTGACTGCTGCGCTCGCTGATAAGCCTGGGGATTTTATTATTACTCTGCTTCTTCTTTTTTATATTATTTTTATACTCCCTGGAGCTCGATATTTTTTTTGTATTTTTTGCCTGCTTCTCGTTCTATTTAGCAGCTTGTTCATTGCTGTGGGCTGTGGAGTTTTGGCCTTTGATATAAGTTGACATTTAAAGAGCTAATTTTTAGAAGAGCCTATTTGCGGTGAAGAGTTCAAAATTAGCATGGAAGAAATTAAAATTAAATTTAATTCATTTTAAAATTTTTAAGAAAATACAAATAGCAGCAAATAGTTTTAATAATTTTTTAAAATATATATATTTTATTATTTATATTGACTAAAATAGTGGCATGTCTCTGCGAACTGCAGCTGATGTTGTGTTCTCTTATTCATTTTAAATTTTGTGATCCACACATGATGCTCTTGACTTTCGATTTTATATGCTTTAAGTCTCTGCAAATATTAGTCTGCATTTTGTAGTATTTGCCAAATTTTGTTTTCCTTTGCGAATTTTCTATTTGACTTATTTCTATGTATTTGAAATCGTACTTGACTCTTCATATTTGTGAGAATTCTCTCTATAGACTTTAGCTAAAGTTGTTAAAACGGCAGCTGTCAGTTAGTTGGAGAGAGAAAGGTAATGAAAATATTTTCACATTTGTGGCATTGAATATTGAAACTTTTTTGATTAATTTAATACTATTAATATGAAAGACTAATGCTAATATGCAGAGCCTTCAAACTATTTTCAGTCATTTTTCAGTTATGTTTCTGCAACAAGTCTTTACTCGCTGCAGCTAAGAACTGCCAATTCCTTTACTTAGAGTTAATAATTGTAATTTTTTTAAGTACTATTTTTATTATTTATTTTAAATTTTCTGTCCCTAAAATATATTTTTTTTATTATACGGAAAGTTTTATTATATAACATTAATTATATAATAAAAAAAATGAATATATAAATAAATTAAAATAAAATTTCTCTCAATTATAATTTGTAGACATTTATAATTATTATTTTAATACAGCATTATAGCTAATATATCCGTTTAGTACATATCAATCAAATGATATCAATTTGAACATTTTCATTTTGAATGTTCGCCATTTTGTTGGCTTTTACTGTTAGAAATTGCACTATAAGCTCTATGCCCTTGGCCAAATTGTGTTAACCAATTTCCAGCTAACCAGAAGCTGAGGGCTTTATGTAATGCTATATGGTCTCATGGTCTGTAATATTAGAGCCCAAATCCTAAATCAAACTAAACCACGATCCTTTGTGCGCACAGAAATTCAGCTGAATCACACACTAGCTGCTAGCTGATTGTGTGTGTGTGTGTGTGTGCGAGTGTGTGTTGGCTTTGAATTTGCGGAAATGAATTGGTATTTAATTAATAGTTTTACCCTGATTAATCTGCCCTGTGCGTTGCCGCCCTTGAAGCCGCATACGAGTTGTGCTATGATGAGGACTCGCCGCTTCTCCTTCTCTTCTCCCACTCTCCCTTCCGCTCTCTCTCTTTGGGCTCGTCGTGCCGCATGTTGACCTAATGAAGTTGGCGTATAATTGTTGCTCAGACGTTGCTCATTGAGGCTGTTGTGGGCGGAGTGGGGGTGGTTGGCTGCCACGGAAATCAAATTGAAATTAACGTGAGAGAGGAGGAGGAGTGGGAGGGGCAGCAGTGAGGGGAGTTGAACGGCAGTTCTAGTTCTGTTGCTGCTGTTGCTGCTGCTGCTGCTACTGCTGTGGCCTGTTGTTGTTAATTTGATTGGATTCTGATGATGGGGCGTAGCAATTGCAACGCCCACGCACACGTTCAGCCAAGTCTGGGCAGGTCTTTGCTTTTCGCTTTGGTCTATTACTTTAGTGCCCGAACTTTGATTTTTACCCAACAACAACAGCAGCAGCATCAACCCTTGTGCCTGTTTTGATTGTGTAATGCAATCACGTCGTTGTTTTGCCTGATTTTTTGCTGCTGCTGCTGCTGCTGCTACTTCCTCGTTTATATATTTTTGCCTGATCTCTCCCTAGTCAAGGTAAGTTTAGTGGAAGGGTCTCTGAATTTTAATTTTTCGACAGCATTTGGCGCTGCACACGAACAATGTGCGTAATCATACGTGATGATGTGTAGTAGTCGAACTTGTCGTCGACAACATTTGCGAGGGGCTTAGAGGTGTGTGTGTGTGTGGCATGTTTTAGGCCGTGCGGGCGAGGCGTATGCGTCCATTGTTGTGCTGCCTGAATTGGAAGACATTGATGTGCTGGCAATGTGGATGCTACTGCTGCTGCTGTCGAAGTCTTCGCAGCACTTCACAAAATTAATAAGTTGATAGACTTGCGCGTTTCTTGCTTGATTGAACTGGGATTTCGGGCTCATTTTCGTTTCGCCATGTGTCTAAGCGAAATGCGTCTCTGCTCAAGGTCTGAGGTCAGATGTGAGTGCGTGCCCGCAACCGCAAATGCTGTTCATGAACAGCGTGTATATATAGAGTATATCTAAATTGAATTGAACTTTGTTTTGCTGCTCAAAGCAGCGTGAGATGTGTGACAAGTTTTCATAATAAATAATAATTTACGAATCAAAATAATTTATAGAAAGCTTAAGCTGAATTCAAGTGAGAACTATTTAGAAAAATATATCAGATATAAATAAAATATATTATTTTATATTAAAAACAATATATATATATATATATATATATTTATACTGTATACATTTGTATTTATATTCTTTTATGTTTTTAAATGTATAATTTATAGTTTAAGTATTTGGCAATATTATATAAGAATTTAGTTTGAGTTTAGTCTATTTATTTTAATTTAAAATAAAATATTTTATTTTATTTTATTTATTTTTTATTTGAAGAATTTGCATAAATAGAGATATCAAATGTTAAACAGAATTAAATTTTTTAAATTTAATTTAATCTAACAAATTCAACATTTTTTTTTACTTTTATAATTGTTTTGTCTGTTTCATGTTTTTTAAATATATTATTTTATTTTCCATTCGCACTTAAAGTCCATATGAATAAAGATAATACATTTAAGCTATAAACCCTCAATATATAAATAAAAATGCATTTAATAGTTTTTTTTTACATAAAATAGGATATTTAATTTCATATAAGATATCTGCATTTCTTTAATATCAGAATAAATTCAATCAACAAATATTTTAATAAATATAATAAAAGAAATAAATGAATATTATTTACAAAATGATTTTTTGTTTATCAAATCTGCTCATAGTATTTAATTGCAGCTTTAAATATTAAGATTAATATAAATTTAATATCAAAATATATTTGTAAATAAAAAATATATTTTTATATAATTTTGTTAAGCTTTCCAAATATATTCAGAAATAATTGGCTTTAAATTGCTTTGATTTTTGACTTAAACATAATCAAATTTTTGTTAATGAATAAAAAAATGGTGCATAAATTAAAAGCAAGCTCTTTTGGCTTCATTGGATGTGCTTAGAGCTCTTACAAGCTGCTGCAGAAAAACAAAGAGAGGGTGACAGCGATGGTGAGGGGAAGGAGAAGAGTGTGGGGCCGCTTGCCAGGATGCGGCTGTCTGGCAGGAGCTGCCAGCACGTTGACATGCCACGCATTTAAACGTCACCGGAAATGCCTTTTGTTCTTATGCGCTGCTATTCCACTGACAGACGGACAAACTGACGCATTGACAGACGCAGCTACACCACCCTCAAGCTACAAGATAAAATTGAAAAAAAAAAATAATAATAAAATTGAAATTTGATTTATGAAAATTCTTGTAAATCACGCAAAAATCATTTCACCTGCAAAACACTTTTTTACTTCAAACATTTCTCAGCTACAATTCAAATTGAATGATTGCGCATTACAGCAACATATAATTTATAATAGTTCCAGTCACACACACACACGAGTGCAAAAATGTGTCACGATGCTGTCAATGACAACTGCAAAGAAATAAGAAAATGTGGAGAGAAAAAAGAACTGAGTCATTCGTCATTCTTATTGTTGCCTGTTGAGATTTCAGGCGAACTGAGTGTAGGTAGCAGGTCTCTCGCTGGTCCACTCTCACTCTCTAGCCTTCTTTGTGGCCAAAAGTCAAACTCTGTTTGTTATTATTACGACTATTTCGTTTTTCATGCTTTGTTTGCTATTTTTTTTATTTTTATTGTTTTCGAGCTCCCTTTTTGGCCATATTTTGTTGTTGTATTTTATAGAGAATTTCTAATGAATTGGCACTGTAATCGTTCATTCATAAAGATTCCTGGGCTGTCAAACACTTGAGTTGCGTTTCACCTTTCTATGTTTATTTTTGCTTTTCCTTTTTTTGATATTTTCTTAATGGGTTTTTCCCAGCCCAATTTAATGGATTTGCCCTTGGTCATGATATGTGCGAGTTTTTATGTTTTTTTATTATTTTTTTTATATATTTTATGCTCGCACAACTTTAAGCAAACAAACATTTTAAAAGCCGCAAAGTGTTTGACTTGAAAAAATAAATCCACTTCAGCTGATGTTTGTATAAAAAGTTTAATGTCATTGTGTGAGTTTTGCTGCTAAGTGCTCAAGCACTGTGCCAAATATTTATTTGCTCTTAGCCGAAACGACATATAGAGAGAGGGAGTGAGAGAGCCAACTCGTGCAGTACTTTCGCCTCGCCATATGCCGCCTTTACACATGTAAAGCCCAAAAACTTTGCTAAATGCTGCCCCGAAAAGTTGCTCCTCATGCGAAAAACTCTCAAAAAACACACACAAAAAATCATAGAAACATGCAACAAAAAAAGCTTCGCATTTGCACCCGCAAACAAAGCTAAATAAATGCTCGGAATACAGCCAGAAATAACAACGGCAAACATTTGCCTGCCCATTTTGGGCGCGAGGCAGCGCGTGGAAATTCACGGATTTTCCTTGGTGCGCCTCATTTGATGCGAAAATTGTTGGTAAAACAAACGCAAACACCTGCCAATTCCTGATAATATATATTTTGCAACTGTGAGGAATCGCTGCGGAGTGCACGTCGAGCGCTTCTATTGATTAGTTGTCCATCATTTTTCCATTCAATGAGTCGAAAAGCTGCTTTGCAGGCAGCAATGGATGGAATTTTCACTAAAGTATCGGAGTGGCATGGAGTTTGTGTCTATTTGGAAGAAACTGGAGGCTATGACAGCTCCATTCCAACACAACGCTTACTGTTAAGGACTAAAGCAAGGTGATGATAATTGCTTTTGTTAGAGCTTTATAGAAATCATGAAAATTGCGTAGAAAAGTGATTTCTTTGAATGAAAGAGATTTGTGGAAAAGTCCTTAGAGAGGGAAAGAATGAGAGAGATAGAGAAAGAAAGTCAGAGAGAGAGAGAGGAAGAGAGAGACAAAGAGAGTCATAGAGAACGATAGAGAAACGATAGAAAGATAGAGAAAACAGAAAATGAGAGAGAGGGACAGAAACAGATAGAGGGAGAGAATTATAAATTATAAGTAGACATACAGAGAGCATCTATAAAGCCACTATGAAGAGAAAGATGCTGAAACATAAAATTTTGAGACATTTTTCATAGTTTTAAAAACTATTTCGTTTTTTCATTACTCTAAAGTTGATCGAATTAGTAGCGTCTGCGGCAGTAGCTGCTGTGAACCTGAAACTACGTGGCTTGGCGCTTGTCATGTCAGCCAAGTGCAGAGTAGTCAGTCGGACCACTTGACTGGGGACTTGTTTTAGAGTGACTAGCGACTAGCGACTAGCGACTAGCGACTTGCGACTTACGCTTAGGCGCGCCCGGTGTGCTCGATGGGCTCAGTAGCAGGAGCAGGAGCACGGGCAGGAGGAGTCACTGTCGAGTGCTTGAGAGGAGTGGCTGGGTTGGCTTGATTTGCGCTTGGCTGCATTTTGCCCGTGATACTTTGTTTAAGTTTTCCTCCTACTTGGATTTTTTCCCCCGTCGAACCAACCCCAAGCAACGCCCATGCACTCCACTTTTGCGACGCCAGCTACCCATCCTCAGCCACAAGCCCAGCTGGCAGACAGACAGCGGATTGCTTCCAATTCGTCGCGCAGTCGGCGGTGCAAAGTATTTGCCAACGGCATCATGAGTGCTAGGGATTAGTGCCCACTCACAGCCAGCTTTGGCTTGGCTTGGGCTTGGGCTTGCGTCTCTGGTCTCGCAGCGGAAGGCATTTTGTGCATAGATGGCACAACCTTGGGCTGCCTGACTGGCTGATCCCTTGCCACGCTTTAAAGTAGCGCTAAAAATGGAGATAGAGCATACAAACAAACACACACACATAAGCATATATATATATATGTATGTATATAAATTAGTTAATAGCGGAAGTCATCGCACTGTTTTATGCATCCGCCTCAAGTCTGGAGCCTGCGCAGTCGTCTGGAAATTTTTTTGGTTTGGCAACTGTTGCCATTTCTGCGCTTCGTTGGCCATAATCATAATTTATAATTTATTGGCCAGCCTCCGATTTATGTGCGTTTTATGGCCGCTAATTAGCGTGAGGCCAAGACCAACAAAACATGGGCTACGATTTTCAGTCTGTTATTGACAATGAAATACGAGTATCTTCCAGAAGGCAGCAGCTTTTCTGTATTAAAGTTTTCTGAAAAATTGATTTCTTCTATTATGAAATATTTATCTAATCTGCAGAATTTATGTTTAAGTATAGCCTAAGACTGATCACTGAAGATTTAAGACCTAAGCACAAAAATATAATTTACTAGATATTAGCAAAAAATTTTTTATTTAATAAATACTCAATAATAAAATAAAATAAAATAAAATAAGAATCAAAGAAATTTAAATAAAATAAATAATAAAAATAAAAATAATATAAAATAATAAAACTAAAAAATAGCAAAAAAAAAATAAATAATAATAAAAAATAATAAATAATAAAATTTAGCAATATAAAACTTTTTAAAATGAATGAAAAAATAGTTAGAAAAATAGGTTAACTAAAACAAAACAAGCATAACAATTGGCAGCTCACATAATTTAGAACAAATACAAAAATTGTATAAAATTTCTTTGTAATAGAAATTTTTTTCTAAGTCTGTAATTTGAATTCAAAAAACAAAAACCCCAAAAACCAAATTCGAATACAGGAGAAAATCTTAAAATGAATGCGATTGGCATGAGACATGGTCAAGATGCTATTTTGTTTTGGTTGGCCAGGGCAGAAGGAGCCGAAGGGGATAGGGGTCTGGGGGCAGCAACAACATTTGCAGCATTTGCCGGCACTTTCCAATTTTCATTAAAATAACAGAGCCGACGCGCTGGGCAGCCATTATTTCGAAATCAGCCCCGACTACCCAAAGCCACCACCACTGTCCCACCGCACTTTGCCCATTTCTCCCTATCAACGGCACAAGGCTCGAGTCGAACTGTTCTCGTTTTTTTTTCGGTCTAAAGAGGTTTGGGTAGCTCGTCTGCGTCTACGTGATTGCTGTGCCAGCCAGCCAGCCGTGGAGTCCATGTCCTCCATGCTTTCCATATTCTCCATGTCCTTCATGGCCTCCATGGACCAAGCAGCCACACCCCCTTGGACGTTCGTTCGTTGTGTTTCGGGCGGCGGTTTCGTTCCATTCGTTAGTTCAACGTACACTCGGGAGTATGATGAAATTAAATTGGGGAAACTTTAGCAGTCCACCATGATGATGATGATCATCATCAGCATCAGCTTTGATGATGTTGTTGATGGCAGCCATCAAGAACGTCATCCGCAAGCATCAGCGGTTGGTCGACCAGCTTTCGTCCTGCTGCTGGCTTAAAATCCCATTCTCGTCCTGCGTTTTGCTTCCATTTTTTTATATATATTTGAATATTTTTTTTGTTTTATTTTTATTTTTATTACTTTTTTTCTTTTAGCTGCGAAACGAAAGCGAATGTAAATTTTTCAACGTTGCCTTTTGGTTTGTTTAAAAATTTAAACTTGTCGTTTGTTTGGCTGGTTGGGGATAGGAGGGGTTGCTGCGGGGTTTGGTTGTTTTAAGCTTTTACCTGTTTCACGTCCATCTCCCACCTGCCACTCCGACGTACCCCCATCCTTGTGTGTTGTTCTTGTTCGAAAATTTAATCAGTTGCCAAAGTTTTGCAATTTTAATTAAATTCTCCAAATTGGTTTTGACTGCTCTGCGCCAAAGTTTTTCACTGCGGGTGTGTGTGTGTGTTGAGTGTGTGTGTGTGTATCATTGTCGTCGCAATTCTTCGTTTTTTACCCATTTTGCAGCGTCGCCCTTTCATTTGCCAGCTGCCTGTTTGGAGGTTATCCAAATTGGCAACTTTGTAGGTAGTCGCGAAAAGTTTTTAATTGTTTAAGAAATGCAGCGCCAAGTTGCCAAGAAATACACTGAAAAACAAGTAAGAAAGCTCTAGTCGGGGTGCCCGACTAGGAGATACCCTGATCCCAGTCCTTTGAGTTTTGTAATATTTTCCGTAGTTTGTATCGAGTATTAAAAAAAAAAGAAAACAAATAAAAATCGACATTGCGAGACCAGGATTCGAACCCGGATTATTTGCGCAACGTGCACAAACTCTACCAACACCGCCACTTCATAACTAAAAAAAAAAAATAAATAAATAATATAAAACAATAAAAAACATTTCATCTCCTCTGGTCTCGAACCCGGACCAAGCTGCATCCGAGAGGTGCCTCTACCAACGCAGCCACTGCCCTTCTTACGCGAGCTGTTGCAAATTTGAACATAAGTAGCAGCTAATAATTCAGCACAATTCAATCGCAATTTCAATTCTTGGAATAGAAAAGTATACACGCATTTGAATGTATGTGTGCACACGCATAGGAAAAATGCGTGCGCGTGGCGCTGCTGACATGTGCTTTTGCAAATTGGCCAAACGTTTTGTTTAATAACTTCTGTTTTACTTAATGGATTTTAATGAAATTTTCAGCATATGATCTACATATCCTATTGGCTTGGTTGAGATGCAAACGCCTTCACATAATGGCCCTAGTTCCAACTAAACTTAAATTCTAAGAATTTGGGGGAATTTGGAGCCGGTATCCAAAATCCAACAAAAATCAAAATTGCATAAAATATACATAACACTAAATACAAAATTTGGAGGCTCTAGCTCTTAAGACGTTCGAGATATAATTTATTTACTGCATTTCAATAATGTTTTTATTCGATAACAATTAAATGCGAATAGTTATCGAATATTTGAAACAAACTTGACCTGCGCGTGCTATACACGGACCTACAAAAAAAATTTCAAGTCTCTAGCTCTTATAGATGCTGAGATCCACGCGTTCACACATACGGACAGACGGACAGACGGACAGACGGACAGACGGACAGACGGACAGACGGACAGACAGACAGACGGACAGGGCTCAATCGACTCGGCTTGTCGTCCTGATCAAGAATATATATACTTTATGGGGTCTGCCACGCCTCCTTCTGCCTGTTACATACATTTGCACAAAACCATTATACCCTGATTTCCCATTTTTAATGGGATCAGGGTATAAAAAACAGAATAACATTTTAAAATGTGATAAGTGAAGACTGTTAATGATAGATAAAAATATGTTAATAATAATTTAAAAAAAAGTAGAATGGCGTAGAACGTTATAGAGAGATACATTAATAGATTGATATTAAGATAAATAAATAAATTGAAATATATTTTAATTGAACATACAGATAATAGACAGAAAAAAAAAGAAATAGATAGATAAATCGATGGATAAATATATAGAAATATTAGCAAAAATGTTAGATAGATGAACGGATAGATGGATAGATAGACAGATAGATCTCTAGATTGGGAGAACTATAAAGATAGATAGATTGATAAGCAGAGATAAATATATAAATATACAAAGATATATAAATAAATAGAGAGGTAGATAGATAGAAAGATATATAGATCTAAAGATACATACTTATGTATAAATTCATCGGGATAGCTAAATATATAGAGCATATATAGTAAGAATATGTATAAACTTAAATAAATCGATTACTATAAATATTTAGCTGTAGATATATCTAATTAATAAAAATGAATAGTTAACCAAAAATAAAATTTGTAAAATTATTATAGATTGTTTTATAGATTTTGAATCAAATCTTGTCTACATTATAACGTGTTTATTAAGTCTTAGATATATATGAAATTATAGGGTCAGAGCCCTATGGATTCTTTCTTTAGGTTTCTGGCTGAAAGAAATAAAGAATTTTATTTTCTAATACATTGCTAAATTATCAGTCATAAAAAAGTTTCACTGATTTATGCCAAAGCTTAACTTGATTTATAATCCAATTGGAACTGTAAAGAAAAGTTCGAATAGTATGTTTTCTAATAAAAATACACTTAAAATGATTTTTAGAAGCTTTTAATAATTAAAAAAAATTATTTAGATATAATATAAACAATAAAATATTATTATTTATTTTAATTATTTAAATAAATTTAATTTAAGTTTCGAAATATCCTAGCCTAAAAATCTTATTTCTATTTATAAAAAACTGTAATTTTTAATGGGAAAATGGGATTTTCTAATATTAGATTTTTTTGGGCTGGATTCTTGTTTGCAAAACTTAATTAAAATGTTGTTGTTTTTTTGTATATTTCACAAAGTTTTCTATCTCTAATTGAGCTCAATTTTGTTCAGTGCACAATAATGCAGAATAGTAAAAAAGAGGAGCAAAATAAATTATATAAAAACTTTTGCTCATTTAATGTCGCCATTTTCGCAGATATGTAGCAATAAAATATAGTCAGTGTGGGGACGGGCAGACTGTAGAGCCCCACGGCCCAGATGCACACAAAGTAAGTTGTGCTTTTAAGTGTTACTAAACATGAAAATACCCTGTTTTTAAAGAAATATAAAAATAAAATTAAAAAATGATGAATAATTAAGAAAAATATATTAATTAATTATTGTTAGAATATATTTATATTAACAAGAAAATATAAGCCATCGACTCAGTTACCCAATTTCCATATAAATTCTTTTATTACAGGGTATAAGCACGTATAATTGTTGAACTGTCTGTCTGCTGTCTTAATAATAGAAAACTTAAAAATGTTGCATGCAGCAATGAATATACCCGATCACAACTCCAGCTAGTACTGGGTACTAGCTGACCCAAGCGGCGTCATCGCTGGCGACGAAGAAAACGCGAACACAAAAACGCCATTTAGCGCACAGGAAACAGTTTTAAAAGCTCGCCCAGGATCGAGGGCAACGAACACAGGCGGCAGACAACTGGCGACGCGACGCGACTCGTCGCCTCTTCACTAATGCACGGGAGGGCGGCAGGTCAGGGTATACAGAATTCGCATTCGCACTCGCATTCGGGTCCATCCCTATATGGACAGAGCGAAGGCAACGCAATTGTGTTTAATTGCAAAAGGCGGCAACAACTGTTAGACAAATTACGCGAAGAAAACACAGAGTAAAAAGTAAAGTGGGAAAAAGTTTTTGGCAAATGACCGAATGGCAGCCGAAGCCGAGCAATGGGCCAACTACTTAACAAACAGTTTGAAAGCTTTTTTATTTTACTTCGCTATACGCTAACAGAAAGTATTAACATTTTGTAAGTCAATACGTGTCACAAGAGCAAGCAGTTGAGTAGATCTTCATTGCAACGTAAGCGAATGTGGACATTGTGGATGTTAATAGCGCGTAAGATTATTTATTCATCCACATTTCTACATCACATAACTAGCTACGGAGAGCGAGCGAACATTGGAGTTGATCGCTCATACGAGTGCACTACTCTAACACAACTCCCGTTACTTGACTGTGTATGCAAAGCGGCTTGTTAATGGTGTGAGAGGATTAGTTGCAATACTTGCTTGTTATTGTATTGGTGTAAGGCTTGCCTAGCGAACGAGCGAAAGTAGGCAATTTTAGTGCTTAAGAGTTTTTTGGTATTTTTTCAGCGCCGTTTTGCATGCGATCCACATTCAGTGAGAAACGCAAAGAGAGAGAGAGAGCGAGAGATAGAAATGCAAGGAGTATTTGACATTTGTATTCTTTTAAAGCTGTATTTGTTTGCAATTTAATACGCTTGCTGGGGATAGCATGGTTCTGTCACTAAATGTGTAATATATAGAGCATGGCTATATAGTATATGGTATAAAATATATTTTTACTATCAAAAAAGGCAAATCTCTGTCGCTATGGCCTGATAGTCTATGTAAACAAGTTGCTTCGTTTTTAAACGAAATTAATATATACCAAAGGGTATTTAAACGTCGTATTGCAGTTTCTCCTACTTTTCTTTGTTATATTTGTACATTTTTATCGTTGCTTGAGTAAACACATCAGTTGCAGATCGCTCCGAGATCGATGCAAACAAACGTTGGGCTGCAATTGAAAACTGTTTAATCAGCCAAGTTGATATCAGCGCGCAGAGGAGGGTCGCACAAGGGAATTGGAACGAGCGGGTAAGCGCGAAGATTAGTTGATTGCATCAATATGCTTGTTGTCAGTGGAAGTTGTCTGTGTGTGAGTGAATGGGGGGCGAATTGCCACCCCAAAATGCGACGGGGCTGAACGATGCGCTATCTCATCGTTCATGCGAATCCGAAATTAAATTATCTGCCAACTGTCGGGCAACCCTTGTTTCAAAGTTACCACCACCGCCCCGCCGCCCACTTTGACTCAGCTTTTATTCCAATCAGATTGTTTCCGTGGCTGTCTGTGTATGCGAGTGTGTATGCTGCCCTCAAATAGGCTTTTTACATTGTCGCACTGCCAACAGCCTTGCGGATTGAATTCGAATTAATTCCTTTGACCCGCCCCTCCACTAACACCCCCTGGCCACCTCCACCCCCTGGTCTTGGCAACCGCCAAGCCCAACCTCATCATTTCCCAACATTATCCTCATCGCCCACACGTTTTGCAGCTGATCCTTTTGCCCAGCCATCATCATCGTCTCCCCAGCTTCTGTTTGCGGCGCGTGTGCGTGCGCCTGATTAACATATGTCAACAGTATTATATAAAGTGGTATTTTCGTCCTGGGCATTTGGACTATGCCAAGACACTGCCTGGCAGGGCCAACAAATTCAATTACGCCCGCATTTGCTTATTTTTGTAAGAAATTAACTTGTAGTATATACATATACATCTTTTTTTCACTTATCCCTACCCTTGTAGAGCGCTTGTTGATTGTGTATTATGACAGGTAGTTTATTATAGAGATTTTCCTGAGAACTTCGTGTAGTAATGGGATTTTTTGTGGAGTTCTGATGTGATTATTGGGTAAAAATAAAAGGAAATGACATTTTTTAGTTAGTTGTGTATTTTAGTTAGATATATATTTTATTTTTATATATTATATATATTTATATTATTATACATATTTAAAGATATTTTTTATATATAAACATTTATTTATATTGTTTATAATGATTCTTTCATATCTTATTTTAATTTACTAAAATCTGAGAAAGTTTCTTGCTTTGAAAGCTTTAGAACATTAAGTGCATTGAATTTGCTTTTTTTCTTGTTCTCCAAATGAATTTTATTCATTGTTGAATAATATTAAATTGCATAATATGCTAAATATTTAAAAATATTATAAATAGACAGAAAAAATGGTTGCCTGGTTTTTCTATACTAAAAATTATCTAAGTGTAATTAAAAGCGATTAGAATGTTAAAAAAATGGATTAAATTTATTTAGTTTTTATACCCTGATCCCATTAAAAATGGGAAATCAGGGTATAATGGTTTTGTGCAAATGTATGTAACAGGCAGAAGGAGGCGTGGCAGACCCCATAAAGTATATATATTCTTGATCAGGACGACAAGCCGAGTCGATTGAGCCCTGTCCGTCTGTCTGTCTGTCCGTCTGTCCGTCTGTCCGTCTGTCCGTATGTGTGAACGCGTGGATCTCAGCATCTATAAGAGCTAGAGACTTGAAATTTTTTTTGTAGGTCCGTGTATAGCACGCGCAGGTCAAGTTTGTTTCAAATATTCGATAACTATTCGCATTTAATTGTTATCGAATAAAAACATTATTGAAATACAGTAAATAAATTATATCTCGAACATCTTAAGAGCTAGAGACTCCAAATTTTGTATTTAGTCTTATGTATATTTTATGCAATTTTGATTTTTGTTGGATTTTGGATACCGGATCCAAATTTCCCCAAATTCTTAGAATTTAAGTTTAGTTGGAACTAGGGCCATTATGTCAAGGCGTTTGCATCTCAACTAAGCCAATAGGATATGTAGATCATATGCTGAAAATTTCATTAAAATCCATTAAGTACAACAGAAGTTATTAAACAAAACGTTTGGCCAATTTGCAAAAGCACATGTCAGCAGCGCCACGCGCACGCATTTTTCCTATTCTTTTCTATTCCAAGAATTGAAATTGCGATTGAATTGTGCTGAATTATTAGCTGCTACTTATGTTTAAATTTGCAACAGCTCACGTAAGAAGGACAGTGGCTGCGTTGGTAGAGGCGCCGCTTGTATGCAGCTTGGTTCGGGTTCGAGACCAGTGGAGATGAAACGTTTTTTATTGTTTTATTTTTTTTAGTTATGAAGTGGCGGTGTTGGTAGAGTTTGTGCACGTTGCGTAAATAATCCGGGTTCGAATCCTGGTCTCGCAATGTCGATTTTTATTTGTTATTATTTAAATATTATTTAAATGAGTTTGTAATAACAAAACTCAAAGGACTGGGATCAGGGTATCTCCTAGTCGGGCACCCCGACTAGAGCTTTCTTACTTGTTAAACATGTATTAAAATTATTTAGTCTTTTTAAACTTTATAAAAACTATTTAATTTTTTTTAAATAAACTATTATAATTATTTATTTTGTATAGCTTTCGTTTTGATTAATTTGTCTTACATATAAAATTTTTTATATATATATGGTATAAGTATAGTATTCATAGAAAAAATTATATTTTTTATAACAAATTAATATATTAAAAAATTATGATCCAAGTTTGCCAAATTGATGTTAAAGCTTTGTTATTTCGGCTGTTGTTTTTGCTGCCTTTATCTTTATCGACTGGGAGCATCGATATAACGTGCTGCATAAAGGAAAAATTACACTTGAAACTTGCGCTCGCCGCGCCGCAACCACCATGAGCCACCCGAATGCAAATGAACAGCCATGCCCATTACAGCCAGCAAGGCAAAAAAAAGTGAAGGAAATGGGAAAGAGCATGCCAATAACTCGTCTAGACCCAAACCCCAGCCAAAGAACTGGCCAACGGCGACGGCAGTCGATGCAGCAATAAATCAGCGAGTTGGCCAAAAGGCTCCAATAATTGAGTGGCGCAAGCAGTGACCAAAGGGTTGCAAGACGAGTGGGAGTATGGGTGTGTGTGTGTGTGTGTGTGAGTACTAATAAGTGTAGCAATAAAGTAGGAGAGCAATGTCTGCCCGGCACCGAGAGTAAGAGCCAGAGAGGGAGAGGAATGGGTGAGCTGGAAGCGGTGCTGGTCTGGTCAGACACTCGAGTTGGCTGTGTTCAATGAGTTTTATTTATTTTTTTTATATTATTTTATTATTTCTGTTGGGGTTGCCGCCTTTTAATTAGGCGCGTAATTTATGAAATATTTTCACGTGCTGCTCGAGTGGCTGCCAAAAGGCTGACTGAGTTCTAACCAGCGGCTCGTCTAGTGGCAATCGGCATTTTGGTCTGTATTCAATTTTTTTTGGTTCACCCACATTTTTAGTCGTTGGAAAACAATGAATCGAGCTGTGCGCCTCAGTGCCTCAAGCATCATCAAGAGAGAGAGAGAAAGAGAGAGGCTGTTCCTTCTACCCACTGCCCGTTCGCCCTCTCTCTCTCTCTCTCTCTGCCTCACTGTCAGTTCTATATGCCTCTCTGTCTTGCTGGCCATGTGCACTCGAGTGGCTGGCGAAGGGTTCATCATCAACGTCGAGATATTTTCTTGTCGAGGAGTTTTGTCTTTGCTGCCGTCGCCGTGCCCCCTCTTCGTTTAGCTCTTCTTTTCTGGTTGCTCCCGCTGCTGCTACAATTCTGCACTTGCCAGCCAGCCAGCCAGGCAGCCAGTCAGTCATCCAACCGGGCCGCACTTGAAATATTTGTGGTTGTTGTTTGATTGAAGCGGTTCAAGCCGTTTGCAACGGAAGTGTGTTTGATTAAACGTAGAAGGACAACAACAGCATTAATGCCAAGTACGGACGAACGCTTGTTCGTCCTCTAACTGCTACGCTTTAAAGAGCAGGTAAAATTCTCGCATTTACCAAAGCAAAGTCTTACCCAAACTGAAGCTCAGCAATTGAGTCCACCAAACATGAAACCCCAACGTAGAGCACAGCGAATTGAACTGAATCGTTTCATTAGGTGGCTAGGGAAATTGAAGTACAGTGGAGTCAAATGAATGGGAAGTGTGTACAATTTTAATAATTGAGATGCTGAAAATAATGATATAGCTTGAATTATTTTTGTGTATGCAGTTTTTTTTGTTTAGAATTTATTAATATAAAAAGAAAAATTATAGAGAAAAGAGTAATATTTTTTTATTTTATCTTATTTTTTTCTTATTTTTTAATGATTAATCAGCTTTATGCGAACATAAATATTATAGTATTTTTATAATGTACAATAAATTATATTTTCAAATTAAATTAAATAATTACATTTATTTAATTTTAATTTTTTTTTTAATTTTTATGGGTTTTTTGATATTTTTTTTGAATAGAAACTATTAAAATATAATTTTTCAGACAGTTGTCATTTCCAGAAACTAACATTAAAAAAAAGATAGTAAAACAAATAATAAAAACAAAAAATTGGCAAATAATAATATAAATAATAAAAAATATAAAAAATAATAATAGAAATATTAAAAGAGAACATAATATAATTCTTAAATTAAATAATTCTTTTCCTTACATATAAAAAAAATGTATTAAAATAATTATATACATTTTCTCAAGTATTTTTAAAAATAAAAACATACATTTTTTAAGTCTGTTTTTTTTTCTCAAAATAAAAAAAAAATAATTGTAATCAATAAAATGCTAATAAATGTTCTAAATATTTGTAATATTGTAAAACACATTTTCTTCAGCTTAGACATATTTTATTATTTAGCAAATAATTCTATCGCACTTTAATATTATTATTTTAATAGCAATCTAAATTAAATACAATGTAATTTAGCGCATGGCATTTGCTGATAAATTGTGTTGCTCAGGTATTTAGATTAATTTCATTGTTATTAATCGTCATCTATTACAGTTGAATGTGCCATTGTGTTAAGCGGGGGTCCTCGAGTGTAGGAGCATCATTAATATTGGGACGCCTTTAATGGCATATCGATTTGTTGTTTATGGCCAGTTGGCTGCTCTTGTTTGCTGCCATTGTTGCTGTTGTTGTTGTAGAGTTGTTGGCCAAAAAGCGGATGAAAAGGGCGGCACGATTTGCCAGTGTTGGCTCCTATGTGGGTTCGAGGTCCGCAACTGTGGCTCACTCTCGGCCATGTGGTGTGACATTGTTGCCACTTAATCCGTTTATCTAACTTCGTACACCGTTGGACTCGATGCCGAAAACTTGCAGCGCGTGATTTAAAAGCACCGATTCCACTCTCTCTCTCGTATTTTTTTTTCGTACAGCTCTTGACATGATGACGTGGAATACGTCAGCACTCGAAATTTGAAATGCATTCGACCGTACAAGCTGGCCGAGCTTCGAGCTGATGCCAAGTTCCTCTTTTGCCCTTTAAGCTCAGCCAGCGTCGACGTCGTCGTCGTCGTCATCGTCATTCCACACGCCGACATCCATTAGCAATCGCAGTCATACAGACTTCCGCATCATACTTTGAACTTCCGCATATTTTATGAGTGTGTATGTGTGTGTGTGTGTTGGTGTTGGTGTGCGTATGCGGGCGAATGTCGCAGTCTGTAAACAAAATGGCGGACGCACACGACACTCGTCCAGGTCCACGTTGGCCATGCGCGCACTTCGATAACCCCCCAACACACACACACACACACACTTACCCACAAATCCCCCATTCAGCTTCCGTTTCTTTCCCTCTTTGCTTGTCGCTTGGCAGTTTTTGCTTCTTCAAAAATTTTTGTCGCCCGCTTCGATTTCATGGATTTGGCCATGTTGCTGCTGCTGTTGTTGTTTTTCGGTTATTTTGCTGATGAACTTCTGCCCTGCTCTGCTGCGTTTTGGCCATGTTACAGCTTTGACTTTTTTATGTCGATTGCTATTCTATGTTTCTATAGCTTTCAAGACTGTTTCTTTATATTCGCGTTCCCCAAACAATTTTTACTTTTGCTTCTTTTTTTTCTTTTGGTGGACATTGGCTGGCTGTCACTTTTCTTCTGTTATTGTTTCGTATTTTTTTATATTTTTGAATTAGAAATTATAAGTAGCGACTGCCCTCTGCAGTGTGATGAGTCGCCATCATTGCTGGCAGTTCTACATAATAAGATTATATTTGATTGAGTTTGTCTTGGGCATAGCTTATTTTTATAATATCTTTTAATTGGTTTTTGAATATTCTTTCAAATTAATGAAGAAATTTTAAATGAATTAGATTACTCTTAAAACTTTTTTATGATTTTCTTCTCAATTCTCTTTAAATTACATTTCGTTAATCTAATTTTTATAATTATTTCTATTTTATGAAACTTCAATAGCTTTTCTTTGTTTTCCTTATCGTTGCCTTTCAACCTATTGAGCGCTCGCTTGCTCTCTCTTTCTCTTTCAGTTAGAAAATCTTGCGTCTCCCTCCTTCTTTACCACTCTGCCTTTCTCTCATGAATTTTTTCTCTCTTTCTATCTTCTTCTCGTCTCCCTCTCAGATTCCTTTTTTGTCATTCTGTCTATTTGTATTGTTTTTTCTTCTTTTACATATCTTTCTATATCTTGGCATCTATATCTCCCTTTCACTCACTCTTTTTCTATGGCTCTTTTTTTATCTCTTCATCTTTTTGCTTCCCTCTCTATCTCTCTTTCTTTATCTCTCTTTGTGCTGACTGCCTATATATCTATCGTTCTTCTTCTCTATGTTTGTATCCTTCTCCAGCTCCGTCTATCATTCCTTTTCTTCTTTCTCTCTCTTTCCTTCTCTTGGTCTCTCTCTCCCTCTCTGACTCGTTTTCTCTCTGTCTCCTTATTTCTCTCTTTCTTTTTATCTCTCGCACTCCCACAGTCTGTGTTTCTCTCTTTCTTTTTTTCCTTCTCTCTATATCTCACCTTCTCTCACTCTTCATATTTGTTTCTTTTACTTTCTCTCTCTCTATCTCTTTCATTCTCTCTCTCTTTTTTTTCTTTTTTTTCCCCCATTTCACCCTCTTCTCAGCTCTCTCTCTCTCTTCGTCAAGTTCTTGGTTGTTCTCTTCTTATAATTTCTTTCATATATTTGATAAGATCCTATCGGACTTCTATGCGATTCTCACTAATAGAAAAGCTATGTTAATTTATCCTAATTTAAACCTTAAGCATTGTATATTTTTTCTTCAGTTAATTTCAATTGATTTTCAATTCTTATCTGCCTTAAGAAGATGTCTCTAACTAATTCATGGTATTGACCAACTCCCTTAGCACCCAACTCCTCCTCAAACAAAGTTGTCTCATGACAATTTTAAAGGTATATTTGGCAAACAAAATACGGCACTTGGCCTTAGCCTAAAAGCCAACGACGACAAAATATGACAAATTCGGCTAAACAAAACAGGAAACAAGCGCCCAAACAGAGTCGAACAAAATGCGTGCTTACAAATAAACATATCTGTATATAGCTATATATATATGGGTACTATATCTTATCTAAAACTGCCCTCCCATAGCGCGCTCGCAGGAAGCACTCGTTCTGCTCTCGCTCTCCCTCTCCCTCTCTCTCTCTCTCTGTCTCGGTCTCACTTGGCGTGTTCAAATGCAAATCCTGTAAAACCTGCAAGGAGCAAACTTTTTAAAGTTTGAACAGACGCCCCGCGCGCGAACAACTTTTGCTACCTTTGCCATAAATCATGGCCGCCAAGTTGTGTAGGCTTGTATTCTCCATTTCTCGTATTTGCTTGCTTTTGGTATCATTTTTTTTTTATTTCTTTCGCCGTCTTTCTTTCGTACTTGGGGCTTTGTTTTGCGAAGACAGCATTTCCTGAATTTACCTTCTTCCTAGCTCTCGCTGTGTGTGCGTTTGTGCGTGTGTTTGTTTCGAGAAGCGTCGCAAAAACATAAATCCAAACGCCAAGACAAATTTCGCAGATCCGCCGTTGGCTCTTTATATATATATATATATATATATATATATATATAATTTTTGGTGGGCGGCGAAACTTTGGTCGCAAGTTTTCTGCCTTTGCACTGCCTGTTTCTTCAGATGATTTATGCCTGGCACGCCATTGGGTGAGGGTGTCCCTGAGTATCCTGTGTGTGTGCCTGGGTGGTTCGCTGGGGCCGTGCAAAAGTTTTAGCTGCGCGCAAAAATTATATGCGGCCGGGCAAGTAAGTAGCTGCCCTTCCTCTATGCCCGCTTTCTCTCTCTCTCTCTCTCTCTCACTTACACTCACTCTATCTCTCTCTCCCTCTAATGCCACCCGTTGTTCTAAGCCATTTGCGTGGATTGCCAGCAATTTGCTCTCGAGATTTCCAAGATGTGCCCACGTAAAGCAGAGCAAGAGCTGTGCCTGCTTGGGGTGGAGGCAAGTCGTGTGTCTGTTTCAAAATTATGTTTGTGCAAAAGATTTGCTGACTGTGTGTGTGTGTGTGTGGATGTGTGTGTGTAATGGTCTTGAGGCCAGGCTTTTGCCTAATTTTTAGTACTCTATATAAGATACACGTCTTTTGGGCAGCGGATGCGCAAATGTTCCTTGGGTTACAGCACTTGAGCCTGTTCATCCGCCTCAGCTTGGGGTCCGCAAATTGCGTTTAAATTAATTGCAAATGGCGCATGATTAAGGGGAAGTAATATACAGCTAATTGTTTATGATTTAATGGCTTAGTATTTATTTTTTGTAAATTTATTGAGCGGACAGAGACGGCGGGAGCTGCGTTTTCTTAAAGTTCATCTATCAAGCGCATTTGAAGTGAAGCACTCGAAAATAATAAAAGAGGCCATTTTTCTTAAATACTTTAATATTAAGAGTTTTTTATAATATTTATTTGTGAACTAAAGAATTTGAATTTGGTAAAAGTTTTATGTATGTATGATAGAAATGTTAGCGTAAATTTGATAATGTCTAATTTATAATAAAGTTCTTGTTAGGATAATAAATTAAAATTTACAAAAATTATAAATAGATAGATATGAACAGCATATAGAAAAATATTTATATATTTATGGAATATAGATGGAAATAGCATATATAAAAATTTATCTATATAAAAAATTTAGCAAAAATATCTAAGAACATAAAAAAACATAATACTTAAATAAAATAATACATAAATAAAATAAATAAATTTAAAAAAAAAAAACACAAAATAATAGAAATATATTTAAATATATATATAATTTTATATATATATAATTTTTTTATAATCAACAAATATTTTTCCCTAAGAACGTGAATTTCTTGAGACCTTTGCATAACGTCTGCTGGCTGGGTGCTGGGCAGCCCTTGAGTATCCAGGGCTGGTTATGGACAAATGTAACCCTACTTAAAATAATTACTTCGCCTTAATTGCGCTGTCAGTTGGTGTCTACTTAAGGAAATATTATCCCGTATGCTGCATAGAGACATACAAATATTGTCCATATCAGTGTGCTCTTGTGAAAGGGTAAGAAACAGAGGCAATGGTTAGGGTAGTGACTGGAGTGGGACGAGGAGCAGCTCTCATAAGAGCTATTCCCTACGAGTGCTCAGCATATGTCAATTAAGCTATAATTCCGTTGCCATCGTGCTGAGTCCTGCCAACGACTGTCAATCATGCCTTTCACCAAAAATGTGCGCTGTGTGTGCCTTACTGACTTTACAATATATATATATATATATTTTTCATATTTCCTTTTTTGTTTTTGATTTTTAAAGACCAGCTCGACAGACATGTCAAGCTGGCTTTAAGACAGCTAACGACAACAACAACAACAACAACCACATCAAGTTGTCAATGTCTCGAGGGAAGCAGTCGCAGCAACCCCTCGAGGCGAAAGCCATGCCAACTGAGGCGGGGGGCCTACACAATTATCAGCTATAATTATGCAATATTTTTTACTACCACTCGACGCAGTCGCTCTCGTTGCCTAACGGGAATCGAGCATTTCCATTCTCATTCGCCAATTGCCTAATTTTCTCGTATTTTCCCACAAGCTGTATGCCATGGCGTCGGATTGATTGGAAAACTCTTTTGCTTTAGCATCGTTTTAATTAGGCAGCGCCTCGCTCTCTTGGCTCTTGCCTTTGGTCTCGGCTAGCTTCATCTCGTCTCGTCTCGTCTCGCCTGCTATTAATTGGCTGCTTTAAATCCTTGCCCAGGGACGCGCGCCTCTCGTCGTCGGCATCGACGTCGACGTTTGCGCTTTTTGTCCCACACACACCAACATTGCCTCTAGTACAGCTGCCGCCCCCTCGCTAAAGCCCAGCCTTGGCTTTTTGCATGCGTCCGCGCCAATTTGCGTGGTTCTGCCACTCGTCCTGCCCCAGTAGTAGTGCTTGGTAGCAGCAGCAGCTGCAGCAGCTTCTGCTCAACTCAACTCAATGGCGTGTTAAGTCAGTCAATAGGCGCCGCTGCCAATCAGTGCTTCAAGTTGTTCGCCCCCACTTTCGCCTCCTCCGGCCCTTCGCCCAACTGGCAATGTTCTTAATAGAAAAGCGCTTTTTCAATTATGTTAGCCAACTTCATTTTGGAGCAGGCTGCCAGGCTCCTACTGTGTCTGGCTGGCTGCCATGTTGTGTACCTTTTAATTTACTATTTTTACTTCCTTTTAATACCCATCAAAGGCAGGTGTGCAACGAGGGGTATATTGAGTTAAATATTTTTAAAAATATTTCAAATTTTTTAAATTAATAATATTAAAAAAAAACGAAATTTTTTACGTAGCTATAAAGTTAGGAAATCAATGCGAGGTTTTATTAGTTAGCAATTTGATATATATATCTGAGATTTCCCTCAAATTTATTAAAAGAAAATTAATAATTGTTAATATAGTTTAAGTAGAATGTACTTTATAGCTATAAAAGTTTTCTTAAAGTTTTAAAAGTTTTCTTTTTTTTAATATTCAAATTTTTTTAAATTTGTCTAAAAAAAATTTAATATTTGTTGTGCTGTAGTTGATTATTATTATGAATGAATATGTATATTATAATATAAGAATGAATTTTTTTCTCCCCAAAAAAATATTGTGAAATAATTTTAAATATATTATTTATTTACTCTCGTATCAGAAAGAGTTATTGACTTAGCCCATAGAAAAATGTTTATATAAATATTATAAAAAAATTCAATCTGGAATTATATTCCAGTTATATTATGAAATTTAATCTTCAATCAATGTAAATAAAGATACAAATTAATTGACAATTTGGCTTCAAAAATAAAAATGTATAAGAGCTCAGTTTCGTATAGAACTTTATTCTGGCGACATCTTTGAGTAGCTAGAAGTAAGCCTAAAAGATTAAACGTAAATATTTATGTGCTAAACATTTTAAAATAATTTTTAAATAATTTTATGTGTTTTATTTCCAAAAGAATTCTTTTTATATAAAAGAAATATATTTTATATATATTTATCTAAAATACCTTCATACAAGGTATTTTGCAGTCGCTCAGCCATAGTTGGCAGCTTCTATACTAGTTTCTTTTTCCATTTTCCTTTTCTATTTCTTTTTTTATTCTCTAGGTACCCCGTCCAGTTGCAGACGTAGTCCATCACTGGCAGAGCAGGACGTAGCTGGCGAGCATCCTGCTGTTAGTATCCAATTAAAATCGAAAATTAAATGTCAGGCGGCTACAGAACAGAGCCCCCAACAGCAACGGGTACCACTATACTATGGCTAAAGGTGGGATTGGGGCAGCCAGTGTGGGTCTCTCTGTGTGTGAGTGTGTTTGTGTGCGTTGAGTGGGTCGCTAAGACGCTTACTTATTGAATATTTGCCTGGCCTGCGGCTGGAAAAAACCCTAATTGCCTTGACCGTGCGCAAACAGTGCTACAGTGTAGGAGGTGACTCTCAGCTCAAATAGGCTCAAAAATGCATGAGACACAACAAACACACACACATCCACATCCACAACAAATAGACAAACATAATCAAAAGTATGTGGCTCGACGTGTGCCTGGGCACTTGGAAATCACGCCCAATTTGACGTGCGCCTAGTGCAAATATGTTTACACACTGCGGTTACCTCCGAGCTCGTCAAAAATCCGTCGCTATATATACTCTCTGAATAATTGATAAGAGACCAATGTAATCAGCTGTAGCAAGTATGTGTGTGTGGGGGTTGGCTGATTGGCTGCCTGGCTGTGTGCATTAATATGCCTGGGGCGCTTAATAAATAAATGTATAAGTGTTTATGTTGATATTACAACATAGGTACACCCATGTGGGTATTATGAGAATCGCAATTGACGGGAAAAAAGCGCTGCAATTAGGGATGACAACGTGCTCAAAAGCAATGTGTGTTTAAGCCCAAAAAAGAATTAAAAACTTAACAAATAAAAAATTAGTCAATATCATACAAACATTCAATTAATACTTAACATATAATATTCTAAAATTAATTATTACACATAAATATATATATGCAAAATATATTATATTAAATGTTTTCACAATTTTTCAGATACTTTCTATTTTTTTAAATATATATTCATATGTGTTTATTAATGAATCTTTCATTTATGTTGATAAATATTCCTATTATTTATTTATTTATCTTACTATGCCTACTCATTTTATAACTATAATATATTTATAATAATCTACATCTGAAAATCTAGAAAAATTTTGCTCACGCTCTCATCTCTAGCAGCTATCGCTTTTATTCTCGTCATGCATCGCAATATTTTCTTTGTGCATTTTAAATGTTTTGTGTATTTTGGTTTATTGGGCGGATAATTCAGAATTTTGAGAATGCGCTTGAGAATGGAGAATGGGAAATTTAATATTGACTTTTAGAAAAGAAAATAATAAGATTTTTACAGGCATATTTATAAATATATAATTTATAAACATTGAAGAATATATGTAAAACATTAAGTCACAGTATAGTATATATAAAGTGTATTATACAGAATTGTGCAAATTTTAATTATTTAAAACTGAAAGAAAAAAACAGAAAATGTGTACAAAATAAATTTATAAATATATAAATATATAATAAAATATGAAAATTATTTTTTTAGTAAACATTAAATAATTAAAAATTATATATGTGAATAAAAAATATATTTCATAATTGCATAACTTGAGCAATTTTATTTAACTTTTACTTGTTATTCACATGCATTTGACCTTCCTGCTATTTTATTTAATTACATAACTGAAGCTTCAGACATAAGCTTAAATTATTCCAGAATAATAATTTAATATCTAATTGCTTTTCATATAAGCTTAAGCTTTAAATCATTTGAATTATATATTAAAACATATTTAAAATGCGTAAAATCTATCCCATTCCAAAATCACATTGCCCAAGAGTCTTAAATATAACTCGAATATCATATAAATGTTCCGTACATTTAAGAAAACTAAACATGGGGGAGAGATTTGAGTAGGAAACTAATGTAACTGATCAAAATTATACAGAAAATTATTCAAGCATTAATATGAAATGCCAAAACTGAGATGGATGGCATGGCCAATGGATAGATGGATGGCTGGCAGGCTGGCTGGATGGTTGGTTGGTTGGTTGGTCGGCTGGCTGACAGGCTCAGCTCATGTGAGATTTTAATGCCTGGGAATGCTTTAATATGACGCTGATGCTGAAGCTGAAGCTGAAGCTGATGCTTATGCGGCTGTTTTTTAATAACACGAAAGGCACGCAGAGTACGGACTAAAAAAAAAGGAGAAGCAGTGAAAATTGCATGACACAAAATGATAAACAAGAATGGAATGGAGAAAAAAAATTATTATATATAAGGAGATTTATTACGCAGCGGAGGAGGCAGCGGTTGATGATGGACCATAAAAAAATAAAATGCAAAACAACATGGAAAAAGCGCTGTGGCAGAGGCAAACGTGTATATAAGCACGGACCCGGACAAGGCAGAAGCAGCAACAGCAACAACAACAACAACAAGAACAAACTACAACGCTGCGTGCCACAAAAGCCATCAATCATTTTGAGCGAAAGGGGCAAGCGGAGGCCGAGCCTGAAGCCGGATCTCTGCTAAAGTCGGAATCGGAGTCGGAGAAGTGGGCGGTGTGAGTGGAACGGGGTGGCCCATCAACGTATTAGAATAATCATCAGCGTCATCATTGCCAGCTGTGGGGGCTGCAACTGAAAGCCTCATGATTATTAAATATGCCAAATCCCGAAACCGAACCCCGAATCCTAAACCAGAAACCCAAAACCCCAACCCCAAGCCGTAGCCGAAGCCGAAGCCGTAGCCGAAGCCTAGGCCCAACTGCCTCACAGTTCAGTTGCGCCTCTTGGCGAGCTAATCGATTTATTATGCTAACCAGGCGATGCAGCAAAGTGTGGAAGTGTTCCTAACCCCTCGCGCTCAGCATCCTCTGGAGTTACGTCAAGCAAATGAAGCGTGCTCTGGCAGCGGCAGCGGCAGCCAACTGGAATTCTTAGGTTGAGGCTTAGATTGAGCGGGCAGCTTGCATAAACATAAATATGTATATATATATATAATAAATAAATAACATTTTTTACATGGCAATCATTTAATTAGCTCTTTTATGCGAGGGCAGCTTACTCTATAAAATGCTGGGGGCGCGTTTATAAAAGGAAAGAAACTGAAGCTGAAGTTGGAGCTGAGATGTGTTTGTGGGCAGTAAATTGTTGTTGTGCTCAATGAATTATTATATAATAATTTGAAGGTTGAAGGTTGAAATGAGGTGCGAATGGGTTGAGCGAAAGAAATCAATAACTAAAAGTTGTATAAATATAAATAAAATTAAGGAAAATTAAAATTATAAAGTAATATATAATATATAATTATAAAGTAATATAATAATATAATAAATTATTTTATATTTATTATATTATTATTGTTATATTATAATATATTAATTATATTATTTTAATTTTTATATTGTTATGAGTATATATATTAAACATAAAATAAATTAATAAATTAATTATATATAAATAGAAAAAAAATAGTAATAAATAAAAAATATATTACATAGCATAATGATACATTACAGCGCTTCTCTTTTCTATTTTAACATGATAATTATATTGTTAATTATATTATAAATTATTATACGAGCCTGAGCTAGTGTGAGGCATCTGAAAATGTATTTTATGCAGCGTTAGCCACAGCGTCTCACTGACCTCTTATCGACAAAAGAGCATCCTCTCTCTCTTTCTCATTTTCTCTTTGGCTGCCTTCCATCTTAGAACTGGACGCCATCTCGCATTAAGCTTCTAGGCGGAGCCTTTGTATGTGCTCCAACTGCTGACAGTCCTCTCTGTTTGTGCTTCTGGGCTTCACGTTTTCGCCGTAAAATCTATTAAGCAAAGTTGCAGACTGCTTTCTTTGCTCTTTTACTTTAAATAATTTTGCCTTTCAGAAAACTACAGTTTGCTGCTAAAAGTTATCAGTTTTCCCTCAGTTACCACGAAATGCTAAAGCTACTTCAAATAAGAATCGTATAAACTTCATGATGAAGGTAAACATGATTATGATATTCTGAGTAAAATGACGATGCTCACAATGATAACAAAAAACAAGAAGATGATAATGTCATTCACAATAATTATTCTGCTGCTGCTGATGATAATAATGAACATATTGAGTATATATACATATTCTTAAACAGATTCAAAAATAATTTAAGAGCGGCTGAAACGCATAAGTTCTATTGAGCCCAGCATCAGTTGATGGCATTAAATGTCCTCAGGCATATGATTAATGATAATTTCTAACTAATTAAATGCAGACAGCAGGCAGTGGCAGCAACTGAATATATTTTATTTGCATTTTTTATATTGTTAATTTGAAAATGCTTGGGCAACACCTCACACTTAGGTGGAGGTAAACCTCCACTTTAAACAGTAGCCTGCCCTGTCCTCGAACTTAATGCCTGGCAGCTGAGCCGGCCAACTAATGGCGTTGGCAATGGTGATGCTGCTGCTGCTGCTGCTGCTGATGTTGATGGCGATGTTGATGCCTTTGGGCGAGGCACACAGCGGGCATAACGTGGCCAGACACGTGCCGCCAAGTTGGCTGAGCGTGTGCAGCATCATCAACGATGTGAAGAAGCTGATGATGGCTGTGCCGTGGCTCATGTTCTGTTCTGAGGTGGTGGTGGGCGGAGGACAAGGTTGAGCCGCAAGTGTGAGTGCTTGTGGTCAGCCAACAGTGCTGCCACGCCCCCCTCGCCACTCGCTCGCCGCCCGTCACGAGCATTAGACGTTAACATTATCGGCGGCGCGCGATGCCGCCTGCGCAATAACTTTTGACATTAATGACCAGCCGAGCGGGCAACGACAGCAACATGTCCATCATTGGCCATGTTTATAAATTGCCATTTGTATCTATGAGATGTGGTTTTTTTTTTTGCTCTCTTCCACTTATTCGTTCTGCTGGGCAACATTTGACACTCGCCTGTCAACGCTACAAATTTGTATCTATGTATCTTCGTATCTCTGTATCTTTAGGCGTCGTCTTGATGGCCTTTATCTGCACTTTGCGCTAGAATGCGCGCCACTCCGCTCGCTTTTCACTTCAGCTGGCTGCGTGGCTCGCTTCATCTTCATCAACTCATCCAGCGATACACAAATAGCATCGAAAGTTTTCAATCGTATCTGAATCACGTTGTGAGCATACGATTTCTGTGCGCCTACTTGTTGACCACGCCCATTCAATGACTCAATGCTTCGCCGGCGATTATTAATAATAATAATAATAATACTAATAATAGAAATAATAATAATCCTATGCGTCTCACGCTTCACTGGCCTTCAGTTCCGGTTTATGTTAATGCATATTACGCAATTTATGCATGCATGCGATTTTCATAAATATATATATATATATATATATATATATATATATATGTGTGTGTGTGTGAGCGCGTGAGCCTCTGTGTGTTTATGCATTTGTGAGTTTTCCAGCAGACAGAGCTTATGTTGAATTGAAATATAAAGTCCGAAAGGATTAACTGTCAATAGCTGTATTTAAGTACTCATATTTAAATGACAGATTAACAAAATGTACATAAAATTGATGTCAATAAATTTAAGAAAATCACATAATTTATTTGTATTTTAAAGATATATATTATTTAATAAATACATTTATAAAGTCATATAATTTTAGCAAATTTATATAAATATATAAATAGAAATATATTTTTTATATCAAAATAATAAATTTTAAAAGTCAAACAAATATAAAGAAATTTTTTTATTAAATTAAAAATAAAAACTTATTTCTTTTATATGAGCAATATTATTATTATTATAAATTATTTATGTGTATATTTTTTTTATTTATTTATATTTATTTAATTTATATATTATATATAATTAAAATAATAATTGAAAATATTTTAGATATTTTTTATTATATACATATTTGGTATATTTATTTGTTAAATTATTGTTTAATTACAATTAAAAATTATTTATAATATAAAAGGAATAAGATTAATAATTATATAAATTGTTATTGTTGTCATTGTTATTATTATAACTATTTTATTTTACTATAAGCATTATTTGTTATTTAAATCAATTTTCAGATTATTTAAAAAAATACTTACCTAATTTTTTATTTATATATATATATTTTATTTATATATTCATTTTAAATTTATTATTGATATTTAGTGTATTTTTTCTATACATATCAAACTTTTGGAGCAAGAGAGAGCTGCGGTTAGCTGAGGCCAACAGAGTGGGAGAGGCTGGCTTGAAACGTTCAAGCACTCACACTGGTTCAACTATTTCTCATATCAACTTCATTTTCCGGACATTGTCCGTCAACGCCACATGAGCAGCGTGTAAAATGGTGAAAAACTTGAAATTAAATTTGCTGCTGACACCAATTTTGAAAACCAGCTTTTCCTGCAGTTTGACATGTTCCTAATTGATTTTTTCTCCTTTTTTTCCCCGTCTATATATATATTTTTTTTGGCAATTTAATATTGCAAAGGCGTTGCCTTTGGTTGGCCGGATTGCCTTCAGCTGTGTGTGGGCTGGTTGGTTGGTTGGCTGAGTGGGTGTTGGTCCTTGTCAGGGGCTAGCGAAAGACGCAGAACGAAATCCTTTTCAGCGCATGTTTCTTGGTCATACAACAAAACTGGAAGGTGAACAGCAGCCACCCGCTCGCCCCCTGCCAACGGTGCCCACATCTCGTCCATTTCGGTTCGTCTTGCTCTCGTCTCGTTTTTTATGCGCCACATGTGCCAAAAGCTTTCATAAAGCAGCCGCACACACACACACACATACGCACTGGCAAGCACTGCATTGGTTATGGGAATTTTTGATTGACATCGGTTCAGGCCAGGCACACACTCGCACACTCGCACACACACATACAAAGGCTTTACCCTACCCTAGTTTTGCGCGTTAACTACAGCAGAGTTCCTCAGTCTCTCAGTTTACCATTTTCCCACTTGGCATTCTGCACCGCCCGTGGCGCCTCTTATGCAATATTGACATGCCAAGCAAGGCAAACAGCAGCAGCAGCCGCAGCAGCAGCAGTAGCAGTTGAGGGTGAGTGGAACTGGAACTGTACGTCATCATATTGGCAGCTGGCTCCTGGCTGCTCCTGGCTGCTCCTAGCTGCTCCTGGCTGCTGTCTGTAGGTGCCACCTTTTGTGCACCTACACGACTTACCGGCGAGTGGGCGGGGCCGGGAGCTGGGGCCATAAATGAAAAACTTTTTCGGTTAGCACTCAGCGCTACCCAATTTTCTTTTTGCTTGGCCAAAATACGTGTATGTTTTTCTTTAGCCAGCATACATCTACACACAGTGAGTACCCCTGCGGGCACGCCCACCCCCAGCTGGCCCATCAGCCGCCCTCTCTCTCACTGCTCTGCTTGCCTGTGTTTGCTTTTGAAGCAGCGCAAATTAGTTTTTTCACTTTGGTCGCGTTTTTGTCGGGCCGCCTTTGTGCGCTCGTTGCTTTTAACGTTAAATGACGAAATAGCTTTACGGTTCATTGATGCACATAGCACACCCAGTCACACACACACACACACACACACATAGCCCATACTCTGTGCCGCCCTGACAAGTCACACGCCCAATTAGTGGCGCAAGTTTAGTCGTTTAGACTACGCAGACGTTTGCTAAGCTTCATTGAATTTTCACTATAAACTCGTATTTGCATTCTGCCAGACCTACCCTAACCAATCCCCGCTCCCACCCACCCACGATCTATCCTACATTTGTAGTTCCTCTCTATAGCTTTTCACCAACAATTTTCGGCTACTGTTTTGTTTAACAGTCAACTCTGTTTGCTTAGGGCCAATGAAAGCCGTTAAGTTTATTCAATCAACATACACTGCAGAAGAAAAGAATGCAAAAAAAGACGCTCATTCAATTCGGAAGGTCCACACTTTGTATGGTCAATAGCCTTTCACGTGGAGCGCCCCCTTTGCCAGCAGCTTTAGCATGTGAAGTATCCTCGTGATGCCCATTGAAAAATGACTTTGAAATTTATTTTGCAGCTGCATCTGTATTTAAATATTGTCTATGATTGCTTTTAAGTGAAGTGTAGTTTTCGCCTTCAAGGGTAGTTGATGGTAGCAAAAGTAGCTGAACTATGCTAAAAGGAAGCTGAAGTATTGAAAATAAACAAGTAAATTGAATATTGTTCTTAAATTAAAACGTAAATAAACTAAATTTAGTATAATAAAATGAAAAATTGTAGATAATAAAAAAAATATTATATTTCTAATTATATCTAATTTATTTATTTTTTAAAAATAACAAAAAGATAAATAAATACTAAAATGTTATAAAAACTTAAAATATTTTTTTATGAATTTATTTATTTAATTTAAAGAATCAAAAAATTTATAGTATTTTTAAGGATTTGGTGTAAGTTATTATATTCTTTTTGTTTTTTTTTTTATTTGTTTTAAATTATAAATAAAAATTCGATTATGTATTTTTTATTATTATTATTTATATAAAGCTTGTGAACATATAGTATATATAAATTTATTTATGTATATAAATATATATATAAGTATTTTTTAGGTCAATTAGAAAATATTTAAAAAAAATCAAAATAACTAATTAAATTTATATGTATACAAATTACAAGCTTTATTAAATTTATAGATTCCGAAGTTTTGTAATAACTGAAATACCAAGTAAGCACATATATATGTGTATTTAAAATTTAGTACATTTATTAACTTTCTTTAGTAATCATATTAGAAACCAACGACCTTGAAATTTATCAGCTGCTACTACGAAAAGAACACCTAAAAAGGTGTTCTCCAAGTAGGAACCTTTCACACTTCCTCAAATGAATGAAGTAAACCAAGGCCAAACTCTTGCATCCCACAGATCCGCATGTCCCTTAGCATTAATCATTCTTATATAATCAAGAAAAGGAGACACAAAATGTGAGAGAGAGAAAGAAACGCGTAGTCTGCTCATAAACCAAACTACTTAGGAATCCATTAGATGGTTAGACGAATAATGCGTGAACTGTAACGAAATTACGAGGATAATTTTACACTTGCACGCAATTTCATATTTTACGATTTAAAGATACATGCCACATGCTACATGCTACATGCCACATGCCACATGCCACACTGCGTGCCTGACTTCGTATGCGTTACAAATAGCCCAAAATATAAAACCCAATGAACCAACTATCTAACTATCTGTGTAGAACCGTGCTAATGCATGCTTAGACAAATTTATGGTTGATTAAAAGCTTTAGATAACACGCAAACTTCGAGTAAAAATCAATACAAGTTACATACGTATTGATTGCGACGCACGACGAACTATGCAACAAAAAGTTTTGTCAATAGACCACTATAATGCGTCTAACTTGCAAATACCCTGTGAACTTTAGCCGAGTGAAAGTGGCCTTGATTCGAAATTTTATAATATAATATCACGATTTTTAATACAGACGTATTAAAATGGTTTTCCTTTTGCATACATGTCATCATCATCAAACAATGTTAATCTGTGTTTATATTTTTTTAAGTATTTATAATAAAATATTTTACTATTTATTTTATTTTTACTTTTTTTTGTGTCATTAAAAAAATATTGAATTAAATAAATTAAACTCAAGATTGATTTTTAAACATATTTTGAAATTCTTGCCCTCCATAAACATTTAAAAAATATATACTTTTTTATTTTTAAAAATATTTAAATAATAATACAATCACATTTTCGTTTGTTTATTAAATTTTTTTATTTTTGACAGAAATAAATATTGAAATAAATAAATGAAATTTAAAGCAGAGTATATTTATTCGTTTTACAAATAAAAATCTAAAATAAAAGCTATATTTATTTATGTATATTATTTATATATATATTTTAAAATATTGAAGTACTTATATAATACAATTTTTATTTCTATATTTTTTTTTTTGTTTTGCGTTTTGTTGAAAATAAATAAATGAAACTTTCATGAGAATATTTTGAAATCTCATTTAAATTTATGTAGTTCATGTGATTCCATAGAATTTTTAAATATATAGTTAAATTATTTGAATTATTAACCGAAAAACTGAAGAGAAATTAACGGTAAGTTTTAAGACAAAAACCAAAGTTTTTGCTCGAATAGAATTTCTATGCCGCAGTTATTAGTAAAATATTTAAAATATTTGTATACATTTATATAATTTCAAAGCAAATAATTTATGAAGTTCATTATAAATGAGACTACCCTGCGTATATATATATATATTATTACAGGTCATAAATATTAATATGCCATCTGAGTACATTGCTAACTGTAGCGGTCAAAGTGCCAAAAGGCTTTTCAGTTTAGTTTTGGCTACTCAAGTTGTCTAAATGCTGCACACTCTCTGTCTCTAGAGAGAGAGAGAGAGTGGGTAATACAAATAGAGGAAGTCGAAACAGTGGATAGGATACATTTTGTTTGTGTTGTAGATGAAGCAGCTACTGATTGCTGGGCTTGCCCTTAGTCATTGACTCGCATGCTAGTTGTTTTTGTGCCAGTTCCTGTTGCAGCTGTTGTTGTGGTTGTTGTCGAAGTTGTTGTTGTTTGTGCAAGCTGCTTCCTGTAGGGCGAAGTAAACCAAAGCTAAAGTGCACTGGACACGCCGGCATCCTGTTGAAATCATTTCAAATTGCAAACATGCCAAAGCCGACAAAAATGAGAAAAAAAACAGCAGAGAAACTCACATGTGAGTGTGTAAGTGCGTGTGTGTGAGTGTGTGTGCATAGCAATGTGACATTTGCATGCGCCTGAAAGTATGCAATGGCATGAAGTTGAAACTCGTTTGGTTCAATCTTTAGCAGCAGTCGAGAGAAATTAAAAATCCACTGCATAATACTTTACCTGGCCCAGCCAGGAAGGGGCGTCCATGCTGTCCATGCAGTCATGGCCAGAAGCCAAATATATGCCGGCCAGCTAGCTAGTTACCTAGCTAGTAGGCAAGGAAGGGGCTCGTTTAGTTGTTGTTTTTCGGTTATGCTTTGGCTTTGGCTTTTAATTTGCACATTTGTGGAGCGGGAAAGTTAACTAAACATGTGAAGTTTATTTTATGTTGTTGGCTCGTTTTTGGTTTCTTGCCTGGCTGCACACACGTTGGTCAGCGCTCTGGTTACGATTTGCACTGGTGTCAGCACGAGTAGCAGCAGGAGGAGGAGGCGTTTTCGTTGGAGGTGTGGCAACATGGTACAGGATGTGTTTTTGCGGCATGTCGCATAGACTGAGCCGCAAGTACGACTCAGTGGGAACAAAGAGCGTTTGGGTTCATGGGACATGGACAACTGTAAGTCGTGTTGCAAATATATATAAATACACACACACACACACATGAATACTTGTATATGTTTGTTTGATGTTTTCTTTAAATTAATTTCAAAGTCAGCCAGTGTTAAGCGCAGACAGTTGCCTTTCATATAATTGACAAATTTAATTAATTTACTAAAGGTAGCTCTACAATTTGTTCGTATACCCATATGTATATGTATATATATATAGCAAACTTAATATAATTTTCTAATTATATCTTAAGCCCGCTTTGAAGTTGGCTTTGTAGTAATTTGACTTGAAACATTGCCAAATATTTTTGGTCAGTTTAAAGACTCTTAAATTGTAATATATTGAGCTTGGTCTTCATCTGTTTTTGAGCTTCTCTTTCTATTGTTCTATTATATTGACATACTTCTTAAGGATATATCTCTCTCGCTGTCTCTCTCTCTCTCTCTCTTTTCTTTTCAAATCTCCTTCACACTCTCACAATCTCTGCCTTGTTCTTCTTTATTTCTTTCCTTCTCTTCAGTTCTTCTGGTTCTGCTCTTAGTTTCATTTTTTCTGTCTCTATTTCACGCTGTCTCTTAACCTCTATCTTTCAATCAATATATTTTCACTGTCAAAATATGCCTCATACACTCTTTCGTTACCTCTCTTTAAGGTTCCCTATGTATTTTTTCGTGCGTTCTCTTTCTATCTTTTTCTATACCTTCTCTCTCGCCCTTTCTCTTCTGTAACTTGACCTCTCTTCTTAAACTTATTCTCTCTGTTTCTACCTCTCTCTATCCCCCTTACTGCCACTCTCTATCTGTCTTGTTCTCCTTCTCTTTCTCGCTTTCTTTCTCTCTCGTTCTCTCTCTCCCTAACTTCCTCATCTCTCCTGTTTCAACAGTTTTTCTCTTGCTCTCTGTGTGTCCATCGTTGTTTTCTATCTCCCCCTTTCGATATTTCTCTTTTTCTCTGTCCATTTCTCTCACTCTCTGTCTCCCTCTTTCTCATTTCGCCTCTCTCTTTTCCTCTCTCTCTTGATCTCTCTTTCTTTCTCTATTTCTCTCTTATTGCTTAACTTCCCTCTGTCCTCACGGTTCTCTCTCTCTCTCTCCCTCTCTGTCTCCCTCTCTCTCTCTCCTTCTCTATCTCTCTCTCTCTCTCATCCTCTCTCCTCTATCCTATTCTTCTTAGGCATTTGACCGCTCCTCCATATCTTACTATTCTCCAAACACTTTCAGCTGTTACACAGATTTCTTTAAATATCAAATGAATCAATTTTAACTTAAGAGACTTGACCCCAATCAAAATACTCAAAAAGGCAGCTATAAATATTATTTCCTTAATGTGACATTTATTTCCACGCTTTTCTCTTATATCAAACTATATATTGTTGCGATATTCCCTGCTTAGTTAAACATGTCTGGAGCCCACTTTTTTGATTAAACGGCAGCTGCTCGCCTTGACCCGATCCGAATCAATAAATCAGCGCCAATGTGCTGACATTTTGCCATAAATAATATTGATAATAATAATAATAAAGGAGAAACTTGAATGAATTGCAACACGTGTTTGGGTTCTTATGATCGGTGCTCGATGCTCGGTTCATTGAGCAAACCCGATCCAGACAATGCCAATGGATCGCGAAAGATGTGGAGACAATGCATTCGTGTTTATTGTTATCCACGTTTATCAAAAGGTGACGACGACGAAGATGTTGTGGAAGTTGAATGGAAGTTTTCTTATATGTGAACCTCTGAAGAGGTTTTTCATAGAAAAATTTATATTATTTATATGGCGCACACGCGGCACACGGCGCTTGAAAGGTGTTTCAACTAGGGTTGTCGTGACACCGAGCTGCGCCGGTTTGCGCCTGCGCAGCGGCCTTCGTTGTGGCAGCTGCGCAGATTGCGGAATGGACCCAAAAACAAGAAGAAACAACAAAAATTGGCCGCATGCCACAAAATGGGGTGGATTCCACATAAGTTATTGATTCATATGAGTTATGTTTGACAGTCCATGAAGTGTGTTCCGTGTGGGGGGAGGTTTGATTAAAGGTTGCCTAGCAGATGCCGAGACAGGATAGTTAGGCCTTCTCTCTAGGCATCTGCTTGAATTGTGAGTGTCATTCAGAAGGATTCTCTATGGAGTGTATGGAGAGTATGAAACAGCTTCAGCTCGACTTATATTCAAGTTGTATTAAGTTTAAGTAAGTATTGAATTTTTAACAAAATATTGTGTTAGTTGAGTCTGAAATGAAATTGAGCATAAAAGTAAACTGCACTTTATAATATATTTTACTTTATATATATTTATTATTTTATTTATATATAATTTATATATATTTCAATATAATTTTTATAGCTCTTATAATATGCAAATTTATTATTGTATATATTTATGACTATATTTTAGGAAGTTTCTATATTATCTTCAGTGAGAGCAACTTACTTCAAAATGATTACTAAATGATTCAAATGATATAACAGTATATACAGATAAAGTAGTTCTGCCCCCCTTGTCTGTAATATGTATTAGGCCAAAGAGACGCCACGTTTTGGTATGTCCCCTTTTGACCTCTAGCCCAATCCTCCAGCAGCAGCGGCCGCTTCTCATGTGTTCTTATTCCATTTGAAATTTTAATTAATAGAAATCAAAAGCTTATTCAAATAAAACTCAAATTTATCTACTTCTTGTTGCTTTTACTCTGCTTCTAACGAATTTCCATTTTAAATTTGCTTTTTTTCACTTCTGATAGCTATTGACTACTCTGATATCCGCCAACTTGGATATATGCCTCTGCTTTCAGTCTACAACTAAACCAATTCTTTCAGAATTTGCTACTAAAATTTATCTTGCAACTCGAATTGTTGATTATTTGCTGTTGATATCAATATCTTTGCATTTTTGCCGACCACTGACAGCCATCAAGTCAACTTGTCTACGGCTTATGCTCGGGCCCAAGAAGGTCTAGGCACCGTTTTCTATATAATTCAGTCTAAGCCAGGAAATGCGGAGCAGAGAGAGAGAGAGAGAGAAAAAACTAAATCAGAAATTTTCTGTAAACAGGAGACCGAGTACTGCAAATCAGGATGACAGAGGACCCGAAAAAAAAACGTAGAAACAGCCGCAGCAGTAGCAACCCTCCTGGCCGGGGCCACCGAGCAGCGAGCGAGGCCAGGTGTGCCCGTGCCGGTGCGCAATCAGCTTTGTAGGCGATTTGTGAGGATTAAACTGCGCACCATTCAAAGAGCAAGGGCGAGGGAGATAGGGAAAGGGAGAGAAAGAGGGAGGGCGAGGCAGGGAGGCTGACCGAGCGGGACAGCTGCCTACCTGCTTTGAGGGCCATGTAGGAGGATCAATTTGCTGACTAAATACGCATAGAAAGGTGTAGCCGTAAAATCTGTCAGATACACACACACACACACACACACGCACACACATTCAGTGGAAAGAGCTCACATAAATCTTTCATTTTTTGCGTTCCAATGCACACTTTGAGCAACTGCCGCAAAATTGGTAAATTGCAATTGCAGCTCAAAAAATTTCATGCTTCCTGATAATTGGCCAAACAGGGCCAAGGCTCAACAGTTGCTCTCGATAGACGATAAAGGAAAAAACATGTTACGGCATGCTTTGCCAGGTGGCAGCAGCTCATAGGGGTTGTTCCACAAAAATAAGTAAAGAAAAAAAACTGTGGATATCGCACAGCTACTGCGCAGTAGCAACGAGTTTAAGTATCTAGAAGATACACTACGCATTGACTTAATTAAGCAGGGCTGTCACAACTGCGCCTCAAAGTCTGGCAATCGATTAAGTGAAGCTAGATACATACAAACATATATATATATATATATATATATTTGACTATGCAATCTGTTATTCCCTCCCTTCAACCCGTCTTGGCATTACAGCACATCATCGATCATCGTCACACTGTGAGATCCGTTGCCTTCTCAGGTGTGCAGCAGCCACACATAGCTCGCAGGCTTGCAGATGCATTCGCTCAATAGAGTTACGAGTTACTTGTCATTTTATTGCACCGCTGGGAATTTCCTTTCAATTTTTCTCACTTCACCATTTTTGAGGCACATTGCGCAAGCGCATTTGCTGCACTGCGCTGCTGCTGGCAGTTGCTGAAGGCTGTTTGAATTGAATTCATAGATTTTTGCCGACTTTTGTCGTTGACTTTTTGGCTTAAATCGGCGAAGAATGCTTCATGGAATTCGGTGTGACTCGCAGTGATAGATTGCCCATGGCTGGCACAATAAATGGATGAATTATATAAGATTGAAGCAGTTGGCATTGATAGTTGTTGCTTGCATTTATTTGTAGATGTTTTTGATAAGAATAGATTAATATATAAATAAACTATATATAGAGAAAGATATTTTGATTGCCAAATAAAAATGTTTAAAAGATGTATTAAAAATATAGAAGAATATATTTTAGGCACACAGAAATTTATATACCCCAAATACAGATCCATTAATAATAAATTAATTTTATATTTAATTGAATGAAATAAACTTTTTTGTATGCCCAACTCACAGCCTGAAAAACTTAGCTTCTCTGGCTAAAAACTACAATATTTATTTTTAAAAATAATTGTATATTATTTATTATTAAAATAAATAAATAAATGATTAAAAATTGTATTATTTTTAATTATTAAATGCGAAATAAAAGAATAAGTATTTCAAAATTAAAAAAAATATATATATATATATAAAATTTAAATATTTAATTCACTCTTCGAAAAAAGGAAAAAGTAACACATAAAACTAAATATTAGAAAAAAGAAATTAAATGAAAAATAAAATTAAAAGTACATTTAAATACAAGAGAGATAACTATAGAATACAATAAATTAATTAAGCATAGGTTGTTTTTTTTTTTGTATTAAATATTCAATATATATAGTATATATATAGTATTATTTTTAATTGATTTTTTTAATATAATAAACATGGTGATTTTTTATTAATTTGTTAATTTTTTGTTGGACATTAATAAAAACTATTAAGTTATTTAACAAGTATATTTATTATTATTAACGCATAATTGAATAACTTTTGCCAGCCTCTGAGAACTCTCAAAATGTGAACTGCCCGAATATTTACTCCCACGAAACACTTGTTCGTGCGGGTGGGTGCTCGATTTTTGGCAGATCTCTTTAATGTTTTCCATGCAATAGAACAAAGACTTTAAACGTAAACGATCATCGTGGATAATGTAGAGCTCTTTATTAGCATTCGACTCCCACACAGTGGGAAATCAAAATTTACGACTATGCACAATTTTCCCACCAGCAAAAAAAAAGAAGAAGACAAAAAGGGGCTGCACAACCTAACCAAATATGTGAATGTGTGTGTGTGTGTGCATAGCATGAAAATGTAGGCAACTTATATAGACAACCCCGCTCACCTATGGCCCATTGACAATGCGTCAAGCCAAGCCGCAGGATATATTCAGCTTGAGCAAATACAATAAATACCTGTTGGTTGCGTTTTTCATAGATATACAAATAGATATATATATATATATATATATATATATATATATATGTGTGTATGTGTATAGTACTTATATCATGGCAGCTCTTTCCGCTATTGTTGATGATATTGCTCGACTTGTTGTTGCCGTGCTCATTGTCAGCTCTAAATGGGTAGCCACAAGTGCTTGCTCTCTCTCTTTCTCTCTCTCTGTCTGCCTGTCTGTCTCTCTGAGAACTCGATGAACAGTTAGCCAAGTGTCTAGGTATATCTGTGTAGCACTTGAGAACACGAAATGAGATGATATATAAAAAAAATGGTTAAAGGTAACAAACAGAAAGAAAAAACCTTTGTATAAAGCTGGCATTGTTTATTGATTTTTGCACTTTGAGGCAGCAAAATGGAAAATTGAAAATTGCAGTAAATTTTGCTGGAAATCTGAGCACAGTGGGCGTGCTAATGACACGCAATAGAACTGGTCTGCAAGGCAACAACACTTTCCCTTTGGTCATAAATCTTCTTGTAGTTTTTTTTGTCTTGGTCTTGGCGTCGTCTTGTCTGGCCGGCAAGTTTTTATAAAACAAATTTCAACTATATATATACATATATAAAATTGTTGTTCAATTGCGCCTGGCAACCCTGCAAACCTGATGGCAGCTGTACGTTGGCAAACAAAAGGATATATTTAATTTTTATTGAATTTACTTTTATGACATTCCAGTGAGCACAGCGAATCTTAAAGCTGCCTCAGCACCCCATACCCAGTCCACTATCTAAAGACTGTAAATTAAGTGTGGAATCATAAAAGCTGGCAAGGTGTGAAATTTTATGCCAGCATTGATTTATGCACAAACATCAGATGCCGTTTCCAGTTGCTGCTCATTGGGATTAGCACTGATTTAGTGCTCGAAGCCAAGCATTCCATCATATACTATAGCTACGATGGTAATTAAATTCTGTTTATGGCCTTTACTTTAATGCTCAAAATTGAGGCAGTGAGTCAAGGGAGAGACGGAGAGTTAGAGAGTTAGCAAAAGCAACAACTTGATTTCCAGTTTTTATTTTAAATTTATATATTTTTTATATATATATTTAGTCATAGCATTTGATTAAAATTTTAAAATATTTATTTTCTGTGAATAGAAAATATAATAAAATCCTCTTTTTGATTTCTATTGCTTTCATTGCTTGATTTAAGCTCAACAAATTAAAAAATTCTACTTTGTGCACTTTCCAAGCAATTTAACCAAAAAGCAAAACAATGCCAAAAGAAAAACAGAAAATGCATTCAACAAAATCAATCAAAATCAAATGCAAAAAAAAAGAGTGAAGAGAAATCTTCCTTGCCAACGCCTTTTGCTTGCTGCAAGTTCAAGTAATTTAAAAGCAATCTGAAAACAAACAAACAAACTGAGGGATATGGCAGCCAAGTTGGCCTCGCTGCAGGTCGTCGGAGTGCTCTTTGGCTTGGGCGGCCAGCCCCAGCCCTGCATCCAGCCCCCAGCAGAAGCCAACGAAGAAGTTGTCATCGAGTGGGCCAAGCAACATAAGTAAGCTAAGCACTTTTGGCTCGACTAAATGTGCATAAAAAACATTATATATACATATAACCAGTATATATATATATATATTTCTAACTGCTCCTAGACAGTGACTTTCAAACTGTGCTCCAGCGAAGTGCAACGAACGTTGCAGCTTCTGGCAAGGGCAGCACCAGACACATTCATATCCACATACAAACAGCACTCATACACGCATTCATATTCACATGTTTATGCACTCGCAAAAGGGTATAATAAATTCGAGATTTTTTATGTATGAAATTTAAGAGTCGACTTTATTAACTTTGCTATATAATTATATTAGCTTTTATTTAAATTAATATTTTGAATTATATTTTTGAAGTTTCTTTTCAGCAAGAAAAATATTTTATTTATATATATTTATTTTATTAACTACTTTAATGAACTTGTTTGAAAGAAATTTAACTTATATAAATTAAAAAAATTATTATTTCAATTTCATATATTCAATAAATGTTTAATTTTTTAAATTAAAAACATAATTCCAGCTGTCTAACGATTTTTTCTTGTATTAAAATGCATTCAACTATTTACTGATGTAATTCTAAAATATATAATTTTTTATATAAGTTAATTATTTTTTTATATTATGTTTTTTAAATATGAAAAATTGTATGAAAAATATGAAATTAAATTTTGAACAATTTTTTGACATTTGGAAATTTTTATAAAATGAGTTCTTTGTGCTACCTTTAGACATATAAATATTTATGTATATTTTAAGTATGCTGCTCTATACAATTCGTTTTCCAGCACTTACAGAGCACACACAATTCGTTCTATTTTGCCTAACTGTTCTTTCTTGCTGCACATGAGTTATTTTACTTAAGTTCTTGCGCGACATCTAACGTTCCACTCGCAAGGCACATGCACCTTATGGGGCTGTCAGCACCAGCTAACATAACTCCCCATTGCCCCCGTTGCTGCAGCCAGCTCAGCCTAGTCAACCTGTCTGAAATGTAGCCAAACGTGGCTTGAATGTCAGCAGCAGTTGTTAAGGCCGAGCTAAGAGAGAGGGTGAAGGCAACTCTTGCTGCTGTTGCTGTTGTTGCTGTGCTCAAGTAATCAGTGCTACTGTCGCTTATTGTTTGTCTGTCGTCGTCGCAGTTCTTGTCGCTGGCCTGGTCTGGCCTGGCCTGGCCTGGCGTGCGGGTTTGGTGAAGTCTACGGCTGGGTATCTGCGCTTTGGCAATGGAGTCGCTTCTCGCCTTGGACGTCAACAGATCTGCCTCCCTTTTCTCTCTCTCCCTCTCTCTTTCTCACTGTCTAGTATTTAAATTTTTTATTTCTCCTGCTGCTCATGTGTTTTATTTCGTCCTTGATTTATGACATGCCACTTGCCTGCTAAATTAAGTGCTTATTTGGAGTTTAAGTTGTTGCAATTAAACAAACTCTCAAGTGCAGAACCGCCATGCACTTGGCTTTGACCATTTGCGAGCATCTCTCTAAAGTTGAGACAATCTGCTCTAAGTGACTTCAGCTTGGAGTTTTTTTTACTGGCAGCTCTTATGCCTATTGTGGTTCTAAGTGAACTCATTGTATTTTAAATGTATTTAGGGAGATTTCATGTTAGGCCTGGCATCTAATTAAAAAACTTTACAGACTTGTTCAGCGAGTTCGAGCTCGTCAGCGAAAGTGATTCATATTCGTTGACAATTGCAATCTCAATTTATCTGTTTTTTCTTTTATTTGTATTATTTTATTTTCAATTAAGGACTTTGATGGAATTCATAAAAGTTAAAAAACTGGGGAAATTTAAGATATTTTTGTTATTTATTAATGTCAAAATCATATCTAAAAGGGTAGGTTTTAAATAGTAATATAGCGAGACTAAACAAGAATGATACCATTTTCGATAATGATTTCAGGAACTGGTACAGTTATCGGTGACATTCAGCTGTTCAAATAACTGATAATAATAATAGATTATGCTCAATTTGAAATTTATATTAAAATACTTCTTTCAGTAAATATATCACATCATATATAATATTTGGTATATATATACCGAAATTTTATTCAAAATTGATTATATGTTTTAATATATTTTTTTTAAGTATTAATATATATTTTATTTTATTATTTATTTTGTAAAGATTTTTTTTAAATGTCTTATTTTCTTTTTTTAATTTTATTTAAAATGTTTTTTTATTTCATATTTTTATTTCTATAATTTTTTTATTGAAAAGTCATTTCTATTATTTTATATATTTTGTTTTGTAACTCTATAAATTTATTTCATTTTTTAAAACAGATTTTTTTTCATTTAAAATGCATTTATTTTATTTAATTAGCTTTTTGTTTTATTTAGTTTTTTTTTTTTTGCATTAAAAATTCATGTATTTATATTTGCTTTGTCTGAGTCCTCAGCAATTGACATCTCCAATTCAGTTTAGTCGTCCCGACTATATCTCAAAGTCAAATGCCCAATTGAGATAATAGCAAATTACGAAATTAGGCAGTCACACGAAGCTACTTCATATGGGCGGGCACTCAGCAGAGTTAAAGTAATTTAGGCTATATAAAAGTATAAATTGCTTTAGTCAAGCAGAAAATTAGCGCATTTAACTGCCACAATTAGATGACGTTGACCAAAAACTGTTGCCATACAAGCTATACAAAGTGAAACGGCAACCTAACGAACCCTAATGCCTCCTCCAATACCTACGACCATAAAAACCCTAAAAGCCACAATCCACAGCGCTGGCTGGCAAAAACTAAACAAAACAATTGCACAGCTCAGCGAAAATTTGACTGTCGAACTTGTGCCTTTGACTCTGTGTGTATGCTGTGTGTGTGTGTGTGTGTGTGGCGTGTATTTGTGGTTCTGCTTTGGAGCTGCGTTTATTGGTGGTGTCAATTGCCAGTGGCCATTTTTTGGTAATTTACGCTGTCCAAGAGAGCTCAAGTAATTTTCAAGACTTGAAAGACTCAATGCAAATGCTGATAATGCATTTCCCATTCACAGAGCAACAAAATGCTGCAGCAGCAAATTGAAAATGGCTCCTACAAGATGTTGGACACACCCAAGCACACATGTATATAAATTATATGTTTTCCAGTCCTGTGGTGACTGAAAGTTAGGTTGAGAGGCGACTGTGCCTCTTATTGCTGGCCTCGGGCTCAGACAATGAAATAAGCCATTTAACGAGCAAATGACGGAGTGAATATTTATTTAAGCGGTTTACTGGAAGAACGCTTTTTAACCCTGCTTTTAATTGTTCTTTTTTGAATAATCGAAACAGTTAATTTTATTGGTTTTTCTTATTATATTCACTATTTTTAGTTTTACTTATATGACACCAATTTTTAGCATGTCCTATCAGTACGAGTTAAAACACGAGACTGATCTATATTTTTACAAATCATAGCCTCACCGGCGTAAGTAGAGTTGCTCTTGCCAGGGCTGTTCCTTAACTTGTCTAGCACCCGATAATAAGTGTTGAATAATACCTTATATTAAGTGTTATAAGCTAACTAAGTGTTATAAGTTAACTACCCCCCCCTCAAGTGTAAGGTCGTCCTCGACCGACCCAATTCCAGCGACGACTCCTCGCAAGTGCTTCGCGGACTTCTTTGCGTCGATGATCCACCAAAGAGTGAGGCCAATGCAGATTAAAGCACAGCATATGGCTCCTCTTTCGGAGTGCCGTACAACGACACATCATCAAAGTGCACCATTTCGGTTCCTTGGTCGCATATTAGCAGCGGTGACCAGCGAGTCGGTGCAGGTGTTCTCGAATGAAATCCGCAAGTCGTTCTCATTCACATTCAATACGGAGCAGTATGAGCAGCGTACTGATTCTTCGCTATCGCCGTTCAGCAGGCGCTTACTAAGCTTGCTCTTGCGCCTACGTATGTGGCGTCTGTTGAAGCTGTTGGTGCCCGACGTGGACGTGAGCCTTGGCATCGGATGATGCACACCAAAGTTGTGCAGCTGCAGCGACTTGAGTGTGGCTGGCGCCGTCGATGACTGGCCGTGCACGTGCCCGTGATGGCCGTGATGACTGTGTCCCACCACTCCAGCGATGCTATGAGCCGTTACTGGACGAGTGATGTGTGTAGTCTGTCGGCGCGCTCAGCTGGCGATTGAATTCGGCCTTGCGGCGCGTCAAGTCCGTCAGGCAGTATTTGTTCAGATGGCCGTTGCTGGAGACAGGGCTCTTGGGCGATGATGCCAGATGCTGCGTATAGGCCGAGGGAGTTGCTGCTCACGCTTAGCTTATTGCCGGCGTTGTGCAGCAGATTGTTACAGTTCTTGCCGCTGATCTTGGCTGCCAGCGACTGCGACACCGGCCGACTTTTTGCTAGGCGCCCTGTACTCCTTGTCGTCGCTCTCGCTGCGCACCGATGCTCGATACGCAGGAAATGTCTTCGTCTTGCTCTTCAGCGAGCCGTTCAGCAGTAGCTGCTGTTGCCGTGCGGCAACTGCCGACAATGCCGGCCGCTGCAGTTGACGTGACGCCGCTGCCGATGAGGATGAGGATGAGCCGGCAGCTGTGGAAGGTGCCGACAGAGATGGACAGCGGTTGGAGCAACCTGTGGCTGTGAAACTTCTTGAATTAATGCAGTTGGCGGTGGTGCAAATAGTGTAACCTCCTGATTTTGATTTGAAGAGCTCTTTAGCTCTTCCCTCTGAGTCGGTGACTTAAAAAGGTTGTTGCTTGTATCTGGTGTAAGTCCTTGTGTTGCGTTAGTCGGACTGGAAAAGAGAGGAACCTCCTGAAGTGTATCGGATAGTGCTGGTGCAAAAAGCGATGTAGTTGCTTCGTGAGTCTGAAAGAGGCCCGTCGATGCCTGTGGTGTAAACAGCGATGTTGCTGGCCCAGTTGGGGGTGGTGCAGCCGCAACAGAGGAACTTCCTGGCTTGGCGCTGGTGCAGCTGACGGAGCTGGCGCTGTAAATAGGGCAACTTCTGTAGGCTGTGCTCCAAAAGGATTAAAAATAGCAGCAGGTGCTGCGAAGGGTGCAAAGGGCGTGGCTGTTAAAGCTGTTTGCTGGCCAAAGCCTGTTGCGGGCACTGCAGTTTCCTGAGCTGTCAGTGGACTCTTGTAGAGTCTGGTACCCTTCTGCAGGCGGTACGAGGAGTGTGCAGGTCCTGCCGCTGGTGGTGGTGCTGCTACTGCCGCTGGTGGGGGAGTTGCTGCAGCCACTGATGGCGGTGCAAACGTTGGAGTACTCTCGATTAAACCAGGTGCTTGAGCAGCTGTCAGTGGCTGAGGGACAGTGGCTACTTGGGTGACTGTCGGAATCTGAGCGTATGTCGCTGGCGGAGCAGTTGCCCCAGGCTGAGTAAATGTCGGTGGTACCGCGGCTGGCGTTGGCTGAACACCGGTTGATTGCCCAGAAACAGCTGGTGCTGGCGTAAAGAAGTTACCAACAGACGGAGCTGCAGCAACTACGGAAGGATTGATGTAACCACCTACAGTGGGTGGTGCTACAGTGGGCGAAAAATAATCAGCAGCAGCAGGCGGAGCTGCAGGCGTAAAAAAGTTTGCAGGCGGCTGCGGTACGGCAGCGCCGGATGTGCTTATGTCAAAGTAGCCACCAGAATCAGCTGGATTGTAGCTGGCTGGTGGGGGTGGCGCAGGTTCGTTGGTTCTGCCTGTGGCCGATTGCACTAGACCCGAAATATTCTGTAACACGCCAGTGGGCACTAGACTAGTGAGTGAGAAGAGACCACCGCTCTTGCGTTCCTCTTGAACGGCTGGTGGTGCAGGCTGCTCGAATGCTGCTGCTGCCGCCGCTGCCGATGGCTGTGTGGGATATGGCGGTGCTTGGAAGGGATCAACAGCTGGCACTGGCTGCTGTTGCTGCTCGGAGAGACCTGGTATGGGTGCGTATAGCTTCTTTCTGGCACTAATGCGATAAGTGTTCTGTCCGGCCCCACGTTGGGCGCCAATTATATGATTTCCAGTCCTGTGGTGACTGAAAGTTAGGTTGAGAGGCGACTGTGCCTCTTATTGCTGGCCTCGGGCTCAGACAATGAAATAAGCCATTTAACGAGCAAATGACGGAGTGAATATTTATTTAAGCGGTTTACTGGAAGAACGCTTTTTAACCCTGCTTTTAATTGTTCTTTTTTGAATAATCGAAACAGTTAATTTTATTGGTTTTTCTTATTATATTCACTATTTTTAGTTTTACTTATATGACACCAATTTTTAGCATGTCCTATCAGTACGAGTTAAAACACGAGACTGATCTATATTTTTACAAATCATAGCCTCACCGGCGTAAGTAGAGTTGCTCTTGCCAGGGCTGTTCCTTAACTTGTCTAGCACCCGATAATAAGTGTTGAATAATACCTTATATTAAGTGTTATAAGCTAACTAAGTGTTATAAGTTAACTTATATATATATATATATATATATTTATATATATCTTTATATACATAGCCTACATAGCTTTTATTTGTATTATTTGTCTTGGAACTTAATTGAATGAAATGGCAAATGGGCGCTGCAAGTGCGACAATTTCAGCTGCTCTTGCTTTTTATTTTAGAGACATTTTATTTTTACCTCCCCACACACTCAGAGCACCCCCGCCACACACACAGAGACACACACTCCACGGTCGCCTCGCTGTATGTGGACATGAACGACAACGACAAATTGGCAGCCATATTAATAACATCTACGTGCCTTTGGTTATCCGAAAAGGGGGGCTTAGGGTGGGGGGTTGCTGTGTGGGGATACTGCAGTGCACCCCGAACATTGTTCGCTCGGCTGGCCGGCCGGCACGTTCATTGTTCGCATTTTTCTGTTACTTGTAACAGCATTTCAATGGCTCACCAAGATGAAGAACAAGAAGAAGACAACGACAACACCGACGACGGCGACATTGTCGAATTGCTTATTACTTGGAGCTACAGATGAACAGACGTAGAGGCAGAGGGCAGATGAGCAACGGCAGCAGCAGCAGCCCAACGGCCAGCCACATGCCAAGCGGTCAGCACGTTCTTTGTTCCCGTTGAATATGCGTGCGCGTATCTGTAAGATACTCGTCGCGTATCTGGAACTGCTTACAATGGGCAAAGGCTGAGTTAAAAAGGCACAAAAAATAAGCTGAGAATAAGAGAAAAATAATAAATTATAGATTATGGATATATGTTACATATAGATTAAAGAAATACATATTTTACTTTTATGCTAGAAAAAATCTGAATTTGTTTTTCGCTTTTTGAATTGAATTTAATAATTAATATAAATATTATTAAAATGATGATATTGTCAATTTCTTATTAGATATTAAATTATATTTTAATATTTTTTTTTACTTTATTTTATAACAATAATTATTAAACTTAATTTTTTTAAACAAAATTTTTAATAATATATACAATTGTATTAATTTGTTATAATAAACCAGTTATTAATTATTTAAAATATAAATATATAATATAATATTATGTTTAATATATTTACTTCGGATAACATAAACTTTAAATAACTTCATAATATATAAAAAATTTAAAAATATTGTTATAAGCCTATTTATATATTTCATATTCTAATATAATTTAATGTGAATAAATAAGCTTAAATTTTATTAATTTATTTTTTTTAACAAGTATATAAATATTTTATTTTTGATAAAGCTCACAACTAAACTGATATATACCAAGTATATCTATTAATTATTTATTTTGAGCAGCTTGTATCTAAGCTTATACCACTGTGCCTGCTAATCTCTCCCTCTCTCTATATATATATATATATTTAAATTTATTGCAGATAATTCGTACGAATACATCTAAGTTGTGGCAGCTTCACGAATCTGTTGGTTCTGCTAAGATCCCGGACCCCATAAATTATAAACCAATCACAATCAACTTTTGTTTCGCGCTTAGTTTTGTGTCTTTGGTGCGTGCTGCAGATTATGGAATTGCCTAATTATAAAATAATTTAAAACGTAAATTTGCACAAAACTCAAATTTTTGTTCCTCGCTTATTTATGGCAAAATTATAGAAGTTGGCATCAAATGAAGACATAACTGTTAAAGTATATGCCGAGAAATACATGTAAATATATAGATGTTTAATTTATTAATTTCTTAAATGTATTAGCTAGATGTCAGCTCCTCGCTAATGTATTTCTAAATTTATAGTCAACTGTAGGACTTGTTAATTTATTCATTTATTTACTTTTTCTGCATTTTTTTGTTATTAAATTATGCGAACCATATCTGGCTGGAGTGCATAAAGGCCATATAAAATGTATAATATATGACACGAAAGTCTTAACTGTATGCGCTGTAAATTACCTTGTGATAGCGATAGTGGGTATTTAACAAATACCCCGACAACACACGTCGAGAGATTTTTTATCTCTGCGCCTCTTCGATTTGCATATGAAATGGTCTAATCTGCAGAGCATGGCACATTTGACGGGTCAATATGCTTCGACCAGACTTGGACGAACCCCAACAAAAAATCGAAAAAAATAAAAAAAAAACGGATACAGCTGACAACACAATCAAACTGAATCCATTGTATCCCATTCGTCGCTTCAGTCGACACGCTTCTTTCTATTTAAATAAATAAAAAACAACTGATTATGTGGTTAAAGTGAATGCTAGTCTGATCAGTGATCACTGATCATTGACTAGTGATAAGTATTAGTGGTAGTCTTTAAGGTATATATAATATGAGGTATATTAAAAACAGAACAATTAAACCTGAAATGGAAAAAGTAATATTTGTTGAATGATTTATTATGCGAGAAAAATTCTAGAAAAAATTCATTTTATATTTGGAATAACTTTTGTTTTAAAAATTTCATTTTAAGTGGACAATGTAAAATTCGTATACAGCATTTAATATATAAGAATTAAACTATAAAAATATATAATTTTGATCAAAAAATTCAGTTTAGTTCAGTTAAACTTATAACTTCCTTAAGCACTTTTTTTAATAAATATAATTAAAATTTGCAACAACTTAGTGTAACTTCAATTATTACACTTATTATAGTTTAGTATCTACATAAGAAAAATTTGCCTTTCAGGTTTGCTGTTTACTCATTCGCCACCTGAACTTGAGTATTGAACAAGAATTCCTTGTTAGTGTAATAAAATTTATATGCAAACATAGCTTTTATCTGTTTATAATTTCAATAATTTCATTATAAAGTTTTTTATCAATGAGGCAAGCAAAATACCTGCTTAATTTGAATACCTTTCGTTGACTACCTTTAAGTTCCCTGCACAACTATTTGCTGTTTGTGCTTAGCTCGCCTCAAACGCTGCGCAAATTAGCTCCACTTTGTCCAAGACAAAAAAATCCATAACCAGTTTCTTGAGACGCGAAAAAAGAGTGGAACATAAGAAAGAAACAAACAACCCATAACTCAGATTGGCTCAGCGCCAGCGAAACTGTGTGCCGGCCATTAAAAACTCATCACCATCATCAGCGACCAACTGGAATGAGCACACACAAACAACAAGAAGGAGAAGAAGCAGAGATGAAGAGCGACATTGTGAATGGGATGTGCCCTAAAAAATTCGCGGGGTTGCGTCTTGAGGGAGTGTCCAAAACATGCGTCGAAACTTTAAAACGCTTCAGTGCACAGCTTCAGGTTTAACTCAACAGATATTAAAAAAAAAATAATATGTATATATATAAATATATATATATATACAAATATATATATATATTTATATATATATTTGAGTAGCGCCATTTTGTGCATAAATTTTTTTTTCGACGCCCACAAAATTTACAAAATATTTAAAACCAAACTTCCGTCAAATGAAATAATTTTTTTTCGCATTCTTATTCAAATTAAAGGCAAGGCAACTCACCCTCAACTGCTAAGGGTAAGGGGCGAGGGGGTATATTTGAAGGCAGGTTTTCTCACAAGCTGCGTAATTATAGAACTACTTTAGACTGTAAGAACTACGCAGCGGCAGCGGCATCTGATGAACTTTGTGATCCGTCTCGCTGAACGTATCGTATCGCTGGGTACGCATCTAGCAGCGATCCTTCGTCTGCGGCTTCATTTTACTTGTGGATCTAATTGCACGGGCCCAACAACAACAACAACAAGACGAACCTTTTTTTTTGCGCTGCAATTAAAATGGAACCACCGAGCAGCCAAGCAAGCAGAGCAGAGCAGAGTAGAGAGCGAGAGACTCAATCTCAATCTCAGTCCCAGTCTGAGATCTGAGCTGTGGGCTCTGCGAGTCTTGGCCCGAACAGCATGCCGGAAAAATCGACTCAAATTACAGAGACACACACACACAGGCACAGACACAGAGAGTGAGTCTCAGTCTCGTTGCGGCCTCGACTCGTTTACCCCAAATGCAGAGAGGGCAGCGGGTCTTTGGCAAAATACTTGGAAAAATTTGCGTGCCTTAAATGGCGCTGAGAAACGGGCAAGCGAGAGGAGAGTCATCAGCAGGGGCAGGGGCAGGGGCACGCAATCTCACATAATTGCCAGCTGTCCAGGGTATAAGAAAAATAAAATCTAAATTTCTGCTAAATTAGACGAAATAACAAGAGATTTTTAGCTATTTTCTACATCTTTTTTTTGATCAAAGCGCCGTCTTGATTGATCTACATCGAGGGTAGTTCGGGCAGTTGCCTAATTGTTGTGCATATTTTACAATGTGTATACAATTACATGCGGTCAGCAGCATTATTTAGTCTAATGTTACCCTAAACGATGTTCAGCCCTTGTTATTTTTGATGTCTGCATTGCGTAGGTGGTCCAAAAGACGTAACTGCAGTTGCAGTTGGCTAATGGGCAGGTGGAATCTGACTAACGTGGGATTTGAGCTCTCATAATTTACGGTAGCAAATTGTTGTTTGTGAAACTGATAATTGCTCTAGCTTCATTTTGTATTAAAGCCAAAAGAAATTAGAGTATTTCATAACTATTTTTGAATGAATTGATTTTTAAAATATAAAATATATAATAATAGATATTTAATATTTAAGATTAAATTATTATTTTCAATTATATATAGTCAATTATTTACTATAAATTATATAAAATGGAAAATAATAATATAATATCATATATTTATTGCTTGTTAATTGTTGATTAGAAATAATCTAGAAAAGCCTGTAAATATTTAATTATTGTTATAGTTTTTATAATTAATTAAATATTTCATTCATCTAAAAAAAAGTTCATTCATTTTGCTAGCCATAGATTGGTATTTTTCTGTTTCCTGCAAAAACCTGTTTTTAAAAACTTTTATATACGATGTATGCATGACAGTCGACCAGTCATAGTCCATTCTTATAAGACTTCTTCTTTTCTATGTTAATCTTTCTATATTATATACTTCAGTTTTGTCAGCTTAAGGATATGTTCCTAATAATGCGCTAAAAATTATTCAAGACTAATAAATTAAATTATATAATCTTATATATAATAATATTTTTGATATGATATAATTTTATAAATGTTTCAAAATACTTCTTGACTTACTAATATTATTAAATATATATATTTTCTCTCATTTTTTAAATATTTTAAATATGTTTTTTATTTTTTTTATTTTATTTAATTTATTATTTATTTTTTAATTTCAAATTATTTCTTAGGCCTTTAAAAATATATGTCTTTAATATATATGTATTTTAATTTTAATTTAGAAAAGTAACATTAATTCTATTTAACAAAATTGTACTTTTCAAAGAATTATGTTATTATTAAAATTATATTTTGCAATTAACAGCTAGAATTAGATAATTGTTCATTTTTATTTAGTATAACATTAAAATATTTACCAATTAGTGATATTATTTTTTATAATAATAAAATTTGCAACACTATAAAATTAGTTAGGCAAAATTCAAATTGTTCATAAAAATTTACTTCTTACAAATATATGTATTTCTATACATGTATACATATTATATGTATATATATTTAATATATTATATACAAATATATTTAAATAACCAAAAGTTATATTTATTTTGTAATTATTACTTATTTAAAATTAAATATAAACATACATAGAAATAAGCACACAAATTCTTAAATTCATGTTGCATAAGAAATGTATTTGTATTTGCTTATATTCTTGGGGAAAAGTTTGCGCTATCATCGCTCGCCATTTGTATGGGCCGAGTGAACAGCCGGCTGTCAATTAGTTGAAGTTGGCATTATAAAGTTTGACTAGCAACATTTATTTATGAGTTTGAGTTTGAGTTTGCGACTGCCGCCAAGCGAGAAGTCCAACTGACCTTAAATCATTTAATCAGCAAAAGCGGCCAGCCTCAGGGCCGAGCCGAGTCGAGTCGACTCGACTCGACTCGACTCGACTCGAGTCTAGTATGCCAAAATGTGCCCGGACATTCACATGAAATATTTGCGAATTTGAAAACTTGATGCCAACTGTTTGCAGATTTTAATCTTTCACAAACTCAAACCGAGAGCGCACGCACAGAGAGGCAGCCGAGCCGGGTAGGGCAGAGCAGAGTAGTTTGGAAGACTTGAAGCTGCTGTCCAGTTCCAGTGTCCAGTGGGGCGGAGCAAACAAAAAAAAAAAAAACAACAAAAAGTAGAAATAAAAAAAAATAAGTTGCAGTGACACTTGTTAGACGGGCTGACAGCTGGACAGGCTGGACATACAGGCGGGCTGGCTGGGAAGCTGTGCGAGCTGCTGACCACGATCCAATGCAGATGTTGTCGTCATCATCAACGCTCGTTGTCGTCCTTCAGCTGCAGCTGCTTGGGCCGGACAATGCGACGACGAAGGCGACGACAACTTTTTCTTCCTCTTTTTCTATTTTTTTTTTTTGCAAGCAAAATGACTTTGACAGACGCCATAACTTGGGCTCTGGCGTAACGCCTTAACCTAGGGGCACACACACACACACACACACACACACTCAGCTCATTCAGTGTTTGAGTAATGAGGACAAAGTTTTGCATTCGTAATGTCTAGCAACTGCGTCTTCGGTCTGCCTTTTTGGTGGTGGTCAGGCGTGGTGCAATTTGCAAACTTCATTTATTCACGCCCGGAGCACTTCTGACTAGAGTTCAGTTCAGTTGAGTTGAGTTCCGTGTTCCGAGCTCTGCATTGGCCGCTCTCTGCTGTTTGCCTTGCCCAAGTTTGACAAGGCAACAGCAACTCGACGATATACAAAAATATCTTGGCTGTTGCTTAAAACGCGTCGATTTATCACTTGCCTGGTTTAACAACAGCTTTGTTGCATTCAAATAGACTGGGCAATGGATCTGAATGGATTATAGAACAATTATATGTGGAAGAATATTTGGTAAGCGATGTGGGCAGGACTATAAAATTGTGTATTTGATCTATTTGCATTGGATTATATATATAAGTGATCTAGCTGCTTGTTATTTATAAATTAAATATTTATAAATATATAATTAAATATAAATTTAATAATAATTGGAAAATTTCAATTAATTCTATCAATATACATCAACAAATTGAGTTTGATTCAAGTATATTTGTATCTGTTGAAGAAGCTGTAACAGACGATATATATATTGGTTATATATGAACATATATAGATAGATATACAGGTTGATTGCTTGATTAAATATTTCCTATATTACGACTGAGTCTAGCAAGTGCGAAACATATATCAAAATACTTCGCTTATCAGAAGAAATCGGCTTTATCAATAGAATCGCATCTTTCGAAGAATGTGTAAATAATGAATGTGTATATAATATAGATAAGATATATATATATTTTCAATCTCAGTATATACCCTATATATCATATACACTATAGATATATACTCATTACATATATGAAAATACTTTGCTTATCAAAAGAAATCTGAAATCTGAATTCTTTATCAATAGAATTTCAATTGCATCCTTCCAAAAAGTTATAAAGGAGAAATATTCACATATAAAGGATATATATTAAGATATAAATTTATAATCTCATTATATACCCAGTATATTATATACACTATATACATAAAATCGCCTCGCATATCAAAAGAAATCTGAAACCTGAATTCTTTATAAATAAAATTTCAATTTCATTGCATATTCAGATTCAGCTCCACAAATCGGTGTAAATATCAACTATAGCTTAGATCAGCTGTACTCTCTCTAGCATATACATCTGCATATATAGTGAGTATGACTTAGTGCAATCAAATTGAAATCGGTTGTTTAAGACGAGAGTCGAGAGCGCCTCAACAAGTTGAGGACGCATTTTAAATTTATTTAAATTGAATTAAATGGCTGCAATTTGTGTGTTGGGCAATCGCTCGTCGTAGTTTATAATTTGCTCCAACAGCCATAATATTCACACACACACAGAGACACACTGAGAGACAGTCATCGTCCCAGTCAATTGGTTATATCCGCTCTAGAAGCTAAAATGGAGATTGTCAGCGCAGCGACTGCTGTTTGCATTATTATACCCTGATCCCATTAAAAATGGGAAATCAGGGTATAATGGTTTTGTGCAAATGTATGTAACAGGCAGAAGGAGGCGTGGCAGACCCCATAAAGTATATATATTCTTGATCAGGACGACAAGCCGAGTCGATTGAGCCCTGTCCGTCTGTCTGTCTGTCCGTCTGTCCGTCTGTCCGTCTGTCCGTCTGTCCGTATGTGTGAACGCGTGGATCTCAGCATCTATAAGAGCTAGAGACTTGAAATTTTTTTTGTAGGTCCGTGTATAGCACGCGCAGGTCAAGTTTATTTCAAATATTCGATAACTATTCGCATTTAATTGTTATCGAATAAAAACATTATTGAAATGCAGTAAATAAATTATATCTCGAACGTCTTAAGAGCTAGAGCCTCCAAATTTTGTATTTAGTCTTATGTATATTTTATGCAATTTTGATTTTTGTTGGATTTTGGATACCGGCTCCAAATTCCCCCAAATTCTTAGAATTTAAGTTAAGTTGGAACTAGGGCCATTATGTGAAGGCGTTTGCATCTCAACCAAGCCAATAGGATATGTAGATCATATGCTGAAAATTTCATTAAAATCCATTAAGTAAAACAGAAGTTATTAAACAAAACGTTTGGCCAATTTGCAAAAGCACATGTCAGCAGCGCCACGCGCACGCATTTTTCCTATGCGTGTGCACACATACATTCAAATGCGTGAATTCTTTTCTATTCCAAGAATTGAAATTGCGATTGAATTAAAGCTGAATATTAGCTGCTACTTATGTTCAAATTTGCAGCAGATCGCATAAGAAGGACAGCGGCTGCGTTGGTAGAGGCGCCGCTCGCATGCAGCTTGGTCCGGGTTCGAGTCCAGTGGAGATGAAATGTTTTTTATTGTTTTATTTTTAGTTATGAAGTGGCGGTGTTTGTAGTGTTTGTGCACGTTGCGCAAATAATCCGGGTTCGAATCCTGGTCTCGCAAAGTCGATTTTTATTTTTTTTCTTTTTTTTTTTTTAATACTCGATACAAACTACGGAAAATATTACAAAACTCAAAGGACTGGGATCAGGGTATCTCCTAGTCGGGCACCCCGACTAGAGCTTTCTTACTTGTTTCTGATTTGTTTCTTGGGCTCGGGGCAGAGCTGATTAGTTTTATTAAATGACCAATTGCCACTTAACAGTTTCAAGACAAGCTGACAAATGATCAAAAATCAGCCGAAGGGGGCAGACGACTTCAAATTAAGTGATAAAATATGGAAAATAAAAAAAATAAACAAAAATATTTCAAATTAGAGAAAACCTGAAACTGAAACTGAAACAGTTATATTCTCAATATATATTGTCTAAAATTTCACACATATATATATATATCAACAAACTATATATTCAACAGTTTTTGTGCCTGAATATCTAAAGTTTGTTCTACTTTGTTTGGCAAACATAACTTTAAATGATACAAATATTGATTTACGTATGAATCTTTGCTATTTTATAGCTTGTGCGAGTATGATGCAGTCGTGTATGCACCAATTCAATTTTTTATTTTGCATTAACCAACTTTGCTTAACTTTGCTTAACCAAATTCAATAGTCTAAAACACTTCGAATATACTAAGCCAAGTTTGAATATTAATTGGTCAGCCTTTCTATGCAAATCTCATATTATAAAGAATTATGAAGTGTTTACGAAATTTGTTTCCAACTAAAATGTATCTTTAGCTTCAATTGAAAACTAAAGACAAAATAAAAAAGAATATGCGTACTATTATTAAATAATATATATAACTAATATACGCTATATATATTATTTAATAATTGTACGAATATTATTAATATGTACTAATAATATATATATTGATAACATTAACTTCAGTTAAATTTCATATTTGTTTTGGTTTATTTACTATATATTATTTTCAGTTTATATAATAATTTACAAGGGTTATTATTTTTGTTAGCTAAATTTCAGCAGCATAAAATTAATTAAATTAAATTGATTAAATTACTTTTTTAAACTTTACCTGAAATACAAACTTAAATTCCTGAAGCTTCAATTTCCTTACACAACTCTTCCCACTTTGCCCACGGCACTTTTAACTTTTTCCAATTTTCTTGCAAAAATTCTCCTTCAGTTGCCTTCAACACTTTTCCCTCTTGTTTTTTTTTTTTTTGTCCCACTTCACGTTTCCATTTTAATATGACAAATGTCTCTTGACTTTGATAATAAATTGTTTGCACTGGTTTATCGTCGGTTGCGCTTCATCAATTGTTACTCCACTTTCCAACGTACATTTTCATACCTTTTACATCTGCCATTGTTGTTATTGTTGCTACTGTTGCTGATACGCTCAATATGCACTCATCTATTGTTTTGGTTTGTTGTTTTTGCTTGATAATGATTATTGTTGTTGCCGCACTTTGCACACTCATTGCACGTTATGTGTGGCTGTCTCGCTCTGGCCTGCGCTAACTGTAAAATGTTCTGGGCTTCGTGTTCCACTTGCCTTGCCTTTGCCTTGCGGCTTACTCACTTTTATTACAACAAAAAAGTTCAATGACACAAAAGTAATGCACAACAATGCAATAACAACAACAACAGCAACATCGACAACAAGAGCAGCAACAACACTAACAGTTACAATAACATCTTTTGCTCTTTGCCTTTTCTTTCATTGTTCATCGCACAACGTTAGCTCGCCCTGTCCCGCTCTCGCCAGCATGCCCGCTAACTCCTTTTGTGCGGCGAGCGAATATCATTCTGATGTGAGTGTGTGCGTGAGAGCACTAGCTAAAGAGAGCAATAGCGGCATTATTTGCATCTTTCGCTTTTCAACTCTTTTTCTATTAGGCACGCCAAATGTGGGTCGCCGCTCACTTGCATCTCGCTCGCACCCTTGACTGACCGCAGAAAATCGATGACTAGAACTGAAGCCCTTTTCGACTGCGACGGCGACTGCGACAGTGGCTGCGGCTGCCATTGCTAGTTTTATTGTTTGCCAAGTTCAGCGCCCAAAAACTAAATGCCATTTATTGTCAACGACAACTTTCACTCTCAGCTCAGCTAGTGGGCGAGACTCGCACAGAGGAAGAGAGAGGCGGAGAGGGATAGAGAGAACAATCAAGTCAAAGTGCTGGAACGTTCCCTCATCATCAACACGTTTCGCAATTTCTATGGCCAGAACTTCGCGCTTATCAACATCATGCAATCAGACACACACACACACACACACACATACACAGATACCCAGTCAACATTCATTCATTCATTTCATTTGAGTGTTGTTGCTGTTGTTGTCTCCCTATTGCGTTTTCAAAAGCTAGACACTGGGCAACCTGTTGCCGACTCTCAACTGAAACTGAACTGAACTTCGCCATGCAATGCAATTTTCAACAACGTCATCAACAGCTACAACAACAACAACAACACACACACAGGCATACAGTTAAGCCGGCAGCAACAGCAACAACAAGAAGCAGCCCATGCTCGCCGTATAATACATTCAACAAACAATTGAAATTTCGTATACAATTGCGAATTGAATGAGGAAATGAATGTGTAAAATGAATAACGTCTGAATAGCATCTCTTTGCGTGTGAGTGTGTGTGTGTGTGTTTGGGTTCAGTCTGCAAGTGTCGAGACAGGTCGTATACTTGTTTTTTTTACTGCTCTCTCTCTCTGCTCTCGGCTTTATTTTGTTTTTGCTGGCCCCTTTTTTTGCAGTGTCGGTGTTGGTAAACGCTTAAACTCATAGAACACTAGAAATAGCATTTAGAGATATTCGCCTCGCTGCCAGAGAGTTGTAGCAATAGTCGCCGACACGACTTTTGTTAGCTGCTGGGCCATTAACCAGCTTTTGGCCACAAAAGTAGGCAACAAAAGTTTCCGCTTCTATTTTGTGCCGTTTATCATGCAAAGTTCGGAAAAGTTCGCTGCATGTGAAATATGAGCGCTAAAACAATAGATTAGATTTGCTGAAATTAAGTGGAGACGGAAGTTTTAACTAGGGATTTAATATGCATTTTATAGCAATTTCTAATTGATGGAAAGCTTTGGAATGCATATGAAATGCTCTGCTTGAAACTTAAATGTTCCTTAAGTTCTAGGTTTAACTTCTGATTCATAGTTTAACTTAGTTAACTTAGGTCCAAAGCAACAGGTATAATAGCATAGGCTTACCTGTGTTGAGGTGTGCAACGCCTACATCTGTCTATCAGCCTGAACACATTTAAGTTCCTCTTTCCGTCGTGAGATTTTTGAACAGTTTATATAATCTTAAAAAATAAATTAATAAATAAATACAAAATTAAGAATGTGTAAAAAAATAAAGAAAAAATTATGTAATATAAAAAAATAAGAACAAAAAATAAATATAAAGTAAATATATACAAAATTTTAGATGAAGTAAAAAACAAAAGTGAACTGACAAAAATAAAAACAATTTTAATTAAACAAAATTTAACCACAAACAATCCAAAGGCGAGCTATTTCGAACAATAATAATTTTAATTTTTTTCTGCTTTTATTTTTATTTATTTACTTACTTTTATATATTTTTTTTCATTTATTTATTTTTTCTTGTTCTTATTTCAATTCATTTATTTTTATTTTTTTATGTTATTGTTTTTTTTTTTGTATTAATTTTCTTTTTCTTTTCTTCTTTTTAAGTTGATTGGACAATGATTTATTTATATTAATATATTAATTTATATTTTTTTTATATATGTTGTTCAAACTTCTCAAAGAAACATTCTTGTTGCTTTTAATTATATTCTTTTTATGCCAAATAATTTATAGATTTTTAATATTTTTTTATCAACGTTTTTTTTTCAAATCTTTTATTTTTGTTTATCAACAATTTTTATAAACTTTATTTATTTATTATTTATTCATTTCTTTGGATGCAAGTCAAGTTTAAGCATTTTTAGCTCTGCAGGTGCACATGTGTGCGAGGAAGAGAGACAGAGAGAGAGCGATAGTGCAGCATGCGTGAAACGTTAGATAGATAAAGAGAGGAAGATGTTGCTATGTTTTCACACTAAGCGAATTGTGCGAATATTTTTTTGTTGAACTTGTTTGCTTGCCAAATGCCTTTTGTGGCTGCCGTTGTTGTTGTTGTTGGCTCCTCTTGTTGCCTTTTGCTATTGTCCGCTGGCGCTGCCTGTTTTTGTTGCGTTTTTATTTCTTTTATTATGTGCGAATGTTTGTTTGTAATGCTCGGCGCCATTGTTGTTGTTGTTGTTGTTGCTGGTTGTGTGTGCGTGTTTGTATTTGTATTTTTATTTCATTTTGTTGTTGCTGTTGTTATGCGAACAATTAAAACTCTTTGCAATGACCTTGACTTTGTTTTTTTAAGTGTGTGTGTGTGTGTGTGTGTGTGAGCTTCCTTTTTCCCATTCACACGCGCCCAGCACGCTCAAACGTCAAACATAAAACACAAATAACAACAACAACAAAAGCCGTCTGAGTGTCTACTTGGTCTGAGTCTGAGTCTGGAACTGAGTCTGGGCTCGGGTCTGGTTTGTTTTTTGGGCTTATTTTGTTCTGCGCTCTTTTTTTATTCGAAATAAACCCCAAAAAGCAGAATCGAATGGCTGCACAAATATACAATAATAATACACCACAACAGCAACAACAACTACAACAACAAGTGCTCTCTGATAATGAACAAGAAACGTTTATTTCTTTATATATTTTTTTTGTTTGTTTGGAAGGCTTTCAGCAGCTTTTTTTGCTGTGGCTTAAGATTTGCGTTTGTTGCTGCAGGTCAGTTACTGGGGCAGGTTTCTGTTCTTCTTCTTCTTCGTCTTCTGCTCATATAAATATATACTTACTTTATCTCATTGTTTTCGCTTGTTTTATTTATTTGGGGCTTTGTTCGCTGTCAAATCATTTGCAATTGGCCATAAATTTGTTTTTGCTTTTGTTTTTTCCTCACATTTATCGCACTTTGTATATCAACTCGTTTCTGGGTTAGCAGCTTGATGAGAGCGGGATGTGGCTCAAATGACTTGCAGGAAACTTAGAGTAGAAATGGAAAAGTGAGACATCAATAATAAAAGACTAAATCTATCGATAAATTGTAAAATAAAATTATGATTATATATGTATTTAATAAATTATATAATATATATATAATAAAATTATGCAGCAATCATAAATATATATATTAAAATTAATACAATATTAAATAATAAAAAAATATAATAAAAACAATAGAAGAAAAAATTATAAGCAACAAAAAACTATTTATTAATTCATAAATAAATATATAATGAATATAAATATGTTTAATGATAGTAAAAATATTTACAAAAATAAAGAAAACAAACTTTAAATTAAAATTAATTTAAAATAAGAGTCGAAGAAAATATAACAGTAAATTATTTAAGTTATTTATCAAAAATTTTATTATTAAATTTAATGTATTTATTGTCTGGATGAAACGCAATTAAGTTCAGACTTTTACATATATAGAAATATAAATAATAATAGAAATATAATAATTGTAATACAGAAACATAAATAATAGAAAAATAAACAATAAATACGTCAAATATGTAATAAAATATGAAATATATTTTTAGAAACATTTATTTATATTATCGAGTTTTTTTATTAAAAGTCTTGTAAAAAAATATGTGACAGAAAATAATCGTGTTTAATATAAATAAATAATATATTTAAAATTAATAAACATTAAAATAAAAATGTATTATTTTTATATATAAATGTGTGTAGTTCGTCTAATACTATATTTTTAAATTTTAAAAATACTTTATTTTAAGTGAGGTCTAATTTAATTTGTAATTAAAGCTTTAATAAAAGTTTAATTTTAATTACAATTGCACGTAATTTGTATTTAACTGCTCTCAAATAGCATCGGCTGATATAGTTTCCCTTTATAAAGTCAACTACCTGCATTAAAAAGGTAAGCACCTTGCAGGGCCTTCAATTAGCTAAGCTCAGGTATGGCAATTCATACCAATTGCCAGCTACAGTTACTAAAAAAGGCCGAAACCAGAACTGAATCAGCAGCAGTCCGAAATAGGAATACGATCCAAAAATTGTATTACCATTAGCTCTGCGGCTCATTAACAAGAAGCTGACGCAGCGAGGGTGCAAAAAGCCCCAAATTCCTAGTTACTTTGCGCTAATGAAAAGCAGCTGAAAATGCGAAAGAAAAAAAACAGAAAAAGTAAAAAAATGTAAATACAAAAAATAATTACGCATATGTGCAATAAGAGCAGGTAGCGAGACCCCACTGAAGTGGAGCATGCCCGAAAAACCGCGTAGCTGCTGCTGCTGCTGCCGCTGCAAGTGCCGCTGCTGTAGAAGACAATGCGGTTGCCTATTCATATGTGCAACTATAATTACAACAACGTGGCAACACATGCTTCGTGGCAGCCAGTGTATCTGCCATCTAAAGGATGCCAGACCGCATCAAAGTCACACACACACGCACACACGGCGGCAGACAAGTACCGTTAGTTATAACTGTTTGCTGCAGTGCACTTGGCAGCACTTGCTTAATACATTTTTGCCAGCTGCCGCCGACTGGCTTGACTATTATTTTGCTACCTTGGCAAACCCATTAGGTTAATAAGTAGAAAAAGAGTGAAAAAGAAGAAGAGCAGCAGAGAATGATATACAACAAAAATATTAAAAAGGCAACAAAAAAAGAAGAGAATTCAAACTATGCGCGTGAGACGCGCCAATGGTAAATACGCCGCAAACACTGCCCCGCCTGTCAGTTTCCAGGTGCTCCAGCTGCCCGGCTGGCTGCCCGTTTTTATTTCTACTTACTGTGTGTGTGTGTTTTTTTTTTGCCTGGTCGGCCATATTTAAAGCGTTCGTAAGCGCAAAAAATTCCGCCAGACTTTTGAGTTGAAGCTGCTAGCTGCTAGCTGCTAGAAAACTGGCAACGTTGCATGCCATAAAAACGACTGCCCAGCGACGACATTTTTATGGCAACGCCAGCAACAACGCCACAGATCGATATGTGGCGCAAGCGAATGCGTCATATATTGCTAGCTCATTCGCGCACAGCGTTCATTGGCGCTCTTCGCTGCGCATAATCCAAGCGAGCAATGAAAGCAACACCAACACACACACACACGTGCACACAGCAACAGCACAAGCCGTGCACAGCGTTTATTTGATTTATTAGCGTGCACAGCAGTCACTAGCGTTGTCTCTGTCTAACGCTCACGCCTGCCCAACAGCACAGTGTAACTGGTTTGCAAATGCCGTCACACACAGTCACACACACACTGGCGCACCGTACTATACCCGTTTGACTAGCCACCCTGAACGTGTATGCGTGCATGCATGTATGAGTGTATCGCTGCGGCAAACGGCCTCAGTCTCAGCTGCTGGCCAGTCAGTCTCTCATTCGTCTCTCGTATTCGCTGTCGTCAGCACACGCGCACGCAACGAGCAACGGATTCGAGAGTTTCGCGTACGAGTTTTCGCCCTCACCTCGTCCAGCAGACTCACACTCGCACACGCACACACACCAACAAATTTATACACGTATATACGTACGTCGTCGGTTATTCGCTTCGGTGACGGCGCTCGTTAACGCTTGGGAACAGGTTTCGCCGCTGTCCGCTCGCTCGACGGCGAAACAGAAAGGTGCTCAATTCCGCGTTGTGTGGAGGTATTTTTCGACGTCTCACGCAACGCGCTGATTTTTGCCCAAATAGCAAAAATTCCAAAAAAGCAGAAAATCTCAAAGGAAAAAAACAACAAAAAAAACTCAAACTAATTTTTCAAAGCACATTTCGCGACGCGTTTTAATAAACAAATTTCAAGTGTTTTGCGATCAAATGTTTAAATAAAGCAAAAAAGCTAAAACAAATAGCAAAAGCAGTTGCAAAAGGCGAAAAGAAATAAATATATATATATCTATATACATATATATATGTGTGTCAATTGCCAAAACTTGCGGCAATTCCGAACAACTAGATAAATCAAACAAGTGCAACATGGTTTCCATAACAAATGTTCAAACAAATCATAGCCAATAAATAACTGATAAAAAAATTAAAAAATAAAAAATAACTTAACCATCTCAGAATATTAACTGAACTAAAATAACTGTGAAAGCTGCAAAAGTGACTTTGGCTAACAGCAAACAGCAAAAGTATCTGCAAGATACAAACGTGCATTTAACGGATTTCACACTAATTGAAGTGTTCTGGATATTTAGGCATCTACAGGTGCTAACAAAGCCCACAGGCAGCAGCTAGTAAAAAGTATCTGCAACTGTGACTAACTGCAAATATTTAAAATCAAACTCAAGTCAAAAGTATCTTTGAGTTGCAAAAGTATCTGCAGGCTATAAAACGCAGCAAAGGCAGCAACAGATGCACAAAAAAGTATCTGCAGCTAAGGAAAAGAAGCTTAAGCAAATGTATCTATGAATTGTAAAGTAACTACAAAAGTATCTTTGAGTTACAAAAGTATCTGCAGCTAAGCAAAAGGCAGCTAATGCAAATCTATGAATTGTAAAGTATCTGCAAGCGGCGATATACAGAAGTATCTTTGAGTATCTGCTTAAAAGTATCTGCAGCCAAGGCAAGGCAGCTAAAGCAATTGTATCTTTGAGATACACAATAAAGTAGCTACAGCTATTAAAGCCAATGCATTTATGATATGCAAAGTATCTACAAGCCAGTAGAGAGCACACAGCCAAGTATTTGCAACGCAGCAAATGTATCTACGACTAGCAAAGTATCTATAGCATACTAGAGACAGCCAAGAGCAGCACCGAAAGTATCCAAGAGCCTTGCGTTAGCTTGATGTATTTGCCCTGATCACTGGCAAACTAGAGCTTGAAATCCAATTGCCCAGAGCAACACAGATTGCAACATGCTGACCATGGAAGCGGACATGAAATGTGGCATCTTGCCTGGACAAATGCCGCCGCTGCATGGCCATGCGCACGCGGCTGCTGCAGCCACTTCATACTCGGCGTTGGCGCCGCTCATGAACCTGGGTCCATCACATCTCACCCACTCGCATCTCAGCCAGCACAACCATCACCATCATCATCATCATCATATGAGCGCACATATTGCAGCCAGCCAGAGCCCCAATCCGCTTAGCTCGCTGCAGTCGAGCATTGCCAACACGCTGAACGGCGCCACGCAGCAGCAGCAGCAGCAGCAGCAGCAAAGCTCGCCGTTGCACAGCTCCAGCGAGCTGAGTCCGACGCAGAGCAGCATTGGCAGCCATCACATGACCTCACCAGTTAGCCATCATCAGCAGCAGCAGCAGCAACAGCAGCAACAGCAGCAGCAGCAGCAACACTCGCAGCATCCATCGCTGATGGGCGCGGGCAGCGCCTTGAGCAGCATGACCTCCAGCAACAACAACAACAACAACAACAGCGCCACAGCCAACAAGAATCAACAGCACGCGGATCGCGTCAAGCGGCCAATGAACGCGTTCATGGTCTGGTCGCGCGGCCAGCGTCGCAAAATGGCCTCGGACAATCCGAAAATGCACAACTCGGAGATATCGAAACGTTTGGGCGCCCAGTGGAAGGACCTGTCCGAGGCCGAGAAGCGACCCTTCATCGACGAGGCGAAACGTCTGCGCGCCGTCCACATGAAGGAGCATCCGGACTACAAATATCGTCCGCGTCGCAAGACCAAAACGCTGACCAAGACCAAGGAGAAATACCCGATGGGCGGCGCTGGCCTGATGCCCGGCCAGGTGCAGCCAGGTGGCGAAATGCCCGGCACCCCGACGCGCATCAGCCAGGTGGGCATGTCGCAGAACAGCCAGGCGCTGAACGGTGCGAGCGGTGCATCGGCGGCCGCCGCTGCTGCTGCCGCCGCCGCCGCTGCCGCCCAACAGGTGCGCCCCAACATACATCAGATGAGCGTGCCCAACGGCTACATGCCCAACGGCTACATGCATCCCGATCCCGCTGGCTACCAGACGCACTACATGAACTATGCGCCGCGCTACGAGATGACGCACATGTACAACGGCTACGGCATGTACGATACGGTGGCTGGCGGCCAGACCTCGCCGTACGGCAGCAGCAGCTTGCAACAGCAGCAGCAGCAGCAGCAGCAGCCCGGCTCGCCGTCGCCGTACGGCAGCGCGGGCCTGCAGCAGCCGGGCAACGGCTCGCCGGCGCCGTATGGCGCGCAAATATCCTGCCAGAGTCACAGTCCCAGCGATTCCAGCATCAAGTCGGAGCCCGTCTCGCCCAGTCCCAGTGCGATTGCACTGAACAACAACAACAACAACAACAATAATAATAACAACAACAACAACAATCACATTATGAAGCGCGAATACGTGACATCGGCGACAGCAGCAGCAGCAGCCGCGGCGGCAGCAGCCGGCGCTGGCACCGATCTCAACAATCTGATGAACATGTACCATCTGCACGACGCGCCCGAGCAGCAGCGTCATCTGATGCACTATCAAACGGCCTCGCCGGAGCTGCAGCAGCAATCGATGCAGCACGTGATGCATCACCAGCAGCAGCAGCAGCACCAGCAGCAGCAGCAGCAGCAGCAACTGGCGCAGCAGCAGCAACATCCGCAACAGCATCTGCAGCAACAGCAGCAGCACCAACAGCATCAGCTGCATCAGCAATCGCTGCGTGCAATGGCGCCGCTGGCACACATGTGAGAAATGGCCAGCGCCTATGGAGCAGCCGCCGTTGGGTCTGTGACGCCGCCGCCGCCTGCGGTTGCTGGCGCTTATATGCCAGCAGCAGCCGTAGCGGCGGCGGCAGCGGCCGCACAGCAACAGCAGCAGCAGCAACAGTTGCTGAATGGCCGGCCAAGTCCGACGGCATCGGGTTCGGGTTCGTCGGGCGGTCGCTCCTCGGCGCATTCTAGTGGTCATATTGCCACAGCGCATTCACCCGCCTTGGCGGCGGCTGCTGTTGCCGCTGCCGCCTATCAGTTGTCCGCAACAACAGCGGCAGCAGCCACCACCTCCTCCGCCACAGTCTCCGCTGCAGTCGCTGCAACTAGCTGCCAAGCGGCCAGTGCATTTGCGGCCTCGGCCAGCATGCTGGACATGCAACAACAATTGGAGGAGCAACAGCAGCAGCAGCAACATCAGCACTACCTGCAGCATCAGCAACATCTGCAGCAACAGCAGCAGCAGCAGCAGCAGCATTTGCAGCATCATCAGCAGCAGCAGCAGCAGCATCAGCAGCATCAACATCAGCATCAGCTGTATCATTATCATGCCACGCATCCGCAGCAGCTGCATGAAGCAAGCGCTGCCTTGTTGGATATATCCACATTGTAAATTATTGAAAATATATATATATATATATATATATATATATACGTATATATATAGATACTACACACACACATTTAGCGTTAATTGCAAGCATAAAACATAAACAATTTTTTAGCTTTAGTTTAACAAAAAAAAAGAAGAAGAAGAAATGAATTCAATTGATAAATAAATACGATTATTATAATATTAAACTAAATGCATTTTACAATTAAGCATACGCACTGTTGTACCATACAAAGCGAACATCTTTCCACGATCCACATTCCACAACTTGCATTCCACAACCAATTTTTGCTAATGAGAAAAAACCTAAACGACAATTGTGTGATACAAAAAAATTGTTGCAAAAATACAAAAAAAAAAAAAAAAACAAAACAAAAAATTTATATAAAAAAAATTGTTTCATGTTATTTTAATTTTTGTTTTTTTCTGCGCTGTACAAAAAATTAAAAAAAAGAATTCGAATTTCCAAAAAACACACAAAAAACAAGACGAGGCAGAAGATGAAGCAAACACATTCTATTTTATAGATTCTCTTATACATTAAGTAATTCTAATTATTATCTATTATATAAACAATTTAATTATAATTATTAATTATGCTTACGAAAATACTGCAAAGAAGAAAAACAAAAAACATGAAAATAAAATAAAACAAAACACAATTAATTGTAATAAAATCAAATACAAAAACAAAAACATTATTATTATTATTATTATTATTATTATTATTAAAAGGCAAGCATCTACCACATAATATTAAAAGAGAAAAACAAAAATAATTATAATACAACAAAATGTTAGTAAACCTAAAGAAAATTTAGTAAAAACAACTGAGAAAACCAGGCGCAAGGCAAACAGAAAAAAAAACAAAAACTAAAAAAAAATACAACAAAGAAAACTGCAGCCAAAGCGTCTGGTGAAAAACATTAAAAAACCAGAAAAATACACAAAAAAACACACAAATAAAAGAAAAATCTTTACAAAAAAAATATAAAACCGAATGTTTTTATTTAGTTTTTTTTTTAGATAGACAAATTTCTACATTTAAATTAATTTTTATTTTAGCACTTCCCAATTTGCCGACGGCTGACATAAATTTGAAATATATTTATTAATTTTCGTTTTGTTTCAACGTCACGTGCCGATTCTCTTGACATATTTATTTTTTAACAGCTTTTTTATGTGTATTATATACTCACATATATATAAATATATATTTTTAATAACAAGCTTTTCAATGTGCTAAATTAATAAAATGTTGAAATGCTGTTTGGATATTTGAGATTTACGACGATATTTTATGGCGTTCACTTAGTTCCGTCAGCAGACGAACTTGACTTGATTTCAGGATGGGCGGCGCAACGAAACCTGTTGATATACATTTGATCTTCGTCTGCTGCTGCTGCTTTCACGTCTTCTTTGGGCCAAAATATCCAGTGACGCCATAAAAAATCTTATTGCTTGACTCTTGCCTTGGTTGCGGTATTTAAAACACGAAATTTGCATCATTAACAAATTAAATGATTTAACGAAAAAATCGGGACCATTTAACGAACTCAACAAACATAAACGGGCCACATGTAGAAAATATATTTGCTTATTTTCTTTTTTATTTTTATCACTTAGAATATCAATTTAATGATGTATTAAATTACCTTTAAAAGGGTCAACAGTCTGAAGCGATTATTTGCTAAGCTTTTGATCATATTCAAATGGCTGAGCTGAAGATCGAGTTTTAAAAGACATTTTCTCGGATGATTAAAAAAATGATGAATTAATGAAAAAAGTAAGCAACATAAAAATGTTTTAATTTTTACAAGAAATTTTTTTAAAATAATAAATAATGCACATGCTAATGTAAATTGATAATCTTAATTCCAATTTATTTAATTAATGTAAAAAGCAAGCCAAGTTGTTTCCGGAATATTCCAAAACTATTTACATCTGCCAAATTGTAGCTAACTATCTTAAATAAATAGAAACTTGTTTTGCTTCAGTTAATAATATATACCAAATGCTTATCTAAATATCTCATTAATCTTGAATAAGGTTATTTGATTATTACTGAATATCTACTCTACCATAAATAAAACGTGAATATTTTCTTCCCATCAGTTCCAAAAGAAATTTCTATATTTACAAAACTATATTTAAAAAAATATTTATTAAACGTTTTTTTTAGATACAAATTAACTTAAGTTCAATATTCCTATTTTAATTTATTTATTAATCTTCTTGTTGAATTATTTATTTACATACATATATAACATATTTGCAATACAAGAGAATATTCTGTGTATCAAATCTAATAGCAATAACAAGTTCAAAGTATGGGAACACTAATAAATGTAAATATATAGTTTTGTTAATGCTAGAAATTTATCAATTTTTTTTATTTATTTAAAATATATATATATTTAACAATATAACTCTAAAAGATGAAACTACATTATAAAATATATACACATATAACGTGCAACAAATTCTTATTTTTATTTTTGATTTTTGTGTTTTATAATTTTGTAACTATTATGTATTATTTTATATAATTCCGAAGAAATACACTTATTTTTTATTTAATTTTATATTTTTTAAATTTTGTATATATTCATCATATTTTGTAAATTCTAAAATTCTAAAAAAATACAAGCATTTAACTATATTTAATGGTATTTTAATATATGTGTATATATATATATAAATAAATATATAATTTGCATGATTTTTCTTTGCTCTGGTTCGCCCAACCGCAAAATATTAGTTATTATCAGCAGCTAATTTTGATATAATTTTTTTTGCACTATTATTTACTTATTCTATTTTTTTAATATTTATTTTATAACCCACAATTTACGTGACCGGAAGGCGGAGTTTTGTAGTTGTCGCCGTTGATTTAATGCTAATTATATTAATTGGCGATTTACTCGAGTGCATTTTGTATAAACAAATATTATACTGTATACTGAAATACAGCTCCAATAATATTGACTCATCTGAATTTACGAAATTGTTCACAAACTTTCAAAAAGTTTTGTCGAGCCTAGCCTTTGCCTTTCCATTTTGATGAAAATCCACAGTCTTCAGTTGGCCTATGCCGCTCATTTTTTTTATTTATATTTTTATAACTATTTGTATTTAGTTTACAAGCGACCTCGCATTTCTATAAACAAGCCATAACACTCATACGATATTACAAATTTATGCAGCGGGCATCAGGCAAACAGCTCAAAATTTGCCCACACTTTGGGCATTTCTATACATAACTTTAAGGAGAATGCTTTTGAGTCGGCTGGTAAATACGCTTTTTAAGTTCAAATCAATCAAAAGATTTAATAGTTTTTTTCTTTCAGTTTTAAATTAAAAAATTTAACTTGTAATAAAGTGAATATGTAATAAATATATGCCTGCAAAATTTTTTATATTATTATGTATTATATTAAAATGCTTTTAAAAACCTGGAAGTCTAGATTAAATTCTGTGATTTTTTTTATATTTTTTGTATATATTTTTCTTAATTATTTTTAAAATATTTTTCATGTTATTTTATAAATTTTTTAATTTTTAACATTTATTTTGTATATAAATAAAAAATTAGATTATTATATAAAGCTTTTTTATAATTTAGAAAAATACAAATAAGTGCAAGTTTTCCTTTTTTTAGTAAAGTATCCTATATATTTTACTTTTATTTTAAATATAATTTTTATATTGTAAATAAAATGCCATTCCTTTTTAAAATTAGATTGTCAACTTTAAAAATCGCATATATTAACAATATCAAGCATCGTACAACTGCACCCTTTCCATGCTTTTTATATCTATGGACTCTAATAAAAATACATAAATAATTACAACACTTATTTATTATTTATGAAAATTGCAAATTCAACTATGGACACAAAGCACTGAGCTGACGTCAAGACAATAAAAATCAGAGTGTAACAATAAAAAGATTAGCAAAAAAAAACAATGAAAAAAATACGCGTAGACAAACAAAATAAATTATTTAAATTGTGTAAATATTAAATAAAGTTTACTACACTTTGTCATTTTTTTATTTATATATTTTTTTCTGCTGATTATTGCAATTTTTATAAATGGCAAAAGGAAAACAAACTAAAAAAAATTAAAATAAAAAGCTGCACGGAATTTCAATTAATCTGGGCGAGGTGTGTTTAAAACGTAATGCACATTTTTTTTAAAAATATTTTTACTTAATAATAATTACAATAAAAATGAAAAGAAAATAGGGAATCAAACATTCGTTATACCTTTAGGGCACACCTCGCTTATTATTATTTTATTTTAAGTCCAATTCTTTTTGCATTCAATTAGCTTTTAATTACAAATTATTTTTTATGCAAACTATATTTGATTAAAAATTCAATTTACTTTTTTTTTCTTCTTTTTGTTTCAATTCAAATTATTATGTTTTTCTGCTTCTTCTGCCTTTTTTTTGAATTTCTGATCCACAAACGAAACGGAATTTACATTTTTCGCAACTCTGTTTTTGTTTTTGGTTGTTTGATGCATGTTGAAAGCTGCGATTGCTTGAGATACATGCATAATTAAATTGCATAAAATCAAATTTATTTCACTTTTATGAGCGGCATTTGTACGCTCGACAATGTACAGCAGATACACAGAGATATCGGATATCTATAGCTACAGCGAGAGCGACAGCGATACGTATCTCGAATTGTTTGACATGCAAATCGTTTTGTTTATTTTTTCAGTTTCGAGCAATATTTGATTTAGTTTTATTTTTTTTTATTATTTTTAGCTGCGGTTACACTCTCTCGCTCCTCTCCCTCTCTCTAATTAGCTTTTCTAGTTGTCCGCTGACATTCATTGCAATTTGTGTGAAAATTAAGCGACAACACTTCATTTTGCCATGCAATCGGCGTTTGCAAATTAAATTAAATTCTAAACAAATTTCGCATTTGTTTTGGTTGCTGTTGTTGCTTCAGCTTCGCCGTGACAGTTGCAGCTGACTCATCGCCAACAATCGAATCCGACGCATCTCTGGCAGCGGCTGATCGTGAGAGTTTTGCAGTTGGAACAAGTTTCTTTACGTCAAAGCTTGATTTATTCAACTAAATACAAGAGTTCCTAATGACTTAAATATATATTTCAGCAAATAATTCTTACACATTATTTGTATGCAAATAATGATTTTTATTTATTTTTTTAAATACTTAAAGTAATTATATATTAGAATTATATGTTTAAGTATTTAATGCATTTAGTATGACTTACATATGAAACATAATTTTGTATTTTAATATTTTACACAATGATTAAATATAAAATTTAAAATATATAAATAATTTAACCATATAATTTTTTTTCTTAATTTTCATACTATTTTTTTTGTTTCTGTACGTAAATTTCAGCTTTCTTCTTCAGCTTTCTTTCTCTCTCTCGATTTTTTCTCTATATTCTACTTTTCTCTCTCCTTATTTCTCTCTCTCTCCCTCTCTCTCTGCAGTCTCTCACTATATTTGATTCATTCTTCTTCAGCTTTCTTTCTCTCTCTCGATTTTTTCTCTATATTCTACTTTTCTCTCTCCTTATTTCTCTCTCTCTCCCTCTCTCTCTGCAGTCTCTCACTATATTTGATTCATTCTGATTAGTCATTGATCATGAGAGAAGAGAAAGACACATGTGTAGCAGGGAAGCAAGAGGGTGTATCATAACTTCTAAAATTAATACAGGAAACAGAGATATAGAAAGAGCTTGTGACTGTGGTTGAGCATAAAGTAGAGACCATTTGGAATGGCCTTTGCAGAGAGCAGTGGGAGGTGGCAACAAGAAGGCGCCCTTTAAAGTAAGGGCACCAAACACTCACGAATACATTTTTATTTTGCTTTTCGACTACTTTTGAAACTAGGTTAACAGACGGCGCAATGTTATAAATGCTCGAGTTGATTCATAAGCCTAAAACTGTAACCAATTCTCTCTTGGGGTTGGGTTGACACTGAAGCAACGTACATAAACAAATCGGATTAGTTGACAAGCAACAACAGAAAAGAGTTTGGGTAAAAAATAAATAGAAAAAAATCCAATTAGTTGTGCACCGTCGTGCAATGGCAACACTTTTAAACTGTTGTCAGCTCAAAGATACACACAAGTATCTGTAGCTGTATCTGATGCTGTAGCTGTATCTGTATCTATTTGATTTGATGGATGTGTGGCATGCGTAAGAATTTATGTTGTATTGGCTTGATCGATGGACCGCACATTGATTTATGCCTCATGCAAAAATGCTGTCGGTCAGACTGCCTGGCGACTGCCTGGCAACTACCTAGCCTAAAATGCTTAAGCCGACACCTGCGCACACCTGCAGGGGAAAACCCAGCGACAGACAGGTAGGCGACATGGTAATGAACCTCTAAAATCCACGCCTCACTGCCAAAGCCGAGCTCAGCCAAACGCATTCAAGCAGAAAGCGAAAAGGGCTACAATAATATTGCTCTCTATGCGAATCGCCAAGGTAACAATAGGGCCTAAGCAAACAGGGCACATTATCATAATCACCAATAAAATTTGGACAGCAGCCGAGGCTGGCTTAGCCGGCGACTCAACAGGTTGCAGATTGCCAAAAACAGTTCAGCTTTGCTCTCTAAGACTTCCTCGCTCGCTGCCCTCGGCGATTTCTGCGTACTCCCAGGCGAGGCGCATATCACCCGCATTTGCTCAATCACTGTAATTTAATCAGTATTGTGGACAGAGTGCGGTCTCGTTTCTTCTTCTTGTTTTTGTGTTTTTTTTTCGGGGCCCAGCATAAAATGCACAATCTGCATCTCGAAAACAAGAGAGCAAGGCATCTACTTGGAGTGGGGGTAGCACCCCATGCTAATCGCTGTCGAATTACGAATATATAACATTTTTTTTTTTTTGCATTTTTATGAGGGGGGAGGAGGGTAGGGGTGAGGGATGTTAGATACTGCTGCGGTTGGGCTTGCAATTAGGCATTTAGTCACGCCCTGATTTGACATTGATATTTTGCTGCAGATGCAATGCAACTGTATAACTATGCGGGTGAGAGAGGGAGCGGGAGAGCGCAGCGCATCGTTGATATGAATAACAAATTCATAAGAAAATCTCAGTCAAAGAGATGCAAATGCTGAGTTCTATATGATTAATTATTATATATAAAAAATGTTGTTAGATTTTTCATATATAAATTTCTTATATAAGTAGATTATAATTGGCATATACAATAGTATATATACTTATATAAATATATATTAGTATATTAAAATTTCAATATGAACTAGTCACTGTGGTCTGCGGCTAAGTCAATGTCATGGCAGTATATTCATATGTAGCTGCTATAGCTGATATCTTTACTAAAAAAACTTGCCTACTATATTCTCAAAATAAAATTTGACTTATAAATGTTTATTTAAATTAAATTAAAATTTATTTTTGCATTAATATCTGGTCTTACTGTCTGCAGGGCCAAGCCTAAGCCAGTTTCTTCCTCAAATTGTTTTTGCAAATTAAAATTTTTTTTATTATTTATTATTATTAATAAGAAAAGTATTTTTTAAAAAATATATAATAATCAAGCATACATTTAAGTATTTGCCTAATATCTTTTTTCATACTCTGAAATCAACTGGAATCTTTAAGCTGTTCAAGCATCAGCTTTGCTTGCTCTATTAATTTCAAAACAAACTCTCAGCAGCAGCAATATTTATGACAATTTGTGAATGCACAAATTGTATTAAGCTTGGCACAACAAACACACGCACACACACACACAACACTGTGAAGCACTTGTGTCACTTAATTAAGTCGGCGTTTTATTGTCGTCGCTCAAGTTAATTACTCAACGCTCGAGCCCGAGCAGCTTTCAACTACCAACTGATGCTTCAGCATCCAGCAGCCAACATCCAGCACCTGCTGCTCATGCCACGCCCACTGGTTGGCAGGCAAGTGAGCATAACAATTCCTCGACTGCTAGCAACTTCTTTCAGCAGCTCGGATTGGGTCGTGGCAGGAGCTAGACCAGGGCAAGGGCAGGCTGGCAGTCTGGGAGTCTGGGAGGCAGCTGGGTGGTTAGCTCTGCACTTTGGCGCATTTGTTGATTCGCGCACTTGAACAACATGGCAACCCGGGCAGCAGTCAGCCGTCAGTCTTCAGCTCTTATCTTAATGAGTTTTATGCATCTAATTAAATAAATTGCACCTCTCCGAGGCGCCATGACAACTGAGCCGCAGCAATAGCAGCAGCGGCAGCGGCAGCTCTCAATTATTTTTTTTTTTTGGGCTAAATGTGAAATGCACTTGTAATCCATGTAGCCCCAACCCAAAAAGTGGCGCCACATGTGGCAGCCACACCCAAAAGGCGATATTCAATTTTAATTACAATTTTTTTTCAATTCAATTTTGTTAAACTTATATACTTATATAAATATATATATATATGTGCATGTATATATATATGTATTTATTTTAATCAACCGCGCCCAGTTGAGCGACTACAGATTGTTTTTTTGTGCTCGCATTTATTTATTTACTTACTGGCAAAGCTCTCAGCGTCGCATTTTCAATTTTTCGCTTGCAAATTGGAAAAGTTCAAACGCGCAGCGAGCCAAAGAGCCAGACCCCAATTCCAAACATCCCAAATCCCAAATAGCCGTACCCCCCAAGTCCCACAGTGCCCCATGGCCGAGTGTGCCCCGACAGGAACTGACCAGACATATGCATGAGCTCAAAAGCTACAGATAAATGCAGCAACAACTGCAGCTGAAACTGCCAAACCAATGCACAGTGGGCCAAAGATTGTGAGAGAATCATTACAACAATAAATAAGAAATTTGTTGAATTATAAACAAATATTATTTTAATTTATATTATTCATTTTAATATTTTGTATTATTTACTAAAGAAAATATATTATTTATTTAATAAATAATTTGTATTCATTTTTTTTATTATTTTATTATTGCTTAGCTCATCAAAACATTAGATTTATTTTTTTAATTATTAAGAATTTATCACATATTTTACATTTCTTAGAGACAAATATATTTATTTTATACTTAAAAAAACTATAATTTTAGGTAAATTTTTAAGTAAATATTGAATTATTTATTTATTTAAATATTACAAAAAAAATATTTCAAGATATTTTAGTTTATTTTACATATTTTTGTATAATTTAAAATGCATTAATTTAGAAATTTAGATTTAATTTTTTTAATTGTACTATAAAAATAGAGTTTTATTTCATTTATTTTTATTACCTGCCTTTATAATATAATTTAAATAATCAGAATTAACAATTTACAACATTTATAAAAGTAGTTTAATTTTACAAAATATAAATGGTAAAATACTTAATATTTAATTATTCCTTAATGATTTATTCCTAAAATGTGCTTTGCATTATCTTTTTAATTTGATAACATTTTCAGCCACTGTGCAAATTGAAATTTGTTGTTATAGTAGCGCATTTACATACACATTCCACAAAGTACACACATACACACTCACATGCACACACACAGAGAGACTTTTGCTCACACATAGCCTTTCACATACTTATTTTGAACATTTCGCCATGTCCGGCAAAGCGACGTCAATGACAAGCCCCGGCTGGCTGAGTGACTGTCTGGACAGCTCGACAGACTGAGAGACGGACTGACTGAGTGACTGACCAATGCCATAAAAGTCGCCGCCTGTGCTGCCTAGATAGTGTGCCCTGCAGCTTTATGCATGTGTCTGTGTGTGTTGGTGTGTGTGTGTGTGAGTGTGTGTGAGCTGATTGATTGATTATTTGTTCCGCATCACTCACCTGGAAAATTCAACTGAAGTGGCAACTTTAATTAATTTGCTTATATATACACATGTATATATATGTACATGTATATGTGGCAGCCAAGTTGACTGTCTGCAACACACACACACATGCGTACTTATATATAAGTCTGTATATAAGCACCACAAACAACAGTTAATACATAAGCTTGCAAATTAATTGGTTTAACGTACAGACAGGTGAGGCCTGAATGCGTCTGGGCCTTGATTGGGCCATCAATTGGGCTGCGCCAAGCTTTATTAAAATGGCAACAAACGACTTATATATATGTATATCTACATATATACTTATTTGAATATACACATATGCCATATTTAAAGTTCATGGCGAATTGCCATGAATTTTGACCCATTTTATGCACAAGAACTTATTTGTCTATATAAATTAATTACATTTTTAATTGGTTTAGTTAACACTGAAAGCGATTTGATGTGGAAAATGTTTCATTTTTATTTAGAACTAAATGTTTATAGAAAAAATTCGAAAAATTTTAATTAATATTAAAAAATAGGTTTAAATGTATATATTTTTTTATATTAAGAATGTATGTATACATATAATAAAACTCTTTTATAAATAGAATAATTATGATATGAAAATACATTTCGATTTTTTTAATTGTGTTTAATTGTATAAAGCAAAATTTGAATATATATTTTCATTTGAATTTGTTAAATCAATTTTATTAACTATGTAACTTAAAAATAACTTTTTTAGAATATAAGTTAAGTAAAAAAAACTTTCGAGCTTTCTTTTTAAACAAAACCATCAAAAGACACAAATAAATTGCAAAAGTAATCGAATTAACATATTCAAGTTTAATTTTATATAAATAAACAAAATGAAGAACTAAATAATTCTATAATATATTCTATTGTTCATTGCATATTTTTATATTTTCGTAATTTATATTTACATACATGTTAATTAACATAAAAACTCTTTGATATCTTTGATATTAATGAATATATTTATATCAAACAAATCAGCTCAGTTTATTAAAGCTAATTTGGATGGGGGAAAGGGCCAACAACTCTAATCCCTTGATCTAGCAGTTGCTTTGAATGCCATTGATTGGTAAGGCTCAATTTCATGGGATGCCCATAAATTTTTCGGAGCTCAGACAAATGAAATAGGTTATAAAGCAGGCCGTCGAAAACTGAAACAGAGATCATTTATAAAAATTATTGTTTATTTCCAATTAAAATAACAGTTATTTTTTCACACTTCTAAGCCTATCGGGCGACAAGAGAAATAGATAAATATGCAGAGAGGTGATAGAAATCCCAGAAATATAACAAATCGAGTCTAATAATTTAGCGTGCGCCAAAAACTACCGTTGTACGTTCAAAATTCCAGCATCTCTTGGCCTTATAACAATAGCGTCTCACATATTCGGCTGATTTGTTTATGAGTGTATTGTTGTTGTTGTTTACCGTTTGTTTCCATTTGATATGCCACCGACCACCTTCTTATTAGTAGCGATGTGCTGAGCGCTTTATGGCATATTAAATGCTTTATCATTTCATGTATACGAAATATAAATAAAAACTTATTTTCGAACTTTCTTTGGCAGCTCTCGTTTCACCCGCTGCTGGCAATCTATTTCTTATTTAACACTCAGCGATACTTTTCGCATCTCATTGATTACAAACGAGATAATTATGTTAAGAAGAAGAAGAACAAGTCACACTGTGATTTCTAGATCGCTAATTGCTGATAAATGCAACTCTTTCTGAATTTATAGCCTGCGAGTGCGAAATGCTGCTATTTGACCTTCTCTCTCTCTCTCTCTGTCACTCTCTCTACTTCTCTCTTTCTCTAAATGGCAATGACTCAGTCGTATGCAATTGAAAGCTGACTGACAGCCTGTCAATCGCAATCAGTTGACTTTAATTTGTGGCCAGATTTATTACTACTTTTTGGTTGGCTATAATTATGTTGAAGAGCGCAGTCAGGTACATATATATATATATACATATATATATTTATTATCATATATATATTTCTTTAGCTAAGTGCTTTAAATAGAGTTATTTGGGATTTCATTTGATAACCAAAAAATATAAAATATTTTTTAAGAGAAATTATTTATATTATAAATTGTTAATAAACTATCTTTAATCATTTTTACATTTTTACATTTTTGATACCTTTACCGCTTGAATTATAATTAACTTAATTCAAATTAATTTATATATTAATCAAAATATATATATAAATTAATATTCCTATTTTATTTTTAATTTGTCTTCATGTGTTTATTAAATATTTTTTAATTTTTTATTATGATATTTTAATTTTTTTTAAATAATGACATCATAAATATAGTTAAATATTATTTAATTAAGATATATTTACTTTTAATTAAAATATATATTATTTTTATTTGTTACACTATTTATTAATATATTTAGAAAATATTGTAAATAGTTTTTATATTATATATATTTAAATCACTTTTTTTGTAACTATAACAAATAGATACACATACACATAACTCGAAAACCCTTATTATATTCGCACATGATTTTCAGTTTATTATAACTATATTCGTCTTAGCGAGCTCACATATTTAGAAAGTCATTTAACAAGTCAAACAAGCCTCGCAGTGCCCCTCTCTCTCACTCACTAGTCTTACAGGGGTCGTAACTCTGAAAGAGGCTTTATCATATAATAAAAAAAAGAGAGAAAAAAACGCATTAGCTTCTCAACAGCTAAACGAGCGCAACGTTGGCCCAGCGGCAATTGGCAGACAGATGCGATGCGGAGAGTCCGATATGATGCCGTGTGCTGCAGCTAATATAACCCTAAGGTGTTGCTCAGGTCCTAAAAGGTGCTGAACTGCTTATTTAAATGCAACACCAATTTATTGTCAACGGCAGCATTTCATTCATTGTCCTGCCGCATAATCCTTGAATGGGCTGCATGCCCCTAAGGCGGTTCCTTAACGCGTTTGCGACATATCTGACGACCGACTCGCTGACTTCGACTCCGACTCCGACACCGACACCGACTTCTTGCCTCGCCTTAACGACTTCCGTTCGAGCTTTGCGCACGCGCAGTTCGCTGCTCGCAGTCTGTGGAACTGAGCGCCCACAGTTTTTAATGATAATCTCTTGAGTTATGTGTTTTTAAATATAATTTCGTTGTTGGCGTGCAGACGACGGCCCCATAATTCACATAGCGCCAAGTCACGAACTGTCAGGCAGCCTCAGCTTCGGCTCCAACTACAGAACTTCAGCTCCTCCTGGCTACAACTGTCCAAGTTGAGTTTTTGGCAGCGTTTGCAGCATATTACAGCACGTGAGGCACTCCCACGGGCAAACAGTTCGTTCGCATCTCATTAATTGGGCTCATAAAGTAATGGCAAGCGAAACGCATCTCGGCCAAATTCTTTAGCTGTGCGTGACTGCTGGGCATTCGTAAGCGTTGCGTTTAACTTTTTCACAAGCTCTTGCCGCAAATTTGGCACCCAATTTATCAAACGAGAGCACTTTTCAGTTCTCAGCTCACAGCAGCCGTGGGAAATCCATCAGGTTGTATGTAGGTGACTGAGTCAGGCGTCAGTCTAGCGCTAATAATGCTCCTTAGCCTGTCCGATGCAGGCAGCGATGAGGAGCAGCTGCAGATCCTGTCGTGTAACTTGAGCTCAAGGGTCGCACAAAAATCCAGCCAGCAGCACCCCCTTTCGGGTAGCCACATGCTGAGCGTGTGCTTCGACTGTGTGCAATCGAATCAAATCAAATCAAATAAAATTAAAATCCACTTTGAGCCTATTAAAGTGTGCCAGCGTACAACTTTCGTCCTTCGTCCGGGCAACTGTCACACGCCGTCGTTAGTTTTAATTGACATGCAAGTCAGCGTCCAGCCGACATGTCAATCAAATGTGCAGCCTGCCCAGGCGTTCGCCCAGTTATTCGTACTGCTTTAACAATTCCACCCCCCACCCGCTCTATAGGCAAATGCTTAGCTACCTCCCTGACAGCCTGCTAGCCCGTCAGCCAGCCTGCCTCCCCCTGTTCGCCTCATTATGTTGCTGTCAGTCTGCGGTTTGTTGACACACGCGTTCAGCTCAACACTCGTTCGACTTACAGCTGCAATGAGCAAAGCTGCTTCGCCTTATTCTCTCCTCTTTTTGGCAGTTCGTGTTTTTTTTTTGTTAAGCACTAAATTGTGGTTTTATTAATTGGTCGTCTCTGGGGAGTTGTTTGTGCTGTAAACTAATTAGGCTCAAGTGCTAAATACATATATTTGTATCTAATAAGCAATTGGGCAAGGCAATAGGATTTACATTTGAAACTAATAAAAAATTTAATAATAATAATAATAATAGAAATAATAAATGTATTTTTTGTAATATATAAAGTATTTATAAATATATTTGAATTAATATTATTAATGAATATCAAATATCATTTATTAACTTTCTAAAAAAAGAAATATAAAATGAATTTTTTATATATAATTTTTATCTCTTATGTAAAGTTCTTTTAATATACGTAAACAAAATTAATTTATTCTTTTTGTAATTGAAATCATTTTAAAAATGATATAGATAAAAAATAATAATAATATAAAAGATAACAATTAATATAGTTTTTAAACTAATTTAATATTGATAAATATTAAAAAGTATATATATTTTTTAATAAAAAAAATGCTGAAAGGAGTTTATGGAGTTGTAAAATGAAATTTTTCTTTTAAATTCAAATATTTATAAATTTTTGAAATTTAAATAATTTAAAAAATATAAGTTTATATTATATTATATTATTTTAGTTTTATTTTATTAAAACATATTTATTTACTTTTCCAGCTTAGAATACTTTAAATTATATAATATATATATACAAGTATCTATATGCATATCTATATATATAATTGATATATATGAACAGTTTCTTCGTTAATCTAAAATATTTTCTTAATCATTTGAACTATAGACCTACTGTATATATATATAATATGATAAATGAATTATAAAGTATATACCCAACATTCTTATGATCATGCCTATGCATCTATTTCTGATATTCATTTAATTCAGTTTGAATTTTATTATTATTCTATTATTTTGTTTACAAATCGAAGAGGAATCGAGTCACGTTTGCGAGGCGTCTGCCATATGCTGAATGCCGATTCGAAGTTAATAGGCCAATAATTGCTGTCCGTGGCAGAGACAGAGACGGAGACAAGCTGCCACACACTGTGTGTGTGGCAAGAGTTTGCGCAACAAATTGCTTTGAATGTGCTCAAGAAAACAGAAAGCCACAAAGCGTTGTAACAGCTCAACGTCTGGACAATTGCCAATTCAATTGGTGGCGCGATCGGCAAGGGAAAAGTACAACTTGAAGAGGCAGGAAGAGGGGCGTGCTGGAGAAGTGTTGTCAAGTGCACTGCCAGCTGCCTTACAACACTGGCCAAGAGCTGCAAATGAACATAATGCTAGACAAAGGCAATGCTTCCTAGTATTTCAGTAAAATTTCGTATGCTTCGCTGAGCTCAGATGCAGCTACATATTTACACACTATTCTACAAATATTATATATATATATATATATATATATTTATATATATGTGATAAATTTCTTGTTTGTGTGTCTTGCTTGGTTTTGTTAAACAATTTGTTTGCTCTGTCACACGCACATTGTGCCGGCCCAGAGAGCTGCTAATTGCACTTGTTGATTGCCTGATAATAGGTTGCTCAGCCATCTTTCAGTCGCCCTCTCGGCTCCTCAGCAAGGTTGCATAAGTGCCAATGCATAAGACAAACTTTTGTCCACACTCACACACACACACTCAGCGTCTATGGCTAGAGTTGGGCGTGTCAGCGACGCAACTAAATGGGCGTACGCTTGCCCCTAACAATGGCGCACATGCCCTACACGTTGTTGCCTCAGCAGCAGTAGCAGCAGCAGCAGTTGCAACAGTTGCAGCTAATGCTGCCACTGTCATCGCAAACAGACTTAAGTAGGTAATTTGCAACTAATTTTCAAGTGCGCAATTCAAGTTGAAGGCGAGTGTGTGTGCTTGTGTGTGTGTGTTGACACGCATTGCGAATTGCTCATACGCAGCGTTGTGCGCCAGCAGTTATTGTCGCTGCTTGTTGTTGTTGTTGTCGTGTCAAGCAGGTGTCCGCTTATAATTAGAGTAGCCCAACATACCAGAGCCAACTGTTGGCTCAGTAATCATAATATTGATAAAGTGAGTGCGTTTCAAGCAGAAAGAAGACTTTGATTACATTTGACCAACAGCTTTAAGAAAGGGATCTTTATAGTGATAGGCAGTGTTAGCAGTCGCTAAATGTTTCAATGTAAAATTGTTTACAGATGTGGCGCTAATTTATTTTTTGTATTAATAATTAAACATTGAATTAAATATATTTAATTTTTTTTATAACTTTGAATTAACTATTATCGATATCTATTTTTTCTCTTTATGTCATAAAAAAAAAATTCATTTAAAAGATCTATGTATATACTTGATAGTAAATATTTTTTAAATTAAAAAAAAAAAAAAAACAAAATTAAGAAAGAATCAAATTCAAATCTCTAAGATAAAAAAGTATAATGTTTATAATTTTTGAATTATGTTGAGTACATTTTTAACAAATAACTTTAAGCTTAATTAAATCAATTTATTTGCTATTAACTCTTTCTCCCCCTTCTGTTGCATTTCCACGTGAATAATTCACAAAATTACTCAACTTTAAAGAACCCACACTTGACTTCTGCCAGCCACGCCCGCTGCAATTGACAACGCCCACCAGTCAGATCATCCCCCAATCTCTCAGCCTTCTTCAAATTCCATTTGCCAAATAATTTGACAAGCAAAAAAAACATATTTTTTATATTAGCAACGCAATGGCAGCCAGGCTAATAAAATTGCCAAAAGCGTATAAAATTAAATAATAAAATAAAATCATAAAAAAAGAAACAAAATTGAAATGGAAAACAGCTGCCAGGCAGAGGCAACAGACGCAGTCAGTGCGTGATTTCCGCACAGCAGAGTTCAAATGTACGCGCCATTAAATAATTTCCGCCCTCGCAGAGCCCCAGACTCTGCGACAAGCAGAGCGAAAACCCTCCAGAGTCGCGCTGAAGTTTCACAAATGAACTAGAAATATTGCTAACCAAAAAATCCGTAGCGCATCCAAAAACTGGAAATTGAGAAACGCACGCCGATTTCACTGAAAATTTGTAAGAAAAAAAAAACGAGAAGAGAAAAAAAAACATAGATGTATTCGAAATAAACTAATGTTTGGGTCCATTATGCAGAGCTGGCTATTAAAAGCGCGGCAGCTTAGTTAAAGCCATCACAAAATTAGGGTACATAGCGGTACTTATTATTATGGGTGTTAACGGTTTCGCAGCGCCAGCTAGACGACAGACTTTGCAAGCCAAAAAAAAAAAAAACAACAACAGAAACAAACTAGCTAAAAACAAAAACAAAACTCGACGGTCAACAACAATTTTTGGTTCGGACTCGCTCATCGGGAATAATTTAAAACAGAAACCAAATGTCATTCGCGTGGCTTTTCAACTAACATATTTAAAATTATGCATAACACTTAAAAATCAACGCATTTATTTATTTCACTTGGCGTATGTTTTATATATATTTTGTTTTTTTCTCAAACGATGGATCAGTTTGACAACAAACGTCGCCAAACTGGTTTCGAACCGAGAGCGGGGAAAAAAGCAAACAAAATTTCGAAAATGTTGCCGTTGTTCGAAATTTAAAGCTCATAAATAGTATTGGGTTATCTTTTAAGCTCGTACACCGGACAAGGGAGCGGCTGGCTGAGGTTTGCGTCGATCTGGCTTCAGTTAGTCTTTGATAATCGGCGCTGCTGCTGCTGTTGCAATGCTTTTGATTTTTTGATTTTTTTTGGGAAAAATATTTCAAGTCTTAATTGTTGTTGCCGTTTGGTGGAAAGTGAAGTTGGGTTTGCTTTGTACAGTTAGTTTGTCGTAGGTCTGTGTGAAAGCCAAGTGAATACTGACCTCGCCTAATAGAAATTCATGATTAACTTAAGCACAGCTGAGCTAAGGTATCCAATAATATGTCTTATGAAAATCAGATATAAATTTTAATTATAAATGCAGAAGTTGGGCAACGATCATTCTTAATGTAGAAATGTGGTGAAAATACTTTTACATAATATTAAGAAGTTAAAAAAGCTAAATAAAGATTATAAAGCCGAACTTAATTAAATAGATATTTTTCTAAAAATATAGCAGAACTCGAGCATTAAACTTATTTTTATTTAAGGTTACATAACTTATCATTTTGCTTTACTGCATTTTTTATTTATTTATTATATATATAAATATATTATATTCTAATTTTTTATGGCAATTTGCAAATTTTTTTTTTCTATTTATATTTTTAAGTGATTCATTAAATATTTCTATATTTGCGTTTAGTATTTTTCATTATTATTGAAACCTTCTTATATTATTATTATATTATTTCGACTTGATAAATTATGAGATATACCTAAAATACCTTTAAATATATTAGTTCTTTAAATTATATTATTAATTAGTTAATAAATGCGTAAAATCTTTGTTTATACAACATTTTGGTTCATTTAACCCACTGTTGCCCCTTTTCTATTATTGGTCTCATAATTTTCATCAGACATATCTGCACTCGAAACTGCTAGCGCCTTTAGAGCACAATCTCACATGCTTGCCATTCTCTGAGATCCTTTCGAACTTATCTTCGTTCGATTTAGCACCCGCAACCGCAGACAATTCTGTGGAAAACGCGACAGGCAGTCTGCATATGTGGGCAAAGGGGCTTATGCGATCGGTCGTGGCTAATCTTATCGCTGGCGATGCAACTAGCGATAAGCAGTTGTTCAAATCAAACGAACCGCAAGTGACAATTAGAGAAACAACAATTCTCAGTGCACAGTAGTCGCTGCAATGATGACCTACACCGAGGCATTGTCTAATAAATACCGCAAGAAAAAAACGAGGACTAAGGGAAACAAGACTTGATAAAAATCAAAATCGTAAAATGGTACGTAAAAATGCGAGGCCAACTAGCTGAGAGAGTGTGTGTGTGCATAGTTCTGGGAACAGGCAGTGGCTAAAAGCAACTCCTACGACTTGCCTGCCGCACATCCTGTGGCAAAGGTGGCAAAAACGCGCTGCTACCTGCAAAAAAAAAAGAAGAGAAATATATGTATAGCATAGTCCCTAGTTGGGTGTAAGTAAAGATTTATTATGCTATACATTTCATGAATGTGTCGAGGGGCACAGCTGAATGTTTACGTGTGTGTGCGTGCTAGGGTTTCCCTAGAAAACTGCAGCAGCAACAACAACAACAGCAGCAACGCCAACACCAACACCAACAACACACGAGCACAAAAGGTGCGCATCATAATGGCTGACAAAAAGTCGGCCTTAGCCTTTAATAGCGCTGAGTTTAACAGCCAACACAAACACCACACACACACACAGGCACACACATTTACATACACATACACAGGCAGAAAATGGCGACATTCCGCACTTCAATTGAAATGGGGCTTCCTTGGCATTCGCATTGGCCGCCACACATACGAAAAAAAGTGAAACTATTTTAGATTCTCTTGTTTGGTTAAGCGTTTTAAAGCCTGTCTGCCACTTGTGCGCCTTTTTCTCTCTCACACTCTCTCTCAAATCTTTTTTTTACTGCAAACCTGGCAAAGGGCCTAGCAACTGGCAACTGGGCATATGCAAATGCCAATTAACATAACAAAAAATAAAAGAACTTTGCATTTGTCTGTGTCGCTCTCATACTTATACATCCATCATATCTGCATCTATATATATATTTATATATAAGTATGTTTGTGTCTGAAAATAGAGACATGCTATCAACGGGGCCTTGGGCCATAAATGCAGACTCAGGTGTCGTCTCATGTGTTGCGTGGGCGGCCAAACGCGAGATAATTATACTAACTGAATACCTGAATACCTGTAGGCAATCTAAGCAGAAATATTACTCTACACCCTATCCTTGGAATTGGCAAGGTGAGTGCATATAACTAAGGATAAGAAGTAACTAAAATTTATTTTATAAAATTTATTAAATGTTATTTTTGACTGAATTAAAATACTTCTTAAAAACTAAGTAATATTTATTAAAAATTTATTTTTTGACGTCATAAAAATTTTTAAGCGTTTATTTGTATTAGTTTTTAGTTTACAATTTTTTGAATATGTTTAAAAAAAGCAATACGCCAATTGAAAACTTCTGCTTGAAAACTTATTTGAGTTTTGAAGAGATTCCACAGAAAAATTTAAAAAAATGTTATTATTTGCCTTAAACTTGAAAAGCTTTGTTAGTGATGACTAAATAAATATTTATTTTATTTATTGCGGCATTATAATAAATATTATATAAATAATTATTTATTTATATTATTAAATTGTAATATGTGCACAAATTTATTTTTAGCTATATTTCATATTCAATTTATATTTATGATTTTGTTATTTACAGCCTCTACGTAAAAATTGATAAGCTTTTGACTTAAAATTTAAGCAATTTTGTCGTTTGAAAAATATAAATATTATCACGTATTTATAAATATTTTTAGAACTTTCTACCTTCATTAGGTTTTCTAATTGCCTTAAAAGTACAGCATATCTAGTAGCACATCAGCGGGTTAAGCCTTTATTTCATGGATTCCTCCACCAGCTGTTGGAAAGACAGTCGCATTTGGCATCGTTCTAATATGCGCAGGCAGCCAACAGCATCCAGGCACATCCAACAGCAACGCATTGATGTAGATTATGTTGGACAGCAGCCAGTCAGACGTCAGTCCGTGCTCAACCCCAAAAAACAAAAACAAAATAAAAGGTAAATGGTAAATGGTAAATGGGGAAACGGCTGGCACTGTGTGGGCGCATAAATTTTTTACTCACTGTGTTGATATGAAATATGAATTCGTGATAATGTGTGCCGAGAGACCCCAGGCCAGGCAGAGTGTGAGAAATCTGTGTCTGTGCGATTGATACTTGTCTACAGCAACATAAAGAGGATGTGAAGATCTCATAAAATGAGTCATATATACAAAATGCCATGGGAACACTCATTAAACACATTAAAGGTAAAACGTAGCAAAAGGCGTTTGTCTATGTGAGAGCATCGTTAAATTTAAAATTATTAAAATATTGAAATGGCTTATTGTCATATAAAGGGTGTATTTAAGGTTTATTATTATATAAATATGTTAAAAATAAATAAAATAAATTAAGAGTATTAATTTCTAAACTTACTATTCAGTTATTTTTGTAGAAATTTAAATTGAATTAAAAGCTAAATATTTTTTAGTTATTTTAAATGTTAAACAAAAACCAACAAATCAAACAATTTTTCTTTAATTAAAAACATTAATATTAATTAATATTTGTTAAATTAAAAATAAAAATATTAGAATATGCTAAATTAATAATAATTAAAAGAACTTAGTTTAACTTAAATTAAATTTTAATTTAGACATTGTAGCTTGAAATATCCAAATTTAAACTAAGCTAACATATACAAAATAAATACAAAATCCTGTAAAATCGTAAAAACGTTTATTTCCAAATTTAAATATATTTGAATTCATAAATGACAAACTGATCAAAACAGCTGCCTTTTGGAAGTAAATTCCGCTCTTATCTGAGTCTAAAGACAATCAAAAAGCACTTCAGTCCCTTATAGTACTCCTAATACTGTGTTGATTATCTAATCAGACTGCACTTAGATGAGTTTGATGAGTCTGCGACCTACAACGACAAACCTAATGCTTAGGTTAGGTTGGAGCAACCTGTCCAAAGCTGTAAACAAGCGTAACAAATCGAAATGGAAACCCAACTATGCCATCCACTTACCAATTCGGTTTCTTTTTTTCTTTTTTGAGTGACAACCAACGCAAACAGCGAGCCAATTAATATTCATAAGAATTTTGTTACGCTGCCGCCATAAAAAAAACGTATACCGAAATCCAAATAATAATAAAAATAAAAAAAATCTACATAGTCACCGTCACAGTCTATCGCAGCAGCGGCCCAAATCCAAAGGCCCAAAGCACTTACCACAGCCAACACACACACGCACACACACAGGGCAGTTGAGTGTGGGGTCTGTAGTGGAATAAAATGTATAACAAACGTAACGAATCGAATGTTTTAGGCCTGTTCCAGTGTCCATCCAAAAATCACTGGGCTGCTGCATACGCAGCGAAAAACTCGACTTGAAAACTCGTCGAAAAGTGAAAATCACACACAAATACATACACACACACACACTTATTGAGAGTGTAAATTCGTCATGATGACGTCACGGCATCCAAATTGATTATACATACAGCCAGCGTATCCTTTATTTTTGCATGCAACATAACGCCCCTTCCAGCTGGCAAACCAACCCCCAAAGCAGCTGCCACAGCAGATATATGCACACACACATATATATATATATATATATATATATATATATATATATATATATATATATATATATATATATATATATATATATTTATAAAGCCAGTTTAGCTTTGGCTTTGCAAATCTCAAGTGTTGTTTGTGCCTATAAATTACATTTGCTATGAATAAACATTTTGACAGATTTTTGGTTATTTCTTTTATTATTATCATTTTCTTTCAATTTTATAGTTTCTGTCTTTTTTTCTGGGGCAACTCTTTAAAAATTTAAATCTTTGTATATTTTGTTTCGTTTTTTTTTTTTTTTGGATTAATGTCGTTTGTTTTAAGGCGCGACTCGATGATTTAGGAATCAGACTAAAAGCCATAAATATTATTGGATATGCATATGCATAACTGTTGTTGATATATTTACTACTCTATGTATATATATCTCTGAATGTATTTGAAGGGTCTTCAACCTGTTCACAACTTGTCAAAGCCCAGAAACAGCAACATTTATTAAGTCGTAAGTTTTGACTGTGAATAAAAGATTATCCTTAAATAGTAATAAATATCTAGCTAATTAAGTGTTGTCATGTTTTCAGGTGATGTATCTTTTCTTTTTCTTATTAAAAGACATTTACGATATTTTTCGAAATTTTAATTATTCAAATGGACATGGACACTCGCAAGACTCTTTGGAATGCATAAATGTAAAATTAATAATTAATAAAAATATAACAATAAATAAATTGCATTAAATATAAATTTGTCGATCTAGGCTTAGTCTTAAATTGGTGTATTCATTTTAATATTATAATTTGTCTTTATTTAAAAAAAATAAATATTTTTACTTTATTGTATATTTTTATTTGATTTTTTTAAATATATCTTTAATTTAAAAAAATCTTTATCTTTATTTAAAAAAAAAAAAAATAAAAGCTTTTGAAATATATATAGATTTGTGTTTATATTTATTTTATATATTTGAAATTTTCTTATAATTATATTAATTGTGTAATCAGGTATTTTTATATTTATAAACATAATTATTTATTTATTTTTTTAAATATTTTTTTTATTTATTAGTTCATAATTTATTATTATTATTATTTTATTATTTTTATTATTAATTTTGTATTTATGATATTTCTAATATCTAATATATGTATATTATATATATATATATATATTTAATATTTAAATTTTATTATTATAGGTATTATAAAATTTAAATTAAATTAAAAAAAAATACATTTTCTTAAATGTTTCCAAGTTTTTAATATACTTACAATCTATAATACTTCACCAAATAATCCATTTAAATAATTACCAATTTCTTGGCCTATTTAAGAACTTATTTTCGATGCTTGTGTGAGTTTATCTTTTGTAATCACAGAGTTAACCTGATTGGCATTAGGCACTGAAAACTGTGCTCACCCCAACAGCTCGCAATATGTTCTCAAGCGAATTTTACATTTCAATGGTCCATTAAACAGGGAATACAATAGGAAACGCGCTGCGAAAATATTTTTCTAATTCACTTGTCAATAAATTGCGCTAAGCCCATAATTATGCCCACAAGAGAGAGAAATATATGTATATATAGCGTTGATGGATAAAAAGGAAAAACTAGTAAAGAGAAATACGTAGATGGAATACTTAATTGCTGGCAATTTTGCGATGCGTAGCTAAAGCTGCAACCGACTGATGGACAGATTCCGGTAACGCGATTCGAACCCTGAACGAGGCCAACTAGAAAGATCGCAGTGCGCGCAGCTTTGATTGAAAACGAAGCGAAACGCAATGCATCCATCCCCCAACCCTTATTTGTGAAGGTTCAGGTTGTTGTTGTAGTTGTTGTTGCTGCTGCTGCTGAGGGTTGTTTGTGGTCGCTTGGCTGAGTGTTGTGCGTGGTTATTGGCGGCTGTGCCCACTCGAGCATCTCTCGGCATAATTTCAAGTGGACCACAACACTCGAGGTCGGTCTGGCTCTAGGTCTGAGACACATACACAGAGAGTGAGGGAGAGAGAGGCTGCGATTGCGACTGAGTCCAAGTATAACCCATCAACTTGGCATACATACTCAAAAGACCAGCAAGATGCTTGTAGTTGTTGCTTATTTTTGTTATGACAAACAGATACCCTGTTTTGAGATCCCCTTCAATTATTGATGCGTAGACCAGATCGAGGGCTGACATCTAGGGCATACTTTGTTGACCCAAAGAACATTCTGGTATTTGAAGAAGACGGAATTTACATATTCATTTGACTCATAGATACCCTGTTTCTATATACCATTCAAATATTGATCAGTGGACCATATTGATTGGCATTTATAGGCCCAATTATATTAAGACCTAAGCTTAGGTCATCATTCGAAGCCCAGCCTATAGGCGGGCAAGTAGCCTGTTAAAGAAGGCCGTATTTGCACATACCCTATCTACCCTGTTTTGACAAGCTTACATTTTAGTTTGACCAGTACATACCCTGTTTTCTCAAGCTGCAGTATTCAATGAAAGAGTTTGCTGAGCATCACAAAATGATGTCTTTCTAAACTTAAAAATATAATATAAAAGCTTGCCTAGCCGATACTGTGTCTTGCAGTTCATATATAGCTTGATAGTAGTTTCAGTATATAAGTTTATCTATGCATGTGTGAAGTTGTCTTTGTAATTAGAATGAATATATATAAAAAAGGCCATTGCTGTGTAATTTTTATTTGCGAAGCAGTCAAAACTTTCAAAATTAATTTCTACTTCAGCTATTACTTTATACTCTAAACAAAAGTTTTACATAAATTATTTGTCTAACTATTAGATACCCTGTTTTAAGTTTTTAAGTACATTAGCTAACAAAAAACAAAGAAGGCTGTAGTTGACTATGTGCTCGATACCCTCTAGGCAGAGCTGAAAAAATGATTCGTTAAAAATATATTTGAATTTTATAAATATTTATTATTATAATATATTATGAACACTCTAATGAAAAGCTAGGCAAAAGATTAAAAAAACAAATTTATATATTTTCTTTTAGTTATAAGCGTCTTACTTAAAATTTAATTTTATATTATAATCTTTGTTTTTAAATTTTTAATTGTTAAGAATTTTTAATTAAGAAACAAATAGCCAGGCTTAAAAAATTTCTTCTGTAACAATTAACACAGCAAAAGAAGTCATCCATAAAAATTTAAATGTATTTCATATACAAAATACGGAATTCACTTTCTTTAGCTACTTTGTATCAAAAAGCAAATATCTCTCCGTCTCAATCGTGAAGGATGGCAGAAGTAAAATGATTTTAATTGGCCGCTAGCCACGGCCATGGCAACAATTATTGTGGCTGTTCAGGTGGTTGAGTGGCTCGTGAGCACTGGGTGGTTGAGCGGCTTGGGTAGGTGCTGCTTGCGTAACCCTTAAGCTTTGTGTAAGCCGTGGCAACGTGCCTCATTTAATTTGTATCAAGTTACCAAATTTTGTGAGCCGCAATCCGATTGGCAGCACACGCGAGTCGCATTTGCGGCTAATTAGCTGGTAAAATATACTCATATATATTTATATATATTTCCTTTTGATGGCCGACTCTGACAGCTGAAGCCAATTAAAGCGATTTATGCAAATTAAAGCAAAGGCACAGGCAAAGCCAACTTTCTTTTCTACTTACGTATTCATTTATTTATTGTTTGTCTAGGCTCACTTGACCTTTTCAACTCGGTTCCAGGGAACACTTGACACCTTCGCCAGTGGCCAGTCAAATATCTATTGGCTATCTTTATTTGCATGCGGCCGAGGTCTCGCCACTCTGACCTTACACAAACAACAATAATTTGTGTATATTGGTCACTTGAGAGGTGCGAGTTGTTATTTTTATTTGGGCTAAGGGCAAAGAGTAGCAGCGTTAGCTCGATTCAAGTGCCTGCACTCGAGTGTGACCAATGCAAATGCTGACAATAGCAGCTACTGCACAAGTAAGTCTTGCAGTGCACAACGAGGCAAACTTTAAGAATTTCTGACACTTCTGCAAATGTTATACAACGCTTAAGGATAATATGAATTGATAATAAAAAAACTAAGATTGTGCAACACTTTTATAGCCTCAACTGTTACACAGCACTAATATTCCACAGCTTAGGGTACTCCTATGAATGTTAACACTAAAATAAATCAAGCCTCATTTTGTGCAGCGCCGAACACTTGAGCAGAAGTTATGCAACACTGGACAGTTACTAACACTAAAAAAATCATCATTGACCAACACTGTGATGTTCCCCACTCTTATGCAACACTGATTTTTTACAGCTAAGCTCGAATGCTTCTCTGTGGAGTTCACTTTTATTTTGGCTCTCGAGCTGACTGGAACTTCAGTTCCTTATATATATATATATATATATATATTTTTTTTTTTTTTACTTCTCCTTTTTTCTCCTTTTATATACATTTTTTTCTCTTTTTTTAATTATTTTTTTTATGTATAATTTATTAATTTTATTTTCTTGGGGCATGAAGAGTGTTGTTTCGTTGTGTTAGGAAGAGGCAAAACTATTAAATATTTATAATTTATTCAATTTGTACATTGATGTTCCGTTTGCCCGTAACCTTTTTGTTTCGTCTTGAGCTTACTCCCAACTGGGGTTTTGAGCTGCGGTGGAGAACGTTAGATTTTTTTTACGGAGTGATGATGCGGAGTATGGTTAGTAGAAGTTTGGGTCTTCCATGGAGACCAGTTCCAGCAACAGTCTCGGGAATGTGTTGTGGAATGTTGTTGACGAGAGTTTTTCGAGTGGGCAGGTGATATATACGATGCTGGGTAGTTTGTCTGAATTTCTTGTTCAATATAGAGCGCAAGAACCTAATGCAGGAGTAGAGGATTTGCGTATAATAGATGTATTGGCTGCGGAATCCTGATGCGTTTTATTTGGAGATGCTCTTTGTTCAGCTCTGGGGGGTTCGTGGCAACCTACTTTTTGGCCACTGCAGCACTCGATAATATGTGGTGTGCCTGTTGTATTTGGCTGTCTTGTAAGTGGTGTTAAGCGGAGAGCTTTCAGCTTCTGGACTCCCCTCCAGTTGGCAGTGTGGGCCTTTGGTTGGGTGCATTCAGCCGTCATGTGTAATTGGCCGCATTTGACGCAACGAGGGTTGCTGAAAGAGAAGGCTTGTGGTATGGCGGCGGACTTTAATTTGATCATATTGAAGATCTCGGGTCTAGTTCCACAGAGGAGAATGGATTCAATGTTGATTGGTGTACCGATGCCTTTGATGGGGATCTTAAGAGCCAAAATCTTCTGGAAGATCAGTGTTTGTCTGCAGAGTGGCGAGGTGGAATATTCAGTTCTCCTTTTGAAGATTATTATCGTTGGAGGTTTAAAGATTTGGGGAGCAGCAAGATGGAGCAGTAAGGATGCTGTTTTTTGCTGCCTTCGACGTTCATGACAATGTCTTCCTAATCCTAATTTTCAGGATCAAGATTGCAAGATGACAAACGTTTCTATGACTTGGATGATGTAGGAGCCCCCGACGACTCGGCTCGAATAGTAGTGTTTTTCTGATGGTGGAAGTATAGGAGTAGGAGTGGAAGTACTCCCGTTGAGTTGATGATTAAAATCTTTGGAGAGTAGGAGAGAACGTTACTAAATATTTCATTATATTCGAAAAACTCTTTTTGTATTGGATTTGTGTCTGTCTTGGCTGATACTTCTAGTGCAGCAGAGTTCTCAGAGCATTCTGAAGATTGCTCGATGTTTTAAGTGATGGATGAGATGAGATAATTTATTAATATTTTTTAAAAAATATAAAATATATGTGCTCATAGTATCAAATGAGTTTCTGATTGTGTTGGGATATGTATTAATATTTTATAAAATTTTTTTTTAATATTTTAATTTTGTGTTTGTCATTCTTTGGCAGTCTAATCAAATTGTCATTTTTTTTTATATATTTTTAACGTTTAAACGTAAAATAAAGAGCTGAAAATAAGAAATTGTATTGCTCTAAAAGAAAATTATATAATTATTTTCTTTAACTCTTATTGATATCAATTCAAATTTTTTATATTTTTTTGTCTTTTTTGCTCTGTCATTGGGAGTACAGCAGCAACAACAGCAACACAGCTGCTGCTAATGATGCCGCTGCCAGTTTGTCTGGCAAGCGAGAGAGGCTTGCTGCACTGCATGCAGTCACCGACAAATATCTTAAATATATATATATATATAGAAGCACGTGTGTGTGTAGGTGAGCAGACGACTACCTGCAGCAGAAATATTTATCGATCTGCAGTCGAGGCCAGTTATGAAAAATGTACTTTCGTTCGAACGGGGCCAAAACATCGAAGACGTCATGAAGTCTGAGTCGAGGCAGACGCGCTGCTTCTACTGCTGCTGCTGCTGCTTCAAATCAGGATGCGCTGCGCTGCATCGCTTTGTTTTAGCTCGAGGTTCTTGGCTTGGGACTCGACGTCGGGCCCTTCACACAGCATGTGGCCAAGTCGAGAGCACATATACGTTATTTTTATAATTTTTATGACCTGGTCAGGTATTTTCTTATTTTTTTCGGCCATCGTAAACTCCTGATGAACCTCATAAATAATATGTATTTCGATATTTATGCGTGTCGCTTCACACTTTACACACACGGCCAGAGCCTGTGCTGTGTCGTGCCGACTCCAAATACCCCGAGGAGCGATTCCATAATAAAACCCATGTCAAAGAAGTTAACACACCAACTCGATCGGCTATCAATGAAAATATTGGCTTGTGGAATTGGCCTGTGACTTAAGCCGTCTTTCGATTTTTCCAAGGCAACGCCTACTTAGCGCTGTTTATGGAGTTCTTTTTTCCCCCCGCCTATGAGACAATTTTCCCGAAATGTCAAATGTGGATAAATAAAATTTGTAACCCCCGTGGAGCTGAGCAGCTGCCCGTTGCCTGTTGTCTGCCTGGACTTTTTAACATATTTATTTTCGAGTCGCAGTCGCAGTCACAGCAAAAGATCAAAGTCTATTCGCGGAGGATTTTTCTTTTGAAATTTCAAGAAATTTTAAGTTAATTTTTAAGTGTCTTCAAATTATACTTTGTATGAAATTTTAAGTTGTTTGTAATTTTCATTATAGTTTTTAATAAATTTTATTAAATGTTTGAGAATTTTTAAAAATATATTTGGTGTTTTTATTGGGATTTCATCAGGAGTATGTTCACTATTTGAAATAAAATAAATAAAGTTGGAGATATTAATAAATTGTATTGTGCATCAAACAGAAGTGGACATTGTGAAATATGTTTCATTTCTTTGAAGAAGTCTGAACACAGAAGCCGACAGCAATGAGCCGACGACTTTAGATGAGCTTGGATAAAAACTGGTAGAAAATTGCGGTTTCGTAAAGTTCTTAAGGCCAATTCTTAGGCCTGTTTCGATCACTTTTTCATACAATTTTTATTTCTATTAAACAATTTTTCATAGAAATTTCAGGTTCATTTCGATTTTTTTTCACAAAAATTTCAGGTCTATTTCGATTACTTTTCACACAAATTTCAGCTTAAATATTTGCTCTAGCTTCATCCAAAGTCGTCGGCTAATTGACCAAACTCTTGAAGCGACTCCACAGATGAAGTAAGCATCTGAAGACGTGAAGTTGCGGGATCGAATTGGCCAATCGACTGATGTTTCTTTATATAATACGCTCAACAAACATTTCTGTAAAAAATAGATTTTCTTTTCAGCTGGCATTGTCCTGTTGGTAGCACATATCAAGGCAAGTACATTCCACACACCATTGAACGCTCCTCTTTTACTTTGTGTTAAACATAAAATTAAGAAGGATAATAAAACATTTTAAACTACATTCATAATTGTTTCTATTAGTTTGCTAGTAAATTGCAGTAGAGCTGCTTAAAAGGAACAGTTAAGCTAAGCTCTCTCCATTTTTCTCTTTATAGATCTCGAAGTTCTTATGAACTAGCTGTTTCATACACAACTGACATTTGCTAAATTATACAACTGATTAAGTTGAAGGGATTCTAGCATCATGTAGCTCTTAGCTTGTACCTTTCACAATAAAAAAGAATTATTTTATGGCAACTGAATTTTCCCAATAGTTTGTAAATGTTTTGGGATAGGCATTATTTTTGTACATAAGAAAACTCTATTTTAAAAGTAACTTTTCCCTTTATTCTCAAATATTTACTATCTGCTCTTGAATCATACTAAGTTTATTCATTATAATCATGCCAAGTCGAAGTATAACAAATTGTAAGCAAAGCTAGCTGAAAAAAGCCTTTGCAACTGTTTCTTAAGCTCGCGTATAATTACTCTATGAGCTTAGGGGCCTCAAGTAAATCATATTTAAAGCAGTCTTACTTTCAGGTTTCTAATGTTGCTTTGAATAATATAACTTGGTTCTTCAATCCACTCCAGGACATAGCAAGTCTCACTGATGCACAATTCTAACAATTTATAGAAGAAAATTATCAAATATATTATCTATGAAATATACTTTTTCTCCCACAAATCTTAGCTTATTTGAATTTTTTCCAAGTATACATTTCATCATCGATTCCGACTCAAGACTTGGCAGAGTTCGATAATGTGTGCCCTAATGGCATATCAGTGACGAGTAAGGCAATATATTGAGCTTAAGTCAAGCCGGAGGTAGACTTTCTAGATGCATTTCATTAGGCGAACTTGTCATAATTTCGAGTTGAAATAAAATAAAAAGTCAACTACTATAAAATCGGTACCGTTATAAGCCGAAAATGGAATCGAGTTCAAGGCAATATCTAAGTCATCGCACCTCATAAAAGTTGCTCGTTAAACCGGGCAACATAAAAAATAAAAGCTCAACTCTACAGATTATCATAAAAAGCAATATCTTTCAACAACAACAACAGCAACTGAAAAAACCTACAAATTCGGGGTCTCTCAAAGGTTCAGACCACCAAGACGTCGCGTCGTCCGTCTGGTGAACCCATTCTAAGTAGCATATTGTTGTTCAGATTTAGAAACAAATTACAAAATTACGCTAAACGCGCGTAGTCTCTTTGCAAAGGTAGCGCGGCTTTAACGATCAATAATGTCACATAAGTCAACGATTAAAGTGCCGTAGTCCGATTCAAAGATGGGTTTTATGAGCAGCATCTCGAGTCTCCTCAATTTGCTCCCCCTCCCCACTCGTCTCTGGTTGGGCTCGTAAAATGCTCGTGTAGTGGCTGTGAGCGATCGCCTCTTGGGTTTTCGGTACAGACAGGTGCGAAATCTTTTTCAAAATATCTCCACAAACATTGGAAACCAGCTCTGCATTTGTTCGCCGAGCTCTGATATGATTTTACGACTCTTGTATTTTCGTTTTTTACGATCGCACAACGTACAAATCGTTTAGCGCTGGAGCCACACAAGATTCCATTCGAAAAGTGGACTTGACGAAAATAAATAAACTCGCAGATACTCATCAATTGGGGAGGCATAAAGCTGTTATGAATGCAGCTTTGGCAGCCTCCTTAAAGCACATACCAAAAATAAAGATACTTAATACATACTTAAATGGAGACTAAGAATTTAGATCGATAAAAAGTGAGTCGAAGAAGATGTAAGCTCAAGTAAAGCTTTTAAGCAGTTTTTCATTTAGCTTTAGTTTTAGCTTTGGAGAAGTCTATTGTTGAGCTTAAATTTAAAGGTATATCAAAGTATATCAGTCTTTCTATTCGCATTAAGAGTAAATTAAAGCAAGCTCTGTAGTAATTTGCGCATAAAAAGCTATTGAAAGCTCTACCCTGTGGCATTAAAAGCACACTAAAGCTTAAACGTATTAATTTCACAAGCTCCCGCATTAAAAGCACATTAAAGTGCAGCGTGAGCTTTTCAGAAGTCATGCAAATTGAAAGCTCTGATTGAGCTTTTGAAAAAAATAAATATATTTAAAATTGAATAAATTAAGTTTTCAATCATAAAAACTCATTGGGGTTATATCATTAACCTTTGCTTTAAAAGCTCACTCTACTCTACGTTCTACAGAAAAGTAAAAAAATAAATTTTCACACTTATAATATAATATTTTTTCAATATACCCAACTCCAATGCCAGCCTGGGTATTCTATATTATGCAAATCATTGAAGATCTAATTGTTTTCTTTATTTTTCGCTCGTAAAATCAAATGAAATAGATATTCTCGGATCTCTCATCCGAGAGAGTTGAGGCATATGTGCAAGCCGGTTCCTAAAATATTCCAATACAAAGAAACTATTCATTATTTGTTTTGTTTTTTTTTTCATTTCGATTTTTATGATCAACGGCTATAAAAATATTATAAAATTAAATTCCAATTATATGTTTAGAATTAGTAAGTTCAACTCATTAAATTTGCTTATCGCAATGGCTGAGCTCGAACAAAGACTCCAAAATTTCAAATGTATTTCAAATTAATTTTTAGAATAAATTTTGATTTTTTTTATAAATTCTTGACCACACACACAAGTAGCTGTGGGCTAAAAATCTTGGGGGGGTTATTTTTATGGTTTTTATAGTTTTTATATTGTGATCTATTAGGGGCCATTAGCTGATAAGAAGACGCTCGAATTTATGGCTGAAGTTCTACATTTATTAATGGACTTGAGGCCATCAAAATTGGTAAATACTCAGTAATTCAGTATTTTCGTGCAGTGTAGAAAGTTGTTGCCGGAGCCTTTCACTGCCGTTGCTGAGACTTTTGCTAAAGCACTTGACGCCTTGCTGTCTAGACCTTGCCAGACGAGGCAGCAGATCTAGGGCTAAGTTCGCATTTTTGGCATATGGTCGAGCCCATGCAGTTTTAGCCTCAACTCACCTGGTCGCAGCATGGATGAAGGCCGCGCACAGTTTGAGCCCGATGCGTTTGCCAATTTCGAGCCGAGAGAACTATAACGAAATTTTCATTTGCAAACAGACAGCGAGACGCCCCGACGATGCTTGCTGCTTGCTGCTCGCTGCATGGGGTTGCAGTTCCTGCTGCAGGTGTGTGCGAGCCGCAGGAATTTTTGAAGAGCCGTCGAGCCGCGTCACGTTGTCTGGCCCGAGCGATGTTTGTGAAAGTCATGGCCATGACTCTCTAATGATGCCTGCAACGAAATGTCATTAGTTTCGCACATTTGAAGTGAGCCGCGATTTCTGAAGGGTTGCTGCTGCTGCTGTACTTGCAACTGCAATTACAAATTTCTCGCGCTGTCTATGCTCGACGGCCTTTCAAACAATACGTGAGCGGGGGTGCCCAACAGCAAATTGAAGCCAAACTGGAAACTGGAACGTTGCAGCTGTAATAACCAACAATTGATGACTCTCAGACAGCTGAAAAAATCAATGTAATCAAATGGTATACAAAAATATATATAAATTCAGCTAAGACTATTTATTTTTCCCAAATATTCATTTCGTGCTCTTCAAAAAATTCCTTAAATCTCATCGAGTTTTTTCTAATCCTCGAACAGTTTTTGTTAACTCATGCGATAACGTCTGTGTCAGCTCATTCTCCATCCTTTCATGGACCTCTGCAGTTTCATAAACAAGAAATAGCAACAGGTTCCTGGCCCTGCGATTAAGTAATGTAAATTTGTATATTTTTAAATATTTCCAGTTCAGAGCCGAATTAAGTCAAAACTTAAAACTCTTACCATTTCCATTTCGAATTCATAAATATATAGACACATATGTCAAGCTGTTAACCAGATGAGGAGTCGCCTTTCGATTCTTGGCGTATTAACAAAAATGATATCACACTTGAGAGCTGACCGAAGGGCCGGCCAGTTCATTCACAGCTGCTGTCAGCTAACAACTTTATAAGTCAAATTTATGGCCAACTTGTGGAAATAACAAAAACCAAACAGAAATCGAAACGGTAGAGCGGAGAATTTCTCGCCTAATGATGGCAACCTGTCCGTTGGGGGATTAAGATTTTATACAATCTTATAACTTGCTGCGACGCACTATTGTTCGTCCATCGTCCTATCATAATTTGCTTATAATTGACTTACTATTTAATTTTCATATAAATAAAAGACATACAATGAAGCGGCCGTCAACATTTTGGGCCATAAACACGCTGAATTATGCTTTATCTAGATCGATGTAGACCATTTAGAAATCTACATATGCTATCTGTATATTCATATATGCCTATATGCAACCCAGGTGCTCTGATGCCTTACTCTAAATCAAGTTTCTTTCGTGAAATATGCAAATTTGTAACTGGTTTCAGGTGGTGGATATATCTAAGGTCTGTCTGCTTATCTGTTGTCTGTCGCAAATCATGTGTCTAAAGTGTTAATTTTGCATAAATTGAGATCAATTTAAATTCCATGCGATTTGCTACGGATTCGCTTGATGCTTATCTGAGAATTTTTGTTTGTTTTGTTTAAACCTTCATTTTAATTCATATTTACAGAATCCATTTTTTCCACTTATTGTTTTTATTATTTTTTCCTCTATATTTACCATTTTCTTTATCAAATTAAGTTTTAGAAAACTCTTATGTAATAAAAAAAATTATAAATAAATAATTTAAAAAAAATCATATATTTTTCTTATATATTAGGAATAAATTTTTTTAAATTAAAATTTTGCAAATCTGGAGGCTCTTATTTATTTCAATTTTTCATTTTTATAAATTTCTTACTTGTTACATATAACATTTTGTTTTTTATATTTTATTTTATTTAGTTATTTATTATAATAGTTTGTTTAAAAATATAATTCAGTTTTAGTTTTATTTATATTTTATTTTTAAGTCAAAAATAGTTTATTTATTTTTGCAAGCTTTATTAAATATGTATTTGTGCAATTTTTTTTAAACTTTATTTTGTTGTTTTTATTTGTAACGATTTCTTCCATTATTTTAATATTTTTTTTTTTTTGGTTTGATTACAAATATATTATTTTAATCAATTACTCATTTCAAGTTCCCAATTTTTTTTAAATTATTTTAATATTATAAATTATAAATACTTTATAGTTCTCATTATTTCTTTAAAATTTTTCCTTTATTAATTTGTTATTAACTAGCTGAAATAAATGTTAAGTGCATTAAAGGGTATCTTTTGTGAACACATTCCCGAAGACAATTCTCATTCATTAATTTATTTAATTCCTTATTTTAATATCTTTTTTATTTTATTTTTGAAAGCTTTTATTTGTTCAATGTTTCCCAATGTGGATTGACAAGTTCTTTAAATTACAAAAGCCAATCTTAAATACTGAACTTTATCAATGGGGGAACCTAAGATTAAATTGTTAAGATGGTGTTGCCTATAATAGCGTAGAATATTAAGTGGTCTCTCGGCTTAAAAACAATATGAAAGAAAGCCTACCTTATCTATATTTAGTTCAAGTGAATGAACGTCGTTTGGTATATAAATATATTAGCAGCAAAAATATAAATATTTATGTATTAAGTGAGAAATATCTGCATATTTGTATTTTTTCTTATGAATGGAATTTTTGGCTTTTTGGTTATTAATATACATTTTTCTTTATACGTATCGAGAACGACCCTTAATGGTTTAAGTGTGTAGAATGCCGATTAAGATGCTAATTGGACACTTAAAGTATATTTATATTTACAATATTTTTATCAATATGGAAGAACTTTACAAACATGAATGCTTGACTTTAACTAAAGTAAGTATGAAAACATGTAATTGAATTTTATAATAATAATAATAATAATAAAAAATAAATCAAATTTAATTAAGCAAGTAAAGCTAGTGATTTACTGGATATTTAATATTTGATTTTGTATTAGAATTAATTGAATTGAATTAAGATCAGTTTGTATTAATTTAACTTTTGAATTGATCAATCATATTTTATATTTAATTGTTTATTTAGTTTTATTATATTTATTTTTATTATAATATTTATGATTTTCTCTTTTCTTTTTGTCCGCTAAAAAGTCTTATAAACTTTAAAATTTGTGCGCTTGCAGCTAGAGCTCTGCTGCAAATGCCTCTGCTTGGGGTATCGAAAATTCCTGTGTTATCATATTTTACTGCAATTTTATACACTTTCTACCGTGTCTGCAGATTGCCAATACATTAACAAGTTTTTCCCAGATATATATATATTTGTGAATATATAGATGCTTGCCATGCGAGCGGTTGGCAATTTTTTCGCATCATTTGTTGCCCCTGGCAAAGGAAGGGGCAATGGCAGTGTCGGTGGGAGGCGGGGGCATGTCGCCGGTAGCGACACCCGCAGCTGAGATGCTGCTACATTAGAGCTGACAGTCCAGTCCGCAGAGCCCCAGCAGAGAGGCAGCGGCAATGTAGCATAAGCTCGCGCATCATTGATTTCAATTTGAAGCGCCGAGGCGTCGTCCTCGTCGTCGCCGCCGTCGTCGTCGCTGTCGTCTTGGTCGGCAGCGGAGGTGGGATGGAACGTCCAGGGCCAACTATCAGGCATTAAATGTTATGTGGCAACAACGTCCGCTGCATGCCGCGTCGTGTCCGTGCCGTGTCCGTGCGTTATCTGTTTCCGCAACATGATGTTGCCAGTGATAATGATGCTGATGATGATGATGATGACGCTGCAAGGGGAGCGGCTGCTGATAATGATTATTGAAGTTGCGGCTCTGATTTTTGCACACACACTAGACCCACCCACACACACACACACACACACACGAGTGTATTTATGATGTATGTGCCTGTATGTGATTTGGTCCAGCTGAAAAATTTCAACGCATAATAATATCTTGGCTGCTGCCACACCCACTGCCACTGCCACTGCCACTGCCGCTCCTCCTCCGCTGCTGTCGACGACACTGTGAGCAAGATGGACTTCCGGTTTCCTGTTTCCGTCTGTCGAAGTTCTTTACTTTTTTTCAATGCTTCGGCACACACTCACATATGGCAGGGTGCTGTGTACAATTTTTTATATCGCACTTGCCTGCTGCTGCTGCTGTTGTTGTTGTTGTTGTTGTGTAGTGGGCGTGGCATGTGTGTATAGCTTGTGGTGTGGCATTGGTTTGCCATAGACCAAACGCCCATCCACATCAATGTTTGATGTGTCAGCAGCCGCTGGCCAGAGCGAGAAGCGGTTGGAGGCTACGGAAGGGTAGGCTAGGGGCAAGGGGTAGGCAAGCTGATGGTGTGGGTGGCCGTGGGTGTGAGCACATTTAGCTCACAGTTTTATAATAAATCGATAAACAGCCAAGCGCTGAAAAAGGGCCAGCTAAATCTGAGCTAGGATTTCCCTTTTCCCTGCCAATGTTAATGTTGTTGTTGTTGCAGCTTGCTGCTGCAGCAACTTTAATGCGTTGCGCGATTTGAAGCTGCTTTCCAAAGGCTTAAGTGGGATTTTAAAGTGCAGGTATTACTATGTATATAATGGAGCAAGACAGAAAGCAAGAGATTTTAATTTTTTTTTTATTATTGAATAATTTTATTCGATTTCGGGTACCTTTCATAAGTTTTCATAACCAAATTTCTATTGGTAAGTAAATTAAATATATATTTTTTAAAATTATTATAAACATATTTATATTGGAACTGTAATTTTTATATATATAATCTAAATATGAATAAAATGAAATTGATCTTCAAAATTTTTTAAATAATATAATTCTTTTATTTATATAATGAATAAGTTTTAAATTATTTTTCCTTTTTATATTATAATCTAACATAGTTTTTTACTAATATAATTATTTTCAAATTTTCAACCAGCGAAAATAATAAATATATAAAAGTATTTAATTAAAATAATTTGTTTAGTACATATTACAAATGAATATATCATATATATTTTTAAATTATTTTATTTAATTTTTAATGTTTAATAAAATTATATATTAAGTATTAAATAAAAATTATATATATATATATATACATATTATATATATACATACATATTATTTTTTCTTCAAAATAAATTCCTTTTTTTTGTTATCACGTCATGTTTCTATAGTTTATAGTGGTATGTACACACGTACATAGTACAGCTGTAAACATACATATATCATGTTGACGCACAATCACACACACACACACACACATTGATACGTGTGCATACACAGTAGTAGTGGCTTGACAAAAGAGAGTGTCTGTCAAAGCAAATATGAGACCACAAAATGTCAATAAAATGTCAAAGGTTCTCGCCACCCCCGCTAATTGGTTAATGTAAACAACAGGCGAACTAAGCAAGAAGACGAAAATATCTCGCAGAACCAAACACAACAACAACATCACAACAAAAACTGCAGCACTTCAAGCAGGGCATGTTTCAAGTTTCAAGTGTTGACGCGACATGGCAACAACAACAAAAACAACCATGAAAAAATGAAACAAAAACAAACAGACAACAGGCGGCAACACACACTCACACACACATGCCAGAACAAATACTTCAATTAATAAACAGACACGCGTCCATCGATAAATACTTGGCAAGTAAGCTGCGTCTCGCCCTATGCCCAATCGTACCATCATAGTCCAATATGTGCAGCTATAGCCAGACTCAACCCCCTTTCTGGTAACCGAATACCGAAGAGCGAATGACGAGCCGGAGGCGTCAGCGACAGGAGCATCACAATTGGACAACCGTAAGGCGTTGCAATCGCTGCTTATGTCCTTGTCGCGTAACTAAAACCCATAAGTCCTCCAAGTACTCACTTAACAAAGTGCTTAAATGGGTTTTCGATAGCCAAAGACCAGAAGGCGATGCTGAACTGACGTAGCTATAGTGAATTGTTAGCACTACGAAAGAGGCAAGAGATCTATTGAAATAATTGTAAGTGTTTAAGTTCTTAAGTATTCTATGACGATTACAATATATAAAAAATATAGTGATCTAAAAATGACTCCCTTTAGAATTATTAATTATCATTTGCAAAATATGTAAAATCTTTACAAGCAGCTTCAATTAAAGCAAGCAATTAAACGGGCCGAACAACGCCGGATAAAATGTGTTGTCTTGAGAATAGCTCAAACAGCAAATGTTTGTACTCATATGCATACGTGTTTGTGCGCTGCAGCAGAATTTGACACTGTTCACTCAATGATGACTCATATCTTAACATAGAATCCACACATGAGTTAGTAGACCACCTAACATCCAAAGCTGAACGCTTCCTTATAGTTGTTGAGAGGATCCACATGCACACATGCGCGCCCCGCCTGCAGTGAGTCTACATAATGAGAGTGTGGGAATTATCTTAGTTGAGTGATAATTAAGCCTAGTGAAAATGATATACATAGCGCCTACTTAGTGTGGGCTTGGTTGTTCGCGTCTTGTCTTGCTCTGAAGAAGTCCACTCTAAAGTCTAACATTTATTTAACAGAGAGGCGCGCAGAATTCGTAGAGTATTTCACACGTTCCACTGTTTACAATTTGACATGAACGCCTTCGTATTAGTTGATGAAAGGATCTACACGCTTGCACACGCAATTCTGCACCAATTAGATCACAGCTTCAAGTGACGATAATGAGAGCCTAGAACTTATCCGAAAAGAGAGTTTAATGACTAGCCATAATATTTGAGCGAATGCTTAACATAACTTAAACACTTGCTTGGCAAAGCACAGAGCACTTTGGCTGCAGCAGTTGCTCGCGTTGGCTTTGGTCGGGACCGGCATGCAGTTCATCTTGTCTATTTTTGTTTGTCTAATTATATACATGCGCATATGGGCAAATCACATGATTAATAAATTTGTCAAATATTAAGCAAATCAGAAAGTAAAATTTATAATTTTAAACTATGCATTCAAGTGTTATTGATGTATTGCAATTCAGTTTTGTTTTATGAAAGCAAAACCATTTCGCAAGTCATTGGCTTGCACATATATGCATGTGTGTGTATGTGTGAATATATATTAATAGAACCATTTGAGTATCTGGCTAAGCAGCGCCAAGGACCGTTGGATTAGTTGTTTAATTGCTGTGCCTGTCTATTCTTAGAATTCGTTATTGAGTTGAGTGGACAACGGCATATTTTAATAAAGTAAAAAGTAGAAGGATAAAGAAAAGGAATCAAAGGAATGTGTATGCAACAAATGTGTACAAGTAATTAGGGCATATATATAAATATTTTATATAACCTAATAATATTATATAAAAGTAATTCAATTAACAGATGTGAAATGTATGGGAATTTCGTTTAACAAGAGATCTACGTCTATAACACAGTAGTTCAGTCTTATAAGGCGGAGTCCTTGCAGCCGCCATAAGATTAAATGAAAGGTATTTCACTTAAGGACCAAAAGGGTAGTAGTTGGGGATGAGACACTTGAAATATCCTGTTTCTATGAGTTATTTTGACAGGCAGTTTTTTCTCTGCAGGTTATCAAAACAAATTGCGCTGCCAGCAGCAGCAGCAGGAAATTTTAACGCAAGGCCCAAACTACCCAGCGAAAAAAGGGAGAATGTACCACTTAACCTATGCGCACCCACATAATGATGATGCGCAGGTGTCGTGTGCACCTTTATTCAGCTCCTTTTTGCAGGCAATTTCAAATCTGTTGGCAACGCGAATGCAAAGGAAGCGCTGTATTAGTTTGGCTGCTGTGAGCTTATGTGCGTGTGTCTGCGTGTGTGAGGAGATTGCCCATAAAAATTCCATAAAGATAGCGATTTATGTGTGTAAGCAGCGAAAGGGTTGCCAACTCGATTGCTTTATATGCATTCATATATATATATGTACTTGTATGTGTGTGTGTGCGGCATGACAGGTCGATGCGTAAATTGCCTTGCTGTGGCATTGATGCGGCTGCCGGCTGTTGGCTGTTGGCTGCTGGCTGCTGGCCGTAATGGCATTTCTTCATCCATTTCATCATCAGGCATCGGCATCATCAGCATTTGTTGCTGACACTTTGGCTACTTAGGGGATTGAACGTTTTTTTTTTCATCTCTTCTGCCCTCTCCTCACCTCAGCACTTTTTTATCAGCTTGGAAGTCTTTTGTGCGTGGCATGGAAATGATTTGCAGGTGGTTATTAATCAAATTAATGTGCTTATTGATAACGCTGATGCCCCATAATGTGGCATTGTTGTTACAGCCTTTAAAGTGGGGCAGCTCGTGTCGCGTTAGATTGGCTGCTAATGCCAAGTTAAGAGCAACTATAACTTCAAGACAGGTTACAAGCTTTTAAAAAGAGAAAAACTTATTATCTTATCCCTATCTCAGTCAAGGGAACTCGGACAAGCCGGCAACACGCGACATCGCTTAATTGAAATCAAACACCAAACAAAAACAAAAACAAAAAAAAAAATAACATACAAACAAATTAGCATAGACAAAAAGCGCCACACAGTGGTCAAAACTGAGATGTGAGTTCTTAAAAATATATAGAAAATTGATTGGTTGGATTGATTTATGTAATATAAAAAAATCGTAAAATGTATTTATATATTTTATTATTGTTTTTAAATTTTAAATGATGTATTAAATATTATTTGAATATTTTCTAATATTCAATATATAACTTAAAAATACATTAAAAAAATTAAAAATATTCTTAAAAAATTATATAAATAATTTTTACGCGGCTTAAAAATATATTTTATTATATAAATAATATTTAATAAATTTCAAAGTTCATTTTCCTTATACAAATAAATAGTTTTTACGCGGCTTAAAATTAAAAATAAATAATATTTAATCAATTTCAAAGTTTCAATAATATAAAATTAAATTATATAAATTACTTTTATAAATTTTAAAAACTAATTTTCTCTTGAAATATTATATTCAATTAAAACGTTTTTTTCTCCATTCCATCAGAATTCCATAAAAAACCATCTTGAGAAAAACCCCACAACACACACTAAATAAAGACATGAAAATGTATCTGGACTTTGTGGAAAGGCACTTAAATCACAGCAGCGACAGACGCTGATAAAATAAATAAGCCCAACTATGTTCGACTATGAAACAAATCAAGAGCTCGACCCCTTTCGATGAGGCCCTTAAAAAACACAAATACAAAAACAAAAAACAAATTGAAATAGTCACGGGCGCAGTTCCTCCAATCCAGCTGTCTGTCCGCCTGCCTGTCAGCTGACGTCAACTGATTTATTTGGAGACACAGACACTAATTATACGACACAACAACAACAACAACGAGCGTATCAACAAATGCGTTGACAGCCATGCCGCATCTTTAATTTTTTTTTGTCGCTTTTGGTGCTTTGGGCCATGGTCCAGTAAGCAGCTCGCGCTGAGCACGCGATATGCATTGGACCCGTGCAGCTAGCTGACCAGCAAGTGCAACTAAAATGCCTTTTGGACAGCAGCTGACAACCAGGCGGACAGCAGCTTGACAACTAAGTAAAGCAATTGAGTTGTGCGAGGAAGCGCGCGAGTTAGGGAGGAGCTGCACCCGTCAAAGTGAGTCAGAATCAAAACGTTGTGGGTGTGAGTGGAGCAAAGTAGATTTTGATCAGATCCATGACTATATATGGATAAATATCCATGTGTGTTATTACGATTTTTAGATTCAGATATTTATATATATTATTTATATGGTAATATTATTTATATTCAATTTTTATGTAAACGCGTGTGTGTGTTGCTTTTAATGTATGCGTAAACGTATTGGAAAAGCGCTTTCAGGCTAGTAAGAGTATCTTCTAGTCAGACACTTCCGACTAAAGTACTTTTACTTGTTTCTTAATAATTTTTATTTTATTTTGATATTCTATAATTTATGTTTATATATTATTATAATGCTATAATATATAAAATATAAATATTGTTTTCTTTAAATAGTTTTAAAATATTTATCATTATATAATACAAAAAGGGTTTAATATAATTATAATTAAATACATCATTATACTTAATAATTATAAGCATGAAATTTATTTAAGTGATTTTATTATTATATACACATTTTTTTTAAATTTATGCTATATATCCTAAAGAATATGCATATCAATTTCTTATAATTTTTTGAGCATTTTTAATTTTAAAATTTCTTTTTATTTAAATTTTCCAAAATGCAATTAATTTTATTATTATTTATTCACACATTATTTATTCACAATATTATATATTATATATTGGCGTGAATCGCAAGAATATATATAATTTCATCAGTTTTTATAGGTATTATATGTCATATATATAAATATATAATTTTATCTATATAGATAAGCAAACCTGAAAATAATATTTTAATCAAAGTTTAGTTAAGTTTAAAATCTCATTTAAATGCCATTTATATATATCGTTAATCCACTATACCCGAAAATCTAATTATTCCATGCTGCATTTCCGCTCTGGGCCGCATTGCGGCACGTATTGCTGACCAAAATCAGAACTGGCAGCCCATCAGCCACAACGCAGTTCAATAACTCAAAATGCAAACAACTTAATTAGCAACAACAGCAGCAGCAGCAGCAACAACAAGAGAATGCCTGAGGGTAGGGGGTAATTAATTTCAAGCGCATGCCAATCCTGTTGCTGTCCACCCGCTGATTATTATGTGTTGGATGTGGTGCCTGGCAGCTTGTCCAACTGGCATAGCCACTGCCACTGCCACTGCCACAGATACAGACACAGACACCGAGACAGGCAGAGCCATTGCTGGAGTCGCTGTTGGAGCTGGTAGCTGATTTTTGGGTTCGCCTACACGATGCGACGGCGATGCCGACGTCGACGTCGTCGGCGGTGCGTGCATTTTTTGCTTAATTAATGGCGGCAATTTGTAAACGTCGCGAAATGCGCGAAAATGTATTTGCCAAAATGAAGCGAGCCTCGCCGCAAGTCGCAACAGAACCTGCAATATGCGCAATAAGAAACTGCAGTCGCTGTCGCAGTCGGCGTCGTCGTCTCAGTCACTTTTAAAGGCGTTGATTGATCAGCAGCCAACGCCGCCGCCTGCAACGCATGCTGATGAACGATCCATCGATCCGACAATTCGTTGATCCAAGTGGGCATCGGCATCGTTTGCCACGTCGTACACCAAAACATTTTAAAGTAGACAATGCGTTCGAAGTGCTTGCACGACTGCTTAGATGCTCTGTAAGAGGGGAAAAGGCAGAATAATAAAAAAATTTAAATTAAATTAAATTATTTAAAACTGTGGATTGAATTCTAAAATAATTTATAAATTACTTAATATATTATTTTAAAAATTAAGCATGAATTTCTAATAATATATTTTATTTAAGATATTTATTTTGTTTATCTTAATGTATTTTTATTATTTTCTATTACTCTTTTAATTTATTATTTATTAATATTTTACTTAAACATTGTTTTAAATTTTTTCTTGATTTTTGAGTATCTGAGAATCTCTAGAGAAACATATTTATGTATATTATATATTATATTTATATGTATTATAAAATGTTATTTATAATAACTTTCCTTGATTCCAGTTCAATTTTTCTTAACTCATTATGATTGCCATAAAATTCTTCCTCAATTTATATATCATGTATACCCAAAAGCAAAAGCCCACATTTTTTTGAGCATAAGGTATAAGGTATTAAAAAAGCGAAAGCTTGAACAGAAATTGTGAAGATATTTCGCGTTATTCGCTTGGCATACATAAACAGCACGCGAGCGCCATAATCATAATCCATAATGTCATAAGTGTCGATCGATGCGGCGATCGGGCGAATGTTCGAATGGTCGATTGAGGATCGCGCCTAATAATGTTGTCGCCGATCAGCGATCAGCGATCAACGTATCAGTGATCGCTGATCAGTGATCGGTGATCGGTGATCAGTTCAACGGCTTGTGACTCTCTCTGACACATCAAATACTGTTTGATTTACGAGCATTATGAGAACAATAACAATGCGCCCAATGAATAATGCCATCGAACGTCTAAAGAGAACTCTGGCGGGGGAGGCGAGGCGAGGCTAGGGGACTATGTGTATAGCGCTTGATGTTGGCCGACGCGTCTTGAATTTATGGCAGACCATAATTGTCATAATTTTCTGTATGGCCAACAACAAGTAGCTGACCGGCGATCGGCTCCAGCTGTGCTACCGTTTAATTTGATAAGGGCCCCCAAAACTTTTCGTGCGCCACATGTGGCTGCTCGCAGCGATCTTCATTTTGCAGCCGGGCAACTGGGCAGCTGGGCAACAAGATCGCAATTAATTCATGCGGATAAATCTTCAAGTGCTAACTACATGACAACAACAAAGTAGTTACAATATTTTTGCACCTTTTTTTCCTCAACTTTACCCACACAAAATCACGATCCGCACTATCTATCTCTCTCTCCTGCTCTCTCCCCCTCTCTCTCTCTCTTTAGCTGTCTCTGATTGCATTCTGCGGCTGCCTTATGGCTGGACTCGGTTTGCGTTCGTTTAATTTCAATTTGTTGCCGCTCCAAATTTATGACGGTTATTAGCAAAAGACGTGCGGCCAACACATACCTCATGGCTTTGGCTCTTGCTGGATTCTGGATTTCCTGTCCTGTCGGAAAGAAACCCCATGGCTAGCAAGGCACTCACATATATATAGATATATATATATATATATATACGCCAAGCGCTACTGTACGCCATTTTGGTTGCACGCCTGCGCAACTGCTGCTTGCGGTGGCAATGTTTACTTGCCACAGACAAATTTCATTGTAACTCGAGTAACTTGGTAGTAGACTGCCACGTCCCTCTTCCCCAACCTCTCTCTCTCTCTCACTCTCTGTGGGCTTTTTGGTGTGGCATGTAGTCGCCTTTGTTGCCGCTGCTGCTGCCGTTTGTCTAGGTAATTGCGTTTATAGTTAGTCATGTTACCTGACGGCCTAACTGCCTGACTGGCTGGCTGTTTGTTGAGGCAGCTTTTCAGCTTCTGTTACACATTACTGTTTTCCTTCTTTTTCTTTTTTTTGAGTAAATATATAATACAATTCGTATTTATTTAATGCTGGCGCTTGTTCGATCTTATCAAGATTTTCTTGATTGATAGCAATTCGCATTGGACTTAGTCACACAGATATGTATATCGCCTGAAGTAGATTTCCATTGGCGTATAGTTTGCTAAATTATATTTGTTGTGCATTTAAAATTAATCATAATTATTTGTTATTTTTTAACATTAAATATATGTTAATGTTAATATTTTACATTCTAGAAATTTAAAATTTCATTTATTATGCAACATTTGTCTTAGACTCTTAAACACATTTATATCTAGAACTTTACTTATGTGCGGATTTTTCTGGCAATTTAGATGATTATAAACATTTTTTGTTAACGTGCTGACATATGTTATATGAGAATATGTTATATTAAATCGTGTCTGTTATTGTGAAGCATGATAAGTGCCTTTCTCTTTAATTTTCTTTTAGACTTCTGCTCTGTCGTATCTGCCGGCACAGCTCTAGGCACTAATAAGCTTTAATATAATATAATATTTTATGTTAAGTATCTCTCTTGGGTCATATAAATAGATATTCATAAATATTTTAATCAATTAATTTCCTCAAATTTTCACATGATATTAATTTGTTAAATAAAAAATATATATTCATATGTTTATATCAATTATTGCTTAAGCTTTTGCAAAATAAAATTTATATAATAATTAATTAGTTTTTTTCGACCATAATAAAAATATTTTAAAAAATTTAAATATTGTATATATATATATATATTTTTTTTTTTTTTAATATTTATCAATATTCACACAGCTTTCTTCTATGTGTTTGACTTCTAATTATTTATAATTTTTCTCTGATATTGTGCATCATTTTTGACCGATGTATTCTCGACTCTAGTCGCTTTTAAGATGTAAAATATAAAATCATGGCTATATAAATAACTTCTTATACTAAAATGTAATACAAAAAGCATTTAAGTATAAATATATTTTTACAGCTAAATTATAGACAATTTTTAAATAGGCATGATCTTATTAGGTTCGTTGTTTTCGTATGAAATATTTAAAGCTTTGACTTAATGCCATAACAAGTTTTATTTTTATTTTTTGCTTAAAGCCAACTACCAGTTGCTGCAGGCAAATCGAAAAATGTAGCCAATATTAATGAGCTGAGTCAGCTAAAAAAGTATTTATGATTTATGCACTGCGTTGTCGACAGCAGCAGCAGGTAAAAGCAACAACTAGTCAGCAATTCAAATAGTGTGTAATAAATTATTTAATTAGCGCTAATTAACATTTTTGTGCGCCTGGGCATTTGTGTGGGCCAAAAAGTCGCCATCTAAAGCCAGCTACGTGGTCGCACACCAACCGAACGGATAAGATCAACAACACGACTCTGGCAATATTATGTATATATAAATATATATAATTCATAGATCGCGTCAGAGTTGGCGTCGGCGTCGGCGTCGACTATGTGACAAATTTTGGTTCGTTCTGTGAGTGAGAGACCCACCTGAGCCACGGCAACGGCAATGGCAATGGCAATGGCAACGGCAGTGGCGATCGAGTGGCAGACAAATGCGCTGTTTACCTGCAGCCACACGCACGCCAAGGAGACGACAAAATCTCAACTCCAGTCAGAATTCAGAAACCATTAAGTTGTTAATCATATGCGCAGTCGCAGTTGCAGCTCCAAAAATAAAAATGAGACGAAGTCGCGAGACGCAAGTCGCATCCTTTGCGTATCCTTTTCATAGCAACAGGCAAAAACGTGGCACAATTAATATGCGTCCAGCAGATCGTAATCAATTCTGGCTACATAGTCGTCGTCGTCGTCGTACCTCGCTCTATCGCCCCTCCCTGGCCACTGCCTTGCGCTCGTAACATGAACACGTGCGGGTCATTAGTCGCAGTCACGCATTTTGAGCTCAACTCCAACTCCAATTCCAACTGCAGCTCCAGCTCCGACTCGGACTCTGACTGAGGCTCAGCGCACAAACACCATCTCCCACCGGCTCGCACTGCCGTTCGCATGTCCGTTCGCTTTAATAGGAAATGATTTTGTACGCTTCGTTCACCTGGTTCTTCGGCTTGGTTTCGCTTTTTCGATGTGGATGTGGCTGTGGATGTGGCTCTGGTTCTACCTTTTTGGCGCTTATGAGCTGCGAAATTTTTATGAGTAGCTGGAACTGAGCAACATCGGCTGGCTATTTTGTTTGGTTTGGCTGGGCTTAATAGTTTCTAATGAACCATGGCAACCGGGCAAACAGTCAGCGCCGACTTTACACATAAATTGACTTTCAGTGGGCGCTGACTCATTCATTTGTTGAAGATCGGAACTGGTCTGCATGTGTTACTTAGTAATGCATAATTTAATATATATTTACTTACAATATATGTATATTTTTTTACAAATCTATATATGACATTAACGCTAAAGAATCCCGGCACGGTTTGATTTTAAAATTAAAATTTTAATACATACATTTGCAAGGGATTTTGTCAATAATAATAAAAAGTTTAATATTTTTAAAAAATATATATATCTTTATTTATTAAATAAACAGAGTTTATTATTTATGTTAAGCTTAAAATATATATTTTTTTAAGGTTTTTTTATTTTAAAATTATTCAAAGACAAATACAATTTAATTTATTTTTATTTATTTTATTATTTTTGATGTATGCTAAAATTTTTAAATATATATATATAGTTTTTTTTAAATTTAATCAAAGTAGTTTTTGTTAACAAATAATTTTTTATAATTTTTTTTTTATAATTAATTAAAAATATTTGAAAATAAACTTAATCTTAATTTTAATTTTTAATCTTAAATCTGATGAGATTTGAGCTTGAATTATTTTAATTATCGGAGACTTGCCTTGCGCACAATTAACAGTCAAAGAGAATATAGAGTGTAAAACTTATTAAATGTTAATAGCAAAAATAAAACCTATTTAATATTTATGTTACATTTTTAATTTTATTTTCGATAATAAAAAAATCGATTATTGTTCAAACGTAGAATATATATATAAATATATATATATATTATTTCTTATATTATTAATGGCATATTAATGCTTGTGTTCATATGCATTCGAATCAAAACAAAATATTTAAAGATTTAATGAGGCTGCCCAAGCAATTTATGAAGTCACGTGTGAGGGACGCACTAAAAGCAAACAATATGTGTCCACCCTCACAGCCGAAGCAGATATATATATGTAATATATACATATATATATTTATATAAAGATGTATATATATACATACACATGTGCATATCTAAAGGATATTGACGTCGCTGCCTTCCTTGGGCATATTTACGATGGCAATATGCCAACGAAAACAACAGCAGCAATAACAATAAAAGACTCAACTAGCAGATACCCTGTAAAATTAAGTAAAGTATAAAAATTGTATAAGAATTCATCTGAAGCGTTGCCATGCAAAATATCTATAAAGCTTAAACAACAAAGTTCAATCCAAGCTAGCCGCTGTCTAAGCATTTCATAGGGTATATGAAAACAAGCGCAACGGCAGTGGGAGGCTTTTAACCTTTCCTCGACTCGATCTACAAACGATTTGTAGTTTGATTTTCCTTCTTTTTTGGCATTAATGATAATTTGGTCGACTAATGCACGCATTAGACGACGACGCCCAAAAATTGTTTTTCGGTCTTGTGGCACGTGCGACTGCTGACGCCTTCGCTGCTGCTGCCAGACTTGCAGCAACAACAACAATAACAACATTTCAGAGTTATGATGAATAAACAAACAGCCAAAAGAAGAAAAAACGAAATAATAATAATAATTTTTTGACAACAATTTATGCGGCCATTAACAGCGGCAATACAACGTGTTTATTTCAACATTTTGCAAATAAAAAAATTATATATATTATATATATATGTATAGATATAAGCATTAGGTAAGTATGTGTGTGTATGTTGCCAAGTTAAGTCAAAAATCGAAATACATAAATATTAATAACGTGAAAATCAATCAAATATTCAAAGCATGTCACTCTGAGTCGCCAGTCGCCAGTCGTCGCATTCGTAGTCACATTTTCGACTTTCGAGTGCAAAAATCGCCATAACCGCTAATAAATTCAAACACCCACAAAAAAACGACGAAAAAACAACAAAAAAATACACTTCGAGCATTGACAAAGTGCTGCCAGCCACTCGTCTAGGCCAACTTTTGTTGTGGTCTAACTAGCATGCGTGGGCGTGGGTCTATTTTGAACTCAGTAGGTCAGAGTTTGTCTAGGGAATCGGTGAGGCACCAAAAGCCATTTAAGTTCACGTCTAAGTCTATGCATAATAATGCGGCCTAAACCTTTAATGGGCTTATTAATCAATACGTATAAATGAGAGATTGATTTGAATGATATTAATTTGTTTAAAATATTTTGTATTTTCACTTTAAAAATCAGTTTTAAATATTTATATATTATGAGTTTATTATTAATATAGAAATATTTTTCTTTTAATGATAAACTACGTTATTTAATTTAATTTTTTGCACTTTAAACTTAATTTTAACAGGAGTGTTGTTAAATTTTATAAATGTTATTGATGCACTTGGAATGATTTTTGAGATATGAGATATCAACTGCTATCTAAAAATATTTTTACATATCAGAAAATCGTATGACGTCCGCAGATGTACAAATGAACTGACTCAATGCCTTGATGACTTCCAACCATAGTTCTACTGCACGCAGGAGTCCATAATTTTGATGAAGTCACTCTTAAGCTGACTTAACTTCACTCAAATAACATTGGCAGTGTACATGGGATCCACTCTGTTAGTTAACATTTGACACCCTGCTGGACTTTTTTGTTCGCCTGGTATTTAACAGAAATTTTGGCAACATTTTGAGAAAACTAATTAGCAGCCGCCCCTTGAGGTTATGCAATGAATTTCTGAAATCTCAGGGGGTTTTCGCTGCTTTTTGCTAATTTCTTTTCATCTGGTATTTTGATTAAACTTTTAGAGGCGACTAGTCTTGCTTCAGAACGGTATTAAACTGAATCAACCACAGATGCAGAATTTCAGTTCTGGAGATTGACGCGCAACCTTAACCCGCAGCCAATGCGCCGACACCCCATACGCATCACTAGCTATGGTCTTTGTCTACCATCTTCAAGATCAATAGCCGCCAAGCCTTCAGGAATAAAAGCAACTGAAGACATCGTTCTCCCACTTCTCCCAGTAGATGTCCAGATTTTAGGATCTACAAAGGAAGATACATGTTAAGGCAAAAATAAATCCGCTGGACAGGTCACATTTGCTGTAAATTCTGGTCAATATCGAGGGAACTTAGTGTAGCCTTTTTCAGCTTAAAGCATTCAATATACCCATTTCAGGCGGCTAATGGCTCTAGGGTATTCAATGCAGCCATTCAGTATAGCGTTACTAATTACATTCGCGCCAATGTTAATTTGTTACAATTTCCGGATTTTCGCTAATTTATTTTTATTTTATTTTTTTGTAACAGTTTTATTAGTGGCATAAATTCTATGCTGAATAATTGTTGTTGTTGTTGCATGTCATTCTGTAAGTTTGATTTGAACTTCCCTTTCAATTGTTGTTGAAATTTGCATTTTAGTTCATGGACTTACAGATAGAGATTATATGTATATATATATATATATATATATAGATATATATATATATATATATCTATATATAGATATATATATATATATGTATATATATATATATCTAAATATATATATATATATTATATATATAGTGATATATTTATATGTAATTTAATTATATATATATGTATGTGTATGTATTTATATATAAGTATTGCTTTGTGTTTAGCTTAGCTTCGATTAGTTTCATTTACATATGAAAACGAATTGGAACTAACTGGTTACATTAAACAAATATCAAAACTTTTGCAACTTTTGCCACGCCCCATTGGGCGATCCACTTGATTGCCTAGGCTATCTGTTGAGGGGGTTATAGCAATGATTCATACTAGCTATTAAACTGAGGCATCAAAAATGTATTTCAATTATTTTAGATTCAAGTTTAAAAAAAATATTTAGAACACAAAAAAAAATAAAATTAATATAATAAAAAATAAAATAAAATAAAAACAAACTTAAGAAACTATAAAAATATTATTATTATTATTATTATTATTTATTATATTATTATTATTATTATTAAAAAAAATATGTAAACAAAACATAAAAGAAAATAATAAAAATATAAAATTGAAAAAAAATATAGTAAAAAAAAAAAAAAAAAAAAAAACAAAAAAATATATATGTAAAAATTAAAAAAAAAATAAAATAATACAAAATTTAAATTCATATAGACTCGGACTGTTTAAAATATTTAAGCAAATATATAAATTTATAACATGTTTATAATAAAATAAAATAACTTAATAAAAACTAAAATAAAAAAAATAATATAAAATATATATATAGACTAGATCTGCTCAAAAAGTATCGCCAACTTTTAATTTTCTTGGCTTATGAATATTCCATTTTTGATTTTTGGGTACTCATGTCGCTCGCCTGTGCCAAAAAGTTCGACATATGCGAAATTCGCTGCGATTAATAAATTAACAAAATTATGCAATTATTTAAATGTTGAATTTAAACTAAGTGTGTAAATAATTTATGCAGTAATTATTTAATTTGTGTTTAGAAATTAGGCAGAGAAATTAAATAAATTTTGTCGAACATAATATTATAATTACAATTATAATGTTAATTTGTGGTTTAATAGGAAACAAAACTGAAACTGATTGCTAAATTAGTCAAGCTGAACAAAAGAGAATATATAGATATGTATATGATATTTAAATATAAATATATATAGAGAGAGATAATCAAAACGTTTCGTGAATTGTTTACATTCTGTTTTATTGATGACAAGAAAAAGCTATTTACGAGCTATTTGAATATTTGCACAGCTGTTGGCGTCGACTTGCTGATTCATTGCACAGCTCACCTGTGCAGCTGAAGAGAACACCTGCATAGCTCATTAATAGCTGAGTGTTAAAAATGCAGCCAGATGAGGAAATTTTTGGCATTGCCCACAGCCAGACAGGGAGATAAGGTGCCAGCAGGGGCGAGACACAACGTAACTTCCGCTGCAAAGGGAGCAGCGAGCAGGTTCTGCTTCTAGGCGGGGTTGGGGGAGCATACATAATTACATGGCATTTCAAGCGCCAAGCTCCATTTGAGCTTCCCGTGTGCATGGGGCTGCTGTTGCTGCTGCTGCCGTGGACCCAGCGTAACTGCATTATTAATTGCAGCTTTGATTTATCTAAGAAACAAACCCCCAAGCGGCCCAAATTGCCCCACTCTAAGTTTTTGGGGTGGCTCGCAGCTAGCAGCAGTTTTCCATAACGTTAAACTCGCAAATGTTTAATTGTGGAAATGAGAAATATGCGGAAACGTTGACGATTCCGCTTCAGCAACGTTGCAGCGTCGACTGCACTTGTCGCATCACTTGATGCCAGGCCCGTGCCCAAGCCCACACCCAGACCCTAGCCCAAGTCTCTCTCACTCTCTCTTTCTCTCTGTCTCTCCTCTTCCCCAAGCTACGCCCATGTTCATGCCCATGCCTATGCCCATTCCCGTTAGCATTAACCCGACTGCGAGCTGCATGTCACTGGCATTGTGGGCTGTCTAGCCATCAGCATCTGTAGCTGTCTGTTTCAGTCGCACTCGCTGCGACTAGCCCCTTCCCGCCCGTCCCTCCAACTGCCCATCTACTCTCTACTTACTAAATGACACAAAAATATGGGCTTAACCGGAAACGGATGTATTATCTGCGCTAACTGCGCTGCCTCGGCTCGGTCTCCAGCTCGAGCTCGAGTTCGGGTCGTGGAACTAATAGAATATTATAAATTGTACAGACAGCGCATAGAGACCAGCCAGATATATATATATATATGTATATATATATGATGCATATATGTATATATGAACCTGTGCCCAAGCTATTTTGCCTTCTCCACTGACCCACGCCTGAAGCTGACGGCTCCGCTCATCTGTGTCTACATCTGTGTTCTCTCTTGTGTGTGTTTGTGTCTCGTTCGTTACGCTTCTGTGCGCATTTTGGACTGTGCTTTTTGCGGCCCGAAGCGATTCATATTGTTGTTGTTGTTGTTGTCGTTGGCTCTCGCATGCCTCGCATGCAAAATCTCCTCTCCACATTAGTTTGTTGCATGTGTGTCATGTGGCCGGACAGCGGACAACTCTGTATATTTACCTCACCTCTCTCGCGCTGCTGCCTGCTCCACTGCATTCGTTTGCATGTCGAGCACTTGCCGAAGCGCTTTCACTTTCCCAACTTTTTGTCAATTCAAGAATTCTTATCGTTCATTGACCTCAACTCGATCTTAATTTGTTCTCGTCCGATAATGTGTGCCGCCACAACGAATCTGCATCGAATGAATGTGAATGTGAATGTGAATGGAGTTAAATTTTTCAACTGTTTTTGCAGTCTGTTTATAGAAGATCTGGTGTAAGCCTTGCCTGCAGAACCTACACGATAGATGACTTTTATCTTTAGGAGATGGATCCTTATCAATAGACTCGTAGCAACCACCTATCCGCACACAGAGTTGCCGAAGCTGCCGAGGCTTGGAACTGGACACCCAAAAAAACGGATTTACTTATGTTTTCGGAGAAGCAGCTTCCCACCCAAATAGAGATGCGAGTAAGCTGCAACTTAATGTGAATTCAAAGGACAGTCAACTAACTAGGCTACAGCATTTTAAATAGCAATAGCAACAGGCTCTCTGAGTATAGAAATTGTTTATGGATGAAGAGAGGCTTATGGATGCATAGAAGAAAGAATCCTAATGACAGTTACAAATCCAAATACTACTATATGGCATTAAAGTATTAGCCTTTAAATGGGACTTTAATAGCAGAAGTAAAACGGAAACCGAGGCGATTGATGCAAAGAACAGAAGCTTTAGGGGATAGCATCGGAGGAGCTGCTGTAACCAAGAGCACAAAAAGTTATGAAAGCTCCGGCAAAGTGAAGCGACAAAGAGACAGCAGTCTTTGGTTCCTTGAAAGGCAAAATGGTTAAGCAAAAGGCAAGCTACACGCTGTGACTAAAATGAGAGAATATTGAAACGTCTTTTCATCTCTGGTCATGGTTACTCTTAAGCTCCTTTCTAAGTTAAGGTAAAGCGCCGACTGCACTTACAGCGAAATAGCATTCGACGAAGGAGGGGCTGAAGAAAGCTTCGACCTGGCCAACTTCATTCGTTAGTATCTAGGCCAACCTATGAAGTAATAAAGCAATACAAACTACGTATCTAGAAGTAGACACTCAGCTGATAAAATTATACGATTTAAGTATTATGTATCACATTCGAGCAGGCCTGCGGAAAATCAAGCAAATAGGTAAAGTTAACGATTTGATTGAAAACTCCTCAAGTCTAACAAGAGCTGAAGTTCTTAGGGTGGCATTAGACAGTAGGAAAATATTATATTAACTGCAGCTGCTGCTGCTGCTGCTGCTGGTTGTCTGTCTCTGAGGCTGGAAATGGAAAAAGCATTTGCATGTGTTTAGCAGGATCAAGGATAAGCGCCAGCCAACTGATTGAGTCATTTTTTTATATATACATCGGAAGACAATGCCGCGACCGCTGCTGCTAAAAGTGATCGTGATAGGTGATGGAGGCCGCAGATGCGGCGGTGCTCGCATCTCAAAGATACACTTCTATTGCTTGCCTTTATTCTCATATCCATTGCGTGGCATTCAAGCGATCAGCCAAATAACAACAAACAATGTTGAGCGCAGGGACAACGCGGAGTAAGTAGGGTAAGGAAGGTACGCAAGGTAGGGGAGGTATGGCAGTCGTTGTCCTTATTATCGCTGCATCCTTTTGTGGCTGTTTTGTTAGCTTTGATCGCTGCTACTTAACATTTTCCGAGCAGCCTTTGTTGCTGTCGATTCGTGCATGCTTCGGTGCATTTTCCACTGCCAACAGTAGCGGCTTTTTCATGACACTCAAACGAGGCGATAGACACGACAGAAAAGGGTTACAACCGAGACATTTGGCCAACAGATACGTAAATAGAGATAGCGCATGTAGGGCTTCTCACAAAATTACAGACAGATGCTCAAATGGCATATTACTCATTCATCATTTAACATGCTGTTAAAAGTCTAGTTAATTATCTAGTTATCTAATATGTCTTTGCTACCAAACACGTTTCAGATAGACATAGATGGAAGCTAAGTAGATGAGAAAATCACGCAGGCCATGTAGTTTAATGTTGATATTTATATATGGAATATTTATTTGACAAATATAAAAATGTTAGGAAGTAAAGCCTTTTATATTAAAAAAAATCTTAAAATATAAAAGTTTATTTAAAATTTATTGAAAATGCAATTCATACCAATTCAAGTTTTTTCAATAAATAATTTAATTTTTTATTAGCACTTCAAATATTAAAAAAAAAATAAATGAATTAAAAAACAACTATTTATCCATCAATAAACGAAATAAAAAATAAATAATAATACAATAAAATAAAATAGATTTAAAAAATAAATGACTAAAAAAAATACTTTTAAGAATATCAAAATAAATGCATTTTAAATATAAATAAAAATAATATACAAAATACACACTTTATAAATAATAAATAATACAGTTTTCAGTAAATAAAATTTAAATATATATATATATACATATATATGAAAAATTAATAAAAAAAAACATTTAAAAAAATTGTTTTTATATATATATATGTTAGGAAAATTTTTATTAGAAATATATTTATAAATATTAGCAATCAATCAACTTAAAAAATAAAATAACTATTAAGTAATTAATTAATGAAAGTCGAGCAAATTTGGCTTAATGCGATTGTAGCTCGCATACAGAAAAGAGCGTCATTTCCATTCAGTTATATCCAACTATCTGCAGATATGAATGATTCTTAGATTTATATTGCATTGGGCCTAACTTTAAGATTGACGGAGAAAGAAAACGTAGGCGCTGACTAAATATTTCTTATTTTTTTTTGACAAGTGGATGCAGTTCACTAAGATCGAATAGACTCAGGCTAAACCGATTTATACTTAAAAGACAGCTTGTCTTGGGACTTAGGGCATCGGCTAGTCTATCACAAATTTGCAAAAATATATAATTATAAAATATATTTACTCACAACAATATTTTTGATTCTTCCTTGGACCACTGCACGCAATTGAGTCTTAGAGCTGAGCTGATCGAGCGAGCACTGTTTACATTGTCAAAATTGCAAGTCGACCGATTGATAAGAAAATGTTCAGCTGGAATCCGAGACGATATTGGGAGTTTTGGCCGTACGAGTTGCCGCTGCACCACTTTCCGGGCCAGCCAGAACTGCCGCAGGAGCCACCACTGCAGCGGCCGCTGCGACAATTGCGATATGTGCTGCACTTCGATGAGCCCGCCGAGGCGCACAATGACACGGCTCAGAAGATAACCTTTATGAAACGCTGCTATATACTGGGCAGCATTTGCATCGTGATTAGCTTAATGCAGTGGCTGCAGTTCACAGCGCTAGTAAAGAGTACTCGCCTGTTTTTGCTGCCCGGATTTATCTGTATGCTGGTGGCCTTCGCTGCGCTTTTGCTGCTCACCTTCTGCATGCGTTGGCGCGCCCACTTCTGGTTCGTATGCGTCTTCACCGCGATATTTATGGAGGCCGTCGTACTGGGCATTGTGATGCTACTGCCCAATCGTTCGATCATCAATATTCTGGCTGCTTCCGCGGGCTCTATCGGTGCTCTTTTCATCTTTTATCTACTGGGTGCCTTGCTGCCTATGGTTGTGTTGCCCGGCATCATAAGCTTCTCCATAATTCTTATCGTGTTCACAATCGCCAGCGCCACAGTCCTCATTTTGTTCATAGTGACGGATCAGAACAAATATCACGCTATCTACTTTGGAATCCTTTTCTTTGCAACGATACCCATGTCGCTGTTTCATGCTCAAATCGTGCACGGCCGCAGATATCAAGTGCCCATGGAGGAATATGTTAGCTGTGCTGTTATTATCTGCATGCACTACACTCTATTCTCCATGGCTATTTACTATTATTTGTGGATTTTCAACTGGTGAACCTCAGCGAATAATTGACAAGAAATATATGAATATGAATCCGTAATTCTATAAGTAATATCAATTGTAATGCTGTTTAAATATATGATTTTTTAAATATTTGGTAGAATTGCTTGTTTTATTGTTGGCTTTTTGTGGGCCTTGTGGAACTGGTTATTCAGAACCTATAAGCGATGTTAGCTCCATTCAATGTGAATGTTCTTAAACAAATATTTGAAAAATAAATATAACATATATTCTGTTTAGCAAAATAATTCATAATAATAATATATTAAAAAAAGTAATATTTAGTAGATAAATAAATTATTAAGCAATAAAAAATAATATAAACTTCATTTAAAAAATAAATAGAACATATAAGTAAATAAATAGTATATAGTTAAAAATAAATAAAATTAAAAGGCAATAATGTGGAAAATAATAATATAATAAGAGCTCACATAAAATTGTTGTGAATAAATAAACATAAGAATTAAATTAATATCGTTAAATAATATATATCAATTTAAACAATATTATTTATATAAAATAATATTATATAAATATAATAATATAATATATATTATATTTAAGTTCATTCATACATATCAAATATAAAATAAAATCAAAAAGTAAATAATTTAAAGCTCAATTTACGAATTGTTTTAAATAAAAACAATTTAAAATCCTATTAAATATTGTAAAAAAATTAATATAATGCAAATGAAGTACAAAAACTATTTATTAATTTTGTATACAATTCTTTTAAAAGACCTAAAATAATAATAATATTTACAAATATTAAACATAAATTGAAAAAAAATAAATAAAAGAAAAAAATTGGAAAAAAGGCAGACATTAGACGTTATTTATTTGGATTAGAAGCTTAATTGAAATTAATCAAAACATATTTAAATAAAGAAATTTAAAATGCAAAGTAGTAAAAATAAAATATTTATAAATAAAAAATATGCACTTAATACAAATTGTATTGAACACAGAAATATTGACAATATTTGAAAAGCTTTTCAAGAAAAAACTTGCGTTTTCTTAGAGAACATGAGGAGTCTCTAGGTACTTATATGCCTATATCTAAGCTGATAAGAGATGCTCTTGATTGGGACTGTGTATTGGCAAAGCAGTTTTGATTCTATTGTCAATTTAACTACTCTTTAAACGTTGCGTTATAAATTTATAGGTTTTACTGTATACAAAATGCAGCCGACTAATCGGCAGATAACACTTCGCTTCCAGCGGGAGGAGCAGCTGCGGCAGCTGGAGCAGTTGCAGCGGCAACAGCAGCAGCATGAGCAACAACAACGACAACAGATGCTACATCGTCAGCTCCAGCAGATGCAGCAGCAGCAGCAGCAACAGCAACAGCAACAGCAGCAACAACAACAACCGCCGCCACAGATAATATTTGCGCGTGGCAGTGCTCCGGATAATATACGTACCGATGGGAATCATGTGGTAGTCATTATACCAGAGGAGTTATATCAACGATTTATACGTTCGACGTATCTATGGGCACTCTTCTTCATACTGATCAGCTGCGTCACATGGATTACCATATCGATCATGGATATTAATCTGATGGAAGAGGTGCCAGTGCCCTTCTTTGTATGGTTCATATTGGGCGGAGTGTCAATGCTGATATTGCAATGCTGTCCGAAGACGCAGCGCATCTTTCCGCTCAACTGGATACTGGTCGTACTGATTGTGCTGACGACAACATTGGGCGCCGCATATGCAATGCATTTGTACGAGTGGTCAGTCCTGTTGTGCGGCATGGCCATATCGTTCGCTGTGGTGCTCATATTTCATGTTATGGGCGCACTGTGCCCGATGCCATGGCTACCGGGCGGCCTGCTAACTGGGTGCCTTATGCTCTTCATAATGATCGCAATGCTGGTCTTCTTCTTTCTGATGCTATTCATGCTCGATCCGGTCTATTGCCTAGTTTTCTTTGTATTGCTATTTGCGTCAACACTCATAGCAATGCCATTCCATGCACAATATATACACGGACGCCTCCAGGCCTTACCCTTGTTCACATTGGCTACGTGTGCCCTCACCGTTTATATTGACTACATCACCTGTGCCCTCTGCATTTGTGTTTTCTATATGTACTACATCTACTCGACAACAGGCGAATGGATGTTAAGGCAGCATATATAAATAAATATAGCAATATATCTATATATATATGTATGTATACATTTTATATAATATATATATATATATATATATATATATATGCATATATATTTTATATATTACATATATATAATGTATCCTAGTCCAGATTCTCTTCTTTCTTTCGAAAGTACTCCAGAACCAACAGAAAAAAAACAAACAAAAACTCGTCAATATCATTTCAATCATGTAGCTCGAGTGTCAAAATTATAAAATCTTGTTTTTGGTTTAAATTGTTATTGTTTTTTACGCTGATAAACTCGTTAATGCCCTGGTTAGGATCCCCTTTTCAAGGACTAATTTGTACTGTCAAATTTATAAATAATAGCAAATTTACGAATGGATCGCCGCGAAGTGGACGTATATGGAATGCCGCCGAACAAAAATTTAAGTTATGAGGCTCGCATCTATTTGCTGAGCGTAGTATTTGCCGTAGTGGCGCTGGTTCAGTGGATACTCATTGGATACTTCACGGATTGGCGTAAATACAAAATTCCACAGGAACGATATGGCTTTTGGCTGATGGCCACGTTTTTTGGCATCTGTTTGCTGTCCTGTACGCCGTGCGGTCGTCGTTGTCCGTGGAACGTGTTGCTCGTTATAATTATTGTGGAATCGTCGACGCTCTACATTGCGGTCGAGCAGCAGAACACTCGGGGTTATATGGTCAATATTTATGCTGTCACAATTGTGTTCATGCTGGTAATTACATCTATCTTCTACGGAGCGTACTTTCCAATGCGTATGGTGCCAGGTGATTTGATGCTAAGCCTAGGTGTCGCAATTGCCAACATTATGATGATATTGTTCTTCCTAAATGCGTTCATAATCAACAACGATACCATATTTACAATAGTGCGAAACTACTTCGGATTCACAGCGATCACAATGATTGCGTACACGGCCACCATTATACATGACCGGCAGTCCGATGTGCCCAAAAATGAATATATCTTTCTCAGTGTCTTGCTTTTCTTTGGCCAAATGATACTCCACGAGCGCATTCTCTCAATTTCCGCGACTACTACTCGCTCTCAGGCATGCAATATGAAAGCTTAGGCCAATGCCAGCTAGATCTATCCCAAAAGTAACTACAACAATCATATATATATATAACTTGATTAATATATATCGTCTTCATTGTAGCTTGGATCTAGGCAAATTTATGTAAAAGAACCCATGAATTGCCTTTGGACATTGTGAAAATTGTAACCCACAGGGCATTACGTAAGTGATCGATTTCAACTGGATGAATGAGAGTGGTTTCAAGACTTAATACTTTAGTAATTTAACAAATATATGCAGATGTGTTATGCACTATGACAAATAAAAACCAAAGCTTTTGATCTGAATATCTCAAAAGTTGATTTCAGCTGAAGGAGTTGCAGCAGCTGTTGTTAACAATCGCTTTGTCTTCTGATAAAAATAATATATTTGTGTATTTGCCACATTCGATTCAATTGAGTTGAGTGGGAAGCGCGTGTTGTGCGTCTCACACAATGTAAATTCAAGTGATACAAATAAGAAGCTGAAAGCGTATTTCAATTGTTGTAGACAGGGATTGTCTGGCCTTTGTTTATACAGTAATAAACAGGTGACTCAATTGAAACAATTCATATTGTGAAAATATTACAATTACATTGAGCGCACAGCTTGCAAATCAGAAAAAGGTGTCAATCAGAACAGATTATATAACTACAAAAGAAAGTTGTATGGAGATTGAAAGAGAGTAAGGGAGAGGGAAGAGTATAGAAAGAGAGAGACGGAGGAGACGAGGGAAAGGTAGAGAGAGAGAGAGAGAGAGAAGGGGAGGGAGGGAATGGCGGGCAGAGGCGGGTAAGTAGAGAGAAGGGAAGAGGACGAGGAAAAGGTAGAGTGAGAGAGAAGCATAGGGGGAGAGGTGAGAAAGAGAGAGAGAGATATGAAGAGACATAGAGAAAGGCAGAGAGAGAAATAGAAACACAGAAAGAGAGAGGGAAATAGATATTGAGAGTTAAAGAGATAGAATATACCTATATATATATTTATATATATATCTATATATATATATTATGCTAAGCCATGAATAATTATATAATTGCTTAATAATTCCGTATGACTTTTGAACAATCAATAATTTTTGATAAATAAATATTGCTCTTAGCTTCATTTTTAGACCTGTCTGCGGAAACTCATGAAGAATGTACGTATATATACATATATATATATGCAGCTGTATAAATATTGTTGCCAATACGTTTCCTTACTTTATTAAATTTTATTTTAAAACTGCCAAATGTTCATACTTAAATAAACATTAAATAAAACAGAAGACATTGGGAATCACAGAAGTTATTCAAAAAACCTTTTATTCAACAAAAAAAAATCATAATTGGTATTACAAAAATATATTTGCAATTTGGGCATTCCTTAAAAATAACTGATTTTGTTTAATATTTTTTAGATAATAAATAATATACAATAATATATATTTCTAGAGTTAAATGAAAATATAAATAATAAGTAAGCAATGCAAACTCATATTAATTTTTAATTATATTCAAATATTTCAAGGTCAATTAAATTAATAAATAAAATAAAAGTAAGAAATAAAAAAATTTAGAACTAAATTAGAATAAGCTAATATAATAATAAAGTTACAATAATTTAAAGCTAATGAATATAGTATAAAATACTAAGAAGGTAAATACATAGAGAACCGAAAATTCTAAACTAAAATAATAGAAGAATAAAAATTTTTTATAAATAATATTTTCATAAACTCTGTAGTCTCAGCCGAAAAGCAAACATTTCGCAGTCTTTTTTTATCACCTTTCCACTAATGTCTCTCTGTTACAGATGTCACCCCTTTCTAGCCTTCGAAAGGACATTCGCGCATCGATTTAAACTGGATTAAGAAAAAAGTAACTATAATACTTAAAGAACAAAATTTACATAAGGTATCTTTTGCCTCAATTGGACGCCGCTTTAAGCTGGCGTAACTGAATCCTCGACTACCTCAACCTCTTAGGAGAGTGAAAAAAAAAACAAGAAGAAAGAACTGGATTAATGGGCGCTCGCCGCTGTCCAGGGGCAAAACAATGCGGCAGCTGGCGCTAAACAAAGGATGCCAAGGCGTTCGCGAGCTGCCAAAGAACAATGGCCAGGCATTAGCAGCGCCTGCGCGATTCCGATTCCGACGCCGATGCCGATGCCGATTCCAAGGCCCGATCTGCATGCCGATCCACTTAAAGTCCAAGCGAGGCGAAAAGAAAAAGTATTTAGAACAAAACGAAAAACTCGTTATGAGTCACACAAATCTCAGACTACGCTAAGGCATCCTAACCGTTGTCCAAGCCGTGCGCGTGTGAGTGTGTGTGTGTGTATGTGTGTAGGTATTTAGGGCATTGCTACGATCAACCCCCAACCCCTTTCCTGCCGTCGCGGTCACTCGCGAAAACAATCAGCGGGCAGAATGTTGATTATGATGCGTATGAGAAGCCCTATAACTATAAATATGTTGATGAGCTCAGAGAGAGAAAGGGTATAGAGGGAGGGCCAGCAGCCAAGCTTGTCGGAAAAATCTAGCACGAAAATCGTGGGAAATTTCCCAAAAGCGCATATCGAATGCAATTAAACGGCCGCGATTCGCGGTGGTTGCTGCCAAGGCAAAGGGAAAGCCAAGCACTTGGCAGCTACTGTAATAACACCACCACCACCACCACCACCCAATGGCATTATAATTATTTATCATTCGGGGTGGAAATGGTGTGCGCGGAAAAACTTGAAATAAAAAGCTGCGCGCATATTTTCTATAATTTTCACCCCAAAATGAAATTTCCGCTTGTTGCGCGGTCAGCGAAAACTACACAAAATCGTGATTTACCTTTCCGGTGACAACAGTTTCATATACGGAAGTGTTGCAACACGACCTGGCGCTGCATTGCGTGGTAGCTGGCATAGGTAGGCGTCAAACGTGGGAAAATTTGGCAGGCAACAGGCGGCACCAATTCGTTTTAATGAAATGCAACAAAATGTGCCCAAAAGTCCATTTGATCTGTTGCTCCTGATAAAGGGAAACTTACAGCCGAGGGTGGCGGAATGTCAAACTGAAAAAGCCCGCTTATAACATATGCCAACTATCAGAGGGGGAAACGGAAGATCTTTGATTATAGTGTCTACTACAATCACGTTTCGATAGATAACTAAGAGACACTATTCCTGTTCTCTCATTAACTCTGCCTCATATGCTCATCGCAATATAAATCTGAATCAGAAATTTGTGCTGATGCATTATTAGACAAGATTAAATTATGACAGCTTCGAATTGTGCCATGAAATAATTGTTTTTTTAAAGATAACTGAGAGAAAAATTTAGTTTTTAATTATGTTAATGTATTGAATTGGCTGCAAAGTAAATTTTCTAATAAGTTAAATCTATGATATGGCATATAAAAATGTTCTAAGAAAAGCTACACATTTTAAATGTAAGTAAAAAATATAAAACTTAAAAAAATATTTAAAAAGTTCAAAAATTAAAAGAATTTAAAAAGTTAAAAAAGAGACAAACAAAAATATCACTTAAAAAAGTTGTTTTTAGACAAATATAATAATAATTTTTATTTGTTAAATATTAAATTAATAAAAATCATTTGTAAATTCATATAGTTAGTTAATGTGACGTATATAAAAATGTATAATTATTATTATTATATATTATTATAATTATATTATTAAAAATAAATAATGTTTATTTTATTATTTTGCTTATTTTATTATTATTTATTATTTTATGTAAGTAGCTAATTTACTGAGAAATTGGAAATGAATTTGGCTATTTCTTGTTTAATTCTTTATATTTCACTTTAATTATTTTTGCTTAAAAATTTCAACTTTCAGCAAGTTGGCCAAATTAAGAAACTATACGAAATTCATTAAGAATTCAAATTGTATCTTTTGCGTTAATTGGCTTGCTTGTTTGTTGTTGCCGTTACCCCCAGCATGACTCTAAATATATATATATATATATATATATATATATATATATATATATATATATATATATATATATATATATATATATATATATATATATATATATATTTATATTTATATATATACATAGCAACATCTTTGCCTCAGGTGTCAATGCTGCAGTTGTTGCTGCTGCTGCTGGGACGTAACCTTTTTTCTTGTCAATATTTTCATTGGAAAAGCAAACAAACATGCTTAAAATAACAAATTAGCATAGACGAACGACACTAAGACAACAAGTCTACCAGAGAGACAGAGAGTGAGTGAGAGAGACCCTTTGGGCGTTTGCTTTTTTTTAGTAGGGTAGCAGACAGTTAACAGCTGGCCTGGTTTAACAATTTGGTTAACGCACTTAACTCAACGCGACTGGCCACAATGTTACATGCTGCATCAATCAACAGTACGACTCATCGCCTCGCAAGTAAGTCGGGGCTCCAAAGACTCAGCCGTGTGCCACACAAAATGGCGCATGGCTGTTAATGATGCCGACTTTGAAATTTTGCCGACTGCAAAATACAAATAAATGAGCCAAGTGTCGCCTCCTTTTTTTTTAACCAACTTTTCGTCATCATTATCATCTTCATCGTCGGGCACATTCGTCATTTGGCAAACAAATAAAAGCGAGGCTATGCAGCGGGTCGAGGACAGGCTCAACAGACGTGCTGACAGATACTTTATTTTGCACTTCTCTTGAACGTGAATGATGTGCGAACAAGTTGTAATTATTTGAAGAACTTCAATCTGCGATAATATGGCGATGCCGAAGACGATGGTTGAGCCTAAATGGAAGTCCAAAAACCTGGCAAGCAGTTTGTCAACATTAAAAGAACGTCATGACTGGCTCTTCAAATTGACATTTTGTTGACTGACTAATGTTGCTATGTAGAGATTTGTGAGCCTGAGTCTGAGTCTGAGTCTGAGTCGGAGGCTGTTGACAGCCTGTGAAATATTTACATGAATCTTAAGCTAAAGATGTTGAAACTAATGTCAGCTGAGCAGCAAGTGTTGGGTTGGGAAAGCTTAGATTGAGATTCCTGTAAGAAACAACTTGTGTATGATTGACGCTAAGTTAAAAATAAAATATTGTTAACTTGATTTGAAGCTAAGAAAAGGGAGCTGGACTTAGATGAAATAGAGACAGAATTTACTCTTCTGTTCCATGCAGAAATATTCATAGACTGCATATTCATAATGAATTTATAGACATTTTATATAAAGATGTCTCAAGCTTTTAAATTTATTTAAAAATTAAATCAATACATTTATATATATTTTTAAAATATTTTTTAGACTTATTGAGAGAAAGAAAATTCCAATTCTACTGTGTACTGAATAAGTAGCAACGGTAGACCAGCTCAACTCATGTTTCTAATCAACTTCTATCTACTATCTATATATCTACTAATATCTACATTTATATATTTACTGTATATATACTTGGCTGACAGTTTCAAACTGGAAAGAAGATCAAAAAAAACATTCACACACGAATTTGATACTCCTCAAAAACATTTTACAATGAATTCAGTCTATAAGAAAGCTAAATTCAATTGTGTCTGTATTAAATTATAAAAATAATTTGAAAATATATAAAAAGAAAAATAGTTACAATACAAACAAATTCAAAACAAAAACTCAATTTATTTTCAATTGTATCAAAGGCTTAGTTATATGATACTATATCAGACTTTTTCCATCCCATCCCAAAAGAGAACCAGTTGCAGAGCACTTATAAATGCTGTAAGTCCTGTTGACTGACCATTAAAGCTACCCTTAACCCAAAAACTAAGCCATTTAAAAGTCACATTAGACTCAAAAAAAATTAAGAAGAAAAATGGGAAAATCAAGAATAATTGCTCTATGATTGTCCAGTGAAGTGCTTCGCTCTCAGGAACTTACAACTTGTTTTTTGTTGTTTTTTTTTTTTTTTTTTGGCTAACCTCATTATTCAATTTCTTTGTAGTCTTAAAGTAATTTCTTGAACTGTTACCAGGAGTTCCGAGTAGAGCCCAAGGGGCAAGCTGTCCAGCCAAGCAACATATTAGCCCGAAAATGCAAGAGGAGATAACAAGTTTGCTTGAAGTTGCCTCAATAAGCAATAACTCAACACACTAATTATGAATTATGAAACAAAAGGGTTAAAAAGGAGTAAAAACGCATTGACTTCGCCACGAACTGGGCCCGAGTCTCATAATCGAGTTAGAGACAAAAACCGGACCGCAGGACGACACCAAAAACTAATCTAACTGGTTGCCTTTGCCCAAATATTAAATTACCACAAATTTGTCGGCGCAGCATTAATGCAATAATTAAAATCAAGAACTAGACACTGTTGCAGCTGAGGCCAAAGACGGAAACCAAAACCCGGAGCGAACCACCAATTGACAGACCCTTTATAGAGTAAGCCAGCGGCATCCGTTGAAAGTCATGTAACTTATTTCTTGTTACGGTTGAGAAATTTTCTCTTTTTCCTTTCCATTCCATTCCATTTTTTTTTCTTTGCTTAAGAGTTGACATTGAAACTGAAGTTGCAATTGTAATACAAAACTGAGCCGAACTCGAACTCGAAAAGTAACCCAAATAGGTTTCGGAAGCTGCGGTCGGAGCACCCCGAAACCAGGTTCAGGCCGCCCCTTTTTCTCTCTGGCTCTGTGTCCAAATGTGTTTCCAATTTGTAGTCACTGCTGCTCTTTATCCTTATCACATCGAGTGGCACTCGTGAGAGAATTTGGTCGACTCGACCGCAAGTCGAATGCGGTGACATCCTTTTAATGCGACACCACCTCAGCAGGCGTCCCGACTTCCCCCCTCCCGCTCTCTTTCTGTCTCTGCCCTATGGCAGTACCACCCCTCGCCACGAATGTGGATTTTAATTATGCTTGACAATGGTTACGGAATTGATTTTCGATATTTGATCATTCGCTGCGGTTAGTTAACGCTGTTTAGGCAGCATATCACACACACACAGGCAGAGCGAGATAGCCAGAGCTGGGTGACTGAGCGAGAAGGCGATGATTGCCAGGCACACAATGCCATATGAAATTACAACGTTCCAAGCACTTGAACTGCATTTCCGCATCGAAATGTGTTAATGGGCCAAGCCGCTCTCTCCCTCTCGCTGCCGCCCTGGCCTAGCTAAATACCAAACTTTTCGAGGCGTCAGAAGCCAGTGACAGTAGCAGCCGCAGCCACCGCTGAGGTGTGCCAAGTCTTGGCCCCTATTAGCCGTTGCATAATTTGCATAATTTGTAAGAGTTCGCATCTGACATTAGAGACAGTTGCTTGTTTTTCTGTCTAATTTATGAGTGCAAAGGGTAGTGAACACTGATACGAAACGAAAAATCATTAAACTGAATCTTCTTCTTCTATGCGCGTTTTGTATTTGAGTTTGTGTCTTTTATAATTTTTAAATAAAAACAGTTTTATTTTCTTCTGCAGGCTATTAATTTTAGAGTTTATTTTTTTAGGATTGCTCTATAAATATTGCATACTTTATAAGCATATATTTTTCAATAATTAAATACATAAATATGCCTTTATCTTGATATATAAAAAAGTAAATAAGCAAATAGAGAAAAAAATCATTTTTTTTTTCTTGTGTATTTTGAAATACTTTAAATATAAATTTATTTTAATTTCTACTAAGAGCTATTATTTTTATTTTTATACTATTATTATTATTTATTACTACGAAAAACACTTAGTAGAAACAAGAAAAAAATGAACTAAAATATCTTATGTAGAGTAACCGACTCCAATGTACTGCTACTACTACTCTATATATTTTTAAGTCATAATAAATTGATTATTTGTTAAATAATTTACAATATTGACAGAAAAGTATGAAACATTTTGATATAATTTATTTAATTTTTTTGAAGGAAAAAAGTAAAAAAGTAAAAATTTCATAAATAATAACGTGCTTAACCTAACTCAAAACGTGGTATTTAGCTATAAAATTTGTGGATATATGTATGCATTATACATATATATATAACCAATAGGATTCTAAATGCTTATCCAGCTTGGCAATCAACACAGATTCATAACACACACTAATATATCTCTAGAAATCTAGTCTTAAAACTCATAAGCAGTTGGCTGCTTGGACTAAAGCCGCAGCTTTAGTGAGAGTCTTAAGGCTGCCCAAATGTCTAGCACGAAAAGTAAATATCTAGCTACTTGTCTAAGATCGAGGCTTGAGGCTGAAGGCTAAGGCTGAGACAGAGGCTTAGTGCGATTCGTGGAAAATTGTGCACAGATTGTGCCGTCGCAGTGTCTAAGATCTTCCACTTGAACGGCCATAAAAACAGGTAAATGAAAATGGTTTTCTTTTCTTCAGTTTTCAATTTTCCTACCTGTTGCCCCTAAAACTAATTGAGACCGCCCTCATTGAATATTTTCGTCTCATTGTTTTGCTACACAGATTTCCTATATATAGATATTTTTATATACTCGCTCGATTTTGTGAACCGGCCCAGACAGTTCGGGGCCTGAGCGGGTAATGATGATGTATGGGTAATTTGAATGATTAATGGAGTGCGCTTTATGTCAGGGTTCCGGCCGGTCAGGGTCTGCAATGGTGTCTGTGTGGCATGCGTAAAAAATAAAAGGATATCGTGTGGCCAAATATATGAAATTTAATTAAAATATTTTTATGGTAGCCCAAAAAAAAAAGAAATGGAAAAAGGAAGGTGTGTTCAACCATTAATGGCGGGCTTGTCGAAGGCAATTCTAGGTTGGCCTAAGTGAGAAAAAATTATAATTATTTTTTATTCTCAGTTGTTAAAAAGGTTTTTCTTTTTGGGCAAAATGTCTAGCAACGCAATGAAATAGAAAAGCTGAGATGAAAAATTTTACCTAAGCTATTGGAACAAATTAATTTGAGTTTTGATAAATAAAATATTTAAAATATATATACATATTTTTAATAATGCATGCTCAGCATAAATTAACACCTCATTGAAGAGCATTTTGTTAATGTTAATTTAAATGTGGCTTTAATTTGAAACACTTACAGTTAAAATTTATAGTGCGCGCGGGAATTGTGGCCTGTCATAAGCGTTATGAACTATCTGGCAATGGGACGAGCCGAGGGGGGGACAAAGAGTTAACCAATAAGGCGCCACATCCTTTACAGGCCATAATCAGCACACAATCAGCCAACGGATGGACGAGGTCCAATGCAGCGGATGGCAAAAATTAACTTTTTTAATGAATTACGTGAAATGCAAACAGCCGGAGAGACAGAGAAAGACAGATAGAAACAGAGAGAGAGAGAGGGAGAGCAATGTAACGTGAGCTCGAAACGCATTATGTCATATCGCTGATTGAACCAACCAGCCGAGCCAAGCGAATATTGGCGAAATGTTGGTCTAGAACAAAAGGCCAGGTCAGGCCAGGGCCATAGTGAGGCTGTGGTCCGGCCGGCCTGTGGTCTGTGTGGTGCCCTGTGGTCATTAAAATTTTATATTTTAATTTGATTTTCCTGCTGCGACATGGCAATAAAAATCATGTAACGAGTTTGAACTGCAAAAGGGAGGGTACAGAGCAGCGCAGCGCGACGCGTCCCACTAAGCGGATCAGCGACGCGAGGCGCGTTAAAATTGGCAAGTCTGGCATTTTTGCTTGATAGCTGCTTAGCGGATTATTATTTCTTCGTACAATTTAATGCCCATCTCTATCTATTTGCCGAGCCTAAGTCCTGATTGAGTTTGAATGGCAAGCTGCCCTAGCCCCGCATCCTTTCCTAGCCGCAATTTCGCCAAAGACGCCGACGTGGCGTTTCGATTTCGCAAAATACCCAAGTTGTCAATTGGAAAGCGGCTGGAACGGGATTTCCTTTTGAGCTGCTGCTGCTGCAGCAACTGCAACACGCGTGCATCAATCAATTGTATGGCAGAGAGATCTTTGTCTGTCATTGAGGATGTGTCGTGTCTTCTCAACTCCTTTTTATTCTTTTCTTGTTCGAGAACATGTGCGGATTTATTTCTTTCACTTGCGACCAATGAATGCGCGGCTTATTCGATTATTGTGCTGCAGCCGCTTTCATTTCCTTTCAGCGCAATGATTGAGCGCGAGTTATCATTCACGATTTAGGCGCACAAAGAAGGTGACCTCATCAGGCGACGAGGACGACTGTAGCGCACAGTAGACGAGGACGCACATTAAGTGCAAGCGGCTTAAACCACTCCAAAAGCCGACTCCAGATAATTGTCAAGACTGAACGGACTGAGCGTGTAGGACAGCCACCTGGAGTCCCGACCCCTTTTCATATTTATTTTTTCTATTTCAAAAACATATTATCTATATTTTTTAATTAAATAAGAAAATTGAAATGACAATTTTGTTAGGGCTTCCATTGAGAGGGCACTTGAAGTCACTTATTAAATTCATGTTGACAGCAGCTGCACAGCACAATCAAATGGTAAATCAAAATAAAATAATCTTAATTATATAATATTGCTATACACAGTTATAGATCAATAAAAAAATAGAATTATATTTTTGAAAAGTTTGAAAACATATTTATCTATTTAAATTTATTCAAAAATTCAAATTTTATTTGATAAATACATTCAATTAAAATATTAAGTTTTTAAAATATTGCAAATATTATTTAGGGGCATATATGTTAAGGAAAAGCATTAATTGTTTTCATTTTTAAATAAAATTTATTTATTTTTTATTCTATATTTTTCTTTAAAATATTGGCAAAAATACAATTAAAATAATGAAAATGATTAAGATGTTACATATAATAATAAATAAAATAAATCATATTTAATTAAATATATATATATATATATATATATAAATATAATATATATATATATATATATATATATATATATATATTTATATATATATATATTTATATATGAAATTAAACTGTTTTTAATAAAATGAAAAATTAATAGCAAAATATTTAAAGAAATAAAATTAGTTAAGAAAACAAAACAGTTTAGTCAACACATTAGTTTTATAAAAATATGATTGTAAAGGCATTTTAAATATTGCACAAAAATGCTTGCAGCTAACATTCTTTCAACTTTTTATTCTTGTAAATTTAAATATTTGTTGACAAAATGGCGGCTGGTTGGTCAACAAAATGGCGACGCGCGCTTGCAGCAGTTGCCAGCAGTGCGCTGACCCCAACATACACACACACATACGCCGCACACTCAAACATTTATTTATAAATATTTACACATTTTTTCTGTGTGCAGCCCATGCGAGTTGTGAGCGTTAAAATAAACAAACCGCCAGCAGCAGGCAGAGCAACAACAACAGCAGCAGCAGCAACAACAAATGTGTGTTGTTATAAATTATGTTTGCTCAAAATTTATGCCCATATATATGTATGTTTGCATGCGTGTGTGTGTGTGTGCGTTTTGGTCGAATATTAATACCTTCATAATTAATGAGCATTCGCCAGAGTCGTGTGCAAAATGCATGTGCCAAAGCCACCAACACAATTTATCCCTCCCCCTCTCTCTGCTTCGACTGTCTACATGGCTGCAACCCATATTAATGGCACCAAATGCCTGTCTATGCATGTGTATTTGCTTATATATATATGTGTGTGAGTGTGTGTGTGTGTTGTGGCTGACAGCATCTGTCAGTTGCCAATGTGCGTGGTTTCGCCTCTCGCCACTGGCCGCTCATAATGTCAACTGTCCAGCGGCTTAAATCAACATCAACCCAGGGCTAGAAAGACCCACAGCCGCAGTAACATCAGCAGCAGCAACAGCAGCAGCCACTGTCAGCCAGTTAGTTATGGAACAGAATTTGCAGAAATGCAGCAAATCGAAAAGATTAGCAAAAAATAATTGTATATAAATACATTCAGCTATATTTAATTATGTTTGACTATGAAACACATATTGAAAGGATGCAGGGGAAGTTTATAAGTAACCACAAAATAGTTCAATGCATTAAAATTGTGATAAGTCACAAAAGTAACTACAGAAAACACATACTGAAATGGATGAAAACATTATAACAGGTGTGAATTCCTGTGAAATTAGTTGCGAAGTCACTCATTTCAGTTTAAAGATCTCAGAAGAGTTCTCAACAACATTCCAAACTCTTGCTTAAACTAACTGAAAATAGAAATCTGATTAAATAGTTAAATGAGTCGATTGTAAATAAAGAAAGAAAATAAAATATGCTCATTAAACACATACAACCCGCGAAACTAAAGATAAAGCAGCCTTAACAAAGCAAAAAGTTCTACTATCAAGAGCAACTCTTTAATGTGTGAAAGAAACTATGTTCTGGAAAAAAATCTATTTGTTAAATATACCTTAGATAAAAAAACGTAAGTAATTATATGAGTGAGTGCTCTAGTCGACAGTGTTGGGCTATCCTGAATTCTAAATTAGCTTTAATCATTTCTAATGCCACAACAGCCATGTACACATAGCAGCTGCAATACCAATATATAATATTATACATATATTATATAATTTCAAAGCTTGAATACTAACTGAATAAAAATAATATTGTCAATCTAATAAAATATAAAATTTAATAAATTTAAAACAAGACAGAATCTCTAATCCAAGACTACATGTAGAACTAATCATCTAACATAGATTAAGATAGAAAACCCCTATACTTATTTAAAGATCGATATTATCTGAAACCAACTTTATTTTCTTGAGACACACACAAGATATTGAAAGAAGATAAAACAGCATTATATATGTAAGATTGTAATAGAATTATTTCTGAAGCAATGTAAATTTATAAATACTCTATAAAATTTTTAATTACTTGATATTCCCTCTGAATTTCTACAACTCCCATATATTTTCATAAAAATAAAATAACTGTGAACGGACACTGCCTGAGGCACTTTCCCACATCAGCTGTGTGGCTGCTCTAGGCTTGGGTTCCAGGACCTGGACACACACAACGCAAAGCGATCCCAGCTACAGGGCATCTGCATTCCAGGCATTCGCATTGGCTGAGACACCCCAACTCCCCTGTGTGCAATTTCGGCAGAAACTGCAAAGGGAATCGTGAAAATTTTCACACCTTCGGCACGGCATGTGGCCGTAGAGCGTCAATGTCGTCTGATTAATAGCCATATATCGATCAGTTCGTTTGCAGACAGCCTGGCAGAATGGCGTTAATGTGGCCGGGACCCTGTCCCGACAACCTTCTATTGCCTACTGGCGGCCCCGCTGTTTTGGTTGCCTGGAAGCCAGCGAGCCAACACCTGTGCGCATCCTGTGACGTTTCAGGTGTTCGCATTAGTCACATGCACAGACTCAGAGACGGCAAGCAGCCAAACAGGCAAACAGGCAACAGGCAACAGGCAGCAGGCACAGGAAAAGGACAAGGACGAGGACATTAACGAGCCAGGCAGTTAGACGTCGTCGTCTGCTACTCCTCCTTGTGCCCACTCCCAACTCCTGCTAGTGGCATGATACAGCATTTTGCATGGTAATTTGGGAGGCAGGCATCGCGACCATCCTGTGCTTATATGACAAATGTTTTTTCTCTTTTCGACAGTCATGGCCATTTAAAGAGCTCCCAAATAATGAGCGCAAATATGTCGAATCATCTAGTTAAAGTATATTTATAAAGCTGATTTATGAGTCCATTGCCAAAAGGCTGCTTTGCGCTGTGCAGACAAACGGAACGTGTCCTGTGTTTTTTTAAGCTAAGCTCGACATGTGTCGGCTGGTTAAGTTTATTGTTTAGATTTATGTTGACAAATAATTGTTCTGGGTCGGGAAATCTATTTATAAATATTCATAATTATATATGAATTTAAATAGCTTTAATTTTAAGAGACATTTGAAATTTCTTACATACATTTTTTTAGTTATTTTTTTTTTACTTTTTTTTTCAAATTTGCTTGTTTATTTTTTTAAATATTTTTTATTATTATATATAAATATATATTTAAGTTTTTTGGCTAAGTGGAATTGAAAATGTTAGGAATAATTTTTTATTAAATTCAACAAAATGTGTTTTTATTGAACAAGTTAGGTATATTTAAATTGATATGTATTTATTTAAATATATATTAATCATATACATGTTTATAAATATTTAATTTACATAGACATTTATTATATTAACATGTCTTTTATTTAAATAAAATAAATTTGTATACATCTTTAAAATGTATAATATATTTTTTATATTTAAATAATTAATACGAATATTCATTTTAAAAATTTTTCAAAATCTGGCCCACAGCAAAAAAATCAAAGAATTAGAATTAGAAATTCATTCACAAACTCCATAGAAATTTCTGGTTAAGAAACTCTCTTTCAGCGGACACACCTATTGATATTGACAAATATTAAGCCATGGAGCACATATATAAATAAAGATTATTTCAGAATTTATATGCAATTCATAATACATTTTATGCCTGCTTTTAATATGTGGCATATGAGGCCGTCTTCTACATGTGGCTCATGCATAATATTCTGTTTTCACAGCATCAACTCAATGTGATGAATATATTAAAATCGCAGTAAATTGTGCTGCCGTAATTTAAATTTGTATTTATATTGATCTTTCGCATCTTTAATAAGCCAACAAAGCACATTTACTAATTAATATTGAAACAAACGAGTTGGCCGGCTCTGCAGACATACAACTCATAAAGATTCAATAAGCCAACCAGCTAATGGCTGTCTAATTTTCGGGGCGCATCTGTCACGTCCCGACCCTGCTCCAGTGCCCCTGACAGATGTCACACATACATGCATACACACACACATATATATAGATATATATATTGAAGTTAAGTTTTGTTCTGCGTTCCGGTTTATATTCTCGAACTCGCTTTATCAGCTTCACATTTTGGTTGTCTTTGCCTTTTTAGTCTCTTTTGGCGGCGCGTCGACTAATTTTCATAAAATAACGATCGATTTTAAGATCGAAGAAAAAGGTGTGAAGTATTAATAAGACGTCAACGAGAAAATGTTAATAAGTGGCCTTTGCCTACATGATTTTCAACACGGATCTCTACTTTTGTGTTTTCTTGCTGACTCGACAGCTTTGCTTTTACGATATGATATTCATTTAGCAATTGACTTAGTTTTGTTATAGAATATGTATATATAACTGTGATAGCTGAATACGTTTTACATTTATACACAAATGCCTTCCACCTTAATACGACCTTCAGGAAGTAGGCTTCAAAGCCGGAGTTCCATTCTTGCCTTTGCTTTTTATCGGTACTCTCAAACTATGTCTTCTTTACTATATTCCCGCAGTATATGCAATATGAACATGAATACTTCAAATCATATCGAGACTGAGGACTGAAGACTTCCTTTCAACCTGAGTGAAAACTCATTTTAGAAGATCTTGAAATTACAGAAACTTGCACACAAATGCTTTTGCAAGCATAGAGTTTTTAGAAATGAGAAGCAAAAACAAGGTATTTATTACAATTTTTCGAAAAAATGTTCAACAATTAAATAATATATTAAATATTTGTAAAATATTATTGATATTTACATTGTGCTTCTGCCAAGCAGATTGATTCATAAGTGGAAAGGCTTTATCAGGAAAGATTATAAATCAATCAAAACTCTGTTATCGCGCTATAGAATTTTCCTCGTTTCCTTATGCAATTATTTTTCCCTAATTCTTCCCAACTTTAAATAAGAGCCTAGTAAATTCGTAAATTTGCATTTACAAAACGTTGCATACAAAATTTTCTTTTAAAGATTCAATTATTCTTTATGCTTTTCACATATTTATAAAAAACTGTTAAGAAATCTTCAATATTTCCATGAGGATGACATTTGCATTCTGTTGAGAAATAAATCAATAATACATTTTTAGCTGATTTACATAAGAGACTTACACACACATATATGCATAGATGTGTATGGATATATAAAGGTTTCTTCTAGTGTCATGTCAGGTCTGGAGATTCTCGCACTAGCCATAAAATATCAGACGATAGAGAGTTAACAACTATTTGTACTGTCGTCCACTGGGCACAAAGCTAACCACATTTCTCATTTGGTTGATTTGTTTTTTTGGTTTTTGTTTTAGTATTTTTGTTTCGGTTTCTCGACTTCTTTATGCAGAGAGCTGCTGCGTGGCCCATCATCAACTTTAACTTGCACTCGATGTCTCACCTTTCGAATGATTTATTAAAGTGTCATTAGTGCACGAGTGCTCGAAAAATGAAACGAAACCGAAGCCAAAAACAAAAAAAAAAAACAGAAACGGGTTCAACTGAGTCGCAGACTCGACTTGACTTTGAGCAGTAGATGAGATGAGTTGCTCGGCTCGGCCTGGACGTGGAGTGCGGTAATGAAGTTACAAAAAGAGAAAAAAGCCAAACACAAACGATCGCCGCTTGGAAATGGAACCCGATCGTGTAATGGCTGCGTTAAGTAGTTGATGCTGGAGGGGCAAGCCTCTTGTAAATTTAAATTAAGCAAGCATCACACACACTTGCTCTCCCTCCCTCTCTCTCTCTGCTTCTCACTCCGTTCTACCTTTTACAGTTAGCTTCTATGATCTGTTGCCTTTGACCCATGCGCTGTGGCTTTCATCATGATTGGAACGCCACGATGTCTGGCATTGATTTATATGCAGCCATAAAGAGTGCCAAGTTTTGATGTCGAGGCGAGAAAATTAAGTTGTTGTCGCTTGTTGAGCCAAAGAATTCTCCACAAATCTGATAAGCTACATTAAAAGTGGCCATCAAAGTTATTTATGTCTTAATGCTGTGTGCATTGATTGTGCCTAGAGTTAACAGATCAGTCGATATATATGTCTATATAGTATGTCAATAGTTAATCAGTGGAATTCTTAGCCAGCCGACTGTAATGTGCATTTAGTGTGAATTAGAGAGTTGTTTAAGCCCTTTTCTATCTTACCTGTTGACAAGTTTCAGGCTAAACTTTAACTGATGCATGCGTGCGGGTTTCACATGGCACTTCCAGCACCTGTAAGATAATAAGAAACGATGCATAAAGTTAGTGTGGAAATCACAAAAGAAAATTCAGTAAAATCTTATCGCTAAGCGACAGGTTGGCGATACTGACTCGAAATTGTATTAAAGTAAGCAGTAAAATGCTTGAAAGCAGCTTTAATTTATCTTCTAGCTTTATTATATTATGTATATCATTTCTTGAAAGCAGCTTTAATTTATCTTCTAGCTTTATTATATTATGTATATCATTTCTTGTATTAATATTATTGTAGGAATAGTAACCAAAGTAACAATTTTTTTATATTATGTTTATTCCCAATAGATCCATTCTTAATCATAAACACTAATAGCTGGGTATAGTCACTCAGAAGTGCCTGACAGACAAGATAAGTAAGCAAGACAGTCAATTTTTTCATTGTATATATACTATATTCATTATCATAGTTACACTGATATATGCTCTGCAATGAGCCCCCATTCACGCCTTACCATTACCTCTGGCAACCAAACTAAGTAGTCGAACTCTGCTCATACCCTTGACCGAGACCTTAAAAATGAAAATTATATTTATGATATGTACTCGTATGTAGACATATTTTTGACTACTTTGGTTGTTTCCGTTTTGGTAAACGTGCTATCCAAAAATGAATGAGAAATATTGAACACCTGCTAATGTCACGTAGCTTGTTTTGGCTGGCATGGGCACTGGCACGGGTCTTTTGATTGCCAATTGGCAGCTGGCGAAACCTATTCAAAAGTTTGTTTTATTTTTTTTAACACTTTCGAAGTCACAAACCGTTTCACGCCGCATTTAAAAGCAATTCAAACAATCCACAAATTTATGGATTGTGCATATGGAAGAGACCTGCGACCCAATCAAATATTCAAATGCGATGCCTTTCAGCGTTCTTCATAACTTCATCTTTCAAATTAATCGATGAAATATGTACCAAAACGAAGCGGCAGGCGGCAAGCGGCCAGCGGCAATAGCGCGACAGTTAATAGGCTGTCCGTTCATATATTTGCTATCCAACTTGTTGCTGTCAAAATAGGCACCAAAGTCAAAGTCGAAGTCTAAGTCGTTGACGGGAGGAGGAGTAGTCGTCGCAGTCGCGCCACAGGCTGTCTAATACCTCATAAATAAATGTTTAGCAGTCGGTCAACGAAACTGTAGCGCACAAAAACAAATACTCCATTGAAAATGGATACACGCGCTTGGACCGACCGGGCACCCAATGGACCCCGACCCCTGACCCACCGTCAGAGACATGAGCCATAGATAGCAGCAGGAATACACATATATATATACCCATTGTCAGGGTCTGTCCCAGTGCCATCGTGATAACTTCATAACTTAACGCATTTGAATAATTTCGTATGCGCATTTACAATTTTTGTCACAAAAATAAAGAGAGAAAAAAATGGGCAACGGGAGGAGGTTGCCCCCACGGCTGAGAAAAATACTGACAGCGACTAATGTTTGAAAATTTGTTTGAACTTTTTCGAATTTTAAAGAGATAATTTCTGCTTCTTCTTCTTATTTATGCTCTTATGATAGACCATTTTTATTTATTCACTGTTAGTTTTGCTGCCCCTGAATTTAGTGAGTGCTAAAGCAATAATCAACGGCTCTGTTCGTATTTTAAAATAGAGACGGAAGAAAAGTTGACTTGAATAAAAGGTTTTCTATGAGATCGGCATATAATTTATAAATATAAAACGGAAAGCAAACTGTTTGTAGTGCCGCAAATATTTTCAAATATGTATATGCTTAACTTGAAATAACTAATAATTATCATTATAAATAATAAAAATAAATAAATACTTGTTAATCATTTTTTATAAGATTAATTTTATAATTAATTTCAATATAAATATTTCATAAGTAGAAAAATAACAATAAAATAATTTAACATCAATTCAAAAATATATATATATTTTTTACATAGAGAAAAAATGCAAAATATTATGATCAAATTTAATTGAATATAAATATTTTGATATCTTTAACAAAAGTAACTTTCGCATGCTTTTGCTTAGTAATCTTTTAATATCATATAAATTAAAAATATTTAAAACAATTGTAATTAAAAATATTTGCAATATTTTTACTTACAATTTTTTATTTTTATAAATGTTTACTTAAAATAAAAATACCAAAATATTTATTATTATTATTTTCTTAATTCTTTTCATATTTTATAGCTATATTTTTATAAATTTAATAACTTTATTTGAAAAACAAATTTTATTATATTATATTATTCTGTTTTCTTTTTCCTAATTTTAATATAATTTATATACTTATATATCCACACATGATATCAAAATAACTTAAATACTTATTTTTATAAAACATATTTTTAATTGATAATAATCAAAACGATTATTAACGACAATGATTAATTCGAATATTTAAAATGAAAACATTTTGAAGGTGTGCAAATTGGCATTAACAATAGCTAAGCCAAAATATGCGCTTAGCCAAAAATCAATAACCGTTACCAGATATCAATGGAGCTCATTAAATCTAAAGCGCTACCATTGATAAGATAGAGAAGAAGCAGCAGTAGCATAAGCAGTACCAAGTGGCTTTTGACAAACGAGCCAATTTTGGCGCTGATGTTGACAAATTGTGCGAGATAAAGTTAATGGGGACCAAGCCGTTGCTAATAAATACATATTATTACAAGATCATCTGTCCAAAAGCACCGGAGGCCAGCTAAAACGGGTCTTTCGCTTGGCCAAAACTAAAAAGCCCCAACAACAAATATTTAAATTTGCGCCGATGACGCACAAAAATACGAAAATATTTTTAAAGCCTATGATTTAATTTAATGTTTGCAAATTTGTCAAATTCTTTTTAATTTATTTAAACTCATTTCTATAATAAATGCAAGATATTAATGCTACTTTGTTAACCTCCCTCGTTGGCTTATTGAATAGTTTTATTTATGTACATGCCGTTTGGCAACTCGTTAATTTATGAAATTTTTAATCATTTTTAATCGAATTTATGCACATTCTTCATAATTTATGTTTTTTCACAAACCGTTACAGTTTTGTTTTTAGTGACAATAATTATAATGCGCATATGCGAAAATATATATATACTTTTATTATAATAAAAACAATATATATATATTTATAAATTTTTTTATGCGCTTTCAAAAAATTGCCGGTTTCTGTTCGTAATTAATGTGCGCTCATTTGTTGTCGCTGAGCCTTGTTTTACAACTAACTTTAAACAATGAGATAAATGTACAAAAAATGGGTGAAATATATGGAAGCAAAAGACTATGTCGAAGCTTAAATGCCCTTATATATATTTCAGAAGTTTTTGTATGAGAGAAAATGGATTTTAAGCATTTTATGGATAACTCCTAAAAGGTTTAAATTTGAAATTATTTCAAATTTATTAAAATATTAATATTAAATTAAATTAAATATATTAATTTTGATAGAGTTCGTTGCTATTTGAATATGAATTATGTGCCAAATTATAGCAAACCTACACACAATACCCTCTTCAAAGACCTACCACATTTGTTGACAAATTTCTAATACCTATTATAAGGGTATTCATATTGAAACACAAAAAAGGAAAAACAAATATGAAGCAAGCCTCACTGAACTTGTTCAATAAACCAAAGCGAGCCGAGGCGTAGCGAATCGCTTTGCTGGACAGCTGGACAGCTGGTTTAAAAAATTATGATCATTAAAATATGCTTTGATAGTCATCGGGCACTGCCTCACGGTTAGATTTCAGTTGTTGTTGCTCGAAAAAAAAATGAAAATAAAAAATAAAATTAGCATATTAGCAGCATTATGTGGATATGGAAACGTTTGTTTTTGTCAAAACTTTAGTGCCGCTGTGTGGCTTTCGGGTGACATTATTAGCACGTTAACAGCTGCGTTGACATGGCGCCAAATCTGAATATAGAGAGGGCAGCTCGAGAAGTTTGAAATTAAACATTCAACGAGAAGTTTATATGGAATTTTTAATGCAAAAGAGAGGCGTTGTTATGTGGAATAGCCATAAGGAAATTTGAGAAGTTAACTTAACTTAAATTCTTGGCTCTTTAAAATGAGTAAATTACTAGCCTTAAGAGTATATTAGATGGGAGAGAACGATTATAAATGTTACCTAAATGAAGAAGGATGTGATAGAGTAATATGCTCAACTTCGATTGCTGACTTGTAACACTTTATATAACAAAATATATATACATAATCCAAACTGATCAACTATCAGTAGCTGTTCTGTGGAACGTATCGGCGATGGCCTAACTTAATTTTCTTTTAATTATATGGCCGAGAAACAAACGGCAGGCAGTGGCTCGTAGCCAGAGCAAATCAAATGGCAAAAAGAGAAAAAATTGAAGACGGCTTCGTTGCCGCCATTAACGCAAATGACGCTGCAAAATGGCGTCCGTATTAGGCAAGAGTCAGCCAACCAGTCAGGCAGTTGGCTCTGGCCATGGCCTGGACAAGCGCATGTTGATTGGAGCTGCGAGATTGGCAAACGGCATACCGCAATGCCCCATGCCACATGCCGCATGCCCCAGCACCAGTTGGCGGCTGACAGTGATGACTGTCAAGAGCAATTAAAGTCAAACTCAAGTCAGCGCTGTGCTTAGATTTTTCGCCGACGTCGCAGCAGCAACAGCAGCAGCTGCGCACCCATGCGGACCGTAGTGGACCTGGTAAGCCTGGCTAAAAACCAGCCCGGACGTGCTGTCCATCTAAAATGCAACAGCTACACACACACACACCCAGCTTCAACCTACAATTAACAGCAGCAGCAGCGAGCAGCGAGCAGCAGCCTAAACTTAATTTCTTGAGTTTTTCCACTTGAAAAACTATGTAATTTAGCACTTGGCTTCAAGTGCGCGTCCGTGGACGGGGCAAAACTGAGTCGAGCGCGTCATCGCCTTAGGCTTCATATGGACAGCTCAATCAGCATACGCCTCCTTGCAGTCAGTCTCTTTACATCTCCAACTCTATCTCCATCTGCATCTGCGTCTGCTTCTGCGTTTGGCTGTGTGACATGAAGTGTGCCCAATAATGAGCAATTAACGCTTTACTGCCTACTTTTTTTTCACATCTCTCTCAAACACACTCTACCTCTCTCTCGCTCTCTTTCTGCGTCTTTTTTAAGCCACATCGAACGGTAGTTTACTGCGTGTTTTTCTTTTTAAATATTCCGCGTCAGCTGGAGTCAGCGAGACGCCAGCTCTGAGTGAGCTGTTGGCCTGTTTTTATTTTTTTTTCTGATTTCATATATACATTTTTTTGGTGGGGCCGCCAGCAATTTCTGTAGCGCCTTTTATCTGGCACCGCCAAGTCTTCAACACCTTTCGAGTGTCTTGCCAGAGATAGAGAGCGAGAGAGAGGGAGAGAAAAACACAACTCGCTGTAATAAGAAGTTGGTTAAAAACAGTAATAATAATAAAGAAAATCACCAAATCATCATCATCATCATTATCATCAACAGCAGCAGCAGCAGCAACAGCAACGAAGCAGCCGCATTTCGAGATCGTTCGCATCAAACGATGAATCGATTTACACATTGTTGTCTTTACATATAAGTGTGTGTGTGCAGGTGTGGGTGTGTGTGAGAAGAGCAAAACAAGTGGTTTGCGAGGGCGGTATGTAAACTGAAAGCTTTAGATGTAAACGCCAGATAAGCAATCTGAATAGCGACTATGCACTTGCTATGAATTCATATATGTAGTATGGATAAATGAATTTTAAATGAATTTAAAAGCAGAGAAGCATGAAAAATTGATACAATTTTATTAAAATAAAATTTTATACAAAAAAATATATATTTTCTGTGCAGATCTGGAACTTTGCAACAAAATTTTGATTAAAACTGTGATTCAATTGACAAACGTTTCTCTTTATAATAAAATGTCAAGATAAAACAAAATACAAACAGCTATCAACTCTTGAATGGATTATTAAATATTTATATATATTATGCAAAAAATCCTGTACATTGCCCAACAATTGGAACTACCCAAGCTATAATGTAATTTTCAAAACAAATTTAAATGCGAATTGCTTATTGGGATGACTCTCTCACTGGCTCTCTCTCTCCGTCTCTCTTGCCATAACTGTCAAGCCATCTACACATACACACACACAAGCACACATCTTCATATACATATAGACATGCCGGTCCAAGTTCGTTGCCTAAGTCTTTCGTTTTACGCTATGATTTGAATGGATAGATAGATGATTCGCATGCCGAAGTCTCATCTGCGCATTGATTGGACTTTATGCACCCTTCTCCTCTCTCTAGCTGTCTCTGTCTCTCTCAATCTCATGTCTAGTCCAGTGCTGTTTAGCTCGAACTTCAAAATGGCATTTTGATGTGAATGTGAGGCTGCGGCACTACCGTTGCCGCCACTCGCGGCATACGAGTGTGTAATTAATGTTGAACAACTTCATCTTGATGAGCTGTTAATTAAAGCCGCCGTGCGGTCGTCCGGCTGTCTAGGTGAAGTGGCGGCTATAAGCCGCTTAGATGATGGAAACACGACCGTAACGGAGGCTGGCAAAATAATCACAAATTAAGTTGCCAAAAAAAGAAAAAATATATAAAATAAACTTGCAAACAGAAATTTGTCATTGTTCGATTGGGCGGAGAAAGTAAGTCAAACTGTTTGCAGTTCTATACGCGCTCTAATTGGCCCAACTGACATCTTCCAAGGTCTTTGGCATTGTAGCCATATACCAGCAGCAGCAGTAGCAGCAACAGCAACAGCAGCTTAGTGACGCTTTTTGCGTGCTACTACGCCAGTGACACAGTTATTAGCGTGATTGGCACGAAAGTCGATTCGTGTTGCGAGTCGATTGTCGACCGCATGGCAAATGTGACAAAGCAACAGCAGCTGGCTTTTTGGTCTATAGACCACAAACAACAGCAAACGGTGGCAGCCATCAAATCACTTTGTAATGACTATGCAGTAAACCAACTCCTAGACTTTTAAATCAAAATCGGTGCCGTTTCTGTGATCCTGCAGGTCAACAAGTGCCGCTGCTGCTGCCAACCGCAAATTATACTCAAATGAATTGGCACAGCAGGCAAAAAGGTTTTGCGGTTTTACAAGATTCCTTTTTTTAGCTTGGCCTCGACATATGCAAAAAAAAACCTCAATTTAGCAACCACATGAACTTATTTGCCAAAATATAAAAAAATATATAAGCAAAACAAACAACAGATTGCAAATTGCGGCCAGGCTAACTGAGCCACAGCTACCAATGGTACAGAGCTCAAAGCGTGGGCGTATATTTATGTTTTACAGGCACTATGCATGCATAGCTGATAAAGAGATAAATGTGACTCTAACTTGGGTGAAAGCTTAGTCTAGGTTATTTGTACATTTCAATTTATATTTAGGAAAGCCCATAAGAGAAAGCGTGGTATATGTTGAATTGAAAATTCTTTAAATAATTAAAACAATATTCTTTAAAAATATAATATTAATATATAAATATTAATCTAAAATATTAAAAATATACCAAAATGGAAATATTAAAACTAATATTTCAAACGATTCAAGTAATGCCAATTTTTTATTTTATTTAATTTTTTTAATTGCAGTTTTTATTTGCAATCTGTTTTATACTAGACAATAATCAAATTTGTTAAAGTAATGCAAATAAAATAATAATAATGAAGAAACTAATAGACTCTATAGAGGAAATGTATAAAGACTAAAAGTTACTTGAGTCCATCGAAAAGTATTGCAGAGACAAAAGGCCTGGACGCAGGAGCACTAAGTACAATAATACAATAGTAATAGTACGTCAATCGCAAACAATTAAAGCATAGCCAAAATGTTACTTATGGTATTCTTATTTTATTATATTTGGACAAGTACTACAAAATGTTCTATTAAGCATTAAGCTGGGTCTGCCATATGAAGGAGCTCATGATATAAAGGTATTGCTACATGAAAATCGGAAAACATTGTGTATATTTATATTAATTCCACAATTTAATAGCTGACTTGTATAGTATAAAAAAGTTTTCAACGCATATTATTGTCAAGTGCAATATGTTTTTTCCATATTTAAAATAGTCCACAAATTTTCATAGTAATTTTTTACATTTATAACCAAACTATATGTTGTGCAAAACTACCCTCTGCATTGCTGATTGAGTGCGAACTGGCACAAGACATAAAATCTAAGTAGGCGTAAAGAATTTTTATTTGATTTTATTGTTTCTGATGAGTGTGGCAAAAGTTAACAGTTAATCTCGGGGGCCAGGGCAGGCAGGCAGTGCTCTCCCCTCGATCCATAGCAAATTAAATCAAATGAAAAGTCAAACCCATAAGCACTTGGTAACGACCCACATAGACACATATATCTAACTCCCACACTCTGCACACTTGCAGCGACCCAAAACCAAAAAAACCAAAAACCAAAAACCGTAACCGAAACCCAGCCCAACCAACTCCGTGGACAACCCTCGCCAGTTTGCCACACTGCTGGGGTTGCTTGCCCTTTAGCCTAGACTAGAAATCGTTGCGTTACATTTTTGTTAAATTTATGCACCCTTTGCCAGAGGTTTCTCTTCCGTTTGCTGGGCTGTGCTCGCTTGCACTTGTCATTTTTTACGGCGTTACTGGCATTACTCCAAGAGCTACGTGCGTTAATTTGAGCGGCTCATGAGAGGCTAATGCCATAAAATGACCCCCAAAAGCCGTTCATCGATATTTCACTTGATTTTAGTGTCAGATTCAATTTAGCGCTAAATCTTTGTGAACTCGTGCTCGTTTTTTAGCGCTGATTTATAGAGTTTTATCTATTTTTATATATTTTTTCTATTGTGGCAACTAAGCACAAATTATGAACAGCTGTGCATAGTTTTCAATGGTATTCGTCTAGATCTCTAGAAGCTTAACTTAATTCCCAGAAATGAGGGCTGTACACAGTATATAAAACAATTTCCGGGTATATAGAATATACTTTTATACACAATTTTAGTATTTTTATTAAATATTGGAAGATTATGAAAACCCAAAAAAAATTGAGCTTAATATAATTTTTTATTTTTAATATTAAATGTAAAAGTATAAAATATTTTTGAGATATATTATTATGTTATGAAAATTTAAAAAATATATTTTATTGTATTTGTTATATTTATTTTAATTTTAATTTTATTATTCCAATTGTTTTCAATTTAAATTTTATTATTGACATTTTTTTTTAAATTTATATAATATATTCTTTTATTTTAATTTGTATTTATTTTTACTTTTTTATGCCACATAAAATTGGTATGCTTTTTCGTTATATTACTTTTCATAGCATTAATTTATAGTGGAATTTAAGAAAAAACTCTATTCCTTGTTTCAAAATACTTATTTCAAGCCACACGAAAAACTCAAACAGTTGCGCCCGACATTTAGATAAATGTCTAAATTACAGAAGAGAAACCCCAAAAGAAAATCATATAATAAACACGTCAAGATTTTTGGTAGAAATGGGCTTCAACGTTCTTCTAATAGAGATTGCGGCTAGCAATCAGAGTTGTGGGCGCGAGTTTACAAAAAAGTGGTGATAGAAACAGACAGAAAGAGAGGGAGAGGAATGAGTGTGAAGGAGTCAGAGCTAAACGACGGCAAAATGCAAAGAGAGAGAGGAAAAAAAAATGCTGATAAATGAGGCAAGTAAATGATGAAATAATGACGCTCAATACTCGTCTGCATTTTTAGCTGAAGCTGAGAGCTGAGAAATATGACACGGCATGGAAAATAGTTCTCGGCAATGATTAACGCTGCCAAACTGATTGATGAACTGCCATTAAGCCACCGGCCAGTCTCAGACCCAGTCTCACTTGCAACCGAAAAATTCAGTTCAGAAAAGCCAAAACCGAAAAAGTGTTAAAAAATTGTGAGTGATGATGCGTGGTAGAGGCATACATCGCTCTAATTGCACGCGCAATCAACGTTCCACGTTGCCCAACTGCAACTGCAATCATAATCAAGCCAAGTACAGGGCAGGGCAGGGCAGCCAAACAGTATCCACAAATAAACATACCCTAGCGCAACTATGAGCCCATTACCAGGCCATCATCCATTCTGGACTGCAATTAAATGTAGTCTTATCGCGTGTTAGAAATCTCGCAGCTGGCAGCGATAAATGCCGCCGATAAGTCGAATCATGGCTCAAAATTCATCTCCGAGATGACGTCTCACTGTCTACCTCGATTCTCATACTCAGCCACAGCTTCCCTCTCTCTCTCTCTCACTCCTTCTCACATATGCGCCGCTAATTTTGGTTTTTATTAAACGGCCATCGCATATAAAAATCGGTATTTTTACTCATCTCATTTTATCCGTTTTTGAATATCATCCTATATAATTAAACATACCAAGCACGTCGTTATGAGTTGGGTTACTGCCGCCGCTGCTGCTGTAGTTGTTGCTGTTGTTGTCATCGTTGCGGTGGCTGTTAAAAAATATTTTCTTCAATTTAATTTCAACTTCATGTCACAATCAGCGCTGGGTGGGTGGATGAGTTAGGTGGCCAACACTAGGTTTTTAGATTGAGAAATGTTCTAAAAATATATCATAAAATAACAATCAGTTTAACATATAATATATTGATAAAAATATCTATAACAATATTTTATATTTATATTAAAATAAAGTATTCATATATTAAGATTAAATTTGTAAACATAGAAAATAATAATAAATAAATTGCCTGCTTAAAAAACTTTTCGAGCTACCCACGACCTCGACGGATGCTGCTGATAATTATTATGCGTGTTGCATTAGAGGCGACATGCGTTGCTAGTTAAAAATTCTTGCTTCAGCTCTTGCTCCGGCTCTTGCCACTTTAAGTGCTGCTCACACACATCAACAATCCGTCGACAGCATTCTGCACTGGCATTTCTCTTCTCTCTCTCTCTCTCTTTTTCTGTCTCTGTTATCGTCTCACTCTATGCCAATTGCAATTAAGTCAAGTGACAAGCGAAATGACACTAGTAATCCTTGCAAAAGTACAAGTTAAGAGCAGCTGAGCAAAAGAAACGCACCAACAATCGACTGGCTGTCAAGCTACACTTAAAGCGCACAGTAAGACGACTTTGAATCAACATTCACTGATTGTTCGATCTAATGAAAGGTAACTTGTGGCATTTAGGTAAGCCAAGTGCAAGTTTAAGTAGACAAATAATAGAAGTCAAACTGAAAAAGCTTCTTTTTTAAAAATAATATATAAAATAGAGGGTGGATTTCCAGCTTTTAAATTGTTTAAAATTTATAAATATCATAAATTTATAAAAGACATAAAAATACATGAATGGAAACCCTTTCTTAACGTATTCTAATGTTAAATAAGTTTAGATTTGTATTAGTTCATGAACATTGAAGTCACAAAAACTTTATTTAAATCAAATTTATATTAAGTACATTTGTTGCTGCCATGTTCATATATATTTATCTTACAATATATATTATTTGTATAAAACTTTCACTGCGCTCCAACTTTAATTGAAATACATTCAACAAGCAACAAGTCAGCTTCCTTCAGCCGAAGCACAAAAAAAATGGTAGCACAGCTCAACATATCTCAGAACTGAAGAACATGTAAATATATTGAAATTAAGTGGATGTGAAGGAAAGCGCGTAGAAAAAGCGCAACAGCATCAGCAACAACAAAAACAACAATAACAAATGAGAGAAAAAAGTCTAAAAAAGAAGGAGACTCAAATGCAGGCGGGAAAGAACAAAATTGACAACACGCCGCAAAATTCAATTACGTATTCATGTATGCATAAGAAGGAAGCGCCAAATACGCAGTCAAGCAACAGCAGCAACAACAGCTACAACAATGCTACTAGCAAAGCAACGCCCACGCCCACAATTCTCACACATTGGGAAGCATAGACGAACAGACGCCTCCTCATGCGGTTGGAAAACTCTTTGCCTCACCTTCACCTTCGCTGGCTAACGCGAGACAACGTTTGATTGTCTACAATATGAATGAGTGTGTGTGTGTGTGTATGTGTGAGTGCTACATGTGTGTGTTCGCGTGTATGTGTGGTTGTCATTTATGCAAAACAGCTGCCAAGCTAAGGAAGTGAAGTCAGTCCCTGTCCAAGTTTATCTCACAGCCTTATTGATAAAGGCAACGGAAGGACTTAGACACCAAAAAGGCAGCCGACGGGGAAATTCAGAACAAACAGAGAAAAAAAATGGAAAATGGAAAGTCTCACAACTAAGGCAATAGAAAGCAATCAACGGCGAGTAAATACACTGTAAGAGAACGAAAAAATTTATTTAATAAGAATCATTTTTTGTATTATTATGAATTTTTATTTATTACATTTATTTTTAAGTTATAAAACTTTTAAAAATAAATTTAATTAAATTGCTTGCAGTATTTATAAATTTATTTTTACAAATTATATATGAATTATTTATTTATATATGTATATATAATTTGCTCAAGTATTTGTTTTTAGAAAAGCTACTCAGTCAGTAGCGTAGTGTATTCCACTGTAAGTCTCTGGCGCTCACTCATACATTCGCTTTACTTATAAATAAATAAAATCTTTCCTTTATCAACAATTTAATAGCTTAGCAGCTTGTAGGGAAAAAACCTTTAAAGCCAAGAAAAGTATTAAAATACCTTAATAATAAGTGCATCAAATGTTGATTATTGATTAAAAAATAAATTTAAAAAAAAGTGTAATAAAAAATCATATATGTTAAAGCTTAATGAAAATATAATAAAAGATTTACTATAAATTTATATATTTAGTAAATAATTTAAAAAATAGTCTAAAAATCATATATGTATTTATACATTTTTATAGTATTAAATTGAAAAAAACAAAATAAATAAAAATAAATATAATTCATATTAACACTTTGAAATTTTATATTTTTATTTAATTAATTTTCAGACTTCTTTGGCCTTCAACTTGATTTTGTTGCTTTGTCCATTAACACACACACTTCAAATGTCAGCTAATGCGTAAAGACTCAACTGCAGTGCATTTAAACAATTGTAAACCAAAGAAAAAAGTTCTATTAGATGATTGGCCCACAGTCAGCAGACAAACAGTCGCAGCAGCCGCATTGCATCTTCAAAGGGCCTGGCCAAAAAAAAAAAGAAAAAAACAAAAACAAAAAGGGTTTTGCGCGTGTTTATGTACTACCAATCAGGCGACGAGCTCCAGTTGAATGATGCGGCACAAAATGCCACGAGGAGAGAGAAATGGAAATGGAAATGGATATGGAGCTAAAGCCAAAGATGCTGTAGCTGAAGCTGAGTCAGTGCATCATCGCTGCGCTAAGATCCAGACATTGATCACAGCGTCAGCGTCATGAGAAACACGAGATTAGCGCAACGAATTAAGAAATTGAAATTACTCCAAAAAGTGTTTGGCGATCGATACAAACAGTCAGCATATTTCACATCAGCCCCCAACAACAACAACGACCCAATCCCGAGCTGCAAGTCATGCCGGATCAAATGCGCTTCGCCGACGCATGATATTTGTATTTTGTTCAGCTCCGTTGAGACGCAGCAATCATGCTACACATATATATATATATATATATCTTACATCTATTTAAAATAAAACTAAGCAGAAAAAACCCTATTTCTATCTGATAACTGAGAAAAGTGGAAGAAAACAACAGAGAGCGACACTCGAGATGCGCTAATCTCCGAAACTGTCCATGGCCAGGCTCTGCCCTTTACTCAATCAATTTCCACTAATCTAATTAATCAACATTCAGAGCAAAATAGTGTCAATTGCATTGTCAAGCATTTGATACAGGGTATTTGGGTGTTCAATCGATCATTGGCGACATTCCACAGCCACATTTGACATACATTTTGTATAACTTTCTGATCTCAATCGAAATTGAAATTGATATTGATATCGAGACTCAGATTGAGATTGAGAGTTATGTGTCATTTGTCTTAAAAAGCAGCTCGAAGTGTGCCCTCCATTGTCAGCTAATTAAACGGCTGACCAAACGGATTAAAAGTCAAATACATTTTTGTTTACTGTGTATGTAACGCAAAGCAATCAAAGACTTGTGCTCATATATAAATATCTATATATAGCTCTCTAGCCTGCTTCATAAATCAGATCAGCTTGTTTTAAAAATATTATTCAAATTCAATGCGAATGAGACCGAGAAGCGAGTTAACAATTTATAACTTTTAACTAATTTACGAGCTACTTTTTGAGATTTATTTAAAAATTAATTAGATCTGACTGCACCTAATTTCTTATTCATTAAGATATGCTAGCATTACTAAATCACTACATATAGTATACTAAATAAATAAAATTAAACAAATCATAAGTCTTATAATATGCTTATGTATAACACATAATTAAATATTTCGACTATTTTAAAAAATCATTTAATATATGTATTAATATACAATAAAAATATAACTTTTGTGGTAAATATTAAATACAATACTTACAAAGAAAATATTATTATTATAATTTTTTTTTCCAAATCTAATATTTTTATATTTAAGTAATAAAGCAAAAAATAATAATTATATCTATGTATATATATATGTTTATAAGCTATATTTTCATGTACTTTAATATAATTTACATAAAATAAAATTTTTGTAAACTTTTAATTTATTTTCGCTTTAATAGAATATTTAAAATGTTAGAAAATGAGCCAGACTTGTATTTTATTATTTATATTATTTAAAATAAAATATTTACAATTTATTTTATTTATATATATATATTGCTATTAATATGAACAGCAGGAAGTTCCTCAGTCCCAGCAGAAAATGTTGCGAGAGAGAAAAACATTTTCGTTGGCAACTTCGACGAAGTTTTTTATATATATTTTTTTTTTCATTTTTGGCGTCACCTGCGCAACGCACGTTTGTGGCCTGTCGCTGGTGCGTTAAAAATGATTAATTAAGGCATTTGAAAATCATTTGTCATTCTTAATTTATTAATTAATTAGAATTGCCCAACACGTACATTGACACCTGAATACGTCGACGTCGGAGGCGACGCCAACAACAACGTCAGTGACAGCGACTGTTAACAACGAGCGTTGATTTTGAAAAGCCAAAAAACCGGTCAGAGAGCGTTGAGTGTTTGGTCTTTAATAATGACATCTAAGAAAGTGTCCAAAAACAAATTCAAAGTGAAATTTTAAAGGATCAGCAAAATTTGATTTGTTGCCATCAGTTGGCACTTTGTTAATTAACATTTTAATAACTAGCTGACTTTAGTTTAATATATTTTAAAAATTTTTAAAAATTTCCAATTTATTCTTGTGTTTCTTAGCTTAGTTTCTTTTTATAAAGTTAACAGAAATTAAATTGAAACTGAATTCAATTTAGCACATAAATGCACCAATAGCTCGGATACAAACCTCAACTTATGTGACCTGTAAGCAGCGCCATCTAGATGACAGTGTTGGCAACTGTATAGAATGACTTATGGTTGTGAAACACAGTAAACGAATTTCGTTAAGTTATGTTGCTACTTTCGTTAAGTGACGCTGCAACAATCGTCAAATTGGATTGTGCATAGGCTAAGTCGCCGAAATGTACCTAACAATGTACCCTAAGTAAATACCCAATATTCACTATTTAAGCAGCACATAAAATAAAATTAAATATAATAAACAATTATTATACGCATAAAAGTTAATTAAAATATATATATGTTACTTTAATTTTTGCAATGAGTAGGGAGTAAAATGCAATATACTAAATTACATAATGCATAATGCATTCATTCTTATAAACATATTAGTTTATTTCAATTACATAAAATGTTTAAAGAATCAACAAAATTAATATATTTATTCCTAGAACGTATTTGTTAGAGTTAAATCCAAAAATTCAAATCCAATTTTAGCAGCAACTGAAATTACACTGCTTGCAAAGCAGTTGATGGACAACAACTGCTTGCTGATTGTTAGTCAATCCAAAAGCTGTTAAAAGATCGTTAATTGTCTAAAGCAAAGCCATTCATCATTTGTCTGACTGTTCGCTTTTATGATATAAAGTTCTTCCTTGATCTGATCAAGCTAATTCAATATGTCAATTTCCAGTCACGTCCTGTTCACACAATCAGCCCAACAATAGCTCCAGATGAAGCAGAAAAAACAATAATAATGTAAATTACATTTACACCCACACGCAGGGAATCATTCATGAGGAAGTGAATAGCCGAGTTAATGACAATTGAAAAGAATATATGTAAGCTCTTAAGGCTGTTCAAGTACTTTACATTATTTATCTAGCTAAATGAAGAAACGTGACTGACCACACTCGAGCTGGAGTTAAAGTGTCAAGTTGAAGGCCCTTGCCAGCCCGAACGCCATCAACAGCAGCTGAAATTCATCAGCTTAAGTATCCAGCATCTATGCGAGTCCGGTTTTATACTCTTCCACGCGTATCGCGCGGGTGTGGCACACAGCAAAACAAGAGACAACCACGACACTTGCCCCAGCTCGAGCCTGACTGGGACTGGAGTGTGCGTGGCGCTTAATGAACTCACACGATAAGATAATTATGCTTAAGAACTCGACGCCAGTGTTTTCACTCGCTTCATTACGGCCGCCTTAACGTAATTAAAAATGGACTCGAACTCCACTTCGCCCTGCTCTAACAATTATTACTTAATATATTCTCACTTGAAAAAATAGCAATTGAAATGTTGGCTAAATAGCATCAGCACAGGCATTGCCATTTTTTCATTCTCTTTTTTTACGACCAGTTTTACGATCGCCTTAAAGAACTGTCAAATCATGCAAATAAATGTGTTTTTAAAGGCCGAAAACAAAGCAAAAAAAAAAACGAAATGAAGCTGAATCAGAATTACTATAAAGCTCGTAAATCGCCTGGCCTGAAGCCAGCTGTAGCCGTTGCTCCATGATTTGCACAAAACAAACATAAGGGAAGCAACGCAGCATAAGCATCAATAATAAAAAATCCATAAAAAATATTAATGTTTAGTTAATAAATTAATGAAGACAATGCAAAGAATTGCAATTAGTTTATGCGTAACAGAAACGAAGAGTCATAAATAAAGAATTCCTTTGAATTTGACACACAACAATTCATGGTTCATTTAGTGTTCATTTATTGATTAATTAATAAGAGATTCAAAAGATATTGGAATTTTTATATGTTTTGGATATATAAAGTTATGAATAAAATTAAAAATAAAATTTGTGTCATGAAAATTTATTTAAGAATTCATTTTGAGTACTTCAAATTTATTGTATAATTGAATTTATTATATACTTGAACTCACTATATGCAAGCATAGGTACATAATGTATTGGAGTTGATATCATAGTAAAAGTTACATGTTACATCATATTTCAAAAGTCTGCTTAATGTTGCTAACGAATATGTTGCTAAGAAGATGTTGCTAATAAAATGTTGCCAAAACCGTGTTCCGAATCGATGCATTTCTTCTGAATTATGTTTTTTATGAGGAAAACCATCTTACTAAATACTTATTTTATGTACATATGTAATTAATAAATAATAATATTAGTATAAGTATTATTAGTTCATATACATATATTTATAGCGCAAACTTTGTGCTTGATCAAGATGTACTATCTTGATTATCAATAGGTTCAAATCATATCATATTATTAAATATCCATATAAATATAAAATTTCAAAAATTTAAAAATCTACCAATACTTTAAAACTATTAATATTTTCTTATATGAAGAGCAATTTACTTTTTTTTTGGGATTTGAAATTTAAATTTGATAAATTATATAATATTCTGATTGTTATTTTTCAATTTAATGAGTATTTATTTTATTTATTAGATGTTTCCATTGGACATCAATAAAAAATCGTATATTTATATATATATATATATATAAATTGTATTTTATGACTTGTTAGAAACTGAAAGTCAATTCATCTATACGTTTAATCAAAGCATTGCTCATTATATATGTACTACGAATAATTGCTGATTAAAGCAATGACAGGGCACAATTCGCAGTTCGTTAAGAAGTGTGCAGGAAATCTCTGTTCAAGAATTGCTCAAGTTCCGCAAATGTCTGTGATTTGTTGAGCAATCGAAGCGGCTCATCATGTTCATTAGGCAAGAGAATTTCGTGTCGTGTCCGTAGAGGCAGCCCAACTATTTAGCATAATTATGGATATTAGTTCTGGCGCTATTTCAAGTAAAAACAAATATGCTGATTTATGACGTTAGTTAGAGGGCTTTCGAGATAGAAGAGAGCAGCAAAAGTTTCCCCCAATTAATCGATTAACAGTCGATTTGGTGTTGGGGCATAAAACGAGCTTCGGCTGTCAACTATGAGCGAGAGATGCCATCAATTACAACACGAACGAAAATGTAGGCGATCAAATTAATAATCAAGCTATAAATTTTTTATAGAATTTACACAAACAAAAACTACGTGGAGCTGAACAAAGAGTTCGATTCACATGCAGTTCGCCAATTGAATGGATGCTTTTGTTAGTTAATGATCTCAGCTGAACTCAGAGTTTGTCAATTGTAGCCATAGCAGCCATTGGCTCATTTAATTACAAACAAACAAAAATGTATATAAAAGATTTCATAAATAGGTTTTAATCGGCGGCACCCTCAACACAAATGACAAGAAAAAAATAAAAAAAAAGTTTACTTGAAGCTGAAGTCAAGTCCACTTGGGCCACAGTTTTGTGGTCAAGGTAAGTGCTGATTGTGCAGCTTAACTTCGTTTTTCTTCTCGTTTTTGGCCACAAATTAAAGGTTGAGTCATAAATTTTGTAATTAAATTGCAAGAGACAAAAAATTAGTGCAAAGACAAAGGTTCGATTGGGAACTTAAACGGGCTTAAGTGAATGCATGCAAATATAAATGTTAAAAGCAGTTTGATTTATAGCCAATTAACATTTGGCAGCAGCAGCAGCATCTCACTTGGCTCAGCTCAGATTCTATGTCTGTTTATGGCCAAAACAAGGTAATTGACATTAAGCCAGCTGCCAAACTGAACCAGCGAATTTGACAAATTAAAGCAAATAAATTAAAAGTAATCAAAGCGCTTGGCAACAGCAACAATAATAGTTTAGCATTTGCCTATCTAACGTGTTAAACGTCTCGTATACGTAATATTTTGTTGGACATGATTTGAACACTTATTGCGAGGGCGGTTACGAAAGTTTAAAAATAACCAACAATTCAGGTTGCTTTAAGGTTTTTAAATTCTAATTGCAATTTGCCTTCTAGGGCATTGATGTTTGGAACAAGAAATTTAATCGAAATAAATTGCTAACAAATTTATGGGAAAATTAAATTTGATTGTGTTTGGACTATCGAATGTCAGTCGAAATGTTAGAGTTTAAGCTGAGATGAAATGTTTAAGAATAAGAATAAGAAATTTATACGCATTGATAGACAATAATTATCATATGCAGAACAAGGCAAAGCAAGATATAAAATTAGGCACCTTTCGAGATTCAAAGATAGGTAGGGTTTGGGCACTTATAAATGATTTGCAAACAGATCTGCTTAATGAACCACAGAGAACTAACTCTACAAATAAAAATCTCTCTACAACGAAAACTGCCATTTGACTGAAGTCCAGTAACCTTCGAGTATTGGTAGATAAGAAAAACTCGCAGAGCAACTTTCAATATGTATATATTCTTCATCTATAGATGTTACTCAGTCAGTCCAAATGATGATGAAATTCGATGCAACTTTAATAAATACAGACTGAAGCATACATTTATGCATATTTCATAAAAAATACCGATAAAAGTCTATCCTTCAATATTAAGTTGTTAAAGCATAGCTTGAAGAGCATAAGAGCTGGAGAAACCTCCCTACCAGAGCACACTCCATTACTGTTATTTGTGAAATTATATTCAGTATTTATAACAATTTATGCAATACATATATATTGATATAACAAGTACATCTCAACTGGACATAATTTCATAACATTCCCAACTTTGATCAATCAGCAAAGGCAACTGCCTTCATTAGCTGCCCTTGAAGACGGAGTTTAAAAACCTTTTGAACCGTTTTGAACCAACCTCCGATTGTATTAAACAACACTCGAAACTCGCATTGTTGTAACAGAAATATAACAAAAAAAGCATCAATTGCAAGCCCTGAGTCTGGATTCGAGGTGCATTTGTTCGCTTGGCTCGTGTCGTGGCAGGCTGTGGGGGCGTATGATTGATGTGCCTGATGTGCAGCGTTGCTCGTTTCAGTTAAGCAAGACTTGTACAACTATAAACGAATGCAGACAAAAACCAAACCGTTATGAGTCGCTATTGGCCATCAATCATCGGATGTTGTCATGTCGTACGCTATATGTGTGCGTAGTCGTCAAGCGTCTGCGCGTTGGCAGACAAACTGGTGCCAAGCGGCGATGTAGCCTAAGATGCTGATGCTGCTGCCGCCGCCTGCTGCTGCTGAGATTTCCCAGAAATGATCAGGCTCTAAAAACTGTCTATAAAATTCTGATCTTTATGGCAGCGCAGTCATCAAATGTTCGGTTCTTTTTTTGCTTTAGTTTTATGACAATTGCTAGTGTTGGGCGTATTTGCCTGTTTGAAGTTCCCGTTTCTGGTTCTACTTTTTATTGCTTTCTCTTTTGTTTTTTGATACCTTGAATCAACGAAAGGAGCATATTAGTTGTGCAGAAATAAAGGTACGATGTTGAAGGTACTGCCAATATATTATATATGTTATTGATTCGGTTGAAGAACTTAGTGAATGAGGCCGTAACGGCAGCAATGAAAATCATATTTTATATCGATAATATTTATGCAAATCAAGCTTAACCCAAAGACGTCGAATTGCCTTCCTCCGTTTCACGATTAATTAATTTAAATTCTGAGTATTTACTAGTCAGTCATTGCCCACTAGGGCACTCTTAGCGCACTCATTTTATGTTGAGGCTAATTTCGCAATAGGGCATAGCCTAAAAATGTTTCTTTGGTAACCGCCAAAGTTTAATTTAATTTACACACGGGAACTTTCTGTCTAAGCCATAAACCAACGGATTTTGGTGTTGCTCTCGTTGTTGTTGGGCACATCATAAATGGATTATTTGCGGAATTGGTGTGGCAGGCATATTGACATTGACCAGAGCTTATGGATTGCTCGAATATTGATGAACTAAAGATTGTAAATAGACAGAATTTTGTTATTGAGCTGTCAAAACAGAGATGGCTTATATTATAATGAAGATAACAAAACGGAATTTTGAGCTATGAATGAAATGGTGTTGGACGTATTCTACTTCATAATCTATCATAAGAATCTAAATAATTTTATTAGTTTCTTAGGTAGCCTCTCAGTATGAGCCAAGCTCTGCAATTTTAATTAATTTTTCATGTGCATGTCAAAAGTTTCTTCACTTGCAAACAAGGCCTAAACACCCCACGCTGCATTGCTGCGCCCAAAAAAATAAATAATTATATATTTAGATAAATTTGAAAACAAAGTACATTTTCCAAGCAAGTAAAATAAAAACTTTACGCAATGTTTTTTGACATTTGCCAAAAACAGCAAATCAAAATGCAAACGCAATCAATCATTAGCATCTTTCGAAAATTAATTCTCATTTTTATTGGTCGTGCCATGGATGCAATGCAACGACAACAACAGCAGCAACTGCAATAATAACACTAATAATAATAGCAATTACAGCAACAACAACGCCAACGCAGCCAAATGCTGCCATTATGTCTGCATCGACTACGATGCAGCGTGGCACGCATTCAATTAACACAAATGAATGAATAATTAAATACTGCAGAAGAGAAAAACGAAGTCAAAGTATAAGGGATGAGCTTTGGTAGACTAATAAATACCCTGTTGTTGGAAGGCTTTTATGTTGTCTCTTAATAAAATGGAGTACAAATTGAGAACTTGCTGTTTCAGTTATTAAAAAAATAGTAATATTTATAAAGTAAAATAATATACAATATAAGCAGTTTAATGCTTGGCAACGTTAAAAAAAATAATATTTAATTATATCAAAATTTAATATTTAATTAATTAAGAATTTAAATTTGTTAAAAAAATAAGTATGTTGTTTTTCTATGGCCCAAAACTTAATTTTAGAATTTTAAAGCTCAAAAATATGTTTGATTTTTAAAAGGACGTCAAAACATTTTTTAATATGTACTTTAGTAGTCGCTGAGATCAGAGGGTTTATAGAGTTTGCCTTCATAAAATATGTTTATGTGCAAACGGAGTTGCCTTCCAAATGCCCGTTACATTTACTTATATAATTTTTTTATTATACCCACTTCACCTAGTTGTGCCCCAAACAACAGGGTACAGTTCAAACGAAAGACTTAAGCGACGAACTTTATGCGAGTATTGAGGGAGCAGCCGCAACTTCCCACAAGCGCAGCCACATTACAAAACTACAAATACACATAGGCTGTTGCACGTACTCTCAGCTGCTGAAATGATGCCATCAACAGCAGACGACAAAAAAACAAGATGTAGAAGGAGGAGAATAAAAAAAAAACAATGAAACACAATTGAGATCTGATGAGTTGTAAGAGGAGCATGCGCAAGCTGGAGGAGCTGTAGCCGGAGGAGGTGTGGCAAAAGTCAGACAGCGGTAATAAAGAAATCTAATAAATGAAAAGCGAGTCGAGTCTTTGGGCACACAGACACGCTCACGCACACACACTATTGTTTGGCGCTTGGCAGCCTCTGCGTATTTCTCAATGATCCGCCAACTTGAAGCTTCGCACTGCTGACACACTCACCAACTCATCAATTCACCAATTCACCAGCTCAGCGCGTTGATGCTTAATGGGCGCATAATTAACTAATGTGGGCAATGCTCAAGACGCTCTTGATGTTGCTGTTGTTGTTGCTCTTTTGGGTTGACAGACAATTAGGAGGCAACTGCTGCGACTTGTGGCACATAACGAGTGCGCAATTGTGGCACTTGACAGGGCAGCCAGAGGCCTCGCACGCATTGTGCAATGCGCCACAGACAACCAAAATAGAAAGAGAGTATGAGAGAGAGGGAGACAGTTCAAACAAACAAAAGCTAACGCCTACTTGGCTGCCCTCAGTTCGGCTTTAAGTTTTGTTTCTTTTTCCATTGGCTATTTTACAATAACATTTAATTATACACTGCATATTTGTAGTTAACAAAAAGCCAAAAAATCATAAAGCATTTAATTACATTTTTAACAAATTTCCTCATATGGCAAAAGTTTTATAACCCAAAAAAGAAAAAACACCTAATTGTATGGCTTGGGCTAGCCAAATGCTTTTCAGTGCATTATATTGTTATTTTGCTGATTATGTTATTAAATAAAAGAGTTGTTTTGTCTATGGAAAATCATTTTTAAAGTCAAATTAATCATCTGCGTTGTTTTGGATATACATAATAGTTTTTAAAGCTAATTTTGATACAAAAATCAAACAAAATTTAGAAATTTTAACTCAAAAATAATTAAAAAGAAAATTTATAAGCTTTAATAATCGAAAAAAATTTTGTATTCTAGAAAAAGTATGTCATGTTGAGGTAGAGCTGTTAAAACCTTGAACACATATTTATCAGTCTCTAAACAAAGTTTGATGGAGTTGATAGAGTGTTGACACTTTCATAATCCGTTTTTAATATATTTGTTATAAAATAAAACATAAAATTCAAATTGCGAAAATAATATTTATATTGCTATAAATACATATATATGTATAAAGTATATCAGATTTCAGAAAACACAGAATTTTCAAATTAATTCATGACTTTCATAATTGAATCAGTCGAAAGATTACAAAAATGTGTCCAAATCAAAACTTAATTAAAATACAAAATTGTTCTACAAAAAAGGTGTCAAGCTAGGAATGACAAAACCCCGATTCCGTTACAACAAAAATAAAGTTTTAAGTAATGTTACATTTATTTTTTAAATATAAACAGAAATATTTAATTAAATTAATGTAATTTATTTTGGAAATTTTTCTAGTTTTGCCTGATTTGATTGACTGATTGTGGTTAGCGATACAGTCTTAGTTTAAGCCTCTCTAGCTATGATTTGTTGGCTGCAAAATATATTTGAATACAGCAGTCAGGCTTGAGTGTCATATCAATGTCGTGAAATGGGCTAGTGAATGGCTAAATCAAATCCCTCATTTGAAATGGGCGTGACGGGGGGCTATGTTCAGTCAGCTAAAGCTTATAGCTATAATTCATTAGATGGAAAGGCTTTTAAGCCATAAAACCGAGAGTGTGTGTGCGAGTGTGTGCGAGGTGCGGTGTCTTGTTAGGCAATAACACGCGCGCAAATACATTGATTGAGTTATACATACCCAAACATGTTTTTTTTTTCAGCAGAAATTGAAAGTTGTCAACGCTCTTCCTGTCCTTCACGGCAACAGCATGAAAAAATAGATGTCTATCTGACAAGCTCAAGTTCATATTCATATGAGGCAGACATATTTTTATGCTTGGCGTGTGTGTATTTCCCGGCTTATCTTTAAACATTTAATTAACTCTATGCCTGTGTCTCTTCAGCTGAACCATTAGCCATTTCCTACGCAGCACGATCATTGCCATACGTAGCTTGATTTTTCTGTGCATTGTCAACCAGGCGATAAATACATCTGTGGGGATAACATGCAAATTGCTGAGAGATGCTACCAAACAGGCGCCCAACTAGCCAGCCATCATCATCTCGCATAGTTTAAGCCGTATATGGCCAAACTAATTAGCTTCCTGTTTAACAAACCAACCGAAATGGTCAAAACAACATCGCTAGGTAAATAAACAATTTAATTATAAATAAATAATTAAATAAATAGCGCGCCGTACACAGTCAGCCAATTTACATAGCATGTAAATGCCATGAAGAACAAAAAAAATTAGATACTTATATATAAATAAAAAAAAAATAAATCAAGCTAACAAATTTAGACAAGTTTCTCAAAAATGGTGCGCGCAAATATATAAAAATACATAAATAAATATATTTATATACATTTCTATATAATTTATTGAATTCTCGTTTAGATATATATAACAGAAATATTTAAAGCTCGCCGCGTCTTTAACCGATGGGCTGCCAGTCGAGCCGCCCTATATGGCTGGCTGGACCATGTGGCGAAAACTGAACTCAGAACTCGGAATCTATATGAATCGCGTCTCTGTGTTTCGCTTTGCGTCGCAGACCCACGCGTGTTAATTACAAATGATTTGTTATGGTTAGATCTGCTTGTGGTTGTGTGCTATTGTGGGGCTTTTTTCTACCACCTCTCTCACTCTAACACTGCGCACGGTCTCTGTCTGTTTTGTCTATCGACTTGTGTCACATTTAGGCGCAACGTATTTATCATGTCAGCAATTAATCAATACGCTCGTAGTATAATTTTGCTGTGTGCACGTTACGTTACTCTGCGTCGAGGGTAGTTTGTTGTATACAATTTTAATATGTTTTTGTATTTAAAAAGTAAATGTTTATATTTTTATATAAACCAAATGCAGTTCAGCAGAAAATAAGAATGAAATTAATATTTATATTGAAGAATATTTAATTTTAATATTTATTATGGAATTAGTATAAAGTGTCCTGATAGAAGTGAGATATAAATGTCTTCAAAACACATTAATAAAATAAATTTGTAAAAAAAATTGCATTGGTAAAACATTTTGAAACTAAGAAAGAAAGAAGTGTAAAAAACTTCCTTGTTGTTTATCTCTTTTATATTATATTATTTGGAATTCAAATTCACATGATACATGAGATATATCCTACTCAACACATTAGAACAGTCATCTTAATATTTTTAATTTATATTCAGTTTTATAGCATTCCTTGTCTTTGTTTCTGACTAACTAATTTTATGTTTGTAAGTTTATTTCTCAATATATTAAAATTGAAATTAACATTTGCTAATAATTCTACAAACTGCCCTCGCTACTCAAATAATCTAATGCGTTCCAGTTCATTGCTAAACGATTTCATTGAACATTTTCGAAGTGTTGCATTTTGGATGCCTCACAGCAAACGACATGCATACAGTATCCAGCAGCTGACACTTCTTCATAAATCAATTAATCGGCCCAGACGACAAAATACAATTAGGAAAAAAAAACAGAGTCAAAGATTTGGCATCAAAGTCGACTGTCTGTTTGAAGTGTTGAGCAAAGTAATTGTTATAGCAGTCGCGGGCTGTGCCCAAATGACAGTTGTTGGCATACAAACGAGCACATAAATATGTATTACCTACAAACACACATGCACATACTCATTGCTGGCACTCGATAGAGTGGGCTGTCATTTTGGCCATAAATATTAGGTGTTAAAATTATGCTAAATGCAGTGGGTAGTTAGGCCGTGATTTCTATATAACAACATTTTATTGCATCCAGTTTGTTGCCCAAGCTATTTTGTATTTTTAATTTATATACTTTTTGTTCAGTTTTGCTTTTCATTGAGGCAGTCAGCCTTAATTTATGCCCATTACGATAACTTTTCTCAAAGCTTCCAGTTACGCGATGCGAATTGTTTTAGTCTTTTTATATTATATTAGCTGTGAGACAGTTTGTGCCAACTTCTGCAACATAGTCAGTCAGTCAGTCAGTCAGGCAGGCAGTCAGGCAGTCCGTTACCAAGTCAGTTATTCATTTAGGCTCCAAAAATGGTCATGAAAAAAAGATATGTTTACATTTTTATGGTTAAATGCGGTTTTCTTGTTTCAGCGCCCGTTCGAGCAAGGATTGCGACAAGAAAATATTTTTACCAAAGCAAACATAGAGTGCTATGGATTGCTTGGATGCCGTGATCCAATCGATAAGAGTAATCGATTGCAAAATTAACCGATAGTTGCAACAGTAAAATATGTTCAGAAGAGTTTAAATTAAATTAATATTATCATAAATATAATAAAAAAAATCGGAATATTTTTGTTATCACAAGGAAAACTTATAAAAATATATTTTACAGAACAAAAAGAAGTTTTAAAATAATAATAAATAATATTATATAATTTTAAATATATAAAATTAAATTTTAAGCATATAATTTATATTTTAATGTCATAACTAAAGTATTAAATAAAGATTATAAATATAAATATATCAGTTTCCATATATATCTATATAAATAAATGTGTTAAAAAATTTTAAAAATAAACGTAATCTTTATTAAAAATATATATATTCTCTATTAAGAAACAAAATTAATCTATTATATATAAACGATTTTTTTAAAGATCTCAAATAATTAATGTTCATTATTTACAAACGCTTTATTTACTTTCACAGCCATTTGAAGCAGGATTTCCTTGAGTATAAATTTCCACTTTGTGTTTGCTTAGAAAATGATCTTCTCACGAGCCGACTGTGCTTATGTAGTCACCTTCTCTAGCAATTTGGCCACTGTAACTGAGGCTGGGTGCTTGTCAACATGCGTTCCAAGTGATTTGCAGATGTTTCTCTTTTTTTTTTGCTTTTCTTTTGGTATCACACCGCGTCAGTCAGCCGCAAGACAACGCAGAAAATTTGCTACTTGTTTGTTGTCAGCCCGGTTTTATAGGTGCCAAAGCGGCAGGCCCAACGTACTACATACTACAAAAAATCTTTGTGGCTTAAACATGTAATAGCTCTTTAAAAGGTTCAGCTAAGCGCGGCCGAGTTTTAAACAGACAGCCAGTCGCAATTGGGTCAACAGAGTGTTATGTGTGCAGCTATGTATGTAGTTTGTAACTTTTTTGTTTTGTTTTTATAATACATGTGCGCCAAGTTTGTTGCCTAAGTCTTTTGATTTGCCTCCTGGCATTAGACACATTGGCTGTGCCCAACCATTTGGCACTGCGCCACACATTAGACTTCAAGATGCACATTGATTAGCTTAGGCCAAAGTTTAAGCGGCTAAACGTGCCGCTGCAGCGACAACAACAACGACAACAACATGAGGCACCAAAATGCCACAACAACAAAAATGACTCAATTTGTGCCGAGTATGTGGCAAAGAAACGATGTACTTATTATGGTACGCATGCCTTTGACTATTAATTAAATGAACATAAATAATATTTAACATTTTTATTATTTAAAATTGTAATTCATATTACACACGCCCCTCTAATACCTTGCCAAAGGGAATGAAAGAGAGAGGGCGAGAAACACGCGTGCCTAAGGCCAGGCACATTATAAATTCAAAGCATATTCCCACCATAAATGTCGCATAAATACGACTATTTGGAGACAAAAAGGGCACGTAAACATAAACAAATGCAAATGAGACGTAAATCAATCATAAAATATGTGTCCACAATGGATCGCAGACATTAAACACATGTCGCCGGCACTGTAAATACATATGAAAAGTGTTTGCTTGTTTGAGTTCTTGCAGACGCCCACGACTGAACTATAGAAGGCATAAGTTTAATATTAAGCTTGAATGGGGAATGTTGTAATTAAAATTCTGTGATTCTTCAACTGCTTAAACTTAGATATATTATTGATAAATAATATTGAGCTAACACAATTGAAATGAGTGGCAGATAAAGTCTAGTGGATGGTGGCCTAATAAGAGCCTGATTATCGCTGCCTAGACTTGATTGGCAGTGCGTCAAATGTAACATTTAATTTTCTGCAGTATCACATCGAATGTGAAACTGAAACTTGCTGACATATATTCTCTAAGATATACACATATTGGCTGGGATCGATTTATTAAAATTGATTAAAGTCAACAAAATAATAAATAAATAAATTTATGTCAACTAACTAATAATTTACTATATTTATATAGTCAACTTTTTTTCAAATTTTTCGAATAATAAATAATATTATTTTATATAATCTTAATGAAAAATTAGTATACATAGAAATTATGTCTTGTCAGAATTGCATTGAAGCATGTCCAAAACAGTTTGGAAGATATAATGTCAGCTTAAGCCAATTAATCATCCCAGAAGCCATCAACATTTCTAGCCCACACATAAATATTTTTTATATATATTTAACTACCTGATGCATATCGCATTTTTAAACTCGGTAAATTCTAGTATTTGTTTTATGCGCTAAATCTGAATAAAATTATAAATAATTGAAATAACTCTATAAGTCAAGACTATAATCAGCTTTGAATTTATATTATGAACTGTCTACACATTTTCTGTATTTGTTAATTGTAGTCAGACATCTACTTTAATAAAAACAATTATACAAGCGAGTACTTAAGCAGCGGTAGTTTTTTCTTTTATTTTTTATGGCATTATGTGCTCAAGAACTTGTATAATAACCATTTTGACAGGCATATAAAAGCTGCACAGATGACACCACAGCGCACATGTCAACGCATAGGGAGACAACGAATAAGCGATTCAACAAGATGAAACAAACAACAAATTTGTTCACCTGCAGCTGGCGCCCTGAAGCCGGAAGCAAAAGGTAGACGACGACTGTTGAACCTTTTTGGCCGAATGGAAAGGCGGGGCACAAATCCAACAAATAAATTTGGCTTTTGTTTTGATGCGGCTAATTTAGTGCCACGATATGTTTTCAGCAATTAGTCAAGCATGCAGGCCCGACTTTTTGGGCGCTGCCGTGCAGACAACAAATAAATCACACAACAAAAACAATTTTGAAAAAAAAAAACTTTAAGCAAATATTGAGGAAGCAAACGTAACAAAACAACAAACACAACAAGTATTTGCTTACAAAATGCATGTTTTTTGTGAAACGTGATTTGTGTTTTAGCTAACAAAACGCATCATAAACAAAATAGTGTACAGCACGTGTGGTAAATGATGTGTAGATGCCTCATTTGTTAGCAATTTTGTTGGCTGTTGTTGCGTTAAGTGCGATGCTATTGACTCTTGAACTTTGCTTAAAATTTACTCAGCCATAGCTCTCATTAGCAGTTCAAGCTCTTTCTAACAATACGCAAATTCCAGCTGAATACAGGAAAAGAATAGTAGCTCTCGGTAGCTGCACATAGATTAATTATACTTAGCTTAGAAGTCAAGTAACATCTGAACAGAACTTCCTTGATTATAATTAGTATAAGAATATGAAGATAAAGCAAACTTTATAATATATTTAAATAAATATCAAAATATGTTCGGAAATCAAATCATTAATTTTTTTTTGCTTTCAAATCTCTTAATATGAATTTGTTGATTAAGAAATATGGTGTGTAAATTATCTTAAGTAAATTTGTATTCTATTATAAGGTATTTATTTTATCAGTTTATATGTTTCATATTTTCTTTTTTAGTTTCCATAGCTTGTTTTTATCATCGAAGATTTTTAATATGAATTTCCTGGCATCATTTTAAATATAAATATTTTATAATGTAGTTATATATTTGATTACATCATGTTGTTTCTTTTGACCGAATATATTTAAAATACATTTTCTGATTAATATATTTATACATATTTTAATTGTAAATACTATCTGTGTAATTTACAAAAGAAAATGGCATGAAACTTGTATTATTAAAAATGTTATAAATGTTTATTCCTTAATTTCATAAAGAGGAAAAGTAATATAAAATAATATTTTTGCTAAAGAAATAGAGTTTTCTTCTCTATTGAAGACCAGCCTGACCGTAATTTATTAGCGTGGTAATTTATGCATTTTACCACCCACATAAAACCGAAATTGGGCTTCACCCATTAACAACAATTGTCAGGCAAAAAAGGACACAATTTCCATATCTATAAACAACAGACAATCGCAACAAATCATTTAGCCAAAAACAATACCAAAGAAAAACAAAAGTTTCCCGCAATTTGTTGCCCTCACACTCGGCCAGCAAATAAAACGAAGAAGAAGAAGAGGAAAAAGGAACACAAAAGTTAGCAATAAATACAGCATGAGAGGGGCATAACTTTCAAATGCGATTTGTTCAAAAATTTGTAGCCCAAAAAAAGGAGAAAAAACATTTGCGAGTATTTCCAAACGGCGTGACAACATTTTTATTTTAGCCATGCTTGAATGGTTGGCGCTGCTGTTTCAATAACCAAAGCCGTAACCAAATACGTATACCCCAAGACCCTCCCCAGCCGCCAATTGGTAACAGAGCCAATACGAAACAGCCACCGCTAGCGACACGTTTTGAACCCAAAGCCCCAAAGGGTCAAGTGGCGCGTGTAGCGAAAGCCAATCCACAGGCGCACAGATATTGACAGGGCCAGGCCGAAAGCTATAACAGCGAGGGCGGAACGTGAGTAATCATAAATTTTGCATGTAACAAAAGTAATAAAGAGTGAAAAGCAGGTCATTGTTTGTCGAGAGACTTTGGCAGGGAATTCCAAATAATTGTAGATGTTTATAGGTTACGTGAACTATTTCATATTAGAATTTAAGATGAGTTCAAACGTAAACTAAAATAGAATATTTAAGAAGCAACTCTTCCTAATCAAAGCTTTATTTTAGGTTTCGTTATTAGCATTAAAGCTTATAAAATAGTATCCACATTCAATATTATCCACAGCTTTTCCTGACTTTAATGCTCCCTTTCTCCGTGCATGTTCCACGTTATCTATCTTCTACTACTCAAAAAGACTAACTACTCTATGTGATGACATTGTATGCTGTTAGTCTAAGTGCCATCAGTAAAGACCTTATTTTTATCTAAACACTAATTCATAGACTAGCTCTAACAATTCTCTCCTACTACAAGGTAAACTGACTACTAAGTACTCAATAGTACTCTATAGCAGAGCACTGCTACTCAGCTTTATAAACAAATGTGTTTCGAGTACTGTTCATAAATTGGATGTTAAATGTTGGCTCTATTTTTACTACTTTTGTCTACAGACAACTTCCTGTTATTTAAAAAATATACCAAGTTTTATTTCACTTACCTTACTATAACTAATTCACGTAACAGCCCTCGTTCGTGATGGCCCTGCTGTAAGCGTAACGACCATAACTACACAGATACAGCTAAATACAAATGCAATTGGCATTGCAATTGCCTTTATAGATACAGTAGATAAATGCGAAAAGGGCCATTTGTATCTGTTCTCGGTTCGATCTTCACGCCCGAGTGCCGCAATAGACCTTCCACCTATTGAGACGCCGAGCGTTACTTGGCATGAACTTGACATGCATTTTGTTATGCCAGTGCGTGTATTAAGTGTGAGTAAATGCTCGCAGGGGGCTGTACGTACCCATATATACCTAGCTACCTAGCTACCTACCTGCCTACCTACCAGCGAGTAGGTAGCCTAGTCTCCAGTCTAGACTAGAGGCGAATTGTAAACTGCATTGGAGCACAGCCTACGTGCAGCATTGGGGCATATCAAATGCGTTTGTGTTTTGATTTGCTTTTGTTTTCTATGTTCTAATTAATGGCTTAATTCTGTAGCGTCAATGGAATCGATTGGCAATGGTTGCGCCATCCATTTTGACTTATGGCCAAAAGATGTAAAAATTAATTAAGAAATGTGCTGACGCATTTTAATTGTATCAGTCGGCAGACACCTGCTGTTTTTGTTTTTATTATTTACATATACTTCACTTTAAAAAGTATATTTTTTTATGATTAGCCAAATTTTTAGCAGCCCGCTCGTAAAATATTTATTTCGTTGATATATACATATATATAACTTTTAGTTCAATGGCATTGCATACGACATGAATATAAAAATAAATTCAACAGCTTTAGCTTGGCTGAGCCCCATTGCCTTACGTCAGGTCACGTTACGTTACGTGATGTTACGTTATTTATATACGCGCGCACGCCGGTCTCAAATGCCGGTTTGTTGTTGTCTATGTGTGAGAGCTTAGCATATACAAAGCAAAATAAATGCCGGCCAAGAGCGTAGAGAGCGCAAATCTTAAGAGCGACTGACAGAGTTGTCGAGCTTTGCATTGAGAGAATTGATGGAATTTGAAATGAAGTATAAAATAACATAATGTATTTATAAATATTTAACAAATAGTAAACATTCATATTTAAATAAGAGAAAATATATACAGAATAAAAACTGAAAATTTTAAAATATATAGATTAAAAACAAATGAAAAAGTTTTAAAAAAATATAAAATATTTGATATAAATTAAAAAAGAAATATATTACAAATAATATGAAGCAAAAAGTATAATAAAAGTATGCCCAGGGTATTCTTTAACCATATGTAACCATATTAATATATATTCTACATATATAGTTTCTGATATTTTCGATGTCAAATTTAATTTATTTTATGCATAAAATTGCTATAATATTTATGTAATTTTTGCGAATTTATTATAGAAAATATATTTTAAGAATAAATAAAAGAAATATTGTATATATTGTATATGTTATAAGATAAATAAAGTATTAAAGTTAAGTATGCTAAAATGTATTAATAATATTTTATATTTTTGTTATTATATTATATTTTATATCAACAAAACACAATTATAATATGTAATTTAAGAGTGTAAATATATTTAATTTGAAATACAATTTACAATACATAATTCAAGCAAGTAATAATAATAATAATTAATAAATGAAAAATAATTATTAAATAACAAAGAAAAAAATAAAATATAAAATTGAGGCGCACGCTGTGTTCCTTTCACAAATCTCTTTATATCTGGAGGATAGTTGTTGCTAGTTTTCTATAAGAAGTTATGACTTCATTGGAATTACTTGGAATTGCTCACTCCTTTTTAGGGATGCCAACAATAAATCAACTTTTATTACAAAGCTTTTGTTGCTTTGCGTACATGTATTTATATACAAGCTTATATATATAGATAGATATAGATTGTAATAAGCAATTAGTTATCTGGTGTCATTTGCTGCAGCACAGTGGGTGCAGATCAATACGAGTAGATACTAAGCCAAGCCAAGAGTAAAGAGTAGAATGAACAATTTGCTCTTTAAGCAGCATTCGCTGCTCTTTCATACTCTCGCTCTCTCCCTGGGCACTCTCTGTTGGCAAAAAGCTGACATCATCCAATGGCCAGAAGGCAGCGCTCAGGCTACGGGCCAAGTTAGTAGTCGGGCCAGCTGTCAGACGGCAGCTTATTTAACGCGCGGGCCAAGCTGAAAACTCTTTTAGTATAGCGTTGGCGTGCGAGACAGACGGTTCGGTTGAGCACAAGATACACAAAGTACTTGACAAGCTAAAGCAACAACAAAATATAAGAAAAAACAACAACCAAAAACGAGTTCGAGTTCCGAGCAATTAATATACATACGATATAAGCACATTTAGCGCAGGCGTTGAACTAGTGCGAACAAGAACATTTCAAACAACAACAAATAAAAGTAATAAATAATATAAAGAAAACAATGCAAAATTAAATAAATAAATAAACATTTAACAGTTGTACGCAGAGCCTTAGCTCCGGCTGATGTCAGTTGCCAGTAGCCTAGTTGAACTCAACGTGAATTGAAGTGTAGCCAAGCGTTCAGTGTGAAACGCAAAATAAGCGAAGCCAAGTGCCGCGTTTTTACTTTAGATATATACATATATATATAAATGTACACAGATATATATATTTATGTATATTTAGTCACACAGACTAAGCAGCAAAAGTTAAATTCACAATTGTAAAGAAAGTGAAAGACGAAACGCGACAAGTTGGCCTAGCGAAAAAATTAAAAAGGGAAAGGTTTTGAGCTGAGTTTTGCATGGCTCTGTATTTTCTGCTTGCCAAGTGCAGCCGCTCAGAAGTTTTCAGCCAGCTTCCATATGCCCACGAGCAACAGCTGTTTATATACACATATTTAAAGTTTCTTTTGCTGCGCTTCGCCCACTTGCTCTGGCATCAAAAATCATTGAAAATTAATTTTTTATTATAAATACATAAAATATATATATTTATTGCATATTTATATATGTGTATATATATTTGTGTGTATTTTATTCAATAATTTTGATGCCAATGCTTTGCTGACTACACGTTTTTATATATTTTTTCTATACCACGCGTTTTCTGTTTTGCCTGCTTGTCTCTCTGTGTGTGTGTATGTGTGTGTCTTGATAAAAAAAACGTAATAAGAAAATAAAATATACGAAAAAAATATATATATCGCGCAGCTTAAAAAGCGACCAAGCGACATTGATGCCAATCGCCAGTGCATTTGGTTATGTTATTGTTGTTGTTGCTGTCCGGAGTTTGAGGCAACAAACAGCTTAAGCATAAGCCTAAAACGCCTTCAGTGAACAGCGGCTCGAATGTAAGGCACATGCTAAAAAGCGCTATCAACGTCTGACTATCGCTCGCCAGGTACGTGCAATTCGTCTTTTGATTTATATATGCACAAATATATATTTACCGTTTTGTCCATTGCCAGCACAAAAGGCAATCAATTTTATATATAAACTCACATATCTGATATATGCATAATAAATAAGTAAGCTGTTTTGCCAAAAATATTTTATAGCCAACGCTCAATCAAAGTTTTCTGACTTATTATAATAGAGACATAAGGATAAGCTTTGCCAAAATGTTTTTTTTTTTTAATTTACATTTCTTTAAGTTTAATTTTAATAGCGAAAAGTTTTACAAATTACAACAAAGCTTAATGCAAGCTGAGACACTTGTTTTTTCTAGTTATTCTAACAATTTGCATTCTTCGTTCTTTGTCTGCGTTAATTAGCTCAACTATGCGTTCCCATAATTATTGCTCTAAGAGGGTTGAGGGTCGATAACATAGTGAAATAATAGTAAAAATGCCTTTATTATTTAATAAAATATTCTTCTTAGAAGTCGGAAAACAAATGCTTTGGCTTAAACTCAAAACTGTGTAGCTCCATGCCGAGTCTTCAAATAGGCTTAAGCAACTTCTTGGCGTTCATTTTGGGATATTTGGCAACAAAAATAAATCATTAGCTGCCAAATCAGAGCTGTAAGACAGAAGACTCACTAGTTCCATATTTTGAGTGCTCACAAATTGTTGTCTCTGTCTCGATAAGCTCACTTCCTTACTTCTCCAGCAACCCTCGCTTGTTACATTTTATCTCAGAGTAGCAATAGAACAATTTTGAAATTGTTTTTATTTTTTTCTATAAAAGAATTCATAGTTCAGACCACTCTTAAATGTTTGTCATAATTGCGTTTATCCTCTTAACGTTCACAGACTCTGTTTATCTGTTCATTACTTCCGGCAGCTAAGTCTTACACAACATTTACATTTTTACTTCTCACCCACTCGACGTTCATTAGCTAAAGATTTTTCTCAGGCAGCGTGAGTTGTAATTTTCAGCATTTCTTATTTCGTTTATTTTTTCATTTTTGCGCAATGCTAAAACAAAAGACTTAGGCAACAAACTTGAACAAACATATATATATATATATATATATATATATATATATATAGACATTTGCTCAATTCGCCATGAATCATAAGAAATAAAATGAAATCTTTTGCTCACAATTAAAGTTCAATGATTCTAGCTTGCGCATGAGTTCACAATTTGCCCAGACGCTGGACATTAGTCATTCGTTTACCATATGCAAATAGTTGTAGTGGCTTTTTTCAGCCATAAATATGGCTATATATTTAAGAGAGCCGCTAATAAATGGGGTAATCCAAAATCAGTTCTCGATTGACTTACCAATATATGAAAACGCTCATATTTATGACTTTATGTCTTATGCCCCTGATATGGCTTAGAGTTCATGCACCGTGTCACATAAAGAACTTTGTGGCGTACATTAGCGCAAATTACCATTGGCAAAAGGTGTTGGCCCCAATTGTCACCTCCAAAGATATCACAAAACAAAAAAAAACTAGGTGCGGAATTCTAGCTCGAGTCGCAATTCGCAGCACCCAAAGTCCCCAGCCATATTGCATTACCTTGTGCCGCGTCATAGCCTACGATAATTTTTATTGCCACGCGCCTTTTTATTTTTGTATTTTTTGTCAATTTATCAGCTGCTTGAATGTCATGCACAGAGCTGTCTGGCTGTATGTCTATCTGTTTGTCTGACGGTTCGTTGGTGACATTAAGCGCATTTCAACACTGCAATCACTAAAAGCACTTATTGACAAAAGTCATCGAGCAGCACGTGCCAGATTTCTGAGAAGTTACAATTGTGAATTCTGGATCTTTTCATGGGTGTAGTAAGCAGCAACAGAGAAGAAGTTGTGAAGGATTACATTTTGTAATTTTTCTAGCCCTAAGGTGGAACAAACAAAACCTTCCTAATTAAAAAAAATATGCTAAATATAATCTGCGTTTCAAATTCTTTTCAAAATATTGAGCTTATCACTAAATTTTGTTGTCCAACATGCTCAGTTGCACCATTATTTTCATGAACAAAGCTTGTAGAAAAAAAAAATTATATATATATATATATATATATATATATATATATATATAATTTATATATATATATATATATATATATATATATAAAATTATTTATTATACTAATTTATAGAACTTGTTTTCTATTGTTTCAAGTTTCAAACGAGCAATATCTTCTTAATTATTAAAGTTTCATCGGTTGTTCTAGCAATCAATTTTTGAAACAGAAATGAATATCTTGTCGTCTTGAGTGGGCTCATGTATTCGTCTTAAAAATGTATTAACAAAGCAGATGCTCGGAAAGTGTATATATTCTTAGTTATGTTTATCAAAGATATAACAACTCTTTCTTAAGCACATTTAACGACGAAGCTATATAAAAAATGAATTTTCTTATTGGCCAACATTATTGGGGCTCTATCACAGAGTTGTTTATAATTATTATTGATTTGATCAAAATGTGTCCTCCTTATATATTGTGCTAGCTGTTCTTTACATATATATTTTTTATAGCCAAGTATATTTTTTATAAGATAGATTTTTTATATTTATCTCACAAGCAAATAATTGAATATATTATATATACATATTTTTTAAAATATAACTATTATATACAGAAGAATATCTGACTAATTATACTATTCGAAGGAAATTAATCATAAAAATAATAGTAATACAAAAAATTTGCTTAATTCCGAAGAGTATACCTTCAATTTTGTTGCAAATTTATATTATAGCTTATTAGAATTTGAGCTAAGCCAAGTTAAATGACATAAATAACATAAGCTAATCTTTAGATACAATCACCAAAATTACAGAGTATCTGTCAGTCGTTCACCACTTATTTTTCTTAATTTCATATATAGAGTCTCCTTAATATTCTGTCACAGCGAATCGCTTGGGTTTTCGGCGCACTAAAAAGGTCTAATGTGATTGCTGACCAAATAAACAGCATTTTGTTTTGTTTAATCAATAATTTAATGGTGTTTTTGACACCACGCCCAAGCACAGCATTTGCATTTTGCACTGAAACTTTATTCGAATATCTGGCAAAAAATCTTTTTTTTCTGATTTTGCATTGTTTGTCAATGCTTTAGAAAATTAGCGCAAAATCAGAAGAAAAAAAAATAAAAAAAGTGCACAAAAAAAACAAAGAAATTACCCAACATATTCAAACGTTTCAAAGTCATAATTATTAGCTTTGCCTTTTATGGTCTGCACATTGCTATTTCTCGCACAGCAAAGACCCGAAAAAAGGAGAAAAACAAAAAAAAAACGAATTCTTTATAAATCATGAGCTAGCTGCGCTTTGCATAGAAAAATTCCAAATTCCGATGAACTTTGGCAGACGCCAATTTGTTTTTGCATTCGACAAGAGTTGAAATATTTTTAACGCTAGCTTTTGGGTTGGTTTCGCGCATTAATTCTCAGCTGCAGACAGGATATAAACAAACACAAAAATGGTTACGGATGACATCAGGGACTGAGCTAGCTTCAAGGCTTTTGTATTTTCTTTGCACATGAGTTGTTTCAATCTTGCATCGAAACTTAATTACAGCCGTGTTCCTAATTAACCATAGTTCGAGTCAAGTTTGTGTCTTAAGTCTTTTTTTTTGACAATGCTTCTGTGGCATTGTTCGACCTGAGCGCCTTTCATTTTCGCTTAGTTGTTTTTGTTGTTTTCATCATGTTTAATTAAAGCATAAACACCTCAAAACACGCTACCATATTCAACCATATTGCCACCCATATGACAAGCGACCCACACGATTTATTTTCCACATATATATATATTTTTTTTGACAATGCCAATTGAAAGAGCAGCTCGAAAAATAAAATGCAGCAGCTACACCTCCACAGTTAACAGTTGGCAGTCAACACTCGAAAAATGGATTTGTAGCCCAACCTAGGACAAGTTTTTTGTCAGATGTGGTGGGCTTACGTTTAGGCTAATCAATTTAAATTACCTTCAATTAGGCTTTTTGTTCAGTTCAGCGCATTGTTGTTGTGTAAGAGATGTGAAACCAGACATATGAACAGCAACAAACTAAAACAATCTGCTGCATTGTCTCTAGCTTTAAACAGCTCTTTAGCAACTCAATTGCCAAGCGAAGCTTACATAAATATAAAAATATATATAATATGTTTTTTTTTCTTGTATGCGTGAATGTATATTAGAAATGGAAATTACAATTTTATTGCCGAAGTGCCGGGCCATGCATCAAATTTGTACAGCTACAGCAGCTGGGCAGAAATTCATGTATATATCTTAATGCCCAAGTTTCTGTTCAGGCAGCCACACACAGCGCTTGGTTGGCAATTAAGCATTTTATAGCTTCATTCGATATGCATGCTGCGCAGGCTTTAAATGGAGCAAGAGGCGTGCGGGTGTGCGATGCAATGCTGTGCAATGTTGTGGGTGTTGGCTCTGTTTTGGGCCATAAAATGTAAATTTCTTTGAGTCATAAAATAATATGTAAGCGAATTGATTGCCCAGTTATCAGCAGCGCCAGGGGGGCAGAATCTGACAAAACGTAGCACCATTTCCACTTTATTTGCATTGCAAATTTGCATGAATTCAAACTGGAATTGAATGTTGATTATAATTTTAAGATGCTAATCAAATAATATTATGCGATTTTTATAGGGTGCTCTTTTAAGAGATTTTTTGAGATTTCAATTAAGTTGAGCAAATATGCTAAATATATTATTATTTTAAATCAAATTGAATTTATAACTGGGGAAAATAACAATTCTATTATCTCCTAAAATAGAACAAAATGCTATTATCCTATTATTATTATTGCACTCCTATTCATTAATATGTCTTCCTTTGACGAGGGCTTTCCAATTTATTTATTTAATTCATAAAAAAGTTACAGAAAAAGTGCTTTCAAAATACAAAAATATATTTTTAAATAACAGAATTAATATAAAAAAAACGAAAACTTATACAAAATACACGCCAAAAAATAAAACATTTAAAAAACTAGAATCATCTACAATTACAAGCCAATGATTCAATCTATGATCTCATATATGCCAAGAAGGAAACAGTACAAATAATTTCAAATAAATTTACCTATTTTTATTATTTAATATATCAACTTTAAGCAGCTTTAAAAACTCTCTGCACATCCCAATCATAAACTGCTAACATAAAAAACGAAACATTTGAGACACAAACTTGCCAAACGAAAACTTTAATTACTTATTTGAAGCTTTGAAACTGGCAAATCTTGCATTACTTAAGCTGAAGTCAGGTGAAAGCTGATATAAATTATAAAGCCAATTGTCCAAATATCAAAACGTCGTCACACATCACTCGCCGGACGCACACACACACACACACAATTTAAATGAGTAATCAAAATCAGCACCCCGGCCATGTCATTGAACCAACTAGCGGCAGCAACAGCTAGTCAGGCCAATAGCAATCAGATAGCTAGATAAGTTAACAACATTCAGTAGATCAAAGCCGCTTAGCAAAAAGGCACAAAAACTTATAGTTTATGGCTGCAGTCACACAAATCAGCGGCGATCGCCTTACAACTGACAACGGCAAACCGCTCAGGATTGATGACAAGTCGGCAATACCAAATGGCAATTATTATTCTCTCTCTATCTGTGAGTGTGCGTCTAAAGCCTACCAGAGAGTGTCATAAAAACAGCCAGAAAATAGCAACAGCAATAGCAGCAGCAAAAAAAAATTAACGAAAATGTGTTTATTGACGTCATTTGATGAAATCAGCGGAAAAAAGAAGCAAAAAAGCGAGCTAAATGTGTTGTGGAGAAAATTGGCAGGCCAGGCCAAAGTCGGGCCAACTCGAGCTCCATCCTCATGCCCATTTGCCACCCGCTGTGCGACAGAGACGGAGGCTGTGCGAATTGTTATAATTGCAAACAATTACAATGGCTATAAAGAGCCAAGCAGCGCTGAGCTTTTGTACTGCGGCCCATTGTCTTGTCCGGTTTCGGTCTCATTGAAGACAATTTTTTTTGTTTTTTTGGCGAAATATTTGCAATGTCTAAAGCCTATCAAATGGCCCGAAAAACAGCGAGCCAGCCAAACTAACCATGGCAATCCCATTAGATAGGGTCCAAGTTCGCGCGGGTCAACTACAGCGAGCAGCTCCTGCCTGCCTGTTGCTGTCGCTGATTTTTTATTATTTTTTTGCATAATTATGTGCAGAATTCTCTTTTATTTGGCGGCGAGAAGTTGAATTTCAACTGTGCTGCCAATTACCAGCATGAAGGTCTTTGACTGCGCAATCAGCAGCCGACAACAGCAACAACAATATCTAGAAAATTTGTAACATTTTTGTCTTAGTCGGAGCTCTTCAAGTTGTTGTCATTATTATAGTTTCGGCATTTTTTATTTTACGACTTGTTTTTCATGCTTTAATTTGTTTCGTTGTTTTGGTTTTTTTACCTTGCTTTTTGTTAAGCTTTTACCATGGCGCACAATTATTTTTTTTCAGTATTGTAGTATATATTTATATATATATATATTGATGTATATTATATATGATTTTTTCGAGAGCTCGTGGCTTTTACATTTCACGCTCTTGAGTCGATGGGCTTGCAAAACGTTTCAGTGGCAATGAAAATTGTATTGGGATTGGTTAGATATTTAGGCTTGGATCCCAGATAATGCTAAGATGAAAATTAAATAAATTAGTGAAAAGGATTCAGTGCTTAATTTGTGTTTAAAAAAAATATATTTTTACCTATTTTTTTACAAAAAAAATGTTTTTTCCTCAAGAATTAGAAAGATGAGCAATTATTTATAAGATAAAAAAATACCAATAATATATTTAGTTACTTATGCAAGTATTTAACAAAAATAAAGTAATTATTTATATGGCTGATAAATACTAAAAATATTTTTTTTTTTTAAACTGACTTCAAAATTAAGTATTTATTTATTTAAAAAAAATATTTAACAAGATATTTTTTCTTAGAATTAGCATAAACAATTATTCAAATAAGCTTGTTTTATAACTAACTTAATACTTCACTAATTAACTCAATAACTTCTCTTAATCATGTTTTAAATCACATTCATATATATTTTTTTAATTAAATATCTTCGTATCTCTGTTTTCACTTGCGCTTTCTGTATCTGGCGATTCAATAAATCAATAAATGTTTAATAATCGGTAGCTAAACACAATAGACAATCAATTTTTCAATTAACTTAAGCCGCAAAATGCAATTAAGCTTTTACACGATTTCTAAAAAGAAAACAGCAATAATACTGACTCCAGACTACAGTAGACGTGGATTTTTACCCGGTAACCCAGTTATTCAATGTTTCAGCTTTAATCGACAGCCGTACAGCAGCTGAACATTTCATTATGCTGCAGCTCCGAACATATTCATTAAATAATTAGGAACATCAACAACAACAGCAATACAATATTAGGCAACAGGTATTTGTCTAAATAAAAAATCAACTGCAGCATTAATTTGTATGCTGGCAATTAAAATTTTGACACGCTAATGATTAATTAATAATTAAGAAACAAAGTAAACAAAACTGACAAATTGCATGTAGCACGAACAAAACATAACTGGGCAATGGAGAACATAATTAAGATTTTTAATAAACAAAATACAGTTGAAAATAATAAAAAATTAATGTGTTAATAATAAAAGTTTTTATACACAATAAAAAAGATTTTAAAAATCTTTTTGGAACGATATTCACATGCAGAACTAATAAATTCAATGTCAAAAATATAAAAATATACATAAAAATTAGAAACAATGAACTATTCAGTATTTTTAGGATATAATAACATCTGACCTCTTAGATTAGATATGGCATAAGATAGCAACTGTTTTTGAGTAATACCCAAAAATAATTATAATATTAATTTAAATAGGCTAAAAAATTAATTAGTTTAACAAGACTTAAATTTTTATTTTAAAATTATTAATATTCAGAAAATATTTATGTAAAACAAAATTAATTTGAGAATAAAATATTAAAATAAAAATTAAATATAAATATATATATTATAATAAATTTCAAACAAGTTCCATAAGATATAAGACAATTGTTAAAACGTTTATAAATAACATGTAAAAACAAAACCGTTGTATATTTTTTTAAATATGGATATATATAGGTTATTTTAGAATAAATACTTTAATATATTTTCCAATATTAAATATATAATTTACGATATATTTTTATAATTCTTAATAGCAGCTTGAAGCTAAAAACAAATGTAAAATATGAACAACAGTGAAAAATAATACTGAACAAATGTTAATCATATTCAAAAGCTTAATTAACATACTTATGCTTAAACTTGACCTTTAAAGTGAACTGAAAATATTAATAAGTATAATAACGCCCAAAATTAAAAGGAAAAAATTGGCAAATCATGCGAATTGAATGCGCTTTTGGCGCGTTTTAAAGCGCTTCGAAATTCAATGTCTCAGATAATAATTTCCATGCCAATTGCCAATGAAATTGTTTTTGTCGACCACGAAAGAAGTTCAAGTTTAAAGTTAATAATGCGGGCTAATTGGGAATTATATAATGGGCCACAGAGTGTGAAATATGTAAATTGCGGCGGCACACGTGAAGTCAAATGTTGACCTAGAATCGGCCGCTATCAAGTGTCGAAGTATCGAATATTGAGTATTGGGCATTGAGGTGAGAGAACTGGGTAAACACAATATTATATATTTTTGGAGCTGCTAGTGTTTGCCTGTTAATAGACATGCCCTGACCTTCAAAATTAATTGACTTCGATGTGTTTGGTTGGTCGAGTACCTACATCGTTTATGCTGTTATTACTTGTTTAGTCATGCTGCTAATGAGACACGGGCCAGGTTCAATGCAGGTTGAAAAAGTCCCAATCGAAACTTTTTTATTTTTCGGGGGATTGGCAGCCAAACCAGCTATCTGTATGTGTGTGTGCTGCAGGCCTAAAGCATTTTGGACTTTTCATAAGCAATGTTACCTAATCTCGGTAGCTGTGTCCAAAAATTGCGGAACTGCAATATAATTTTATAGATTTTTCATATGCAAGACTGGCCAAATAGTCGTCTGGCTGGCTGCTCGCTGAGACAATAAACGTAATTTTCTTTATAATAACAACAAATGGAAAACAACATTGCGTTTTTTTTTCTTTATTTTTTGCCTTGTTTTCATTCTGCCCGCTGCTTTTGTCGCTTTCACTTTTCCGTTTCGCTGCTCACTTTTCCTTACAACTCATTCGTATTGATTATTGCCCATTGACGATGTGATTTTAGCTCATTTCATTGGAGTTTTTGCTACAATCTATTCGCATTTCATTTCCCTCTCTCCATCTCCCTCCCTCTCTCTCACTCCCTCTCTCTATATGTCTCTTTTCTGTCTGTCGAAATGAAAAGTTTTCGCTTTGCCATTTGTCATAATTAATTTTTTGCGCTTTATTTTTGTTATTTTTAAAGACAAACACCATTAAAAAATCATTCGACTTGTCAATGAGCATGTCTTTTAGATAGTTCAATTTTTATGGGTGCTCCAGTTGTGGCTCTAAGGTGAAAGATGTGGGGATAAATGAGCCACAGCGAAAGCATTTTAACTCATGTTGTACAATTTTGTATATTTTGTGTATAGAGAACAGTTTGTTAAGACTAATTTAGGTTGATTAACGATAAGCAAAGAACTTTAGAGAGAAAAAGGAAGTCGAAGTCAAAAATTTTTACTTATGTAATTTATTTATACAAATTTTGTAAATTATATATTTTTAATATTAGAATATAATACACAAAGCTTAAAGAAATGTGAAGCTCTTCCAATGCATATTCCCTCTGTACATAATGATATCATCTATTTAACAACGCATGATAAATAAGAAAACATCTCATTAAGACTCAAAGGGAGGCAATGCAATGCAGGTTCCTGCCGTTCAGACAAAAGTTTGCTGCTTTTTGAAAGCGCCAAACGAGCTGCATGACTAAGCCAACTCGTATTGTTGGGCTCAAGTCACAAGCCGCTGGCGTTGGCCAGCGTGTTAATCAGCAATTTAGAATATTTTGCTCAAGTCGAATGCAAACAGCAAATAGAGTGGAGCTGGAGGTGGAGGTGGATGAGGGACTTGACTCCCTTTCAATGCATTTCCATTTCCTGTTGCAGCAGCTGTTCGAGCGGCTGTTTAGAGTGTTGTTATGGCATTGCCATGCATTTATCATGTGGTTCACATAAAAGCCCTTAGAGCAGCAACTACAACAGCAACAGCAGTTCGCATTGATTTCCTTTTTGCAATCTTGACAGCATTTACTTTGTTGCAAGCGTAGCTTCAGCAGGGGCGGTGGGACAATGGGCGCAGGGGAGGGCGGGCAGGCAAGGCGGCCACACTTCGACAGAGACAAACGAAATAAATGCGCGATCGGGCGATAAACTATTTTTAAAGACAGCTACAAAGGAACAAGCGAAATAACAGCAGCAACAGCAGCTAGCACATAGTGTGTGTGAATGGCAGACTAAAAGATACTCTATCTATGTGTGTGCAGGGATTCAATTTTCATTTTCAAATGTTGAAAGGCTTATGAACTATATTTAATGAAAATTTGCAATTTTAATGCCTAACTACAAGATACCCTGTTCCTTTGTAAGAAAAATGCTAAAAACATTTTTACATTTTTAATCATTTAATACGCTCAATTATAATATGTGATCCTTTATAAAATACAGAAGACATAAAATATTTTAGAAATATTTTAATATTAAATCAAATTTTAAAAATTTTGAATGCTAAATGTAAGAACTTTTAATATACTCGTCGGTATATGCGATACAAAAAATTGAGTACATATTTCAGTCTCTACGATTGTGTACAGTATTTCGAAATGATAATTTGAATTGTTTTGGAACTATAATTATTTACTAACATTATATTATTTTATCACATTAAATTAAAAAAAAATATTTGTTATAATAATGAATGCTTCAGTATTCATTTATTAACTATATTATTTATATCTTATATAATTTTAAATTTCTCTTTTTTAAAATGTTACAAAAACATACTCTTTTTCAATATAGACCTTGAATTGAATTTATTTTTAAGCTGGGTATAAAATAAGACAACTGAAAATGATTTCTCACACAGCGCAACAGAGACAGAGAGAAAGTAAAAGACTGAGATAGACAATTTTAGCCAAGCCTAACAAGCTGCAGCACTTAGGAGGCACGTCGCAGTCCCTGAGACTGAGATTCTGCAGCAAAACAAAAAAAGTAAGCTCCCCCAGCTCTATGCGCCTCCCTTTGCCATTTGCTTGTTTGTTTTCCTTTTTTTAAAGGCCTTGGTTAGCTTTAAAAGGAGTTGCAGCTTATTTCCTGCTGCTGCTAGCTGCTGCCTTTGCTGCAGAATAAAAATTCTAAGCAGCTGCCACGGCAGCATCCTTTTGTCTTGGCCAAGGTAAGCGGTGAAGAAGAAGCAGCACCAGCAGCAGCAGCATCAGCATCAGCTAGGCAGGCTGCCAAGACTTGTGTTGGCTTGTTAGCCTCTGCGGCCTGTCTCTGGCCATTTCTAGTTTGTCGTTGACCATTTTTAGCTTTTTAAGTACTCTTTGGTCATTGTTAAGTACTTTTGCGTGTCAGGCAGCGGGCTCGACAGGCGCTGCCTTCTGGGACCACATGTTTTAGTTGGTTATTTATGGGCAAAGTGTCAGCGCTAATCAAATGCCAGCCATCTAAAAACTATTTGCTCTATGTGTATCTCACAATTGGCATTGTTTTTACCCAAAAAAAAAATAAAAAAAAACAGCGTCTATAGAACTAAAGCATCTGCAATGCAAGCCATCTCCGCCATCGCTTGACCATAAAGATCCAAATCTTTATGGCCCAGCCGAAGACGTGCATTTAAGTTTTTGGTCATTTCCATGTTTGCGTCAGTCCCAGTTCCTCAATATACATATAATATATATATACATATGGTTATTTTCTTTTTATATTGTATAACAAGCAAAGCGACCATAAAATGCAGTTTTATGACCCAAACAACGTATGGCCCACCAATTCAATTGACCAACACAAATATGACGCAATGCCGACGGTTCTTTTTTGATCTGGGCACACGTGTGCGACTGAAACAAATTTGTCATCATCGAATGGCCGCCCACGCTTAGATCACAGAGCTCGCAGAGTTCCAAATCGAAGTAAGCTGGGGGCTGGTGATCCGCATAGAACGAACGTGGCATTAGGTAATTTGAGCTCTCGAGCCCGTTTCGTTCGTTGACTGGCATACATCAGTCAGTCAGCAAAGTCGCTACCTAACCTTACTCAATCGGAGATGAAAGAGGCTGATGGGAATCCACATCAAGCGGTTATTGTGAAACGAGTCTGCTACAGGTCAACGCCATGGAAGAACAGCAAATTGACAATCGATATGTAAATTAACCAGATTTTGCTGTGCTTAAGCAAAAAAGGTTGCCAATATCAAAATATATGAGGGTTGTCAAACAAAAACAAACCCAAAAATATCACACACACGCACTTAGAATACCTAATTTCGTTGGCGTTATCTTAATGAGTTATTAACGTGGTGGGCTACAGAATTATACTAAAATAATAACGAAACTGTACAATATAAGAAAGATATTTGTTGGAATATGTCTGTGAGCTTGTAGCATTGAGCTGTCACAACAAGCTTAAGTCTACAGACAACGTTTCCAGTTACTGAAGAGTTCTAATGCGTTCGGTGTGCAAAAAGAAGCGAGTTTTTTTCGAACAGGAAGATGCTGCGAACCGAACTTTAATTGATGCTATAAAATAATTTTATTATGCTTGAAATGTTATGAGAATCAATTGAAAAAGTAAATAAATAAATAAATAAAATAAAATAAATACATTTAAAAAAAATATGCATATATATAAATAAAATATATATTATTAAAAAAAAAATGCTCGGCACTAGAGCATATTAAATTAAATATTTTCAAGGCTGAACAAATAATGAATTATTAAAAGTCCATCATAGACTCAAACAAAGAGACTCAGAACATATTGTGCCTTAATAAAATATTAAATAATAATAATAATTTGAAAATTCTATAAAATTCTTATAATTTTATATCATTTCAGAAATTTTTTGCGAATGATTCTTTATTTATATTTCATTGAAAAATAAATAATAAATATAAAATAAAAATGTTGGAGGAATAAAGTTGACTATGAATTTGACCTCAACAGTTGTTTTTGTGGAATATCTCTTTGGAAGACCTAAACAAGAGATTGATTCTATATTCAAAATTAAAAAAAAAATTTGATTACCAATTCAAATAGAAGCTTTAAATTATAGTAAAATTGCGTAATTATATTTAGAGACTAACAAGACTTTCTAAATTTATATAATATATAAAATATATCCGGAAATTTGATTGTTAAATGTTTTATGTATATATTTAACTACTTCATATATATATTTTTGCTATATTTTAAATCTTTATTTTTTTTGTTATTTCTGTCTGTATTTGTCTATAAAAGCTTTTGCTCTACACTTGTCCATGTGTATATATATCGTATCTAAATCAACTATTCACTAGTCTCTCATCTTTAACCCAATTAGATGAATTGATGGGCAGTTAGCTGCCCACTATGAGCATATATTTGCCAAATCAGCAGTGCCATCCTTTTGCCTGCCTTCAAATAGTGATAAATGCGTACCCGTTTATGTAAATCCGCTTGTTCGACATATAATCTGACTATGGGTATCTAAGCAGCTGCCACCCAGCATTAAAGCAAAAAAAAAGAGTTTTTGCGCAGATTTCATGCAAATTCCGCCAACTTCATATGCAAATTGGGCTATCTACTTTATGTAGCTGTTCAATGTTTTGCATGTTTTCAATTTTTCTCTCTCTCTTTTTTTTTGCTATATCCAATTAAGGGCATACAAAAGACCCAGGCGACAAACGCGCCAACAAAGTTTTTTGGGTCGCATTTCAAGGCTGAGCAACAGAAATCAATCAGCAAATGCCGCTAAATTATTATGTAAATTATAATTTCTTATTGTCAGCTGTGCAAAAACCCAAAAGTAAAAGTGTTAAATTGTATGTTGCCAATACCATAAAAATCATTAAGAATGCGGATGTCAAGGGAGCCCAACTATCGCATACCTTATACTTCACAATGATGTGGCAGACGCTTGAACCTTGAGACATAAATTCAGTGGTAGCTGTGTGTAGATACTTTCATTTTTGCTTTTTGTTTTAGACATTTAGAATTTGGGTCAACGGCAATTAATTTTAATGATTTGTCAGTCCAAGCTGAGCCGTTTCTAAGCAGCAATTAAATCTAATTTAAAAATAGCTCCAAAACAGCTGGTAAGCAAATAAAAACTCAAAATATATTTAACTGAAAGTAAGACAAATTTTGAGCTGACACAAGTTTCAAAAGTTACAATAAAGCCTTCTGATATTCGTCTTAAATTTCCTTTATAAGCTTTCAGTTATTAGGTAAAGCTTGTAAAATGTTATGGCACCTTTCAAAAACAATATATATTTAGGAATATTATAATTTATAGATCTACTACATTATTTTACCTGAGTAAAAATGTATTCATAATACTTTTGTCGGGCACAGAAACCTTTTATGTATTTTAATTTATTATAAAAAAAATTTTATTAAAATGGTGTGGCATTTAAGCTTTACTTTTAAATATATTTTAGCATCATATTATAAAAAATATTAAAAAAATTCTTAAACATTTTAATCGCATGATAATTCCTAATATTTCACCTAACTTCATATCTTCAGCTCATCTAAACTGTTCACCCAACTCCACGCTTCATATACCCATCCATTGTCATCTACGGAGTATATGCACAATTTTTGCCAACTGACCACAGATAAATCAGCTCATATTTCACTTTCAAAAAAAAGAAAAAAGTAAAATTAAGGCGCACAGGCCAAGACTTGTTGACCACACACAGAAACCTTAACAAGTCGCTGGCATTTCCGTTGTAGGCGTCGCATGTAATTAACTTTTGGCCCTATGAGCAGGGTAACAAAACTCCCCTCGCCCCTCCACACATGCTTCTACTATGTGGTCATGTTTTTTCGCCTCTGCTCGTTACGCTTCATTTAATATGCAGTTCCTGAATACGTTGCTTAAGTGCAGGCAAATTTTTCTTTCGTTCATTGCGGTTCATTTATATTTTGTCACATTTTATGCGCAAGCGTGTGGGCGTTTCAAAGGGGGTGTGGCTGTGACTGTGGCTGTGGCTGTGCCTGTGTAACGTATGTCGGCTGGATTTTTTGCGTCTGATAAGTGCCGTTTGCTGACTTTATTTATGGCCCAGTTACCATTTTGGCAGTCAGCCTGAAGGCGGTCTAAACGCTGTAAACTTTATTAGCAGGATATGACAAAGCAGGCGCCTGTGAGTGTAAATCAATTCGATTGAGGCAGATATGCTGTTAATTCTAGCTTGAAAATGGCTTGTTTAGCTTGAAGATATAGCCGAAATCTTCAATATATACATATAATATGAGTTATTGAGGATATTTGATGCAAATAAATCTAACAACAAACTATGTGTTATTAAATCTGAATGATATTTGAAAGCAAAAGCAATATTTAAGAAAAAAGACTCAAGGAAGCAGCGTTGGAAATTGGTTAAGGTATTGAAACCTTCAAATCATCTATTCCGCACTCCCAACATATTTCTTCACATTTCTATATTTATGCGATATTTATTTTCTTTGCTAACATATTTCGTAACACACCCACACACTTAGTGAAACTTTCAAGACAATCCAAGAGCCCAACTTCTCTCACGCAAATATCATTCACTAAGTATCTACAAGTACTACAAACTGCCCACTACTTACTCTCATTAAGAAGAAGAAGAAAAACAGAAGTAACATAAATAACAGAAACAGAACGAAATAAAAACAACTTTCACCTACGTTTCTGTGCTGTGAGACAAATCTCTGACAGATTTTGCGCCATTTTATGACACATTCTACAATTCTATGAGAGTCTGATCTCAATTGCCAGTCACACAATGGGCAATGGCAGCAACTTAATCAAAGTGAGGCAAAGTCGTGTACTCGTATTGGGTGCTGTACACATAATTATATGCATGAAAGTCCAAGTCTCCACTCGTGTCTGTGCGTTGCTCAAGTGAAGAAAGTTGAGCAGATTTGTTGGGTCTATTGTCAACAGCTGGCAAATGGCCAAATAAAATAAAAGCAAATTTCGCACATTATTCAACTGTTCTACAGCACAATACAAATGAAAGTGTGGCATCAATAAGCGGCATGAAAAAGAAAAGTACAAGAAGAAAAAACAACAAAAATGGGCGGTAAACGCCCAAATTGGCAGCACTTAACGACAGTTGATGGACAGCAGTTGGACGAGGGAAAAGCATCGTCATGGAAAGTAGATCAAGAGACAGACAAATTTCAAAGCAGCTGCTGGCTTAACTGCATAAATAGGGTGTCTTTAAGCAAACGATATGCATTTAAAAGATTTCTGTAGATCTGCAAAATGAATTCCTAAACATTAGGTGACATACATTTACCTAGTAGGAATAAACGAAATTTGTTCTTCTTTATATCAAGTGTGTTTAGTTAAACAAAACTTTATTTATCAAACTAGCTTTGATTGTGAAAATGGTTGTTTCAGTTTGCACCAACCTTGAAATGAAATGAAATGAAATTATATTTCAAAATTAATTTCATAATATTTTCTATCCAATTAAGTTAATTTTATTGATATTCAAATAATATTTCATTGTTTTATTATGAATTCAACTTGTACAGCGCTAAAAAATGGTTTATATAGACACTAAGGAATGAGCGGATTCTAATCTAGCAATAACTTTGATGGAAGTTTGATGATGTGATAATGTGGAGCTGATGGTGGAGTCTCTTTCCCAAGGCTCCCAATTTTATTTATTTCATGATTGTCTTCTACTGCTGCAGTAGTCTTCGTGAGTGGCTGAGAGCTTGTATTGTTGTAAAAATATTATACAAATGGGTTTAAGTCCTAGTGACTCCTTTCTCTTTTATGGCTTATAACCTATAATTCTTATTTCGTGAGAGAAATTGTTAAGATATCACAACGTAATCCATAGGTGTTACTGAGTCGTCGTTATGACTGTAAATGGACGCATTTTCTTCGTCTACTGTAAACTCAAATTTTGAATGACAGCACAACACCGGGATTTCGGTATTCAGCACCACTGTAAAAGCAAAACGTTAAAATGAAACATGGCCAAATTGCCACAGCTTCGACATGCACATGAAATAAAAAGACCATCGAGAATACCCAGAATCTAAACAAATAAAAACTACGTATCTATTATATAGCCATACAAAATTAAACATAAGCTTGGCTTTTTATTCATTCAAAGTCTGACAGATTCTTACCATTTCAGTAACTAACTCACATTATATCTTTCTGCCAGTGAAACTTTAATGGTTTCTTCATCGTACAAAATAGAACATATAAATATAAAATATAATACAAAAATTATAATTATAAGCACAAAAATCGCTTAAGCTCTAGCAAATGTTGACTTTGCTGCCCAACTAAATCAATAAATCTTATCTAGCTATTACAACAACTTCTGGTCAACAGCTGCTTGTTTAGATTTGTGACATCAAGAGTTCACGTAATCTAGAAATGTTTATTTAAACCTATATCTGAGCTATAATTATATGCAACAGCAGCAGTTATGGCCTATTAGATATGCAAATCGAAACACAGTTTGCAATCAACCCTAACACATAAATTAGCTAACAAGTTGCCTGTTATTTCGTGTCTCTTCTTTTCTTTCTCTATCTCTCTATCTCTCTCTCTCTCTCTTTGTCTCTCTTTCTTTATATATGTGTTTAGCTTGTATGTACAAATACGTATCTCTAATCTTATCGCTTGGCAATCCAAAACGGGCAAACACTAAAATACACAACCATTTAAAGTACCTGATGGCAAGTACGTCATTGAACTTGACTTTGAAGGCGTTCCAGTCTTAGTTTTTCGAGCGCAGCTCACGTTATGACACTCGATGTCAGTTTGCATACGCAGGGCGGACAGATGTACAGATATTCAGATACACAGACACAGATACAGATACATATGAAATCTCGTAGCTGCGCTCGGAACCAGTTATTAAAGTGCAAGTGTAGCTGTAGCTAAGCATGATGGCCATTTAATTGTAGTCTCGTCCCCCAGAAGGCAGCTCGAAAAAGCTGCTGCATAAATCGTACTTATATACAGATATACATATGTCTATATATTTGTGTGTATACCTTAAGCGTGGGCGTTTCACAACGGGCCAAGTCGGCCGTCTGCCGTTGTCTCATGCCTGACATTCGCATGCTAATTAAAAAAATAAATTTATATATATATATTAAATATATTATATATTCTCGCTATAGGCGAGGTTCGAAGTGCGTTTTGCATTTCGTCATGAAATACTGCTCGGCTTTTGCGCCATGACTCACGCTTATTAAGACAAATTCTGTAGAAAACATAAAAGAAATCGTAAGGGTTTTTGCCAGGTTAACAAGTTGGGCTTATTCTGTCAGTCGGCCAGACTTCTTTTTTTTTGGTGTGCCCATTTACAGCAAGTTTGGTGCTTAAGTCTTTTGTTTAATCAGGCATTTAGCTTGTACCAGAAGTGTGGAAGATCTGTGTGTGTTAATAAAGCCCAAATGACTACCTCAAAATATTGTTTGGTGCCGTTAGCCTGGCCGAAATTACACAACTTAACGGTTAATTTAATTGTACGTCTGTTTGACATAAAACAAAATTTTAACAAGAAACCCGAAACAAGGTTGCGCGCAATTTTTTAATGCATTTCAAAAGTTAAGGAACCAAAGTTGAAGTATTTTATAAAAAATCACGAGAAAACAAACTGTCAGGCAATTCGTCAGTCTGTCAGCCTTTTGACAGCTTAAATTGTTTTGGGTTTTTTCTTCAGTTCTTTGTTTATTCTGTTTTGTGACGGTCGAATAATTTTGAATTTTCATTCTTTGTTTCGCATTTCAGTGCAATTTTTCAGTTGCATGCGGAAATAATCACAGCAGCTGGGCTGCTGCCCGTGGCTTTATTAACATGTTGAGCAGAGCATATTATGAATACAATTATGAAATTAGTGCGCAGTTGTGGAAGAGTAGCTGCTTAATTTGTGAAAGTAGGAGCACACGTAGCACTGTCTGCATATATGTAGTAAAATTTATAAAAGTTATAGAGAGTGTGCAAAATGATATTTATGAAAAATATATTAAACAGAAAATGAGTAAAATATAAATTATAAAATATAATATAAATATATTTATATATAAAATATAAAATAAATTTAAATATCATATATCAAATTTCATTCCAAATTGATCAAATATATTGCATTCAAACCCATTAATATAATGTCCACATGTTCTGTCATCAATAACAAACAATAACAACAAAATTTGCAGACTGATTGAATGGGCACACAGAAAAACGAACAACAAAAGCTCTCTCACACTTGGCTGTCATTTGAGTCTTTGTTCGACTTTGCTGCTAATCAAAATCGCAAATATTTGCCATAAAATGAAGTCAAGTGTTAAGAAGTAACGGTGAATGTGATGAAATATTAAGATAAATTGCCAACAAATTTGTAGACGATGATTTTCATGAGGAAAAACTTTCGCGTCGTAACGCACTTTTACCCGAGAGGTAAATTACACAAGAGACGTCTCAAATTTCATGATACATTACGCATACGCAACGGCTTGGTGAAATTACGCATACGACACGAGTGTTAAGTGTATGGGAAATAGACACCACATACAGATACACACACACTCAGTGCTGGTGGGCCTTGCAGGAAATCATAAAATATAATTTTCATTAGACGGAAGATATAATGCTGTCTATATACATTTAAATATATCTGTTACTTTTGTCACAACAGCAACGCGGATAAATATTAATACAACATTTACCAGTTTTCGCCGCACTTGTGGGCAGAGTGTGAATGTCTGAAAGTTGAAAACTTTGTCTCAACTCCAATTATGTAATTTTGTCTGCAGTTTGGCTAAACAAAAAGCGAGCAGAAAAAAAAACGAATTCATATATATGGAAATGCAGAGAACTGCATGCAAACCAGTTGGCATTCATTTTACAGTCAGCTAACAGCACATTACATTAAAAAAGTCATAAATTTGTGTCGCTTAATTAAATTGCAATCGACTCATTTAACTAATTAATCAATGCAAATTACATGTGGAACGCCCACAGGCGCAGCAAGTGCGGGTGCTCAACAGGTCGAGTCATGTCATCTACATTATAATTAAAAGATTTGCGCATTTATCTAGCCTGTAGTCCCTTTACCCCCACCCCATGCGGAAGTCGACTTGAATCGACACATTTGCGTGTGTCTAATAACAGACGCTAAACGAAAACATTGCGGTATGCTTCGACCACAAAATAGTTGAACTGAATGTAAAAAAACAGAGCTACAACCAAATATATTAAAAATGAATTTATTTTCGAATAGAAAACAAGCAAGAGTTTTGCAGTGGGGCTTAGCAAGCTGCATGATGCTCGTTCAAGGTTAAAAAGAGCTGAATTATATTCAATAATTTCGGATAAAGATATATAGATATCATATTGAGCTGAATTATATGATGTCTTTGTGGTAATACTCGATTCCTTATGATGTCAATTGGCATATCCCAAAAAATCATATAACTTCATGAAACAAGCATAAACATGAGTATATATATTTCAAATTTCAAGTCTACAACTTCCATTTAAACAGCTGCACGGTCTCAGAAGTCATTCATTATTCAAAACCAATATACTCTATTCAATACAAAAATAAAAGTCGCAAACAAAACATCTTAGCAAAAGCAACAAACACAACGGAGGCACAGCCTCTCGTATCGAGTTAGATTTATAATATGGATAAAATGACGCAGACGGAAGCACAAAGCACACACAAATTGCCAACAAGCTTGTGGTTTATATATATAGAAAGCACATACAGATATATAGTCTGACGCTAGATATATATATATTTATATATATATATATATATATCATTTTTAATGCGGGGCGTTGGTTACCTTTTTGTGTGCGGCACTTTAATCAAAAAGTATTTATAATTGAATTGTTGCAATAGTTGTGCTGAAAGCTTGAGCCAAACATCACATAGATTTTAGATATTGAAAATTGAGACATGTGCCAGTATATTGTTGAAATAAATGTATATAAATCGGCCAATGTTTGAAGTCAAAGATTAATGCTGAAAGCAGAACAGATAAGCGGCAAAGTAAAAAGTGGCTTGAGCAAGGAAGTGAATAATTCTTTGCTGAAAGATTTTATTCAAATGATATAAGCAGATTTTTAAAAAATCTTAATTGCGAAATTTTGAAGAAAAAATTATCTATTGCACATTAGAAACGAAGTGTTTTAAAGAAAAAAACATTTATATAAAAAATAAAAAAAAAGCAGATTGTAAGAATGGGTTTTAGCGAGTCAAGGAGAGTAGACAAATGAATTAAAAGTTAACTCCACATATTTACATGCCTAAAGAGAATATCTAGAAAATAGATAGACAAAGCTAGTTGCCTTGCCTGCTTGTAACTTTATACACTATTATATCAGAATTGCCATTACTCAATAACTTCAATAAGAATCAGAAGCCTATAGAGAAACAAGTCAAACATTTCACAAATGCAATTAAAATATTCGAACTATCAAATGCACAAATCTTGAGCAAATATTGATATATGGTTATGTATCCAGTTGTGATTGCTGTCGCCTTGCATGTTGCCACATGTTTATTTTTTTTCTCTTTTCACACTTGCGATCAAGTTTGTTGCCTAAGTCGTTAGTATTTATGGTAGCTGTCAAACTGACGTATGGTCCGACACGCGCGTGCTTCTGTTTCAACATTCGAATAAGAACACACGAATGTGCGCGCCAATTATGCAAATCTTTGAGTCCAACAAGTGAACTGCAAACAAAACGAGATTTGCATATCGGTCAATTGTTGCACGACTTCTTTGCTTTTTTTGTGGAGCATGCGCTTAAAATAGCAAAAAAAAATGTATAAATTGGTACGAAATCAGATTCTTTTATAGACAATTTTTTTACTTTTGCTACTTTTTAATTATTTTTGTTAAACATTTTTTTACGCACTTTCAATGCCAGCGTCAGACGCCTGCGTATAAAAGTAAAAATGGCCAAGAGCCAGCCCACGCTGTAATGCTATTTTTAAACAAACAAATAAAGCAATCACTATAAATATATATATGTACATGCAACTTTTTTATGTTTTCATTTGTCAAATGTTAAAAAAACCCCAAAAATACGGATTAACCTACATAAATAACAATATTTTGAGTCAAAATTTTCAATTGAATCACAAGTACTCAACGCATTTGGTATGCAAATGCAAATATCAATAATATACATATTTATAAATATATATTTATATACACATATATATAAAAAAGTCTCTCACCCAAAGCAACTTTCATAAAAAATTAATTTTTTTTATTGTTTTGCGGTCTCTAGCAAACTGTAAAAATAATAATGTAAATATGTAAGTATAACAAAGAGAAAGAAATTCATCGCAATATTATTATGATTATTTTTCGCACTGACCTTCGCAATAGCTGCGGCACATGTTCATAAAAGGTCCGCTAGCTATGTTTACCAACTAGACTTGAACGTCTCACGTTTGCCAGTGGTTCCCAGCTGGCAATGTGGTTTTGTGGTCGCATAGCCCAGAACTAACAGCCACATAACTGGGAAGTTTTTTATGGGTTACACGAGTCGCTCTCTCTCCCTCTCTCACCTCTATCTCCGCCTGGTGTGGTTTAGTCAGAAGTTATTTGTTCTACGTATACTGCAAAATATGATATATGACATATACGGAAGAATAGTAAGTAAATTAGTATATATATCAAAATATAAGTTTGTAAAACAATTTTATAAGCCAATGAAAAGACAAAACAAATACTGAAAAAAATGAACTTCATCACAAATATATATATTAGAAAAAAATATTATTATCAATAAATATATTTAAATATATAAAATAAAAAATATTTATTACAATCAAATTTAAAATATATATGTATATACATAGACAGAAAATAAGAGGGAGCAATATACAAAAAATTGCATGAAATAATTTAATATACGGTCATCAAGCTCAAGCAGATATTTTGCCAAAATTGATTTTTCGAAAATTTGTATCTTCGGCTTATTCTTCCATGAAAAACTACTGCATTTATTGAACAAAGAGGGAATCTTAAAGATTTTGATCAGTTTGCAAATAAAACGTATTAGACATTCTAAGAAAATAAATCGCAAACAGCACTTCAATACGACACATTTATAAATTTATTTTAATGCTTGAATTAAAGTCTCGTTAACTTTTCTCAGTATATACAACCTTCCCTGGCTATTTTTAGATCAAATTTCTTTCACTATATTCGAGTTGAATAGTTCAAGCAAAGATTGCAGATAAAAGTACTGAGTGAAAAAGTTATGAGTTTAACAAAATATACATATTTTAGAATGTGGCCCCATACACACACAGTCACTCACAGACACTTACCCACATCACATTCGTTTCAGCCGGCCCCTATCATTTAGCTAAATAGTCTGGGCATCCAGGTGACAGGCAACCAAATTAATACACGTTCGGCTAACTAATGCATACAATTCGTTTAAATAATGTTTGAGCTGGCTGTAACCTTTTCTCGCGCTGACAAGTTCAGCGGCGATAAGGTTGAGAAATGAATATCCAGCGATTAGCTGGGCATCAGACAACGGGAAATAAATAAATTGGCAACGCAGTGGTGCACAGCAGCATGCGGCGTATGCGATCTAATTATACATAATTGCGCATAATTAAAATTTAATTAACACAATCAAGAGCTGCTCGCACTCGGCTCACAACATAAAACCGGCAAAACGTGTCCACTCCGCGAATGTGAATGTGAATGTCTTTTGGCCAAGTTGCGTGCGCCAACGAAGTAGTGCAATGCGAAATAAAAAACATTTCCAAGCATTTTCTTAGCGAACAACTTTTATTTCTCGGCTTTAGGTGTTAAAGTAAGAGACTAGAGCACAACGCATTTGGCCAAAAACCGAAACGAGTGCAAGTTCAGCGGCGAAAACGAGTTTCACATTTTATTTTATTTCCAATTTATTTTATTTCTATTCCCATTTTATTTGTGTTGGCCAACTCGCGTCATATATGAGGAAGTTAATGCCTGAGCACCGATTCAGTCGCTCCACACGCAAAGATCAGCGAGATGAAAACCAAAAGAAAAACTAAATAACAGTTACTATTTAGCGGACCGGCATTGGCATCGGCATCGGCATCGGCATCGGCATCGTCGTCTTTGCCTCTCCCATAAAATATGCAGTAAAATTGCTTTTCTTTAAACTTGACCAGCGGAAAATCGGGAAGGGGAGCGAGGGGCGCGCAACTGGTGTTCAAAGTGGGTCTGGGAGTGCAGCGCCTAGTCGGTTTCTGTGCTAAATTCGGTTTATTATTTAGTCAAACTGGCGTTTCAGTGTTAATGCCACCTGAACACTTGTTTTCACAGTGCCAGCGCACAGTGGGATGAAGCATGAGTAACTCGACATCAAATAAATAAGTACACAGCTGTAGCTAAGATTAAAAAAAAAGAATAATTATACATATATTCCTAAATAGAGAAAATAATTTTAATAACAAAAAATAACTATTGTGTAAATAAAGATATAAGTTTCAAATTATCATCAAATATACAAAATACTTCTTCAAGCCATTTAACAACAAAAAAAATTAAGAAGTAAAAAATAAAATTATAACAAAAGAAATGAAAATAAAAAAAGAATCTACCAAAATAAAATACAGCCTAAAAATTATTTTCAAAAATTTTAAAGAAATTCAATTTTATTATATTTTTTATTTTATAGGAAAAGTTAAAAAAAAACTTCATTTAAAGGGAATACCCAAAATTATATTTCTATATTATATTATTTTTATATATTTTGTATTGTATTATATTTCCCCATTCACATTAAATTTGTTCAACAATTTTACAATACATTTAATCACTAGTTAAATCACTGTTATTGTATGTGCACACCCATGAGGCCTGACGATGTCGTTGACCACATTAAAAAAATGAAATTCTTGCGCAAGTCTGACAATAATAAATGGATTTGTGCTGTCATTGCGACATGTGTTGGTATTTTGGACAGGCGATGCTTCGGCTGACTGTCCAACAAACAAAAACCAATTCAATTAAGTACCTTAAATAAACACAGGCAGATAGAGGGAGGCAGACATATACAGATAGGGAAAGAGAGAAGGAGATAAGTACAAGTAGTTTATAAGCGGAAATAGACTGTGACATCCGCCGAGTGCTGACAGCTTCAACTGACAGTCATGCTTGAGATCAACGTGCGCCTCTGGATCTAACACATCCGCTGGACGCTGGCCGCAAATTTAATTAGAAATCTGCACGGCTCTCGACTTGAGGCGTTTGTTAGTTCAAGGCACTCGGTTTCCGGCACAGCATAACAGAAATCAGAAAGAAAAAATAATATACATTTTCACACTATGCAATATAATTAACTAACGAAAATTTCTTTCTACTCTGCTCTTGTCATTTCAGAAAATACACACACACACAGCAGCAGCAACTCAAACTAAAAATAATAAAAAATAAAAGCAAACAGTCAGCAAAGCGTGCAAAAAAGAAAAGGAAAAGCAAAGAAAATTATCATAGTTAGCATGGAAGCTGAGGGGGCTGCGGCTGGGGGCGGGGCGCACAGTAGCTTCTAGGCTAGAACGTCGAGAAAATGATTATGACGATAATAAATTAAAGTTGCCATTAATTTAGTAACGAAAACGGCTGTAGCAGGCAGCTAGAGCCAGACGGTAGCATAATAACAATAAATAATAATTTGAAATAGGTAAAAGCGAATAGACAGAGGGGCCTCAACTGGAGCTGGAGAACTGGAGCCAGTGCAGCAGAGGCAGCAGCAGCAACAGCAGCTAGAGCTGCCCTCCAACCACAAAGCATACCATAAACAACTCTCAGCCAAGAGCAGCTCGAGCGCGTCGAGTGTGCAAATTAAAAGCGCACAGTAGCACGAAAGGAGCAGAAACAGCAACAACAACCACAGACGACAAACAACAACAACATGGAAGTGGCAACAACAAACAATCACAGTCAGAGCCATCATCATCATCATCATCATCATAATCATCTAAGTGGTGGTGCTGTCGGCAGTGGCAACAGCGTCAGCAGCGTCGGCGGTTCCCGTTCACCATTTCAGCGCGAGGTGCGTGAATGGCAACGCATCGATCCGGACACTGGCGCGCTGTTCAGCGGACGCTTGGAGGCAGATCGCTGGATAAATGGACCACTGAACAGCTATGGCAAGGTAAGAGCATAAAACTACCAAACTCAACCAAAAAGAAAAACGAAAATACACAAAAATAAAATGCCATTGCTTTCATTAAGTTTGGTCAAAGAACCAGAAGTCTTCGGCTGAGTTCTATAAAAAAACCTTTACAGAATGTCAATCAATGTGTCGGATTTATTAAATTAAATCTTTAAATAAGTCTTCAATTATTTTTCTAGCAGCTGTAGAAATTTATTTTCATATCTAATGAAGGTGACAAAGCTCAACTTTTCAGTTGACTTTTTTATAATTAAAAAAAGGCATCATTTGATAATTGGAGGAAGATACTTTTGAAATAAGTTTTTTTTACGCTTTTAAAAAAAATATCTTTAAATATATAAAATGTTAATTTTATATTATATATTTCATATATAAAAATCTTTTAAGTTTTTAAATCCTTGGCCATAGAAGGCAGATTTGGACATATACTATATTTTAAAAATTGTATTTTATGTTATAGAACATAAAAATTAAAATGAAAAGGTTAATATGGTTTTTCTCGAAGTATAGAAAATTATACTTAAAAAAATATATTTATTTTTATATATATTTATTTTTCTTTTAAACAAATTTTAATAATATAAGCTATACTTTTACCATATTGGATTACCGTTCAAATCAGTAAAAATATTCAATTTTCGTTCTCCAATTATTACACAATTTTCTCGCAGTGCATAGTGCGTTACTCGAGCGCTGATTGATGCCTAGTTGAAGGCTTAATTCCTGTAACTTTTGTTTACAGTCCGCGCTGTTGGCTTTTAGTTAAGAATGGGCAAAGAGGCATTTAAACGAAATTGAAAGGCACGCTTCAGGCTGTAGCACTATAAATGTAGAGGCGTCTACTAATTTAGTGCACTCCGCAGCGGGCTGGCCTATCTGAGTGATTGAGCTTGATTGCACAGTTTTGGCTTGGCTGCCCCTTTCGATTTTAATCAGTTAATAGATTATTTAGCTATCAAAGCGGATGATGCTGGGCCAGCCTCCAATAAAACCCATGAAAGAGTTAAGTGTACTAAATAGTTTTGTATGATTTCAAGTAAGTAAAGTAAGTAATGTTGAATATTAAATCGAAAAATTTAGAGAGAGATGTAGTTTATAAATTTTAATTATATATATTTGTAAAGAATTTCAATTATTATTTAAAAGAATTTAAACGCTCGAACTGTTCACAGAATCAGAAAGTAGTTGGACAACTTGGCTAACAACTCGCTTAAGTTGATTACAATTAAGATTTTACAGTTTTAAGCTTTATGGCAATTATCTAAGCCGAAAGATTCTATTGATGCCACTGGGCATGCGGCTCAAACCGTTAGCTACGCATAGCTAACTTGGACTTAGATATTTTGTATTCGGATGGCTGGAAGCTTTTGTGTGTCAGTCTAACTGCATCAGCTTTGACCATCTTCACTCGGCCACAATTAAACGGTCGCACGCACAAGCTGCACGCCAGATACACACGCTGTGCCACTTATTAATCGATTTGCCAGATACAACTTTTCCACAAAAAAAAAAACGAAAATTAAAAATTCTTTCGCATCAAGTCCAAGTCTGTTCAAGTATTTATTAAGTTTTTGTTTTGATTTGCTTGCTTGCCTTCCACACACACACACACGAACAAACACCTCTCTCAAGAGCTCTAGTAATTAATGCGCGCTCTTCAAATTTCACTTGTCTTTTATACATTTTGTTCGATTGCTCTAGAATTTGTCGGTTAATTATAATGGCAAACGCAGCCATAATAACAAAATTATGCTTGCTCATTGAGTACTGAAGTGTAGAGCCAGGTGCCATCGGTCGTGCGTGTGGTCAAGTCAAGTTTCTGGCTCAACAACTAGAACTAGTCTTACTATGATATATCCTATAAAACTCTGCAAGCTCTTCCCTCTCTCTCTCTCTCTCTACCTCTCTCACTCTCTCTTTAGCTATCTTTGAAGTCATGCCAATGCAATGACATCATCTTGTAGCTTACAAATGTGAACAACCTGAGTCAGTTCTTTTTTTCAGATCAGCTCAATAGGAGTTCTGATAACAATTAACAAATATAGGAAACTTTTTAAATTGCTTTTTAATCAGCTTCAAGTTGTTTTAATTGAATTTCTTTGCTCCACTTACAAATCTTAAGCTGCAAGCTCTCAACAATTTAGAGACGTGTTAAAGAATTATAAGTCTTGATTCATGTTTAAATATACAAATTATATAAACAATTTTATCATTTAAGTAACGTTTATTTTCCATCTATCAAGACCCTTCGGCGTCTCTCTTCTACTGATCCTTTGGCCGAATCATCACTTGAGCAAATTTAAGCAAATTCCTTTGCCATTTATACCAATAGAAGCCGCTGTTATAAGGTCCATTTAAATTGCTATAAATTCAAAGAAAGAATATTAAATTATGTTTCAAGTAGAAATTCCACGTTCTCACTTACCACTGATAACAATTGTTGAACCACCAGCCGGAGCTATTTTCATCAGCGCAATTTCTATTGCTATTATCATTATCCAGATCATGCGTGGAGAACTGCATGTTCAGATGAGCAGCCATGGCATCGCCGGCATCTCCTGAATAGGTGCCCAACGACTTGATTCTAAACGAATCATTGTCATCGGCAATCAGAAAATGATCGTAGCGTGCAAATCGGGTTTCGTTATTCGAATTCCGCAAATATATATATAATTCGTGGGGTTGCGAATTGGTTATTTGATTCAGTTTATCGAGTCCAATGAAGAATTCGCCACGCAAATCACCAAAGCCCTGCTGATACTCCCTCCAATTGCGATTGAAGTCAACTTTGCCATCAATGCGACGCAAAATGACGGTCCAACCAGGATCAACTAAGCTCGAGTCGCAGGACACTTGAAAGGGTGCCGCGCCAGGAAGTTTGAGCTCATGCAACTCCGTGGATTTGCATAGACAGCTGCTGGTTTGGCACTTATTGCTCGATTGCCTCAATTCACTCAGTTTCTTCTCTAGTTCCTCAATTCTCTCCTGTTCGCTGATCGTTTTGATTCTAAGCATAGCTATTAGCTCATCTTTGTTCTCCAGCTCGGATTGCAAGCTGGCTACTTGACGTTCCAGACTGGGATAGGTTTTCTGAAATAACTGTATTTAGGTGGGCGTGTTAAAAAGTTATTTATCAAAACCTACCGGCAATCTTTCACAATTGACCACATACAGAGCCGATAGCAGCAAAAAACTCAATGCAATTAAATTTTTAAACATTTTCTTGTTGTGTTTAGTCTCCGAACCGCTTGTCAAATGAAACGAATTGAAACTAATTTAGAATATAGACTAAACGTTCTATATAAACGCATGCATTGAGTCCATTTGGATTCAATTGTATAAATTAACGTTCAGTTTGTATTGTTTACAGAGAGTACATATTATTTATAAGCCTTGACTTCAACCATTTACATAAGACCTTGTGCTGAACTATGTTTAGCTAATATATATAATATATACATATGTGATGCATATTCTAATGCTAGCTGGAATTAAAAGAATTTAAGTTCTGACATATTTCAGTTGAATTAACGAACAACTTAATTTATATGGAAATATTTATATTTATTTGTATTGCTATGCTTCAATTTCTTACCATGCACGCAGCAAAATTTCTATTACCTATTTTTAAATTCCTATCTGCCTTCATGAAAATGTATGTTACGACCAAAATGTCTCATCGTCTTATAGCAGGCCTTTTTATTTTAGATATATTGAAAGAGAATATAAAGATTTAAAAAAAACTAAAATCAACAACATATATTACTTGCATTAATAAAAAACAAACTTTATTTTCAATTAAAAATAAAATTAATACAAGATTTTCAAATAATACAAATTATAATAATATAATAATAACTAAAATATATGAACTTAAAACTATATAATATTTATATATAAAGTTAAGTTAAATAAAGTTAAAGTTTTAACAAAATATAAAAATAACAGCTGCACGCAAAATTAATTTAATATATGAAGGAATCCCCTTTGAAAGGCGCAGAAAAGATATTCAAAAATAAATAAATAAATATTTTTTAGAAAAACAACTAATTTGAGATATATTTTGAACAAAACTCAAATAAATACAAAATTTTTTATATAATATATGCTATTAAAATATATATTAAATTTGATAAACGAACTCAGTTCTTTCTGCGCTTAAGCTCAGCTAATTTTAATATTTATTACAACATTTTTAAAAAGCCATAAACATTTTCATTTGACGAAAATTATTTTTTTTAAATATAAAAGGCTTTTGGCAATTCGCAGTTTATATGCCCTTTACATTACAACATATGGCTGCAGGGTATACAAAAACTTGTTGTCTTTTGCTCAACTTATCGAGATTGAACTTTGCTGCCAACTGTTGTTGGTGCTGCTGCTGCTGCTGCTGTTGTTCCCAATCGATAGAATCGAAAACAATCAAATGAATCCCATTGAAAAATAGGCAAATGAAGCTGGCCATATCCAGATCCAGTCGAAGTTAAAGTTGTTGTTGAGCCCATTTCGATGGTCAATTTAAATAGTCGCACAGTTCACAAATTTGATTGGCCGCTTGTCGAGTAGGGGAATTGATATCAATGCAAATTCTATGCCCGCTGTGTCTGTTTGCCGACAAAGTCAAAGGCAAATTTGCCGACAGGTATTCAATTGAATGGATCGCGATCTTTGATTTGTGCCAGGGCAGATGCAGCCCAGTCCAGAGCAGCAGCCAAGCACCGTTAGACGAAACTGAGCTGCGAGTCTTCATTAACATTATGGATAGTTTGTACGAAAATGTACATTTTTTTCTGCAGTCGAGAGGTGGAGCAGCTGTGGCATGTGGCAAAGCCAAGCCGAATGCAGTATAACGGTACAATCAAACAACCGATGGCAAGCAAAGTCTTTGTGGGTCACTAGGTTGCCAACAGGCAAAGACAGCCGCGCACAAGATCCATGAAGATGTTTGCTCTCAGTTGGAATTTGTTGGGCTGCTCGGCTGGCGAGCGGCTCGTAAATTACATTGCAACTAATTGAGGATGTCAACTGACGTGTATTGCTACAATTAAGCATCGCCAGTTGTTAATTTCCGGTGCACAGCTTACACACACACACAAACACACTGCATCTGCCCACAACATGGCCATGGAGCGGTCATGAACAGCGAGGGCCCACATATGATTTACTTGATATAGTCAAACAAGCTTTAAGTACTTGTACTCGCACTCGCACTTGGTACTCACATGATCATAGACGTTGTTGCTGCTCTCTATAGAGATATAAAGCCAACGAGATCGTGACAGAAATAATGCATATAAAAATGTATATTATTAGCGTTTAAGAGGCGAAGAGCTTTCGACCCAAGCATGGCCAACAAAATGGCCATTGTTAGGCAGAAACCAATTTAAAATGCACTATGCCGCACAGTGGTCTAAAATTTAAGGAAAATTCCATAATTTCAAATATAAATCAATTTGAAAAACAATTCAAATCAAAAATAAAACTTAAAAATATGTAAAATAAAATTATTCTTAATAAGTTTTTGAGCCCGTTTTACAATCAAAAAAATAAAAATTATAATATATATAATATATAAATAAAAGAAATATAAAAATAAAAATATATAATTATATGTTATAAAATGTATGTTATATACAAAATAATATTAAACAATTTATACCTAAAAATTTCTTTAAACACAAAATATTTCAAAGTAATAATTTTAAAGTAATTAAAACTATAAATTCAAAATATTTTTTAATACAATCCAAAATATAGGCAAAATTATATTTCAATATATATATACTTCCAATTTATTATAAAAAAATATATTATAAAAAAAATGAATGCCATTTTAAATTTTATTTAAAAATACTATTAATTAATCATGAATTGAATATGAATATTAATATTCTTAATATAAAGTCAATATAAAACCAAATTTAATGCATTAAATTCAAGCGATTTTTAATTCTCTAAATTAAATTGTCTAACCATTTTTTGACAGTTCCTATTTGGTTATAAAATTTCATAATCTATATAAATATATTTCAAATTTGTATACATTTTTGTACCCTTCATAACCACTGTGCAGGCAAAGTCAGTGCCAGCTAAAAATAAAAAGAGTCAACGCTTTGGCATGTCTATGCAGCGATCTGTGCAAACCCTGCCGCCAGAAAAGGCGACATGCATGCGCAGACATGGAGCATATGGCAGGCCAAAGACTGACACAGTCAGACGAACGGACGGACGGAAAGACGGCCAGAAAGCATAGACAGAGCAGGCCATGAGCTGAGATAGACAGTCAATCTTATGGCGAGAGACAGCCACGACGACGACGATGTTGCGGGCAGCATCATTAAATTCGTTTAAAGCATGGAACGGGCGAAAATATATATATGTATATGTATATATATATTTTTTTTGGCATAGGCCAGACCAAATGAAGCAGAGGCGGGCAGCAGCGAGCAGCAACAACGTCTACATCATCACGACTTTTGGGCTCTGGGTATCCACTTGTAATATATGCGCGTCTCAGAGCATGGCAACGTCTTTTAGCCCGCGGGCCGCTGCATTTTGCAGCTGCCGCATTTCATTGAACCTTCAACTTGACTTTGAGCCAAAAGCAAAAGCAACAGCAGACAGCAGGCCATAAAGCCATTGAGCATTTTTCAATTTGGCTATGCGAGGCGCGGGATCTTGGCTTTATCAGCCAAACAGCCAAACAGCCAACCAGCCAGCTAGTCAGCCGCATGGGGGCTCAAGTTCGAGATCATGACACTGATTCCCTGATTGTTTGGCCATAGCGAAATAAATATCAACTTTTTTGTTTTGCGCCAGCTGCTGTTGCTGCTGCTGCTGCTGCCTTGATTAGAGCAGACCCCTGGGGGAGTGTGAGTTTTCAACAGGCATGCAGATTGGCATAGCTTAATTAGACCGGCTGCCAAGCGAAACCAGGCCAGGCCAAGTTGGGGCACATAAAGCGCTCCAGCGGGCAAACAGTATAGCAACAGCCTACACATACATTCCAGCCTGGCTGCCAAAAAGAGGTCATCGATAGACACACACACAAACAGAATGTAATACATGGCCAAAAGGAGATTTAAGACAAGTCTTCTCTGTTGTCTGCATTTGTGGCGTGAGAAACTGAGCGCACAGAACGTGCATCGCCTCAAGGGTTCGAAACTTGGCTTATAATTTATGTCTGCACCGCAATTGTGTTTCGTACTAGCTAACTTAGTACTTGGTACTTGATATTTGGTATTTGGTACCTGGACATACCCTTGGCTGGTGCTCAAGGATGAGTGTGTCTGCAGGGAGCCGTCAAAATGATTAAACCTTTGCATTAGATGCCTGTGGCCAACATGCGCTGATTCAGCAGAGCATCGAAACGGTTCAGAAAGTCAATCACATATTGAAGCAAGTCCTGAAAGAACTGGACAAATTCTGGTAAAAAGTTGAAGGCAGCAAAAGTTAAAAAAGTAATTCGATTAATATTTTCTGGTGGAATTGATGAAAGACGACATTTGGTATAGTTGTTATATTTATTATATTTTTACGCGCTCACAATTCTTAGAAAATGTCCACAAGAAATAGTTCTCACGCTATATTAAGCCCAAAAAATATAAATACTTATTTCTGGATATTAAACAAGATTTATGTATCTACTTGAAAATATTTTTTGAGCTCAAAAGTTTGTTATATTGATTAGCAAATTAAAGAACACACAATTCTGTTACTTAAATAGTATTTTTATCAGTTATTATTATGACATTATTTTATAAATAAATTTATATTCTTGAAAAAAATTTTTCGTTCATGGTTAAAAAAATTGCTTAATAATACACAGGATTACATGTTTTCTTAAAACTCATTAATTAAATTAAAAAAAAAAATAAATAAATTAGTTTGCTATTATATAAAATGTTTATTTTTATATATACAAATAGTAATATAAATTTTATTAAATCAAAACTAGTTGTAAATAATTTAAAAAAATATAGAAAAATATTATAAATAATTTTTTTTTCTTCAGAAACATTTTTTATTGCAAGATATTTCACTAACAATAAAATAAATAGTTTTTATTATAATATAAATTTTAAAAAATACTTAATTTACAAATGAAAATATAATATATTGCTGGTTAAAGTATAACGACAATAATAACCACAATTACCACAATATAGACAGAGTTTGTGTTAGTCAGAGAACAAAGTGTATGAGTCAACCCACAAATAGCCACTGACAGCATCGATGGTGGTTTATTCTGTGGTTTCATGTAACAAAGAACATTTGTTCTCGACTTTTTTGTTGTTGTAATCAAATTTTATGTTTCGCTATTGCTCATAGAATTGTTTTTGTTGTTGTGCATTTGCATGGAAGTGGAGCATTGAAAATGCATTTGATTTTGGTCATTGACACGAATATGCCCAACTGAACCCTAATAAAAATTCGAATGCCATAAATCATCGACATAATCGATTGCAACAATCGATCTTAGGGGCCACACAGTCTCAAGCCCGATAGCTGCTAGTGCGTGTGTGTGTGCAGCACGATCTGAAAAGCAACTGTTAATTGTTGCACACAGTGAAAAGGGTGCAGTAGATACAGGGGCTCGCTTTTGGTCACGTGTCCAGCACAGCGGCGCGCACAGCTGTTGAGATAAGAGCCAAAGCAAACACTTGACGTTCAAGTATATTGGCTAACAAAGCGGCAAGCCCCCTCCTCAACCACCTCTGCCCACACCCACGTACCCATGCATGCAACACCAACACGCATACGCCCCATTGGACACACCTAATAAACTTGCATACATTTCTGACAGCCTCATTTGCACATTGACTGTTAAAAGACATTGTTATATGTGTTTAACTTGCCCATGTACTATTATTTGCTGTTATTTTACGATCTAACATTTATGTAAATGACACTTGAAAACATCTTGAAATTGCAAAATATGAAGAGCCTTAAAGATCTATCAAGAAAATCGGTTGCCTGAATGATTTATGGCTGACAAATAAAATTCAAATAATCATTTAAAAAAACTTATTATATGAAAAATATAAGTAAAAATATATATAAAAAATATTTATTTAATAAGACGCTTTAAATTTTAAAAAAAAAATTTTTTTAAATGATTTTTTGAATAATGTTTTTTTTTTTTATATTTTATATACTTTATATATATGTATATATATATATATATATATATATATATATATATATATATATATATATATATATATATGTATATATTTATATATATATATATAAATAAACATATATATATATATATAATTTAAAAAACTTTTCACTGTAAAATGTAGGCATAAAGCAATAAATAAGCAATTTATGGCCTTTCTCTGCTATTTTCATTAAGTCAAAAATGTCTAATTATTGATATATGATGGCCTAATTCGTGAACATTTCAACTTTTTAAATAGATAGAGTTAAGTTTTACTTAAACTTTTTCATGGAGAGCCAATTGGCCACGTGTGCCACCTACTAAACATGCCACAAACTCTTACTGACCAACTAAAATAATCAAGTATTAAATTTAAACTCGATCATAATACAATTAATTAAGACCTTGTTATCCAAATACTATATCCGACATACACATAATCCTGCTATCACTCAAATCCAAACACTCTGTGTCTCTTTCTCTCTCTCTCCCAATCTCTCGCCCGATATTTTAGATATCCGATTCCCAAAATATCTCACAGCCGAATGGCACACAGCACACACAGCGTAAGCAAATGGAGGTGCTGCGCACCGCCAATGGCGCCATGCAGGTGATACGCACACAGACAGTACAAAAGACATCATCCACATCCCGTTGGTCCACCTCCTCATCCACCACAACCACACAGCAGCACACCTCAACCAACGGCAGAGCGCCAATGGCGCTATGGGCGCCTAGGTCCACCCAAGGCGTTGACATTTGTGAGCTAAGCGAAGATGACGATAATGACGATGATGATGACAAACATCATGATAATGATGATGAGTATAGCATACATAATGGCAGCGACGCTGGCGTCGTCCACGAATGCACGACTCCATCGAATCCAAGCGCTGGCCACGGCCAGGAGCTGGTTGATGATCATGTTGATTTTGTTGTGATTAATGGCCAAGCGGACGTCGACGATGATGACGGAGACGACGACGGTCATTTGCACAAACTCGGCCACAATTTGTTACCCGATACTGCGCCAAGTTTGAAATTGAGCAATCTAATGGTAAGTTGTGCCTAACCGCCCGCCCACTCTACCTGCCACCTATCCATCAGACCCCAACATCCCGCTAAACAGAGACCCTATCTCTCCATGCCTGGCCAAGGCTCCACCAAATGCGGTAGTCGTCGTCGTTGTCGCCGCTTTGGGCCGTCATTTTTCATTCGCTTGCTTGGCGGCTCATTAGCATGCGGCGATGTTTGCTTTACGGCTTGTGTTTTGCTTCTGTTTTTCTATTTTTCTATTTTTTTTTCTTTTTTTTTTGCTTTCTGCTTCCTCTTTCTGTGCGATCCCGGCCATGGCAATGACCGAATATGGCGCTTAACGATCTGTTTTGGCTTGAGAAAAACTCGAGTAAAGGAAATCATGAAAACTTTTTACTCTTGTAATCATGATCTTTACATAAATAGCCAACAAAAAATGAAAAAGAAGTGATAAACGTGAAATGGAAAGGGTATATTTTATAAGTCGTCGGTAATCGCTAAGCAAAAAATCGTCTCATTTACAAATAAGGAAATAAGCATATATTTTTTATTGTATAGATAGTAGCAGGTGATTCGCCGAGAGCTAAAAAACATAACAACCAAATCATTTACATTTTCAATGGGTATAGGGTACGATAAGAATTCATAGTTATATAACAATGCGAAAATTGAGAGTAAAAATAATTTTTAAAAACAATTAATAAATCTTTAGCCAAATTCGAGCTTTAGAAATATTTCTTTCTAAAGCTCGAATTTGGCTAAAGATTTATTAATTGTTTTTAAAAATTATATTGCAGATGTCTGCACCTAAACGTACTCTGTGACAATTCAAGATTTATTTCCTTTGATATTAGAATTTCTATATATATATATAATTAATTCTGCATATGATAAAAAATTCCTAAGAATTTTTACATATTAACAAATTTGAATTTGTCTTGTTAAAAGCTAAATTAATATTGATAGACATTTTTCATTATATTTTATAAATATAGATATTAGCTTTCCAAACAGTAAGAGTAATTTAAAAAATTTTTTTTTTTAAATTCTCAAAAATATTTTATTTTTAAATTTAAAAAATATATGACAGACTTTGCATATTTTTAACCGAATTTTAAACCAAATATAGACAACAAGTAACACACATATGAAACACACATAGTTATATTCTTATAGACATGAAACAGCTCATACAGCATACAGTTAATAAAGAAAATATATACATATATAAAATGTGACATGGTAAGTTGTATATATATATCTAAGTCACATTTTTGACATATTCAGTTGGCAATTGGTTAGACGCCATAGATCATTAGATCATGCTCAGAGCCAGACGACCACGCTCCGAATGTGATTCAAATGAAATGAGAAGCCTGGCAACAAACGATTTTATTTTGAATAGCTAAACTCAATTAAGCATTTAGCACTTAAGCCAAATTTATTAACGGCAATCGAACCATTTTGGCCAGCAGACATTTGGGTCATGACTGCAAAGGAAATTCTTGGCAAAATGCGACGCGACGAATCGAATCGCGGCTTGGTCATTAGACGAACAGCAAAAAGTGTATAATTAAGTGAAAGGGGAAAAGAGAACAGACGAGACGAGACGAGACGATGCTCGAGCCAAGCACAACGCCCACAAGACATGGCCATGCCCATCAATCTTGACACGAAAATTTCTATCTTTCTATTGTAAATTATGGGGAATTCGTTAAGACGAAGGCAATGCGGACAAAGTGTGGGGAAAAAATTTTATTACTTAAAAATAAATGTAAAAATATATTTCGTATATGAAATATATTAATACTATTAATAATAATTAAATAAAAAATATTTTCACTATGCAAATGAAACAAAAGAACCCAAATGAAATGAATGAAATTAGTCAATAATTCATATTTCGGAAATCTCTTATAATTGCTTTCCCAACAACTTAATCTGCCCAAAACTGTATAAAAATTATTTTTCTATTTCTGTTTTTGTGGTATAACTAGTTAAAGACAAATAAAACGAGATTTGTACACCTTCTCAAAGTTATAATTGATTTTATATATGAAAGATTCTATATTCAAATTAATAATGTACACAAAAATATATAAAACTTGATTTTTCTTAAATATTTAATAGCTTCTGAAAACTTAATATATTCACACAAAAATGTTTCAATTTATATAATTTAAAAAGTTCCTGTTCAATTTGAATTCACACAATGCACTTTATTGCACTGCAGAAAAATGTAAAAATTTGTTGTATATTTAAATATTCATATTACTTAAAGATAACTCATAGAACTTCCAAAGAATAGATTTTTATATATTCTATATTTTATGCTTTACAGAGTAATTGAAAGTTGCGCATGTTAGTTGTCAAATTTTGCTTCAAAATTAACATATTCATAATTTTTGTATAATCAATGTTTGCTTTTCTCAGAATTAAGTTCAATTTCTGTAGATCTCAAAAGCGGTTCCTCCCATACAGCCCACGCTTCAATCAATTGTCAATCAGAGGCCATACGCCCAGCACTCGACTTAAGCGCTTATTATGCGGAAATCCATAAATTGCGTACATATTTTCAGCTTAAATGTACATTATTTTCTCAAGCAAGACTTCATTGTGATTCCTGTTTATTTACTTCTTTAAACTGCCATTAAAATAAGAAATATTTAAAATAAATATTTTTTTTAGTGTGACCTTATCTTTTGAATTAGGATGTCTTTAATTTTCTCGAATATACGAATTATTATGAGACAACGCTTATGCAGTTTTATGAATATTTATTGATGCCGAATTATATTTTTAAAATAATATTAAGTTTTAATATATTAGCAGATTAGTTATTTCCTGTTGCTCAGCTCTCTCTCTCTCAATCAGAAAAATCCCATTTATAAATATATCCACATGATTTATGTTTAGAAAATTGAGAACTTTCTGTTATTCTTTTACATTCGCTATAAAATATATTAAATGTATTAATAAATAAAAAAAGATATACTATGAAAACTCACATCATCTCATTATTTGACTATCAGCGTATTTCATTTTCATTTATTTGCTTAGCTCTCCAAGAGGCCCTGTCAATCAGAATCAATCATATTTTAAGAGCTTATAGTGCGGAAATCCACTTGTATAGTTTCTTTTAAGAACTTCCTTATGACACTCTGCCCCCCAGCACTGACTGCACTCAACTGTGCTAATGCGTCAAAATCTGTATTTTTTACTTTGTTTGTTTGTTCGCCATTTACAGAAAAGCAGTTCGAGTATTTCCAGCCAAAGCAGCAACAATTCAAATTTAACAACTGCAGCGGGTGGAGCGGGTGGAGCAGCTGGCAACAACACCCACAGAAATGCGGGCAAAATAAGCCTACATGCAATTGTTGGACAGACAGCCACAACAGCAGCAGCAACATCATCAACTTGGCCCCAGCGACTCGAGCAGGCTGACTTATATGGTCAGAGCAACAGCAACAACAGCCAAAAAAGTCGCGTGGGCGTTGCTGCTGACGTCGCGGCTGTGGCGACGCCAACGCTGCGTCGTGATTTGGAAAGTTTCCGGCATTATGACGATGACGATGCCACCTCCATCGATGAAGATTTGCGGTAAGTGCTGCCAAAGATTCAATTTGAAATTTTTCATTTTCAATTTGTGGCATTATTTGCTTACCTGCTTGCAGGCTCAGCGCACGGCATCAGCGTCGCCAACAGGTGTCACAATCCGTTTATGCACCTCCGTTGCCAGTTAGCAGCACCAGCTTTGGCAGCTTGCAGCGTTCCCGTTCCATATCCACGGATGATCTCAGCAACGATTGCTGGCAGCAGCAGACCGGCGAGGAGGAATTGCCCTGCGGCGATTGGCGACGCGTTAGCAAGCTCCGTCGTTCATTTCAATCGCAGGATTACCACAACAAAGCACAATCACGACCCAGGCCATTGCCATTGGATTTGCCGAGCAGTTCGGTAAGTGTAGCGCGCATCAGGGCGGAGCTGGAGAACGGACGCAGGCTAAATACGGCAATGCGCAACAATCACGTGGATCTGGCAGCTCTGGACAGCATACTAAACACAACAGCCGCATCAGTAGCAGCAGCAGTAACAGCTAACGCCGCAACAACTGCTGCAGCAAACGCATCCCCAGCTTCGAGCAAGCCGCAGTTGGCAAAACGTGAAACATTTCTGACTGCCGCCTCGCTGCAAGAGATACGCGGAAAATTGAAGAAGCTATCGGACGAGAGCCTGTACAAGGAGGATTTCGTGGCACATCACGCAGCCAACAGGCAGCAAGCCACAATCGAGGCGCCACCGCCGTCCGCTTTTCGTGCCGTTCACAATACGCACAGCCTGGAAACGCGTCAACGGCCAAAGGACAATAACTCTAGTGAATGGCATTTGCGTCGCAAGTCGTACGGCTTTGAGAAGATGTCACCGCCCGAAAATCGCAGCATTTTTCGTGTGGACGCCTCCACCGACAGCGGCTTAGGTCGTTCGGGTGAACAATTGGGCAACTGGTCGCCCACGGAGCGTACAGCAGCGGCTGCAGCAAATGGAGCCGGCTCTACAATTATACACTTTGGCCGACAGCAGCAGGTGGGCAAACCGGCAAATACCAGCGAAACGGAGCAGTTGAGCAAGCGTCATTCGATTGCCGTTGAGGAGACTTGGCGCGACATAAGGAAAACTTCACATGTAAGAAGAAGAAGAACTAAAACTGTTAAACTAATAAGAAAAATCGATAGTAAATACTTGTCTATGAAGCGATGTATCGAGTATATTGCATAATTGGAAACAGTTCTGTGCCCTTGGTAGACAAATGTAAGAACAACAACAACTCGGAGACTAATAAGAAACCTAGTTTAGCTAATGATTGTCTCGTTGCTGATATTTTTCGTCTTATATTTAAAGTTCGCTTTCGTCTTATATTTGAACATTAAATGAATCATAATTAAATTGCGTAAGCGCACATGCCAATCGATATATTTTAATTTCTTCGATACATCAGCAGTGTATTCACAGTCGACATAGCAAAAATACTTCACATTGTAAAGTTATCGATAAATTGTACAAAATGGAATCCATTTAAATTTCTTCGATAAGTCAACGTTTGCTTACGTTGACCCGCATTTTATATATATTCAAGCAAATTTATTGATTTTTATTTGCATTTGCAGGTGCATGTTAATGGCGATTCCATAAATGGCAGCAATAACAACAGCTCAAGTCAGCTGCAACGCAGCAGCGCACAGAAACGCGTTGAATTCTGTAAAACAGAAGTGCACTTTGCTGCCGAATCGGGCCGTGTTAATATTGTGGAAACTGATGGCAAACCGCCACCCACGCAAAACTTTCGTCGGCGTCGACGCACAGCCAGTGGACCGCTGCAGAGTCTGGTGAAATCGGCCAGCGTTAGCAGCACAACCAGCAGCAGCAGCAGCAGCAGCTCCAGCAACAATGTCACCCACTTTGGCGACGATCCCACAGTGCGAGCCAAAACCATTGCCTCCAGCACAGTAGCCTATCGCGCCACACTAATGGAGCCACCAGAGCTGGTCACCCAACCGGTGGCTGGCACACAGGTAACTGTCATAACGAAACCATTAGTGGAGCCACGCTACAGTTTGCTGGAGACAACAAGCTCCACGTCGAGGCATAGCTACACATCCACCAGCGGTGTGGATACAACCGACAATGAAACAGACGAACTGGCCAATATACGCGGCATATTGAAGAATAAGCCAGTCAAGCCGAAACCCTATCATTTGGGCGAGAATATAGAGAGCGCCGATGTGCTCTGGAGCGTTCCAGCGACCATGAAGAGTGAGAATCGTGAGAACAGTCCGCCAGCTCGTGATAATGGTGAGCATTAAGTCATTTACATACAGAGATTAAGCTTAAAGAACTAAAAGATTTCGAATTTTGTAAGACTTTGTTAAATTTCACGTATTCTGGTGGAAAATGCGAGTAAAGAAAATTAATTTGGCTTTGAAATTCCATTTGTTATATAAGAAAAATATAATATATATTAAAAATATAATATATAATATATATTAAAAATTTATAAATATTTCTGTATTTGGAATTCTACGGAACTTTTTCATAAAAATTAGGTAAACGGTTAAATGAATGTCGGGAATAGCTAGTATTCGAATAAAACAGGTTTACGTGTATTTAAAATCCCTTTAAAACAACACAGTAATACAAACTCAATCATACGCCTCAAGAAACACAATCGTATAAAGCTAATAATATAATTGAAAAATATATTTCTTATATATTTGCCCAACTATCTATTTGTATTAAGAACTATCCACCAATCTTTAAATGTTATATCTTAGCCAAGCGCTTAGATCAGTTGCCATAAATTAAATTTGAAAAAATCGATAAACATTCAAATTAGGCAAACATAAAAAGATTGTAATCTTAATTAAAAGACAAAAACAAAGATTGCAAATTGTACCAATTATCTTTATATATTATGAATATGTGCTATAAATAATCCAAAAAACTCTCAAAAAAAAAAACTTATCCAATCAGCTGAATTATAAGCCCAAACCTTAATTGAATTTCAACGTTTTTGCTGCCATCAATTAGTCAAACATATAAAGATTATAGTCTTAATTAAAGAACATTTTAACTAATTTTGAAAAGAAATTTTATGTATATAAAGTTTTATTATAAATCAGCCAAAAATCTCGAAAGATTTCTAATCATATGCTCAAAAATTGAATTAAATTTAATTAATTTTCAGATTTTAATCTAGGTTTAAAAAAGTGTATAATATTTGTGTAATATATCTTTAATTGATCTGATTCCAATTTCATTAACAGCAACTGGCGAATCACCAATAACCACCAAATCGGTAGCGGAACGAGTCCGCATCGTGGAGCAGAGGCAGCTCGAGAAGCAGCACCAGCAGCCATCGCCAGCAGGAAATGGCTATTCGACAAAGATCAATGTGAATCTGGGTGCCGAGGAGTGGACCGAAACAGGTTGGTATTTAGTTGAGGAAAAACGTTGATTAACTACGTATAGCCTAGCTGTTGCTGCTGTGCCTGTATTTTCTAGTATCTTGTGTTTTATTTTGTTTTGTCTATGCGGTTTTGTTGTAAACTCCTCTACTTGATTCTCAATTTGTTTAGTCTTGATATCGTAATGCATGTCTATATGTCGCTGCTTCTATTTCGCACTAAGCCAATTCTTAACTCACTACCTAACCTAAAAAACAAACAACAACAAATATATTTGCTAACCAGTGTTGGAAAGTATCAATTCATACACGAAAACTAATTTGACTCGACGATCAATCATGGCTGAATACTTAGGTTGTACTTAAAATAAAAATCAACTAGTTCAACTAAACTTTAATTAATATTGCAAACATTTTTATAACTTAATTAAATTACATATTGAACTTAAATTTATTAAATTAAATCTTTTAAAGGTTAATATTCAAAAAAGAAAATACTTAAATAATAACAATAAATATAAAAAATACATTTGTATAAAAATTAAAATAAAAATAGTTATTTTACTTAATAATATTTATGATTCAATTAATTGAATTTTATGAGATATAAAAGTACTTAGCTTTGTAATAATTTTTAAAAATTTAAAGAAGTTCAATTTTTTTCTTGTATTATTTATTTTAAAACTATATTAAACTTAAAGTTAATTTTTCTTATTTTTAACTTATTATTTTTATAATTAATTAATTATACTTTTAAATGTTTTAATAAATTTTAACAGTTTCGAAATAATTTATAGAAATGTAAAAATACTTTTTAAAATTATAAAACAAAATTTTTACATTTTCTTATTAGTTTCAAAAAATGTACCTTTTTTTTAATATATTTATATATATCCGAACAATTTAATTAAACAGCATAACTTAGATAACTATATTTTTGTATTTTTTATAGAGTTTATAAACTTTTTTTTAGTAATATTTTAGATTAAAAAAAGTTTTAAGTCATCTTAAGAAGACTTTGTTTTATTAACATAAAAAAAGTTAGTAAAATATAAATTATCTTAAAATATTATTAAATATTTAATTTTTCACTTTAATCTAATTCAATCAATAAATAAAATTGTCTACGCAATTTATAATAACAAATCAACTCTAATATTTAGTCATGATTATCGCAAAATTAATCCCTCCCAACACTGACTGCTAATCCAAGAGCAATTCATACATACAAAGAAAAAACCAAAAAGAAACACCAACAACATTTTTCTCGCACATTTCCCCAATGCAGGTCGTCGTCGCAGTAGTGCACAGGAGCTGCTGCTGCAGGACTTGCGCGCCCATCAGCGCATCCTGGACGAAGGTCTCAAGTCAACATCGTTGATAATGAAAACCATGCGATCGGCAAGTGAATTCGATGAGGCCATGCGTCGATTGAGCATAGCCTCGATCGAGTCCGCTTTGATACAGCCCACAATTGTGGTGCCGACGCCCATGCTGCGCTCGCATAGCTATCAGGAGGAGAGCAGTCGTCGCACCTCGACCACATCGATTACCAGCAGCGATTTATATGGCAGCACACTGTACGATTCACTGCCGCGTACGCCGCTGGCGCCGCCACGCCTAAAGCTGTTGGGCAATACGCAAATACCTGTGAGTCAACAGCTGACACAGCTGCGTAGACTTTATGATGCGGCCGATCAGGAGGAGGACAGCGCCGATGAGGAGGTCAAACGCTATTTCCGCGAGAACAACAATAACAACAGTGATAGCGGCGGCGGTACCCAGTGCAGTTCCTCGCCCGAGGATGTGGTGCCCAAGGGTATTGAATACTCGAGCAGCTGTAGCCGACTGAAGGCCAAGCGCACCATCTGGAAAATTGAGGCGCAAGAGCAAACGCTACAGCGCACAGGTAAAGGGGATGGCTCATTGCCGTGTTCAGGTAGAGGAGTTTACTTAGCGTCTAGGGCTCAGGCAGCTTAAAAAGCCTATAGCACCAATTTTAATATATTTTCTCTGTTCCCCTTGCAGATCTGCCCAAGTCGAATGTGATGAACATAGCATTGCATGCACCCCGGCTGCAGAAGCCGAAGCCCACACCGCCCACGCTGCGTATTGGGCAGCTTGTGCCGGTAGCCAAGCCCCGTACGCTGCTCGTACAGCCTCAGCCCCAAAAGCAGATGCAACCACAGCACGCGGACAATGGAGATGAGTCGGGCAGCGAATCTCTAAAGATTGTTCGCGAAGCGCGCGGCGCACGCAAGTTACGCGAGCATGAGCTCTCCTATTTTGGAGTACAACATTCGCCGACGCCCACGCAGACCAACAGCAAGTTGAATGCCACGCCCAGTAATCCACGACGCACGCTGCCCACGCGCAACAAACAGAGCCACGCTGAGGAGGCAACGAATGCACCAGCAATAGCAACAACAACAACCACAACCAAGTGGCAACTATTAAACGATCGACCCGATTTACTAAGGCACAGTCCACAGGCCAACGATGATTGCAACGTTTACGACAACGATGAACTAGAGGAGGAGGAGGAGGAGGCAGAGCAAGAGGAGGAACATTGCTATGAGAACATAGCTAACGAGTTGACCACGACATTTAGGGTCAAGTCGCCATCACCGGGCAGCTACGAGCGTAAAACCGATTTGCAACGCGATGCGCAGATACTAAGCGAGATGACACGCAACGCTGATCAGACAATGAAAGTGGGTTGCAGTTTTTCCATTTACTAACGCCATATATTGACCAAATTTATCCTATTTTCAAGGCCCTCTCCGATGAGGCTGCTTTCAAGGATCAGCGACGCCGTTCCTGCTCGCTGCAGCGGCGCAGCGCCATGCCTTTAGCCACCATCGACGAGAAGGTCAAGGCCGATGCCAAGGCATTAAGCGTCGCTCGCGGCACCTTCGCCTCAGAGGCACGACGCAATTCACGACAATCGACACCCTCGCCAACACGTGCACGCAGCTCGTCTCAGTCGTCGATTGAATGCTGTCCACGTGATCGTTCGCGCTCCAGTTCGCGTGAGTCGATGACCCAAGGAGGCGGCTCGTCGGATGAGCAATTGAGCAAACAGCGCGTAGAGCGCTTGCGCATGCGCACGCCCAAGCGTGAGAAGACACGCCATGAACCAACCGAACACCGTTCATCCAGGCAGAGCAGCAGCAGCAAGGTACGCAGCAGCTCCAGTGCGACGCCAGCTGAGAGCAAGCGTACACACCATCACAGTCGTCATCGTGAGAAGGAGCACGGCAGCGAACACTCGACCAAACATAGTTCAGGCTCGGCATCGGGCAGTCGACTGTTGCGCGCCATGCGTGTCACCGAAGAGAGTCGCCCACGCCTCAGCAGCTCACAGCGCACAAGTGAGCGAGAGAAAGAGCGTGAACGTAACCGCGGCTCTGAGAAGCACCGAGATGAGCTGACACGTTCGCGTGGTAAGTCCACAGTACGAGTGGAAAACCACATTTCCCACATGCGTTTTGCTTTATCATAATGTATTTGCTATATATGCATGTGTATCTATTGCAGAATTACTTGTTTTGGGCTTGCTCATAATGGGTGCCACACAGCCGATTCGGCTGAACAAACGCTTTAGGTTAGCCCGAGCCACCGCCAGTGGCAAACACAGCATCCAATACCAAAACTAAGCTGCACAAGCAATAGATCATAACTTGACGAAGTAGCTTAGATCAAGTGAAAACTCAAGGCTATTGCTAACTGTTGCTATTTCGACACACGTCCCCCTTCATACACCTAGATGCAGAACTGGGAATGAAAGTCAATTGAAAGTCAATTAGCTTAGCTTAAGAATAGCTTATTTATGTGAGAATTTTCATCAGTATAGATACTGAAAATGTTGAACTTTTGGAATATAAAAAGGAAACAATGAATAGAGAATACATTTATTTTAAAAAATATATGATTAATAATTACATAAATGAGTTTAGTTAGTGGCATATTTTTATATATAAAATAAATTAATTTATTTTATATTATACTTCTTTCTGTGCAAAATTTCCAATTTAAAAAAAATTAACTAAAAAATATTAATTACATATCAATTCAATTAAAAAAATTCAATAAAATACCTTACGCTTGTATTAATAATATGAAATATCAAAAATATTAATATAAATAATACAACTACAAATATGTGCATTGATTGATTTTTTTTATAATTTATAAACATTTTTTAAAGTCAAAAAGTGTGTAAGATATTTTAATATTATTTGAAGTTTATTTTAAATTTTGTTTTTTTTTTTTTAATGTATTTTACATAACCTTATTTCTGTAGATTATGTCAAATACATTAAAGAAAACTAAAAAATATTAAAAAAAAAGTTATACTATTTTTGACTTTAAAAATTGTTAAAAAATTAAAAGTAAAATCATGTGGACTTTTAAAAATATTGTGAAATTATAATATTTTATTTGCTTTATAAAAATATAGATTGAGTTTAGATTAGCTAGAAAATTGCTGACATTCAAAAATAGGTCTTTCCTTCCCAGTAGCAAACGTCAGTCAACAATGCATATATTAGCACAGATCCACATACACACACACACACCCACAATCAGTTAGTCTAAAACCGCAGCTAACAGTCTGTAGCTCAGTCAAGCTAAATTCTGATTATTCTAACGTTCATAGTTCTGCCCACTTGTAAATTGAATTGCTACTCATTTGATGCCCTTGCCATTCCACACAGGTCACTCCAGTCGCTCCAGACACAGTGAGCCGAGCGCAGCTGCTGTGCACAAGTCGAGCAAAAGCAGTCGCAGCAGCAACAATCATGACACAGCAATGTCCGCACACAGAAAGTCCACAACAGCAGCAGCCACAACTACAGCTAAAGCAATTGCAACAACAAAATCCACAACAGCGCACAAATCAACCACAGCAACAGCACCAGCAACAGCAGCAACATCAGCAACAGCTACGACACCAATCAGCACAACAACAACAACCACAACAACACCGCACAACGAACTGACGTACGTATACGTAACGAATTTAGCCAATACACAAACCGCCGAGGAAACCGACTATGCCAGCATCGATGATGATGTTGCAACGGCAACACCAACAGCAACAACAACAACAGTCAAGCACACAGAGCACCAATTGCCACTGCCATTGCCGCCACCGCGTCGCAAACGCAAACGTTCGCTATTGCCCGTGCCCATACGTTCCACAGCCACGCCCACTGTCGCCTACGAGCATCGCATTAAGCAGGAAATGATACCACAAGCGCCCAGCTACTCGAATCAATCGACATTGCGCTGCAAGCAGCCAGCGCGCAAATCATCGCTGAAATGCACACAATCGACCAGTTCGAGCTTTGCGTTTCTGCCCTATTTGCCAGCCAAGCGCAATTCGAACGTTAGCCATGTCTACGACAACTATTTGCTCTACGCAACGCCTGCCACTTTGACGGGCAGCAAACTTCGACCCTATCAACACAATTTGAGCAACGATCATGCCCAGCTTTTTGGTAGCAGTGGCCGTGGCGGCGGTATTGTTGGTGGCAATGGAAGTGGTCCGCTGGCTGGACGGCTGGGTAGCTGGCCGAAGCGTTTGCGCATGCGGCAGGTGCGCAGCAGCGTCTCAACGCACCAGCCCTTCGGCATCTGCACATGTTCATAGTCAGCGCTGGAGCAGGCCAAAAACCAAATAGCAAGTCGCACATGGATGGGCGCAAACCGGATCTCGTCACAATTAACAGACACTGACACAGTCGAAGTCGCAGTCAAAGTCACAGTTTTTCGCTCACGTTTAACAACCTTTGCACGCCAACAATATTTCTACCTTTATATATATTTATTTTTTGGGCATTCTTTGATATTTACCTCACGAAACGCAGCACGCAAATCACCACGAAATATTAAACAAATTATTTATCGAAATGAACGATTCGCAGTTATCTAACCTGTGTTCCTCCCCCATACTAATACTACTTAAAAATTCGAGCGGGCAACAGACAGTGTAAAAGGGATTGATACAGGGAGAGAGAGAGAGAGAGAGAGAGAGGGAGTGTAGGCCGAAGCGTCGGGTATTATATATTACTTTGGAGTACACTCGGCCTTGCACATATATAAAAATAAAACAAAAAAATTCCCGCACACACAAAACACACAATGAATGAACATGGTTCTGTTTTTACTTTTCACAGCGTAAGCGAAATTTTCAAAATTTTGAAACATTTTCTATTTATCTAGTTAAGCAAATGGTTGGCATGTTGTGATTGCATTAGGAACTTAGAAGCTAACCGGGAAAACTTTCTGTAGTTCTGTTGGACTAACTTTTCAAAACAAAATTAAAATAAACTAATATGACTCAATTCTTTCACGCTTTAACTCAATTTTATGATATGAAATATATATATATTTTTTATGTAGAATACTTCAAGAGGTCACAATAAAACAATGAATTTTTGAGTGTTATAAGAAAAAATTTTAAGAAAAATAGACTCATTTTTAAATCAGTCTAAAATTATATTAAACATTTTAGTGAAAGCAAAATTTAGTAAATCTAAAGAATTTTGAATCAAAAAAATTAAACAGAAAATATAATAACTTTGTTACACTTTGCAAAAAATTTTATTCAACAGCAGTTAACTACTATTTCTTAAAGATCTTCTGAAAAGTATTCTATATTGTAGCTTAACAAGATGTGTTTCCAATTTTAGAATATCTTCTAATCAAATACTAAACTGCATGAATCTAAAATAAAATATAGTTTATTAAAACTCTTAATTTTAAACTTAAATCTCAGCTCACACTTTAGTAGCACGCTCAAACCACACTTTTAGTATCAATTCTAAAACCTGACTATGAACATGTTGCTGGAAAATGAAAAAAAAAACAATCTATAAAAACTATCATCAAAGAAATTGGAAATGAACTACAAACAAATAAACATCAACATCGCTCGCTCTACTCTATTTTTTCTTATATACCAGACAAAAAACAAAAACAAAACAACACTAAACTGGAACTACGTAGTGGAAGTAGCACATTGGTATATACTCTATAAGAGGATACGTTGTATATGTATAAAAACAAGTAGCAAGCATATTAAACTTGAATATCAAAATCCATATTTAAATAACGTTAATATCAAGTTTTTTCTATCTTACTGCAGACACGGTAAAAGCACACTGAATGGACATCAGCATCACCATCATCAGCACCATCACCAGCACCAACACCAGCACCAGCAGCATAGTAGCAGCAAACACCACGGAGGACAGCCGCCACAGCATCATGTGCATAGCCTGACCACGACGACGATTGCGGCCACAAAGCATCAGCGGGATCGCCATGGCAAGGATAGAAAATAATTAGCAGTGGGAATACCCCGACAATCACCTTAAGCCCTAGCTGAATGAACGAAGCAACGAAAGAACAAATAAAATACTACTAAAAATATAATTAACTAATAATTAACTAACTGATTTATATGTATGCTTTTTTACAAGGCATTATGCGATGCCAATTTTATGTGAATAAATCTGGTAATTTTTGAAATTTTTCACGTTTTTACAAAAATTTCAAAAAATTACTGGCAATTGGCAAATGAATTTTACAAAATGACATAGAAATGTATTAACTAACTAACTTAACTATTCGATGCGTGCAATTTTCAAAAGCAGTTCCTTTCGCATTCATATACATATCCTTTTATATGTTTCTATAACTAAATAAACAACTGTAAACACATACAACTTTCGGCATAAGCACCAAAATTCAAGTATTAAACTATGCCACAATGTCCGCCTCCACCTCCGACACTCCTGACTACTTAAACTAACCCAGTCAAATACATGAAAAACTTAAAAAATCAATTCATATAAATATTAAAATAACAAATGATACTCATATATATTCTTTAATAGTTTTTAAGTTTTATAATTTGCCCATGCGACAATATATTTCATTTATACAATAATTTTAAAAAGCAAATTATTTCGCACACGAACAAAAACAAAATTAGCTTGTGTTTTTTGTAAAGTCTTTTTATACTACATTTCGATTTATTATTTTTTAAAATAAAAATAAATATTTTCAGAATGAAAATTGTGTTTATTTTTCAAATTAAATTTTAATTGTCCAGTTTATCTATTTTATTTTGCTGCATTATTTACTTTTATAACTTTTATAAGCTTAAGTCGTTTATTTACTTTGGAATTTTGAGAATTCATAATTTAAAATATTTACTTAGCTGAAAATCTGTTATTTATATATCATTTTTAAAGTAAATATTACGTATACGCACCGCACAGTCGTGCAAAGTATTATGCTATCACTTAGCGGGCTGAAAAGATTTGCACACATGCGTTGTTGCAGATCTGATAAGTTTAAATACTTTATATATATATATGTATTTATATATATATTTATATATATATATATATATATATATATATATATATATATATATATTTTTATAAAATTTATTATTAAATTGTACATTTTTAAGCATTGTATGTACAAAACTATTATAATCATTCATATCAAAGCCGATAAGAGCATATTTGTTACAAAAATTTGTAAATTATCAACTGTAGGATATTTCAAAGTCGACACAACACTTTCACAAAGCTTTTAATGCTACAGTTATAATTTTACCAAGTACGTCGACCATTCGTGCCAACGTTTTTTATCTTTTCGCCACTGCGACCATCTACATATGTAGGTAAACATATACATACGTCTGTACACAAGTATATATGTATATGTATATATGCTATGGCAGTATGTGGCATATAGATCTGTCTGGGTGTTGAAACGGCACACGTCAATGTTATTTTTAGTGTGTGAAGGCTGAAGGGGCCGCTCAGTTGTATTCGAAACGTCGTTACTTACGCCAGTTATACCGAGCTTTTTGCCGGCTGACAGAGAAGTGAGTAATTATATATATATATATCAACGTGTGTCGAGAAGTTCACCCAACGGAATAAACTACAAATATTACCATATATCACTAAGAAACCTAAAATAAAAAATGTGATTTCTGTCGCATCAGTTTTTATTGTATATATGTATGTATGTCTACGCAAAATATTTGGTGATTCATTAATTTGGCCGGCATGAGTCATCAATTTTATCAGTTAATTATCAATATTGCAAAATATAGAAAAATATATACAACATCGTTATACAAGACTATACCATCAATATCGCCAGTGAACTTATCTTTGAAGTGAAATTCTGCTCAGGTGTGCATTGCACTAATAAACCTCGATAAGGCATTAATACGTCTTACAGCGAAATGTTTTATGATACAGATTAATATATTTATAAATGGAGTGGTTTACATTTTGACAGGTGTATAAATATTTCAAATTATTTTTACATAAAAAATAAATTAAATTTTTGAATCCGGTTATATTATAAAGTTTGAAACAATATATTTGTACTAAAATAGTATTCAAAAATTAAAAAGTATATTTTAAATAAAATACAATTCCAATTTTAAGATATCTCAGGAGCAATTAGATACACAACTTCAATAGCTGAATGTTGTTCATATTTTATAAGCAACTGTGGGCGCTCAGAAAAATATTATTTATTTTGTAAACATATGCGAAATATTACACAGACGTTTCAAAATAAACAAAAGCAAAAACAAAATGAATGTAAAAATAAAGTAAACAATAAACAAAATATAACAAATAAAGAGCGAAAAAATTAATATGTTACAAAAAAATGACATATAAAAATAGTAACTAAAGTGGACTTCAGTGTGTATAATAAATATATTAATAAATATATATATATATATATATATATATATATATATATATATATATATATTTATATATTACTCTGCTTAATTAATATTTGCTTTGTTATTTTCTCTTAATATTGTGCATTCTGGCGTATACTTAATATAGAATAAACTATTTCTATGAGACTCAGGGCATACAAATGCATCAAAATAAATGTTAAATATATATAATATTTGCTTAGTTTATGTTGTTAAATGAAATATATGTAGCCTAATCTTATCGCACTCAAATTGGGTTTATCTTGTCTGAACGGCAGCAACAACAAAAGCCACTTGCTCGCTGACCACATTTGGCTTAAACAAAGTGTTTGCCATATCGTTTGCCGATAAGAAAACGCAATTTTTTTTCTATTTTTATGTGTATATATGATTAGAAAGAATGGAAAGAAAAAAATACTGCCTTTGGTTTCTTATTGTACGCCATTTATTAACGTTTTGTCTTCAATACGCGACGGTTGTGTTTTTGTTTTGTTTGCTTAATTATTGTAGTTATAACTAATAGACATTATTTTCTCCTGTTAACTGTTAAGCACTGTATTTACTTATTGTTTTCAGAGTGCTTAGAGAACTGCTAACATGTCGCTACTAACGGGCAGCGCAAATGCTGTGAAGTACACGCTATTTGGATTTAATCTGATCTTTTTGGTAAGTCACAGAACAAGCCATCAATTTTCTGACTCATCACACAATGCATTAGTTACAATATTATTTACATTGATTCAAAGTCCCACAGCAAATTAGTTCAACTATCTGAGATTGCATAGTATATACATATATGTATATATAAGAATTTATATACTGATTAGATAGACAGTGCTTAAGCGTAAAATAAAAAGAAAAAAAATATAAAATATAGCTAATGTCTAGGCAGCGCGCTAGCTTTAGTTATTTGAAGCAATAAAATATTAATTTTCTATTTTGTTTTTTATTTTTCTATTTTGCAAGTTGTGAAATTGCTTTTACACTCTTCAACATATATATTATATTCATATTTCTATTATTCACTTTTTATATCCGATAAGTTTAGACATTGATAAATGTTTGGTTCAAGTCATTAAGATAAAAAACATATTTTATCAAATAACTATTGCTATCTATTATTTATGAGTCAAAGTTTTGTAATTTTAACAAAGAAATCTATAAGTATAAAAACCTTTTTGTTTCTTGAGATAAAAATAATCAATTATAGGAAAGACAATTAAATTAAGTTATAAAATTTAAAAAAATATATATACATAATTTTGATTTTAATAATTTAAAAACAAATGTAATTTAATTATTATATATTTTTTTTTTACGTTCATTATATATGGATTGCAGAGACCTTTAAATAACACAGATACGTTCAGAATCTAGACAAATAAATTAAACAAAATTATGATGATAATTATTAATTAAATATGATTGTACAAAAATTAATATAATATATTTGAATTTATAATATTTAAAATATAATTTAACTTTTATTATTTATTTATTTATAATACCAAAAAGGTTCTCTTATCTAGAGCTGTCCTCTTGAACTAGCTACAACTCATCATTATTTAATTTATTACTATTATTTGAAATTTATAATGTATAAACATTAACATTTAATTCTTATTGACAGATCACTGGCATTATATTAATTGCAGTTGGTGCTGGCGTTGGCGCCGTTTACAACGGCTATGAGATATTTTTGGTCAGCAAATTCTTTTCGATACCAACATTTTTGATTGTGATCGGATCGTTTATCATTGTGATCACGTTCTTCGGCTGCTGGGGTGCTTTGAAGGAGAACTATTGCCTGATTCTCAGTTTCTCGGTAATGCTGTTCATCATCTTCATTTTGGAACTGGCAGCTGGCATCAGCGGCTATGTATTGCGCAACGATGCATATGATTTGATCAGGAACTCGCTAAACAATTCAATGAAGAGCTACTCAAATGAGACACAAAATCCAACCACGATTCTGTGGGACGATGTACAGCGCAACTTCGATTGCTGTGGCGTTGGTAATAGCACCGACTGGTCCTTACATCTAAAAGACAACGAATTGCCATTGTCGTGCTGCAGAATACCACCTGGTACCGTGGGCACCTTTAGCTGCATATCGGATATCAACAATATTAATCTGAACAAGAATCAGGGCTGCTTAACCGGCTTTTCCAATTATATAGCAGATCATGCAGTTAGTTTGGGTGCTGCTGGCGTTGTCATTGCCGTTATACAGGTGTGTTCACCGTACTCTGTATCTCTATCTGCATATACATTATAAAATTCTCATTGTTTTTGTTTGTTGTTTTTTTCTAGTTCTTTGGCGTCATCTTTGCCTGCTATATAGCACGAGAGATTAAAATACGCAATGGCATCACAGGCTTCATGTAGAGCAATGGGTTAATAGATGAACTCTATTATTTTAATGAAATTTCGTCAAATCTAAGCTTACGCTTAAGTTCAAGTTAATTCACCATTTGTTCTAGCTTTGCCGTGCCTTAATACAAAATATATTTGTAAACTTATAATTAGTTTTATTTTTATGAATAAATACAAATTTAGCTTTTACATTGGCCTCTTACGAAAATACAAATCTAATCGCCTTTTTCCTGGCAAAAGTAACGCAATCATTCAAATGGCGTCGCATGAAGTATCGAGTATGTATAACTTAATATAAATAAATATATATATATATATATATATTCTTGATAAGAAAAGTAAGTTCAATTAATCTCTCTATAACTGTCTAATGGACTAAATGGTTGAGCGATCAGCTGATTAATTGACTGAGTGAGTGAATAATTGACTAACTAATTGGCAGAGTGATTCACCGAATGATTGATACAGAGCGCAGTAATTATCCGGGCTGAGGTAGTCCTGCTATACGTGAGGATTCGCATCTTATGAACACACTTTGTCTTTCTTCGGCAAGTCCGCCTTTAAAACTTCACTGCATGCGCTATGACCAAACAAGGCTTCCGCCAGAATACTCTATTGTTGACCCCTAATTTACAGCTAAGCAACCATGCCTTGTTATGTTTAAGAAATATGGGATAAGAGATAAGGGATAATGGATAATGGATTATGTATAATGGATAATGGATAATGGATAATGGATAATGGATAATGGATAATGGATAATGGATAATGGATAATGGATAATGGATAATGGATAATGGATAATGGATAATGGATAATGGATAATGGATAATGGATAATGGATAATGGATAATGAATAATGGATAATGGATAATGGATAATGGATAATGGATAATGGACATTGGATAACGGATAACGGATAATGGATAATGAATAATGGATAATGGATAACGGATAATGGATAATTGATAATGGATAAGGGATAATGGATAATGGATAATGGATAATGGATAATGGATAATGGATAATAGATGATGGATAATGGATAATGGATAATGGATAATGGATAATGGATAATGGATAATGGATAATGGATAATGGATAAAGGATAATGGATAATGGATAATGGATAATGGATAATGGATAATGGATAATGGATAATGGATAATGGATAATGGATAATGGATAATGGATAATGGATAATGGATAATGGATAATGGATAATGGATAATGGATAATGGATAATGGATAATGGATAATGGATAATGGATAATGGATAATGGATAATGGATAATGGATAATGGATAATGGATAATGGATAATGGTTACTGGAAAATGAATAAAGGATAAGGCATGAGAGATAAGGAATACGAGATAAGGGATAAGGAATAGGGAATAAGGGATAAGGTTATTCTCAGTTTAAGCGTCATGAATTTGATTGGTCAGTTATATGTCGTTCGACTCCACCGATATCATACTTGATAGATGTCTTTTCCACTTAAGTTTCCCTCGTATAACACCGCCCTGAAGATACCTCTTCAGCTATGCTGCTGTATTTATGTATGCCAGCCGATATCCCGACCGTGGTACACCTGACCTTTGAGTGTGAGGCCCGTGAGCTGCGTCAATGTAACTTAGTCTAGCCGAACTAAAATTAGTCGGTTATGCGTTTGTGCCAATGAGATTTATAGCTATGACCAGTTCCCATACTTAAAAGTATATTTTGTGGTCTCTTATCGTTAAGCACCGTGTAGGAATTATCTTGTCTGGCTATGCTATTGCTTATAAGGCCTCGCTCAAAGCCTACTCCTCTCCTATGAGTCACTTCATAGGCATCCTGATTATACTCCTTTTGGATATTCTTGATTTTCGACTCTTACTGTTTCTTCTAAGTAATTTATAATTAAAATGTAAATTTCAGCTTAGCACAATCTAGGGAGACCTAGATACCCAATGCGAATCCCACTGCTACAGGTTAGGAGACATCTATAGAAGAAATACAATTGAAAGTTATTAAATCCACTGAGAGTAGAAAAGATCTAGCGAAAACAATTAAATTCAAAGCGTCTGACTTTGATAAGCTTAGCTTTTAGACCCGCTTGCAATATCAAGTGGGAATTTTTGTCCATTTCGTGTGTCAGAAGTTCCTATTTGATAACGCCTCTACCTCCACCATCTGACGTCAATTGGCGTTTGGAAGAATGATTAGAAACTATAAGCTGCGAAATACGAGGTTTCTTTATTGGGATAAGTGAAGAGCTTGGAAGGAGAAGGAAGGAGAAGTCTGTAGCAGAAAAAGAACTTAAAGTTGACGAATATATTCATACTATAGCAGATCAACAGAAAAAAATTGAGCTTAAAGATAAAGAATTGACTGCCAACCTTCAGTTGATTGAAACCAAGGATAAGCAATTTGCTCTTCAGCTTCAACTAATTGAAGCCAAGGATAAGCAATTGGCTCTTCAGATTGAATTACTTAAGTCCAAAGATAAGCAGGTGAATGTAAATCTGGAGTCAAAGGATAAGCAATTGGCTCTTCAGCTTCAGTTGACTGAAGCCAAAGATAAGCAATTGGCTTCTCAACTTCAGTTAATTGAAGTCAGGGATAAGGAATTGGCTCTTCAGACTGAGCTTATCAATAGCTACAAGGCTAAGAAGAATGAAATGGAGAATGAAAATGATAAGGAAATACTAAGACTTAAGACTTTGATAAAGGAGAAAGATCTTAGAATATCGGATCTTGAACTTAAAAGTACTGCAAATGGGGCGAAGATAAATGATCTACAAACGAAGCAAACAGAATATATGAAAATCTTAGAAGGATCTAACTGCCTAGGCAAATCGATCGCATCTATAATTAAGTTGCCACACATCGAGCCATTCCTCGTGCCCTGCGACTTCAAGATAGCGGGATCTGGTTGGATTGTGATTCAACGTAGGATGGATGGGACTGAAGACTTCAACAGAAACTGGGAGGAATACAAGGCAGGCTTTGGCGACTTGCAACATGAATATTTCATAGGATTGGAGAAGATGCATTTGCTTACGCAATCGCAGCCGCATGAATTGTATATTCAATTAGAGGACTTCAATAATGAAACCCGATATGCCCGATACAGCGATTTCCTTATTGGAAGCGAAGAAGAATCGTATAAGATAATAAAGGTTGGCGATTTTTCGGGAAATGCTGGAGATTCCCTTATTTACCATATAGGCATGAAATTTTCAACAAAAGATCGGGATAATGACAGAGCTAATAATAGCAGTGCGATTCTGTATAAATCTGGATGGTGGTTTAATAATTGCCGTTCCTGGTAAAAATAACACAAAAGTCTTTAATATTATACAGATTATTGAAATTTTGATCATTTCAGTAACTTAAACGAACTATATACAACTGAAGATGTTGGACTAAGGAGAAGGGGCATATCTTGGAATGAATGGCACTTAAATCCGATTAAGTTCGCACAAATGATGATCCGGGCAAAAGTTTTTTAAGATTTGAAATTATCATATAAAATTTTTTAAAAATAAAATTTTTAAAAATATTTTACTGTCTTAAATACATTTTTTTCACATCTTTCCAATTTTTTTCTACATTTTAATTTAATTTTCATTTATTATGATTGTTAAATTTGTTTTAAATCGATTAAAATGTTGATCCCAAAAAGTATGCAAGGCGAAGTGTTAAGAAAAGTTAATAATTTGAATAACTCTAGCTAGATTGCTAAAATAGAACTTAACGCTAAGTCCAAAAATAAAAATTGAATAAATATATTTGCCCAAGTACTTAGTCTAATTGTTGGACGACTGTCAAATATAATCTGTCTAGTTCGCATGCTTGACCACAGTCCGTGAATAATTGAAATGGTTTTGCGTGCAGTGCAATTTAAAAATCGATAAAGCATAGTAGTTGACTCATTTGGAACTTTCATATATTGTCGAATCGATAACACATGCTCCAGTCTACTAAAACCCAACAATGACCTTGCACTTGGGAAAACCTTATACGGTTCGGCTGGGTAATGTAAGGAAACACGGTAAGGACTCTTATACATACATAGAAAACAAAAAATCGAATATATAAAAAGCTGAACTATTTTCATATATTATTGCAAAACGTAATGAATTGAGGGTCAAATCTTATCGCTGGTTTTTATCTAGTACGTTGAGTAAAAAAAATGAACATGTATTGACTGATAAGAGGCGAAGAGAGCAAGAGAGACCGAACGAGTGTGTGTATGTGTGTGGGTGTGTGTATGTGTGTGGCTACTTGGCCAAGAGCCGAGAACCGTTTGGCGTTCGCAACTGGCAACGTTCCCGCACTGAAGCTCAGTCAACGTGTAGCCAGCAAAAGTTAAAGTACGTTTTGTGGGGGCGGAGAAAAACAAAAACAAAAAAAAAAAACAAATAAATTAAAATGAAAAAAAATAATAATAATTAAATACTTTTTATAATTAACAACTTGCAGCAAACAGCTTTAAAAAAAAAAAACAAAAACACGAGAAGCAAATCATATTGAATTCAACAAAATGGCGAATCGGGAGCTGGAATTAAATTCCGGAATGCGCTGCGCCAAATATATGCTCATCATAGTGAGCTTTATGTTTGCGGTAAGTTTTTCAAATCTTAAAAAAATAAGTAACAGTAATCTACATGATTCATAAGTTGAAAAGCGACGCCATTTTGATTTCGAATAGATATAATTGTATATATACCTATTTTGCTTGTACATAAATATAAATATATATATTTGTATCAAAGCTTTGATGATAACGCGATATTTCGCGCTTATCAGTAGTTGAGCAATTGTTTTGGTATTTGTGAATCTCATACATATGTAAAGCGTACTTTTGTATAAATGCTTGCTGCTTGAGAAGCGCAGAGAAGGGGCGCAAAGAGAGCAACGGTTCGGACGCGCCTATTTGTTTTCCAATAAAGATAACAGACGATTGTGATGACGTGTTCGGTTGAAACCATGAAACTAAATCAAAACCTATATTTGGAAATATTATATATGTTTTACTTGAGTTTGTCCCACATCTACTTCCAGTCTAAGGCTATGTTTGAAATGACATCTGAATATTTTATGCTCGCGACAAGATAATCAATATAAAACTTGAAAAGAGCGTTCGTAAGTGCGTATATTCCAAGGTTTTTTATTTTACTTTTTTTCACCTCATAATTATCTGACGCAAACAATAAAAACAGCTGCCAGACAGCGTTAAATATTACTTATTCTACTTAAGTACTTCTAAACTTTGAAGAGAATTTCAAAGGGAAGAAAAACCTGAAAGGTCGTTACTCAACGTTTGCTTCATTTCTTATCTATTTCTGTTTCCCTGTATCTATAATCAGTTGCTTACCTGATTTTTTTACGAAAAAACTATACATCAAATTGGTCGAAAGCATTTACTAAATGAAATATACTCACTTATCAGCTTTGCTGCTTTCCAACTATATTCAGACAAAATGTAAAAAAAAGTATAGTTTCTCCTTAATTATTTATTTACATATAAAAACAAATTGTAAAATTCAATAATTTAAAAATAAAAGAAATCGACAAAATACATAAAAAAGAAAATAAAATAACAAATGATTAGATATGTAAAAATTTAGATGCCAAATAAATCTGGAAGCTGAATGGAAAAGGAAATTTTGGAAAACCTAAAATTGTACATCCGATTTACAACAGAAAATATGTTTTTTGTTTTGTTTATGTAAAGGTAAAAAAATTATTATTATAAATCTTCAAAAAGTTGGAATTCTTTTACAAATTTCTTTAAGTTTTTATTAAAACAAAAATTTCAATATTTTATTGAATACATTTTTTGCAAACAAAAATTTAATTCAATATTTTTAACTTATAATAAATATTCAAAAATATTGTTAGAAATTTAATAAAAAAAAAATATGATAAAGTAATATTTTCACATCTGAATAAAAGGAAGGACAAATCGTTAATTAAATGCAAGCTTGAAGCTTCTAAATACTAGAAACTATTCAAGACGATGCAAAACAATATAATAGAAAAATCTGACACTGAACCCCAGCGTCGCCTAAACGTTATTTGACGTGCGATTGCTAACTGAATTTGTTAACTTAAAAATTTTTACTGTTTTTTCACTTGTATATGTTTCAATTATATATATATATAATGGTTTTTTTTTATTTATTTTTTTTTTTGTAACCCCTAGCTGACAGCTATATTGCTGATCATGGTTGGCACAACCATTCAGGCAATTTTTGGCGACTTTAGTCTCTTTATCGATGGACACTTCTCGTCGCCTCCCGCCCTCTTGATTGCCATTGGTTTCATCCTTATTGCCGTGGCCACCCTCGGTGCCTATGGAGCGGTCAAAGAGAGCGTTATGGTCATCAACCTGGTGAGTGGGCGCAGAGCTAATGAATGAGCACCGTCTTTTATAAAGCCATATCATATATATTTGACAGTATGGTGTTTGCCTGTTCCTCGTCTTCATACTGGAAGTGTCGGCGGCAATTGCCGCTTTTGTCATGCAATCGCAGGTTAAGGAAATGCTTTGGCGCACCATGACCGAGGCATTATCCATATACGAAAAGGACGCCAATGTGGCTGTCGGAGTGGACTTTATGCAATCTGGAGTAAGTATATTGACTCAACCATTTAATTAAATAAAAGAACTCAATTTAAGTCTTATTATATTTATATTTTATTTAATTACTAATATCTTAACATACAATATTTAAATTAATAATTCAAGTTTAGTTTACAGTTAAACCCATTTTTAAATGTAAAAATATTATTAAATATAATGAAGTCTTCTTGAGTTTCTGTACATCATTTTCAATAATTAAATTAACTAATCCAGAAGTTTAAATATCCTTGCAAATTTTACCCTAAAAAAATAATTATTACAATTAAAAATATATTTATTGAATATGATTCCATTTAATGTAAATGTTTAAAATAAGTTTTATTTGCAGCTATAATTTATTCAATATTTTTAAATTTGTCTTTTTTAGTTGGGCTGCTGCGGCGTTATCAGTCCTGATGACTGGAAGCAATACTATTCGCCCAACAAGAACATGAGCCATCTGGATTCGGATAATGTGGTGGTGCCAATTTCATGCTGCGGCAGCCTCGCCGAGGATCCCAACGACAACAACGAGGTGAACTGCTTGGAGCCCTACGAATATGGCTGCTTCAACAAGATGAATTTCATCATGTCGCAGAGCACAATGCTGATTGCCACGGGCGCAACAACTGTCGCCTTCGTCCAGCTGCTGGGCGTGCTCTGTGCCTTTATGCTGGCCAAGACATTGCGTCGCAACAAGTCGATACGCGAGGCACGCCGCTGGCAGCTGCAGCAAAGCCTGGGCGTCCTCATTTCCGGTGGCAAGGTGGGACTGCCAGCCAATTCGGCAATGAGCGGCTATCAGCAGCTGGAGAATAGCAACGATCTGGGCACCCACGAACCCTACACTTACACACCCCAGAGTCCCAGCGTCAACTGAGGCAACAGCAAGCAATTATATTAATAAAAATAACAACACTTAAATAATAATGTAAAAAAATATTTAATTTGTTAACTAAACGAAAGCCAAAGCCAAAGTCAAATAAAGCGAATCGGTTCTAGGACTGTTGTCGCAATTCTTTGTCCAAATTCTTAAGCAGCCGCAACTGCTCGACTATGCTGGCCGTCGACGTGCCACCGATTGCATCATACTGCTGCACATTGTAGCCATAGTCAGCCACGCTGGCTATGTCGGCTCCGAACGCTGAGCATATCTGCTGCAGCTCGCCCAGCGGCACCTCCGTAATGTCTACGCCACGTTGCTCTGCCAAGGCGACGACGCAGCCGATGTGATGATGTGCCTGCCGGAAGGGAATCCCTTTGCGCACCAGGTAGTAGGCCTGAAAGCAGAAGCAAAATGTAATTAATGTTTATTGATTGATTGACTGACTGAATAAAAAGTGTAAGCTTGAGATAAGATAAGGTAACTGTAAGATCTAGAACGAATCAAAGCTTAATAGACCTAAACTGCTTGAACTAGAGAGAAGAGAATATTTGCATTAGTAGGATTACAAGGAAAGATGCATCGCTAAATGGCCTGTTGCTTGATTGAAAGTCTGACTGACTGACTGATTGATGACCAGCGTTTATATAAATGTGAAAGCAATATGCAAGAAGCGGAGACAAACAACATTAAATAATTATGTAAAATTGACTGACTGATTGATGATGCATGTCAAGCTGAACTTTGGAGAGGTGGAAAAGAAAAAATTAAGATCAAAAGCGTGCAGATCGGATTGATCGATTGATAAAGCGTAGGCAGCAAGAGCGCAAGTAATTTCACCTTACAGAATATGTCTGAAGAGCAAAATGCTTAAGAATATTGTGTGAATGATTGACTGACTGACGGACTTGCTGATTGATGAACAACATTAAGAAAAACAAAAGAAAACTAAGCACTTAAATATTTGGATAGGAAACATTTGGAACATGTGGAAGAAAAATATATTTTCTTAAATGAATATGGATATAAATATGCATATCATTTGATTGTACGTATGTATTTATGTAACATATGTACGTCTGTCTATTTCGAATCTCTACTCACCCAGTCCGTGGCCAACATGTCTGAGCTGAGCGCCGATTCCATTTGATGTCGCTGCACTTGCATGGTTTCAACCACACCCACAGCGACATTTAAGCATTGCGTCAGCTTGTCGTAGGCCTGGAAGCAATATTGCTTGTCGAATTGCAGATCCTTATTATATGTGGAGGGTGTGCCCTTGATGGTCATCATGATGCCTGTCAGATTGGACGTGATTAGACCGGAGATGCCGCGTATTAGTTCCAGGCTATCTGGATTGCGTTTCTGTGGCATCAAACTGCTGCCACTGGAGAAACTGTCAGCGATTTTGATGAAATCAAATTCCTTAGTGCTATAGATAATGAGATCCTCGGCAAGTCGCGACAGATGCAGACTGACCATCGAACAGCAATAAATGAAATCAACTGAAAAGCAAGAGGGAGTCACATTGGAGATGATGCAGCCCGGTTTTTCACAGATCTAAGGTTATATTCTAGCTCGCACTCACCCACAAAGTCGCGATCGCCCACGGCATGCATGCTATTGCCCGTAACGCCAGCGAATCCTAGACGTTCGGCCAGCCACAGGCGATCGATGCCCAAAGGATTGCCTGCTAGGGCGCCACTGCCCAAGGGCAGGACATTCGATCGATCACGCAGCTCGGCGAGCCGCTGGCAGTCCTCGCGCAGGGCAAAGGCGTGCGCGAGCAGCCAATGCGAGAACTGAACGGGTTGGGCGCGCTGCAGGTGCGTATAGCCCGGCATCAGAATGCCCAAATGTGTTTCGGCCTGCTGGACAATTGCCTTGATCACCAGCCGGAGGCGGCCCAACGTTTCGCGTATGGCCTTGCGCAGCCAGAGCTTCATGTCGGTGACCACCTGATCGTTGCGACTGCGTCCCGTATGCAGACGCTGGCCCAGATCTCCGGTCAGCTGTACGAGCAGCCGTTCATTAACCGTGTGCACATCCTCGTCGCTCGCCTCGAACTTGATGAGACGTTCGATCCAATCGTAGCGTATTAGCTCCAAACTCTTGATCAACTTATCGCCCTCAACGGCATTCAAATGACCCGCACGCATCAATGCCTCCGCATACGCCTTGCTGGCATCCAGGTCGACCGCATAGAGTCGTGCATCGTGTGGCAGACTAATATTGAGCTCCTGCAGCGCCGCGTGCGGCTGCTCGCTGAAACGTCCACCCCACAGCTGATAGCAGTTGTCAGTCTCTTGCTTCGCTTGTGGCTTTTGCGTCATTTTATTTGTCTTGAATTGGGTTGCTTCACCTCTGACGATCACGCTCTGAATGCGAGCTGCATGTGTGGTACAATTCTATAAAAATATTAATAATTGTGTATATATTTTGAAATTATTGTGTTCGGTTAGGTTTTTTTCCTTTTCTCTTTATATAATCTTAGCGTTATCTTTGGAAATATGCGTTACTTTTCCATATGATTTTATGGCCGCTTGTTTAAGCGATAGAGTCAAAGTGATCCGTTGCCTGCACGGAAGAGAGCACTACAAGCACAGTGGTTGCAAATTAGTTGTTACATTTAGAAAATTCATTAGTTTTTGTTTTCGCACATTAAACGAAAATTTATGTAACAATTATTAATTTAAGTTATTAAAGATATTTTTACTAATTGTTTAAAAATTAAAATATTTTTTTTTTCATTTTTTCAATGAACATTCAACAATTATTTTTTGTTATATTTCAACAGTTTATCAAACTATACCATTTTTGTATTATTAAATGCAATGAATTTATCATTTTATTGCTAAATTTAAATTTAATTTATTTATATATATATATATATATATATATATATACATATATATATATATATATATATCATTATTAAATATAAAGTTTTTAAACTAATATTAATTTTATTTATTTATTTGTACACATTTATATTTTACAATATATTTGAAGCTTGTTAAAAACAATTACAAAGACGAAATACTTGATAAAATATTTGCAAAAAAAAAATAATTAATAATAATTATATTATATCGAATCTGAACCACTGTGTAGTTAGTATAAATAACACAACCATTTGACTTTAAGTGTAAAAAGGAGGGCAAAAAAATGCTTTTTTTTCTTTAGTTGTTTTTTTTTTTTTAATTTGTACTCTTGAATTAGTCTATAGACAAACAAAAACGAACAATTATTACTAACACAAATACGACGCCTTATCAACTATACAGACTCATAGCGCTTGAAGTGTAGCCTATGACGTGCAAGATTACAAATTTCGGATTTTGATAAGCATAACTCGTTGCTTTTCATTGTATTCTTGTTTTTCTTTCGTTGCTACGCACTAGAGATCCTCCAGAAAGAGTTTGTTTAGCTCGCAGCACAGACGGTGCAGTGGCAGGCCCATCACACAGTAGAAGTCACCATCGATGCGATGTATTAATGCTCCGCCAGGACCTTGCACCCCATAGGCGCCAGCCTTATCACTGTAGGTGAAAAGTTGAATCACAAATGAAGTGTCAAGTCTAGCAAGATTACAAGTACACTCTGTACTGCTCTGTCTCGCCTAGAGTGTAGGTCAGGTGAATGAGCGAATGAAGATGGAGAAGAAAGTGAGCAGTGAGCATAGCTCACATAACTAACTATTTGTGTATATATCTCTTATCTATCAATCAATTGATCGATTAGTTAATCAATATATCTAACTATCTTGATATCTGTGTCTATAAATATATTTTTCGATCTCTCTTTATATATCATTCCATTTTGTATCTCTACCAGGCGCCCATCCAGAGAAGACAGAAGTTAGATTAGGAATATATATAATGGCGTGTATGTATATGATTGTATGTTATATGTATTAGTATATATATAGATATGTATTTATATATATGTATATATATGTGCCGGCTTTTATGAATATTGGTTTGATAATGAAATCTAGCAGCATCAATGCATCTAGCTACAGTATCTATTAAAATTCTGTTTTTGCTGCTACTTACAGTGGATCACCGCTGTCCACATAGCTCTGGATCTGCTCCTCTGTCAGTTGGCCAAAGTACACGTCCGCCGTGTCCGTAAATTGACGAACGGCATTCGAATGTTTGAGGACGACGCCCGTAAAGACGCGATTGCAGGCGCCGGAGAGCCTGCAAGGGCAAACATGCAATCACTTAAAAGCGGATAAATGAATTAGGCAATACTTTGTCAGCATGCGCACAGCATCGTCCGCATCCTTGGGCTTTCCGAAGACCTCTTTGCCAAACGTAACCATCGTATCAGCCGCTATGACAATCAGTTGACGGCCATCGCCATGGCCCACCCTGCTCAACCGCTGAAAGACTTCCTCTGCCTTTCCCAAGGCAGTCGCCTCTATGTAGTCGGAGAAGTCTTTGAAGTCTGTCCTATTAAGATTCTCTTCAAATGTCGAAGGGCAGAGCTCCGCACTGAGACCCTAAAAATAATAAGCAAAAGCTTTACTTTCTGAACTTTTCAGTTAGAATTTGATGGACTTACCAGCATTTGTACTAGTTCCTGTCGACGTGGCGAGCCGCTTGCCAGAACTATTCGATAATTGTTTAACAAGTGTTTTATAGGCGCCAACATTATACAAATTTAATAATTTACAATTTATTAAGAAAAGACCGCGTAACACGAAAAACCCAAAACATGTGCAACACAATCGATTCGAGAGTTATCGATAAATACAAAAAAACTACTAAGTCATTTGTAGTGGCTAAAAAATGCTGAATGCTTAAAAAAGGTATAAATACATAAATTATTGATATCCATAATACATAACTATACTTTTAATAGGCTATTATTTTAATTTTATGAAATGCTTTAAATTGTAAATCAATATATATAATTTTAAATACCGCTTGTGTTCCGTACCTTATCATTGTTAGTAAGATTTTTGTTTGTTTTTTTAGCAGCATACCAGCTGCAATACCGCGTACATATCGAATGGCCACCACATTTCATCGGTCAAATGCAAGCGTCGCGAAACTCTTCGGCGGCGCGTTATAGTTTGCCAAAAACATTTTTGTTGTGCAATTGCTAAATGAAAAAACGAATACAAGTATAATTTTTACCGTTAGCCGCAGGCTGCTGCAACCATATATAAATTAGCTAACAAAGTTGCCTTGATATTAAGCAAAGCGCATAGAAACAAGAGCCAAAACATAATGAAGCAGCATGAATTTCGCTAGCATTCGTTTATGCACGTATGGATGTGTGGGTGTGTGTGTTGTGTATTGTAGTGTATGTGCCTAAATTAGCTTAGTGATATTTTTAATTGTTGCCATCGACATCGTCGACGCTGACGCCGACGTCTCTGCCCCATTGTCAAATTCAAATTTCCGCTGTGGCGACCGCATTCGCCAGTAGTTCACATTTACAGCTAAGCAGCCGCAGAGCTCGTGTCTACGTGCACACTTAACAGCAACAACGAAAACAGCCGAAAAAAAAATAAATAAATAAAACGGCAGCGTCGTCGTCGTCACCTTGAAGTGCCACTGTCGTAGTCACAAGGCGCACGCGAGCCCTCGCAGTCGGTTGTCGCCTATTCGCCGATTCGCCGTTTCCTAACCTATTCCGCCTCTGCGTCTCGCCCACAACAAAGTCCAAGTCTGGGGCAGACGCTGCTGCTGGGCCGTGTTGGTGTCAAGGTTGGTGATAGAAATTTGACCGAAAAAAATAAAACAACTATAAATATATGGGCAAAGAAATAGGTACAATTACATACATTAAAAACATGTTAACCGTTAGTTCTCTCCAATCGTGTTTTAATCTGCTGGTAAACACAATATTTATTTGTTTACTTATATCAGCATAATTTTTGTGTCTGTGCGAATTTTCAATTATTGCGTAAACAACGCAAAACAATGTAGAATTTTGCGTGTAATGCTCTAGAAGCGGGGGCTGCTTAAAAAGTTGCTAATAATAATGAAGCATGTAAATGCATGTAAATAGAGGCGAATTAGGCAAGAGAAATTTAATTACCCAAAGAAAAGAATTAATTACTTTAATTATTCTTTTTAAATATCTATACTTATTTTATATAATAAAAATTGTAACAGCTACATAATCAGTACATGAAAACTTATAGAACAGTCAAAAGGAGTATAAACTCCTTAAAAAGCCCTCGTTTAATTATGTTCATGACAAAGCCAAAACGGAAATGTTACATATATGATTGTTTATACACATATCCATGACAAAAAAACGAACAAAAATGAAATTACTAGTGAAAACCAGTAAATGAATACGCTTAATTACTAGTCCAGAAATATTCGTTGAAACGATGAAATGCTTAACTTGAGTAAACCAGAAATATACGGAATCTCCGTTATGTACACAATAAAAAAAAAGAAAAACACACTAGCTATAAACTGCTGTTCAAACTGTTAGCAGACATCTGAGCATTAGCGCTTGCAAAACTGTAATGCAATTCTGCTCTTACAAACCTCCACACAAAATAAGCTAATAACTCTTTATGTCTCTCTTGATCTCTTCCTCATTCTCTTTCTTTAGCACACATACTTATCACGTGTTTGCATTGACCACAATATTGTAGCTCAACATATTGTGCGCTCTCCCAACGAATAAGTTCGCCGCTCACGAAATTACTCTCACGCCATGTTCTCACTACAGCAACTGATCAAAGCGACAGCCACAGCGTCACCAGCTGGCAGTGGCGTAGGCGGCGCTGTTGATTTATACAAGTTCCTTAGGCAATTTAGCAGCAGCAGCAACAACAGTAGCGTCGTTGTGAGCGCACGCGGCGTGACGTCATCGTCAGTAGTAGTAGCAGCAGCTGAAGCTACAAATACAGCAATACAAAATCTATCTAGTCAAGAGTCGTCAAGCGAATTGAACTTCAGCGAGAACGTCAGTCACAATTCGCCTTCGTTAGCGCACGGTTGCTGTTCGAGCGAATCGAAATCGGAGTCGGCGCACTTTGTCAATTTATCAAAACAATTTGTACACAATATACTGCAGCAGCGCAGCCAGGACATACAGCGACAGCTACATACGCAGCGCAACGGAAATAACGCTAAATCCTCGCATCCGCAACAGCAGCACCAACAGCAACAGCAGACAACAACCAAATTTGCAATGTCTTCATTGGCAGCCGAACCTCTCCAAGCGGAAATCTCCACCAGCGATGGCAGCAGTCTAACAGCTGCCACGGCTGCACCTGGCGAAGGCGCCGCCTGTCACGATGCAGCCTCCAGTGCGGGAAAGAAGCCCTGCTTCAACACAGGCCTTGCCGACATACTGCAGTTCATGGAGCTCATTGGGAACCTGAAGGTGAGTGCAAAGCAAAGTAAATCAGAAAATGAAGCAGAAACTGGTTGGCAATGCAAGCAGTTCCTGCTGTGTCTTCATGCTTACGCATCGATTTTTCAACTACAGAAACTGATTATGCTGTTCTGATTTCTTCGTTCCCCTTCTCGTTCTCTCTCCCTATCTCTATCTTTCTCTCTCTGGCGTTCACTGTTTTTGTTTCAGTTTTGTTTATATTATTTTTTTTTTGTCGTTTTTATCGCCTACACGCTATCGCGTGACGCTGAGATTATTATATTTTTTTATTCCGTTTCGTAACGCGACTGCCAAATTTTAGGGTACCGAAGGGGACGTAACGGATTTTCAATGTCTGTCACAAGGTTTTATTGTTTTTGAAATTTTGAAGTTGCGACCGTGAAAGTTTTTCGTTTGAAAGTCGAATAAAAAAGCCAAAATTACCAGTAGAAGGAATTATTTATAAATGGTGTCTAAAGCTTCGAAAAAGCCTTTTAATTAATTAGTTAATTAGTCTGAGCAGGTTAATTAATTATGTTATTAATTACACTGATATTTCATTGTATATATTTATATATGTGTGTATATCAATATATATATATGAACATTTGATCACAAGTTTAGTTAACACAATTTGTGCTAAGTGAAAAATAATTTAACAAAAGTAACGCGAAAAGAAATGATAAATATATTATTCTAGATTTGACAGACAAGTATCACTCTATAGTGCTAAACTGCAAGGGGAATACCCACTAAATAAATATATATTACAATATTTTGACAGAAAACTGTGAAAAGCTTTTATTTTGGGAAAAGAATTTAAAAAATTTATATACATCTTTAGAAATCTACAATATACAAAGTCTTAAAAAATAAAAAATATATAAAATTTCATATATATACTTATAAACTTATTGGCAAAATTTCTTTTATAATATTTAATAATAAAAATAATGCAAAATACAAAATATAAAATATGAAACATAAAATTTATATAATATATAAATTATATATTAAAAATAAAGTTGAACTTGAATTTTAATTAAAATTTAGTTCGTCAATTTCTGTTTCTTATCCGATTTATCCTATTTGCCCGAAAATAAACAAAATTTGTTCTTGAGCAACAATTTGAAAAGCGAAAAAACTGCAAAAAATTAGTTTTCTGTTATTTTGTTTTCATATTTGTTTTTGTTGTTATTTGTTTGTGTATCTATGAGTAAACGCAATTTATATGTATATCTATATATATTGTATAATACCTGAGGCCATATTTCTCCCTCTCTGGGTACTCTTTATCTCACTCTCTGAAACATTATGTTGAATATTTAAATAGAATGTGTGTATAGATATGTATGTATATATATATATATATATATATATATATATATATATATATATATATATATATATATCTATCTATCTATCTATATATATAAATTAAAATATTTTTATGCATTCATTTTGTAGAATATAAACTATATAAAATGCAAGGCAATTTTACAATTGATCGATCACCGTACGAGTGTATCGATATCATGAAGATAAATACGCTTGTTTATATAGAAAGGGAGCCATACATTTTTAAATATATATTCAATTAAGGGCCTCGATTTACAACAATTAAATATTATTATGAGTGCCGCACGCGTTCAGTCGATAACCATTTCACTTTGTACCCACTGCCCCTTGTGCACACTCACGTTTATTTGCATTATCTAATCAGCATAATTGATAATTTCAATAAGACAAATGGGCTGCGGAAATATATGAAGTCTAATTTCTTTATCTATATGTTCGTGCGTAATTGGAAACATTCGAATAAGAAAACAATTCCCTAATCGAACTTTGTATTCTCTGTGAGACTGCTAAACAGATTCAGAAAATGGCTCACGTGAGCTAAGAAACGATATATATATATATATATATATATATATTACTTTTTGTTCGTATTTGAATTTCGTTGAAATTTTTGTGAAATAGCTGAGACAAACTGAATTTCATATATATGTATATTGACGTGAGAGTTAATAGAATATTTGCAAGGCAAATCGGCAAAAAAAATCACAAAGAAACTTAAATGTTCCCATCGTAAATTATATATACACAAAAATATATTTCTATATAGAAAGAGAAAATATATAGAGCGTAGAAAATGTTTAGAAGAAAATAGCAATAAGAAAATGCGAACTTGTGACTTTGATCTTGGCCTTCAAAATGTAGACGCAATAGACATCTTATGCCATATACCTACATTATATAAGCTATATTAATATATATATATATATATACATATATGTAAGCAGAGCTTTTGTACTCTAAGATTCGTTGTTTGAATTCCATTGCTCAAAAGTAGAAAGAATATTGGGTTACGTGTAATACAGATACATAATTCAAAGCTAATTTGAAGACTAGACTAGCAAAATACCCGGTAAAGCGAAATAAAAAAAATTTATTTATAGCAAATATACATATAACAATTAACTATGCATATATATAATATATAAAAAAATATAAATATAGAAAAAAATATTTAAAGAAGTCAATATATATTAAAAAAATTATACAAAATATAAAAACAAGACAATAATTAAAAATAAATCTAAAAAAGTTAAAATAAATCTAAAATTAAAAACAAGAAAATAAATGAAAATAAGCAATATAAAATGTAAAAAGTAAGAAATAACTTATAAAAAAAAATAAAAAATTTTAATATAAAAAAGTAAGAAATAAGAATTAAATTATAAATGTTTACAACAAAATAATAATATTTAATAACTGCATTTTAGAATAACAAAATTAATAATAGTAAATAAATGAATGGGATGTATATAAAATAATAATTTGTCGGTATTATTAATACAATAAAATGCTGCTTTCCTTTATTGGCAATATTTAATCGCACTCCTTCAAGCATTCATATATAATATATAAAACAGTAGATATCTGATATAACTTCCTCGACGTTTTTTCATCTTGGAATCATTTAAAAATATTAATGAAATATTTTGTCAAGATTTGAACTGCTTTTAATCAAGGCAAGTCAGGGAATGCTTTGTTTTGCATAGAATGTTTCAAGCACTTTGCCTAATTAAAAAGAATAAAAGAAAGTGAAAAAGAAGGAAATGAATAAGACAGAAAGAGAACGAGAGAGAGAGACAGACAGAGTGAGAGTGTGAGTGCGGTCGAGTGTGGCAACAAAGCCGGTGACATCGTCGTACAATGCCGTCATCCCCTGCCGCACAGACCTTCAACTTAAACCCATGTGGGGAGAGAGCGAGGTATAGGGGCTGCGGCTGTTGCTATTTGATCAATAAACAGTTTTATTTATAGAGAGCCAAGCGACAAACAAGGCCCAAAGATGTTGCCAACATTCCATTTAATTATAATAATTACAATGATCACATTTACCCAGCGACTTATCTCGAATGGGGTTTATCTAAAACTCAATGTGAAAGTCACGTTATGGCCAATGTGCGTTATCAACGAATATGATATAAGATAAGACGGATAATACAGACAAAAACTAGATTGACTAAATGAATATAGTTTTATGTTATTTGCTGTCTAATACTGAATTTGCTTTAATAAAATAGTGTTGGCAGCTGTCTGATAAAGAGATTAGTTAAAGCTTCTAATATGTAGTAGTTGAAAAGTTGGGGCTCACTATATATATATATATATATATATATATTAGATTTTGTAAATGGTGACTTTTAGGGCTTCAGAGCGTAGAGAAATCAATGGTTTCATATATATCTTAACATTCCCTTAATGTCTTTAAAGAAATAGAAAAAAATATACTAAAACAAATATAGGAAAATATTAATTTTGGCTTTATCAAGATTTTAGAAATAAAAAATATTTATAAATAGGCAAAATACTAACATTTTCATTTTTAGTGCTGTCTCTATATCTACAGAAATAGAAATAGAAAATATATAAATGATAATAATACAAAATATATTATATCTAGTTAATTTCCTAAATAAATAAATAAAACAAACCCTTCGATAAATACTTTAACATATCGTTAGATAACAGCCAAATGCTAAAGCTTATTTAGCATTGCTTCTCAGAGCACTATATAATATGGTAATGCAATCCGGATAGATTTCAAATACTTGATATCGCTGGCATTGTAAACAAGTTCCATGTTAAAATTCCTGACTAACACACTGTTAAACATTGGCTAAATAAACTCGAATTTTTATATCGTTCAGTTTGTTTAAATATGAATCTAATTCTGTCTATAGGTTACCATTCTCTCTTCATAAGACAGCCGAAAGTTGACTATTATAACGTTAAGAACTAAGTTCAGATTAACAAACATTTACTTTAACTTATTTGCTCTTCCTGTTCTGTGTCTATAGCACACCAAACGTACTGGCTGGGTATTGAGGGACGTGAACGACTGTGAATCGATCTCTGGACATATGTATCGGATGAGCATGTTGACCTTTTTGCTAGACGGCAGCGAAGGTCTGAATCAGATACGCTGCATGGAACTAGCTCTGGTCCACGATCTGGCCGAGAGCTTAGTGGGTGATATCACGCCCTTCTGTGGCGTCTCCAAGGAGGACAAACGTGTGCTCGAATTTAAGGCCATGGAGGATATATGCAAGCTGATCGAGCCGCGTGGCAAGCGCATTATGGAGCTTTTCGAGGTGAGACAATATAGATAACATTTAAACTAAAATCCAACTTATTCTTCATCTGCTTTTCTAGGAATATGAAAATGCACAGAGTGCTGAGTCCAAGTTTGTTAAGGATCTGGATCGTTTGGATATGGTGATGCAGGCGTTCGAGTACGAGAAACGTGACAATTGCCTGCTGAAGCATCAGGAGTTCTTCGATTCAACCGAGGGCAAATTTAATCATCCGTTTGTCAAGAAGCTGGTCAACGAGATCTATGAGCAGCGTCAGGTGCTGGCGAAGGCTAAAGGTGCCACGCCGCCACCAGCCATTGAAGTGCCTAACATGGCGGCAACGCCCACAAATTTGGCCAATGGGCGTGGCAGCTCAAGTTGAAAACGTTGCAAGGATGTGGGAGGAAGGAAAGGCCAATGCACTGTGACGCTCTAATTGTTTTTAAGTTTTGAGATTTAGGTTTAGCACATACTACTCACACACACACTCACATAGCAAATACCACAATACACACACACAACCACCTACTTTATAAGCAAATCCAACTAACAAAGATTGTTCAGCCTACCTCGACACGCTCATAGCTAGCATATATATACATAAATGTTTATGTACATATGCATATATGTTTGTAATTTTAATTTATTAAACATCTTTAAATTTGTAGCTAACTTGACACCATTTGTCACACACCTTAGTTCAATTTATGTTTAAATATTATAGAAAAAGCGTTAAAGCTTTAGCTAAATACTTGATTCAAAGAAAAATTAATAATTGTATATAAAAAGAAAATCAGCTTAAACAAATTGTAGCTAAAATTTACAACTTAACAACTCGAATCTTGTCTCGAGCATCAAAAGAAAACGCTTAAACTATTTTATTCAACAATTCAAATCTAATTTTTATTCATTTCCTAAATTTACTTTTCCTTGACAAACACTTGATGTACTATAACTATAAACTATATAAGAAAAAATTATAAGAATAATAAAAAAACAATAAGTTAAGTCATGCTACAAAACTGACAACAAAAAAACGAAAAATTATTGTTTACATTATATAAAATGAAGTAGTTACATGCTATACAAGCATAATGCTGGTGTACTTACACAGTGAGGGGGAATTGTGGATGCTAAGAGAGAGGATTTTTTATACTGCTTTATCGATGCCAGAGAGTGTATTGTGGATGCTAATTTACATGTACACTTGGTAAATGCGATTGGTCGAAATGTTTTTGATCCCGTTGTGTGGACACAAAAACTGAGAATTGTGGATGGGTATGCTCTCTTGGTTGTAGCTGTCCTTATACCCTGAACCCATTAAAAATGCGAAATTATTGTATAATGTTTTATTAAAATGCAGTGACAGACCCCATAAATATTTGTGAGCAGTTTGAAAAGCTCAGTCGATTTAGCCCTGTCCATCAATGTCTGTCCGCGTCGATCTCAGAATTTAAATAATCGGTAATTATTTCCATGTTATTGTTATCTTATTAAAAACATGATCAAAATGCAGTTATAAAATTATCCTGAGTATTGAGAGCTAGAGTCAATTTTTGTATTTAGTTTTATGTTTATTTGATACCATTTTGATTTTTTTATATATTGGTTACTGGCTTTAAATTTACTCAAATTATTTAAATTTAAGTTCAGTTTGGAATGGGACCAATATGTGAAGGGGTTTGCCTCTTTACTAAGCCGTTAAGTAAAAAAGAAGTTATAAAACAAACGTTTGGACAATTTGCGCCGACTCTTCTCTGAGAAGAACACAACCAGTGTGGATGTTGTGAGAGCGGAAGGTAATTTTTACGTCTGCAGGCACAGAGCGAGCTTTGTGGATGGTATTTCATCACGTAAGCAACACTGAGTGTAATGCTCTTAATTCTACACACACACTATATATGTGCGCTCTCTTAGCTGTCAATGCATTAGTGTAAATACGGGCTTCGCGTACTGTCCTATGTATGTATGTGTGTTGCGAGTGCTCAAAAGAGATTTGTTAAGCAATTTCATACATTAATAAAAAGAAAAAGCAAAAAATGTGTTTTTTTCATTGTTTAATTGCGCAATTGCTTAATATTTTACTTTAAGCAAGTCTAAGCTTCAGCACTTGTTCAACAAGCAGAGGGAGAGAAGAGAGAGATAGAGGCAGAGAAAGTGCGTGCTCATATGCGAGAAAATCACTTTGTTATACCCTTTCAAAGAGTATTATATATTTTATCAAGCAACTTGTAATACAGAAAAAATAATTAAAATGTGTGGTAAGAAAACATATATGATTAAAAAAAATCTATCCTGTGTATGAGTCTTAATGCGTTAGTTTAAGTAGAATAAAACCTTTTATATACATTTATATATATATATATATATTTTTTTTTTTTTTTAAATTATTGCTTACAAACTCAAAACTTTATTTATATAATTCACAATTACGAAACACATATAGCTGATGATATTTGTATGGCAGCCCGTAGAAGCCTTATTTGCCATATACTCTGAAAATGACGAATTAGAAATAAAATATGGTTTATTATGGATAATTATAAATATATTCCATATATACCTTCGATGACAATAAACTGATTGTCGCGCGATGATGTCTGATGCGAGTGTTGCACGTGCTTTTTGGCTTTATCTGAAAATGATTTAAATATATAAATATATATATATTCCATATTATATGCACATATATTTTTCGCTACTCACGATGTAATGTTATGCTGCGCTCTGTCTCGCCTAATGCATTCTTTGCAATGCATTTGTATTCGCCAAAATCGTGTTTCGTCAACGGCCGCAGCGTGATGCGCATCACAATCCGATGCACGTGACCAACGATCAGGGAATCGTAGCTGCCGCCCTGCAACAGTTCCTTATTTTTGAGCCAGAAATTTATGGAGGCCGGCTGCGATTCGGTAATGCACTCGAGCGTTAGCTTTTGACCCACGCCCACATAGATAGTATCGTAACGCGTCCAGATCGTCGGCGCAACTGTCCGGCAAATATCACGGATTTAGAGACTACTAAGATTCCAAATAACTAACATACTCACAATTAACCACCAGCATTATCCGCTTGCTGACCGTGGGGGGCACTCCGTTGGAGGCGATGCACAGATAGGCGCCCATATGGCCGCGTTGCAGCTGCCACAAGGTCAGATTTTGAGACTCCACGCTGTAGATCTCTTTCGGCTGTAATTCGTTGTCATTGTCATCTTCGCTCATCGCTGGCAGCAGCATTGGCATTGGCGTGTTCTCTTCTCGCCGCCAGGTGATCGTGGGCAACGGCACGCCCGTCGCTGTGCAGGTGAGCGTCACATTCTGACCGCTGGCACGCACCACATCCTGGCTGGTCTGGTAGTCAACGATGTCCGGCGGCACAACTACATCCAAATAACCCATTTGACTTTTCATCGGATCCGTATTGATCTGGCACATGTACCTTAACAGGAAAGGGGAAAGTAAGGCAAGAAGAGCAAAGGAAGTTAGAGATTTTATAGGCAACTCCTGTATAAATATTTAAATAATAAATATTATATATTAAATATTTATGATATTTTCTTATAGTAAAAGTTTTTCCATTTGACATCAAGCGCATTTTGTTGTTAAAAAAGTGAAGTGGTAAATAAATATTAAATATAAAAAATTATTATTATTCTGAAATAAATTTCCTTATCACCTGCAAAATGAATAATTGAATTTGAGAGAAGTGATTAAGGTTTAATATATAATAAAATATTTCCCATATATATATAGTATAATTTCTTTATATTTATTTACTAACCATCCACGATCCGATTCGTGGACATCGCGTATTCGCAGCTGCCAGATGCGATGTTCCGTGTGCGAGATGCCAATGCGATGATTTTTGGTAATAACGTGATTCTGTATGCTCAATATGGTTTGCGTGTCGACGCGTAGCCAGGCCACCTTATAGCTAACCAGATCGTGTACGATGCACGTGAGCAGCGCATCTCGTCCCACGGGCACCGTTACATTGTTTATGGGGCCACTAAATTTGGGATCCGCTGCCGAAAAGGGAGTAAAAAGTAACACCGACTTTAACAATTGCTCGACATTTACGATGTTAGCCCCCATTAGGGGTGTTAAATGGTGCTCGATTAACGGCGCTTAGCAAAGGTAGCGGTGCGAATTTTTGATGAGGCATACAAATGTCAAATTGTGATATTTTCCAAATGAATTTAATTGAATTGCATTAGGCAGGGAACTAAATGAAATAAAATTGAACTTAAATTTATTAAAATTATGCAATTAACTAAAATATAAAATAATAAACTTTATTTAATATTATTTAAAAATGCATAAAATAAAATTATTATGATTATTATGACATTGAATCTGTTTGAATATTTGGATTGCGATTTGATCATGGTAGAAACTCTTTCATTCAGGCCGATTTGTTGTTCGAGATTTTCAAGCTCAGCTGTTTTCCAAAAATTATTTATTTATTTAAAAATGTCATACACCATAGTGTATACATATTCTTGATCAGACAGCGAGCTGAGTCGGTGTAGCCATTTTTCGTTAACTCATGAGTGTTACATGTACTATATATCTTCTACAGGATATTAAATTAAATATATATAGAATGCTTCATTTTACATATTTTATTAAAAATTTAAATATTTGTTGATTTTTTTATTTTTTTAAATTTTCTTCAATATGTTTAAATATTTAAATCTTTTGTCTTATTTATTTATTATTATATTCATTTTATTATTATATTAATATTAAATTTTAAATTCGAAATATTCAAGATTTTTCTATTTTATATTATTTATAAATAAATCCAACTTATGTCCACTTTTTGTGCTCTAGTTCTGAAATTCACATTCATTTTCACAGCTTTTCATTTTTAATCCATAATTAGGCAAGATAATAATTATTTATTTTACATTTTTGCGAGTGTCTGCAAAATATCAAAAATCCCAAGGAGAAGGAAAATACTTTAAACTTTTCCAGATGCCCTTTGAGCTAAGCCAAATGATGTTCTTGTTGTTGTCTAAATTTTTTCTGTCACGCTCATAAATTTGATGTTGTGAACAGGCTGGCAAATAATCTAATAATTAGTGAAATTAGCTTTTAGGGTGACCCAAAATGACCTATATAGCCAAAAAAATGATAAGCTGCTCATAATTTGTGGTGCGGCGTGTTGAGATGGCGATGTGTCTGAATCATTGCTGAAAATTATATTATATTTTGTTTGTACAGCTGCTTATAATTATTTTTTTGTCATGACTAGGCCAAAAAGTGGCTAGAGCTAATCTGTAAGAGCTTTAAAGTATTTTAAAAATAATATTATTGTGTATTTTATTCGGAAATAATTTGACCTAAATTGTTGAGTTGTTTCAGTGGAACAAATTCTTTATTTTTTTTATATATTTGTAAATATTTGTAAAATAATAATTTTTGTAACACATATCCAATTACTTGCATTTAAAATGTATTTTTTTGATATGAGAGCATAGTCTAAAATTATTTTATAATATTTGTATATAATACGAACTTATGAATTTAATTATTTATGTGTTTATATATTTATATATTTAATTATTTTTATATATATATAAATTTTTATAATATTGAATAATTAAATTCAATAAAATAATTTTATTCATTAACCGTTTTTTATATAACTTTTTTTAATTATTATTTTTTATGTATTTTATTATATTTTATTAAAACCCATTTTAACTTTATTATACTTAAATATAATTAAATAAAAATGTAAATTGTATAACCTATTAGCTGATTGACAGCTCTATATTGTATTCCGTTGAATAACTAGACAAATAAATGACATTTGATTCTTGGAAACTAATTTTGATTGTTTGTAATGTAAAGTTGAGAGCGTCAACTTTATGCAACTTTGGCATCGCATTTGGGGCTAACTGATAATTTAAGGGTAGCCGAAACAACGAGCTCAACTCGTTAGAAGCGACAGCTTGAACACCCTTAAAACTGTGGCGTCGCCCTGCCGGCCATAACGGTAACCATCACGCCCCAAAAAAAAAAATGAATGGGGGGCCGTAAAAAATCACATCGCTTCGCCCTAACAAGTGCATGATTTTGCGGCTCGTCGACGCCTCACATAGCAAATACCTAAATTACAATTATGAGCAAATAATAACCCGAAAAAATTCAAAAAAAAACAACTGGTGGAGTCTGAGTGAGCGCGAAAGGGAGAGGGAGAGAGAGTGAGAATACCTGGAAAAAATGTAAAAATACGGCGCAACCTTTTTATTTGCCCATTTTGCAGAGTGTGCCTAAGTGTGTGTGTGTGTGTGCGTGCGAGTGTGTGTGTTGTCCAACTAGTTTCAAGGGAGCCTATGTACCATGCCATATATAGCCTATAATTTGCGATTATGTTTGGGTTCGCTGCAAACGTCGCCCATTGTTTGGAACGCTTCGGTTTGTGTTGTTATTGCAATTTGGCTATTGCATGTTTGCATATTGAAACATTCCAACGTCTAAACACTTTTTACCTTATGAACAACTAAGCTCACACACACACACACACTTGTCTGGCAAAGTTTGAGGGTAACTTCACGTCTGGTTGATTACTAAATGTTTTGTTGGTTTCGGCTTTTTAAGCCGAAAGCAAGAAAGCCAAAGACTTAAAAAGCAGCGGAATTAAATTTGTAAAAGTTTTTGCGCGAAATATATATATATATAATTTTATATAGTTTTCTAATCTAAGATTCAGGCATTTTATATTTCATAGCAGACCTTTATAGATTCTTTGGAAAGAGATGCTTTACTAAAAGTGTTAAACAGCCTTTTATTTCCTGACTATAAAACTATTTAGAAATAATGTATGTGAAAGGTATAATTATAACTATTATTTCATTTATTTATTTTTATATATTTTTATTTTAACTTTATTTTGTTTTTATTTATTTTTATTTATATTTATTTTATTTTAATTTTTTTCATATTTACTTGCAATTTATTTTATTTGTGCTTATTTTTTTCTTTTTATTTATTTATTTTTTTTTTCATTTTTTTATTTATTCTTTATTTGAGTATATAACCCAAGTATTTAGGTCTATACTCATTGAGAAAATCGTAAAATGTAATTTCAAGCATGAACATATTACTGACGTTCACCTCCTGACGGCTTCGAGTGGACTCAGGTGTTGTCAAAGATAAAATAAAGGCACTTCATTATTAAATACTGCTCTAAGTCTTGCTAGTACCTGTTAAAGCTGAATTTAACCGCATAACTGGCGGTAAAATAGCCAAAATGGCAATAAAATCTGTCGTAGACTGTTTAGATCTTTCGATTTTTTTATTTAATATTTGATATAGATATTGTTCACTCGTTTCTTTTTTTAAATAATAAATAATAATATTAAAATAACAGACTGAATTTTGGCGTAGAGCTTTGTTGAATCTGAAGCTGTAGCTAGGTATGAAATATCACATCAAACATTTAGGAAGCCAACATTGATTTTGCTTTAAACATTTGTGTCATAGTTATAAGAGTATCATAAGAGTAGGAGCCACACCTCTCCTGGAAAACAGTTTTTTAATATTTGAAAAATGTTTTAATATAAATTAAATCAACATTTACTTCAGATTCCGCTTCAGCAAGTCTTCAAATTCAAATTCTGGAACTCTAAATAATATTTTATATTTATCTTTGTCTAAGCTTGACATTCATGTTAAATTTGAAAACATAGCAGCTAGATCGGTTTTACTGTATATTGAAAGTGCCGAAACCATTTTCAGTTTCATTTTTGAGTTTTGAGTCTATTTACACGTTGTTGCAGTGCGATTTGTCAATGCCCAGGGGGATGGTGTGGATATGACAGCTGGCAGTGCCCCGGCAGGTTGCTAACAGTTGCAGACAACTAGTTGGTTGGCCAGGTTATGCTGACTGCACACCTCTCATACCGTTGAACTTGAAACGGAAAGTGAATGTCCTGTCTGTTAGACACTCCAACTGTCTGACATTTTGGTGAAATGCAGGCAAGGAAATCGCGTAACGAAATATGCCAGCACGCAATGTCTGCCAAAAACGCTGCAGTTGGTCCGACTTCTCTCTCTCTCGCTCAACAAAAAACTGAAGGGCGAAATAGAAAACTTCACCAAAGTGCCATAGGAAGTCGAATGAAAAAAGAGGAAAAAAAATAATGTCGCCTTTCCGCTTTGTTTGTGCCGTCTTCTCACTCTTATCGTGCGTCGGCGAGCTTGCCAATATTTTCCAGCTCTTGACACATTGATTTAAGCAACAATTTTTGATATGTTTATCAATATTTGCGGCCAACGTTAGTAAAATTGCATTGTTTTTCCTCTTTTTCTTCAACAATTTTCCCCTTTTTCTTTGCACATTTTTGATTTGGGTTGTAGTCCCAGCAAACGGAAGTCGCTCGTCGTTGCTCCGTCGCCGTCGCTCTGCCCCCTCTCGACATTATATGTTGGCCGCAGTTTATTCACTTAGGGGAACCGCTGAACTTCCGCTCGTTAGTACCGCTCGGCGGGCCTTTGCGCTTAGCTATTTTCGGCCAAGTTAAATGTACTCAATTAGCTAAACACCTCAAAATGCTAGAGATAGACTTGTTTATGCTTTTATATAGCCTGCACAGATAGTTATTTATATAGTGTTCTGGGCGTTGCGGCAAGATTTGATTGGTATTGAAGTTTTGCATTTTGAATTATAGTTTATGTTGGCTTTCAGTGAATGGAAATAAGGAGTAAACATAAGTTAAAAAATGCTATTCTAAACACTTTAAGTGGAGTATATAGAAAATATTTAAAAGTAATATAAATATAACTTTTTTTTTAAATTTATGCTTGCAGTTTATTGACTTATTGAAAAGTAAATTGTAAAATAAACTGACTCTCTCTCTCAATATCTCTCTATCGGCCTGTCTCATTCTCTGACTTCATCTCTTTCTATCGCTATCTCTGCTCATTTTTGGTCTTTCTCTCTATGTCTCTATCTCTCTTACTCTATAGCTGCTTCGCTGCTGCTCTCTCTATTGCTCATTTTATAACTTTATCTCTTTCTCTCTCTCTCTTTCTCTCACTTTGTATCTACAGCGCTCTCTGTTTCTCTCTGTCTCGTTTTCTGACTTCATATCATTTTCTATATTTCTCTCTGTCTCTATCTTGCTCTCTCTTTCTCTTTCACTCTCTCTGTCTCTATCTTTCTATCCATCTTTCTCTCTCTTCTTAATCATTCTCTTTTTGTCTCTCTCTTGTTCTTTATTTCGCTTCCTTAATCTCCGCCTTCCCATTTCGCTCCTTTATTCTACTTCAATCCTTCTCTATCTGTGTCTTTTGTTGCCTTTACATTATTCTCTAGGTTCTCAAGAACTCATATTACTCATATTAGTTAATAATTTCATGCATCAACACTAATAGACTTCGACTTTTAGTTATTGTTGTGACTATTCTTTATGTAAATAACTGAATTAGCAGAAAGAAAATTAAATATATTTTCTGTTATTGCTTTTACTTTAATTTAAAACAAATTAATATTAAAGTTATTTTGTCTATTTGGATCTCTCTTGAAATCATATTAAATGAAAGAATGTAAAGCTAGAAAAATACAAATCTAAAGCGAAACTTTAACTCCTGCTCAAATTTGATTTTAAAACATTTTTCTTTCAGCTGGTAAAATTATTTATAAATAATAGTGTAGTTAGCAGGCTGGTCAACTATAAAAAAATATAAATTATTTATTTATATAAATTTATATCTAAGATTAAAGTCAGTCTTCAGATTAAACTTCAACTTCAACTCACAATTATTCAGCTCTGAGAAAGTTGTGCTGCCTGGCCACACATTTTGCAGAATTAACAGGATATGAACGAGGACTTTTTTCATATTCCACGCTGTGGCTCACATTAACCGAACTGCAAACTTCAAGTGCAAACTCTAAAGTAAACTTTCTTTCGTTTTTTCTTTATCACTTTCACTGCCAAATGGCCAAAGAGTTTCCGCACTGCACTATCGTGGATTTATTTTTTCCGCCTTTCGCCAAAAAGTTGTCGCTTCCGGACGCGTCTGCACACAGTTACAACTCGCCGCGAACTGCGCGAAATGCCGCTGATAATCAAGTGTCAAAATTCATATTCAAAAATTCAAATACTGCCAGGCGCTGGCTGCGACTCCGACTCTGACTACGACTACGACTACGACTACGAGAACGACTCCGATTGCGAGTCACTGGCCATGGCGCTGCGCATGTGTCCTGCAGCCTGCCAAGTGGCGCCACAAACGTTGCTGCTTGCTGCTGCTGCTGCCCGAAGCCCGACGCCGGGCAGTCGCCAAGGTGTTGACGCCGGCTGTTGCTACTGCCACAGCGACTGCTACTACTGCCCCGGGGAGGCCAGCCAAAAGGTATAAAATAGTAAATGTTTCATTCATAAAGTGCATAGCGTAACATTTTCATATGCACGTGTCGCGATATACGTCGCTGTTGCTATTTGTGGCACGTGCACGTGCACTTTCCACTCAGATTGGGTATTTTCAATTAAAAACTCTGATCAAAGAGCTGTCAATCAAAAGTTAAATATGTTTAACTGACTAAAAGAAATCAAATTTAATATAACTAAACTGCGTAAAAAAAATATAAATAAAATAAATTGAATTTATTAAATTATAAAAAAAAGCCAAATAAAAATATTATAATTTAGTATATTATTTTACATTTTTATTATATTTATTCATGTTTGCTTATTAATTATTCAAGTTTATTTAAATAATTATATATAAATCAAGCTTTGTTTTGATTAACTATCTCTAAAGCAAATTTATTCTCTATCTACTCTATTAAGAAGTAGATTATAACAGTGTTATAAACAGAAAACTCGTCGAATTGCAATAGATGTCAAAATAGAAAAGTATGTTAACTAGATTTGAATGTAGCTTTTATCAAGAAATAGTATTAGATTCAAAGTCTAATCTTGTAATACTAAGTAAATATTACCAAAGCTATAAAATTTGCATACTACAACTGACGTTCTTTTCATATTCTCTTGAGTATATGAATGTTTACCATTTAATTTTTCTTTTCTTGTTATTTGCCTTTGGCAACCTTTGCCACCTGGCAAGAGTTTGCGGCCAACAATTTCTTTGGCAACTCTCCCTTTCGTTTAGACTGCAATCTTTGTCTAATTATGCCCAATATGCCACACATATTCGCTGCTGATTTTCCCTACATATCTTTTGTTTACGCATTGCTTTTACTTTTTTGCAATATTCGCACTTTTCTCCATTTCCACGTATGTGTGCCGTGTTGCGTCCTGCGAGCTGTGATTCTGCGCTAAGTATGCTTTATTATTTGCGCATAATTAGCGCTTTTCAATTTGGACCAAAGTCGAATTTGTTGAGACTTCCCCAGCGAAATCTTTTGATATTCTGCTTTTGCTGCATTATAAAAGTTTTCTTATGGGTTTTTTTCATTAGGCAAATTTTACCAAAGGCGAATATGGTTTCAGTTGAATAAATATTCAAAAGAAAATGTTTAAATTATGAACAATTATATAGTTACTATTTTTAACTTGTAAATAATTTATTAGGTCCTCATATTTAAATAAATTAATATAAATATTCTTGAAAAAAAAATTATTTCAATATTATTTAAATATATATTTAAAATATATATATTTTCTAATTAATAATGTTTTTTGTATATGTATTTCAAGTTAAATTTGATTGATTTTCAAGTTTTTCATACGGTTATAAGTATTTATATAAATATATATGTTAAAATGTACCTATTATAAATTTTAAAATACATAATTTTTACCAATATTATGTATATTTATAGAATCTTATTATTTCTGAATTGCAAATCTTTGCTTCGCCTATGGCTCTTATAACTAAAGTCTTATACATTTAGAAGAGGTGAAAGCTAGAATACTTATCATATGCACTCACCCAGTTGAACTTTTAAAAGCTTTCCCCTAAAACTTAAGCTTTAAGCTGTTTATCCAATTCACTAGTTAAGCATAATGCTTCTATGAAACTTGTGTTTTGACATAAATTAAATAAATATTATTCTAAAACTTAAATGTTAATTAGAAAAATTTAAAAATAATAATTATATAATATAATATATGCATTTTTTGATATTGTTTATAAATTTGATAAGGATTATTAGTAAATTGTGGTACTACTTTACATAATAAATTTTTTATTTTTAAATCAGGTTTCTCTTGGCGTTCGTTGAATCCACTTAATTGGCTTGGCTCCATGAATTATTCGCATTGCATTGATTTTAAGCAAAATTCCATTAAATAATTGAAACAAAATGCGAACACATGTGTGCGGTTATTTGCATTTTACAAAATTAATATAATTATATTGAAGCTTAATTTGGACAACAAAAACATTTAATTAAATCAATGCAATGTTCTCATTAGAGATTCAGGCCAAAAGCGAGTATCGCACACGAGCAGCCACTTGTAATAAGTAGTACGAAAATACTCGACTTTTGCAAATGTTTTTGTTGTTGTTGCTGTTTGTGTTTGTGTTTGCACAATAACAACAAAAGCAGTAGCAGTTACAACAATAATACTATAAACATTAATGCTTAAACACAGACAAATAAACATAAACATTTATGTCAATAAAATGAACTGATGCTTGACCTGCTAGGTCAGATAACATGTTCGTCTGGTTCAAGCGAAACGGCTGACAAAGCACACACCCCCCCACACACACACACACAGTGTAGACGTGCCAAAAAGCTGCTACATTTTAGTTAATTGCCAGTTCAAGCCCTGACCCGGCTCGTTCGTATCGTTTACAACGTCTTTTGTCGAACGCTCTCAAGCATCTAAATATTTTTCGTCAAAGGCTGCCGTCGCACGCACGACTAAACAGAATTGACCCCGTGTCCCGCACTCTCGCTCTGCTGCTACATGGTGTGCAGCAGGTGTTGACCGACTGCCATTTGGTTTGCCTGGTAATTGTTGGTGTAAATGCTGTACTAAACTGTTTCAACAGCTGCAGCTGCTGCTGCTGTTGCTGCGTCTATTGATCCGACTGCTACTGCTACGGCTTTTGGGCCTAATTGAGTTTGCATATGGTTTGCTTTGTACAATTAGATTAGCTGCTCAGAATTTTCTGTATGCCAGCTTTAATCCTTTCACTTCAACTGTGAGCTGTATCAATTCTAGCTCGAAATCTGCTTCAAGTTTATGTTTTCTTAATTTTATTTAATATAGTTTTTGTATCAAAACGAAATTAGTCTTTGTATAATATCATTCTTCTGTACTCAGTCTACTTATCATAGCTTCTCAGCTTATTCTACGTATTGACTTGATTTAGATTGTTGAATGAAGCAGGTGAACAATTTGTTTCCCTAATTATATTATAATAATAAAATATATATAGATTTGGCTCATTCTTCTACTTATATAATATATATAATATATATAATATATATAATATAATAATATATATTAATTAAACTAAAAAAAAATAACTTTAAAATTAGTTAAAAAAAAATAAAATAAATAAAAAAATTAATTTAAAACAAAAAATATTTTAAATTCAAATAAGAAGCAAAGATAATGCAAACAAATAATAAAATGAATAACAATTTCATTTAGTTCACACAACAATTTATTACTTTACTTTCACTCAGAACATCTGCCAAAAATCAACAATAATTCACATAAAATTCTTGCCTTTCTAACAGACATTTCCTAAGTATTTTCCTCATGTAAAAACAATGTAATAAAATATATTTAAGCCTTGTCATCGCTTGGTTTGGGACCTGTGGGATTTTGCAAAACGGCTCGCTTCATAGATTTGGAGAATGCAGTGCAATGCATACACGAAATAGAAGATATCAATAAATATTGAAATACTTATGAATCTAGGCAAATAATTCATGTTGTTGGCTGCCCCAGTAACCAGTTGCAAACTGCTTCCCCAAGCACCAAATGTGGCACATTTTTCATTTCAACACGAGCAATATTGCATTTTTAAATAGATGCGGCAAATGGCAAGGGGAAAGCGGGGAAGCGAGGAGAAGGGGAAAGAAAAATGGTTTTCACTAATAAATAAAAAGAGAGAAAATAATAAATATGCAACACACACAAAAGCAACAACAACGAGAGCAGAAAATATTTAAAAAAGCTTTTAAGTGTTATTGATAGTTGAGCGTTGAGTTCTCTAGCCTCTGCTCTGCCCGACTCTCCTGCTCCTGTTCCCCCACTCACTCGCACTCTTCACAGAGACCGTGTGGCACTCTCTCTCGCTCTGCACAAGTATTTTGTTTCATTTGCCTGGTTTTTGCAAACGCTTTTGTATTTCTTTCTTTCATTCCCTTTTTTGTGGATCTATGCGAAGCTGTTCCTTCGCGCTGCTTTTTGCCATGAAAGTGGCCAAGGGCGGGAGTTGGGGGGCCAGCGCTTCCGGTTATTTAAATGCTAACAAATACAAATTGTTGGGCGTTTGCCGGACAGCACTCAACAGTTGTTTGGTTCGGTTCGGTTCGCATCGGTTCGGTTCGAATTGTGCGGCATCGCTTTCCGCATTTTATCTTGTGCCAGAAACTGTTTTTGCATATTTGGGTTATATTTCAATTGTTTCTAGCGGTTGTGCCTTTCACCATTTCAAGTTGCTATGTTGAGCACTATCGATTGCGGGCTAAGATAGGGATTAGGACGATTTGCTGAGAGTTATTCTTGAAGGACTTTTCATTGATAATGATATAGATTGTGATAAGGAAATTAAATAAATCTAAAATCAAAATAAATTAAGTTTGGAAATATATATTATAACGAAATGTTTATTTCACAAGAGCTGCACAATTTTTTGATTAGCAAAATATATTTCATTTAAAAACTAAATATAATATTTTTTAGACAATTATCTAACATACAAATTAAAAATGGTTTTACTATATTAAAACTTTCTTTAATTTATTTAAAAAAGGAATAAAAATTTTCGTATTATTAAAATAAGCTTATATATATTTTTTATGAAAATTAAAATATAAATGTAAAATATAAAATCAAAAATACCAAAAAAGTGTTTAAAAGTTGTCATAATATTTTTCAAATAGAAATATTTTATATATTTACATATATAATTAAAATTAAAATTAATTAAAAAATTAATTATTAAAATTTTAAATAAAAATATTTCTGCTAATTTTCTAATCATATAAAATGAAATAAATAAATATAAAGTTGTATTAATTTAGAGTCTCCTGCATAAGCATACTAAAATTTTTATACTTAAATTAAAAACGGAAAAATATAAATATTTTATTACATATTTCTTGTCAATTTGGATAGGCTCTTTCATTGTTGTCTGCTTTATTTTTATATCTATTTTCTAAAATTAACTAAAATTAAATAATATACGCAACTTAATATATTATTTTGTTTTATTTTCTATTAAATTGATTACGGCATCGATTAGTTAGATCATTCAAAATTCGTCTATGCTTGAATTGCATTTGCATTGAAACTTATGCCATTTTGTTAATCCATAGACAAGCACTTGGTGAACAACATGGACGGCATTCAGAACACGCTTTCACGCCGTATCTGTAAAAGTCCGGACAAAACCCCACGATGAGTGCATATTTTGTGTGCTCGATACTCGACAGAATTTATCGTTCCATTTCATTTTGTTGTTGCTGTCGTTGTTTGTTGTTGCTGTTGCTGTTGCTGTTGCTGCTGCACTGCATTGTATATTTATTTGTACAATTTTGGTATTTTGTTTTGCACACATTGTGGTCCATTGTTTTTATCAACATGCCGTCGGATGCGCCAACCAGGCAGCAGCTATGCTGCTGGACACCAACAGCGGACTAAAAATAAAGAATGAAATATAAAATTATTCAATAGATGCAATATGGTCACGTTTTCTCGCAGTGGACAAACACAAATGCGATTAGAGGACAGCCAGGGAGACGGGCTTAAGATGAAATGGGAACAACTGAAATGTGAATTCGTTTGGCTTAACAGTTTATAAAAACTGAAGAAATTTAAGTGTAAAGTATATGAAATGCGTTAATGGAACTCGAAATCGTCTTAATATGCATATAATTTTATTTAATTATATATTAACATGAAAATCTTTCTGTTCAGGGTTTTGCTGTTGACGTGCTGCCAAGTTTGGGCCTTTGTCGCAGCTGCCTATAAATAAATGTGCCCAATGACAGTTCTGAGTATTGTTTACAAGCTTAAAATTCAATTAATAATTTAGCTAGAAAATCACATTCATTGTTCGTAAGCTCGATGTGAATAGAAATTTTGGCTTTTCGCACCGTGACTTGTTTTGTCATGGCAAAATATCGTGGAGGTGGTCAACGAATGATTGCAACGTTATTTCAGATGGTCCGATTTGAGAAAAATGAACCAAGATCAAGACTTACTAGTTCCAAAAGCCATATGAGCTCACATCGTAGATGTCTTTTGATTTTTTGTGACTTGGTTATTCCCATTAAAGTTAGCTCTAAGCCCTAACAAGTGAGTGGGCCCGTATGCCAGTATATATATATTTTAAACTCCAGCCAGTTATTGGAAGAGTCATTAATGTTAATTGGGTCTTTATTCTAGTTAGAACACTTTGTTATGTCTTTAAACTTCGGCTCCCAGCCTCAGCTTTGAAGAAAGAAAAAGCTGAAGTCGTGGATTTTGATCAATTTTCAAGTATTTCAAATATTATTTTTTAACTTTTTATTAATATTTAATTGTTATTATTTTATTTTATTTATGCAGAATTCATAATAAATAAAATATAAATAAATAATAAATAAGTGATAAGTTAATAACATATAAATAATAAATAAATAATTAATGAACAATGATGAAATACCAAATAAATAATCGATTTTTAATAAATAATAAGTAACAAATAAATAATAATTTTAAAATAAATAATAAATAAATAATAAATTATAAATAAGAAATAAATAAATAAATAATAAACAGGTAAGTAAATTTTACTTCTTAAAGAATTATGAATGCAAGTAAAAATGTGTCTTCAAACGTTTTAAGACTTCTGCGAGCATCAGAGAAAACAGCTTTAATTACTTAGCATTATTTACTTACTTAGCAATTACTTAACTTGAATGAATCTTATTGTATTTATATATAAAATATGTTAATCAAATCTCTCTAACATGCAGACTGCTTTGAAGAGCTGACTCAATTGTGCAGCATAATTTCTGCAACAATTCCGAACTGTCTTTGAGTCACTGAACTAAGCAGCATCTGCCAAAAAAAAGAAGAAAAAAACAAAACAAAACAAAAACTGAAGAAGGGAAACAAAAACTTTCGACCCACTTGCATGTTTAAGCTAGCAATGCGAGTCCTTCAATTATGCATGGCCCGCTGCTGCACTGGGACGCTGCTGGGCGCATGATTGTGGTTAGAGATTTTCATAATGCCATATCAACACAAGAGACAGAGAGGACGGTGAGCGGCGAGCGGCGCGTGCCACAACAACAAGTGTCAAGAATGTTGTGGCATAAAAGAAATGCGTAGCATACTTTAAGGCGCTTAAATGCTCAACACCAACTGCGGCGGCAGCAGCCAGTCACATTTGCGCCATAAATAAAGTGGCATATGCGGCATGAAGTATTGCGGCACGACAGACACTAATGCAGTTGCAGAGCCCGCAGAGTAACTGAGAGCAGCTAGCAGCTAGCAGCAGCGTCGTCGTCCTTTGCGCGTGCGGCAAGATAAATCTCAACAAGTTTTTATGCATTTTGTGCAACTACTTCAAAGAACTTCTTTTTCTTGTGGCATGACAAAAGTCGACAACATAAGCCAACCAACCCTGGCAGACTTTTTAAAAACTGCCAAGTCAAGCAAATGCGCCAAAAAGTGCTGCAACTTTATGTGCCACGCTATGTACGAAGATATATATAAGATTTTGATATCTCTCTGAATTTACTTGTCTTTGATTAGCATCTGTGTGCGTGTCTGTGCGTATGTGTGATGCATTACGTTCAACGGGCTCATTTAACAGACAAACAAACATCGAGCATACGCCATGTTGACCCCATTTTATCAGCAAAGTGTTTTCCCTGCATTGCTTTGCTTTTTGTGTGTGACTGTTTTTATTTTTTTTTTGCTCTTTTATTTTGTTTTTGCTTTGATTTTTTTGCCTTTGCTATTGCAACTTGTGTCGCATGCCGCCTGCCGCCTGCTGCCGTTGTGCGTTTGCTTTTCGGCGTTTTTATAATGCCTTTCGGTCATGCTTTGTAATGCAAGCCAATATAGAGTGCAATGTGTGTGCATGTGTGTGTGCTTGTGTGTGTGTGTGTGACAGCATATGCGGGCTACTTAGCTGCCTGTCGCTTCTTGTTTATGTTCGAAACTGAATATGTTGCGCGCTCTTTCGTTTGCTCTTAAGCAACCACTGGAAATTTCCAGTGTTCATTTAAGAGACATGCGAGCGAAGGGAACAGAGTTCACTCACTATATTTGAATACTTTTAACGGTTTTTTAAGGCTTCGCGTATAGCTTATTTTAGCGAGCTACATATTATTGTGCTTATTTTAATTTAAATAATATAAATAATAAATTGGAATTAAAATTAAATAAATATTAAATTCATTAAAATATCATACATAAACAGTTACATATATTGATAAGAAAACTACAGCTATTTATTTTATAAATTTTTAATTTTTAATTAATTAATTTTTAAATATTGCTCATTTTTGTTTGACCTATTTTTTTAATATTTATATTATATTTTTTAATATCTAGAACATGATTTTTAAGAAGTATAGTTTATGAATCATTAATAAACTAATAATAATATATTAAAATTTATTGTAACACAAATATATATTTTATTTTTTAATTTAGTTATTTTTAAATACAATTATCCATGAAAAATTAATTTTTCTGATTAATGTATTTGCTAGAATATTTACAAAACAATAAAAAATTCATATTTATTTCGTATCGTATATTCAAAATGTTCAAAAGTATTTATTTAGCTCTTAAATAATGCAAGCAAATTTGGCAAACTAATATGTTAATAGTCTTAAAAAGGAAAGTCCTTTTTAGTTGGTCGAACATATCTGTCTAAAAGAAATATAAAATTCTTTGCCTCAAAGGAATAATAATTAAATTTGTCAGGCTTAAGGAAATGTATATATTTCTGTTTCTATTTAAATATGCTCTTAAGCATTTTATTTATTTATTTTTAGTCAAATATACTTCAAGTTGGCTTCCTTTTTACGCATAACATTTGCCAATGTCTTTTCGTTCCAAAATATTGTTAGTACTCATTTTGCATTCTTGCGTATTTAATTGAATTTGATAAAGTAGTGTCAGTGAAACGTTGAGCAAAGCGCATTTGAAACGCACTTAAAGGCTTAAAACTGGTTCACATTATTGACACAGTTGGCCAGAGTCTTGGCAGGCCAAGTGGCATTATATTTAGAAAATATTTCGAACTAGTTTTTTGTGTTTTGTTTAGCTCTGTGCATTCATCGGAAAGAGTAGCTCAGTTGCTGACATTTTGGCAGCTGCAGGCTAAGAGCTAAGCGTGGCTCACTAGATAATTGCCGAAAGTTGTTTAAAAAAAACGATAAATGTGGAAAAATGTTCAGAAAAAAACTTTTGCCCAACATTTTTGCAGCTAGTCAAAAAGTTTGACCCTTGGGTCAAGCTGTGCCCTGGCCAAAAAAAAAAACTGAAGTTGGCTAAACATTTTATTCTATCTAATTGAGTGTGTTTAAAGTTTAAAGTATGCCAAAACTTTTTGTTTAAAAAGTTGCCGATTTAAGCCAAGTGAGCGATTGTAGCCATCTATAAAGCCAATAACAAGCCGACACTAACTGTTGCACTGAACTCATTGCTCATTGTCGTTATTATTACTATGACTATTATTGTTATTGTTATTGTGACTTACGCATTTTGATTGAGTTGCGAGAAGTTTTGCAATTTATTTTGCACGCTCGTCAGTCGAACGGAAATGAATTGCGGCGCATAAAAATGGCGACCACTTGCATATGCGGCGGACATTTCCGTAGTGTCAATAAAAAATATGTATATATATATATATATGTGCGTGTGAGTGTACAATAATAAAGTAACACAAATCCCAATTTCCGTCAATGCATATGGCAAATATTGCATGATGCACGCGGCGTATACGCAATATGAATGCCAGCCTTGCCTTGCCTTGCTGCAACAGCTGCTGTTGTAGCTGTTGCTGCTGTGGTGTGTTCAGTTAATAATATGCATTTCACATGCTTGCCATATTTTAAAGGTGTGCATATTTTTTTTCAATTAGCAATATTGTAGCTTACTTAGATTGCATTAAATAAATATAATATTTTATATAATCGATAGTCTATCAAGACTGAAGCTTGTTAACATTTATTTTAGTAAACGAAATAATATGCTGCTGTCAAAACTTTTTTTTACAAAATAATTAAATTATGTGTTTATATATATTTGATGGAATCAGCAGCTGCAGTTGATTCGTTATATTAGTTAGTACATTTGGACACTTCGAACTTGTTTTTTATTCATTACACTTACTTGGCCAATTTAAAGTCTTCGTATAGTGTATCTAAAAGAATTTCCTGGATCTCTTTTTAGGCTTATATTATAATATGGTATATATATATTTAATACAAAGCACATTTTATTTCTATATAGTTTTTAGATCACACAAAATTGCATATATATTTGGATTTTTGGCCACAGCTCGACATTGATAACAATTATGAGTTGGCTTATTGGTAAAGTTTGCATATGATTTTAAGCTTAACTATAATTAAAGCTTCCTGCTAGTTGCAAGACAACAACACCAAGAACAACAATAACAACAAAAGGAACAAATAACCAACAACAATAACAACATGGGAAAACCCAAACTGTGAGCATAAACTTCGCCAGCGACTCATAACTTTTACTTTGAGATGAAGCAAAGAGCATAGTGGAAAGTTGGGCCCGATGGAGGCAGGTCAGGATATGCAGCAGAGCAACAATAAACCGAAAAGAGAAAAACTTTACAACACGCTGTAGTTGTTACCCGGTATTTGTGTCTGCATATATATATATGTGTGTGTATTAATAATAAACCAAATGAGTGTAAATTGCATTTCGTTAGAGGATGCTCAACTTTGAAATGATGTGTACTCAGCTGCTGAATAATGTAATATTTGCTTGAATTGGTTTCTGTTTTAGCATTAATTATTGAGTGAAATATATATAATTATAAAAGAATATAATAGAATATAAATATAATTGTCTTTAAAAGAGTTTTCATGTTTGCAATTTGAAGTGTTAGCTGGAACTGATCATTGTTTATTATTATATTATTATTAATTTTGTACAATGACAAATGCATTGACTTTATTGTTTAAAAAAACCAAAGCACAATTTTTAAATTGTTTTAGAAATGTATTAAAAATTGTTTATGGAAAGATTTTATAAGAATGAAAAAAATATTTAAATGACTTATTTTATAAATCTTTATAAACTTTATAAATATTGAGCTCAGCGCAGACAGGGAAAGAATAATATGAACCAAATCTGGACTTGCAGCTCAGCTCTTAAAGCATTTTTAATTTATAAAAAAAAAACACTTTATAAAATACAAATACAAAATAATAATTAAATAAAAAAAATTTCACAAAAAAAAAATTTTACATAAGTAAAAAAATAAATGTATCCAAAAATAAAAAAAATAATGTACAAAAATACAAATGATTTTTAAAACACAATATACCCCATATGGCTGTTTGAACAGGGACTGCATACAGAAAAGTTTGCCAAAAGCAAATAAATTTTTGCTGTTTTTTTTTGTTTGTTGCAACTGCGATTCTTATGCAAAAGTGTTAAGTGCGCGGTTTCTGGGGGCTGCTGGCATATGTACTCTTACTTCAACATCAGTTTCTTTTACTTCTTCTTCTACTTGGCGCTGTTTTTGGGGTGGCAAGTTTTAAGAGCAAAATTTATGCTCTAATTTCCGAAAAGGAAAAATTAGCTAAGTATTTGCGCCATTGCCATATCATAAACTGGCAAAATGCGAAAAACTGGAGCAACCTTATAGCATGCATGAGTGTGTGTGTGTGTGTGTGTGTGTGTGAAGTTGCACACAAAAGTCACATAAATTTGAAATGACAGCACCGTTTTACAGTTTTTCGAGGTCGTGTGGTAATAAAGTTTACCAGAGCCACAGCCACATAGAGAAAGATGAGAGAACCAGAGAGAACGACATAGAGAGAGTAAGGAGCAACAGCTGCTCAAAGTGACGCATGATGACAGACCAAAGTGGCAGCTAGTTGGGCTCTGGGGCAGTCCAAAAAGCAGGCCCTTCGCTTGCTCCCACGCCCACACTCGACTCGTAAAATATGTTTATGTCTTTGTAGAGTAGAGTTTCATAGGTCCAACTATATATATGTATATATTCATATATACCTATATATATATATATATATATATATATATATATATATATATATGTATATATATAAATTTGTTTATATATTTCCGTTCGCAATTGCTCTGTTGAGCTGCTCTATGAAATTATGCAATGGGGATTATTTTAGTTAAATTGCCCAACTGCGTCGAGGGTCAGCTAGATAGACAGGCAGGCAAGCAAACAAATAGACGAACAGACAGGCGGACATTGAGATAGACAAGCGAACAGGCACTCATACCGCATAAGCGCTTTTATGGAATTCGTTTAGCTGCAATGAGTACTGTATACGGACCTTGGGTTCAACTATTATAGCTGTGCTGACAGCTCAGCTGGCAGTCTTTGAAAACTGTGAAAGTTTAAAATATGCACACATTTTTCCAGCGTTTGAACAATTTTAAATTTAATTATACATTTTTAAAAGGAAAAGTTAATTTATTATTTATTTATTTTAAAGTAACTATTTTTTTTTTTTAATTTAATTTTATTTAATTTATTTTAATATGTTAAAATTCTACAAATTGCTTATTATTAATAATATTATTAATTCTTAAATAACTGAATTTATATTTACTGAATTCATATTCTCTTAAATTTAAATTTAAGTTAGAAAATATAAATATAGTTTAATAAAAATTTATTTAAAGTTACATTTTTAAAAATATTCAAACTGTCTACGGACATGTTTTAGCATACATTTATATCACGAAGTAAAATGAGTATATTGGCTTGGTGCATTGATGGTATGAAACCATTTCGCTGCTTTTGAAGCTTGCGACTTGCAAAAGTCTTGTAAGCTGTTAAGACTTATTCGTTGCACCCACCAGGAGCTTGGCACTTTGACATAAGCCGTATACTCTACAGCTTAACAACTAGAAACACAAAATATGTTAGCTAAGTTACCGTGGACTTCGGCTTGAGTGTGAGACTAACTTAGTAATACCCAAATCGGAAGCGACTTTATCTTTCTCAGCAACTGAAATAACAAATTTTAAGCTGAATATAGTTTTTTAACTATAAATAGATTTGTATTTTCTAAATTGAATGTTTTTGGATAATAAATGAAGTCGATTGCGCCTGGCTGCAACGCTCTTACATATTAGTATTTGTATATTAAAATTTAATTTTAATTTAACTTATTTATGTTATATAATTTTAATAAGCATTAAAATATTTGTTATATATATTTTTATATAATAACATACTTTCTAAATATTTTATGAATAATACAAATTTCTATTTTGACTAAAGATTTAATTCAAATATCAGACAAATTTTATTTATTTCTATTTACTTATATATTAAAATATATATTGTCTAATTTAAATTTGATTATACAAAACTTTGATTATACATATATTACTCATATTTTTATTTGTTGTTAAATATATTTGATTTAATAATATAAAATATATGATTTAGACTGTCAAAGTTTTTTCGTTCATTAAAACAGATTACAAAAACGGGTTAGCTCAAACGCAAAGACCACAAGCACAAAGCAACAGCATTTGGGTCAGAGGTCAGAGCGTTGCCAGACTGCCAAACTGTGGCCACTTTGAAACACAAATGTTATATAATTTTGTAAATTACTGCAGCTGGAAATTAAGGCGGCCAGCGCTCTAATGGCCAAAAGACCACAATTCGAAACCGGCCTCTTGTCATTGATTTCTGGCATTCGAGTTTTTCGTGATTGAGCGACAGTTGCAGTATGAGAATCGGGTAATAGGACAGCGGGACATTTGGACAGTTGGACAATCGGACGATGGCACGTGTTTCGGCCATTTGGCATAATTAACGCGCAAATCATTTTGTGGCACAACGCGAAAGTTGGAATTCTGCCTTCGGCCATATTGACGTTTGTCAATTTAATTACAATTTATTTTTGCACATTTTAAGAATTGTTTTTGTTATTTGCTGTTGTTGCGTGTTGCTTGTTGGGTAATGCGAACAATTTGGCATGTTTTGCGGTCTTCATTTTGGCGCATTGTTTAATTTATTTTCAAATTTTGTGTTTTGCGGCAATGTGTTTGTTGCTCGTTTTTGAATGTTGTTTGATTTGCATTGCGGCTGCAATGGAATTTTCTTACTTTTTTATTTTTGGTTGGACTGCTATTTAATGTAGATTTAATGCAATTAAATTGCTTAAAATAATTATTTATTTTGACAACGTAAGAATATTGATATAAATTCAATTTTGTTACGGATAATTTCAATAAAATTATAACATTTATTTTGTTAAAAATAATTCAATTCAAAATATAAAATTGTTCAATTTATTTTGTTGAAGATAATTTAATTTTAATAATAAAATTATTAAATTTATTTAGCTAAGGATAGTTTCAAGAAATATATAAAATTGTATTATATTGTATTTATCTTGTTAAAGATAATTTCAATAAAAATAAAATATTGAAGTCAGATGAAATGTCTACTCGTAAAACTCTTAAACAAACTCTTCTTACAAAGCTTATCTTTAGTGATATGAATATGATGTATTTGTGTGAACAGCGTTGTTCATAAAAATAGCACTAAATGCTGAACAGCAAAATGAGATAATAATATTGAAAAAATTTAAATAATACTGCGTAATTCGTAAAATTAACTTGTGTAATTTAATTCAGTTTTCTATAAATATTTTCATAAAGTGCACTAGATTTGAATGAGTGTCAAAACGTTTACGGTGCGCAGAGCTTACAGCGTTTTTTGACCGCTAAAAAAAGTCAAATACCTGATTTTAGTGGCGTTCAACAAATTGACCCACTTAAGCTAATCCGCGTACAAGTCCAATTAATGCAAATTAAGCAGAGCAGCGCCCAACCGCCCCCGCACAAAAAGCCGGAGCTAAAAGCCACGCATAAGATTTCAGCTGCTCGCCCCGCTTTTACAATTGAGGTTTTCGTTGGAACAACTCTGACGACAACTCGTACAACATAATAAGGCTTATGCCAGTGACTTTTATAGCCAAGTGGCGCGCCAAGCCGCCACCCCTCACCCCTCGCCCCATGCCCTCATAGAGCAGCTCCCATTTGCGTGCGTCGCTAATTAGTGTAAAATGTTTCCTGTTATTTACCTTTTTCGGTTTTTGCAACAAAACAAACGACAACGCGGCCTAATTGTAAATGGGCAACAGCCAGCTGCGAGGGCGGCAATACAAGTTGCTGCAGCCCAGGCAGGATGGCGAAATGTTAGTGAATTGCTCCTATATCACTAACCGGTCTCGGTTACGGTGTCGATTTTATTATTTGTGCGCTCGCTGACGTGACCTGTGTTCCTAATAAATAAATAGTCGTATTTATTTTGCAGTTGTAATCAACGCAATGCCAAAAACAAAGACAAAATCAGCGCTAATTAACTCAAGGCCTGAATGGAAATAAAAAAGCAACAACAACAACAATAAGCAGCTCCTGGCTAAATGTCCTGCTGCTTAGCATGCAGAACATCAACTCGTTCGACTCGACTCGGTGTCGCGTAAATTGCATTTTAAAATAAATTATAATGATTATTATGTTACAAACAACAGATGTCAGTCGGGCCATGGCATCTACTCTGTCAGCCAGCTCCCTCTCTCTCTATCTCTGTCTCTCTTTCTGCCCTTTTGTTGTCTCGCTGGCAGCAATTTAGCCCGTTTGCCACTTTAGTCTTATGGGCCGCGCATAAAAATGTTAACTGAACAACATTAACGCTAGCATTTTATGACGCTGAACTTAATATTATTAAATCAGCGATGAGTTTATGAAGCGCTAAACGCGTCTGTGACTGGTCATGAATCCGTTGATAAGACTGAAGATTAATGTGAGTGGCAAAGAGCCAAAAGTTATGCTATTTGATGCTGCACAGATCTCTGAGCCGGCCTTAGAAGAACAAAACATTTACGAATACAATACAGAGAGAATATGAAAATTTTGCTGACATACTTTCAGATTAATGGAGCTGATAACAATTAAAATTTACGCTATCCACTTTTCCAGTCCATATTTCCAATTGAGTTCAGAAAGTGAAGTATAACGTTTACGAATACACATACAAAAGGCACATGATAACGAATATGGATACATTATATAGAGCGAGCTAGTTAGGTCTAGGCTATACATCAACTATCGCCTTAGCTGCTAAGTCAGTAAAACATTTACGAATGCAAACACAATGTGCAAATGAAAAAAACTAAGCTCAAGTTGAAAGTATGTGTATTAGTATTAGTTTTTATACTAAATCAATGAACTCGTTGTTCAGCGCCAAATAATATTACTGCTGCTTGCCTAATATGTTGATTCTTTTGATGAAGATTTAGGCATCTGAGCTAGCTATGACTAATGTAACGTACAGTTAATATACTTAAGAAAAGTTATAGAAAAAGAATATGTAAACTTAAAAGAGAAAGATTAAGACACTTATTTATATATATATAAATTTATATATATATAAATTTATATTTATATATGTATATTTATATGTATATATATGTAAATAATAATTGATAACCAATAAATATATAATAAAAGTGATAGCAATTTAAAAACAAGTCACAAAGCTGTAGTCGAAGTGCCGACTGTGAGATGCTCTGCGAACCTTCTCTAAGAGCACATTTAGATATGCTTAATTTGAATTTTAAATTTAATAAATGTGGGAAATATTCCTCTAGCTACATTTTGGAATTTAGCTTGTGATGAAATTCAATGATATGATAAAAGTTATCGATAAATTGGTAACCAATGACTAATGAAGGAAGTGTGTCTGCTATTCTATGCTTATATATACACGGAAATGGGTACATAGGTTATTGATCCTAATAAAGAAAATATCTTAAATCAATATATAAAGTCTGTCTGTACACTATCTCAAAAGCAATATACTCTAAATGCTTCTTTGCACAAGGCTTCGAGTAATCTTTAGTATAAAACACTGTTCAACAAATTGAATATGCATAGAAAGCGTAACACTTAAATAATATATAATTTGTAAAAGCTGAAGACAATGCTGACAAATATAAACCTGTTCAAGCGGATTCTCGTTTCTCTTTTTTCAAGCATAATTTTTGTTAGACAGTGTAAAATTTCAAGAACTTAATCTTGCTTACAGCTGAGCCTGGAGAGCAAATCGTTTTCATTCATTAACTGCAGCGAGACGATGCGACGTGGAAGTGTCTTAAAAATGAATATAAAGTTAATAATTTTTGTAATTTGTGCACTAATTGAAGCTATTTACGGTGATGAGTTGGTGAGCTGAACTAAATGCATTTTTAGTTCAAAGTGAAGAATTCATAAAACATAATCATTTTTAGAGTTGTGCCGATGAAAGGAAATTGGGAAACACATGTGGAAAGTATTGTTATCGTATCGTCAAGCCACTTTTACAGCACTTGGCTAAGATGTCAATAAAAGAGCAGGAGTTTGAAAACCTATTGAAAAAAGTTCATGAACAGGAGATAATTATTAAAAATTTGCAATTAGAGAATGCTAGATTTGAGAACCAAACTCCATTGTTATCAGCATGCAAATCTGAGTTGGCTGCTAAGGATGCGCTTATCGAATACAGGAAAGCTGATATTAAGAGTCTGGAAAGTGATATCCAGGACTGTAAGTTTCATGCCAGAGCAAATATCTTCAGACTGGAAGAGCAGTTGAAGACGAAAGATAATTCCATTGACCCGAAGGTCTCGAGTTGTTCGACAAGTTCAAGCGACATAGAAGAGGCCAAAGTTTATAATATCAAGAGCTTTGCAGTGTCTTGTGATTCGAGGCTAGCCGGTTCGGGTTGGACGGTTATTCAGAGACGTCAGGATGGCAGCGTTGACTTCAATCGCAAGTGGAACGAATATCGTCTAGGATTTGGCCAAATCCAAGGCGAGTTCTTTATGGGACTCGAGAAACTACATTTGCTCACCAGTTCCCAGCCGCACGAGCTCTACATATATCTGCGAAATATTGCTAACGAAACACGCTTCGCTCGCTACGATTACTTTCTTATCGCCGACGAGACGGAATCGTTCAGACTGCAGTCATTGGGCAATTATACTGGAAATGCAGGTCATTCACTCTTTAGCCATGTTGGTTCAAAGTTCTCTACAATGGATCGCGATAATGATAGCTCCGATTTCAATTGCGCAACTGAGTGGTTGTCTGGTTGGTGGTACAAAAGCTGCTATGACTGGTAAGACAGGCTTATTGTATAAGCTATGCAAACCCTTTTCAACTCTTCAATCTTTCCAGTAATCTCAATGGTGTATACAAAGATGTCTCTAACAACGATGGAATTAAATGGTTAACCTGGAACACTACGTCATCAATATCATTTGTGCAAATGATGATTAGACCGAAAAGTCTCTAAGACTTCAAAAAATGAAAGTATATTTTAAATAATCAGATTCAATTATATATTTAATTTAAATTGTATACAGTTCAATGGAGAAATAAAAAAAATCTGTATCTAAATCTGATTTCTGCTGAGGAATATTTTTTGGTGTTTTACTTCTTGATTGTTGACACGACTCTAAGCCACCTTCTGCTTCAAAAATATCAATATGTCCTGAATTTAATTAAGTAATATATTCAGCTACTAATAACGACATGGAAATAGCCTGTACCCTACCCTGCTGTTCCTTAGTAATTCCTTATGGTTTTCATTCTCCATATAAACATTCTTGTAGCTATTGATAAGCTCATTCTGAAGAGCCAATTGCTTATCCTTTGAGTCCAGATTTACATCTTTGGCTGCAGTCAACTGAAGCTGAAGAGCCAATTGCATATCCTTGGCTTCAATCAACTGCAGCTTGGCAGCCAATTCTTTGTCTTTAAGCTCAATTGTTTTCTGTTGATCTGCTATAGTCTGAATATATTCGTCAACTTTAATTTGTATTTCTGCTAGAGACTTCTCCTTCACGAGCATAGATGAGGCGTGTTGAAGAAGGGGCTTCACAACCGTGTAGCAGTACTTACTGCACTGCGTATCTAATTCTCTCTTAGCCTTGCACTCCTTTAATAGTTATTATTGAACATTAATGTGTATGAGTGATGTGTAATTACTTACAGGACTTTCCATTGCAACGCAGCTCAAAGTTGATATCAATATCATGAACATGCAACAGACCTTGATGTATTTGTCCATTCTAAATAAAGCAGAATTTGCAACTTTTTCACAATTAAATTTATTTCGGACTGATCCAAGCTCCTCACTCATCTTAATAAAGAAACCTCGTATTTCGCAGCTTATAAGTTCTTATCATTTTCTCAATTGACGTCAGCAGTTGGAGGAAGAGGCGTTATCAAATAGGAACTTCTGACACACGAAATGGACAAAAATTCCCACTTGATATTGCAAGCGGGTCTTAAAGCTAAGCTTATCAAAGTCAAACGCTTATATATGAGAAATCAGAGGTATCAAAATAAAATATTTTAACAAATATATTTATTTATTCAAGGTGCTCCATAACTTGTATCTATGTCTCTCTATGTTATATGGCACTCATTGCAATGGCATATTCATACGATGCACATTCCATATAGATCAGATAGTAAACTCGACTAGAGCCCTCTCACATTTATAATCTCTGCTAAGTTGACATCATACTAGGCATGGTCTATGCATGGGTTTATATAATTTCTAGCTGGCCATGTGCACATTTCGATACATGCGACCGCTACATGAGCATGTTTTTATAAACTGTATGGTTAATATTCTGTTGGCCCACAAGCATAACGGTATTAAATGTAAATTATGCAGGACATGACACATAATCAGCGAACGCAGCACCGAAGCGACGTGTGCACTTTGGTAACCACATCGTGTAATTAAGTAAATATTTTTGTACATATTTGTGCTTCTATATATGTATATATATATATATATATATATATATATATATATGTTTTACTTTTGCACCTGGCAAGCGCTATGGCCATGAACAGAGATAGCCGTAGCACAGACAGAAAGAGAGAGACAGATCGACAGCGACAGCGAGAGCGAGAGCTGTGTGTAAGAATTTCATGCTGAAGCGTTGCATATTTGTGGCGTATGTTGCATGCAAATGGGTTTTTACTTTATTGGCCGCCATTCGCAGATTTGCAACATAATTAAAAGAAGCGAATGGTAATGGGCAATGCGCCAAATTAAGTATACGCCACGCTGGCTTCAGACTGAAGGCAGAAATGAACATAACCGCAACGACTAATAAAGCGCAGCCAAGCCAAAGCAGCTGCTGTGTGAGCATTTTAACTGTAAGTGGATTATAAGCGTATGCGTACAATTTAAATGCAATAATTCTGGCGCAAAATAAGAAGACAAATACAGCTACTACGACCATGCCAAAGTCAGCTGCAGTTGAATTTTAAGCGGTCTGGCCGCAGGTCAGTTGACTTGACATTTGGCAGACATTAAACAGAAACTGTTGGCATTAACCGCAGGCCAGGTACACCATGGTCACACACACAGAGCAGCAGCAGCAGCAGCCGTCAGTAGCAGCAGATTTCCCCAAAGACAAAGACAACATCATGGAAATGGAGACAGCAGCCAAGCAGGCGCCAGACTTAGGCCCCAGACCAAAGACAAGTTAGGCAAGCGAAACAGAGCTGAAGTTATGAATAATTAATGTCTATCTTGCTCTCTCTATGTGTGTAGGTGTGTGGCTTGTGTTGGCGTGTGCGTCATTCGTGTGAGCGAGTTGATAATTTGTTATAATTGCCGGGGGATGGCCACAGGTCAATTTTGTGGGCATTTAAATAAATTTGCCAAGACAGCAGTAAACGGCCAGGCGAAAAAGTCACAAAACTTGGATTATTTATTCAAGTAGAGTAGGAACAGAGGAAGCGAGAGAGAGGGAGTTGAAACATTTAGTTCAGCAAGAATATTGCCTTAATGCTGACTGAAAATTATTGCAATCTATATAAAGCTCTTTTTATCTGAGCTGCTTGAAAAATATATTTAAATTCCATTTCAATTTTCACTTTTTAAATGTATTTTTATGTTATTTGTGCAGAACTTGAGACTTTATCGTTCCAATAAAAATTGTTTTTTTTATAGAACGTTTTAACATATTTGTATAAAGTTTTATATAATATTTATATTTATTTTTCTCACCATTTTTTTTAGATTTTTAACTTATAATATTAGTTATATATATTTATTATATATATTTATTAATTTATATATGTTTATTAAATTAATTTGTCTAACCTTGAAATATAATACTTAATAATACATTTACGTTTTTTGTTCTAAAATATTCTAAAATTCTTTAAAATTTCAGTGCATATTTTTTTAATGCTTAAGATGGTAATATAATTTATGTTAGTTAGATAATTGTTAAAAATGAATTTCAAAATGTTTAAATAACTTCTCCCTTATATTCATTATTCTAAAGTTAACTATTTTTTTTCTAATGCTATTAATTAAAATTAAAATTAATATAATCAATATCGAAAAGCATGTTTTATATTTTAATTTGCAGCAAGTAATTATTTAACTTTCCAAATAAAACATATATGTATGTGTATTTATCAGTAACTGCAGGACATATAAATTACTTGAGATTTTTGCATGCTCCAACTTTTTATATTTCCAACATATTTTAACAAAATTTATTTACTTACGAGCCATGCTCCTGTTACGCAACTCACAACTCGTTAATAGAGGATTAACACACCTAAATTGATATTGTGGCCGATATTGTGTACGAGATCTATATTTATCTCCCAGCAACACAGTTCATATCTCTTTAAAGGCAGATATTAAGTTTGGAGTGTTTGCCTGCTCGACACTGCGCGCTCTCTCCCTCTATCTCTCTTCCTCTGTCTCTCTCTCATTAGCTCATCCACGCCCGTAACACACTTTTCGTCTGTCCAAAAACTGAAGTTTCGGGCTAAGCGTAGTTTGGCAAACAACTGGCAACTATCACAACGCCAAAGCTGTAAACATCAACTGTGATGGAAGTGGCTCGAGGTTGTGTGTTTTGCAGCCAGAAAAGGGACATAATAATAATAACTTGGCTGTCCGGAGCGTTGGCACGCCTTGCTCGAGGGGGCCTGAGCTTATGCTTGGCCATAAATACCTTAACAGCTTTTGCGTAACTTAAGTCACCTTAGCACTTAACAGGGCGTCGAGTGTGCTTGGGCGTGTGTTGGTGTTAAACGCATTAAGTCCGCATTCGCAGGTGAGAATTTTTAAGAGTCGCATTACGTTTAAGCGCGCAACAAATGCAACTATTTGCAGCTGCAATGAGTTAACTCAATAATGCACTTGGCCAAGCAGACACAAACACACACACGCACACACACTCTTTTTCGTTCAACATATGGCCAACTACTCGGCTGTCGTGTCCATATAAATGCGCACTTGTTTCAGCTTTTATTATTATTGTTTTTTGCAGTTGCTGCTTTTGTTGTTGCTGTGTTAAATAAAGTGCTTGGCAATTCATTTGCTTTTATTTTTTAAAGTTTCTGCAGCTTGGCAACAATAAATCACAGCTATTGACAGCCATGGCGTATACTTAATGTCGAGCACCCACAGCTGCCAATGACAATATGCAAGCAAATAGTCCTTCATTAATAAGCTGAGCTGTTGCTTTAAAATATTTTAAATATGAATGTGTGTGAACAGCATTTATATTCATGTAAAATTTATTAAAATATTTATTTAAAAATGGATTTAAATGTTAATATGAAAATAAAAATATATTTGGTTGAAACAAGTTTAACATTATATATATATAAGTTTAATATATTTAACAATATATTTCATATATTTCAAAAATATACATAAATTTTATAATTTAAGACAATATTTTATTTTGTATATATTTTCTGCTAGCTTAATTCAAAATTTGATTTTATATTTTAAGCACAAACTGAAATAAATTACAATTTCTATATACATATACATATACACGTTATATATATTTGCTTTAATCCCCCGTTGCACTGCAGTTGTTGCAGCAATTTTAAAGTTGCATTTCAACTATAATTTGGGTTGTTTTACGGGCACAAAAATGTCATAGCCAAATGCTCGGTGGCTCAACCTGCCACACACATAAAGGAACATGGTCTACATAATAATGCAAGCCAACCAGCCAAGCGGGCAGGCAGGCAGCCAGGCAGCCAGGCAGGCTACCTTCGCAGTTCCCTCGAGGCAGTCATCCGACCAATAGCCGCAAAAGATATCAATGAACAATCGATGGGGCTACCACCCCTTGGATGTTCGTATGCTGGGCAACTCAGGTTACAGATACATATGCACAACTTACAGCATAGATGGGGGATACAAAAGCTACAAAGACACGGTTGTCGTCGCACTGAATTTGTAAAATACGTGACAAACATTTGCAATTTGGTCAAAGTCGCAGTCGCAGTCGCAGTCGCAGTCGTTATCGTTCTCCATCTAGAGTCCTGTCACAGTTTTTCTTTCTTTTCCTTACATTCTGCTCCGATATTTACAATTCAATTGTTCTAATTTCGTTTCGTACGGTTCTCATTTTTCTGACCCAAAAACAAAAATGAAAAGAGGAAGACGAGCGAATAGGAAATTGAAGTTCAATCGAATTGACAGTCTGTGAAAATTAAATGCCCCCGCAACTAAAAGTTGTTGTTGTTTCCTTGGTTTTTTTTTATTTTCGCTAGTTTTCTTGTTTTTCACTTCATGTCTAAATTGATTTATTTATGTTCGAATCGACAGAGCTTACGCTCTTCTCCATCTGCTTTTTTATTTTTCCAGCTCGTATCTGGTGAACTTTTATTGTGCGGCCGACCACATTTTGTGGCTGCATGGGTTATAAATTTATAGTAATTTTTTATGCCATTTTAAATGGCAACATAAATTTAAATTTATTACACGTCGATTTCCGCTTTCCCCTCTGTTAACCCCAACTTCCTATCGAGGCATTTGCATTCATTTACCCGTTCGAGTTTGTCGCTGAAGTAGATAGCAAAAAATATCTGTCTATCTGCCGTCGCACAGGAACTGCGCTGCTGATGGCCTGCTCCTGATTTTTATGCACTTCTGCGGTCTTGTTAATAACATCGTGAATGCCTCAGTTTCGAGCTTGGTTATTCATATTTTATACAATAAACACTACTGTTATACTATGGCTAAGTAACCAGCAAATTGTTTGAGTAAATTAATAACTATTAATATTTTTTAAATTTTTTATAAATATTTATTTTGGTTTTGTTAACTTTTTCCAATTATGAAATTTTAATTTTGAATTTATATTATTATAAAAAACTTAAAGAAATGTTTATGGTTTTTTCTTCTCATATTAACAATTTAAATAAAATGTTCGTTTGATTTTTTAAAACTTAAAATAATTTATTAAAACTTAAAATATGTTATTTATTTAAAATTAAAAACTGATTTTTTTTTAAATTTTTAAAATGACTAAATCATAACTTTTTTACAAACTTTTTATTATATAATATAAAATATTTTTTGAATTCATTAAAATAGTAAATAAATAAGAAATAATAATAGAATTAACTGTATATATAATTAAATGCAATATGTTTTATTTTATTTTAACCTTGATTTGATTTTCTAGAGCTTTTAAAACAATATAAGAATAAGTTTTATTTTCAGATCTTCAATTTCTGCACACATTACATATCTATGTCATATCCCAATCGAAATCGAATGATAAGCCTTATCAGATGCTGTTTAACAACTTGTACATATATCAGATAACTTTTATGCTACAATCGTTGATTAAGACTTATAATTTGCAGAGCTTAAACCACTCAAAAGTTGTCCAACTCTGCTGGCCATGAGTCATAAACATTTATGTCAAATTCCAGCTAAACAATTTTCGCTAATAGACCAAGAGACAGAGAGAGAGTGGAAAACCCTACGAAATGCTTAGCATACCACGTAGCTAAAAGGGAAATTTAATTAATTTGCTTGCTTGTCCGCGTTCTCTGGCGAGTTGCTTCAGCTTCATCTGCATCCTGTGTATTTTAGTATCCTCTTGAAGCGCGGACAAGTCATAAACTGTGAAAGTTACGAAGTTACGAGTATTTTTCACCAGCTGCAACTTCATTATGTGACTGATGATGTACAGCAGCGTGAAAGTAAGTAATCATATTTTATTTTTTATTTTTTTGCCTTTGTTTTCAAAAAAAAAAAAAAAAAAAATCTAAAGCCTGTCGCAGGACGAGCTGCTGCTGTTGCTGCTTGAAAGTTTGCGCCAGCATAACTGCATAATGGCATGGAGAACAGCAAAAATTGGCATATAAAAAGTTTTTTAATGAATGGAATTAGTGTCTGGGCTGCACTGACTTTGTTAAATCGTCCGGCCAGCGCCTCCGAAAGGCAGTCCATCAGTCCACTCACTCTGTCCACCAGTGAATGTATTTGGCATGCCCGCAATGCTCGATGTAACAGCTCCTGTTTTCTGGGCTAACAAAATTAGCGCTTATTAGTGCCAGTTGGGCAAACTTCTGTTACGCTGCGTTTTTCATTTCTCGACTCGTGGCTCTCATAATTTCCCCTGAGTGGCCCATTGAGCGAGATCTCTCTAATTGTTTTAAACGAACTTCCATCAAAGTTGATGTACCGCAAACTGCTTGCAACGTCGCTCACAAATTAATATATTCTTTAATGAGTATTGTTTCGCAAGTTTCTGGCTTTGGTTTTTCTTTTCCCTTCCTACCACTTGTATTTAGACAGGTTACACTTGAAACTGAATTGTGTTTTATGAAAAGTTGTGCGGTTTTGTTAAGACAAAGTTTTGATTATTTCTTTTAATTTTCACAGCATCCAAATTGCTGCATTGTTGTTTTCAAAGTGTTGTTTGACTTTCAACATGATTTTATATAGAAGGTGTGTGTTTTTAAGTTTACAGTTTGCCAATAATTTTTTATATACCTAATAAGAGGTATATCTGACTGAAGGAGAAGTGAGCAGCTAAAGGGCTGAGCGACGTACCACTTGGAGTTCTCATTTTGTTCAAAAATAATGTGTTTCTAAAAGCTGAAGTGACGAATTCAATGTAGATTTTCTATAATTATAACCAGTAACTCAAAACTCAATGTTTGATACTAAGAACAAGGCAGATTTATTGGTAACAAACTATGATTTTAGGGCAGCTGTTGAGCTACGTAATGTGTTTTCTTAACTTTGACATAAATTCAAATATGTTCTAGGCATTGTATGTTAACTGTATTTGTCTATTTAGTTAAGCGCGAGTAAGAACTATTTGTATATGTAAATACAAGCAGCTGCTGTATTCTCATGCTATTCTAATTCTAATCAGGCTGAGAGAGATCAAGAAAACTAATGAGCATGGGCCAGGAGAACGTTAAAGGGTGCAAGTGAATGTCATCTCTCATGGAAATCCTGGTTAGGTTTTTAATTGCAAAAGGCTCAGATATATCAGATATACAGCAGATCAAACCAAATCCTCTCTTACTATACACGGCCTAAATACTTTTACTTGTTGGTTATCTTCCCAGAAATTGCTCCAAAAATACAATTACAATAAAACATAACATATAAATATGCAAAATTTTTTAACTAGATGAACTCAAAGTAATAATAATAATAATAAATAAAAAGTATTCTGCTCTGCAGTAAATATCTTACACAATCAATCTCATCTGGCAAAAGAGGTGACAGACTTAACAAAGTTTTGTCTAGCCAGCGAGCTACAAGTATTTATCAATTAACGAAGTCAGCAAGCCTGAAGAATAATAAGCAGCAAAAGTATACAGATATACATATGTATATATATATGTATCTATATGTATACAGCTATGTATGTGTATCAGCATATAATCCGGCTAGCTTGACATAAACAGTGAATGACTGCAATGCAGTCATAAACTTGCACCAAATATCAATTTATACACTTAATTAAGCGCACATGTGACTGCGCCATTTTATAAACCAATACATGACTAGAAAGAGGAAGTGAGAGCCATGGGGAGAGCTGAAGAAGTGGAGTCAAGCGCACACACACTCGCACAGAGAGACATTATATAGCCACACACACATAAGTAGGTACTGCTCAAAGTCAATTGCAATTTTATGAGCTGTTGAAAATGAAGTGTATAACTGAGCGAGATAGAGAGAGGGAGAGAGGTGGGTAAATGGTAAAGAGACTTCACATCACAAGCCATTACGCTGATTGGCTTTTAATGTTTATCAATACATAAGCCAGTCCGTTGAAATTACGCTCATTTGAGGTCAAATGCGAACGAGTGTGTGGATGCAGGCAAGGCATCAATTTTAGTGAGAGGCGTGAGTTGGTTTGTGGTAGCCGAGAGGACTGCTTAAATATGCATGTCCCGTGGACTACTTTACTTTTGTGTGTGTCTGTCTCCCTCTGTGTGTGTCGTGCCTGCGGCACATAAATTTCCATTATCACATGCTAACATTTAGTCAGCTATTATTTTCATACAAGAATTATAAGATGCAGGCACATAGGAGCAGTCCAGCACTGACTCGACCTGCATTTTTTCTCAGTCTTACGTGCATAATTTATCTGTCAGTGAAAGTAGCAAATGCACTAAAAGGAGAACCACCAAGAAGTAGAACGAAAAAAACCAGAGGAAGAAGCAACAAAACCAAATGGCAGCACCAGTTGGTTTACAGCCGCAGCAGGACATACGGACGACATGTGGCGTCTGGTCGCAGTTAAACAGTGGAGCAAATTCTGATTTTTGTACATAGAAAGAACTAAAATATATATAAGCAAATTTTTTTTATTTATTTAAATTAATTTTCTTCAATTTCTTTTTTTTTAATATACAAGTATGAAAATATTTATTTAATAGCAGATTAAAAATTATATATTATAGATAATCTATTGATTTATTTTTAAAATTTAATTAATTTTCTTTTATTATATTATTTATTTATAATACATTCAAGTTTATCTAATGTTAAAATTAATTTTCCTAATTTTTATATGAATGATAAAATGAATTACTAATAATAATTAGTGCAAATAAATGTTTAAATAAATAATATTGAAAATAAAATTTTGACTAAAATATAAAACAATATAGTACAATTATTTATATTAAATTATTTAATACTCATCAAAGAATTTTTTTTTAATATTAATAAACATTTAATCTCATTTTTAAAACATAAATTCATGTCTCTCTTTATGTTACTTGACTTTCAGCTTTTATAATACGCACAGACCAAAGGTTTGAATGCACTGTGCAACGAAAACCAACAGCAACAACAACAGTAACAGCATGTTTAGAACTGGCATATGCATCATCATCATGATGAGAAGCAACGAGCTACACTAACTAAATCCTATTATGAACTTTGAGCTTATGAAAAGACTTCAAGCGGCGCATTGTCTGCCAGCTGCAAAAAGAGATGGACTAGCAAAGGCGATAGGGACGGAGATAGTGAACGGGACCCCTATGTGCTCCATGCTGCTGGCAACGTTTACACTTCTGCATAATTAAGTTATGTGCACAATACACACACATACAGACAGAGAAAGCGAGACAGACAGACACATTCACATGCACACCTTGTGCCATTAGCTAGAGTTTTTCATTGCGCATACGCCGCGTGTGTCGCAGTTGGTTGGTCGCCTGTCTGCGAACAGCTGCTTAGGCATCTTTAATTGTTATAAATTGTGAGCTAAATTAAAGTTGTGCAACAGCAGCAGCTGCTGCAACCGCAGCTGTCGACCAATTTGAAATTTCTTGCTTCGTTTTGCACAATTTTACACAATTTCCGTTTGCAATTTATCAGCGCCAAGTTGTTGGCGGTATTGAAAACAATTGGCAGCTAATTTTGCGCAAAATTTGCCATTTTTTATGTTCGTTTGTGCTGGATTGAGGATATTTCAAAATCGTTTTGCTGGATGCTTGCCAGGCAGCCAGGCAGCAGCAGTTGGCCCATCCACCCACAGCATTGAGCTCAATGCACATCCTGAGCTGAGCTGCTGCTGATGCTACCATTGCTGCTGCTATTGAATGTAGAGCCTTAGTTTCAATCAGCACTGCTGTCGTAAAATGCAAAATAAATTTCTAATGAATATTGAAGTGTGAAATTTGAATTGATTGCATTTGATTTGCGGATTTATAGCCAGTATATTTACATTGAGGCGAATCTTGTGGCTTTTTCCTTTCCTTTACAGACATTTCCAAATTCAATTTAAATGTTGCATTGAGTAAGCAGCTTTACAGTTTTTGTTCAACTGCACAGCTCGGGAAATGCAACTGTGCTTAAACTTTTTAGTAAAAATTAACTGAGAATCATTTATTAAGTAGATATAGAGAGTCGTACAAAATTAATACTTTTAAATATTTAAATTCAATGGTCAGAAATATGTAGAAGTATTTTACAAAATTTATTTGTTATCAAATTGAGAAAGCTCATTTGTGGAGAAAAATATTTTATCAATGTTATGTGAGTTTGATAGAAGGAAATATAAGTTTTGAGGACTTGCGACGTTTTTTAAATTTTTCAACAATTAATTTAATCAAAGTATGAAGCCTTTTACTTAACAAATAACAAATCAAAATAAATATAAAAATTAATTTTAACAATTTAATGACTTACAAATTAAATTAGAAAAAGTAAGATAAGGAAGTACTTGTTTTTAAATATTTTAAATAAATTATTTTTTAAATCACAAAAAACATTAATTTTGATAAACTGCAATTAGTGCATGTGATTATTCTATTTGCTAGCCTGGCACTTCCACTAATATCATTTACTTTATAGGGTTATAAATAAGTTTAAATGTTTTTAACATAAAATTGATTTTTTTTATATTTTTTCTTTTAGACAATAAATAAATACTATATATTTAACAAAAAAGCTTAAAAATATTTCGAGATGAACGTATTTTGAAATCTATTTAAAATGTAAAATATAGAAAAATTAAATTAAATTAATCGGAAAACAACTTTAATAGGCATACGATTTAAATGGTATAAAAGCTAAACAAGTAGAAACACAGCTATATTAAATAATATATTTAAAGTGAATTCATTGTTGTCACCACTTTTGGGCCACAGTAATAAGTTTCTCAGAAATAAAAGTATATATATTTGAGCTCAACTGATTTTATTTGTTATCGAGGTGCTTAATTCTTACATATTCAGTTCAGCTTCTGTTAAATACAAACCAACTCGCTTGGCAACTTTGTATATACTTAGAAATGCAACTATTTTGCCCAATTTCAGTTGGCAGACCGCACAAAAAACTCTGCACTCGCAAAGTTAAGCCATAATCTGGAGTATTTGCAATTGCCGCATAATTGCAAAACTATTACAATTTGCCCCGTTTCCGAATTGCACAGAATTTTGTGGCAAACGAATTTAATTGAATTATGTGCCAGACAAGCTCGGCTCGGCTGAGTTGCGCCGCAAGGCGAAATTGCTTGCCAAAAAACGTACCGTCAGAGATGGAAGCTAAGGACAAAACCCGGTGCCATGTTTAATAATTTTACAACAATCTAACGGCACCAAATTCAATTTTATTCAATATTATTAGCTGGAGGCCCGTGCCTGGCTCGTCTCCAGTTGCGGTAGCCAACTTCTTGTCTGCATTTGCCCCAAACCGCAACGGGACAACGGACGGAATGCTTGAACAATTTGGCTTAAGTGCCGAGATTTGGGATCTGGTATCTGGATCTGTAGGTGTGTAGCTGCTACAGCTATGTCCGCATGTGGTCTTGGGGCTAGCTTTCGTTTGTTTGACTTGACTGTTATGCCAACTTGGCACGCAAACTTCTCACAAGTTTAGCTAGTTAAGCCAAAAAGCGACGGATGCCGCATATGGAAATTGGGTCGTGGCATCATCATCATCATTGCCATTTTATTCTCATCATTGGCTTGGCTTGGCTTGGCTTTCGACCAGTACAAGGCCAAGACGCTGAGGCAACTAACTAACAATGGCAACTATGCAGCCCTTGTTTGGTTAGCAATCTAGTTGGGTCTTTGCAGCTATGTTCAACACACACATACGCACACACTCTCCCTCACACACACACAGATACACACATCCACACTTTCATACAGTGCGACCCTTTTGTTGATATTGTGCCGCAGCTGGTGCGAAGTTTTGGCATATACCCCAAAGGTTAAAATTGTTAATTTGTTAAAGCTTTGGCATTGTGGCCAGAGTTCATGATGCCAGCGTCACTGATTGAAAATCTCAATTATATATGAACTGGTGACACGACTTGAACTTAACTCTGTCATAAGTGTGCGAGCAAATTTTATTTAAGTTTATCAAATTTACAACTTTCAAATTTAATTGAAAGACATTATGCATGACACTATTATTATTAATACATATTACTTATATACATATACTTTCTATACAACCAGCTTACATTTTGAGTGCCTTATAAATATTCATGAACTGAGTGCCTCAAGTCTTTGTTTTGATATTTCAGATCAAAAAATAGATCTTCCCCTGATCATTGTTCCTTGCAATTGTAAGAGATTTCTATCGATGTTTTATTAGCAGGCAAATATATTTGAGCTCTATATCTTAACTCTCTAACTTTCAATATAATTTGCATTTTATTTGTTGTTAAGTTTTCAACTATTTTTATGACTTGTTTGGTTGTTATCTGTTACTATTCGCCTATTTATATAAGTCTTGTAGATGTATATCATACATTAAAAGGAAACCCAGTCTGTGCGGTTTTCCTAATTCTGAATTGTGGTATAGATATTAAAGTATTTCTGTCTTCTGGCTCTTTGACTCTTGCTGCTACTATCGCCTATAAGTAGTCATCGTATTCCCACTAAAAGTAAAGCCTCTCTATTTGAGTTTCATAATCCAAATTATCAATCTCACAAAATGCAAAACTTCTCTATGCGTTTCTCTTTTACTCAAAATGCCTCAAACGTATTTTATTTTTAAATTACGTTCTTATTATTAAAATTTATATAGAACTGTTCGCTGATAAAGCATGTTTGTTGCTCTACTTATAGCTCTGAGCCGGGTGTATTAAATCTTCACACAGTTGTCTGGGAAATCATTTAAATAGTCGTTTTGATATCAGCTGCTGTTGCTGCTGTGAAACTCGAGAGGCGCACAAATTATATGTTAATGCAATTGTAATTGATACAAATTTGATTTCAAGAAAAGGCAAAAAGAGAAAAAAGAAAAAAAAAAAACAAATAATATGTTTGTGCGGCTGCTGGCATTGAAAATGAGAAATCATTTGGTATGGAGCGAGTGTGGCATATGTTGGCATAATGTGGCACACGTGGCATGCGTCGGCATCCTGCTGCCAGCTGGCAAATGGGTGGCCCGGGCAACGCTGCTGCCAGCTGGGAACGAGATGGGTAGCTGGAGCTGTGTTGCTGAGCGAACACCCGAGATAACGTAATAATTTATATGAACTTTACAGGGTCATTAATTTAAAGCTTATTCAGTTGTTCAAGATTTATTAAATTAACTCAAGTTGTGGCAGCCGACACTGAGTGTGGCAGGAGTAGCGACTCAACTTGCGGCCAATGGCGGGCGGGGCCAGTCAAACATACACGCAATAAGTTAAGCTTTACCGGTTTGGGGTCAGCTTAGGGTGGCGATTTCGTTGCTCTCTATTGATAATGCAAAACTGCGGGCAGATAATGTGCAAAGCAAAGCTAACTTTGTCAGATATTGAGGCAGGACTTCAAATCAAAAGCACTTCTATTGATAAGCGTTGAGAATATGAAATATAAGTAAATATATTTATGTCGAATATATATGTATATGTATATATATATGTTAAGGATGCGCACTTTTCGTTAATGAGAGAATCACGAACAAATGCCGTTACTTTCGTGCAGTATTAATTTGTTGTGAAAAGCGTTTGATTGGAAATGGAAAATGTAGTGCTGGATGTAAGAGGTTAAAAAATTTAAACAAGAATAAACTTAAAAAAAAAACATATAAGTTAATAAAAAAATATGTTCATCTTACTAACACTTCAAATTCATTTAAAAAAAATCTGAATGTATATACATATATGTTATTCACAATAAACATAATGAAATAATCAATGACTCATAGTATAAATATCCCTTATCAAGAGACAGCTAAACACTATGACTAAGCCCCAATACATTAATTTTCACAGAATATATATTTCTGCTGATAACAGAACTCTAGACAGGCATGAAATTCGGTTAATAGGTGATAATGCCAAAGAGCCGCATATATAATTTGCATTCTTGCTGTAGATTGAACAATTTATGGCGAAAGCTTTCGAATGAATAAATGTTTGTACTGAGCAAACGCAGCTTAAACACAATTAAATTAACTGCATTGTAATTGTCTGCACTCAAACCGAATAATAATAAAATTTATTTATTTGAGCTGCAAGCCAAACAGGGGGCGGGTACACTGACTGGAGCCGCAATTCAATTTATTGCTGTTGACCGCGACTAGGATTTGGCTGCTTTTCCGGCAAGGCACCGCATTGCAATTTACGTGCAAAAACCAACATAAATGCTACAGAAACAACAACAGCCTTGCTGAAGGTAAAGGTAAGTCCGAGCAACATTTGATTGAAACGCTGCAATTTGGCGGACTAAAAGAGAGAGAGACGGAGAGAGAGTTGCGAGTGAGGTAGAGTGAAAAAGAATACTTCAGAATAGCTCATATATATATATATATATATATATATATATATATATATATATATATATATATTTGTATAAATGAACTCGTTTTTCAGGAATATTCATAGCAGTGCCAACGCTTCACTGGCAACAACCACAAAAATGCATTGAATTGAAAATGTTTGAATTTGAATTTGAATTTATATTGCAAGTTTGACTTGATTGAAGGCACTTGATATCGTTTCCTTTTGACATTGCACCAGTCCACTTTGGGCTATATATATATATATATATATATGTAATTCTGCGGTTTGCATGTTTTTGTTTGGGCCAAGTGCAGACGCTTGGCTAACAAGCTGTGGATTTCTATTGATTTCAGACGATTTCATAATGCATTCAACTCCTCTGCAAATTTTACTTCTATCTCTTTCTATGTGCGACAAAAGGCAGCTAATTAAATTTAATTGCTTATCCAAATTGAGTATTAATATATATAAAAATATTTTAAATTTTGTTATTCAACTTTTCTGATTATAATTTTATATTTATATATACTTCTAAATGTGTTTATTCTTAAATGTACATATAATACAACTTGAAATAACTTTTCAAAATATATTTAAATTTGTATAAAACATAAATATATAATATATTTATTATATAAATAAATATATATATATATATATTTATTAGACATTTTTGCATATTTTATATATACCGTATTTTATTAACTAAATTCCCCAACTTAAAGCTTAGTCCAAAATTGTATGTCTACAGGGCTGACATTTGCGCAACAAAATCATTTTATTGTGCGTTTACTGTGCTTAGTTTTTATGCCACAAAGAGCTAGTGCATAATAAAATTTCGGAATTTAAACATTAATTATAGCCATCGAAGCGCGTCCGTGAAATAGTTACGTATTGATAGACAAGCAGAGCAGCGGACCAAACTTGTACCTCAAGGATAACGCGTCCTGCATGCCAAATGCCGGGCACGTAGGCAGTGAATGGCGACATGGATTGCGGTTGCGGATACGCAGATACGTTCGCAGTTGAATACGATGGCTCCGTTTTTTCCTTCAATTTTTCCTCTCTGTTGTAGAGTAGAAATCGCAAACTAACCGCAAGACAAAATCCAAAGTTGAACAGTTCGAGTCGCACATTTAACGGCATTTTGGATGCTGTCGTTGCTGGCGCTGATTTTAACGACATTTCAGATGCGATTTCCATGCACAACTTCTTCTTCGTCGGGGCCAACTCCATAAACTTACAAGATACGCGTGTTACCTGCGCGCAAGTTTTTTTTTTTGTGACTCTCAATTCCAATAAACTGGCTGGCATAATATTAGTTTTTATGCGGCAGCAAAAAAGGAAGAAAATAAAATAGATTTGGAAAAGAAAAGAAAAGTTTGGATTCAACAAAAGCGAAGCAAATAAAGAAACTGCAAAATCATTTAGGCAAACAGTGACAGACTTTTACAGACTTTGCCCAGCGCCAAGCCCATATACGAGTGCACAATCCAGCTGTCAGTGATGAATGCATTTTGCCATCAAAAAGGCTGAATTTGAAGCCACAAAATAATAAAAGGATTATGGAGAGAACGATTCAGTCGAGTTGAGCTGCAGTGCGGAAATTTATTAAAAATCGTATGAAAATAAAAATAAAATAAGCATTGTAGCAAATAAATCTCAAAATACATATATTAAAAAATATTAAAAGTTTAAAAAAATATTTACATATATTAATAAATGAGTAATATATATTTTAAGGATATTTAAAGTAAAACTAAATTTTGTAAAACAGTTGTATATTATTTACCTTATTATTTAAAAATTATTATTTTTATGTTAATTATTTAAAAATTTATTTTACTATATTCTACTTTAAACAAAATAAAATTGAACAATAATATTTTAACATGAATTTTCTTGTAATTTACATGAAAAGCCTCAATAAGTGCTCATATAAATAAATATTTGTAGTATTTGATAACCGCTAGATTTTGAGGCTAAGTTTTTCTGATTACATTAATAACATTTTAACATTTTAATATTCACTGATTTTTTTTTTCGATATAAAATATTATAAGTATTATTGAAAATTTTTTTATTTTTACAAAAATATTTTAGAATATGCTTTTGTTAAAAATGTCTTTAAATAAAATAAATAATATTAATTTACAACTACCATATCATATATCATATAAAATAATGTAAATATAAGAATATAATTTTGTTTACACATCCTTTAAATAAATTAATAGAAACATCTTTTTTTATATTTTTTAAAATTAATTGGTAGACATTTTCACTAAGTATTATTTTTAATACCCTTTTCCAAGCAGTAAGTAACAATACAGATATTATATATTATTAAAAATATGAATATATTTTGAATATGAAATGCAAAAATTATTTTCAATATTATTTTTTCAAAATATTTTTTTTTTAATTTTCAATTTAAGTTGAGCTAGCTGTATTTAGCTAAAGTTGGCAGCACTGTCTGTTCACCTGGTTATGCCCATCTACCTTGTTTCAGTATGCATGAGAAACTTTGTGCTATGTGACTTTCAGAAATTTTTAGTTTTGATTTCAAGTTTTGCCGTGGCCTGTTGTCAGCTCATGGCGGAGCTTAGCTCCAAAAAATATTGCAACTAGCAGCAAAGTCACGTGCAAGTTTGCCGACATTTTGGCATTACCTGGCAACCCTGCTCGGGCGCCAAAGCATGCAACTGACAAACTGCTGCGTATGCCATGCCAACTTTAAGTTCAGTCTACCACAGACTCTCTCGATGTATGTGTGTGTGTGTGTGTCTTTGGCATTGTGCAATTGCCAAGAGCGCAATTAAATAAATTTCCATTTAATTGCGATGAGCACTCATCGCACTCACGTTGAATTTAACATGCACTAACTAAATCTGTCACGTGCCCTCAACAATGACAGCGTTTGGGTATTTGGATATTTTGAGCAGGAGATAGCACAGTAGGCAGCTCCTTCTCCTCTCTCTCTCTCTCTCTCTCTCTCTCTATCTGTCTGCCTCTCTATCTCTCTCTCTGTGTTCCATCTACTTTTGCCCTAATTGCAATTGTTTCCCATTTGCAAATGAGTTACGCATGCGGGAGGAAACTATTTGTACGCATTGCTTCTCGTGAATGTTTTTGTGGCTATGAAATTTCGCTAAGTTTATGCTACTAAATGTGTGTAATAAAGTATGTATTGGATCAGCTAATCACAGGCGATGTCATTGTTGTTGAGCTATAACTATAATGATGTGCTTAAAAATAGTTTTTAATCAGTGTTGGGTGTAAGAGTAAGAGAAGAAGAAATCGAGGCACTGAGGGAGAGAGGTAGAGAGAGAGAGAGAGAGAGAGACAGAGAGTGAGACAGATAGAGAGTGCGAGAGACAGATAGAGCGAGAGAGAGAGAGTGTTAGAGAGATAGAGAGAGAGACAGAGCGAGAGAGAGAGAGTGACAGAGAATGAGAATAAGAGAGATTCTCATACTGGAAGACAGCCTAGACAATATCGAATTATTTTAATGTTCAATAGAACCTACTAAATTAATATTGATCTGCGTTCCATGTAATAATAGTTTAAATAACATAAAGTGCATAGAGATGCAATTAAATTTGAAGAGCCTTATATACAAGTATAGTTAGACAAGAAACCATGGTTAACTATGTATACAAATGACACGCCATCTAGCTACCGCAGCATCTCGGCAACCGTAGCCATATCCGCCCTCGCATCCGCAGCAACATCCGCTCTAACTAAACGATGCCAAACGACGCTCAACACCTTTAGCAGCGAATGGAGCATAAGAAATCATATCAAAGTATTTCAGCGTACGGATATAATATATATAACAATTTTCACACCATTTTCCTAACACGTTATTTGCGCGTATTTCATATATCCTTACTGTCAGGACACTTGCTGTGTGCACGCGTCTCTCTCAGTGTGTGTGTGTGTGTATGTGTGAATTAGCGGCAAACGGATGTTGAATTGGTTTGCCTTTGGCTTCGCTTCCCAGCCAAGTGTGAGTAGCAAATGTGTGTTTGCAGCAGCAGCATCTTGTGGCAGGTTTTTTCTTCTCAGCTCGATGTTGACTGCTTGTTTTTATTTCCTTTTTGACGTGTGTACATGTGTGTGTGTGTATGTGTCTGTGGGTTGTTCTGGCACGTTGGCACGCTTAAATCAAAGCAATTTGCCGCACAGCTTCGTGAATGTGTGTGTAAATTATCGCCGCAGGATTTTGTTTTATTAAACTCAAGTGTACGTTCGTCTGTGTGCTTGAGCCTCAGATTTCTTGAGATTCAAACTTAAATATATTTATATTTTTCCATATATATACAGACTATTAGATTATTACAGATTTCGTTGAAATAAATAATATAAATTAAGGTGCAGCCATTAAAAACTATGCAAAATTAGGAATTTATTAAATTATAGTTATTTGCTTATTTAAAAAAAATTTATAATTTTTTTAAAATTAAAATTAATTTTTAATTTTCAGGTATATAATTCGTGCCATAAAAATCTGTCATTTAAGTAGGTCACACAATGCGATATATAAATGAATTCGCCTTTGTATCAACTACTTAAGTGTTGAATTTTCATCAATTTATATAAATAATTTAAAAAATTTTTTTTTAATTATATTTTTTTGTTGATATTGCTATGCATTTATCACAAGTAGTAAATTAAAAGGTTGAATGCAAACCACAACCTCTTAATGGTTACTACTTATGACACTGGCATAATATTCACTATTATTAAGCATTAATTTATATGTATTTCTGTGACTTCAAGCAATTCAAAGTTGAACTCATAAAGACACATTTGACACTGACTGCAGCTGCTGGCAAATTCAATCAATTTATACCCTAATTCTAGGCTGCAGCTCCAGTTAGGCCTGTTATCAGTCTTTTGTCTGGTTCGAACAAGCAATTATAATCTGTACACCCCGCTGGCACAGAAAAATAACTGTAAATTCTTCTTTAAATAGACGGAAAAATATTTGAAAATGATATGAGTTAATCTAACTATCTATGACAATAAATAGAAGTCATAAGTATATATATGTTGTTAAAAGTAAAACAAATTATTAGTGGCGTATTTAGTATATATATTGAAATTTTTGATTGAAATAAAAAACATACAAAAGTCTTATGAGAGAAATCTAAAAAATTAAAAATTTGGCTTCAAATTGAACAACATTTGAAATACATAATAAACAGTCTACCTACAGATGTGATATATATACAAAATTTATTTCACATACGATATACATATAAATATATGTTTATACACTACTCAATTTTCAGTATATATATCTATTGTTAATGTTGATCGACTGCTTGAGAGACAAAGCAACAAAATGTGAAGTAGGAATAAATTAACATGCATAAATCAAGCTTGCGATAAGGTTAATACAATTGCAAAGCCGAAGGCAATAGTATAGCTATGTTCACCTGTCTACCCTCACACGCACACACTCACACACAAACACACTCAAATACCCCTGCAGCTGTTTCGCTTACTTAACACGTCGTTTATGTTGGTAAATCGGAGAATGAAGGCACAGACAGTCAGACGATTTTGTCGACATACACAACAATGTTGCCAAAATAGCATGACAACCCCACAACAGCTACAACAATAACAATGATGCCATTAAAGCCGCCAGGGTTGCCATTTTTCCACGTGTGCGCGCTTTGACAATGAAATGTATGCGTACCATTTACGAGTGTTTGCTGTGCGAGTGTGTGTGTGTGTGTTGGCTTTGGGGTGTAACTGTAACTGTGCCGTTTATGTGCATGATTTTTCACTTCTGCAAAACATTTTTATAATATTTGACAGCACATTTTTTGTTCAGATTTTCCATTCAAAGTTGATAAAAAGAAAAGTCAAGACGGCACAACATCTTGATTCCTGGAATGCAATAATTCATATAATGCTTTTTGAAAACTTACTTACAGCTAGGGAAAGGATTTGGGTTTTTAATATCATTTATTTATATATTATATATTTATATATATATATATATATATATTTATATGTTAAATACTAAAATACATTTTTTTAATTCTAATGTAAAATACAGCAATAAATCATATTAAAAACCCAAATAAATATAACTAAACATACATTTTTTAATCAATTTATGAGTTAATACATATTTTATATTTTTTAGCACTTATGCGTATTATTTAATTTTTATTAATATTAATTTAAATTATATTAAATAATTTTGCCATTTACATTTACATTAATTTAATTTTAACTTATATCAAGCAATGTTAATATTTAACAAAATATTCTTGTTATAGTAGCCTGATATATATATATATATATATATATATATATATATATATATATATATATATTCAAAAGTATTTGCCAAATTAACTTAAGATAAAACTAAACTTTAATTTGAGTTTCTGAATTTAATTGACAACAACTGCCTTAACAAGCTTAAACAAGAGAAATATATTTCTAAATATAAATAAATATTTATAAATCAGTAATAAAATATAAATACCAATTTTTAATAAGTCAAGAGCTTAAAGATAAGAAATGCTATAAAGCTAAAAGATGCTGAATTAGTTGCATCGTTCCAAAGAAGGAAACTCTCAAGAGCCTATCTCAGGCTAACATTAATGTCAAGTCAACCTTTAAAGTTGCCAGATACAGAATACTCAGTTATATCATTATAATGCATATTCTGCTGTTTGTCATGGATATTAATTCTATATACACAACTATCTATAAAATCATTGATGATGTTCGCTTTTCAGCATTTAAAAATGAGCTGTCAACAGCACTCGATGGGCCCAACTGGCGGCATAATAAACTAAATAAATATTGGAACTTCATCAAGTGTCATGAAACGAAGTCTGGTTTAACATTATTTGTTGGGCACAAGTGTTGAAGCGCAAAGATTGATGATGAGAAATCAAAATGAAAATGTGTTTCATAATAACTTTTGCACATCTCCAAGTAGAGGCTGTCTGACATACTCATAATGCGTAGCTAATGTTGACATTTTTCCAACGGTTCAATGGGCAGCCAAATATCAATCTGCTGTTGCTTATCTGCCGTCCTTGGGCCATGCCCACACGCTGGCAAAGAAATGTGACAGTTGTTGTTGCTGCTGCTGCTGTCCCATTGTTTGATTGACTTGGATTGGCCTTTGTTTCAATGAGTCGAAACATCTTCATGATAACTTGTCCAAACAGCGATAGACAGAGATACATAAGGCGCTGAAGGGAGTGGAGTGAGTGAGTGAAGATGTTGAGTTTTCTTTGAATTCGTGCTGTTTGATTTGTGTTGTATTGTTTTGTTGTTCATTTTCATTTATTGGTTCACTGCACGACAAGTGGATCAATATTTTCGAACGTCATTTACTTGTCATTATACAAAGAATATTGTAGAAAAATTCCGTTGCTCGAGCCAGCCCATTTTGTGTTCTTTATCGCCGTCACATCATTAGGCAACGCCCCCTCCGTCCGCCCTCGCCAGTGAAATGAACAAAAGGAAAATGTGTGTAAGAGCCCAAGAAGTACGCGCGCTTTTCTTTTGCCCTGTCTGTGGATTTGTTTGCCAGGCAATTATTATCCTTATCATTGACACAAATCACCATTTAATTAGTCCAATGCCTGGCGCTCACTTGTCTCCTGCATTTCAAATTGATTTGTTGACATTGTAGCTCTACATCAACTCAAGTTGAACAGCGAACAAGCTGGTCAGATTAAATAAAATTATATATATCAATATATATACACTTATAATATTAGTTAAAGCTTGCCCTCGTATCTATCAATGAAGTTTGGCATGTTATTAAATATAATTATTTATTTTATATTTCTATATCTATATTTATTTTATAGTTTTAATTTATAAAAATAGCAATTTGCATTTTTTTAAATAAAATAAATAAAATATAAATAATTTATATTTAATAAGTAAAATAAAAAGGATTTTATCTTAAATTAATATCTTTTAAAATGTAATTCAAAATTTTATTATTTTTATATTTTAAATAATTAATACTAAATCAGTAATGTTTACAAATTATAAATAATAATAAAATAACGTTAATATTTAAATATTATTCATTTTCGAATATAAACTAAAGCCTGTTTAATTTAAAAATTTTATTTAATATTTTTATTTTATTAATTTTTTACTTTGCCGACTCGTACTAGAATATTATATGAACTGGTAAAAGACTAAATTCGTGATTGTTCGTTTAGTTGAGGCATTTAGCTGGGGTGATGAAGTTGTTACAAGCTTTTGATGAGCCTTAGATTAAATGATTCGGTAAGTGTGCAGAGTATATCCGCTTTAGTTTTAGTATCTTGAGGTGAGACTACAGATTGTAGTAATATATCTTTAATTGTTTATAAACTATATGCCCCTGGGTAAACACTGTAAACGTAGGCGCTACCTTCACGCGACTGCTGATGATAACATCGTATAGTTCTTGCAATTGCCAATTAGATAATCTTAATACAAAACAAATAATATATATTTAAGTGCACAATTACAGCAAAAAGCCAATGCACTCCCACATAATTACATATATATATGTTTACTGAAAGACAAACTAGTTTTGACCCGTTAGCCATATTGAGGCATAAATATTTTCTCACCTGTTGTGATAGTTTTAATTACCAGTGTGCTACAACGAATTGCAGAGCAGCAATAAATCACAAAGCCTTGCATGACAGAGGCATAAATTACAATTAAACCTAAAGAAATTATAACAATATGCTATGCCCGTTTTAGATAGACAAAAATATATATAAACTTTTGACCTTTTGCAACTATTAATTATGCGTGTGATATGCCATGTGTGTGTGAGTGTGTGTGTGTGTGTTGGCATTAATGCGACATTAGAAGGCCAACAACAATTGAATTGTGCAAAAGTTTTGCTGTTGCTGCAGTCTCTCGCTCTTGGCGCTCCATAAATCTGCATAAAACATGCCAAAGCTAAAGCCCAAAGTCCAACGCTAGACTCGTCGTTGTTGTTGTCCTTTGTTGTGGCATGCAACTTAATTAACATGTGGCACCCATATTTCATACCTTGTGCACAGCGCTCTATTCCCTGAGCATATGTGTGTATCTTTAAGATACAACAGACAGTTATATATATATATATATATATATGGTATATGTTTGTAAGCCGCTTAACGCAGCGCCAATGCGATTAGCTGACAGCGTCGACTTTTAGCACTTAAATTGCAGTTGCACCCAAGCCAAGACCAATTGCCACACATATGGTCCACTTGGCGTATCTGTTGTAGCTGTTGCTCTATTTTATATGGCTTAACTTTGCCCCGGATACGCCCACACCTTTTTGCTGCTGCTAATGCTCCTGCTAGTGTTGTCCTGTGTTATCTCCTTTGACATTCCCTGCCACAGTTCATTTTGTTTTCACTGCAATTTCTTACTTGTTGTACACAATTAACAGCTATTGCTGCCAGCTCCACTATGAAGGGTCATATCATCTATTCTGTTCATTTATGTGGGTGTGGGTGTGTGTGTGGGTGTGGGCGTGGTTGCCAGTGTTTGTTTGCCTTCTCAGTTGCTTGGCACTGCTGCTGCTGGGGGGCGTGTCCCGATTGTAATATGCGTTTTAGTTAGCAAACAGAGTTCGGGTAGCACCGTTGCCCTGCACCTCTCTTGAGCTTCATACTTGGGCAGCTTCTTGCTGTGACTTGCATAATGAGCTACATGTTTGCTGTGGTCTATCCTGCTGTTGCTATTGTTATCGTTTTCCATTGTTGATACTAAAACTCCCTCTGCTGACCAGTAACATAACAAACAAAGTTCTATTGCCTGCTATTCTAAATGGGCATTATATATTTTTGTGAATTCAGCTAATTATAGTTAATTGACATTTATTATATATATTTGTCACTTTTCAAAATAAGCTTAAACATGAAATAGAGACTTATGTATATAAAAGTATTTATTTCTCTTACAGAAGAGTAAGATAATTAGTTGTATGGTAAAGCTAAAAACGCTTACTCTCCATCTATTCAATATTAAGTGCCTTATAGAGTTGCATAATTTTATATTCTAATAAATATAATTTTAAATAATCTATTTATGTTATTTTTAAATAATAAACAGATGAAATATCAATAATACTTTTAATGTCTATAAAATAAATTGTTTTGTGAAATAAAATTAGATTTTATTTAAAGCTATAGTAAGAAATATAAAATATATATTAATAATAATTATATATATTAATACCATAAACTTTAAGCACATTAATTATTTTAAAAAATTTTTTAATTTGAAAAATGTTTTGCATGTAAAAGAATATCAACTTTTAAGACTTAACTAAAATGATAAAATACCGAAAATAAAAAACAAATTTAAAATTATTTTTTACATTTTTTTTAATTTATGAAATAAAATAAAAAAATATTTAACAAATGTATTACTTAACTAAAGCAATCTCTAGATATGTGGACACCTTGAATAAAATGTATTTGCGCTTGCTTTTAAATAACTTTTTCTTTCTCTTTTAAGGAATAAATTAAAGTTCAGTAAGTTTTTATTGCAACAGTAGTTAAAATAGAGAAAAATATGACAGTTAGCAGAACACAAATGCAATCAAAAGTGTCCAACGTGGGAAGAGAAAACTATGGCTAACAGAAGCCGAGACAACGGGCAACTGGCAACTGGCAACAAATGATTTAGAAAATGATTTATGGCACATTCATCTAATTACCACAATACCCGCAGAGTGGAGCAAAGCAGAGCAGAGCAGCTCCATGGTGGCTGAACTGACCAGAAACACATTCACAGCCAGCCGGCAAAAAGCCAAACCAAGGCTGATGACAATTGTGAACGTTTGGGCTGTGCGAGTGTTGAATAGTACGTGTGTGTGTGTGTGGGAGTGTGTGTGACATTAATGACGCATGCCATCAAAGTCAGTTGAAATGGAATGGAGTTGGATGAGGGCAGCAACCAGACAGGCTTTCAGTCTTTCCGCCTGTTGCTAAAACCTTTTTTTCGCGCAATGCAGCGCATCAATCTCAACAACATCAGGGGAATAGGGGGCCATGTTCAGAGGAGTGTTAGAGCGTTGCGGTACGCGTATTAATATCGCATCAATTATAATTTTCAGCTGGCAGCCAGCCTCACAGCCTAGTTGACAACCAAATGCGTTTTAGCTGCAGTTTTTAGCCCAACATTCACGTGTAACAAATTTGGAATGGCAATTTGGCCAACAATGTTATTTAATTTTAGTTGGAACAAAAAAAAGAAGCCGGAAATCTAATTTTAGCTTTGCCGTGTATTTTTTTTTTTGTTATTGATTTATCATTATGGCCATGTTTTGGTTTGACATTTGTGTTTAGGACGCAAAATGTTATTGACAGTTTTTGCTAATGATTGTTTGCCAACCGAATGCCAATTTGTTGTTGGCCTTATCCGAATAATTGTTTGTAACTGTGATTGAAGTCCAGTCATTGTTTAATTCGCCTGCAACTCAGCATCAGTACAAATTGTTTTTCCATAAAAAGTATATTTCTAATTCACTTTAAGAGCTTGTGGAGGGTTTATATGATGTGAATTGAAATCAAATATAATTGTATGAAAATTAAAATATTAAAGAATGAAGAAACCGTAAAAAGAGTTCATAAAGAGGGTCATTTATTTTTAAGAAAATTATTTTAAAAAATTTTAAAAAATACATATAATAATGCCGCTGCCTTAAAAATTTGAAAAAGTTTGCATATATTTTTTTAGTTTTAAATCATGTTTTTATAGTTTAAAAAAATAAAAAAGCCAGTAAAAGCTGTTGTATGCATTAATATTTTTATTGAAGTCAATAATTATTTTTTATTACTCAATGGCCTCACCTTTGCTGCGCTTTAAGCATAAGATCTTACTTCGTACTGTTCCAGCATGACGAGTCAGGATCATACGGCAAATCCTTTTAATAATTGGTGCAGCTGTTATAAGCAGCGAATGTAAATAGTATCCTATATAAGCCTATATTAATATTATAAATTTTCTTATTATAGGTTTAAAAAAAATGGCAGTAAAACATTTCTTAGAAGTTAATCCAGCTATGTTTACATTTTCTCACAATAAAATCATGTTTATTTTAATGAAACTAATTTAGAGTTCAATCAAATCCAGTTTATTTCAATGCTTAAGGAATTTTGGCATTTCATATTATAAATGCCTATACTTTTCATAATATAGAAAGCAATCGTAATAATTAATTATCATGAAATCTAGCTGATTATAATATATATAATATATATAATAAAATATATATAATAAAATCTAGCTGTTTATAATATATTTACTTCACTTTTATAGCACAAACAAGCCAGAGCAAATCCTTGACGCTTAACATATTTGTTAAGTTTAGACCAGATCCTTTCATACCTGCTGCCAGCTACAAAGTTAAAATGTGCTTTGTTTTCTCTACTCAGTCATTTGACATGGCTTTACTTAATAATTTAAACATCTAGAAATGTCGCTCACACCAATTCTATGTAAATTTGCCACTTCACTCTTTTCTGTTGTTTGTCACTTGGCTCTAGGTGGCAGCATCTTTTGTTGCTCTCTCTCTCTCTCTCTCTCTCTCCTTTCGTCTTTCGCCCGCTCTTACACTCTGATTTAAATGCTAAAGTGCACGATTATCATTTCGATTTTGTATAAATAGGTCATGAATTATTCATGGGCACTTACTTATGCGCCATCAAAGCGACTTAGACGTTTCCATTTCCATATCCATCTGGTGCCCACAGAAGTCGACATATGGCAATATGATGAAGTGGGCTTATTGACTTTAAGCCATCGATGGAAATACTAACTTGTGGTTAGCATGTACAAGTTGCGTACAAGTTGTATTCGATCATTTAGTTTGATAAAGTCAACTTCACAAATTAAAGTAATTTCCTGTTGCAAAACTTTTCTCACAGCTGCTGACAATTGTTATTGTTACACAAATATATATAGTTACATGTTTAGTAAAAATATATATATAAAGATATATATATCGAGTGAGATAAACACAAATTACTGTCGATTTCATTTCACGCCTTGAGCAACGAAAGTTTCCTATGCCAAGCAAAATCGTCAGCCATTGTCAAATGCTGCGGCGCGTTGTCCTAACGTACTGGTATCCTGGCGGCATCCTGCTATCCTGGCAGTCTGTTGTCCTGGCATCATTCTCAATGTCTGTCGTTGTCTGAAATTCGATAAGGCGACAGATAGACACGCAGCAAGGCATCGCCGAGAAACCTGGAAGCAATTTGCGCATAAACGTTCAGCACGATAAAATTCGCAGTTTTGTTTATTTTTCTGACAGACGCTGAGGCAAACAGCAGCTTCCAATGGGAAGCTTGCGGAAAACTCTACGCTTTTCATCTGCTATGCGAACTTTTGATTCGAATTAAATTTACGATTTGTTCCTCTGGCTGTTTGCTTCTGCTTTAAGCAATTGTCATGCACACTAACCGATTTAGTTTACAGAGCTGGAATAATAACAAAAGCAGACTCTGTAAATTATCGGCAAACAAATTTATTTAAAGCTTTTTTTTTGAGGGAAAAATAATTTTATTGAAATCAAAAATTATATATTTCTTGGATAAAAAGACTTTAAAATATGCTGAATGTTAAATAATAAAATTAAAGTATTTTTTATTACAAAAAAAATCTTTGAAAAACTCTGATTGGCAATTAATGAAATTAAAGTATACGTATGAAATTTTTGTGAATTTCTAATTAGTAAAAATCAAAAAACATTTTCTATTCATATAAATAATAATTAAAATTTATTTTATTTACACAAAATAATTTTGAATTTTAAAATGAATTTAAAAATGTAAATTAAAAAGTATGAAAAATAAAATATAAGAATAAGCTTAAACATTTTAATTTTATTTTTTATATTTCATTTTTTAAAGACCCATAATTTAAATAGTTCATGCGCAAATAAATATTTCAAATGCAGAGAATTTAATACAAAATCGAATTTGACACATTTAGCAGCTCTCTCATCCATTAAATAGCTTATGCATATTGCACAAATGGAGCGATAAGCATCTATAATTATGACACTGTGAGCTACAGCTGCAGCCGCTTTTCATTTCCTTGCCATTACCACTGCGTAGACTTGTTGCCGCATGCCGCCTGCCGCTTTGCCACTTTACCACTTGCGTGGCCAATTGACATTTATGGGTTGTGCGAGCATGCAAGGCCGACGATAACACGCCTCACTAAGCGCTCTCGGAGAAAACTGAACTCGAGTTCAATATTGAAGCCCGCTGTAGATGCGATTCAATATGCTCAAGAGTCAAGTTCGTATAGGTACGATTATTTATTCATAACTGAAGTGCCGCTTAACCCGCCTTTCTCTCGCTCTCTCTCTATCTCCGTGTCCCCCTCTCTCGGCTGGGCTGTCAAGCATGCATTTTTGCATTAAATTGTCCTTGTTGAAAGGAAATCGCATACACTTAATGCACCAGCAGTAAAACCTATTTGCATGAGCAGACGACGGAGCTGCAGTTGGTAGGTTTTGAAAAGGATAAGCAGCTCGCATCTCATTGTTGTCAGCAGCTGCTGGAATGCATTTCGCCTGACAGTTGATAAACGACATGAGTACCGACTACCAAGTACTGAGTACTGCGTACTGAGTACTGAGTACCCAGTACCGAGTACTTGGTCGAGTTAGATTTGCACACATGCAAAACAGACAGACCAAAGGAAAAGTGAAAATCCTATAATAGATTTTCACATTCCTCAATTCGGGATTACCCCAAGTGCGGCTGTGACTGATGATTGTCTGACGTTTGTCCCATTTCCTGTTGTATTTTTCTATTCTTCTATTGGCTGCTGTTGTCTCTTTTTTATCGCGCACTTGTTGCGAAGCTTTCGCATAATTTATGATCTTTACTGTAATTGCCCTATTTTATGTCTGCACCCGGCAAAGATTTAACGACCCAGCAAACGCTTCAACATCCTCCTCTAGACGTTGTAGGCGTTGTCGTCTTCTTATCATGTGGCACATTACGTGGACCAAGGCTCTGCCACACGGCATGGGAATGACGGGGGACGCTGGTTGCGGCACTTAAGCCCTTTAAAATTTATGTCAAATGCATTTGTAAAATATGCCAAACGTACGAGTGGTAAAACCGATTTCTGCGCCATTTAAACTAACATAGTGCACAGTGGTGCAATGACTAATAAAAATAGAATTCAAAACAAATTTTTTTAAAAATTTTTTATATATATATTATTATTTTTGCATTATTTCTTTTTAAATTAAAAATTGTAACTGCTTCAAGTATTTTGATTATTTATAAAAATAATTTTAAAATTATGTAAATAAATATAAAATTAAATTATTAGTAACAAAGTTACAAAATAAACAGAATAAAATTGAATATATTTAAAATTAAATACATATTTTTTTATTTATACAGTATTATTATTTTTGCTTTTAAATTTTTGGTTTTAATTTTTTTTTGATTATTATTTATTTTTTAGTACAATATTAAATTATATATATTGATTGTATGACTTTTTTATGATTTTTTTTAGTATTTATATATTTGAGTAATCTGAGTTATTGTAATAAAAAATTTTAAAATAAATTTTCGACTCGGTTTCTTAAAGAAAATGACTTAGAATATTAATAAATATAAGATATTGCATATTTAGAATTTGAAAATATTTAATAAATATATTTTATAAACAATAATAGTGTACATACTAAAAATGTCAATTGCTTTCTTTTTTTTATCTTACTCAAATTTAATTGTAAACTCAAATTTTTTTAAACTCTTGATTGCCATTTTCATTATGCTTGGCCAATGTTCAAGAATGTTGTCGGACCGCCAATGTTGCTGCCAATGGAAAACGTTTTCCGCCATCGTTCGAGTAAAAACAAAAGTACGATTCAGCTAAAAAAAAGAAAGGAAAGGGCAGGGGCAAAGAAAAAGTGCGCAAGAACAAGAAAATCTTTGTGCATTTTCGTGCAGTTGGTTGTGGCAAATGTTCGTGCAAGGAAAATGTAATTTTTACTGCACGTTTGAGTTTGGGACCCATATACACATGTAAGCAGGCATGCATGCAGACGAGTATGTCTCCTTGGGTGTGCGTGTGTGTGTGCATACATATGCATATAAGTCGCAAATGCAACAAAATGGCGACAGGCGGCCACGTTCCTTGTCTCTTCAGTGTGTGTTGTCTTTATCAGCATCGTTCTCATCGTTGTGAGTTTTTGCTTGGCTTTTATAGAAAATACATTTTCACATTTTTGCCTGTTAGCAGTCGGAGGCAGCATGCCCTGTGACAAAATTCAAAATAAGGTATACAAGACACAACACTACCAAGCAACAATACAATACAATACAAAGTATATACAGAGTATATATACATAAATAAAAAAGATATACAAATAAATATCAATATTCATAGAAGGAGACAAACGTATTCACCATGACGGCTAATATTGATTTTAGGCTATTGCAGTTTGATTCTTACAACAGTTATATGACTTCCTTTATTAGAAATGAAGACTATCGCTACTTATCGAGCATGTCACCCATCAGGAAGCTGGTGCGGCTCGGCTATCGCAGCACTGCCAAGATCTACGATGAAGCTGAGTTCAATAAGCTGCGTGCCAAGATTCTGGAATTCATGAATCCAAAGGTCCTCTCGAGCGTACTCTATGGCAACCATTTCAAAGGCACAGATGCTGCTCTGAGTGCATTAATGCATCGTGAGGAACCCAATCTGTTGCATAAAATATCGGTAAGCTCGTACATAAAATATATGTCTTCATGTATATGTGAGTGTATATCACGGGCCTTGCCTTTGGCCAGACCATTATCTTTATGCAGGTACGTCAGCGTAGTGGCTTCGATGTATCAGGTTACATAGACTATGAGCAGAGTCTGCGCCATTGCACCTTTAGAAAGCCTGATTTTACCAATTGGCGAGCCGTTTTCGAGGGTCGGGAGTTGTTGAAGCCGAAACCAACCGATCTGAGCTACTACGACTGGCACAAAGGCATCGTTTGTATGACAGATACAGATAATTTTGAGTCGGTCGCCGGTAGAAACACATTAATATTCAAACATAAGGATGATCACAAATTGATTCCGGTCTGTGCGAAGCCCAGTCATTATGCTGAAAATGTTTCTCGCTCCATGATACATTCAGACTTATATGGTTATATAATACTATACGATCATATTATTCGTTAAAAATGTATATTTGTATAATTAAAACAAAAATATATTCAAATAATAAAATATAAGCATAACTACATTGCTGCTTTTACAGAGCAGCTAGCGGACTATCAAGGTCTATTTAAGCATTCTCTTTTTGTTTGCATCTTTTATCTTATGCAAATAATGCATGCTGCATGCTAAAGAAAAAATTTTCTTACCCTTAGCTTATGGCGGCTGCCTAGATAGGCAGGTGTGTGTAAACGAGTGTGCGTGTGTGTAACACACGTGATAGTGCTCGAAATTTGATCACGAAATGGCAAAAATGTTTTTGGGCATTAAAGTGCTGCCGTCGAAGACAGCGAGGCAGCAGGCTTTTCGGCAAAACCAAAGTTTCTGACTTAAATTTGATTTTTCCAAATGGAATATCTAAAAAAAAAACGAATATATATATATAAATCAATACGCGGCTCTGTGCAAATATGTTTGTGCGTGCATGCACAATATATATTGTGCAAATAAAATGGCACCAACAAGCACGCACCATATTGTATTTATGTAAATTTATTTCCGTTACATTTCCGCCATTCAATTGAAAATCGTCGTGTGATTTTCTTTCTTTACCCTTGCGCATATTTGCCCACGCCCACACCCACGCTGCCTCAACAAACAAAAAAGAGTCGGCCGAAAAATCACAGCCGACTGTAAAACATTCGAGAGGAGGCAAAGTGGTGAAGAAACTGTGGAGAGAAGTCTTGTGCAAAAAACTACAAATATGCAGCATTCATTTATAATATATTCGTTTGGCTCGTTGGGCCCGCTACGAAGGCAATGCCGTGAGGCTGTTCGGTCCGCATGTAAATTGTGGCAAGTCCAGCCGAATGTTCTCCAATGTTTCCCAACTGTAACTGCGAATTATTGTTTCAATTTATGAAACTGCACTACAGATATAAACGAAAAATAATTCAGCATTGTTCGCATGCATAAAGTTAAAGCGAAGAGCGAATTTATGTTAAAATTTAATTGAAGAAAATAAATTAAATCTAAGCTAAATATTTTGAATTTAGCGAAAAGAAAATATAGAACTTAATTTCAAGCGCCTCATTATTTAGATCACTAATTTATTTATGCGATAAAATATATACTCATTGACGCTTCTTAAGTCTCTAATATAAACTCATTTTTAAAATGTCAACTTTTTAAATAAGTAATATTTAATTGGAAGGAACGTCAATGTTTTGTGTATTAAAAAAATAAGTTAGTTCAAAACGTACCAGGTTATAAATTTTAATATAAACAACTCGCAAAAGTAAAATAATTTTTAAAAATAAATAAAATTTTGCTGAAAAAATAAATTTTTATGAAAAAAAATTAAAAAACGATTCTAAAATTAATCAATTTGATTAGATTCTTTGATTACATTTAAAAAGCAAAATAAAGAAAAATATTTTGATTTACAATTATTTAATAAAAACATTCATTCTTAAAAATAAAGTATTTTCTTTATTTTAGTCCAAAAAATATGAAGAATAGACAAGGATGAAAACTATGCTGAGCTTAAAAGTTGTTTCGACTTCGACCAATTCATCTAAGCTACTAGAAAAATGCTTGCCAGATATAATCATAAAATTCTATTAGATTTAGCTTAGAGTTTAGAAAGAGTATAGAAGCAGATCAAGTTTCAACAGAAAGTTAATTTATTTTCTACTAAAATATATAACTAAAGTGCAGCTAAGAATCGTATCAGTATTATATTAATATTTATATTAATATTTTTAAGTGTAGGCTTTAAGAGTAAACTAAAAATCATTTTTAAATTCAACAATATTTCAACTTTAAAGTTTAATATTAAATGTAATTGCGCAACTTTAACTATTTTCTAGTTATCTCGTTCCAAAGATAAATTATTTTTCATGATTTACACAATTCAAAGGTTTTTAGCAACCGAAATAAACAATTGATACAGCTTTCTATTACTCTATATAGGCCTAAATTTGTAAATTACCAAATGCTGTATAAATATGAAAATTGGGTCATTATTGAGAGCTGTACGGAGGTAAAATGAAATTTCTATTGAAATTGTATGCAGCTTTCTTTGCTTATATAAAAAGGAGTGGGCGGATCGGGGCGGTGCTGCGATATGTTTGCCGAGTCTATCTAAACGTATTCAATTCATTTGCCTTATTGTCATATCTGAATTGTTTAGCTCGAGCTGCTTTGTTGTTGCTCAAAAAGACAAACATTGACGAGAGCTTATTGTTTCTCGAATAGATGCATACAAAGGCACTCACACACACCCGCACACACACACACCTCCACACACAGTCGCCCGTTTCTTGTCTATTCATCAGAGCAAAATGAGCGATAAGAGCATACGTGTAGCTGATGGATAGGAAATTACAAAATTTCTCGAATGCACATTGTGCGCTTAATTAAGCGTCCTTGTCCCTGGCGCAGGCTCAGGCACAGGCGCAGGCACTGTCACAAGTAACGCATAAGCGAGTCACGAGTAACGTATAGCGAAGTCTCATTATTATTGTGATTATTTTTGGCAGCGACACCGAATACTGAATAAATGCCACACATGCAGTTCGCCGGCTCGACTGGGGCAATAACAATAGCAAATGCTCATCAATGCGGTTGGCTGCCCATCCAAAATGTGCACATGGCGGCATTGGTTGTGTTGATGTTTTCCCAGCTGCCTGCTCAGCACATGGATTTAATTTCCTGCCCCATCCGAGATGCCTACAAACTATTTGAGGTTTAATGCGTATGCCATTTAGTAGGGTAGGTAGCACTCTCGGCGTTACACTACAAAAACTTTTGTGTTGATAAACTTGGCCAAGATGCTGTGCGCTGCACCAAGTGTTGCCTAATAATCCAAAAATTGCTGCAACTTGGCGGCCACAAAAAGTTGCGGCCCAACTGCGTTTACACACTGGCTAAGAAGTTTTGCTCGAGTGTAGTCGGCATAAGTTGAGACAACGCTGACAGAACGGGCGCGCAGGCAGGCAGGCAGAGCACAAGAGATTTTCATCCAGCAGGCCAGAAACATTGGCACATTCATCATTTTTGTAGCCAGCAGCAGCAGCATCTGGCTGCTGCAGGCAGCCGCGGCAAGTTCTTGTCACATGTCACGTCGCCCGCCTCAGTTGTTGGCCAGAGCAAGAGCCCAGCTTCAACTGTAGCTGACGAGTAGCAGGCCTCTGGCATTTGCGCCACTGGCATTTTTCGCATGCTGTTGCAAAACTTCGCTTCGCAATCCAAAGAATTTTTGGCATGCACTGTATTAAACCGATGCTTTAAACTTCCATCCATTTCAGCTGCAATGTGGCAAGTGCTTAAACACATGTAGCTAACTGTAAACTTGGCTAGCAAAAAAGATGAGGCAATAGTTCATAGATACAACCGTAAGGAGCTTAAAGGTATTTGACAGAGCTGGCTGAAATTAATTAAATATATAGTGAGAGGTTTTATATAGGTCTCCATTTGTACTGACTACAAATGCGGATTTCTGCATAAAGACATAAAATTTCATGAATTGCTTTGATTTTAGAACTTCAATATAGGTTTTTATATAGGTTTTCTTATTTGCTGCTCACGTCGCATTTTATTTCTATGTGCTCTTAATATCCTCTTATATGATGTTGGATCGCATTAAATTATTCAAAAATTATAGTGTAAATGTTTATTTATAAAAAATATATTAAACATTGACTTCTTATTTTCAGAAAAATATTCTGTGTTTCTCTGATATATCAAGAATATATTTAAAATGACTTTTTAATATAATATGGTTTTTTCAAATTACAAATTAATTTACAAATTGACTGCCTGCAAATGTTATTCTTTCACTTTTACAAGCTAGATTATAACAAATAAAATATTTGTTGTGAATGGGTTTATCACTTCAAAAATAATTCGTAATTATATACTGAATAAACTAAATTTTTTTGTTTTTTTTTTTAAATCTCTATATTGAATTGAATATTTTTCCAATTCTTTTATTATATATACTTCAGATTCGATCTTTTTAAATAAGTTTTTGTTTTCATATATTCTCTGCATTTCCCTATCTATTATTGCAAATAATTTTTGAAAGTTCTATATCTAAAAAGTTCTCCTAAAATATATGCTTAGTTATATATATTATTGTACTATTGTCTAGTTCTATATCTTCTTCTGATTTTAATAGCTTTAAATTATAATAAATATTTTTTATAATATGGCATAAAACGAAATATAATTTAAATATTTTACTCACGTAATATAATTCGATATCTCTTAAAATATTTTATATAAAAAAATTGTTTAACCATTTTTAATTTTTGAATATTTAAAACAAAGACTTATACATGATTTGTCTATATATTTTAACCAATCATTTTAGAAATATCTTTATTAAATATAATAATAATAAATTAAACAAACTCAATCAATATTCAGGCTTTAAATTTATGATAGAGTTGTGGCATTTTTTTGTGTTTTACCCCCACAGAAAACATCAAAGAAAATATATAGTTTTTAGTGAAAATTTGTATTTGGTTTTGGATTGTTTTTGAAAGGAAAATTAAATAAGTATAACACATAAATCAGTTCAATGTGTGCGCGTGTGTTGGTGTGTGTGTGTGTATTGTGTTGGCCTAAGTACATCGGTGTGTCCGTATCGGATTGAGTGTGTGTAGCATGGATGGCTTAACCCCTCAGGGGCTTGCCACTGCGCCTTCTGATGGTGCGACGGACGCCACTGCGATTTTTGCGACCACCACGACGACGACGGTTGCTCCTGTTGCGACGGTTGCCACGACGCCTGCGGACGACGCGCCTGGCACGGCCATCTTCGTTGCTGGGCCGAGCAACCGTTTTCTTTGACCCATTATCGATGGCGGTGTTGCGATGCTCGTTGGATTGAACTGCAACCTGGCCAGCCTCTTCACGACCCTCCTGATCGCCCTCTTCATCGATTTGGCCTTCTTCGACTTCTTCGTTGTCCGCGTCAACTGGCTGGATCTCGTCCGCCTGTTCGATGGGCGTGCGTACCAGGCCGTTGCGTCGCTGTGCAGCTGCCTCGGTGGTTGCCACCAGGCAGCAGAGGGCTGCCAGGGCAAAGATCAATGCGTACTTGTTTGACATGCTTATGGTTGAACACCGGATATGTTTGTGATGCCTCTGTTGCACCATCATCTGCGTTTTATAGCGTGTTTCATGTTTGCCCTAACCCATCTGCCGCCAAACTGTACAAATGTTGGGCCACTGCAAGTGACGTTCTGCCAGCTGTATTTGTTGCCGGTCGAGAAACTAGTTGGCTATTAATTTGATCTTTTGTTTGCTGTTTGCCTCCACAGCTGCCAGATACTTATATTCTTGGCTTTGCGCTGCTTTGGCCTCACTCCCTAGCTCATGCCATGCCACGCCATGCCATGCCATGCTACTAGATAATTGGTTTCCCTTGGCATCAGCTCCATTACAATCCAAACACGCTAACCCCCTTGGCCAGCGGGAAATATCATTTAAAAAAATGTTACGTAAATAATCGAATTGTGCACAAAAGCGTTTTTAGTTGCACTTTTCTTTACTTCCCTTTTTATTTATTTTATTTTATTTTTTCAGTCTGACTCAAGCTTCTTTTAAGCGGTTTTCATTCCTTTGGCCATGGGACGTACATAAGGTTTTAAGTTTCCTGTTTGTCCTTTGGCCGTTGCGAACTTACCAGGTTTCTATTAAAGCATTTGAGCAAAGTAGAGTGCATAATATAGATTAGATAGTGGAATAGAATGATTTAAAATAAATTATAAATAATTTATACAAAGCTTTTTATATGTTATATAGATATTAGGTTTATATATATAAGATTTCAGCAATTATAATTAGTTTTTAAGTGTGTCAATTTAAAATTTATCAGTGCAATAAATTTTTTGAAATACATTTCTTACAAATTTTTTTGTTTTCATTAATTATTTATAAATGAAAAATAATGTATATAAAATTATAAAATTTACTTTTTTAATTCAGAAAATATTTTTAAATAAGAATAATAACTTATAAATATTTAACCTAATTGTAAATATTATATAATACTTTAAAGTTACTTATGTATATATATCGAAACCTAAACTAAAATTAAAAGAAAGTACTTCATAGTTTATTCTGTAAAATTAAATTTTATTTATTGGCTTCACAACCCAAAAACTTCTGTTTAGCCGTAAATTTAGTAATAAATAATAATAAATTTAGTAATAGTAAATTTTTTTTGATAGTACAAAATCTACCTTAATCCAATAAAATTGCTCCACGTTTGCTTATGATTGCTTACTAATATTTGTTACATCTAGAAACCAGCTTTAAATTGTCTGCAGCTTATAAAAGGAAAGTAATTTATGTAGCAAGAAAACCGTTTTTCATTTTTGTTTTTTTTTGTTTTGTTTGCTTATCCGTTTTGCTGGCGATGCTTTGTGTGCCTTGCACAGATCGGCATCAGCGTCTATTAAAAACTGCAGCGCAAACAGCTTGCAGCGATTTACAAATAATGAATTACAAATTGGCGGCAGGAGCGGCGGGATATGGTAGATATGTACGGGAGCACTGGCCCACAGCGAATGTTGAAAGTGCACTCGAAAAACTGAAATTTGTTTTTTTTTGTATTTTGTATTTTTGGCTCGTTGCCAGCAATCAAACATATTTATTGCGCTTAAGCGCGTTGCCAATAATTTCTGCTTCGGCAGCTGTGAGGTGATGCAAGGAGGAGCCGTTGTGGCACGTGCAGCAGGCGGAAATCACGTGGCTGGCATTTGTTGAAATGATTTAGGGCTGTTTATTATTTAGCCAAAGCAGCTGCCAGATAGTTTTTCTTCTCTTTTCCTTTTTAAGTCAGCTATAGGAGTTTTCCCTTTCGTTTTTTATAAACTTCTTTGAGTCACTTCCCAAGCTGGCAGCCGTCCCTTATTACTGTCTGCCAATTTGTCAAGCCAGGGTTATTTAATATGCTGCTACTATGATTTTTCGCCCAGCTCGATTCTTTGAGTGCAAAAACTAATTAAAAAATTTCCTAATTAAATTTATCGACAACAAAAGAAGTTCGCATGCGGCTTCTATTTCTGGCCAAGCTTCTTTCAGGCAACAAAAACTTCAAATAGCCAAAACGAAGCAAAAAATGTATAAAATTTAATTGCAAATATTTATGTAATAACTTTAAATATAGTTGATTTGAGTTTATTGTATATTTCTTGAATTATTTATTATATTTTTTAAAATATAATTCAATATAAATTTTATAAGAATATTTCTTAATTATATTTTTTATAAAAATTGCACACATTAATATTTTTGGGAAATTAAAAAATTATTTTTAAAAAATAAGTCTTCTAAAAATTAAAAAAAAATTTATTATACAGATTTTTATTGAATAAAATTATTATAATATAATAATATTATAATGTAAGAATTAAATATATTCGTACAAAGCTAATCGAAGTAAGCTGTAATTCGAAGAGTCGTTTTAAGTGTGAGTACTAAAAGTCTTTATACAGCACATCCCAGTAACTACGTTTACAAAATTCACATACATATTTTCAATATATATATTTATATACATATAGTTACTTATATTATATAAGTTGAGATATTTAAATACAACTATTAAACAGCATGTCTACTGAGAACGTACAAAGGGGCGAGAGTAATGATGACACGCCACAGGCACACCCCAGCATATCCCTGCTTGCTCCGTCCGAAATGCCGGATCGAAGCATAAGCTTATCAAGCTATTGCGATACGGATGATGAGATGACAAATGTACCCAATGCGTGCGGCACCATCGAGGGCATTTCGAATGAGATCGAAGCCTTTCGGTGCATTGTGTGTAAAACGCTGCCATTTACGACGCTCTATCAGTGTCAATACGAGCACATTCTCTGTGCCGGGTGCTACCAGATGCGTGTGCTGGACAAGATGCTGGACACACAGCTGGGCACCTGTCCAGAGTGCAGTGTGCGCATCTATCGGCATGAGCCCTACCGCAACCAAGAGGGCGAACGTCAACTGGCTGAGCTACAGGTCGCCTGTGAGGATTGTGGACTGAATGTGCAGCGCTGCTACCTGCGCGATCATTGCCAGACGGACTGCCCCCTGCGGCTGGTGACGTGCAAGTATCGGCGCATTGGCTGCAAGTGGAAAGGGGTGCTGGGCGTAGCGGTGACGGAACACGAGAAGAACTGTCAGTATCAGGACAAACGTGGACTGCAACTGCTGGATGAGCTGAATCAGCTGCAAGCGGCACGCGATGCCAAACAGTGTCTGCTGGGCAAAATAATGAAGTTGTTGCAATTGCCTCATATTACGGTGAGACTGCTGCAGTTATTGCCACAAGTGGAGGGATTTCCGCGTAACAATTTCAAGATCTGCAGCATCTTTGAGGCGTTTAGCCAGAGCTGGTCCATCCAGCTCAAATGGCAGACGCCTGACGATGTGGAGCAGCCAGCCGATCAGCAGAACTGCAATTGCAGTTTACTCTTTCAGCTGTGCCTCGAGTCGCCGGACGGCTGTCGCGGTTCACTGGGACTCACCTACACCCTGGTCAGCGGCACCTACTCGGAGGTGCGCTTCCAGCCGAATCTATGCGAAAAGTGCGACTTCACACGGGAGAATGTCTACGGTCCGTTGACTTTGCTCTACAAGAATTCGTGGCTGAATTGCGCAAAGCTGCTGAACGATCGTGGCTTTTATGGTCGCCTACTTATGGCTCGTATATAGCTATGGATATATACACATATATATTCCTATATATATGCAAGAGAAAATTTTATTTATTTTGATATTGTCTTTATTTTTATGTGTCCTTACGAGAGTAAAAGACTGGATAAGTTCCAAATATGATTTTCTATGAATATTTTAATCGCATTTTTGAAATACTTTTCTATATTTAATAAATGCATATCAAATAGGTGTCAGCAACCGACTTTTGAAGCAATTTAGGTCGAAATTATTTGAAGTTTTCGGTTATGTAAAATTTGTTTGAAGTGAAGAGACTTATTCGGTTGTATATAAGGAAAGCAGAGATGAAAAAATGCTAAGTGCTGTAAAAATTTATAAAATTTAATTGCAATAAAATTTAATTGCAAATATTTATGTAATCATTTTAAATATAGTTGATTTGAGTTTATTGTATATTTCTTCAATTATTTATTATATTTTTTAAAATATAATAATATTAATTTTAATATTTATCTTTGAGATTTTATTTTATTTCAAGTCGTATTTATTTTTCACTTGTAAGTTTTTTATATTTATTACATATTTAAGTAAGAAAATATTTTAATTGTTTCTGTTCCTATTCCTATTCCTATCTATTCCTCTTCCCTCTACTTTTCCTCTTTCTGTTCCTGGTCCACATCCTGCTCATGCTCCTCATCCTACTACTGTTCCTGCTGCTCTTCATGCATAAAGAAATATTTTTAAGTTTCCAGAAGTTAAAGTTTAATTAAATGAACTTAGCTTTTCATAATTAATAAAAATGTTATAAATTAATTTTTAAGATTTAATTATTTAAATATTTAATTACCAGAATAATTCAATTGAATTTAATGCATATACTTTTCTAACACTATTCTATATAATCCAATACATAGGCCGCTTTGTAATCTCTTTTTTATTAAAACAAATTCTTTCTCTTTGCTCGATATGGTTATGTAGTTTATTTTCTTATAAGCTACCTTATACTATAGATGAAGTACTACACACTGTATTTGTATGTCTATGTAAAAATGGTTATAGCTATATATTATTAGGTGGCCTTCCTAATGATATGATCATATAAAACCATCATTCCGTACATTGGCGACGCTATGGCTGTGCGCTTCACATTTTCTCTGAAGAGGCCATCCGAACTTATCAACGGAATGTATTTGTGATCGCCCTTGTATTTGAATAGCAAGGCAATGCCAACATGCATGACGTCATAGTTGTTGGTGTTATTGTAGTGAATTTTGCCGCTGTGCCAATCATAGTAGCTCAAGTCGGTGTGTTTCGGCCTCAACAGGATGCGGCCCTCGAATATGGCCTGCCAATTGGTGCAGCCGAGCAGATGAAGGCTGCTTGCCCGCAAGCTATCCTCGTAGTCTATATAGCCGGATATATCGAAGCCACTGCGCCGTCGTTGCTGCACAAATATAATGGTCTGGCAAATATAATCAAGATTGTATCAGTTTATTATGCTAATAATTTACCGATTTTATTTACCGATAATTTCTTCTGCATGTTGCGCTCTTCTCGCGACGCCAGAGCACATAAAGCCGGATCATTACCTTTCATAAAACTACTAAACAACAAGCCATGATGCGATACTGGATTCATTTGCTCGAGAAGTTTTTCTTTGATCTCGTAAAATTGATTTTCCTCGTATATGGTGACATTCGTGTGATAGCCTAGCTTAACCACCTGATTCACAACTTTAGCGTTCCTCAAATACTTATACGCATCAGTCTTTGTATTTGATTTCAGATAGTCCTGGTAGGTATCGAAAGACAACAGTCTATAATCACCGATGGTGTGCGACATTTTCTTTTTTTTTTTTATCTTTTTAAGCTGTAATTGTTTTATGTTATTTTTGGTTTTTATATTGTTTTTTTTTTTTTTTTTTGTGTTTGTTTTTGTTTATGTAGTAGTTAGTGTGTAACTGAAATTGATTAGTTTGATTGGGCCAAAGTTAAGCGTAGCATACTATGTACAAAATTTAAAATAATAAAAACAACTTTTAATAATTGTTAATTTGTAATACAAATATTTATTTATTATTAATTAATTTTTGATTTTGTTGTTGAGATAGGTATAAATGCTTTATGCACTTGCCACTTTGACCGGTGTATCGGACTTCCGTTTTCTTGCGCTGCCAGCTACCCGGGAATCAGATGGTATCACGCATTAACCTTAAGAGTCCACTTTTTCCTTCGCAAAAACTTGTCGGCGAAGTCACAGGCTCTGTTAAAAGCCTCTTGGCAGTGGCACATTCGCTCCAACAATTTCTGCCGGATCTGTTTATTCTTTTGCGCCTGGTTTCAGCAGTTGTCACCATCTGATGTAGCTTCTTTCTATATATAAATATAATATATATATATATAATTAAAAATTAATTTCGATTTGAAGTTATATTTATTTTTATGTTCATTTTATTTTTATTAATATATTTTTTTGTTTATCATAATTAAATATTATTTTTATAAATTATTTAATATATTTAGCTTAATTGTTTTTTCCTAATTTTGTATATTTTGGATTTAGGAAAGGAGACATCTCAAGTCCTATAGTAAGTCCCATACGACAGCCCAAGCGCACTGCTACGAGTACATAAAAGAATCGTAGAATGATTGAAATATTAGCTCTGGAGGTGAGGGTGTCTCATAGTCGCGAGAGTGAGGGTATCCTCTAGTCGAACAGTTTCGACTTGTGCACTTCAGTTGCTTCTCATTTCCTTGATATCCAATCAATCCAAATTATGGAGATATAAATCGTGCGAAAATGTCATATAAATGAAGATTTTCTCTTGAATTAAGCCTAAGTTGCTTTTCGTACAATATGATCATACAGTATAACACAACCGTATATGGGCGAGGTATAGTATGTGCGTTTCACATTATCTTTGTACAAGTTATCTGCCGTCGTAACGGGAATAAATTTGTGATCGCCTTTGTGCATGAACATCAGCGAGCCACTTGAATGTATGATACAATAGTTTCTGCTATTATTAAAGGAAATTTTACCGCTATGCCAGTCATAGAAACTTAAATGATCCTGAGTGGGTCGCAGCATAGAGCGACCCTCAAATATTGCCCTCCAATTGATAGCGCCAAGCTTATGCTGAGCACAGGCGCTCAAGCTATCCTCATAGTCGATATAGCCCGATATATCGAAACCGCTGCGCTGTCGCAATTGCAGTAATATAATAGTCTAGCATACAGAGAACATATAGAAGAGGAAACATAATCAGATTAATTCTAAAATAGATTTTAGCTTACCGATAACTTCTTCTGTATATTGGGAGCCTCTCGATGGGCCAAAGCAACTATTGCCGGATCCGTGCTCTTCAGATAAGTACTGAACAAATTTGTTGTTTCATGCTTTGGATTAAGCAACATAAGTAGATTCCTGCGTAACTCATAAAATTCATCTTCTTCATATATAATTGTATTTGTGCGATACCCGAGCTTAATCACCGCATTGGCTACAGCTTTACTGTTCAAATATCGATATTCATCGATCTTGGTAAACGACAGAAGATAATCAGCATAGTTATTGAATTTCAGCACATTGAAATCGCCGAGGAGAGCCATTGTCTAACCTAATACTTATTTAAATATAACTTGTGTCTGTATGTATCTTTATGTTTGTCCATGTATCTTTATGTATTTGTATGTATCTATATGTTGTAGTTTTTTTTTTTGTTTTAGGTATTAATGATTGTGTTTTTATGTTGTGTTTGTTGTTTAGTCTATTTATGTTTTTGTTCGACTGCTAATGTCTCTCTGAGTTTCAAGAGTTTTACAGATATTGAACAAAGCTACGCCTACTTAAAACAGCTATTCGACGAAGCTTTCAATTTGTTAATATTGCTATTATAATTTAACATTTTGTTTATTAAATTGAAAATTGAAATCTGTATAACAGTTATTCTGATGTTATAAAATTGCATTCTAATGGACGAAATTATTCTCCATGGGTAATTTTGATTTTAAATTACAATATATTTTATGATTTTAGCAAACTAGAATATTTTTTTATTTTAAGTTTATTTATTTATTAATATTTTTATAATACTTAATAATTAAAAAAAAATACAATTATGTTCTATGAAAATATTGTTTAATAAATCGAATTTGAATTATTCAAAAGGATTTGTATACAGCTGTTATACAACTGTTAAGCAACTGTTAATTAACTTTTATATGACTGTAATATAACTCTTATATAACGGTTATACAATTGTTGAATAACTTCTCTACAACTGTTATACAGCTGAATACAATTGTTCTCTGATCATTTGAAGTCACAACTTTATTTCACAGTAGGTTTTATACATTTTAAAGCTGAGCAGTCACACATCATTATGCTGGCGGCTAGAGCACAGTGCCTGCCTATAAGTAAGTCAACACCCTGTACAAATGATGCTCGCTTTTGCCTGGCAGCATAAATTACGCGCATAAAATGAACATTAGATTCATATTTTAATGTGCACACAGGCACACACACACACACATACACATATGTAGACTCATATGCCATAAACAAAAGCAGGTTAACTGTAGCCCAACTGCCGGTAAGGCAATAGCTACAAAAACAACACACAGAAAGAAAGGTTATGCCAAATAACCTGCAGCTATTACAAACACAAACAGTCACCCACACACACACAGAGATCTGGCTGGAGCGTGTGTACTTATTTCCATTACAAATGAGCTTATTATGCGCCCGAGTCAGAAAGTCATTGCGACTTAAAAGGATTTGCATGTGATTAGTAGAACGAAATGTAAACAAAATTCTTACGCCAAAAGACAAAAACCTACGAAAAATATAGAATTTTTCAATTTTGTAATTTTGTAATGCGCCAAGCAAATGCACTAACTTTGGCGTTATTTATACAGGTATTCGAATATAAGTTTATATTTATAAATTTATTAAATATAAATAAAGCAATAAACAATAAAAATATATATATCTTATAATTTGTATATCTTTTTTTTTTTAATATTTATGTATATTATTTTAATATATTTTTAAAGATATTTATTTTTTTACATGTTACAAAATCATATATATTTTTAAGATAGCCTCTCATAGTTAATTCCTATCCAGTGACGATTTGTAAGTACTTGAAAAGTTGAGCACACTTTGTATATTTGTATGTTTGCGTGTGTGTATTATTGTGTGCTTGTAGGTACTTGATATTTGTGTTGGCAATGCGTATTTGGCAAATTGCCTTTTGGCAAGGGGACGCATTAAAACAATGAACACATCATAATCATAATTTTTGTAGCCTAATTTTTGGGGCTAAACGTATACGTTAAAATACGGAGAGAAAGAAATTGTGTGTGTGAATGTGTGCAGACAGATTATTTAAGCCCAATGCATATGGCTTGAATTAAACTGAGTACTCGTTTGGCCTCGACTTTGGCTTAACCTGGCAATTGCAAATCGAAATTCTTAAACTCAAACACTCAATTCAACTCAACTCGATTCTGATAGACAGGCAGACAGACCTAAAAGTTGACGTAGACTTTGAGTGGCGCCTTGCGCTTCAATTATCCTGCATAATGGAGATTTCTTTTGCATAAGCCCTGAATATTTGCGCACAAAGGCGTCTCGACGCAAATATAAAAGCGTCTTTGCATTTCAGCCAGGACAGGCAACGACATCTAATTGAAGTTAAGTCAAAAGTGTTGACGATAGACAGGTGAAAAAGATAAAGCAAGCCAAATATTCAATTTTCAGGCACCACTCGATTTGCTCAGCCCAAGCTAAAGATAAAATATTACAATATACAAATGTTTAAGCTTTAAGAAATATATTAATTTTGTGTTAATATATTTTAGTTTACAAATTCAAAATAATATATATATATTGGGTAAATATCAATATTTATATAATTATTTTTAAATAATTTTACTGCTCTAAGATACTTAACTTATCCAAAAAATAATAATATAATAAATATTTTTTTATAAAAGTATAGTTGAATATATATGAATATATTTTTAAAAGTTTTAATGATTAAATAAAAAAAATATATGTTTATATATATAAAAAGTATTTAATAAAATAAATGAATATTTTTAATCTTCAATTATCTTCTTATATAATTTGAATGCATTTTTTTCTATTAATTTTGAATAATAAAATAGATTAATAATAATACTATCGCAATTTGTACATACGTCATTTATTATGTTATAAATAAAAATATGTATATATATATATATATGAGTTATCCGCAAACTTTAGCTAAACTACTATACAAATACTTAGAGTTATGTAAGAGTTTTTTATTCTACTTATAATGATGTCAACTGTGCGATGTCATATAACATCAATGACTTGCTTTATAGAGACACCCAAACACACACACCCAAACACGCCCCATACACATATGCTTCAAGTGAGCATTCGCTCAACCTTTTTGGGCAGACATCCATGAAAAAGCAAACAAGCCAAAAGCGAAAGACCAAATAAAAATATATATAAAAAAATATATAAAAAAAACTCAGACAGCTCATGAATGCAGCCCATTGAATTGGCAGTTGGCACAAAAGACTAGACTCCCAAGTTTAGGCAAGTTTAAAAGCTGAATAAGTAAATATGTGTGTATATAGGAAAAATAAAATAAAATATTCATCAGTAAAAATTGCTACCGAAGTTTATATGCGCTTATTAAAAACTGAAGAATTAAATCCTAATAAAAACTTTAAATAAGGCTACAAAATATAAATAGGTTATACTCAAGGTTATACTTATTTAATATTTAAAATATATTTTGGATACATTTTACTTAAAAAAGCTTTCAATATATTATTAATTTTCCTTTAACATTAAAAATTAAGAATTAATAACTTATGTTATAAAATAAATAATTTTAAATAAGAAATTAAAATATTTTTAATAATTTAATTAATTTTAATTAAATAATATATAATATAATTAATAAAATCGATAATTTGCATATTATTTATTTTTTTTGTTTTAATATATAATATTATTATTTATTTATTCGTATATTTCAAATTTTTTAACTACAGGTTTTTTAATTTAAAAAAAATATATTGTTTTTTTTTTAAATATTACCAAGTAGTAAAGCTCAAATACTTTCTGAATAGTGTATATAAATTGCGAAAATAAATAAATCGCAGCGTAAATAAAGGTGAAAAGGCAATATATTTGAGTTGAGGAAAATAAGAAGAAACTGAAAGAGCGATTGGGGCCAACGGTGACGTCAAAAAATGTGAATTTTAGCTCAGTGAGCATTCGTATTGAGTCATCTTTGAGGCGCTTGCCACAATTTCCAAAACGAAAGAGCACAATTTAAGCCTAAGACAGATTTCAACTTCAAAGGCTGGCGTCACTTAAATTAAGGATGTGTGCCACGTGGCTAAGAGCCGACGGCTATTAGGCACAACACAGGAGACTAAACTGTGCATAAAACTCAATCAAGTCGAGACAGGCAACAACACAACAATTACACACACGCACACACACACACATACAGGCACACAGGCACATCAATACCCTTTACATAGCTCAACGCTCCGACATTGTCCCTGCAGGCATGTCAGGCTCTAATGCCAACTCTGACACGCTTCGTATTCCCGTAGCTCAGGCGCTTCGCTTATAAAATAGAAATCAGCGTGCAAGGAGAACAGCGAAACAAAAAGGATATTCCTTGCCTTCAAGCCGAAAATTCCACTGTTTTGGCAACACAAAGAAGGAGACCCAACAAAATTGTATTAACCCGAAGTATCGTGTGTTCTGTTGCATCTTTGGCCCTTTTGCTGCTTGGGGCCTCAGTGACGCCTAAACAAAAACAACAACAAAACATAAGAAAAAACTAAAATACACAGAAAATAAAAGACAGGCAAAACAGGGCAAAACAAGTCAAATAACTTAAGTAAATGTGCGAAAGGCCTCAAGAGCTAAACTCAAGGGTCTGCAGCTCATGTACTCCTCCCGAAATAAAATATTTTCAATGTTGCTTTAGTTCATGTAGTTCATCAGCTAACAAATTGAAGTAGATCTGTGAATGTTTTTTTATATAAAGAAAACCATTCTTTAATTTGGTTTATTATTGAACATTTTTAAAATATAAATTGAAATTTTATACAAAAATGGTAGTTATTAAATGAGCTTAGTCCAAGCATTATTTGTTTGAAGTGTCAACGATTTTGTTTGTATATTCTGCTTGGAGATTACTGAACTGGAATTGACAGACTTCAAATTGTACGCATAGATGCCATTATATACATCGTTATCTTAATGGGTTGTTGCAAATTTTATCTCTGCTTGCTTTAAGCTACAATAACTTTTGATTGTGAGCTATGCTTTCAATTGAGAACCCAATAGAGAAGTCTGTCAGTCCAGCTTTATCTCCAATTACTTATCTTAAGATTCAATTGTTTTCTGTAGATTTGCTATACTCTCAACTATATTAATTTGTTAGCTTTTAAGCCACAAATTTGATAAATCAAAAATTGTATTTATTTTAAAAAATGTTTGGCCAGTAAGAAATCTAATAACCTTAGGTGGTTATTTTAGATTTAAGACCAAGCCAAAGACTCCGGTTGCTTAATTAAAAATGGCTGAAATACATTCTCATATGAATTCTCTGATTGCCTCACTGTTGTTTGAGCTAAGAAATCGTTTTAAAGATGGCAAATGTCTGTGGAGAAACCGAAAGCAATTACACAGTCTTGTTTGGTTGCGACCAACAACAAAGAGGAGCGAGCAATGAGCAAAACATGTCCATGTCCGGTGCAATAAACATTCATTACGTATGGCCGCCTGCCACAAACAGAGCCAGCCGGCCAACAACATATTCCACACAACGAGGATGCTTTAGTTTTTATGGCACAGCTGCCGCTTGGCAGCAGACAGCTAGAAAATCAGAGCAATGTACACACTCAAATACACACACACACACACGCACAAGGAACACATCTTAGGAGTCATGTAAGAAGGAGTCGCTGTGGGAATGTTGCTGAAATCGTCAGCCGTCCGTTACGTTCCGGAATTGAACAATAAAATAAATGATATTTGCTCAAGTGGCCGGGCTTCGGTTTTAAATTCAATAAAATTTTATGAAAATGCTGCGATTAAGTTGTGTATACAACTTGCAGCTGCTTGCCGCATGTGTGTGCCCAAAAAAAAAAACAAGAAAAAAGGGTCAAGGCGTTTGCCATATTGACTTTTATGACAACGGTCCGACTGGGCGTCAAATGAAAAACTATATAATCAGCGTTAAAAATGCAACAGCTGCTGCAACAATCCAGGCAAGACGGTAAGAAAAAAAGCAAAAATAAATAAAAAACATATTTCAATCCCAGCCACGTCACGATATCGAAACGTGACAACGGTTTATGTTCAAGCTACACATATATATATATAAAAATATATAAGTTAACACATAACATTTAATATAGGGTATTTCATAAGTTTATAACCAACCCTCGCTATCGCGTGTTTCGTAAGTTAAGAAACAGCCCTCGCAATTGCGACACTGCATACTTTGTATCAGCGCGCTATAACTGCAATGGTCAGCGGCGGTAACCAGATACTTTTGTTTACTGCAAGAGTTTCCGTTATTGCCTAAGATTGCTGAGTCGGCTTGCCGACCATGACATTGTGGTGTGATGCGAGTTTTGGCTTAGCTTAAGTGAAATATTCTATGTAGCTAAAAATCAGTTTTGCATTGAAGTTTGAAGAATAAACCCGCACTACTCCGGCACACCGCCGTAATCAAATTGTTATATTTCTGATCATTGCTGAGCCACAAGGCCAGTTAATAGAAAAGGGGGTGAAGTCAAACCCTCCAACATAATCATCATAAGAAGATTATAATTACCCGATCAACGCTGGACCTGCCACCGACGCCTAGCTCATAGCTGGACCAGCAACTTATTGATTAAGACTATAAATACCCGATCAACGCTGGACCTGCCACCGACGCCTAGTTCATCGCTGGACCAGCAACATATTAATTGGCGCCCAACGTAAAAAAAAAAAAAAAAAAAAAAAAAAAAAAAATTTTTTTTTTTTTTTTTGGAATTTAAATCATGTAAGTGGATACTCCAGCCAACATTTTTTTTTCAAACACAAAATTTCTTAAATTTACTTTATAAAAAATTTGTTAGTACTAGTGAGTATTTCGTATTGCAACAGATTAGATTATAATAATCAGAACCAAGTTTCTGAAATACGTGAGAGTGGCTGCTCTGAGAATTTAGGCTGATAAAAATACTTAGTGTTACTTTCTATGTGTCTAATTCGACCCATCTTTTGACGGCCCGTTTAATTTTTCGCGGCCACTGGCCTGCGCATGCCACGGTTCAGCCAATATAGAAGCCCTCGCGAGCAATCTAGCGACTCAGATTCCGACTGTGACACTCGTATCAGAGTTCCGTCTACAAGACTTATACCGGCAGTTCCTCCACCATCAGATAGAATGGATCCAGATCAGCTTAGGGAAGTAGTAAGAACGGCCATCAGCAATGCCTTAGCCGAACAGGCCGCTGCAAACCAGCAGAGGGAGCAAGCATTGACTCAAAGAATTAATGAGTTAGCTAAACAAATAGCAGCAACAAGCTTTGCCACCCCACAAGTAGTAGCATATTCTGCTATAGAAATTAGAAACGATATTCACTGTGACGAGCCGCTAGATGCCGTCAAGTGCTTACCTGAGTTCGCAGGAGCACAGGAATCTTATGTATCTTGGAGGCAGGCAGCATTAGCCGCTTACGAGATCTTCAGACCACATAATGGCAGTTCTCGTCATTATCAGGCTGTCATCATTATAAGAAGCAAGATTAGGGGCCCCGCAGACGCGGTGCTGGCCTCATTTGGTACTGTACTGAATTTTGATGCGATAATAAATCGCCTAGATTTCACATACAGTGACAAGAGACCAATTCATGTCATTGAACAGGAATTAGGTACCTTGAGGCAAGGTGGCCTGTCCCTGCTTCAATATTACGATGAGGTGGAGAAGAAACTCGCTCTTCTCACTAACAAAGTTAACATGTCATATGAGCCGGCTTTAGCAAAGGGCCTATGTGAAAAATTCCGCGACGATGCGTTGCGTGTGTTCATATCGGGTCTCAAGCGCAGTCTTACAGACGTGCTCTTTGCAGCAAAGCCCAGAGATTTGCCTTCAGCACTAGCTCTCGCACAAGAAGTCGAGTCAAACCATGAAAGGTACGCATTCGCGGCTAACTTCGCAAAAAGTCTAGAAGACAAAGAGCGCAAGCCGCATGCAAAAGCACAGGGTCACCAACAGGAGAGGCATTCGCAACAAGCCGAAACACAAGCTAGCGGTACAAAGAATCCGCACTTTAGCAAGCAAAGCAGGGCCCCAGTGCAGTCTGACCAACGAAGCAGCAGGCAGCACAATAATAATGGCGCACCGGTGCCCATGGAGGTCGATCCTTCCTTCTCAAGGGTCTTGCAGCCCACTCAGGCCCCTGCTTACGCGAATAGGAAGCACCCCGCATCTGACCGCACAAGCGGTCAGAGGAATCAGCAGAGGCTGAATCACGTCACACAAGACGTGGGACAGGGGGCAGAGGCGTATGCTGATGCCGCCTCTAGCGCAGCGGCACAAATCAATGACGATAGTTATGACTCTGAAGCCCTCAATTTTTTAGGAGCAAATCCCTGCTACCCGTCATCAGACGAAGAGTAGCAGGGACTGACATGCGATTCCTCATAGACACGGGCGCGGCCAAGAATTTCATTCGGCCACACGAGGGGTTGAAAGGCGTCCGCTCGGTAGAGTCCCCCTTTAAAATTCATTCCATTCACGGCGAGACACAAATCACACACAAATGCTTTGTTTCAATGTTTGGGTTAAAGGCAACCTTTTTTATTCTGCCGGACTTATCAACTTTTGATGGGATTGTAGGCCTTGACCTGCTAAAGCAGGCAGCTGCTTCGCTTTGTCTAGCTTCAGGACAACTTAAGTGGGGTACGGAGGTCGAACAAATCACCTTCCACACGTGCAAAAATGTAAATTTCACGAATGTAGACTGTGCAGAGGCATCCCCTTTAGCTAGAAGTTCTTTTTTGAAAATGCTAAAAGCTAGACAAAAGGCCTTTGCGGACCCAGACGAGGCGTTGCCGTATAACACATCAGTCGTGGCTACCATTAGGACCACAGATGAGCAACCGATCTATGCCAAGCTTTACCCATATCCAATGGGAGCAGCTGATTTCGTTAACAAAGAAATCAAAGATCTGCTAAAAAATGATATAATTCAAAAGTCCGTCTCTCCCTACAATAACCCAATATGGGTAGTAGACAAGAAGGGTACTGATGAAGCAGGCAATAGGAAAATGAGGTTGGTAATGGACTTTCGTAAACTTAACGAAAGAACCGTGCCTGACAAATACCCTATACCAAATATATCAATGATATTGGGGAATTTGGGAAGAGCCAAATTCTTTTCAACATTAGACCTCAAGTCTGGATATCACCAGATCATACTCGCTGAACGCGACCGTGAAAAAACCGCTTTCTCTGTGAACGGGGGGAAATACGAGTTCAAAAGACTCCCCTTTGGATTAAAGAATGCAGCAAGCATCTTCCAAAGAACCATCGACGACATACTGCGAGAGCAGATTGGCAAATTCTGCTATGTTTATGTCGATGACGTAATCATCTTTTCAGAAGATGAGGAATCCCACATTAAACACGTGGATTGGGTCCTAAAAAGCTTATTTGAAGCAAACATGAGGGTCTCCGTCGAAAAATCACGTTTTTTTAAGAAAAGCGTGAACTTTCTTGGTTTCATAGTCACCAGCACTGGCGCCACGACGGATCCCGAAAAGGTTAGGGCAATACAAGAGTATCCAGAACCTAAAACACTGTTCGAGGTCAGATCATTTCTAGGCCTCGCAAGTTATTACAGATGTTTCATTAGGGACTTCGCCGCTATAGCAAGACCCATCTCGAATATCTTGAAGGGTGAAAATGGAACAGTCAGTAAACATAGGTCCAGAAATATAAAAGTTCAATTCTCTGAAGTGCAGCAAAGGGCGTTTCAGAAATTGCGCGATATTTTGTCATCCGAGAATGTAATGCTTAGGTACCCCGATTTTAAGAAGCCATTCGATCTAACGACCGATGCTTCGGCTCACGGCATAGGTGCAGTTTTGTCACAAGAGGGTCGTCCTATAACAATGATTTCAAGAACATTGAAGGACAGCGAGGTTAACTATGCAACAAATGAGAGAGAGTTATTGGCCATCGTATGGTCACTTGCCAAGTTAAGGCACTATTTGTATGGGGTGAAAGACATTAATGTCTTCACTGACCATCAACCCTTGACCTTCGCAGTTTCGGAATCCAATCCAAATGCGAAGATCAAAAGGTGGAAAGCGCGCATTGACGAGTCTAATGCACGTATCTTCTATAAACCTGGCAAGGACAATCTGGTTGCGGATGCCTTGTCAAGACAACAGCTCAACGCTGTAAATGAACAAGAGATTGAGTCCTGCGCAGCAACGATCCACAGTGAGGTATCACTTACCAACACCATCGAGACAACAGATAAGCCCTTGAACTGTTTTCAAAACCAAATAGTTATAGAAGAGGCGCGTTTCCCCTTAAAACGAAGTTTTATTCTTTTTGGAAATAAGAAACGCCACTTGGTCAACTATACTTGCGTCGAATCGCTGCTAGACGAGCTCGAAGATGTAGTTTCACCCAAATGCGTGAATGCTCTCCACTGTAATTTACACACGCTTGCAATGATACAAGATACATTGGTTCGAAGATACCCGGCCACAAAGTTCTGGCACTGCAAAAATCGCGTAGTGGACGTATTGGCAGTTGGAGAAAGAAGGGAAATTCTCACGGCCGAACATAATAGGGCCCATAGGGCTGCACAAGAGAATATTAAGCAGGTACTCTCGGAGTACTACTTTCCAAAGATGGCAAAAATAGCCAATGAGATAGTACTAAATTGCAAAACATGTGCTAGGGCTAAATACGATAGACACCCCAAAAAACAAGAGATTGGGGAAACTCCGATACCCTCACATGTAGGAGAGATGTTACACATAGACATTTTCTCCACTGACAGGAAATACTTTCTCACTTGCATCGACAAGTTCTCTAAGTTTGCTATTGTCCAACCGGTCCCTTCAAGAACCATCGTGGATCTGAAGCCAGCGTTAATGCAGCTGATGAATTTTTATCCAAAAGCCAGATCCATCTACTGTGACAATGAACCGTCATTGAACTCAGAGACCATCGTGACTATGCTCGCAAACAACTATGGGGTCAGCATTTCAAATGCACCACCATTGCATAGCATCTCGAATGGACAGGTTGAGCGCTTTCACAGCACTCTCTTGGAGCTAGCCAGATGCCTAAAGATCGATAAGGGCATAAGTGACACGGTAGAAGTCATTTTACTGGCTACAACTGAGTACAATAAGTCGATCCATTCGGTCATCGACCAGAGACCAGTTGATGTGGTTCAGGCTCAACCAGATGAGCCACAAGAGAAAATACAAGAAAAGATCAGAAACGCTCAGATGACGCTTAGAGCTAGGGAGAACGCAAATCGGCAGAATAGGGTCTTTGACGTTGGTGACAAAGTTTTGGTCAAGTCCAACCGACGACTCGGAAACAAACTCACACCTTTATGTGATGAGAAGGCCGTGGATGCAGACCTGGGGACCGAGGTCCTCATTAGAGGGAGGGTGGTCCACAAGGACAACCTAAGATGACTCTTGTTTTTTTTTATTTTTAAGCCACTAGGCAAACTTGTATAAGTTAGATATAGTTTTTCAATTTACTGTTAGCCACTTGGCATAGTTTTTATTAAACATTTTTGGTGGTGGGCAAACCTTTTAAAAAAAAAAAGGTTGCTAAAAAGAAAGGAAACAACCTTATTTCACAGGTTGGGATCCATAGTACTCCTTTTCTTATCAGTGGCTTCGGCACATGTCACCGACTACTCGCGTGCCAAGTACATTCCCATCATCGACGGCGAAATCTTGATATGGGAAGAATACGCCTACGTTAGGCACTCGGCAAACCTCTCAGAATACGTGCGAATTGTGGAAGAAACGGTCAAATTAATTGACATGTTCCCGCTATCCCACATGAAAAAACTTCTGAGTGTGGACACGGTACATCTACAAGACCTATTGGAGGCGTTAGGCACGCATCATAGAGTCGCCAGAAGTTTAGATTTCCTAGGGTCTATACTGAAGGTTGTGGCGGGTACACCTGATGCCAGGGATTTAGAGCAGACTAGATTTACTGAAAGGCAGCTAGTAAATGCCAACAATAGACAGATAGAAATAAACACTAGAGTTCAAGACCAGCTTAACCAGTTGACATTCACTGTCAATAAGATTCTCAAGATAGCCAAAAACTCACAAGTTGACACTAGCCATTTATTCGAGACACTATTGTCTAGAAATAGAATGCTGGTAATGGAGTTGCAAAATTTAATGCTTGCTATTACTCTTGCAAAGGCTAACATTGTTAGCCCAAACATTTTGGACCACTCAGATTTGAAATCAATTTGGCTAGAGGAACCCACCAACACTCCCATAGGAGATCTTATGTCCGTTGCGTCCGTAAAAGTCCTTCAATCCATTAACACTATACATTTTATAATTAAATTCCCAAAGATTAAACAAGCTTGCAGAAAAATTACGATTTATCCTGTCATTCACAAGAATTTCATATTGCGATTGCCTGACAACGTCATAGCCGAATGCGATGGAAAAACCCACACACTGCAGAGTTGCACCGCTTCACCTGGAGCCACCTTTTGTCGTCTGGCATTAGAGAGTTCATGTGCCAAAGAGCTCCATGCAGGTGGCACGGCACACTGTGAAATCCAGCCGAGCAACCTGGAAATAATCACCCACGTAGATGATGGAATCATCATTCTTAACGACGGGTCCGCAAGGATCCAGGTGGATAACGGCACTGAAATCCAAGTACACGGCACGCATCTCATTACGTTCGGGGACCGAGTCGCGATCAACGGGACTCTGTTTTACAACCACAACAACGTACGCAATAGAGTCCCGGGCATTGCCAACTCTCCCTTGCTGAACATCACTGCCAGCCAAGATGTCCTCAGCCTCCCTTATCTTCATCGTTTAAATGAACGTAATTTGGAGGAGATACAGCAATTCAAGAAAGACGCCGGAACTGATCAAGCTTATCGTGTGGCATTCATCATTGGAGGTATATGCTGTGCTTTAATCTGCATTGGCCTCACCCTTTGGCGGTTCATCGACGCAAGGAAGTCTGCGAAGCAATTACGAGAAGTCGTCGCCGGAATTGGGTCGGCCGAGGGCGGCCTTACACTTGAAGGGGGAGTAGTTAACACATAACATTTAATATAGGGTATTTCATAAGTTTATAACCAACCCTCGCTATCGCGTGTTTCGTAAGTTAAGAAACAGCCCTCGCAATTGCGACACTGCATACTTTGTATCAGCGCGCTATAACTGCAATGGTCAGCGGCGGTAACCAGATACTTTTGTTTACTGCAAGAGTTTCCGTTATTGCCTAAGATTGCTGAGTCGGCTTGCCGACCATGACATTGTGGTGTGATGCGAGTTTTGGCTTAGCTTAAGTGAAATATTCTATGTAGCTAAAAATCAGTTTTGCATTGAAGTTTGAAGAATAAACCCGCACTACTCCGGCACACCGCCGTAATCAAATTGTTATATTTCTGATCATTGCTGAGCCACAAGGCCAGTTAATAGAAAAGGGGGTGAAGTCAAACCCTCCAACATAATCATCATAAGAAGATTATAATTACCCGATCAACGCTGGACCTGCCACCGACGCCTAGCTCATAGCTGGACCAGCAACTTATTGATTAAGACTATAAATACCCGATCAACGCTGGACCTGCCACCGACGCCTAGTTCATCGCTGGACCAGCAACATATTAATTTATACATATAGTTCGAACAAGAAGTGAAAAATGAAATTTCCTTTTCTCATAATTGGCACACACATTGCTCGGCTTGCATTCCAGAAAACGAATTACGTTTTTTTATTGCCTACTTATTGTTGCAAACTGAACATTAATGGCCTAAAGCGCTTTAATCGAAAATTAATTAGTTCGATTAAGGTGGCAAATTAAAATGAATTGTTTAACATTTATTGTCACATGTTCGTATACTACATCAGGCATTCCACAAAACAATTTCAGCTTATGTTTAGTTAAAGATAAAATATTTTTATTAAATGTTGCATAATTATGGGAGCTCAGATAAGTCTGATAAGAAAAATGAAAAGAAATTAATATTCATTAACTAAAAACTCTTGTTCAGCTAAATTCTGTTCCATAAGTGTTGCAATTAAACAACATAAGCATTTTGATTTAATCGAGTTGAAATGTAAAAATATTTCATACCATATAGAAAAAAGTTTTTTTTCCTTGAAAAATGCTAAAGAATAAATTTGTAATTTTCATAATAAATTAAATTAATTATAAAAATTAAAAAAATACTTATTTAAGAAATGTAAACCAAAAAATTTTATAAATGATTTTAAAATAGTTTAATAGCTTAGATAAGTATTTAATGTTCTAAGCAACAAAAAATCGTTCTTAAAAGAAAATATTAAAAACTTCTAAAATTAATACAGAAGTATTTACAATTTTAAAATAATATTTAACATTCCTTAACAAATTGTTAGAAATAATGTAATTCACTAAATTTGTAACTGATTTACGAAAAAATTTAAGCCAATATTTTTAAATTTTTTTCTTATGTCAACGCATACAGAAAATTTGAGAATTGATATCAAAAAAAATTTAAAAAATATTTAAAAGTTATTTTTATGTATTCTTAACAATAAAAATAAAAATAAAAATAAAATAATAAATAAAATATTTAAGAGCATTCAAATTTGAAAAACAAAATATTTTCGAACTAAATCACATTACAAGACAAAAGCAACGTGAAAAATACTAAAATACTTTATTTACTCACGTCTTTAAAGGAAAAAATATATTTTAAGGATTGCACAAAAAAAAATTAAAAGTAAAATTTTATTTCTGATGTTTTTAAAACACATCTGAACACCCAAATTCAATTGTTTCGTGATTTTCTTATATTAAAATTGCAAACAATTTTAAACACTGTCCAAAATCCTTCAATTGTATCGAAAACATTATGTGGAACAGCTCAAGTTCCTTTCTTTTCTCTTATTTGCTGAAGACGCAACTACAAATTGTTTTTGCTTTATGCGAAACTTTAATTAAAAATCATTTTTATTTATCGCATTTGTATGTTTTTATTTAATTATTTATTTTCCCTGTTTTGTTCGTGGTTTCTTTTCATTTTGCTCTTGTTTTATTTTTTTTAGCGTATAACAAATGCGTTGCAATAATTTTGGTGCGCCACGGCAAGTGTGACATTTATTACAAACATTGTGCAAGGTGCCTGGACGCTTCGATCCGAACACCGATGGCTGCTAATAAATTAGCTCGCATTTAAAATGGAAAATTGGCAATGGCAAACATATGTGCGCGCTGCCAACGCACCCAGCGTCAGGGGCGCCCCCATAAATCATTCAAGCGAGCTGCCGTCAGGTGATTTAAGAGCGTTTTCAATAAATGCCATCAATATGACATTCGTAAAGAAAAGAAGAAAATCAAATATGTGTTTCATATTAATTTATATTATTAACAAAATTATAAAAATAATAAGCGAAACGAAATAATAATAAATCTAAAAAAATATTTTTTGGAATAATTACTGTGTATCAGGTCATTCCGATTATTAATATTAAATTTACTCCCTGACCTGCTGTCAACTGAATATGCTTACATATTTGCGTATAAATAGACAAAATTGCTATTAGTCAAACTCCTATCACATATGACTTCAATCTGTTAAATATTATTAATAACTTAATAACTCGTCTGGCTGTTGACGTCAATTGACGTTTGAGAAATTGATAAGAAATTATAAGCTGCGAAATACGAGGTTTCGTTAATGAGATGAGTGAAGAGCTTGAATCAGTTCGAAATAAATTCAATTGTGAAACAGTTGCAAACTCTGATTTATTCAGAATGGAAAAATACATCAAGATCTGTTGCATGTTCATGATATTGATATTAACTTTGAGCTGCGTGGCAATGGAAAGTCCTGTAAGTATTTGCCTATCACTCATACACATTAATGTTCAATAATAACTATTAAAGGAGTGCAAGGCTAAGAGAGAATTAGATACGCAGTGCAGTAAGTACTGCTACACAGTTGTGAAGCCCCTTCTTCAACACGCCTCATCTGTGTTCACGAAGGAGAAGTCTCTAGCAGAAAAACAACTTAAAGTTGACGAATATATTCAGACTATAGCAGATCAACAGAAAAAAATTGAGCTTAAAGACAAAGAATTGGCTGCCAACCTTCAGTTGATTGAAACCAAGGATAAGCAATTGGCTCTTCAGCTTCAACTAATTGAAGCCAAGGATAAGCAATTGGCTCTTAAGCTTGAATTACTTAAGTCCAAAGATAAACAGGTGAATGTAAATCTGGAGTCAACGGATAAGCAATTGGCTCTTCAGCTTCAGTTGACTGAAGCCAAAGATAAGCAATTGGCTTCTCAACTTCAGTTAATTGAAGTCAGGGATAAGGAATTGGCTCTTCAGAATGAGCTTATCAATAGCTACAAGGCTAAGAAGAATGAGATGGAGAATGAAAAGGATAAGGAAATACTAAGACTTAAGTCTTTGATAAAGGAAAAAGATCTTAGAATATCGGATCTTGAACTTAAAAGTACTGCAGATGGGGCGAAGATAAATGATCTACAAACGAAGCAAACAGAATATATGAAAATCTTAGAAGGATCTAACTGCCTAGGCAAATCGATCGCATCTATAATTAAGTTGCCACACATCGAGCCATTCCTCGTGCCCTGCGACTTCAAGATAGCGGGATCTGGTTGGATCGTGATTCAACGTAGGATAGATGGGACTGAAGACTTCAACAGAAACTGGGAGGAATACAAGGCAGGCTTTGGCGACTTGCAACATGAATATTTTATAGGATTGGAGAAGATGCATTTGCTTACGCAATCGCAGCCGCATGAATTGTATATTCAATTAGAGGACTTCAATAATGAAACCCGATATGCCCGATACAGCGATTTCCTTATTGGAAGCGAAGAAGAATCGTATAAGATAATAAAGGTTGGCGATTTTTCGGGAAATGCTGGAGATTCCCTTAAGTTGCATTTAAACATGAAATTTTCAACAAAAGATCGTGATAACGATACAGCTGAAGGTAACTGTGCGTTAATGTACGAATCTGGATGGTGGTTTTATGAATGCAGTCACTGGTAAAAGCGATAAAAGGGATTTGAATTCTTGTAGCCTATTGATCTGTTGACTATTTCAGTAACTTAAACGGACGATTTACAGCCGAAGACGTTGGCCAAAATGGTATGAAAATAGCTTGGCATGCCTGGGGTCAGAAGTCGCTTAAGTCTGCACAAATGATGATCAGACCAAAGTCTTTTAAAGCGCTTTAATGTTTTTGTATAAAATTCCGGTTGATTAATAAAGCTTCAGAATGCATCTATTTCCATAGTTTAATTAATTTAATGTATCCCGAAGCCTAGGATGCAGAATACACAGATTTTGTATATATTTAGATTTTGGCTACATTTAACAGAATCATCAGGATACTTTCTAGTAGAGCACTCTCGACTAGAGCACTTTTAACTTTTTGATCTTGTTTTATTGGGCCAATTGTGAAACCATTTTATGTGGTTCTGCTATACATGAGTTGAACTTACTCTCGGAATCCTTAAGTTTTCTAGATGCGTATATCTTTTAAAACAATAATATTTACCTAAAGAGCGTGTGAATGATATTGTAATCCATGTTTATATGTACATGTTCACAGCTCGCCGAATGCGTGAAAGATGCGCCGAGAACATATGCCAGATTTTAATAATCATAAAAGCAAACAGCAAGGAGGCAGCTCGAGCCGAACAGCTACAGTTGGATGTGGGAAACGTTTACACATGCTGGCATTAAAATTGGCGCAAAAACTTCAAACTGAATGGGATCCGTGGCCAAAGTTGCCACCGCACAAGTCATTGTTATGCATGACGTTGACTGCCAAAGGCAAAGTCGAAGCTGAAGCCAAGTGCCAGCCACAGACATTTCCATAAATGCCAACAACAACAACAAGCAAGCGTCAGGAAATGCCCGACTTGATGGTACCCTAAGCGTGCTGTATTTGTTTGTTTCTATTAAGACAATGTCTTAAAAGTCGCACTTGACATCTATAGATATGCCCAATGAGAGCCTAACTACAAAATTTGATAGCTCTAGCTTCTAAAAAGTATATGAGTTGTGCTAAGAGTAAGGAGAATAATCTCTAGAATTTAGAGTATTTAGACAGGCGATAGAATTCGAACTGTAAATAAATTTGAAACACGCCTCAATTTTTGTCAATTATTTAATATGAAAAGCATATACCCGGCTTGGATATTTCGAAGTCGTTGCGTCGTGGCAACAAGAAAAATATTAAAGATTCTCTCTTAAAACCATAATCTTATTGACGTGATAGGATTACACTTTGCTAAGTGAATTAATAAAGTGTGTGCGCATCGCATCGACTTGGTGGCCAACTACTTAGGGAGACCACTCAATATGAGATGCACACAATGTTATGGGTGGGTGGAGGAAAGCCAACAGCCGACAGCCGAGAGCCGCCAGCCACTTGGTTGCGTGTGTCCTGACTCTTGACAAGCGTCGACTGGGATGAGCTGTGGCCGTGGCTGTGGGTGAAACTTTCGCCACGCTCAACTTTCTTTGGCAACATTATTAACATAATTTATCACGACAAAGTCCGCTAAGCAGCTCCTCAATAAGGTAACACTTTTTCTCTTCTTTTGCCCAAAAGTTTGCCAACAACCGAAAAGGAAAACTTTAACCAAAACATATTCATTACATAAGCATTACACGAGGCAGCTCTTGGACGCCTGTCAATGGCTCAAAAGTTATACATATATACATATATATTCTATATATAATTATGTCATGCAGGCCATGATTAATCGTAGCTTGATTTGCCCGGTCCGCAAATGAATTGACATTCATTGAGACGTCAAAAGCGTCAACACAAAGGAGAAAACAAAAAGAATTTCTTGCTTGGCCTTGGCTCAAAATCCTCGTCAATTATTTAGCCTGAATTGTGCCCAAAGGAGCAATTGTTTCTTGGCTACAAAGAAGCTTAGCATTTAGCTTGATAATTTAGCCATTATTTTTGCATTTTACTTTTAGCTCTCAATCAATTTTCTACAATTATTAAATACATATAAAAAAATATGGACATAAATAAGCTTTAATTTTTAACATAAGTCAGAAATAGATAATTTTAATTAAACTAGAAATATCATAAATTTTTATTAATTAATAAAAAACTATTTAAAATTTTACTTTTAACTATTAAATATGTAAGTTTAATTTTAATTAATTTAATTAATTTTTTTTTATATTAAAAATGAAAATGAAATTAAAAATAAATATAGAAAAATAAAACCAAATATTAATAAAAAAAATAATTATTAAAAACAATATATTTCATGTTTATTATTTAATATTTTCTTAATTAGAAAAGTTTATTTCATGTTTCATTTTCTTATACCCTGATCCCATTCAAAATGGGAAATCAGTGTATAATGGTTTTTGTGCAAATGTATGTAACAGGCAGAAGGAGGCGTGGCAGTCCATATAAAGTCAGGCAACGCCAAGCGCACGCATTTTTGCTATACATTCAAATGCGTCAATTCCACGAATCGAAATTGCGATTGAATTGTGATTGAATTATCAGCTGCTGCTTAAGCTCAAATCGCAACTTATTGCATAGCCAGTGCAGTGGCATTGTTGATAGAGGCGACGCTCGTTGCCGAGACGGTGAAAGCAAGGTAATTACAGCTCATTGACGTGCTCTCAATTAAATATATGTGTTTTCTTTTGCAGAATATATTCCTGAAATAATCATCTGAAAGTGATAAGCATAGCCTTTGCCTTAGCCAATCATATATATAACAAATTGCTATTGTCGTGTGCCAGAAGTTCCTCCTTGATAAGGCCACTGACTGCTGACTCTTGTAAGATTGATAAGAAATTATAAGCTGCGAAATACAACGTTTCGTTAGTGGGATGAGTGGAGAGCTTGGATCAGTTCGAAATAAATTCAATTGTGAAACAGTTGCAAATTCTGATTTATTCAGAATGGAAAAATACATCAAGATCTGTTGCATGTTCATGATATTGATATCAACTTTGAGCTGCGTGGCAATGGAAAGTCCTGTAAGTATTTGCCTATCACTCATACACATTAATGTTCAATAATAACTATTAAAGGAGTGCAAGGCTAAGAGAGAATTAGATATGCAGTGCAGTAAGTACTGCTACACAGTTCTGAAGCCCCTTCTTCAACACGCCTCATCTATGCTCGTGAAGGAGAAGTCTCTAGCAGAAAAACAACTTAAAGTTGACGAATATATTCAGACTATAGCAGATCAACAGAAAACAATTGAGCTTAAAGACAAAGAATTGGATGCCAAGATTCAGTTGATTGAAACCAAGGATAAGCAATTGGCTCTTCAGCTTCAACTAATTGAAGCCAAGGATAAGCAATTGGCTCTTAAGCTTGAATTACTTAAGTCCAAAGATAAACAGGTGAATGTAAATCTGGAGTCAACGGATAAGCAATTGGCTCTTCAGCTTCAGTTGACTGAAGCCAAAGATAAGCAATTGGCTTCTCAACTTCAGTTAATTGAAGTCAGGGATAAGGAATTGGCTCTTCAGAATGAGCTTATCAATAGCTACAAGGCTAAGAAGAATGAGATGGAGAATGAAAAGGATAAGGAAATACTAAGACTTAAGTCTTTGATAAAGGAAAAAGATCTTAGAATATCGGATCTTGAACTTAAAAGTACTGCAGATGGGGCGAAGATAAATGATCTAGAAACGAAGCAAACAGAATATATGAAAATCTTAGAAGGATCTAACTGCCTAGGCAAATCGATCGCATCTATAATTAAGTTGCCCCACATCGAGCCATTCCTCGTGCCCTGCGACTTCAAGATAGCGGGATCTGGTTGGATCGTGATTCAACGTAGGATGGATGGGACTGAGGACTTCAACAGAAACTGGGAGGAATACAAGGCAGGCTTTGGAGACTTGCAACATGAATATTTCATAGGATTGGAGAAGATTCATTTGCTTACGCAATCGCAGCCGCATGAGTTGTATATTCAATTAGAGGACTTCAATAATGAAATTCGATATGCCCGATACAGCGATTTCCTTATTGGAAGCGAAGAAGAATCGTACAATATAATAAAGGTTGGCGATTATTCAGGAAATGCTGGAGATCCCCTTCAGTTTCATTTGAACATGAAATTTTCAACAAAAGATCGTGATAACGATACAGCTAAAGGTAACTGTGCGATATGGTATGAATCTGGATGGTGGTTTCATGAATGCGGTAACTGGTAAAAGCGAAAAAGCTATTTAAATTGTGAATCCTATTGATCTGTTGACTATTTCAGTAACTTAAACGGACGATATACAACAGAAGATGTTAGAAACAAAATAGCTTGGAATAACTGGACTACGAAACCGCTTAAATCTACACAGATGATGATCAGACCAAGGTCTGCCTGAGTCAACAATGCTTTAATATTTTTGTTTAGCCATTTTCCATTTTCGATTTGTAATTTCAATTTTTCAAATTTCAATAAAGAAATAAAAATAAATAAAAGCTTACTCGCAATTACTCCAATAGAATATAAAATGTGTTTATTTTTTAAACTGAATGCAAATTATTGAAAATATTAAAAAGCCCAAATAGGACTGGGATCAGAGTATCTTTTATTCGGGCACCTCCACTTGAGCTTTCTTATTTGTTTATATTATATTTTCTTAAGTTCTCACTTATAAAACATTTATACAAATATTTAGTATGTAATTATAACTTTAAATTTATGTAAGTCCGCACTTTTTTATTTTTTACATATTTTTTTTTTATAACAATTAATCATAATTCGAATTATTATTTGACTTACAAGAAAACAGACAAATTTTTATAACGTTTTTTTTTAATTCTTATGAAATACATATGAAATACATATGTTCCTAAGTTTGGAACCAAAAACCATTTATTTTGTATTAATTAACAACATATTAATCTTATTATTGAAATACTCTTCAAAATATTGGCCTTGAAAGAAGTCAAAGTAGAGAGAAAAAACTAAGCAATTACCATAAAATCGTTGACAAAACTTGGCAGTTCCATTGCTACCAGTCATAATTCGAAAAGTTTGCTCGGCAACCGAAAATTTTGGGTGTTTCTCAAGTATTTTGCTTTTCTCTTCTATTTCTTCTTTTTCTTTTTTTTTTTTTTTTTGTCTATTAAAAAGTTACGCTTTTCATTTCAATTGCTCGGGTGAAACTTGGAGCAGGCGAACAAATTACAGAACTAGTCGCATAAAATTCTTGCAATTGCTCGCAATGGGCGTTAAAAGTGTTGGCCAAGACTTTGGCTGTTGCCCGCTGTTGGCCAAGTTGACAGTTGACAGTCGACAGGCTGTCAATAAATGTAAATTGTCAGCCAATTAGTTGCCAGAATATTAATTTATTGGCCAATGATTAAAGATCGATGCTTAAAGCGCACAAATGAAATATAGACTGCCTAAATACTCGCTCGCTGCACAAATCAATATAGAAATAATTTAAATATGGTTTATTTATAGTCATTCACGGGCTTATACACTTCTAACTTCCTCACCTTCATACCCTCCCCAATATACCCCAAATCAATTTTATGAACAGGGTATAGAAACATCATATCTCAGCCACATTTTTTTAGCTTTCTTGCTCTTAATTAATGCAAATTAGATATGCAACGGAATTTGGTTGGCTGCCGATGCCTCAGCTAAGAAAAACCCCGCCGCAAATGAGTTTTTCATCAAGTCTAACAACTTAATTAGCTCATAAAAATGACGCCCCGTAGCTGTTAACCCGGCCAACGCTAGCCGCAACAGTGCCAAACCCCCCAAATCCACACCCAACGCCGCCCTGCGCCCTTCGCTAACCGCTTTCTGCGTGCTGCGGCCACTTAAACGCAGCACAGATTGGCACCGAATCCGTACGGAAATGCTGGGACGTCAGGTCGTAGGTCACGGCATAGGCGCAAAGCTAATTAGTATTAAGTGCTCTGGCGGCACTTGAAACCACCCTCCTACACAGCGTATTATTGTTGTTGTTGTTGTTGCTGTTTCCATTGTGGTTGTTGGACGGCGTGCGCGTCGCCTCGGGTGTGGCAAAATATTTTTCTGTGTGCGGTCACTTGTGAAATACCAGCAAAACGCTCGGCACAGCAACAACAACAAAAATGAGCAAAAATAAATAGACAGCAACTCAAAGGCAGAGCTATAACGAAGTGCGTATACGCTTTCCAGGCAGCAACAGTTAGATAAGTGCATCAAAGAACTAATAGGCAATGCCAAGTCACGCAGAGAGCAGAACATTACCGTTTGCTTTTAATTACATACATGCATGTGTATATGTATATGAAATAAGAAAATAAGACCATAATTTTAGCATATACTTATTAAATGAAATTTATTTGCATATAAAATAAAGTAACTAAGTATACATATACATATATTTAATATCTATTGTTATCCCTATTCAAGTACTCAATTTTCAAGGTCGCCAATTGAATGGACTAAAACATTTACAACTCGAGTTGACTGTAGTTCATTTCCTTATCTGTTGTTTGTCTATTTCGTTAAGTTCCTTTCGTTAAGTTCTTTCGCCGCATGCTCTCTTCTCTTTGTTGTCAAGGGCAGAACCCCTTGCCTGTTATGTTCTCTTAGTTCTCGTTTTCTTAGTTGTTCTAGTATCTCCTCTTTGATCGCAGCGTCGGCACGTGCATATGTGTTGTTCAATAACGAACTCACTTACTTATTGTTTAATGCTTATACAGTATTATTTATTTCCCATTTATTATTATCAATTTAAATATATAATTTTCAATGTGAATGAGTGGCAAAGTGAAGTGATAATCCTAGCTTGGTTCGATTCGCTCTGTTATCTTTTCTTGCGTAATCTCAATTTGCTTTGAATTTTCGTCCATTTGTCTCATATAAGCCATTGCTCTTATTTTTTGTTCTCTTGCTTTTTTAAATGCCCATCATTTCGCCTTAATTGCTGTGTGGCTGGCCTTTGTTTTTGTGCGCCTCATTGGTTCAATGCCCCTCATTGTCTTTGTGAAATCCAAGAGTTTGTTCCGCGTTTTCAACGTCTCTTCAGTTGTTCCAGTGACTTCGCTGTGATCGCAACTAGCATTTCTTTTTTTGTTTTTGCATTTATACAGAGTGACAAATATAAATGTGCTTATTGCGCTTTGAAATGTATACAACTTAAACAAAAATTAATATTCAAGCATCAATTGTTATTAGTGAAAAGGTAAGTTGCGAAGTTAGTTAGGAATTCATAATAACCATCGCTAGTTAGTTAAATGAAAATTGTGCAAAAGGCCTGTGGCAAGGCATATACATACATATATATGTATTTATGTCTGTATGCATGTATGTATGTTTGTATGTATGCGTGTATTTATACGCGATTTAGTGCTGTTTGAGTGCGTAATGATCCAGTGCCCAGCTCCCGTTAGCTTTTGCCTAATTTTTGCGCTGCTTAGTTTGTTTTCTTCTTTTTTTGACGGCATCAGCTTTGTTGGAATAAACAGTTATCAGGTGGATTCGACAAAGTTAAAAGGTCAGCAGGAAACTGTTTGATGTTTTATTTTATTTATTTTGTTTTTCTTTAAGCGGCGAGGAATATGTGGCGCTGACACACTTTGATTATCAAATATGATATGCGGATACCGGGAGGTGACCGAAAAGAATATTTTGAGCGAATACCCTACAACGATTGGGGAATATAAAAGTAAGTTCAAATCCACAGTTCTTAAAGATAAAGAATAGTGATACAGTATATATATATATATAATATAGATAGTATATATATTTGTATATCCTGTACACATTTACAAAGGGTTGGTTTTACTGAGCTGACTTGTTTTTCTAATCCCATATTATTCTTGGAAAGTAAAGTAGAATAAGATATTATTGGAATGAATATAAGAGGCAGAAGTCTCGAATCAGGGAATCCAGTGACTTTGATATCCTGCAAGAACACATAGTACAACATTAATAGTCTTAAGTTGTAATCTTCTTAAACTTCGATTTCCACCAGCCCTTCCCAACATTGCGACCTTCAGTTTAGTTGGAATTTAACTGGCACTTAGATCTATCCGCAAACAAGTCAATTATCTTATTAGAATCCATTTACACCTCCTCCTCCGGCGCCGCTCAGTGCGATGCCCCTTGCTAATCCGCTGGCGCACGTATCCGACCACGGCTAACTGTCACGTAACGCTTTACTTCAGTTCAACTCATTTCCGCAGCATCTCACATGACTTTATGCAATAACGGCCAAATAAAATTATCTTATCAGCCAGTCAGGAGAAGCAAAGTTCTGCGTGTGTTCTGTTCCTGTACTTGTTCTTCTTCAGGATCTGTATGTGCGTTTCTGTTTTTTGGGCTAATTTTATTGCATAAAACTTGTGCTTATTGCGCAATGTCCTTGTCCCAGGCCATTGCTTGTGTCCAGCTAAAAATTGCACGTCCCGGTCATACAATGTGAACGTGACCGCTTGGTCATGTACCGACGATGCCAACTGACCTGCTTGTAAGGCCCCACCTCGGCTCCCTAGACATGATGTCCTGCGGTCCATACACCCATACACGTTCCCATGTAATGTGCACGACTTGGAGCCAAACAACAACGCGACACTGACAGCAGCCAAATGACAGTTATTCATGGTAATTTTGTTCTATAATATTTGTTACTACGAGCCGAACTTAGTTAGTTGAGGGTTTGGCTATTTAGGTTCATTTGATGCGCTACGATATGCATCGCAGACATTGTTATTGTTGCAAAGAGAGCTGAGCGAAGGCTGGACAGAAATAAATATATTTCAAAGATTATTTTTATTTATTCTATGAAATATTATTATATTGGATCTGTTTCTATTTCATTTATATATTTATTATAAAATAAGAATAATAATAGCTATGATCATATCATTTTATAATTTATTAATTATACAACTATTGAAATAAGGGATATTTGAGTTTAGTTTAAAAATCTTCTCAAAATTGGAAATAATATAAACTAAACTTGAATTTAAATAAACTTAAATTTAGTTCAACCTTCATTATCTATATATTAATAAAAATTAAATCAAGTTAATAAAAAATATTCATTTATTTTATTTTTTAGTAGAAATATTAATATATAAAGAATAATACAAATTATTTAAATAATTTGATTCATTTTTAAAAATTAGATGAAAAAAATAAAATATAATAATATATAAAGAATAATACAAATTATATAAAATTACTTAAATAATTTGATTCATTTTTAAAAATTAGACGAAAAAATAAAATATAATAACAATTTTATTTATTTCGTTCTAATTATTTCACTCTCTATCATTTCCATATAAGTCTCATGTTTTGTTTAGCCCATGGCACAACATTCTGTAGAACCTGCCTCTCCTCTCTGATGATAATCATGTTATGGATGGCTGTGTCAAGAGAAGATTGAGGGGAGCCGAAAAGCGGCATGAACTTGAGGCAGTTTGAGGCGAATGTGTCACGTCTGCTTTTTGCAATGAAATGACAACACGACGAGTACAACAAATATAAATGCAAATATACATTTTGCGGTAAGCATTTGTAGCTCGTTACACTTACATAAACACACACACACACACATGTTGTAATTGTGGCATGTTCTTCGTTTCATATTCGTTGATGTCTAGCAAAGCGGAAGTGTTGATTTTCATTAAATGGCATCAGTTCAATTGGAAAAATATTGTTGTGCGTGTCACTCAGAGAGTGTATGTGTGTGCGTGTGTTTATTTGGATGTTTATACTGCGTTTGACTTATTAAATTAGCCTGGTTCACTGGCCATGTTTTCGATTGTCTCTCAGAGAATTTGTTTCTCGATCGCAAACTAAGTGAAATGAAAATTTGTTGATAATATTTTAATGCGCTTCGGCAGCTGTCTTTCGCATTTGTGCATTAATAACGATAAAATATATTAACGCTTTAGACAGAAATGATTAATTATTGATTTATTTATTTGAAAAATAAATTATATAATAAATAAAAATAAATCTAAATGAAAATGAAAAGAGAAAAGTCTGCAAAAGCTTTATCCTTTTTTTAAATATAACTATATTACATATATGACATCAAATTTCTGAATTATTTAATGATTTTAAGATGATTTACAGCGATATAAAAAGAGCATTTTACGTATACAACTTAATTATTTATTAACAATAAATAAGATTTTATAAGAACGAGATCCTTTTGTTCATGAATTTCTCTTTGATCACTTTCAAACTGATTTTCACCAGATGTAAATAATTAAAAATAATTAAATATATTAGTTATTAGAGTGTTAGAATACTCGCTTATTTACTTTGAGCAAGCTCAGTTTTATTTAAGATGCTTTTATATCTTAAATAAAACTTTATTTTTTTATAATTCAAAATTCAAACTGAAAAAGTATTTCAATATAAAAGTCAATGATTTATGAGAATTCTGAAAGAATAAATTTCACAATAAACTCCCAAGCAGCTCAAAAAAATCAAAATAAATATTTACCAAAAGTTTTCTTTATGCCCTTTCAGTTTCTTTTCATACTAACTTGTCCTAGGAGTAGATCAAATACAAAAATATTATATATTATTTATTAAATAAATCCAAAAGCATAATACAAATCATTTCAAAAGCTGGCAGCTGCTGCTTCTAGTTTTCGAATTCGTAACGAATTTCCGTAGCTTCAAATATACAAATTCAACCCAAACTGAAGAAGAAGAATATAAGTAAACTACAAATAAGCCCATTGTATGGTTCGGCTGGCAACTGCTGCTGCTGCTGTTGCTGCTATAGATAAGCGAACTGAATGATAAGTTGAAGGTTTCTGAGAGCCACATAAGATGCATAGAAAATAGAAATTGCAATTCAACAAGGCACTGCTCAAGTTTTTGACACACACTAGGCGAGGGGACGCATAGATAGTTACGTACAGTTGTCACAAAAAGTATGCGCACACAATTGCCAAATGCTGACCAAAGGGAAAACATGAAAATTTATAACCAAAACGAAATGAAATTTAAAACCAAATGCAAACACGCACACACACACATGGCATTGTGTACGTGTATGTGTGTGTGTTCAGATTATAGTGTAAATATTTTGACATTACAATATGCCAGTGCAAGCATGCTTGTGCGCTTGTGTATATTTGCTTAAGTGTTTGCACAAAATTTACTATTCATATGATATGCTCAATGGCCAAGCATTTGGAGTGGGCACAGGAAAAGGTAGCATTTGGGCTAGTTTATTTGTTTGTTCTGTGGCATTCCATTCGCAGTTAATTTGTTAAAATTTCACTTTATAAATAATATTTGCTAAATTTGTTTGCCCAACAACAGCAACTACAACAACAATAGCAGTTGGCAGTTGGCAAACGCTTTATGGTTTATGGCGTCTTCTGGCACAAGTTTTCCAATTTACATAGCTTCCGCTGCAGCTTGTTTGCCATAAATATGCAAAGGCTTTTCAGCCTCTTGTCTATGGAAATGAGTCAAGCAAATATATGCGTTTGCTTTTCTCATCATCGTGTTCTGCTTCTTGGTGCTTAGTATCTCACATGAATTAAAAATTTAGTTTTGACTTCTATTCTAGGAATACATGATCCGCAAACTTTACAACTAAAATGGATAGTTCCTTCAACGGTAAAATAATAAGCCCCAAGACCTTTGAAAATGAATATATATTGAACGTCGGAGTGTCAGTCTTGACTGCCTGTTTGCCCAGGATCGGATGAGATAGCAAATCTGCCCTCATTGCAGGCAAACAGAACACCGTGCGAGTAAGTATATATATATCTCTCTCTCTAAGGTGGCTGTTAGACACTAAAAATGCTTAGCATCACTCACGCAAACTGTGGTGGCATCGACCGTGTTGCCGAGATGAGGGACTCGGAAAGCAAGTTTGCATTGATCTAAGAGCCAGTGGGATGTGAGTGATCACAGCATCATTACTGTTTCGATAATACTTCATCAGTCAGGCAAAGTTTAGGGCTACGCTCCTGTATCCTTGTTGAAGCTCTACAGTGCTGACCTGCGGCGTTTCGGTAAAGAGTTGAGGGCTCCCACGGTAGAACTTTCTTTCATCTGATGGCATCTTGTGAGCAGGTCTCTGCCATTCTCTTCCTGGTTTATCAGATGCGCTATACTGTTTTTGAAGATCACCCGAAAGGAGTACGTGTCGCTGAAATGATAAACTGGTCGTAATCTCCTCACGACAGGGACATACATTGCCAGAGTTCGCAGGAGACACTTATATATTTCAGTATGTCTGTAACAAAGCCTTGTGATGAGTTGCAGGGCTAACAGCAACGTCAATTTGGAAGATGCATCCTTTAAGGGGTAAGTAAATATATATTTTGTATATCAAATCCACTTTTCTCCCAATTCATTATCGATAAAAATCGATCATTTTATTAAACTTTCCAGGCGTAGCTCGAAAGCTTTAAAAGAAAACTTTAGTCACTGTCATAAAATTTGAATGCTGTGTTTATTGTTATTTTTTTTTTTGTTTAATATATAAATATCAACTTTTCACTTGACATTCTTTAGCAAATTAACAATTTGGGAGACCTTGAAGAAAAAAACGAAGACAAATGAATGAATTCTTAAAACTAAGTCAACAATTTTCAGTGGCCTTTTGATACAGTTGTATAAATTATGCAAACACAAACGAATCGTCTAACAAACTGCCCAATAGACGTTTATGTTTATACACATATATGGGTATCAATATATATATATATTCACACATGTGCATATCGAAGATATTTGATTGAAATCCCAACAAATGCGAAAAGTGGTCAAAATAAATATAATTCTTTGCATACAATCCAAATATTCAGTTTTTGTTTTTTTTTTTGTTTGTTTTTGTACAAAATGTTTTGTTGAATCCCAACCAATAAATTCCTTTGTTTTCTTTTATTATTTGTCTTTTCTTTTTTTAGTTTTTTCTTTGTTAATTCTCGTATTTGTGGTTCACTTGTAGATTTGATTCCTGCAGCGCAGCGATTTGTGTATTCTTGCCATATACCCAACAATTTTTTTATTTTGAGTAAAATTGTGTACGAAATTTAGATGGTATAATTTTTACACATACATGCAACATTGTTGAAGTGCATCCCAATCCAAATAGATGCGGAACTCGTAATGTAAGAAATTGCAGCAAATTTGTTATTTTTTTGTTTTTTTTTGTTTTTTTGCTTTTGTTTTATGTTTGTCGAAATATAATTTGGACCGATCGAACACGAATAAACGCCTACGAATTGCACTCAGAGGTAATCGCTATCTGGTAATGGTGCCGGCTCCGAAAGCGTTTCATCGACGCCATCAACAAATATCATAATCACACCCAGCACCGGACGAAGATTCTCGGGCATGTGTGCATTATCCCCGCCCAGAATGACCACGCACGGCTTCCCAGTGATCACAATTGGCAGCAGGCGCGTCACATATTGCGCCAACCGATGCAGATTCATGCGTCGCATCTCTAGCGTGGCCAAGCCCTCTGGCCAGCTATCCTCGTAGCAGCAATCCATCAGCAGATTGATCAGGTGCATCGGACACCCGCTGGAGCGCAAACCCTCGCGCACCATCATGTGCATGGGGGTGTCCGGCGTAGAGATAAGACTTCCCCAAGTACGAACCGAGGCTAGTGGCAGGCTGCGTCCCCAGCGCATCAGCGAGTAGCGATCTAGCTGTTCGCCTACATTGCGTATCACGGGATTTGTGGATCGCAACGCAGCCACATAATATTGCACCAGCTCTAGCTCACGTCGATGTTCGCTCAAGCGTCGCTCCTGATGGGCCTGCATATCCCGCAGCTCGGATATCTCGTTGATCTGATCCTGCAGCTGTTCCCTCAGCTCGAAGACACAATTGTGCCGGCTCAACTCGTCCTTGGGCACACGCATGCCACAGCCCTTGTTGCACAAGACCACAACTTTTGGATTGTTTTGGCAGTTTGCCACATGGTTACGATATTCGCCCAAGGGCATCAGGGCCGTGCAGCCGTTGTCCGCAAAGCTGCATTTAATCTTTAGACGTCCCAGCATGTTGCGCATGAGACGGGAAACGGGAATTAAATGGATCGGCAGCAGATCTGACCGATCTACTGGGCAAATTTGCTTCTCCTGTATCCACTTCTCGATGCAGTAGCGACAGAAAGCGTGCTCACAGCTTGACGATTGCATTGGCTCCTCTAGCACATCAGCACAGATGGGACAGAGGAGCTCCTCATCAACATGGCCAATAATTAAGGCCTGATCGTAGCCCATGATTGGTTGCTTGGTTGGTTGGTTAGTTTAGAATTATTATTGCTAAACGAAATTATTTAAATACCCATATTATTCATATAATTGCCCAAAGGCACACTTACCCTTATCACGTGTATGTTACAGACAGAAGCCGAAAAATGAGATTTTCATAAATTTCGTTTCGAAATATGAGAGTTGCGTCGCAGCCGGCAGTTGAGTTGATCTGTGATGACTTTTTCTACAAATTTGACAGAAATCTCTAATAAAATTGACAGCTTCTGCTGCTTCGCATCTAATTATATATATATCGAATCTATATATATATATATATATATTTGTTTTGATTGATAAAAACCATTGGGTTTATTCTATAAATAAATATATAACATACGCATTTAGCCATTAAAAATGGATAATGATTTCGTAAAAATGTATATATTATGCAAAGGGTGGCATGGCTAACCGCATAAAGTATATATGTCCTTGAGCAGGAGTCGATCTGATCAGGTCGATCTCGGACACCACAAAAGCTAGGCTTGAAATTTGAAATGTATAGTCGAGTATACCATAAGGACAACCCTTTCCCTTTTCCGATAACTTATGTCATTTTCTTTCATATCGATCATTTTCGATTACGTTTTTTAAGCAGATTGGATTCGTGTAATGAATACAGATATTTTGTAAATTTCCTTTAACTTCACAAATTAAAACATATGTAAAATACTACAGACTTCTGCCATAACCTGTGATAATTTGTAAGAAATTTTTAGCATTTTATTAACATTGAGATTAATCAAGTGATGTTTATCGATATGTAATGTTAGGGAATGCCTTGAACTGTCGCGGACTGTTAGCAATGAAATTGTTTAGAACTTTTAACATTGTAGGCAGCTGTAGCTGAACATTTTCGACATTCTTGACATTTGTAAGCAAATCAAAATTTCTGTCTCTACTGTGGCTTTACTCTCACATTTCGAATCGAAATTTATGAAAAATCGTATATTTCTATCTGCAAACATCCAGTGCAAGGTCGAGTGGCAACTATATTAGCTCAAGGGCTACAAAATACAAATATATCCCCCTCTCATATTTTTAATTTAGCGAATAATAATCACAATAGTTTATAATGGGCTATGATCTATCATTAATTGTTGGCCATGTCGATGAGGAGCTCCTTTGTCCCATCTGTGCTGATGTGCTGGAGGAGCCAATGCAATCGTCTAGCTGTGAGCACGCTTTCTGTCGCTACTGCATCGAGAAGTGGATGCAGGAGAAGCAAATTTGCCCAGTCGATCGGTCAGATCTGCTGCCGATCCATTTAGTTCCCGTCTCCCGGCTCATGCGCAACATGCTGGGACGCTTGAAGATCAAGTGTTGTTTCGCCGACAACGGCTGCTCGTCGCTGATGCCTTTGGAGGAGTATCGCAGTCATGTGGCCAACTGCCAAAACAATCCAAAAGTTGTGGTATTGTGCAACAAGGGTTGTGGCATGCGTGTGCCCAAGGACGAACTGAGCCGGCACAATTGTGTCTTTGAGCTGCGTCAACAGCTGCAGGATCATATCAATGCAATACCTGAGTTGCGGGACATGCAGGCCCATCAGGAGCGTCGACTGGGCGAGCATCGGCGTGAGCTGGAGCTGCTGCAGTACTATATTGCAACACTAAGAGCCACGAATCCTGTTATTCGCACTGTTGGCGATCAGCTGGATCGATATGCCCTTATGCGCTGGGGTCGTGGCCTGCCCCTGGCTTCGGTCCGCACTTGGGGCAGCCTCATCTCCACGCCAGACATGCCCATGCGGCTGATGGTGCGCGAGGGACTGCGAGCCAGTGGCTGTCCGATGCACTTAATGGAGATATTGCTCGATTGTTGCCACGAGGATAGCTGGCCCGAGGGTCTGACCACGTTGGAGATGCGGCGCATGAATCTGCATCGGTTGGCGCAATATGTGACGCGCCTGCTGCCAATTGTGATCACTGGAAAGCCGTGCGTGGTCATTCTGGGCGGGGATAATGCACACATGCCCGAGAATCTTCGTCCGGTGCTGGGTGTGATTATGATATTTGTTGATGGCGTCGATGAGACGCATCCTGAACCCACCCCATTACCAGATAGCGATTACCTCTAAGTGCAAATTTAATACGTTAACTTATGTTCGATATGTCTAAATTATATTTGAATGACAAAATTTGCCAAGTGATTGGTTTTTCAAAGGGCCGTCAGTGTATACATATATATATAATATATAAGAAATTGAATCTTATTCTTAATTGCTTAATTAGTATTTCAGTAAATATTTGTATTGTTCCAGTTGGTGGTTGGCTTCAATTACGCGACAATTAGCAGAGTTAACGCTGCGTATGCGTAATATTTCATGCAAATTAAGTTGAAGCACTTTCCGGAAGGCGGTGTGAAGAAACGGTTTGCATTTTCGCTTGACAGTGAATTGAGGGAAAACTTGTAATGAAAATGTGAAAAGTTGGCGCTTCAGTTAGCGGCAGTTGGTGACACCATTTGCTAAAGTTTCACAAATTGCACTTGCAATTGGAATAATTTTTATGGTCATGCAGCAAGTTGTGCGCTCAACCGAGTTGCAAATTGAAATTGAGCCCTTAAATTGCATGAGTATATGCATAAATATATATATATATACTATATATTCAATGAATGCAGCTTAAGGCTAAGTTTCGTTTTTAATTAAAAATTATGTTATGATAATTGTGAATTGACTGTGAATAAATCGAACTAATCAGGCATTTACCAGTTTGAGTAAATTCAATTATAAATGGTTAATTTATTTTTTAGCAAAATATTAATTATAAATATTTTTTTACAACAATATTTCTAAAAGAAACCAAAAAAAGTATTTTATTTACCCTTAAGGTAACTTGTCTAATGAGATTTTTGCACATTTCTTTAAGGCATTAAAAAGATGCAATTAAATAAAATAATTGCCTCAAACCAAAGTTTAGCTAGAGACTTGCTATCCTCGTTTCAAAAAGTTTTCAGATTTTCTCGATCAAATTCTATACTATACTATACATATATACAAGCTATACAAATACTATATATTTTTAGCTTAAGCGCCAAAGTCTGACCTTCTTCATATAAAGACTTAAAATGATTGAAAAATGAGTAGAATGACTGAGAAAACGGCGCTGTGCAGGGCTTACGGTATATGCTAGTCGGGCACTCCCGACTATAAATTTTAACTTAGCTTTTATAATTTCTTTCATATACAATTTATAAAGTTAGCTAAAGTCAGCTGCTGACAAAGAGCTCTCGTCCATCTAAACAAGATTGAAAACAAGCATAAGAGGAAGAAGAAGAAGAACTATGCACGCATGTATACAGCAAATTAGTGTCAAATTAAATTCGACTTTGTGTCAACTAATTAAATGGAAAAGCCCAAACTGAGCTTTTAGCTAAATTGATTAAACAAAGGCCAACGGCAGCAACTAACTAGGCGACTAATATAATAATATTTCTGATCAAAACAGATGCTGCAAAGGATGCAAGGACTCAGCCACTTGGCCAGCTGGACAAAAACACAAGGCCAATGCAACGAAAGCCAAAACTTAATTAATATTTACATGAACACTTAAGACAAGCAGAGCAGAGCAGGGTAGTGCCGAGAGAGAGAGAGATAGGTGGGAGAGGGGGGAGTTGTGTTGCAGGTGCTTTTCGCTGAGTGGCTGCCAATCGATGTCATTGTTGTTGTTGTTGTTATTATCTTTGGTCTGGCTTGTTTGCATATGTCTGAGGCCCTGGAACCTGGGGCGCCCAGAAAACGCATCCTATGTGTCCCATGTGGCATGCCAGCTAGAAATCAATTCGCATTGTTAACCCATGATTGGATATTATTGATTCAATTTGCTGCCACACTGTCGATACATGTTTTATGCATGCCATCGTCTTTCTCTCCCTCTCTCTTTCTGTGTGCTTGTGTGTGTTGATAATGTCTGAGTGTATCGATAATAGGAAACATGCACGCTTGCTCAACAACACCAGCAGCTAATACAGCCAACCTGCAGCTGCACACAAGAAAACCCACTCAGTGGGCTCGATTTGACTCTTGGCGTTGTTTAATTTATGCATGAACTGCACTCACTACTCACTACTCACTTGACTACCACGCACTGTGGGGTCTATTCAAAGATTTCTATTTCAAAAATAGTTATTTGACTCAAATATAAATTGCAAATTACTAAAAATAAATATTTTAATAAATAAAAATATTATACAAATTGTATAAATACTGATATTGTTATTATGTACTGATAAAAATAAATAAAAAAAATAGAATAATATACAATAAAAATACCGTAATATATAATTATCTATATATAATATGCAATAAAAAATATTAATGCTATAACTTTCTTTCTCATGTCTGTTGTCTGGCTTAGAATACAAATAGAGTTGAATTTGCGTAACTTATACTATGACAGTTCGAGTTTGAAAGTGCTCTGCAAAAACCTTTTTTTTAGTTGAATATATCAGCTTGATATAGCAATATATATATATAGCGATCTCTGGAGAATATAATCTGATTTGTGGTTTCCCAATTGTATCAAGTTTAGTTGAACTCTGATTGTACTTTAATAAAACTTTTCATTTTAATCTAATTCTCCTTCTTTCAAAGTTTTTAGCTTATTCTAAGTCGCCTCTTAGACAATTTTTAGCTCCTTCCTCATCTTTTTTCATCTCAGTCGAACTCCTTTTCTTAGAGTTATTTTCAGCTTTTTCAAACTCTTCCCCTTTAAAGAGTTTTCATCTCATTCTAAGTCTCCCTCTTTAAAGAGTTTTCATCTCATTTGAAGACTCTTAGAGATGTTTTCAGCTCATTCTACGTTCCGCTCAATCTAACTGTTTCTTTTGTTAGTATTATACCAAAGATTATTATTGCTGAAATACAATCAGATTACCTAAATAAACGCCTCATGCTTTGACATCGATTGTCGATTATAAAAATAAAATTTTTATTTATTTCATTTTTAGCAACGCTGCATGAAACTCGTCGAGTTCAATAATTGTGCGCGTGGCAAGCAAGTGCTGCGGTCATCAATATCGCTAGCTTTGGAAATTTGTTATATTATTTGTTGTAGTTGGCAATGCATTGCGGCATTTGGCTTTGCTGCTGTTGCTGCTGTGTTGTTGTTGCTGCTGTTGTCGTGGACAATGGCAATGATAACAATGGCAGCACACATGTTGCTAATAGTAGCATGCGGCACGCCCACATGTCTGCAACATGCCATGCCATGCTCTGCCCTGCATGCTGTGCCGCCTGCCACATGCCATATGCCGCCTGCCGCCTGCCACATGCCACTTGAGCACATTGTTTTTGCCATCTGAAGTGTTTGACGTTTCCTGTTGCTTTGCGTACAATTGATTTGCCGAACGGCTCCACAATTATGGCTGCCTTCATTGATTTGTGCCACTAATCACCGTTGCATAAATCACGTAGCTGCTCGGCAAACATCAGACATAGCTGCCAAGAGCCCTGTGAATGTCAGACAATGGCATTTACCAATTTAAGTAGCTTGACTTTTAAAGACGCTGGAGAAACTCATGACAAAACATGCCTCCGACTGCAGAAGTTTATGTATTTAACTTTTCTTGCACATCTTTTGACTTGTTAAACTAGACCACATCTATTTTATTAATTTTGCCTCAGACATATCGACACTCAGAATCGGGCAATTAATTATATTTCAACACGTTTAATTTTGAAAAAGAGATTTTTTAGCTCGAGCTGAAAATAAAAATGAATCGGAAAAAATATAATATAATATAAAATAAAATACAAAATATAATATAATATAATATGATACAATATATATAAACAAAAAAATATTAATATAATAAATAATAATATAAATATAAATAAAAAATATAATGAATAATCAAAATAAACAAAAAGATAAACACAAATAATCAAAAAAAAAAATATTTATGACAAAAACGTTGTTAAGACTAATAGATTAATACTCAAACTAGTTTTTAAACTTTACTATTATAATTTTTTAGATTTTCAAAGCTTATCGAAATTATTGAATATTTCATTTTTATAATTTGACCAATAAAATTTTATGCCTTAAAAATTAAATTTCCAGTTTCAGGAAAAGTTTCAAATAATGATTCAAGAAATACAATACAAAAATTCAACAGAAATCAACAAAAAGATGGTAGAAACTTTGATGTAAACTTATCTTAAGAAATCTTCCAATCAGTCAAGCTCGCCTAGACAATGCACAATTATACATATATATTGATATCATACATATACACATACATATATATGAAACATATTTCTTTTTTCTATTTTCATTTTGAGGAAACTTTCTGTACCCAAAAAAGAAAATCAAGGGAAAAGAAAACTCTTCTTGGCACAGTCACAAATTAAACGAAAATCGTTTGCAATGCCAAACCAATTGACATATTTTATTGTGCGTGTGTGTGTGGGAGGGTGTGTGGCCTAAATTGGTTTAACGGTGTTTTTAACCCGATTTATGTACCTGTTCAGCTGCTCGTAGCTACGCTTCGGCCCAGCACAGAAAAGTAATAAAAACTTAATGGCAAATATTAAGTACACATTAAACTGATTTATTCGAGTGTGGGTTATGTCCGCACAGAACGTTGCACAGATTTATTTTTATACGACTTTGAAGAGAGTTCTTTTCCCATATATGGATGCGATATGTGTAAAGAAGAGAGGGGCAGAGAGATAGAGTGGGACAGAGATGGGTGTGGAAGATTTGTAGTAAAGGCCAAATGAAATGATTTAGGTTTTGTAACTGTTTTGATAGAACTTAAGGAAAACATTTTGACAGCAGGAGCAAATTTTGGATTAGTAAAATTTTCTTGAATAAAAAATATATATAATGATCTGTTAAATTATTAATATTTCTGTTTAAATAATTTAAATTTATTTTTTATTATAACAACAAAAATTTATATAAATCTGTATAATTTTAAATTCGATAAGTTAAAAATATTTTGTAAATTTAATTTTTCTTTTTCAAAAAAATATTTGGTTCATTTGAATTTTTGAAAGTTTTATGTTTACAATATTTCTTTAAGTTTTTAGACAAACGTAAAATATTAATAAAACTTTTTTTATTTTAAGTATTTAATTAACTTAATTATTTTAATTTTAAATGTTTATTTATATCGTGTTATTTTAAGTATTTAATTAGCTAATTTATTTTTATATTAATTGTTTTATTTTTTTTATTTATTACAATTTTAAGTATTTATATATATATGTATGTATATATTTAAATTCAATTTATTGCCTATCAAGCAACAAATCCTTAATAATAGTCGCATTAATTTGTCATTTGGCCAACCATTTGCTAATGCCCGTGCTTTAACTGCATTCAGGCTAAAATCAATTTGTGTTAAGGTAAAAAACAAGTTAAGAGCAGCAAAGCTTTGCATAAACAGGCAGTAAGGCAAATGTAACAAAAGTCTGGCCCAAAGAGTCCACAGTGCTGTTAGCCAGGCTACAGAGGGAGTGAGGAAGAGAGAAAATGTCTGCGTGTGTTGCAGCTGTGCTAAGTACATGGCCAGCTTTTGGTAGATGTTTGGGCCATATAAATGAGTTCAGTTATATTGTTGTCTCACTTTTTGTTTGTTTTTGCTAAGCAGCTTGGCTTAAACTTTATTTTTTTTTTAAATTTTTTTTTTTTTTGTATTTGCTGAGCTCTTGAATTTTGGCAGCAATTTGCGCTTTTAATGCAATCAGCTTTGTTTTTCTGAATGTGTGTGTCGTTGCTAATGCGCTTTCAGCAAAAGACACACAGTGCCACGCCCACATGCCCAGAAATCAATTGACACTTGGCACTTGGGCGCTATTATGCAGCAGCAGCAGCAACCCTCAATTTCCCATTCCGTCTACTTAACACTTTTTATGCGCTTGCAATTTACGCCAATTGTGGATAACAAAAAAAAGAAGCAGAAGAAGACGAAGCAGATGCAAGCACAGAATTGGCTACGAAAATAAGGCCAAAAGCAGACGAACAAGAAGAAGAAACAGAGCGCAACTTTCATTTAATGCCCGCACTTGTGGGTGTCGTTTCTTACAGCTAAATGACAATCCACAGCGAGCTCTTAAGACATCAAGAAGAAGACGAAGGAGGTGGCCCGGGAGGGGCGAAGCAGGTTACACAGCTTTGCAGCCAAAGAGGATTTGTTAGCGAATACTTTGCTGCATTTCGTTTCGATTTAGAGAATTGGCTCACACAAATAACACGATTGACAGCACCAGGCGTTTGCCTTTGCATTGCGACTTAAATTGAGACAGAAACAGACACTTGTTTATCCAATTATTGAACTCCAGTTTCTTACAGTCATGTAGTGTTCATGCTAGGTAAACATCTAAATTAATAATTCAGTTAACGGAACTCTAAAAAAATTAAGATTTTGCATCTCTTCCAAAACTTCCATTTAAGAACTTTTATTATTTAGTATTTGTTATTAAATCTAGTAAGTTACTAAATTAAAATTTTTATTTATAAATTATTTACGTTATTCTCCTGCAGAACTCAGTCTTTGCTTTCCTATTCCTTTCTTATGAAGCTAAAAATTAAAACAAAATAAATTTTAAATTTTAAATCGAAATCAGAACTTTATTATAAATGTTCAATTTTACTATAAATTAAACACTTAACACTTAAAACAGAAGTACATTATATATTTTATAAGTATTTATTATTATTTTATTATTATTTATTATTATATATTTTATAAGTATATTTCTCTCTTTTATCATTTAGATTTCTTATAATTTCAATTATTTTTTCATAATATTTTAAAATATATAAATGTAACTTTTACCCACTATTATTTTTTAAATATTTAGAGTTTATTAATTCAGTTTTTTTTTTTATAATTTTTACCCACATACATTTTAAGTTTTCTACATATTTTTTTGTGCTAAACTTTAATATCCCTTGTTAATACGCATTGAAATAGATATGAAATATACACCCAAAGACACACACACATGCGCACACACACACCCACACAGATAGACCCACAGAAGTCTTAAATTTTTATCAACGGAGGTCAGTTGCGCCCAGTTTGACCTTTTGCAAGCGCCGCTCCCGCCTCTTAATCCTCAAGCTGTGACGTTTGTCAACGTTTTCGGTTGCCATCATCATCGTCGTCATCAACACGAAACCATTTTCCGTTGTTGCTGGTGAAAAATGATGACCAAAGGAACGAGGCTTAAACTGTTGCCGCATGCCGCAGCGAAATTTCGGCCCAGCAGACATAAGTTCCCTTAAAGATTTGGACACATTTATGATAAATATGATATGCGATTTATAAATATATATATATATAAGAAAGTATATAACAATGCTCTATACAAATATATACATTTCTATATTGTAAGCAATTTAAGCTGGAACAGAAATTTAAGATTTTGGCATAGACAAAGCTGGTTAATAAGCTCTACTAAATAAATAAGTATACATACATATAGACATATATATATATATATATTTATATATATATACATATATAGTTATAGTTCCCAGCTTAGCTTTGGTCAGTTTTGTAGCCTTTGGCTTTAAGTTTTTTCATTGCAGCTGTGTTTATCTAAATGATGCCAGGAGCCAACGTTGCGTATGTGGAATAATTTTATTGTGGTTGACCGTTCGCCACTTGCTGCTGCTGCTTGCTGCTATTCTTGTTGTTGCTCTTGTTGGTTGCTGGTTTTGACATTTACTTAGCACAAAGAGCGAGACAATAACAGCAACAACAACAACAAGTTTTGTGTGCTTTTGCAGATAAGCCAATTTATGCAGCCATTTTTGTTGCCTTTTTTTAGAGTCTGCGTGTTAATTTGACTACGAGAAGAGTGGCTTAGCTGTTGAAGGTTGACGTTGTTAATAGCGAAGCTGGAGAGCATATATTTGACTAGGGGTTCAGGTAGTTGAGTCGAACTAGTTGAATGTAGGTGCAAATGTCGTCAAGGAAGGAAATTTTGTTCAGTGAAAAAAGGATTTCAAAGGACTCTGCGAGTAACAAATAGAAATATGGATAGTTGGATAATTGTATTGGTCGATAGATGGATAGAAGGATAAATGAATATGTGGATATATGGATATAGGGACATATGGATATATTGATATATGGATATATCGATATATGGATATATCGATATATGGATATATCGATATATTGATATATGGATATATGAATACATTGATTTATGGATATGTATATATGAATAGAGGGATAGATAAATAGATAGATACAAATCTCTAAAAAAACAGAAAATACATTAATTCGAATTAGAATTTTCTAATTTTGTATATTTATTTTTAATACATTTTTATTTAAAATTGCTAGAAAATGTACAAGCTTTATTTACAGTAAACAATTTATGTGATTTGTTGCTGCTGCTTTTTATTGCCTCATTCAACATTAACATTACTGTTCGATTTTCCATGTAGCTCTTAATTACTCTTCGCTTTTCATAACGGAAACGTGAAGCCTTCTGGCGCTGGGAGCAGAAGCCAAGAGGCAACCAATCAACTTTGTCGGCGACGCGTGCTTAGCGCCCAGCGCGCCTATCAACGCACTAAGCAACTAAACCAAACACTTGACGGCCTCACGGACACTCGCCTCGAGCCGTTCACCCACTATTCACACACGCACGCACACGCACACATACACTCGCTTAGGGATTCATTTTGGGGCGAAATGAACGCTTCCAGTGGCGCTCTTCGTTTCGTGCTCTTGCTCAAGCCGTTTCGAAGTTCGAAAAGCCGAATGTGAGCCGAGCAGCGAACGAATTGGAGTGAAGCGTCGAGCTCGGCACAGCCGTTCCACCAATCGAGTCAACGCCATTGGCATTTAGTCGTACATCGGTTGTCCTTCTGTGCGGATGGTTCGGCGTTCAGACTACGCGCCGTTTAACCAAAAATACAACTGACTAACTGTGTGAGCGCGCGCGTTTCGACATTATCGCGAGTTGTTGACGTCTTTTTATGTGCTTACCATTTACCGCTAGCAAACGATTTGACACGAAATGTTGTTCGTCACGTTGTTCTTACTGTTATCGCCAGCGTCGTTGTCCTTTTCGTTGTCGTTGTCGTCAGTGTTGTCGTTGTCAATTGCCAGCTACTGGCAGCGCTCTTCACAAAAGTTCTGAACGCATCAAGTGAAAGTTTTACCCACCGTTATTTCCCCCACTCGCATAGCAATTGCAACGGACGCGTCCTAGCGGAGATACCGTTAATCAACTTCACCAACAGCGTGTATGTGTTTGTTTGTGTCCTTAATTTTATGTAATTAGAATGTATTTTTTTCGTCTCCGTCTCTGTCTCAGTTGATCTGTCAAGGCTAAAAAACTGGCGTTTGCTTATTTTTCTTTGTTTTTGTTTGTGTAACTTTCGTTGGAAAGCTGATTTAAAAGAAGATTTAAAAGGCATAGGTAGCTTCAAATTAGAGGAACTCATAGCTATACAAGTCAGATTTAATTCTTATTGATTAAAACAATGTTTTAATTAAATAACTTGGCATATGCGAAAGCGTAGATTACATTAGACAGATTGGAAAATGTTATAGTAATATATATATATAATTATTTTTAGTAAAGGGAGTCAGTAAAGTCTTTCTGGGCACGCGTTCTTAAGCGATCTAAAATATTTATTGTATTATTTATTTGGTAACAAAACTTGTAAAGTTTCTATAGCTACAATTCTTTAAGACTAAAGATCGGCATATAATTTTAAAGATCATATTAGTATAGAACTTATTGTTGTATTTATTAGGTAAATCATTTTTATTATATTTGTAGAGATTATAACAAAATTCGAATAAGTTCTGTTCCTATTTAGTATTTCGAATTAATATTTTTAAGACATAATAAAGTTAAAGTATTTTAAGACAAAAAAAAGTTAAACAAGTCTAATTATTTTTCTTAAAGTAATATAATATCAATATAAATATTTTATATAACAAGCTCTTGTGAATCGAAAATTTTTATATATGATTTTGTTTTGTTTTTTATATTAAATTTTTCCATAAGCATTACAGCTTTTCACACATATTTATTAAGTCTTTAAATATTAGACACAAATTATTATAAATGCCAATGCCAAAATGGTTATTTCACATTTCGTAATTATATATTTTATTTTTTGCACGAAATATTTATGTGTGTTTTGTGAAACCCTAATTTGTTGGCAATTGTCCAAAAAGCCGCAATGGTAAAAATAAGGGAGAAAACAACTAAACTGCAAATCCAGGCAATGCAACGAAATAAGCCAAATGGCCATAAAAACCAGTCTCGGGCGTTAGGGGTTAGTGGGAGTCGGTTAGAGCCAGCCAGGAAGAGTTGTAACCAACCAAATAATTTGTTGCAATAAATATTTGAAAATCCAGTTAAGCGAAACATTTTCGTCACGAAGAGCCAACAACAACGGGCGACTGGCCAACAGGAACTTGAGAGTCGCAGCAGCTCCTTGTTTTGAGGAATTTTGCAGCGCACTCCAAGCACTGGCTTTAGTCGAGGATTTTGCTATTGTTTTATTGTGATATACTCTATGAAAAAAGGAGCTCGTAAAGCTAGCCACAAAATGTGTGAAGTAGAAAAGGTGCAGGAGCTCAAAATATTTGTGCTTGATAAGTATCTATTGAGAAGACTATAGAGCGATTTATCTAGATTTCTTCAAATCTTGTTTTAAATAAATAAATGAATAAGTTAAATATTTATAATATTTAAATCTAGATTCTGAAGCATATTTTTCTATTACTATAATCATTACATTTCATTTTTTTAAATATTATTTAGATATCTTAAGCAAACTTGATTTTTATATTTTCATTAACATAATATATTTAATTTTTTATGAAATGTTTGGGTTCAGAGAACTAACTTGTAATATCTATTTAAAATGAAGTGTTCAAGTTCTGCATTGTCTAAAAATTTCTTAATACTTTATAACTTGTTAAAATTAAAAATATTTCAATAGGTTCTTTCAACTATATATGTATATATACTATATAATATAAATAGCTATAAATTATATAAGAGCTTTTAGCTTTCGAGGAAAACTTGTCGATTCATTCTAAGAGTTTCCCGCCACGTTTTTTAAAATCAAACTTGTGAAATGTTTGCTATATACATTTTCAATAGCAACAGTTAGTAAACATCTTCTATATATCAGTGAATTGTCGATCTTCACTTTACAAGAGTATTAAATTTTCGTCTTAATATTTTTTAAATTTTCATTCCGCTTGTTAATATTTTTCCAGGTATTTTTTATGCAGTCGCGGCTTTTTGCACAGCACCGCAGATTGTTGCTATTTTTACGATGTCGTCGTTGTTGCTGCTGTTGCCGTGTTGCATTTTGTTGGCTGTTTCACCTGCGGTGCTGAGCTCTTACGCCTCAGCCGCTTTTGTGTCTCTATCCCAACGCTTTAATATTAAAAGCGTTTAAAATTTTTTGTTCGTTTCGTCGCCATTGTTTATGTCTGAGTCCCGTTTTACCTACGTCAAGCCCAAGGGTCTTTTGTTTATATACCCTGCATATAAAATGTATGGCTGACGGGGCTTACTTTTAGTCTGGCAATATTATTATGTCATTTACCAAAAATAAATTTATTTCTTCTAAAATCTGTTCGCTGAAGCAGAAATTCAAGAAATTAAGAATGCTTTAAGTCAAATTCTTATTATTAACATTCAAATATAAACATAGGGAAAGATGAATCTGCAGAGCTTTTTAGGTCTTGAGCAAATGTTGTTTCTGTGCGTTTAAGATATAATTATATTCCTTACTAAATTTCAGTGTTAAAAAACCCAAATTGTTTTTTTTTACCATTTTATAATATTGCATATTGCAATTTCAATATGCAATATTATAAAATGATAAATGATAATAGTGTTAAATTTTTTGAAAATATTTTAAGTTACAATTCTAGTTTTCATACTATTTGAATTAAGCCATTTATTATATTTTTTAATTTGTAGTATAAATTTTACTCAAAAAATATTTAAATTTTTTTTATTTTCAATTTTTTAAATATATTTTTAAATATTTTTTTATATATATTTTTTAAATTTGTGGACGTCATACTAAGTGGTGTGTAGGACTGCTGTTGTCTACTAAAAAACATAATTTTTTTGGGTTCTCTTTCTCTCTCTCTTCATATTTTGTATGTCAAGTATAAACATGTAGCATCTTTTCTTAAATAAAGATATATAACTGTAATCCTTTGGGATGTTTACCTTTTTTTATTCCACATTAGACGATTCAAAAACATGTTAAATCTAATTAAATGTCCAAATCTGACATATATCTATATATTGGCCTTGGCAGAAATAATTCTAGCTAACTCAATAGCAAAAATTATAAAGAAAAGATAATTTCTTTATTATAAAATATAGGGTATGCCTTAGTCCATCAATAAAGGCCATTAGGTTGCCGAAAATGTGTTATTGTTGCATTTGTTGTTTTTGTTTTTTGTCAACGCTACGGGGAGCCGCACTAACAAGCTTTGTTGTGTTCCGTCGTCAGTCGTCTGTCCGTCCTTCGTGCCTCGTGCTGTTGCTGTTGCCTGTGGGCGCATCGCCTTTGACTACAGTTTGCTCAACGTGCAACGTTTTGCCAACTGTGCAACAACGACGTCGACAACGCCCGCAGCGCCGGAAGCGGAAGTGTTACCATTGCCATTTTGTTGGCATTCGGGCGCGCTGCAGTGCGATGCGATGCGGTGCGGTTCGCTTCGGTTTTGGCATTTTGGCTGCCGGCTGTCGTTTATCCCTCTTGCTACTGTTGTTGTTGCTTATAATATTCCTTTGGCTTTCCGCTTGTAAAATGTTGCCATGTTTGCAGCTGTCGCTTTTGCTGCCCGTTGGCTCTGTCCCCCACTCTCAACAAGTTTTCGTTTTGAGTTTTGGCCAGTGTTTTCGCTTTTGCTTCTCTTGTGCTGCCAGCTGTCTGACAGGTGGTTTGTTCAACGTGTTTTGTGTTTACTTTGTGTAATCATTTCATTTGTCAAACTTGATTCGAGCTCCGCAAACAAGCACACAAAACATTCGTCGACAGTTTGACATCGCAAATTGAAGACAACTGAAATTCATCTGCAGGCCGTTTTTTTGCTTTTTGCTTCTTTCTTTTGTTTTATAGTTTTTCTTTCAGGCTTTTATATTGTTCTATATTTATGGCCAAAAAAAAATATACAAAAACTTTCAGCATTGAAATAGTGTATTTAAAGCTATATTTTTAAAAGAGTTTATATTGAAAAATAAATAAAAAATCTCTATACTTAAAAAGAAAAATAATTTAAATATTAAATTAAGTTAACTTTATATTAATTAATTCTCAATTTCAATTCCAAAAATATTATTATGTATTATATTAAATATTTTATATTATATTAATATTTTATATTATATTAATATTAGTTAATGTATTCTAATTAATACTCATTAAATTTTTTCTTAAAAAGTTAGGCAAAAAGTCAATTTTAGTCGAGGTTTCTTCTGTAAGTTTATGTCTTCAGATTTGTTGTGTAAGACTCAACCGTACTTCAGGCGTAGTAAAATGTTCTAAGGGACACGCAACTGCTCTAGAAAACATTATTCAAATTAAGACATTCAATAAATTCTCTTAAAATGCCGCAAACCTTTTCAAAGACCTTAAATCGAAGCCCTTCTCCCACCTTGAACAATCAAAGGAAAAGCACAAAATCAAATTACTGTCTAAATGCTGTCTAAGCATATTTCATTTAATTGTTTCAACTTAATCTAGACGGCAACAACAACGTAACCTCGCTCAGGCAACGCGTCAAAACAACGCCTCAAATTCTACTTGGCCAACTCGACGACGACAGCGGCCTAACTGTCCGCGCCTCCCCCATGCCGTATTGCCACTCCAGAGCCCATTTCCTGCACAAAAACAAACAGAAAACAAACGTAGGGGAAGTCAGAAAGCTATAGCCGAACTATGTGGCAACAACAACAAGCTGGAATGAGCAGACCAATCTTTAAACGAACTTTGAATACTCTTCTAGATTTTAGATATAGTCCATAAATTGAATCTTAGCTAAACATGTGTGGGAAAATATTTTAAAGCTTTGTTTGGCTAACATGACAAAATTAAGGTTTATTTATAAAAAAACGTTTACATTAATTATACAATTTTATTAATGCAGCCTAAAGTAAAGAAATTAAATTATTTAAACTAATTATTAAATATCCTTAAAAAATAAAATACTTTGAAATAATCAAATCATAATTTTAATTGTTTAATAACATTATCTAATATAAACTATAGTCACAATTTCTTAATACATAAGGTATAGATAGCTTGATTTATTTATATTTGATTCTATGCTAAAGAATTAAGAATTTCATAGCTTGTAAATGGCTCTAAGCTAAATTTAAGTTTACTAATTGATTTTATTATATTATGTCACATAAGAAACAGAGAAGCAACATGACTTAGTATAAGATATTTGGAAAAATTTAAAGGATTCTTAGGCGAGGCAATTTAACAAATATGGGCTTTAGCTCAACAACAATTGATGTCCGTTCAAGCATAGGTTTCGGTCAGCTTATAAAATGTTTAGCCAAGTAGAAGTTCCACTGTCAAGAACATTAGGAAACAGCAATGAAAGGGTAAGAGGAAGGCCAAAACCTTGAAGAGTAGCTTACAACAGTCTGAATATTTCGAATTAAACTTCCTTACTTCGCCACTATCGACTACATTTCCATTCACTGAATGGCCTAAAAGTTGCTGTGCTACACACTCAATCACATAATATGAACACCCTAAGCTAGGGCAAGGACATAGCAAAAATTTTGACTTTAGCTCGCAAAACGCTACGCATCCGGATCCGGTCGGATGGTGTGGGAAAGAGAGGACAGAGCGGGGTGAGCGATGCGCGGTGCGGGCTCTATGGAAGACGCCTACACTTTCCACGCTTACCGTTAAGTGCTGGCAAGCCCGCACGTCATCAGCCTCGACAACATCATGACGCTCAATTTCAATGGCACTGGTGTTGATTGCAATGTTGTTGTTGCTGTTGCTGTTGTTGCCAATGATTACGCGCCATTTAAGTGATTAAAGGTGAAACGGTTTGCTGGTCTGGCAGCTGGGCCAAGTGCAGTTAGAGCCGCACCTAATGCCGCAGTGTGCGTGCACCCCATACCCCTACTCAATACGACCAACCCACCTACACCCTACCCCACCCCAACCCGCCCTTAATCAAGTGTTTTTTGGCATTTTCGTGTACAATTTCGCCTATTGCCCATTTCAGAAATTTATCGCAAAAATGTTTGGACTCGTTGCACTACGACATGTACGGCCACGCCCCCTTGCCAGTGGGCGCTTGGCTGGCATTGCTCTGCACATTATCAACATCGTGGCCATAGTGCTCTTAATGATGACTGCCACGCCCACTCGTGCCGAGATACCTTCAAAGGGTAAGTACTTTGATAATTTAATGAGCTTGTTTCAATGGGCTTCTCCAATGATTAATTGATTGAACGTTGAGGTAGACCAGAGTGCGAGGCACCCAGTGGGCCTGCATGGACTGATAAGAGCGGGATTAATGAAGTATTACGAGTGCCTTTAATTATGACAGAAATATTGAATATATTTATGTATTTATATATATATTTATTATATATATATATATATATATATATATATATATATATATATATGAATTTATATATACATAAATATTACGAAATTATAATCAATGTTAAGCTTTTAAGGCTGTGCTGATGTGGTATTGTATTTACTCATTGAATAATATGGAATATTAAGTGACTAATACGTGAGTCGAAGCAAAAGCTTATATTAAAAAACGATTTAAAAGATTGGGGCTATTTAAGTCTTGAGCATAAAGTTTAAATTTAAATTAAAATTTGATTTTTTATTTGTAATCTCTTTTTAATAAATTGCCACCGAAATTATTTATCTATCTGCTGATTTCATTCTCATTATTGCGTTTTATTCTTTATATTATACCATTTAAAAATGTAAAAATATCAAATTGGAATAAATAAAAAATAAAAGTATTAAAATTTTTCTAAAAAATATTACAGTAATTTAAATATACTTTTGAATTGCTTACTTAAAAGATCAAGCAATTTGAGGCACATTATTATGTTGTTTAAGGCCACATTCTTGTACTCAACAACTAAATATATATTTAAAAAATAAAAATAAAAATAAGAAAAACTAATATTTAATGCTCTAATCACATTTTATTTTTAAAAAAATATATTTTATGTAGTTGAAAAAGTCAATAAATATACTTTTATATTTTATAGAAATCTATAAGATATTTTAGAAAAAATAATACAATAAACTAGCAAAATTAGTATATTACAAAAATTTTAATTTATTATATGACAAATTTTCATATACTTTTTAAAGAAACATAAAATAGCTGGCTATTAATTCAAAAATTTTTAAATAAAAATATTACTATTAAAGGCTAGTATATTTTTTCACTTATCGAACTTCGATACTATAAAAATTTGTATAATAAATTTAAAATTATGTGGAAAAATATTTGCATATAGATGAGCAAAATATTTACTTCAGCAATCGGTAAAGCATATTGAGGCGTTTCAATTGGCTTTGTCTGCACACATGGCATAGATATTAAACAGGCAGACAGGACCTGAGCTAAAATTGCTCATATTAAAAACGTTATTACAATAATGCTCTTTAGACGCCTTCAAACACTTTTTCTTAGCGTAATATGAGGCTTTTTGTATATTTGCATATTTCTTAAATTTATCTTTTGGTTGGCAAACAGGGCGTCTAGATCCTTCAGCATATTTCTTGACATAATCAAATATGCTTTAAGCCATGGCGCCCACAACAGCAACAACAACAGCAGGAGAAACCCTTTTGATGTCCTCAAAATGAACTGCAGATAAAGGATGTGCCTTTTGCCATGGCTGGTTGTCTTTCATTCTTCTTATTTTTTTTGCTTTAGCTATTTATTTATTTATTTTTAGCAAATTTGTTTTTATCATAGCAGAGCGCTTGCTTTATCTACTCTATACATTTTATTTATTATCTTTATTTTTCTTTTCGGTATTTTTTTTACTTTTCTGTTTGTGTTTTTCATTTTGGTATACTGAAATGCAAATGCTTACAAGACGTTTAACTTGTCACCTGCGGGCCAGAAAATGCTCTCCGCACTTATCTGACAGATGTGCATCTCCCAGGCCATTGGGGGGCGTGTAGAGATTCTTCGCCCTGCCGCACTCCAGTATAAAATATACATTTGTTTGCCTTACATGTTTGTCACTTATCGTTTTGGCCCAATGTGTTCCCTCCCTCGCTCCCTCCCTGTCTCCCTATGCATTTGAGTGCCAAGAGTCCTTGGCTCTGACTCGCTGATTCAGTTCGCAGTCACAGGACTTGTAGTTGAAAGATATATTATGATTTTATGCATGGCAAAAGCGGAAAATATTATTTGCAAAAAGTGGCCAAGTGAAGCGTGTGAATAGTTTATTTTTTCTTGGCCGTTAGTTCTCTTACATCGTGTGTGGTGTGCTCACAATAGAGCAGAGACATTTTTGAAGTAAATGTATATATAAATATAACTTAAAAATTGATGTAATTTAATTTCATTATATTTGAAACTACAAATATATTTTCTCATCGAAAATATACATTTTCTAAAAATATAAATATAATTTAGCAAATATAAGATAAAAATGTACTTGAGAATAAATTTACTTGTGAATATTTATTTTACCGAAATTATTTTATGAATATGTAATAATCTATATATTTATGTTTATGGGAAAAAATGGACAATTAATTACTTAATTAATTAAAATATATAAATTATTATAATAATAGTTGAAAATGTCACTGTGTTAGAACTTCCTAAAGATAGGAATTTTACAAAATATTTTATAATTTCTTTTTTTTTAATATCAACACATACTTCATGAACAAATTTAAATAAATACAAGTCAACATTAATTTATTGTGCTCAACTAAAAGTTTAAGAATAAAAGCCAAGAAATATGCTTCAGACACATTTTTATCATTTCCCTCTATGATAAAATCTATTTTGTAGCAAACACAAGTTTTACATTTGCCCACACAGATGCACGGCATAAAGATACATAGATAAAAACAAACAAAAATTTAACAAAAAATGAAACTCAATTTAAGCCACATATGAATACGACTTCCTGCCGCCCACATTACCACAGGCGTCTGCGCTGCTCCGCTCTGCTTACAGTAAAACATATTTTATTGCATACTATTTTCTCGTCATTTCCGTTTGACATTTATATTTTTACTCTCAGTTTTTATTTTTTTGCCTCGTTTTTGTGATACTTCCGCTATGCTATACATATATATAAAAATATATAAATTTTTTGCATACATTTCGCATTTTTTTTTGGTTGCCTTTTTCGTCTAAATGTCCTTGACTGCATTATAACAAGCACTGCATAAAAGCTGTGTACGTGGAGCGTGGTGTGTGTGTGTGTGTGAGTGCGTGGTTTTAATGGCGTGGCATTTTCTTAATATTACCAAGTCGCGTGTGCGCCGCATGCACTTTTGCCTCTATTACGAATACTTCCACAGACTTTGGACTTGGCTTATTAAAATTTTTACTGACTCGCGTCGTTTGCCAACACTGGCCCAGAGACTAAATGTTTTTTTGGCGCTGCGGCGATTTATGCCACAAGTTCTTGCCCCATCGAAATTGTTGAAATAGTTTCGCGTGCTGCAAATTGTTAACGTAGCTAATCAGCATAAAAATACCAGCCGATTGCAGCGCCCGATAGACGCGAGTCTAGAGAGTAGGACGAGTGCTGGGGATCGGGCTGTGGCAAGTAGTGAAAGTGTTTGGCATTAGACCAACTTAAAAGGTTTGTTTATTAGCTGCCTTTTGGCCAAGGGGCTAAAAGTTCGCAGCAGGTGAAAAATTGTTGCAGAATTGAATGCGTGCTAAAGCGATATTTGAAATAAATGCAATTCATTTGTAGATGCTTGTGGCTTAAGTTCATTTTTCATTTTAACACGTGGGCTAAAATGGTAATTGAAAAACCTAAAATTTATTGTTACAAGTAACTTGAATTTGCGGTAAAGGGAATGGCAATTGTTAGTGATGTTTTGGGTATTGGTGGAAAGAGCGACAGATAGGTAAATATTTGGAGGGAAAGATGAAGAGTTTAGTTAATTTAAATGCCATTCGAACTTTTCAAATTGAAAATTGATTAGTTTTATTAAACAACATACTGCAACTAAAAAATAATTTTCCACGGTGACTAGAAAAATACACATAAAGAGTTTTAAATGCATCAATTTTGTTCATTCTGGTTTCAAGAAATTAATTACTTTTTATACCCTGATCCCATTAAAAATGGGAAATCAGGGTATAATGGTTTTGTGCAAATGTATGTAACAGGCAGAAGGAGGCGTGGCAGACCCCATAAAGTATATATATTCTTGATCAGGACGACAAGCCGAGTCGATTGAGCCCTGTCCGTCTGTCTGTCTGTCCGTCTGTCCGTATGTGTGAACGCGTGGATCTCAGCATCTATAAGAGCTAGAGACTTGAAATTTTTTTTGTAGGTCCGTGTATAGCACGCGCAGGTCAAGTTTGTTTCAAATATTCGATAACTATTCGCATTTAATTGTTATCGAATAAAAACATTATTGAAATGCAGTAAATAAATTATATCTCGAACGTCTTAAGAGCTAGAGCCTCCAAATTTTGTATTTAGTCTTATATATATTTTATGCAATTTTGATTTTTGTTGGATTTTGGATACCGGCTCCAAATTCCCCCAAATTCTTAGAATTTAAGTTTAGTTGGAAATAGGGCCTTTATGTGAAGGCGTTTGCATCTCAACCAAGCCAATAGGATATGTAGATCATATGCTGAAAATTTCATTAAAATCCATTAAGTAAAACAGAAGTTATTAAACAAAACGTTTGGCCAATTTCCAAAAGCACATGTCAGCAGCGCCACGCGCACGCATTTTTCCTATGCGTGTGCACACATACATTCAAATGCGTGTATTCTTTTCTATTCCAAGAATTGAAATTGCGATTGAATTGTGCTGAATTATTAGCTGCTACTTATGTTCAAATTTGCAACAGCCCATGCAAGAAGGACAGTGGCTGCGTTGGTATGCAGCTTGGTCCGGGTTCGAGACCGGAGGAGATGAAATGTTTTTTACTGTTTTATTTTTTTTTTTTTTAGTTATGAAGTGGCGGTGTTGGTAGAGTTTGTGCACGCTGCGCAAATAATCCGGGTTCGAATCCTGGTCTCGCAATGTTGATTTTTATTTGTTTTCTTTTTTTTTTTGAATACTCGATACAAACTACGGAAAATTTAAAAAAAACTCAGAGGACTGGGATCAGGGTATCTCCTAGTCGGGCACCCCGACTGGAGCTTTCTTACTTGTTTTACTATTCGAAAATATTTAAATATGTTTAAAAAAAATGTAGAAATAAAATACAATGAAAAATAAGTTTAAATTACAATTGTAATATGCAAATTTAAAATTTTTGTTTTCAACAATATTTTTTGAAACATATTTAAATAACGGTTTGCCTCTGCAATGTTGATATATTGGGTATTATTTATATTTATTTCTTGTTGTTGTTGCTTTTTGCCATGTGTTTGGTAATTTAATTGGCAATTTATGCCGCTAGCTGCAGAGCTGAAATATGACAATTTACATGATGTTCAATTTGTGCTTCGATTTTCCAGCGAAAGCATTTTTTTTTTGCCATCGATTTTCCTTTTGGCTGTTGCCGTTACTTGGGCAATTTCCCGCTGCTCTCGTCGTTATATTTTTTTTTCTAAATAAATTAGCCAAATTTTGCTGTCTAGCATGTGGGCCAGAAGGAAGCCCATTTTGAATTATTGTTATGGGCAGGCATTTCTTGTAGTAAATATATGCTTATCGCTCATATATTGCCTTATTTATTGGCTGATTGGGTGGCATCTGTACTTATGTAAGTATTTTGTTTTCCACCAAGCCTTGTTGCGCTTAATGTGCCTGCCATTTTGACTAATGGATGCTCGTTAGCTACACAAATGAGTTTTTTATGGTTGCTTTTCTATTCGTAAGGCTAGCAGAACGGAATAAACATCTGAAATTAATTCTACTTTTTAGCAAACTTTTTTTCTTTCTATTTTCTAAAGAGAATACTTTAAACTATTGTTAATTTGAAGCAAAAATATTTTGGATTTTTTTGATAAGGCATTTGTTTTCCAACTCGCTTCATTGTTGTGTGTTTCATTTCGTTGAGAGCTAAAGAAATGCGAAAAATTACTTAGCTTTTCTTTATTTATATATTCCGCTTTAGATATATTCATAGTTATAATACTGAAAGACTTAAGTCTTAACATGTGAGTGTGAGGGTGCCCTACTTGTATGTACCGTGAACCCAGCCAGTGCTGTTCTTTCAATCATTCTACTTTGCATTTTTCTTCTTCTTCTTCTTCTTCTTCTTCTTCTATGCATACATAGCAAAATGGTATTGAGATTGGAGCATTTGAAATACTATGTAAAATATTTAAGCTTTTACTTTTTGCTGTCTCTATAGACAGACAGATGTGACTAGCTTGACTTAGCGCTTTCTGCTGATCAAAGCAAAATATGAGCACTGTTGCGCCGACTTCACATATTGATTTTTCATATTCTATAAATAAAAAGCTTTGCTTACATATTAATTTCATAAACATATGAAAAGTAGCCAAGAACAGACTTGCTCAAGCTTTGATAGCAACTGATTCTTTTTTTAAATTTTTTCAAAATTTATTTATGGACATGGATCTTCGAGAAGTTCATTCAAAATAAATCTAAAAAATCGATTGCTAATGATTCTAAAGATATCTATGCAAGACAGCTCACAATTAGCCCACAGCTTGGAATACAGGAAACATTGTATAAAGATAACTTCGTGTTTTTTTGACTTTTATTAAGATTTCAACTCTTTATATATATGTGTATATATAAAATATAAATTGAGCAAGGCACTCAACACACTTGCACACTCACTCACCGAACACCAAATGATGTTAGTGTGCCGGTGTATACTAAGTGCACTCATATTTTAGTTTAGTCAGCTTTTGCGTGAGTTTCTTTTAGGTTTGTTTGTATGGAGCCAATGTTATTTATTCGTGTCTGAATCATTGTCATCTTTGGTGCATGATTTGCGGCATGGGCATGGGCCACCCAGAAATATGCCTTGGTCATCAGTTTCTTGGGGCAGTTCATCCTGCGTTGTTGACTGGGCGGCGTCAATGCCTGCATCTGTATGCTTCGGTTTCACTTTGCGTATATTCTCCTTAATTTCCTTCAGACCCGCTGTTGCATAACGTAGAATTGTTACCGTATCGTCATCTGGACTGTCCGCACCGACGATGGACTGATCACTTGCTGCATTTATTCGATAATCTGTATTGGCGTCAGCGTTACTATTAGGAACTGCAGGTGTTTCTGTACCTGTTGCCGCCGCATCGCTGTCGATTATTGATATTGTTGATGCATGTCTGGTATTGCAGCTTTTCGGTTTGCCTGAGTTTTTGGCGTTTAGCTTCGACACGGCTGGGCTGTCGCTGCTCCTTGGATGTGCTTTCGGCTTGCCGGTGGGCTTACCTTGCTTATCAGTTGGCTTGTCCGCCTCAGACATTTCAACACGCTCCAGAGCTGACGCCTTGCTGGAACGTTGATTGCTAACGTCCATTGCCGGGCCTCTTTTGATCATCGAAGAAGTGACGTCATAGCAATTCATATAGTCAGTGGGCACCTCAACGCTCTTTGGCAGAGCTAGCGCTTTGCTTGCAGGCTGACTTTTCTGGCTGGGCATAACGAATCCATATTTATTTTTTAAGTTGTCAGTTGAGCTCGTCGGCCCCACGGCGTTTAGCCGTGTTGTCGCCGGGTTTGACGGTCGTTTGCTGCCTCCTGTTGCCGTTTCGACATTGGCTAATGTTAGGTTGTCCAGAGTGGAACGATTGAATTTCCCTCTATTGCAAGTTCGACTGATGCCTTCGAGGGCCTTGCCGCTGCTAAACACGTCATTATCGCCCTTATTGCTTTGCCTCGAGTTGTTATGCTTCTCGTGACTTGAACATTCGTTTCTATTCTTCTGCCTTTCCGAATGGATTTTCCAGCTTAGCTCTCTTCTGATTGCGCCAATATTTTTCGCGTTACTTGTGACAACGACGTTTTCTGGCACCGAGTCCGGTCTAACATAGTTTGGTGGCTTATCTGGCGTCTTGTAAACACCTCTCCTTACGGTTGTACTCGGCTTCTTGCAACTCTTAGCTCTGCTGGCTAGGCCACTGTCTCCCTCGAAGTGGACGACAGACGAACTCCCTCTGACTATGGAGGATCTATGCAGGGAGTTGGAGTCACTGACGGCCGCTAAGCCGCAGGCAATTTTAGCAGTCGGTGCCGTTGCCTGAATTATGGGAGGAGTCTCCTGTGGCTGCACGGCTAAACGCGCTTGAACTGGCCTCGAGGCATCGCGGCAATATGTTTCGGTTTTGCAATGGGAAATCGTTGGGGAACTGGAATCTATTGTTGTATTGAAAGAGCTTGTGTCTCCGCTGACTGACAATCGTGCCTCTAGTAGGGCGCACTTGTTGAGTTTGGTGTCCTTCTTGTGGTTAATAATGCAACAGAGACCCATTTGCTTTTGTAGAAATTTCTGCGCCATTTGAAGTTCGGTCTTTTGCTGACTCTCATCCCAGTGTAACTCGTTGGTCATAATCTCCAGAACGGTGGGCAGCATGTCGTAGGCGGCCACCGCATCGACAAACGCCACGCGCAATCGACGCGCGATCACATCCTCCAAGTGGCAGGCATACTCGCGCTGGCAGGCATAGATCACCTCGGCGTCTATGTAGGGGAATTTCGGATGCAAGCGATGTGTGCTACTGTCCGAGCAATGGGCGAGCACCAGTGGAGCATTGCTGCCATACGATTCGGCCAGATGTTGTGCCACATCCATGGGCAGATCGTAGGCGTGCACCAAATCGAGGGGCAGCATGCAGCAGTAGTTTTCGGCGCCATCTAACAACAGATTGCTGGTGACGCTCGCCTTCGATTGCGGCTCCAATAGGCAGGATTCAATGGCCGTATTGACGGCATCGACGGCCATCACACGATATGTGCTCCACCGTCCGCCAGCCAGGGTGATCATCTGATTGCCGCTAACTTCAAGCAAGAAATTTGTGATAACATGCGGCTCCTTGCTGTCGTCCGCATTGTCCGTGGACGGGCAGATGATTGATGGCTTTACGCCCGTCCAGGCGCTTAGTACGTGCTGCAAACTCAACTGGCAGCAATCCTCCAGCACTTTCTGCGTCTGTGCTAGCAGGCAGTCAACCTCCTCGGCTGTCGGCGCTGGCGGCTCTTTGGTCGGTTCTGGACGCTCCACGTCCAGACTGCCCACTAGCAATCTATTCTCAAAGGGCAGCATGATCAGTGCGTCATCGTAGCCCTCAATGCTGGGAAAGAGCAGGCCGAAATTCTGTGAGCCGTAATAGCCGGGCAGCGCAATATGTGTGCCCAGATGGGGCACAGCTATCGGACAGGCCCGGCAGTCATCCAGTTTGCGGACGGCATCCGTGCCGGCGCCCGTTGCATTGATAATAACTCTGCTAGTCACTATGAACGACTTGTCGTTCAGTGTGTCCTTGACGAGCACCGAGCGACAGTCCTGCTGACAGGTCGGAAATACCTCAAGTAGACGCACATAGTTGGCCACAGTTGCGCGATGTTTGGCTGCCGTGATGGCCAGGGCCAGGCACATGCGTGCATCGTCTAGCTGCACATCATAGTAGACCAGGGAGCCCAACAGTCCCTCCTTGCGCAGCAATGGGAACTCGTTGAGCGTCGCGTGTTTCGATAGAAAGTGCGAGCCGCGCACGTTCGACATGCCAGCCATGGCGTCATACATCTTCAGGCCCAGCCAATAGAGTGGCAGGCGCAGCGGACTGTATATGGGCATCAGCATGGGTTGCACTCGATTCAAATGGGGCGCTATGGTTAGCATTGTGGCGCGCTCGTTTAACACCTGTTGCAGCATGAATATCTGTTGCAGATCAGCACCTTGAATCGCTGCATGCAAATACGAATTGCTGCCTTCGATCAATTTGCTAGATTTGCAGCTGGCGCCGCTAGCAAAATCTCCAGCCTCGATTAGGGCTGTCTTGAAGCCGCGCGATGCCGATTCCAGAGCGCAGCCACAGCCAATGGCACCGCCGCCGATAACCAGTACATCGAAGTAGTCGCTCGTCAACGATTCCACCTGTTGTTTGCGGTTCGGCAACTGGGGGGTTCGCTCCTTGCCGGTCTTCTGCCCCTTGTGGAGCATGGCGCTCATCGAGCACAATAAGCGATGCGGCTGCTTTCGCCATGGCGACGCCGCTAGGCTCGTACGCAATCTCATTAGCATTGTCGTACGATATTGGATCGTTGTCTTGGCAAATTCAATTTAACAATCGAATTTTCCAGTCTCGAATCTATCGAGCTGCAAAACGGTCATTGGAAACTAGTTGAAACAAAAAATTTACTGAGACATAAGACCGAAAAAATTATCTATTTATTTCTAAAAAGCTAAAGGTCGTTCAATTCAATTGAATTTTATTAACAAACTTCTCCTGTTCTACTGAAGGCTATCTCAAAGGCATAAGATCTCATTGATAGAATTTGGGAGCGAAATTACGAGTAGGGCGCAGAGATGCCTTACAGACTGAACCCATGGAAAATGCGAATTGATTTTGTGGCAGGCAAAAGAAGGCGTGGGAGATCTCATTAGGTAGATTTCTGTATCAATTGCTTTCGATTACCATTTTCTTACTATCGATAAAGTTGATCGATACTAGACTTGACTGCGCTTATTGAGCGTAGCTTGATGGTTGCACACATCCAATTTACTGTGGGTAAATTTGTATATTGGATACTTACCCCTTGCCTTCAAAGTCGCATAAGACATATATCAAATACTAGGGACTGGCTTTAGCAGCTTCAAACATCTGGATGAATTAAGAATGTCCATCTAGAAGAAAAGTTATTCAACAGTTCGCTGGATTCAGGGTATTTCCTAGTCGGACACTTCCGAGTAGAGCACTTTTATGTGTTCTTGTTTCGCCTATAACTCAACTCGTTAGTAAACACTCTGAAATGGCCTTCTCTTAGGCCTTTCTATGCGATTTTCATAATTGCAGATTTATTCATAGAAAATACTACTATAGATGCGTGTGCCAAGATAATCAATAATAGCGAATAAGTATCTCTAATGTACATACTATCCACAATTGGATCTGTGGTCGGGCCAGCTGTTCATTAATGACTTTGGGCAAATGACAGAAGGGACACAAATGGTCAATTTATGAGCACGCAAACAGCGGGAACGAGCGGGCCACGGACGGGGCACTGGGCGCCCTTAGTAGTGTCAATAGAGAGACAATAGTTGAAAATTAACAAATGAATTGAAATTACTTAAACAAACTCATTAGCGTGTGAAAGTCAAGGCGTTCGTCAAGCTGCGCGCACTTTGTTGACACCAGCCCAAATGGGTTCCTCAGAGGTACTGAAATGGGCATTCAAATAATGCCCAAGGGGGACTAGGTTTTTGCGCTTTGAAATGATTATAACCCCGTCTAAATATTCGGGCTACGCCTCGGCAATTGTTTTCTCTATTTTTCGTTGCCCTGTCGTGTCCGGGCCACGCCTACCTGGTGCCCAAAGCACGAGCTTTTTGTACGCCTTCCTCCCCATTGCATGTAATTAAATTTTCCAACCTTTATGAGTTAAGCATAGTAATTTAGTGCCCCATTCGCCCCCGTTGCCAACAGCCTGTCACGACTTTAAATTGTCATCGATGTGACGGCTCGTCGGGGCTAGCTGACATCAATAGCGGGCGACTGGGGTGGGGGTGGGGCCGTCAGCGTAGTTAAATATTTCACTTAGTTGACAGCCCAGCATAACTGTAATTTTCATTAGGTGTATTCGTCACATTTGCTATAATTAAGAGTTTAACAGAAAACATCGAATATTTCAAATTGTTATGCTCGTTCACACTGTGAAACGAGTATATTAGTTTGCTCACTGAGTCATACAGGTGCGATCACTGCCAACCATTGCACAGCTAGTTGCACCCGATTGCCATATCTTTACGTATTAATATTTTAAAACCTAGTTTCAAGATTCAGAAGAAGCGCATTTTTGATGCCTTTGCATTTTCATATTGCAGTTAAAACTTTACTTTTTACTCAAAATCTAAAAATTGAAATTACAAATTGAAAATGGAAAATTGATAAACAAAAATATTAAAGTGTTGACTCAGGCAGATCTTGGTCTGATCATCATCTGTATAGATTTAAGCGGTTTCGTAGTCCAGTTATTCCAAGCTATTCTGTTTCTAACATTTTCTGTTGTATATCGTACGTTTAAGTTACTGAAATAGTCAACAGATCAATAGGATTCACAATTTAAATAGCTTTTTCGCCTTTACCAGTTACCGCATTCATGAAACCACCATCCAGATTTATACCATATCGCACAGTTACCTTCAGCTGTATCGTTATCACGATCTTTTGTTGAAAATTTCATGTTCAAATGAAACGTAAGGGAATCTCCAGCATTTCCCGAAAAATCGCCAACCTTTATTATCTTGTACGATTCTTCTTCGCTTCCAATAAGCAAATATGTATCGGGCATATCGGGATTCATTATTGAAGTCCTCTAATTGAATATACAATTCATGCGCCTGCGATTGCGTAAGCAAATGCATCTTCTCCAATCCTATGAAATATTCATGTTGCAAGTCGCCAAAGCCGATCAACCAGACCACGATCCAACCAGATCCCGCTATCTTGAAGTCGCAGGGCACGAGGAATGGCTCGATGTGGGGCAACTTAATTATAGATGCGATCGATTTGCCTAGGCAGTTAGATCCTTCTAAGATTTTCATATATTCTGTTTGCTTCGTTTGTAGATCATTTATCTTCGCCCCATTTGCAGTACTTTTAAGTTCAAGATCCGATATTCTAAGATCTTTCTCCTTTATCAAAGACTTGAGTCTTAGTATTTCCTTCTCATTTTCATTCTCCATCTCATTCTTCTTAGCCTTGTAGCTATTGATAAGCTCAGCCTGAAGAGCCAATTCCTTATCCCTGACTTCAATTAACTGAAGTTGAGAAGCCAATTGCTTATCTTTGGCTTCAGTCAACTGAAGCTGAAGAGCCAATTGCTTATCCGTTGACTCCAGATTTACATTCACCTGCTTATCTTTGGACTTAAGTAATTCAAGCTTAAGAGCCAATTGCTTATCCTTAGCTTCAATTAGTTGAAGCTGAAGAGCCAATTGCTTATCCTTGGTTTCAATCAACTGCAGCTTGGCAGCCAATTCTTTGTCTTTAAGCTCAATTGTTTTCTGTTGATCTGCTATAGTCTGAATATATTCGTCAACTTTAAGTTGTATTTCTGCTAGAGACTTCTCCTTCACGAGCATAGATGAAGCGTGTTGAAGAAGGGGCTTCACAACTGTGTAGCAGTACTTACTGCACTGCGTATCTAATTCTCTCTTAGCCTTGCACTCCTTTAATAGTTATTATTGAACATTAATGTGTATGAATGATAGGCGAATACTTACAGGACTTTCCATTGCCACGCAGCTCAAAGTTGATATCAATATCATGAACATGCAACAGATCTTGATGTATTTTTCGATTCTGAATAAATCAGAGTTTGCAACTGTTTCACAATTGAATTTATTTTGAACTGATTCAAGCTCTTTACTCATCTCAATAAGGAAACCTTGTATTTCGCAGCTTATAATGTCTTATCAATCTTTAAAGCGTTAGCAGTAAGAGGCGGTATCAATGAAATGCTGGCACACGACAATTGCTACTTGTAATATATATGATTGGGTCAAAGGTTAAGCTTATCAGTTGCAGACGATTATGTCATGAGTGCATGCTGCAAAGGGAAACACATCTGTTTATATAGAAGCATCAATGAGCTGTAGTCGGGCTTTCGCTGCTTTAATGTTATGGTTTTACTAGCTTAGGATTATGAAAACTAATAAATTCTGGATTGAAAGCTGTGAACGATGAAGTCTTTTGTTGCGGCGTTTTCAGTGCATTCAGTGTCTAACAAGACCAATGTTGAGAATATATAATATATATTTGAATGATTAATTTTTGCTCCTCTGTTAGAAGAACCGGTTATCTGTTTAGCTATTGGCGCTCTGTCGCAGTATTCATTTGAATTTCTTTTGGTAAACTTACAACATATCCCAAATCGCGTTAACTTCTGGTGAAAACTGACCCAGACCTCAGGCGCAGACGTTTCGGCGACAAAACAGCCGCAAAAAATATAGCTAAAGCAAGGACAACAAAAAATGCTGGGGTCTAAATACAAATTTCCGGCATAAGCCACATAACAAACCAGGCCCGTTAGCGACATGGACACGGACACGGACACGGATGCGGCTGCGGCTGCAGATACGGGTGCGGATGCGGATGCGGACGGCAGCCTAACTGTTCGGTGGACAATGGAGCAGACTGTGCTAAGGCACTTTGTTACATTTCGTTAGCTGGGCAAAGTGCCTCAACACGTTAGGTGACCCGCGATATGCCCCAACCAGCCAGTCAGCCAGCCGCCAGCCTACATACCTAGCTCTCTCTCTCTCTCTTTGTTCAGCTGCAGCGTGGCTTCGCTTTGTTTTTGTTGGCCGTGTGGCTCACCTTGCCAGAGTCACACGCCCCCGCAGCGTTGCCTTTCAGGCATTATTGCAGCTATAAAGTCAGTGCCTTGGACTTTTTTCTTGCTGCCAGTTGTGCTTTTGGCCTGGTTGTTGTTGTTATTGTTATTTTTTTGTCGCCTTATTGCTATTGAAGTTTGTTTTTTATGGCCGGGCCGAGAGCTTGACAATAAGCACGTTGGCTGCAAAACTTTTCCACTTCTCATTTATTATTACGCGTCGACTTTTATTTATTTTCATTCCTTTTTTCCATTTCTCTGCAAGTTGTGTTTTTTTTGTTGTCATGACAACGCAGCGACACAAAATTGTCGTCCGGCTAAAGAAAAACAACAAGCACAGCAACAACAACAACGAATTACAAAATGCAAACAAGCGCATGAAATTCATCTAAAAAAAATAAGCGAAAAACATAAAAAAAAATGTTTTTTTTTTGCCTTATTTTTCTAGGCGCAAAAAAGCGAGAAAATTAATATAATTCAAATAAACGATTTGCAACGCTTCGTCGGGCAATCAGCGAGGTATTAAGTTTAAGTGGCATAAATTGTTGTTGCTGCCACAGGGCAACAACAGGCTTCCCGATCGCATTCCGTTTTGTATTTGGCTTATTGGGAAAACTTTTGATTTATTGCATTAGCTGGGGAAAAAAAATAACTTGCATTTTTGGCATGCTGCAGCTGAACTTAACGGCAATTTAATTAGCAGCAAATAAATTACAGAATGGAAAAATATTATAAATTATTTATGTAGCTGTAAAGCTAAGTTTCGTTGCTTCGAGGCTGGAATTTGGTTTGTGAAATCAATTTTTAATAATTTCCAGCACATTATTTTTCAACATTTTTCATATTATCTTAAATTAATTTAATTATGTCACTAATTTTTTAATCAAATAAATATTTAAATATCAAAATTTTATATTTTCAGTTTAACTCGCACTCAATAAAATTATTCTCTATATAGATTTGATTGTTATTATTAACAATATTTATATATTGTTATATTAACTACTAAACTTAAATATTTTAACAGTGTTTATAGCTAAGAATACTTGTTATCCTATTGATAATTTTTCTATCTTAGAAAATTGTATTCATTTTAATTTATTTATTAATTTTTATATTTGAATATTTTTCATAAATATTTTTTATTTGTCCAAATTATTATTTAGAATAATTATATTTTAGAATTTCTTAAGTTTTCCAATATTATATTATTATATTAAGTATTATATAGTCAAAAATATAAATATCTTCACTAAAGTACAATTTTAATCGACATTAAAATATTAAAAGTTTAATAACATTTTTGCGAATTGGCATTTAAATTTAACTGTGGCTACAAAAGTGGCGCCAAAGACATTTACTGGGCCATATACTGTGTGCATTCTGTGGTTCTATGATATAATTGGCCTACGCACGCAATGAGGAGGCCGCGACGTGGTCCAAGACCAAGGCAAATGGTCAATGGTCAGTAAATGCTTTGTTGGCCATGGCCAGGAGACAGAACAACCAGGCTGAGCATAAAGGCGCTAATTTGAAGCAATTAGTTTTGTACTGCTATGTGTGTGTGTCTGTATCTGTGTGCGTGTATAGGGCAAAGGACAAACGACAAACGATGTGACAATGCAGTTAATGCGAACAGACAGACAAAGCAACTACACGTCTATTGAATACACTTTCTTTCTAAAAGTTAGCTTCTCTTAGCTATGCAAGAAGTGCTTGGACATTCGTTTAGGTTAATCAAATAAAAGCTAGAACATATTGCAGCATAGCTTTTAAAGGTTACTTCATATACTATAAAAGAATATTAAATTTATTACCAATTTTTTTTTACATTTTTATAATATACTTTTTTGCACTAAATATTTTGCAAATTGTATTCAAAAAGGAAATTTGGATTTTATTTGTATTACGACTTATTTATTTAGCTTAATAATATTTTGTTTAGTATTTATTTTATATAATTTTGTTAGCTATTTTTTAACTCTTTTTTTAGATTTTTATTTGTTTTGTTTGCTATATTCTGTTTGCTATGTTTCTATTTATTTTTCAAAGTTTATTGTGTATTTAGTTTATTATTTAAAAAAAATGTATATATATATGTATATAATATTCAATATTTGTTAATTCTTTTGTATGTTTTGTGTGTTGAATACAATTCTTTTTATTTTTTATTATTTTTTAAATATTTACTTTGATTTTTACATATCAAAATATAAAAACAATTAAAAATAAAATTTTAAATATTTATTTTATACAATTTTTCTTTACTTAGAAATATATATCAAACTTTTTTTTGTTGTAATTGTTTTAAAATATATTTTTATATTTTTTCATTTATGTTACTCCGATTCGTATTGTGCTAGTTCCTTCGTGAATGTCTGCTTTATTGAATTTATATTCAATTTTTTAAGCTACGTAAGCCCTATAAGAGAGTATTCATTTTGCGAGCAATTAAATGTTATCGCACTTTTTACGACTTGACATCAATTAAATTTTTACCTTCTGTTCTACAATAGTTTGTTCTTATTCTTTTCGTTTTCGTTTTTAGTAATTTTTAGTACGACAAACTGTTGGACAGCCAGCAAATATTATTTTTTTTATTATGCTTGCTGTAGCCATCAACGTCGTTGTCGTTGTTCTTGTTGTTGCTGTTGTTGGCCAACACTATTTGTGTCATGCAACAATGTAATTGGCACTGTCGTTGTCATTTCCGCTGGACACACGGTACGCCAGAGCGAGACATTAAAGATATTACGTGGGCAAGTGTAGCGACCAGACCCTAAACAAAGGTTCAGCAAGCAGACGAAGAAGGCATTGCGGCCAAGAGTGGGTGTCACCCTTCAGCGCTGAAAGCGGAAGGAAGCAACTTGTAGGTCGGCATTTGTGCAGTTTTTATGCTGTGTGTGTCGCCCGTTTTCTGTTTAAGTTGTGGGCGTGGCCATGTCCTGGCCAATTGTTAAGTTGAAAATAATAGAGGTGGACAGAGGACTGTCAGCCTGTCACTGGCGCACAATGCGGCCCGGACACTAATCGATGTGGATGTGTACAATCTACCAGTTTACTTCTACTTCCACTTCCTTCCCTTCTCCGATCCACTCGACTGACAATGCAATACCAAAATTAATGACTCAATAGGCCAAAAGGCCACAAAGCTCAAGCACTGACTGCCATTGTTTTCCACTCTTGGGCTTTTTAATTGCGCCCCCATTGGCCATTTGGCGGTTAGCCATTATTTATTTTATTCACCTCTCAATTGCTACACACACAACATACACTTCTACGGGAAGAGTTCTTTCGCTAGGCTATCACTCTACAGTTATGCTAGGATACACTTGCGGCTTGTGGCCGTGGTTATTCGACAACACTCAAGCTTTAGCTTGGCTTCTTCTGTTTTTTATTGACATTGCATATTTAATATGAAATCGTATGGTGTAAATAATATAAGAGAACTATTTATAAGAAATTAAAAATTTATATACAAGTTGAATACATATTAAACTGTTTATTGTAAACTTGTAGAAAATCAATTTCAAAGGAACAAAGTCTTTGCCCTAACACTAATGAGACCCTTATCAAATGCAATATATTTTATAATACCAAAACATTTTCTCGAATAGAACCCTTTGATTATGTGTGAAAAGCTTAAAATACTTTTATGCTAAAGTTATATTTTCAGTAAAATGTATTTATATTTGAGCTAAATTGATTTAATTTTTTAAGACAAGAAACGCAAAATAAAATTTATTTTAAGCCTACCTTTACGACACTTAATGTGTTTACTACGTTTTTAGCTCTCTTTAAATTAAATTAATTTAAATTTAAAATAAAGGCTTATACAAATGTATGTCAGCTTGAAAATCATCTCAGCTAGGTGTACAGGGTATGTGTAGTCAGGCACTTCCAACTACAGATTTTTTCTTTTTTCTTTCTTTTAATTACTAAAAATAATTTTTTTGCATGTTTTTAACTATAAAACATATTCATATATATTTTTTTAATTCTCTTTCAGGTAAGTCGATGACAAGTTTGGGTCAACATTGGCTGTTCGTAAGTTGTTCTCAATTTGCACCTAAAAATTGCTTAATCTAAGCGTTCAAACTGGATCTAAGTTGGGTTGGGTTAGGTTAAGTGGCAGATCCTAACTTTTACACCTATTTGAACGTTTTTGACGCTAAGAACCGTAAGCAATGTGGCATGAAAAACTTTGTCCAGCCTTGCCTTCGCCTAGAGCAAGTTGTGTGTGTGTGTGTGTGTAATGCCTTGGTCATTTTGGTGCCACGCCACATTCGACACTTTATCACCTGGTTGGCCAATGGCCATGTTTTCCAGCCCGGCCATAACATTTAATGGTACTCCGCTTAACGCTTGTAAACACGTGGGTGTTGTCTTCCCCCTCGGCCCAATCGCAATGTGTTTGTGTCTATGTCTATGTTTGTGCTTCTATTGCCCGCCAGCCACGCCCCTTTTGGCGTGTGTCTGTGTTTGTGCTTGTGTCGCTAGCTTTCTTTTGGAAAATTATGCCCAATGGGCATGCTAATTTCACTCAACTGAATCGCTTTTGAAAGTCTACAATTACCGCTAATAGCTGGCAAACAAAAATCAAATATAGTCCCTGCCGCTGTTGGTCTGTCATTCATTAGCGTTAATTGTCGCGCGGCCACACGGCGTATGCGCAACTTTTGCCATATTATTATTGCAAGTTAACAAATCAGTTAGCTCGACTTAAAAGTCGCTCGCCAGCACCGAAACCCCCATTGGAAACATGCGAATTAATTAACTAACTTGTTAAACTTTCACCAGTTTTGGGCCAAAAGTATTTTTCAACGCATTTTATTTGAATTTATATTGAAGCAAAAGGGCTTATAAAATGTCGTTGCCGACGATTGAATACAGTTTAAAATGTAAGTAGGAAAATGTGTATAATAATAAAATACAAACAAGTGAAAATATTGAGACAAAAAACTTGTAATAATGAAAAAAAATTTAAAACAGAAAATATTTAAAAAATTAAAATATAATATTAAATTAATTTTATAAAAAATATAAGTAAAAAATTACAATTTTAAAAATATATATAGTTAGCAGAATTTGATTATTGACTTACTTTGAAATTAAATTTATTTCTTTAAAATTCTAATTTAAAAAAATTAAGGAGTAAATATTTGAAATATTTCTTTTTACAATAATATATTTTGTATTAAATTTAAATGTAATTTACATTTGCAGTTAAATTTACATATATTTATTTAAGTAAAGTTCTTAATAACTAATTTTTCACATACGAAATTTCTTTTTTCATTTTTAGCAATTTTAGTAAATTTTTCATGATCAATTTTCTTTAATATAAACGATGCAAGATTTAAATAGATTCAGTATTTGCATACTTCTCTGTTAGGGTACAGGCAGTAAAAAGGGCACAAAAAATAGGAACAAAAATTGAAACGAAAAATCCCATTGGCATTAGGCCTTAACGCTTCGCTTAGCTCGTTATTGTAGAAGAAGTTTATTGTTGAAAGTTTTGAGCCGGCGGCAATTCGCTTTCCGAAAGCAATTATCCTCAAGGAAGACTGCGACTTAATTGATTTGGCAAACACTGAGCTAGAACATTGGCAGTCCGACGGGCCGCACTGAAGGCAGTTGTTACAATCTTAAAAGGATTCTAATAAGCGCATTGAGCGTGTGCCTTTTGTCTTTTGGGCTCTTGCGTCCGAATATCCTTGTATTATCCTTTCGGTTCAAAAGTTCCTTGCGCATTTAGATAACAACATTTCGTCGGCTTTTTTCACACTTTACAGCCGGACGTGCTGCCGTCGTCTCGCTTCGGGGGGCCAAAGTTGAACAGTTCAAGTACGTATGTATGTGAGTGTTTGACCGGAAGTTAAGCGCCCACGCAACTCTTCCCATCACACTCAATCCCTTACCCAGAGACGACAGCATTTTGGGCAACAGCGTGTAGTTTAAATATAATTTGAAAATTGTGTTTATTTAATTGCCCGGAAAGCTAACGCTTGAACCTTTTTCTATTTTTTTTATCTTTTTTTATTGTGTTGGGTCTTAGTCAGCTTTAATTTTTATAGCTGATTGAGTTTTAGTAAAATGTCCGCCGCAAAGTGCGCTATTTAATTTTATTATTAACCATTTATAGCCAAACATTATTTGTGTTAATATTATTACAACAAAATTCAATGACATTCAATAAAACCAAATAAATTTAAATTTAATTATATTTTTAAATTTAAATTGATTTATATTTATATTTATATTTATATTTATATTTATATTTATATTTATATTTATATTTATATTTATATTTATATTTATATTTATATTTATATTTATATTTATATTTATATTTATATTTATATTTATATTTATATTTATATTTATATTTATATTTATATTTATATTTATATTTATATTTATATTTATTTCCATATATAGGTTTTTATATTCTTAATAGTTTTTTAAATATTTATTTCATTAAAAATTAAATTTTTATTAAATATTAATATTTTGTTAACTTAATACTTTAGTTTAAATTGCCTTCTAGTTTTCTACAGCTTGTTGGCTTACTCAATTCAACTATAAATATTGAAGTGATAGCATTTCCATTAATTTGACAGCCACGCCCACGTACAACGCCCACTTGTTTTTGTTCCAATACGCTCGCTGGCTATGTTAATTTTACAGCACTCTCATGTTTTTCGATGATGATGTAGAGTTTCTGGCACACGGCCAGCAGCGGAAAAAAACAAGCCGGGCTTTCCTTTTTTTGGTATTTGGCTTCTGCCAACTGCGGAACTGGTTGCTGCGAAATGAACGCATCCTGCCCTGGTCTTTTTGGAGGCGTTTTTCTGCCCGAAAGCAATAACAATAACGCGCACATGTAGACACTCTGTGTGGGAGAGTGTGTTATAGCTACACTCGCCTATACACAACTAGTTGGCGCTGTTCTCCCCTTTTCAATTTTTTTTTTTTTTTTTGCTCTGAAACAGTTTGATGAACTTGCAGGCCAACTGCCGGCAACCCGGCAATTGCCGCGCTGCCTGCTTTTGATTGTTTTTATAGATGATGCGCCGAATCCTCCACTTCTCTAGCTTGTTGATTTTGATGATCATAATGATGATGATGCTGATGATGCTGCTGATGGGTTTGGCAATCACAATCACAAACGCAATCATGATGATGTTGTTTTGGAGCCTTGCCTGCAATGTTTTTTCTTTCTTTTTCGGTAACTCTATTTGCTGTTGTTGCCGTTGCCCCGTTCACCGCATTTGCCACAGTTGATTTCGTTAATAGAAAATTTAATTGCTTTTATTGATATATTCCGGGTCGAGCAGCGACTCTGATTGTAATTGGGATTACACGAATGGAGATGCAACGAGCAGTGAATTTTATTGATTGCCAGTGAACTGTTGTCAAGCAAGAAGCCGCCAAACATTAAAGCTGGCGCTTCACTGATTTTGCTAGAACGTCACTATGGCAAGTGAAATTAATGAATATAAAAAAAAAAACAACAATAAATAAAAATAGGAAATATGCTTTCTGAAATTCTTACATATTTTACTTTATTTATTGAAAATTTAAAAATTGAAATTACAAATTGAAAATGGAAAATTGCTAAACAAAAATATTAAAGTGTTGACTCAGGCAGACCTTGGTCTGATCATCATCTGTGTAGATTTAAGCGGTTTCATAGTCCAAGCAATCCAAGCTATTCTCTTTCCAACACCTTCTGCTCTATATCGTCCGTTTAAGTTACTGAAATAGTCAAAAGATCAATAGGATTCAAAATTTAAATGACTTTTTCGCTTTTACCAGTGACTGCATTTATGAAACCACCATCCAGATTCATACATTAACGCACAGTTACCTTCACCTGTATCGTTATCACGATCTTTTGTTGAAAATTTCATGTTCAAATGAAACGTGAGGGAATCTCCAGCATTTCCCGAAAAATCGCCAACCTTTATTAGCTTGTACGATTCTTCTTCGCTTCCAATAAGGAAATCGCTGTATCGGGCATATCGAATTTCATTTTTGAAGTCCTCTAATTGAATATACAATTCATGCGCCTGCGATTGCGAAAGCAAATGTATCTTCTCCAATCCTATGAAATATTCATGTTGCAAGTCGCCAAAGCCTGCCTTGTATTCCTCCCAGTTTCTGTTGAAGTCCTCAGTCCCATCCATCCTACGTTGAATCACGATCCAACCAGATCCCGCTATCTTGAAGTCGCAGGGCACGAGGAATGGCTCGATGTGTGGCAACTTAATTATAGATGCGATCGATTTGCCTAGGCAGTTAGATCCTTCTAAGATTTTCATATATTCTGTTTGCTTCGTTTGTAGATCATTTATCTTCGCCCCATTTGCAGTACTTTTAAGTTCAAGATCCGATATTCTAAGATCTTTTTCCTTTATCAAAGACTTAAGTCTTAGTATTTCCTTATCCTTTTCATTCTCCATCTCATTCTTCTTAGCCTTGTAGCTATTGATAAGCTCAGCCTGAAGAGCCAATTGCTTGTCCTTTGAGTCCAGAAGTTGAGAAGCCAATTGCTTATCCTTGGCTTCAATCAACTGAAGGTAGGTATCCAGTTCTTGGCCTTTAAGCTCAATTGTTTTCTGTTGATCTGCTATAGTCTGAATATATTCGTCAACTTTAAGTTGTTTTTCTGCGAGAGACTTCTCCTTCACGAGCATAGATGAGGCGTGTTGAAGAAGGGGCTTCACAACCGTGTAGCAGTACTTACTGCACTGCATATCTAATTCTCTCCTAGCCTTGCACTCCTTTAATAGTTATTATTGAACATTAATGTGTATGAGTGATATGTAATTACTTACAGGACTTTCCATTGCAACGCAGCTCAAAGTTGATATCAATATCATGAACATTCAACAGATCTTGAAGTATTTTTCCATTCTGAATAAATCAGAGTTTGCAACTGTTTCACAATTGAATTTATTTTGAACTGATTCAAGCTCTTTACTCATCTCAATAAGGAAACCTTGTATTTCACAGCTTATAATGTCTTATCAATCTTACAAGAGTCAGCAGTCAGTGGCCTTATCAAAGAGGAACTTTTGGCACACGACAATAGCAATTTGTTATATATGATTGGCTAAGGCAAAGGCTATGCTTATCACTTTCTGACGATTATTTCTTGAATATATTCTGCATATATTTAATTGAGAGCAGGTCAATGAGCCGTGCCTTCACCGTCTCGGCAACGAGCGTGGCCTCTATCAACAATGCCACTGCACTGGCTATGCAATAAGTTGCGAATTTGAACTTAAGTAGCAACTGATAATTCAAGCACAATTCAATCGCAATTTCGATTCGTGGAATTGACCCATTTGATGCGTGCGCTTGGCGCTGATTAAAAACTTCTGATTTACTTAATGGAATTTAATGAAATTTTCAGCATACGATCAGCATACGTAAAAATGCAAAGTCCTTAACATATTGGCTTTATTTTCAACTGAACTTAAATTTACGGAATTTGTGTAAATTCGGAGCAGGTCTCCCAAATATAGCAGAAAATCAAAATTTTGTTAAATATACATACAACTAAATACAAAATTTGGAGGATGTAGCCCTTAAGCCGAACGAGATATAATTTAATAACTACATTTTGATCATGTTTTTAATCGAGAACAATAAAACGGGAATAGTTATCGAATATATGAAACAAACATGATATGAGCGGACTATACATAGAACTGCAAAAAAAGTTCAAGTCTCCTGCGCCAGATGCTGAGATCGACGCGTTGCATATACGGACAGACCAGCAGACAGGCAGACAGGGCTCAATCGACTCGGCCTGTCGTCCTGTTCAAGACCTGTTACATAAATTTAAAAAAAAAAAATTTTTACTTGCGCTCATCTGCTATAAACTTAAAATATTTCTTCTACTTTACTTTAAGTCTAAACACAATTTTACACCTGACTTTACTTACTCTAAAATATTGAATGTCATCGCCACACCTTGGCTAATAACTCAAGCACACGCTCTTCCATATTCAGTAAGCCACAATCAGCCATCCATTCATTCAGCCACTCGATCATTCAATCATTTATCCAGCCAATTCGCTGGTGTAAACCGCATTCACACGTGCTTCATTTTCAGCTGACTGTAAAACGTGGCACAACTTCAAGTTGCAATAATATTTACTTACTTCAGGTTAAAAGCTGAAAAACTTCTTTTGAAGCATTAAATAACAAACACGCACACACACACATACACACACTGCTGGCTTGGTTGGAGTAACCCGAATATCGAATGAAATAAAACATCAACTGCAATTAGTTGAGCAATCGATGGAAGCAAGTAATAAACTTCGGGGCTGCCAACAACATTTGCCACTGATTGACTAACAACAACAACAACATCGCACAGTGGCGCAAAAATCAAAACAACCCACACTATTTTCTAGTGCGACCCTAACAAGCATTGGCAGCGGCAGCAGCAGCAGCTGCTGGGGAGGGCAAACAGCCAGGTGTGGGCGGCACTTCAGCGAAATAGAACTGAAATCTTAATTAAGATTGATATGTTAACGTGTGTGTGCGTGTGTGTGTGTGTGTGTGTGTGTGTCTGTACTGATATCATGGCAAGCCAACTGCCTGCCCTGCTCTCCTTTGGCTTGACTGACACTTGTCTGTCTAGCTATACCTGGCTGAATGCTAAGGTAGCTCTCACACACTACGGCAGCCACGCCTGCTGCGCCCACATCTCATGTGTGTTTGATTTTCGTTTCCATTTTGAGCTCTCGAAGTTGTTTTGCTGCCGTTGTTTTGGTGGAACGTGGTCAACCTTTCGCTCGAATTGAAGCACGAATTATTTATGACATTCGATTTTGACTTCTATTTTGTTGTTGTTATCGTTGTCGTTGTTGTTGTTGTTGTGTATTATCGTAATTAGTGCCTCGAAATTGACATTAGCCGAAATCTGAGACCAAATCGAAAACATTGAGCGATTTTCGCGTGTTTAATCTTTGACTGTGTTGCCCGTCAATCACACGACATTCCTCAAATCGAATTCAAATACCCTGTATATGCGTCGCTGCGTGGTCAATTGGTAATTAGTAAAGCTTTAACTGTGAAATTAATACGATATTTAAGAACTTAAAGCCTGTTAAAATCTTCATTTGAAACAGTTTGTTACAGCTAATTACAATTATTATTTAAAGTAACCTGTAAAAGCCAATGCCAAAACTTGAAGAGTTTTTCTTATATGTACAAAATTTCGCTCTTTTTTTTGCAAGTGCTTTAGATGGCTTTTTGCTTTATATTTCAATTTCATATTTATGTCTCAAAAGCTTATATAATATCTACAAATATTAGCTTTGAAACCTGTGTTATTATTACAGTAATCTGGTAATATTTATAAAAATACAGATAATAATATTACTTATTTTTGTTTTAATATTATTCGATTATTCATTTAATTTTCAGATATGGTTTATTGACAATTTCATATATTCAAAGCATTGTCCTGGCGAGTAATATTTTTTTTTTTGAAACGAATCAAGTGAATAAATAACTCATGCGGCTGCGATTGCGTAAGCAAATGCATCTTCTCCAATCCTATGAAATATTCATGTTGCAAGTCGCCAAAGCCTGCCTTGTATTCCTCCCAGTTACGGTTTTCCATCCATCCTACGTTGAATCACGATCCAACCAGATCCCGCTATCTTGAAGTCGCAGGGCGCGAGGAATGGCTCGATGTGTGGCAACTTAATTATAGATGCGATCGATTTGCCTAGGCAGTTAGATCCTTCTAAGATTTTCATATATTCCGTTTGCTTCGTTTATAGATCATTTAATTTCGCCTCATTCGCATTATTTTTAAGTTCAAGCTTCGATATTCTGAGATCTGTTTTCATTACCAGAAACTTTAATTATAATTTCAATATTTTATCATTGCTTTTTCCACATTCATCAGATTTTTTGGCTTATATATTTTAAAATAAAATTCAAATTTCAAAATACACGACAGGCACAAAAGTTTGCCATTTTGAAAATTGGTTTTGGAAAATGTTTTTGGCGAACATGCAGCATCATTTGTGCCGCAAAAGCACATGGAGCATGTTGCGCACAGCAAATTAAGTGCAGCCACAATACGTATAGACGCAGACACTCTGGGCAATGCAGCTGCCTTACAGAGCGAACAGATGGCAAGACTTTTAACACTCCAGGGATAAAGTTTCATTAAGAGCTGCCTAACATGTCCGGGATGGAGTCCAAAACTAAGTAAAGCCACAAGGCGGCACAGCACAAGTGACAGATGAGGGTGAAGATGGCGGGAAGTGGATGCTAGATAAGGCATACAAGCATACAGATACGGATACATATATATATCTGTATACAGATATATGTATATTTGTGTGTGTGCATGTGGAGACCAAACTATCATACTTCATAGTACGAGGCACTTCACTTCAAATTGCACTTCGGGTTTATGAAGCACACGCCCGCCCTTGGCAGCCGCCCACTTCGCTTCAAGTGCATGTGAAACCGCAGTTGAAAGGCATTTATTGTACTTGTCATTGTTGTGGGGGGTGCCAAAATGGGCGTGTGCATGTGTGGGCATGGCATCTGCAAGTCCAGACTGTGCGGTTGGCAACCGATTCCGTTGCCTTCGCCCGATCCCGAGCCCCGAAACGTTCGCATAGAAAAATGCTTTACTCGCTCTTATGAATGCCAATGCACTACGCTCATAAAAAGTTTGAGAGTGTGTGTGTGCGTGTGTGTGTGTGTGCGTGTATGTGTGTGTCTGCGTGCTCTGTCTTTTTGTGTATTAGGCATTTGCTAAACGACCCTAGTTAACCTCCAGGCCAAATAATTTGCATCAAGCACTTGCACTCTACACAATCTCTATCCCCCTCTCATCCCGTCTCGCTCTCTCTCTCTCTCTCTTCCTGGCTTTCCCTCTTGGCCCGACCAACTTTTGCAGAGAATCTGTATTACGCCCTTTGGGGCAATGTGGGTCTGGCACGGGTTCTTGCCTTGCCCCACGCCCCCCTGAATCTTCTTTGTCTATGCCGCTGCTTATTTTAGTTATGGCATTTGAAGCATTTTTGCCAAGTTTACAAGATTATGCGCTTAGTGTTTCGGCCGGCAAAACTTCATCCAAAGCATTGAAAACTTTTTTCTTTCCTGCAAGGTGAAAATGAATAAGTGTGTGTGAGTGAGTCCGTCTGTCTGGCCCGGGGTGTAATTAAATTGGTGCCATTTTGAGTGCTGTATGCGAGCGAGCTATACGAAATGGGCAATAAAGCCAATTCTTAAAGTAATGCACTTGCAGACGATTTCCGGCATGTGCTTAACATAAATGCGCCCATTTTCACATTGAAGGAGTTGTGTGTGTAGTGTTTGAGCTGTCTGAATAACTCGAAACGCAAATTGACCAACTAGCAGATAGTCTGGTAGCCTAATAGCCTGATAGCCTGATAGCCTCTTCATAATCCAGATATATATCCTATACACCTATACAAGAACAAAGAACATGTTTTTGATATACCCCATTTCAATAATATTGACAAATATGCATTCTGACACTTTTATTTACTTTATTATTACAAATTCTTAAACTTAAAATTTAAAAAAGAATTACAAATCGAAAATGGAAAATTGCCAACAAAAATATCAAAGTGTTGACTCAGACAGACCTTGGTCTGATCATCATCTGTGTAGATTTAAGCGGTTTCGAAGTCCAGTTATTCCAAGCTATTCTGTTTCTAACATCTTCTGTTGTATATCGACCGTTTAAGTTACTGAAATAGTCAAAAGATCAATTGAAGTCTTCCTTTCCATCTATCCTACGTTGAATCACGATCCAACCAGATCCCGCTATCTTGAAGTCGCAAGGCACGAGGAATGGCTGGATGTGGGGCAACTTAATTATATATGCGATCGATTTGCCTAGGCAGTTAGATCCTTCTAAGATTTTCATATATTCTGTTTGCTTCGTTTGTAGATCATTTATCTTCGCCCCATTTGCAGTATTTTTAAGTTTAAGATCCGATATTCCTTTATCAAAGACTTAAGTCTTAGTATTTCAATCAACTGAAGCTTGGCATCCAGTTCTTTATCTTTAAGCTCAGTTTTTTTCTGTTGATCTGCTATAGTATGAATATATTCGTCAACTTTAAGTTGTATTTCTGCTAGAGACTTCATGCTAAGCTTATCAATGTCAGATGCTTATATATGAGAAAGCGGGTGTATCAAAACAAAGTCGGATTAATTGGGTGATAGAAGAGAAGAAGGAATAATCCAAGTGCACATCAAAATATTCGTGGTCTGTAGATAGGCTGCTATAAGGTCCAAGCTGCTATCTCATCCCGACAAAGAATAATTTGTTTACATTATTACAAAAGAAATCAATTTACGTTAGCAGCCAGAGGATCTATTAGATAAGAACTTTTAAAATACGGACAGTTCCAATTTGTCATAGATCAACGGGTTAATGGGCTAAGCTGACCGATCTCAGAGATTAGAACAAAGGATTGATAGATAGGTCAGCGCTATAGAACGTGTCATCCTTCCAATGGGCGCTACTTGCTCATGGATCAGGCTGCGCTTAAACCATGTTTTACAAATTGGGTTGCGGATTAATGATCCAATTAAGAATAATATTTTGTATATAAGTTTTTGATAATGTAGGCAGAGAGAGCAAGGCTAAGCAACTGATAAGATGGCAAAAAGCGGGAAGCTCTTAGCTTGAAGCTATAGCCGTAAGCAACGTCAATGCAGCTTTGTCACCTGCAGTTGCTTCTGCTGAGAGCCTCTCAGGTTGTTGTCTTCTGTTTGCAGCGAATAAAAAAAAAAACAGATCAAAAATATTTGTTCAAATATGCAAGCGTAAGAAAACTCTCTGTTATAATTATATGAAAAATATTTTTTATTTTCCTTTGCTTAATTTCATCTGCTCAGCAAGGCTCTAAGCATTCAACAGTTGTTAAAGTCGTTGCTGTTGACACATAATGTGCTCCTAGTGTATCACTGTGCTCAACTTCAAATGCAAACAAAGCACACAGCTCCCATGTCAAAGCAACACTTGAAAATGTCAGTCAACACACACGAACACTCACCACACAGTTGCAGTCAAGGCTAAACATAAACAATTTATGAAATTTATTAAATTGGCCAAGAGGCGCTCACTCTTCATCTCGTTTGCCCTTGGCAAACATAACAAAAAAATTGCTTAACGCAAGGCTGAGAAAATCTGTTGGATTTTTGCTTATTGAGAAGGCGAACGTGGGTTGTTGGGCGGCATCAGCCTCTGGCAAACACTTGAGCAAATTTATGACAATGAGCCAACAGCTCTGAGTGCTCATAATATAAATAACAAGTGGGCCACTGGGCAAGGGGGCGTGGCACGGCATGCCTAGAATGGCTAGCTGACCGTGGTTAAATGTGTTTTATGCTCAGCAGCTGTGAGCGCCTGATTGAGCGGCCGCCTGCCCCAAGTGTAGCATCTACAATCCAAGTAGAGCTGCGTCGACTGCAAGCGCCACATGTGGCGGCAATTGGGGCGACATTAGGCCCAACGGGACCCCAAAGGCAAATGTGCCCAAAGAGCAGAAAAGTTGACTTTTTGGCCTCAGCCGTTTAGCTTGCTGTATCGAATCGCATGAAATTTTAGCAGTCGTCTCCTTGCTGTCAGCCTGCCTGCCAGTCGGCATTATTTTTTTATGTCCACGACCTGCCGACAGCCTGTTTTACACCTTGAGCAGGCCCCAGCTGAAATTTACGACAATTTGGGTTAAACGTTTTGACAACGCGAAAAAAAATGCGTAAAAGGCATAAAATATAAAACTTATTATCCCACTCCCATAGAATTTCACAGACGTTGGTTAAAAATTATTTAGAGTAATATAATCATTTTTAAATAATATTATATATAAAGAAAATTAATTGGAATTTCATATTTATCAAAAGAAATTTTAATTATATTAAAACTTAACTAAAAATAGATAAATTAAAATTATGTTAATTATTGAAGAATTAAAGTAAATAATAATAATTTAATTTAAAATATTTTTATATAAATATTTCAATATATAAAATTACGATATTTTGTATATTTAAATATATATATTTATATTTATAATTTAAAATATATAAATATAATATTTGTTATTTTCTATTTTTATTAAAAGTTCAATATTTTTTATAATTAATATTAACTTTAATTTATATTAAATAATTTAATAAGAATATATGAATATGTGTGACAGCAACAATTACAATGTGAGCAACAAACATATAATTTATATATTAATTTTAAATTTAATATATCTTGCTTTGGCCAGCGTGAAAAAATTCGCATTAAATAATTACAGCTACTTTAAAATTAAATGAATTTATAATCAAGCAGCTGATGCACACATGGCATGCAAAGGTTATTGTAAGAGTAGCTGAAAGCTAAACAAGCAATAGTTTAATAACACAAATATTGCAAAGTTCATAGCCTATTTATGTGTGTAAAAGCCTAAAAGCTTTCACATGAAATTGAAGTCAAGCAAAAAGGTGTTGCGCCTGGTCTATAAATAATGCAAACGTACTTCAGAAGTGAGAACTGCCAATATAAAATCGCTCGATAGGCATTGGAAACAAACATAAAAAAACACGCACGTTTTACACAAAAAAGCAGAAGGAAAACCCTATCAAAAGCAAAATGTCATCAACACACAAGCAAACAACAAAAAATGGAGAAGGATGCCCAACGCTGTTTGTTGATTTTTAATTAGTTGACCACCTAGCGGCCCGGCCAAGACTATGCCAAAGAAATTTACATTTGCTTGGCCACAAAATGAAATAGAAGAAGAAGAGAGAAAAAATACATTAAATGGGGAAAGGAAATAAAAGAGTTGCCAGCAAGCAGTTGGCAAAAGTTACTGAATAATTCAACGAATGTCCGCCAACATTTTAATTTAAGTTTGCGCTCCGTTGCTCGCTTAGATAAGAAACTCGGCGTCGTCCTTTCGTATTTATTTACACTCTGCTGCTGCCAAAATTAATAGAAAACTTTTTGCTCTGACAACACAAATAAAATATATATATATATATATAAACTGGTTGGCAAAATGTGAAAAGTACAAATTATGCAGCAATTTCATTTTGATATTTTTTGGTCAAACACTGGATGAAAGGCTGTTAATGTAAATGGCGGCCACAAAAGTAGCCAAAGGAAAATGTATAAAAAACCGGGGAGGAATGAAGGCAGAAAACTTTTAATAACGTCTCAAAAGACACATTTTTGTGCGCCTTTGTCTTGCCACATAGTAGAAGACAGAAAAACAAAGTTAAAGAGAGGGAGACCCAGAGAGCAAGCGAAAACTCTTGTTCACACTTCATTTGCAATTCCGAGTGCGGCTACTTCTTTTGTTCTGTAGGCGGCCTCTTCACGGGGACTGTGCCTAATTATTATTTTCACGAATTCCAGTTGTGATTTGCGCCAAGGACTTGGCCACTTGTCCTTGCTTTGATGGCGGCCGTCACTTGAAGTAAATTATGTTTATGCTTGCATACTTTCCGGCGCGAGACCTTCACTCACATACCAATGCATTGCCATTAGGTTTTATGTGCAGTCATCTTATACTCTTGTACTCTTCTTTTGGGTCTCTGGCTTATGGCCCGGCTTTATGGTCCAGTTAAGACACTTATTTGAGAAAGTTTTTGCCCATAACTTTTGACTCTGATGGGCTGCAATTTGCCACAAAATGTTTCAGCCAGATTATAGGATTGAAAGCGAGCTATATGTAGCATAAAATAATTCATTGTAATTGGGACTAGCTGAGAAAGAAGGAAAACTTTAGAGTGTAATTAAAAAAATTAATTTTATAAACTATTTAATGTTGACTATGCAAAAAGATGTTCATTTACATTTCTATATAACTTGAATAATTTTTAATTACATTGCAATAAATTTATTTAGAAAAAATCTAGAAAATTAACTTATTATTTCTTATTAAAATTATAATTTTTTTTAAAATTTTTTTGTGCAATAATATTGAGTTGATGTTGACTGTTTCTATGTAAGGCTCTTTTTATCTCAGCTGTGCAGATATATTAATGTTATTTAAATAAAGTAATGATTTTTGACTATAATAACTAATAATATATTTATATTATAAACTATAAATTTAAACTAATATTTTTAATACTTTTTAAGAAATATCTAATTTTGTTTTTAATTTTTATTTTTATTATTTATATATAAAATTTATGTTTCTCAAAATTGACATGCAAAATTCCGCCTGGCATTACACGTAAGCAGGACAAAAGTTAACTATAAATAGCTCTATTTTTGTTGTTCTACATACAAAACATAAACACACACGCACACACACACATACACAAATGCACACGCACATGTTAGCCAAGTTTTCGTGTTGTTGCTGTCTGTTTGTCTGTCTGGCTGTCGACATATCTTAATTCCCATAACCAGCAAAAGTCTGCATGAATTTCAAATTCAATTTGGCGCATTTTACATAATTTATTAAACAAAAGGCTCGACGGCAACAACAACAACAACAATGCAAAACGTTTTATTGCCTCACTTGTTGGCCGACGTCTATGTGTGTGTGTGTGGCGTGTGTGTTTGTGTGGTCGTCGGGCCTTTTTATATAAATAATTTAGGTGTGAAGATTATATGGCCGCGATATGGTTAAAATTGTTGACAACTTAATTTGTGAAGTGGCCTCCGTGGCCGGAAACATTCGCCAGTAAATGGCCAAAAGCGACGCGTAGGTGCCGCAGCCTAGAAAACAAAAAACCAACCAGACAAAATGAGCGAAAGAGAGAGGGAGAGAGAGAGAGAGAGAGAGAGGCAAACAAGCGCGCGCATTACAAATTGTAATTTAAATGCGCGTTGAAAATAATTTATGAGCTCGAGTCGCAGCAATATGGAGCCAGCAAACAAAGGTGGCGTCACGCGACGCACACGTGGCGCATACTTAATCTGCAAGACAGGTGAGAAATCAAGCCAGCCGGCGAATTGGACTGTCTGAAAATTGAGAAGAGAAAACTGTGCAACGGCAATTGAATTATTAAAAAATTAAAATACTTTGGGCAAAGGAACAGTCAGCGACAGCAACAGCAGCAGCAATTGGCGTGATATATTGCATGAATAATGCACGCAATTGGCACGCCCATCGGCACGCCCACCTGTAATTGGCGGCATCGGTTTGTTAATTGCTGCATAATTGTTTGAAATAAATTTACTTACTATGCGGCCAGCGGGCAAAAGACGTCGCTGCCAAGCGCTGACGTGGCGTATGAGTAATATGCTGTTAAATGTCCGCTCCGCCACTAACCATGCCTCTGCCCCCTGCCCCCCGCCGCACGCTTTCCACTCCCACGCGCAATTTGCATTGTGCACGTTAAGCAATCGAGCATTAAATGGAGATTGTGCATTGTTCGAGTGTGTGTGCGAGTGTGTGTAAATTGAGTGAATGATTATTGCATGATTAATTCAGCGTCGAATGCATTGGGAATTGCGTGTGCGGATCTTCTTCTTCCTCTTGCTTGAGCTCAAGCTCGCAAGCTGTGACAAATGACATGTGCATACTTTGTGCTGCAATTTAAGCTGCAAGTAACTGTACATCTCATTAACTGTTACTTTACTTAATTAGCGGTCGTAATTAGTGAAATGCACTGACGACTGCATAGGGAGACAATGTGTGTTGTTGGGGAGAAAGACTTGGCGCTAGTTAAGCGAAGCAAAGCTGAATAGATAAAAATTGAGTTATATAGAGAATGTGCCTTCATATATATATATGTATATATATATATATATATATATTTATAATTACTATTTAGACTAGAACTTTACGTTTTTTTTTTTAAATATTATTTAAAGTCTATATTGAGCTATTAAGATCGACAGTCAATTCAAAAGAAATTTATGAAAATCTATTTTCACTTTTATGTTCGTTTTGAGCTAGTTTTGGCTTTGGTGCCAAAAGTTATACAGTTGACTTCGATAACTTAGATAATTAACTGAGCTGTCAATGCACGAGCAGCTGTTTCTCATTATCTTCGAACTGCGAATTTCGCCTGAGCAATGTTAAAGCGATGCGATGTGAGAGCGAGAGACGCACGTCAAGAAGAGGGAGAAAAACAGCACGAATGACCGCAAAATCTTTAGATATATAAAGCTAGAGACATAACAGTCTTTACTCCTTACACTTTCCTTAAGAAATTTAAGCTGTTTTTTTTTTTTTAATAAATAATCAAGAATAATTACAACTCAACTCAACAATTTGAAATGTTAACTAATTAGGCTAAAGGAACTCTTTCTTAAGTTTAACTTCTTCGCTGAGTTATGGCTCTCATTTACGTTTAATGCACTCACTAAAACACCTCAGCTAACCTGGGGTATATGCTGCTGCGCTCCCAATTATTAGTTGTCTTTATTGGTCCGAGCAAGAATTTTCTTCTAGCGCGCAGCAGCTTTGTTATCTTACTTCTGGCTAAATAAACTTTTGCTCGTTTCAGATTTTAATTATTTTTAATTTTAATTGATCAATGGATAATAATCAAATTAAATAAAATTCGTAAGTCAGAGTTGTCAAAAAAGCTTGGCAGCTGCTAACTGATAGATGATAGATTTTGCTACTTCTAAAGTTTTCAATGTTAATCCAATCAGAAAACAGAATTTATCAGGCACATCAGGAATTCGGAATTCGGAATTTACTGAGCAGCAAAGTGAGTACAGTAGACTATTACAGTCAACTACAGAAGACAAAACTCGACTACAGTGGACTAAAGTCAGCTACAGGACTAATGTATTTTGGCCAATCTACAGGTACTCTTCAGCTCACTCATTCCAACTTTAGCATCTCTTTGAGCAGAGAATATCTCGATGATAAGTGCAGATTTTTGAAGAATTTAAAAGCGTCTTAATTTAAATATATATTTATATTTACTGTTACTGAAACTGAAAAATAAATTGTTTTAGTTTCGACTATCTTGACAATCTAAGGTAAGAAAGCCATTCTAGCTTCAGGTTCGGATTCAGATTCATCATATTGAGAGCCTTTAAAAACTATAGTCTAACCTTTAGTACCAAATTTTGTTGGCCTGTGTAATATGTGAATGTATTCTAGTTTACCTTTAGCTTAGGCAGCCTATGCTGTGCTCAGCCTATGCTGTGATCGTTCTTGCCGCTTCCTCAAAAGCAAAATTGCTCTACGCTCCATCTCATTAGCGTTCTCAAACTCTAGTTTACTTACACAAATTTGTTCATTCTCTAACTTAAACTTAAGCCGAAGCTACCCGAATATAATATATGTAAAGACTACACCATAGATATGCCCCAAGCAGATCTAAAAGTTAAACTATAATTTCATTTAAGCCCTTACAAGTACTACAACTCGCTTTAGCTATTGCCTAAAATCTCAGCATTGCTTTAAAAACTTAATCTACCGTTTGCGTTAAGTCATCAAACACTTTGACTCCCATTCCACAGACTTGAGCTCAAGTCCTTGGAGGAGCAGGTCATGAATACTGAAGAGTGAGCTGCTTTGGCATCATATTTGCAGCATTTGAGATATGCAGGCGTTGGCTGTGCATTTGTCACAATCATTTATTAATATGTTAAACACAGTCTAAACGAAGCCGCAGCAACAGCTGCCACCTGCCACCTGCCACCAAGCACCTGGCACATGCTGCACGCCAACTGCCAGTTGGCAGTTGCACCTTGGTGGCCCCACAGCCACTGCACAAATGCTGAACAGGACCTGACGGCTGGCAACGACTTCAAGCTGAACCTGACAGGCACGTAGCATAATTCATGAAAGTGAGAAAGTGTCGAGCAGCAGCTGACGCCCCTGCCCGCCCCCACAACTCCCCAATTCCCACTCAAGTCGCAATACTCCCCAGTTGCTTGCTATGTTTTATGTTTTCGCTCACTTTCTGACACATTTTCGCACATATTTTGTCTTAAAATACCCTCTAATCAAATGTATTAAAGGGTGTATTATGATTGGTGTGCAAGTTAAATACAATAGCCTAAGCCTTGATAGCAAATCGATTGCCTGATATCTTATTATATATGTATATATATCATATATGTGTATATATGATATCTTATTATATAGGGTCCAATATTTTATTATTAAATTATTGTTATATTAATTTTACATACATTTTAATTAATTTAATTTTTTAAGCAACTTTCAGAATTAAGCTAAAAATTATTCTATACACAATTCTCGTAAATTTAGTGGAGCTTATAATTCTTGAAAATGTAACGTTCAAATTATGCCACCTTAAAATTTTTATATTTTTTATTGTCAAATTTAAATTATGATTATTATTATTTTTTAACTTATTCAACGTTTTCTATTTTTTTGTTATTTTTTAACTATTTTATTATTATCTTATTATAGTAATAATAAAATTAAAAATCCAAATAATAATAATAATAAAATTAATGTTATATGTTATTTCATTATTGTAATAATATAGGAAAATCATTTTACAGAGTTAAGTGAAAAAAATATTTATTCATAACTGAAAAAGTAATTTAATTATTAGAAAAAATATGAATTATTAAATAATTTAATTAAAACTAACATTAAAACAATGCCACTGATTTTTTAAATTATTAAATCTTAAAAGTAAAAGCAAAAAAGTATTTATTTTGTGTAATAAAATTGTTAATTAAATATTATGAAATTAGTTTTTTAGTCACAATTTTGCATAAAAATTGTTAATTAAATATTATAAAATTATTTTGTAATTTCTTAAACTTTTAAATTGATTTTGTTAACATCTAGTAGTCAAGCACTAGAAACGAATTATTTATGTATATTTTTTGCTGCAGCTGCAAGTTGAACAAAAACTCAGCATCGGTTCTCATGTTTTATGCTATTTATATTATGAATAATGATTTTTTGCAACTATTTTTTGCGTGCCTTTAGTTTTGTATAATTTTTTTGTGACATTTTCTGGTGGCTCGATTTAATTAAAGTTCTTAATGAGTTTTCCATCGCAGCTCAATCAATCAAGATGCTCGAATTGAGCCATTAAATGCAAGCTGGCTTTGTCTTACAAGCGATTACATTGTCAGAGACAGCACAAGAGGGCGCACGGCAGCCGGAACCCGCTAGAAGTGAGCCGGAATCGAGCCAAAACCCGCCAGCTGGGCAACTTGCCAGCAAATTTTCTTTGCCAATGGAGTTCAAAATACTTGAAGCGAATAAAAAGAATAAAAAGAAAAAATAAAGAAGGAAAGCAAACAGCTACAGTTGCTCAACTGAACTGAGATTGCAGCAGCTTGCAAAAAAAAAAAAAAAAACAAAAGAAGTCCCAACACATATAAATTTCTATATATATTTGGAACTGGATTGAAGTGTGTGCGTGTGTGTGTCGCCCAGTTCGAGTTCATTTGTTTGCCAAGTTGCCAAGTTGGCAAAGTGCATTTTGCCGCAGCCGAAATTTGTTTTGCGGTTTTGCATATAAATATCTGAGCAACCACACACACATGCACACACGCGAGTCTCTGCAGCTCTGCTTGTATTTAATATTATCTGGTAAGCATTTGCTTTGGTCCTTCCTCCTTTGCTACACGTGTGCATGCTGTGAAAAAATTCCATTGCATACTTTTGGGCTTTTGCTTTGCTTTCGCCTTCTCCTTTACGGCTACCAGTGCTGCTGCTGTTGTTGTTATTGTAGCTGTTGCTTTTCTGAGAGCTAAAGTAAACAATTTGCATAAAGCATTTCATATGCTGCATCCCTTTTTTTTATGACTGCATTGTAAATTATGGTAATAGTTGCCTCCTGGATAGCTGCCCGTATTACAACTTAAGTAAATGTTGTGCGACTTGCTTCACAGTGCAGGATTGCATCCTCTCTTCTTCTTCTACTCTTTTTTTAATTCTTCACGCAAATGAAAGGCAGAGATTTTTATGCTCCGAAGTGATTTATTCAAATATTTAAGGATGCTTATTATGCGCAGCAGTATTTAAGAGCGATTAACTGTATGCAGCTACAATGACATTAAAAAAATATTTAAATAAAATGTTTGAATATATTTTAAAAATATATAAATAAAAGCATAGTTGAAAAAAAAAAATAAAATAAAATATAAAAAAATATATTATAATGTGAATATGTTCATAAAAATATCTTATATGAAATTATAATTATTTGAAAAATATTATTTGTTAAATACTTTTATTTAAATTATATATAGTTTTTTTTTCATTTTTTTATATAAATTAAACCAAATTATTTTTTAAAATTATATTTTTATTTTTATTTATTTTGTTTTATGTTATTTTCTTGTATATTGTTGCCACTGTAAGCTTAAAGCTTAAGTAAAATAAGCTAAAAAAAATAAATAATAATTCAGCAATTTTTTGTCTGTTTATAAAATGTGTAATTATATTAAAATTATTAAAAGTCAATAATAAATCGTGTCTTAAAACTTAAATTTAATAAATGTCACTATTAAAATCAAATTTAATTAAATAAATATTTGCCCAAACTAAATCTCTGTCTGACACAAATTGCAATAGTCAACAATTGTTAGTGTCTAGATTAAATTGAATTTATGTGCTATTAGTTTGCACTCACAATTAATAAGCCAAGCGTAAGCTGTAATGTAAATAAGCTTTGGCTTTAATGTGCTCTACACATGGATATAAATATATATACACATATATGTGGACATTACTGTACAAGCTGGCAATGAAGCTGAGCTGAAGTGATTTAATTGCATAATGAACCAGAGCTGATATTTAATCAGCTCGTTTGTCAATAAAGTGCTTACATAATAGCGACCTAAGGCAGATAGCGATGGAGGGTGAGAAAGCGAGGGAGAGGAGGGACAAGAACGAGAGCGAGAGAGTGGCAACAACTCTGACTGCTCATTAACTCAAAACTAATTACGTATACGCAATGTGATTATGAGCTTCAGATGATTAGGTAACTGTCAGATGTCAAATGTGCGTGTGATTGGATTGGACTGATTGGCAGCAATACCAACACCCAACAGTATCCCTCTATATATATATCAATGTACGCAACACTTTTTAAGGATAATGACCAGCCCATAAGCCATAACGAGCTGCCCAAAACCCGTCGCAGGGCCCTCAAATATTTTGTTGTTGACATATTGCGGATTTAAAATGATTTGTGCTCGCCCAGCCCAGCGCCGATCTGCGGGATTTAAACAAATACATTTGAATAATGGCTGGCAATCAGCAAACAAAACAGAAGACTGATTGCTGGCAATAAAAATGGACCATAAAAAGCGATAACATCATATTTATAAGCGAGACCAGACCCCGGCACGACTCAACAAGCAGCCGCAAGCCGCAGGCCTAACCGAAAATAAAAGACGCACATGGCCAAACGGACTCCGAAGAGCCCGAGCCAATACAGTCCCCCTACCCCAGACATGGCTCGATGTGCTCCCAAGGCGGCCAGCGTTGAAAGCGATTATATGCGTAAATATAAAAATGGCGAAAAGACAAATAAACGACAATAAACGGGCGGGCGTGGCAGGCGCGTAAACCAAACGTAGCCCGCCCCCAAATCCGGCCAGGCAACAGTCGAAAAAGAAGCAGTATAAAAAGAAGAAGAAAAAAGCAAAACATAGCCTGCAAAAAAAGATGGCCTCATAAAAAGAAAACCAAAAAAGGCCAACAAGGGTCAAGGCGCCAGCACAGTGGGTCAAAAACAATGAAAAAGTACTTAATAGCACAGACCAGCAGGATTTAGTGGTCAAGAATCAGCTAGAGAGAGACAGAGAGAGAGACAGAGAGAGAGAGAATTAGAGAGAGCAAGAGGGAAAGAGGCATAGAGAGTAAGAGAAAACAAAACAAATAGAGATAATGACAGAGATAGAAGGAGGGAAAAGCGAGTGAAAGAGAGGTAAAAATAAATATAGCGGGAGAGAAAGACAGAAGGAAAAAGAAAATTGGAAAGATACAGAAAAAGAAAGACAGATTGAAGATAAAACGAGAGAGAGAGAGTAAGAGAGAGAGAGCGAGGTTGAAAGAGAGATAAAGATAGCGAGAGCGAGAAAGACAGAGGGAAAGAATCATTGTCAAGAGAGAGAGGGAGAGAGACAGGCAAAGAGTGTGAGAGAGAGACAGACTTAACGAGACTGAGAGAGCAAGATATGGAGTGAGAGAGGGATAAAGATTGAGGGATAAAGACACAGGATAGAGAGAGAGAGAGAGAGAAAGAGAGAAATAGACAAAGATAGAGATAGGCAGGTGTTAATCTAAATCGACTCAATTTCGATTGAGATGCACATGCATTTTGCACCACTGTGCCTGCCCTGAGGCCAAAACCTGAGAACGAGCATAAAAACGGAGTAGGCGGCACGTTTGCCATAGAGTTTTGCCCTCGTATTGTGTGTGCTTTTTGTTTATGACGTCCATTTGGTTGGTGCAAGCAGCCGAGATTAGATTCTCTTCTGGCCAAGGTGGACATTCACATTCAGACACAGGCAGACAGAGAGACGTTCGCTGCATTGGGTGCTGTCTTGTGTGCCGACTACCTCAATGATTTGTCCATTTCCTGGCAGTCGCGTAAATGCGAACGACTCATTTTAATGCCGGCAAAAAGACGTGCAGATTTTGCCATTTGCATTTGCATTTACAGTCATGGGAGACAGAGGGAGTGAGTGGGCCATTCAAATGTTAAGCGGCCCATAAATTTGCCATAAACCTGAGCTGCGCTTTAAATGGCCAGCGAGGCGACTAAAAGTATGCCGACAATTTGTGTTTACTCGCTTGAAATCAAAGGCAAACAAAACAAAATAAAGAGCGAAAAAAGCGCAGTCAAATTTGCTTTGGAGCCTCGTTTTTGCAGCGACCCCGCCCACTTGAAGCGGGTGCCCACTTTTCAGCGCGTTTTTGTTTGCCCAAAGTCCAAAAACCAAAGCAGCAACGGCACGAAAGGCCGCGAAGCCATCGGCGAGCCTGATAAATTGAATGGTCAGCTGCGTTAGCATAAAAAGCCCTATTCAGTTGCTTTGGCCTTGTTTTTTATTTTGTTTTTTCTTCTACTGTGGCAAAGGTGAGAGGGCCAAACAACATATGAACGGCAGATCATGCACTGATTGCCATGTGCGCAGCAGCTGCCAAAAGCTACCGGGGCCAATTGAGCAGATAGAAAAGAGCTCACTCAGCTTTTAATTAGCTATGCAAGTGAGGTGTAGATGGGTTATGTAGGTGAGGTGCAGATGAGCTATAGATTACACAAATATATATATTGAAAGTGCTTTTATTTTTGTATAAAGTTGGAAATTTATTTCACTTTTTCAATATGTTTTTATTTAAGCGAATTCAATGTAAATAAAATGCATAAACCAACTGAAAGTGAAACACTTTTTGAGCGCTGATCATATTACTTTTTTATTTTCCCATATTTTTCGGCAGATCATATAAAGTCTATATATTCTTGAAGAGCTGAGTCATCTGTATCTCGTTTACCACAAAAGCTAGACACTAAACTCATCCAATTACAATTGTATCGATAAAAATCGATAATTTCGAAGCGAATTGTGAATTATTATAGTTCGTCTTAGCATTTGCTTTTAAGGGCACTTGCTAATCCTTTTTGAAGTTAATTTTTAAATACATCATTTAACATTAACAAACAAAATTTCGAAATTTTTGGATACTTGAAAAGATGTTTGCAGCTAAAATAAATATGAAAATAAAAAAAAAGACTTTATGCAAGCATCTCTAAATTTTTATGTTTAGATGCAACTAAATTAAATATATAAATTAAATATATATATTTATAATTTTGTTACTTCCTTCAAAAAAGTCCGAGTAGAGATTTAATGTGTTATGGAAAAAATGGAAATCATTTATTTTTGAGGACATAACTGAGGTTATGCTTGCTACGCCTTAAATCTTGTTATTACCACAACAAGATTTAAATTATTATTATTATTTATCATTAAAGCAAACTCTAACTATATAAAACTAAAAAAAACTTCTAGTTTTTTGAGCTTTATTATCTGTTTCTTTGCTGTCTATTGTGAGTGACAGCGAAAGGGAGAATTAATGAAATGAGCTCCACTTTTGCTATGTATTTATATGAAGCTTAAAACTAATTTCAGTTATTAGATGAGTCAGATTTGTTATGCTTAAGCAAATATGCTTTCTGTTTAACACTTGAACTCGTTGTCAAGGTTCATTTTACATTCTTTATAATATTATAATTTTTCAAGTGTTCATGCTTGAGCAATAAATATTAATCAAGTAGTTTATCAACTCAATCTAGATAGCTTCAATTAAATGTTGTTTCCACAAAAGTTTGCTTCATTAGCCTTTGATATAGTTATTGGTCTCAGTTTACCTTTGATATACCACATTTAGTTGTTAAAAGAATTTTCCCAAATAAGGAGGCATTCGCATATCTTTAAGTATAAGTGTGAAATGCATAACATTCCGACAGCTGACAGTGGCTGTCCTCGCCTGCTCATCTGGCATTACGCAAAGGGTAGTTCGGACAAATCGGCTGGCCTAGCGAGAAGCTTAGAAGAGAAAGCATAAAAAAACGGCTCATTAAATTGCAAGCTCAACGTTCGCGAAAAACAACTTATGAGGCATAAAAAAAATTGCAAATGCAGCAAGTCCTGTGACAGGTGAAATTGAAAGAGATGAAGGGAGGGGATGGGGTCGACGTATTACCCTTTACACCCAAAAAAAACTAAGCACCCAACTATACGAAAAACGTGCTAAAACGTAAATCAACAGCGAAAATCGTGTTGAGCATTTTTCGCTATCCCCAAAAAAAAGGAAGAAAAACTGAGCAGGGAAAGCGAAGAAAAAGCATAAACAGTAGTTGCTACGTGGCGGAGGTAGAAGCTGGACTCGAAAGTTGAAAAGTGGCAAAAGTCCAGAGGGAATTGGAGATTGGACATGGCTTTTGGCGACGACGATGGTTAGAGGAGAGCGGGAGGGTGTGGCAGTTGGGCGGGGTTGCACTTGTTCTAGCTGCTGGCTGCTGACTGCTGTCGCCTTCGCAACGTAATTCAATATGCAATGCCGTGTTAAAAGCTGTAAAAATGCTTAAGCGTTTTTCAATTTACCAGTTTTATTTTACGAACAGCTTTTTCCAGCTAACACACACACACACACACACCAAAACACATTGACCGGAATGAGATTTGCAGCTAACTCAAATTTCTTAAATGTTTTGTCGAACATTTGCAAGTGGCCGCCGGTTGGGGCAAAGCGAAGCAGTGCCAACTTCAGCAGTTTCGAAACGTACATTGACATTCGACACGACAGGTTGATGTCCTTAAAAGCTGAAGAGTCGATAAATATATAACAGAACCCCTTGGGCTTAGGCACGGCATTCAAATAGCGAAGCGCCTAATTGCATTGAGCTCAGTTAAGTTTTTTAGAATTACCAAATTGAATTTGTCTTTGGATTAGCTTTAAATACATTGTCTTATATTTTTATAAATAATTATTTAAATGAATTTATAAGATATTTATTTTTGATACTCGCTTACGAAGGAAAAAGGGTATATGGGCTTTGTGCACAGTCCATCCGTTGGAGCAAGTGTTTCAAAATTTTGCATTTTCCGTAGTCGGTCTTTAAAATTAACCATTATAGATATATATCTACGCCTAACGTACTTTTATATAGTAGCAGTATCTGCTACTGCATAGCAAGAGCAAGTCTGATTATGGCCTGGAGAACTGCGCTATTCTGACCTTAAAACAAGATTTCTAAACATATTTATTTCGATTCAATTCAATGAGTAAATGTTGTTTATAAATACATACACATATATAAAAGCGTTCTAAATTTATATATATATATATATATATATATATATATGTTATATATATATATATATATATATATAATTATATATATATATATATATATATATATATATATTTATATATAATATTAAAATATTTTATTTTAAATTTTAATTTGTATAATTATTAAATAAAGTAACTGGCAGAATCTAAAGCTTTAATTGTAATCAATTTTCTCCACACGGAACACAAATAACATTTTTAATAAATCTATTTTACAATATCCTGTGGAAAATTGTGTTTGCCGAACTCATGGCTAAATAGCAAAATATTTCCTGTAAAATGAAACTTTGTTTTTGTGCTCTCACAGCAGCAGGGGAAAAAGTGCAAACGTTGCAATTTGCGACGAAAAACAATTAAACTTGAACTTTTGTCACCGAAAAGGAAACAGGAAAAAAAAATAACAATAAAAACGCAGCAGAAACTGAAAGAGCAGCGTGAAAATTGTCGTGTCAGCAAAAATAAGGCGACAGCGAGTCCGGCACGGGACGGAAAGTTTTTTGCTCCTAGTTGGCGCTAATTAATTTTTATTTATTACGTATACGAACGGGCAGCCAATGAAATTATTTGACCAAGCCAAAAAATATAATTAAATTTTCTAACAACTACGTTTCGTTTTCGCTTTTGTTTTTGCAGGCAAACATGCTCGCGTGGACACACAGCAAACGCCACTGGACGGTAATTAATATAACATATTAGCTTTATTATTTGATTTTCATTCTAGCATTCAGCACTTGTTTTGCTCACATTACCTATACGCAATGTATATATAGCAAAGAGTCTCTAGAAATGCTTTGACATTTGAAATTTTTTAAGTAACTGAGAGTCCTTTGCCTTTCATAGATGCAGACATGCCACGCTTTGCGGAGCCCATTGCCAATGTCACCGTCTCCATTGGCCGCGATGCGCTGCTCGCCTGTGTCGTCGAGAATCTGAAGGGCTACAAAGTGGCCTGGGTGCGCGTCGATACACAGACAATACTCTCCATACACCACAATGTTATATCACAAAATAATCGCATTAGTTTGACCTACAACGATCATCGATCGGTAAGTGTTTGCTTAAAGAATTTGTTAATCATGGAAAAAAAAATTTGAATTATTTTTAGAGAATTTTCCGTCTCCTTAAAAATTCTATCAAATTTAACAAATAGTAAAAGAAAATTTAAAAAATAATTATTATTCTTGCCAAAGAAGGAAAAGAACAATTAATAATATTTTTTTTTTATTTCATTATAAATTAATATTCCAATAATAATGCTCATGGCTGGGCTCATCATGTCTTTACTTAAATTAATAATTAAAATTTGTTACATTTAAATTTTGTTTAATTTTATTTATTTTCTTTTATGCATATTCTTTGACTTCATCAAATAATTTTCAATTATATATATATTTAAATCTATTAACAAAATAATAAACTTTACCCTTTCTAGTGGTATTTGCACATTAAAGAGGTGGAGGAAACAGATCGCGGCTGGTACATGTGCCAGGTGAACACTGTAAGTGCTTTAAGTCTCAAAATTGAATTAAAAAGGGCAAAAAACTTAAATCGATTTCTGTTCATGGACATTGCAGGATCCGATGCGTTCGAGGAAGGGCTATCTGCAGGTGGTGGGTAAGTAGATAGAGCAGAGCAATGCGCTGACAGCTGAACCGCAAGGCACATAACTCATTCTTTGATGACGCAGTGCCCCCCATGATAGTCGAGGGCATGACCAGCAATGACATGGTCGTCCGCGAGGGTCAGAATGTATCGCTGATGTGCAAGGCGCGCGGCTATCCCGAGCCCTACGTCATGTGGCGACGCGAGGACGGCGAGGAAATGCTAATTGGCGGGGAGCATGGTGAGTAATCAGCTACGCATTTCACAATCCCTGCACGCAATTCATTTCCTCGATGCGGTTTCTCCACTCCTTATGCAGTCAATGTCGTCGACGGGGAGCTGCTGCACATAACCAAAGTGAGCCGTCTCCACATGGCGGCCTATCTCTGCGTGGCATCCAACGGTGTGCCGCCATCGATAAGCAAGCGCGTCCATTTGCGAGTTCAATGTGAGTACTTCAACAAAGAACTTAAATACGTAAGCTTTATAAAAATATCAGTCTATTGATGGCACTTAATTAAGCTGAATTAAGCAGCAAAAGAAGGTTAAATATCATCAAATCGAAAAATATATATATTTAATATATTAAAAAACATTTAAATGCATAGGCCAAACTCTTTCATATGAGAATCGCTCTTTGAGTTAAAGAACTTAGAACTAGGGAGAGGCACCTCCAAAGCAGACCTCTACGATTTTTGAGAAGACATTTATTGAATACATAAATAACCCAGTTCCATTTTGAAGCCTAAATATTGAAAAATAAAAACAATATATCTTTCTTTAATTTTTTTTTATTTTCCAATATTTTTTTTTTTACTTATTTCATAGTTTGGTTATTTTATTTTTAAGTCAATTATTCAACAAAAAAAATTTTTGTATTTGTTTCCTTTCAATTTTATATATATATTTTAATATCTTTATTTAAATATTTGCTTATATAGTTTTTTTATATATTTATTTTGTTCCTATTCATGCATTTATTTATTTTTTTTATATATATTTATTTTTTTTTATAATTTTAATTATTTATTTATTTATACACTCTTCAATTTATTTATAAATTTTTTATATTTATTTCTTTACTCATTTATTAATTTATTTACTAATTATTATTAATAAATAATACATATCAATTCTGTAATTTCATTTTACGATTTTTTCTCTGTTACAAGAGTTTTCTTTCCACTTCAAGTTCAATTAATTAACAGATTTACTGTTAAAGAATCATGCAACATACAATTCTTATATTCAGTTGGACGTGAGGTAACGCGTTAAATCCATTTTGGGGCTACAAATGTTATGCAACATTTATGTGACGCTCGGTCCGAGCGCTGAGAGTCAGACGCGTTGTTAAATGCGTAAAATACACACACCCGCACACACGCACACACACATTCGCACACAAAGAAACAAAGCAAAGCAGGCCCCGCCTTACTCCTTGCTTTCCTGGCTGTTGCTGCTTCGGGGCAATAACCGCAGCGTGTCCTCAACATTGGCACACGAAATAGGAGCCCAGCGCTGGCGGCAACGTGTGGCAGAGGGCAGTGCTTCGAGGTGCACTCACTTGGCCGAAAATCGACCAAAGCTGCAGTCACGTTAAATTAATTTACCAGTGCGTCTGTGTGCGTGTGTGTGTATGTGTGGGTATTTGTTGTGTGTATGCGCTCATTTCGCCTTGTTTGTGGGCGTTTTGTTTGTTTGTTTGTCAGCAGGTGTTATTTTGTGCCCCAGCGCTGTGTACGTGGCGAAAATGCGTTGCCAATGCCATCAGAGTGCTTCTGTTGTTACTGCCACACACACACCCACGCACACATAGCTGGCGGCAGTTGCAGCAACAAAAGCTATTTACACACACCCAGGCACAATCTCACGCTTAACAGGCGCACTTTTAATGACCGAATGCATTTTAATCCAAAAACAGTTTGCAAACTCACGTAAAATCCAAGCGAAAATTGCTTTTGCAAAATCTGTGATGGAAATTGAAAATTTGTTGATCAGCAAAATATCGTTTATATGCAGCCCAAAATCCATAAAAGCTTATGGACTCATAGAGAGTTTTATAATTTGAGCAAAATAAACGTGACTAAATATGCTAAAATAACAACAAATATTTCATTTAAATGCTTAAACTTTTATTTTGCGAAAAATATTTTAATAAATTGTCAAATATAATTTTGAATATTAAGAAATTTTATTTCGAAATTCTTAGCTCTTAACAGTTAAGCAAGAAATCATTTGACATTTAATTTAGAATTATTATTAGTACATGACCTTGTAGTTATACTGTATATTTATTTATTTTATTTATATTTATTTTACTTCACTTTTTTATATCAAATATTTTTAAATATTTATTTAGATATTTAGGATTATTTCTACTTCTTTTATTTTATTTTACTTTTTTTGAATCCTTTCACAAATTAAATGTTTTTAAATATAATTTTTGGATCTATCTATGGATAGTGTGTTCTTTTAGTAATTAAATAGCTCTAACTCACAAAATCTAAAATAAATAATATAAATAATAAGGGATAATGCTCCTGAAGTAGGCCCGAGGCAGCATCTTTTCGATAACATAAAATTTTTTAATATATTTTTTAAGTAAATGCAAATAAATTTATTTTCGTTTTAGATTTTAGTTATTAAGAGATTTAATAATATAATATAATAATTTTTGTATTTCTTTTGCAATTATTCGATTAATATTTGAACAAAAGATATTTTCCAATTTCAATATCTGTTTTTTTGTCACATTTTTCAGTTCCTCCCATGCTGTCCATACCAAATCAGCTGGAAGGCGCCTATTTGGGCCAGGATGTTATGCTGGAGTGCCATACAGAGGCCTATCCGGCCTCTATTAACTATTGGACTACTGAACGCGGCGACATGATAATATCAGGTAATGTCAACTGCCAGCCAACTCTTTAAGCTCTGCTTATTGACAACGTTGCGTGGTTTACCCTCTGTCTGTATATACGCTGGAAGAACTTCAATCTTGACCAGAAGCGTGCATTGTAGCCACGTTTATTATGTGGAAGAGCGTTTGTAAATGAGCTTACAATGTAATCAACATGCTGTCTGGCCAAGACCAGAATATTGCGCTCGGCGGGGGCGCACTCAGAAAATTGTCATGTAAAATGGCAAAAATTAAAACTCGCATCACGGCGTAAGCCCGAAAAATAAGTTAAGCTGCTGACGTTGCCACACAGCCACTGCCACAGCAGCGGCAACTGCAACAAAAATGAAAACAAATGAAAATCCATTGGCAAACAATGACGTGGGCTGCTGTAGAGGCTGCTGTTGCTGCTGCTGCTGCTGTGGCGATTTCTTTTTTGCATTACTCATACGCACTGAGTGACAGGCATTCGAGAAACACGAACAGCAACTGTTGAGCTGTTAATGTCACATTGTAGAGCTTTAAAAGTGATTGTCTGCATCGAGCTATACTTGACAGCTGACTGTGCCTGCAGCCCAGAAGAAGCTGCCAGCAAGCGCATTTAAAGGCGAAGTGGCCAAGTGCACAGCGGCAAAGCTGCAAAGCTGCTTAAGTTCTTAAACGTTTTTTTTTTCATGACATTTGACAGCTTATAGATTTGTTGACTTCACAAATATATATATTGTTCTATAGTCACTTTATTTATTTTTTATTTATTTTTTTTTGTAATCCGAAAACAAGAATTTTATATATTTTAAGAGATTTATAAAATTCTTTACTCTAATATATATTATAAAAATTATTTTGAAAACTTTTTATTTGTAAGAAATATTAAACAAAATTAATGAGTGAGTTGTATGTTTGTTATAATTAAGTATTTTTTTATCAAGACTTTTATTTTTTCGAAATGAGTTTCTCAAAATGCTTAACTGCAATATTAAATCTATACAGCTATAAGCCATGTATGTCTTTATATAGCTGTAGCTATTTCAGCTGAAATTTTTGGGGTACTCTAACAGCATGCTTAAATACCATCATTATATCAATTTTTGCTTTTTTTTCTAAACTTAATTTTGGCATGTGAAAATTGTACTTTTCCCTTACTCTTTTCCTTAAATTAAGTTGTTAAAAAATTTGGTTTTAACAGCATTAAATAGTTTGTGAACTTTGCTAAAGAGCTGCTGTGTGAGTTACAATATTTTTACGTGGCTTGCAGCAATTGCACATAAACGTTGACTGAGAGCGTGGATTCAACTCGGATTTGAGTATTGCGCTCAGCGCTTGCTGCTCTTTGGATATTCCAGCCGCCGTGACTGGACTGTATTGAGAATTTATGATTAGATCATTGTTTGCTACTTGCCATTTACTCGAAGCCTATTATTCATATTTCTTGTCAACTAGAAACAATCTTCTCATAAATTGCCTTCTCTTTACCTCTAACTTACCCTCTTCAACTTTCTCCACTTAAGTTAAGCTAGAAGTTAGAATATCTGAAATGAGTTCTTCTATTTTGAGCTTCAAATGAGGCTTCATGAGACAACACTTCTTTAAGCTTTCAGCTCACAATTTCGCTCAATGAGACTTATTTTCATTTTGTCATGATATAGTTGCATTTCTCTCACTTCAGCACAATCTCACGCAGTAGAGGGAGCTCTGTCTGAACAGAGCTCAACGCAAATCAAGAACTTCAGTACGAAGCAAATAAAAATTACTTGCAAAATCTGCTTTTACACCATTTTTAAGATGCAATTTTTAATTTTTTAATTCCATTAAATTTTATTTATAATTTGCATTTGAAATAAAATTAATTAATGCAATGGGGTAAGTGTCATGGGTATATTCTCTTTGGGCTTCTTCTGTGGCGGAGTCTTGTGGCAAGTATCTCAGGATAGGAGTACAGGTTGCAGTGGTATATTGCTAATTGCTTGTTTATTACATCTCCAACGGTTGAGTACAAACTTAATTGTTTACAGCTCTATAGCAAAAGAAATTCATGAATTATTATGAAATATTATAGTATATGAAAATATATAAATCTGCTTAAAATCTGAAAAAGATTCGCACAATACAGTTTCATAAAAATCCCTTTTTTTTCTCTTTTAAAATAATTATTTTATTTTTAAATGAATATATATATATAAATGCACATGTATATAAGAAAATAAAATATATAAATATATATATTAAAACACATTTAATGGCTGTAAAAACGAGGCTTATTTTTTAGCCCATATTTAATTAAGCAGACAATCGTATTTTAATCAGAGTATAAGCGATGCGCATACATAAAATCAAATGTATATATATATAGTTAATAATATACATATAAAGATAACTCTACGAATCACATATTTTGCTGATTGCCATTCGAAATGCGCTTTAATTGATAACTAATTAAATTACTGCAAAGTTTCATACAAAACAATAGATTTTAATTAATCACTGAATTCGCAGAAGTGTAATAAATAATCAAAAATGGAAATCGCATATTGTAAATAACGCACTGATTATATAAAGCGAAATTTAAATAAATATGAGAGCAGCCAAAAACAATATCAAATGCTCTGAGCACACAGACCGGCCGACAGACGTTAGAATTGTCACAAAATATTATGTTTTAGCGGAAATTATTTGAACATAATCGCATTGGCAAACACACATGTGAGTAAAGCGCCTAAATGCACGTGGAAGCATGTGCCAGGACCACAAGGATAACATCAGCTCACTGGGACAACCAATGAAAATACTAAATAATTAACACGTCACAGACGCAAGCCTCAAATGCCAAAATCAATAAAATTCCGCTGGCCAAACAAATCGTAGCATACTTTTCAGGGCTAAGTATTCATAAACCAAAGGAAGCCCGCATAAAACATGCTTTATTCTTTATGATGTTGAGCTGATGACTCAGCTCTTGCTAGTCATGAGCATAGAAATTATAATAGCTAGACTAACATGGCTATATCTCTCTTTTTTATGCTTAAATGCTGTTTGTTTGTTCGATATGCCACATGTATATACATATATATATTAGTGACACGACATTCATGTGTGTGTGTGTTGGGCAAATTATGGCCCAGGTTGTAGAGACATTTCATATGCACACACGCATAGGCTGCAAACAAAACGCGAGCTGGAGATATGAACATTTGCGGGGGCGTCGCGCATGATGCATGGCAAACAGGCACCAAAAACTTTTTGGGTAATAAATTTTAAGCGATTCCGCAGCGAAACGCATGGAAACTAGTTTGCTTATGTGTGCGTGCGTGTATGTGTGTATAGCTGCAGGAGGGTGGCCAAAGCAACTAGAAAAAGAAAGTTATCTAGTTCAGTTTGCAGATTGAAAGTTAGGAAGTGGTTAAAGCTAAAGCGACAGCAGCACATACCAAATTAGAAGTTGAAGTTGTTTAGAGTGGCAAAAAATAAAAAACTAAATAACAAATATATATATATATACAACTTATATTTTAAGATAAAGCAAACAATACAGAGTTGATAGAAGAAATGGAAATTTATAAATGAATATTTAGAGATTGTTATACAAAAGGTAGTTGAAAAGTTGACCACAACCTACAGATACATATATGCGACGGGGCATCCAATGAAACTCAGCAGACAATATTTTGCTACATGACAGAGTTACCACACCTCCAGCTGCGATAACGATCGCCCGGAAAAAAGGAATCTCCTATCTCCTATCTCCTATCTCCTATCTCCTATCTCCTATCTCCTATCTCCTATCTCCTATCTCCTATCTCCTATCTCCTATCTCCTATCTCCTATCTCCTATCTCCTATCTCCTATCTCCTATCTCCTATCTCCTATCTTATCTCCTATCTCCTATCTCCTATCTCCTATCTCCTATCTCCTATCTCCTATCTCCTATCTCCTATCTCCTATCTCCTATCTCCTATCTCCTATCTCCTATCTCCTATCTCCTATCTCCTATCTCCTATCTCCTATCTCCTATCTCCTATCTCCTATCTCCTATCTCCTATCTCCTATCTCCTATCTCCTATCTCCTATCTCCTATCTCCTATCTCCTATCTCCTATCTCCTATCTCCTATCTCCTATCTCCTATCTCCTATCTCCTATCTCCTATCTCCTATCTCCTATCTCCTATCTCCTATCTCCTATCTCCTATCTCCTATCTCCTATCTCCTATCTCCTATCTCCTATCTCCTATCTCCTATCTCCTATCTCCTATCTCCTATCTCCTATCTCCTATCTCCTATCTCCTATCTCCTATCTCCTATCTCCTATCTCCTATCTCCTATCTCCTATCTCCTATCTCCTATCTCCTATCTCCTATCTCCTATCTCCTATCTCCTATCTCCTATCTCCTATCTCCTATCTCCTATCTCCTATCTCCTATCTCCTATCTCCTATCTCCTATCTCCTATCTCCTATCTCCTATCTCCTATCTCCTATCTCCTATCTCCTATCTCCTATCTCCTATCTCCTATCTCCTATCTCCTATCTCCTATCTCCTATCTCCTATTCCTATCTCCTATCTCCTATCTCCTATCTCCTATCTCCTATCTCCTATCTCCTATTTCCTATCTCCTATCTCCTATCTCCTATCTCCTATCTCCTATCTCCTATCTCCTATCTCCTATCTCCTATCTCCTATCTCCTATCTCCTATCTCCTATCTCCTATCTCCTATCTCCTATCTCCTATCTCCTATCTCCTATCTCCTATCTCCTGTCTCCTATCTCCTATCTCCTATCTCCTATCTCCTATCTCCTATCTCCTATCTCCTATCTCCTATTTCCTATCTCCTATCTCCTATCTCCTATCTCCTATCTCCTATCTCCTATCTCCTATCTCCTATCTCCTATCTCCTATCTCCTATCTCCTATCTCCTATCTCCTATCTCCTATCTCCTATCTCCTATCTCCTATCTCCTATCTCCTATCTCCTATCTCCTATCTCCTATCTCCTTGCCCCTTTCCCCTTTCTCCTCTCTCCACTCTCCTCTCTTTTCTCTCATCTCTCCTCTTTCCCCGCTCCTCTCTTTTCTCTCCTCTCTCTCTCTCTTAAATATCTCTCAATGCCGTCTCAATTCTAACCCAATTCTGTCACATTGAGCCCAACAACTTGTCATACAGCCCTCTTGGCAACTGTCGCTGGCACATGCCATTTATCACAGACTTAGTCAGGGACAGGACAGGCAGTTCTCTCACAGACTGCCGCTGATGCATGCCACAGTCAGTGCCACAAAAAAGAAAGAATTTACCAAAAAAGGAAAGAAAACATGAAACTTGTGTTTTATGTCCCAATATCGGATGGCGGCGTATTAAAAGTATAAAGTTGCGCGATTCGCATATGTCGAGGTCTCCGCTGCTGCTGCTGCTGCTGCTGCCTTTGATTATGAGTTAAATTATATATTTGCGTGTCAGCGCGGCTTATAATACAGCACGAAAAGTATCTGAGTAACTGCGGCGTCACAAAAGGTGACTGACTATAAAAAAAGACGAACAAGAAAGGACGAAAGAGGAACATGCATGTGCCGCAACGCAAATTGTTTTTGCCAAACCAACAGCCAAAGACATTTGTCACACACACACACAGGGAGAGAGACACACACATTTAGGCAACACATGGCGTATGAGCAACATGCGACATCGCCTTACACTGCGCCAAACAATCAAACTGAAATTAAGTTTATATATTTAATGCTTCTACTTATAGCCGATATAGACCTGCGCCTAGGCTAGACCAACGAAATAGGCAGCGAAATTAAAGCCGCCAGCGAAGAAGAAAAAATAAAAGTGGAAATACTAGAAGAAGAGGAGAGAAAAAAGTAAAGAACATGGAACAAAAGTTTTTCTTTTAGATTTTCACTGATTAATGAGAAAAGTTTTATTTAGTTCAGGGCATAGGGAACACCCCTACTATTGAACTGCGGCAGTTTTAATTACACATACACGCAGATGGCAACAGCAGGGGGGAGAGAGAGTGAAAGGTGAAAGGGAGAGAGAGGCGAGAAGCGCGTAATTAGTTTGAGTTGCCATTGAAAATACACACACACACACACACATAGAGAGAGACTAAGAAATGCAGGTGACATTAATTAATTGATTTATTTTTTCTCTGCTCTTAAAGTTTTGCGTTTGTTAAGCAAAACTTTAAAGCTACAATGGGCATACCCTAGAACCCATTGTATGTGGGAAAGGGAGTATTGATTTTGTAAGCATGTATGTAACAGGCAGAGGAAGGCGTGGCAGAGCACTTAAAGCATAGATAATCTTGATCAGGACGAGCTGAGTTGATCTAGCCAGATTAATGCAGCCATCTCCTGAGCTACAAAAGACTTGAACTGTTAATATTTTGTCATATTTTTTTCGATTGTTATCGATCAAAATCGATAGTCGTACTTTGTTTTGTAAATGCTGTAGACTTTAGATTTACTGCGTAGATAAATGTATATACAAAGATTTTGTATATTTTTGATTTTGGATTTTGATACCTCCACCCTACCCTTCCCTAACCCCTTGAAATAAAAAATTACTTCAAGTGGTAGAGACTTGTGCTTTAGCAAATACACACTTTTGAGTGTCATTTTTATGCTCTACAAATTTATTTAAAAATTCCATCTAAAACATAGGATATTCAAAAATTAAGTTCCCATTGTGTTCCATGAGCGCAGCCCAAGCGCAGTCGCTGCGCAGTAAGCAGAGTGTCAGCTTATGTGTGTGTGCGTGTATGTGTGCATATATGGGTGCAAGTGTATAGCAAACAACATATATGTATGTGCGTATTAATGAAGCGTAGAATGATTGGTCAGGCTTTCGGGTATCTCCTAGTCGAGCACTCCTCACTGGAGCGCTCTCACTTGTTTATTGCAAATGATATAGTTTTTGTTGCATTTCATTCGAATTGTCGCTCTCTTTTTTGCATTTTGCAGACACTTCGCGAGCGGGCGATAAATACGAGACCACATCAACCGTCAGCGGTTATACGAAATATATGAAGTTAAAAATTCGCGCCGTTGGTCCAAACGATTTTGGCACCTATCGCTGCGTGGCAAAAAACTCGCTGGGCGAAACCGATGGCAACATTAAGCTCGACGGTGAGTGACACCCACACACAAACACACACATACATACACATATTTTTTTTTTTAACTATCAACTATTTTTTTGCAATTTACTGCAATTTATTTGCTGCATTTGTGCAGCAGCCATAAAAATGACTTCGAATTTTTCATCAGTTTAAAGTTTTTTTCTATTTTTTTTTCGTTAGCTGTCAAAGAGTAGACATTATTTAAATACCATAAAGCATTGCTATAGGTTCATATATTTTATAAAATTGTCAAATGAGCAGTATATATATTTTCAAAAATAAAATTTAATTTTAACTACGCAAAATATGTGTTAAATAAACATTTTACAGCCAGTGGATTTTTCAGGGTATTTAAAAAATATTGAAAAAAACAGATTTTATATTATTTATTCTGAAAATTCTTTTAAAGTAATTTTGCAGTCTATAGGAATTGTTGCAAAATGAATATTTAACGTACTCTTTCAGCCAACTTTGTCAAAATTCATAGCCAAAGATAGTCAGTAATGTTAATGAAATAAACTTATATCTGAAGATAAAAATTTAAAATTTAAAAAATTTTATTGTTTATATTTATTAAATTTTTTATATATAATTTATAAATTTTATTTATCATTTATTTCCGTTTTAATATTATATATAATATAAATATTTTTTTATATTTTGTATATTTATTTAATAATTTATATTTAATATTTTCTTATAAGTTTTATAGTATATTGTTTAATGTAAAACTAATATATATATTACTATTTAAATTTATATATGCTTAGTATTTAATTTTTAAATTGTATAGCTAAATAATTTAAAGTTCATTTTGTAAATTAAATACTTAAAATAAAGGAAACAAAATATAATTTTATTTATAAAAATATAAATTAAATATATAAATTATTTATTTATAATAATTTATTGTATATAAATATGCTAAATTATTTATTTGATATATTTTTATATTTCTTTATTTTTTCCGTCTTTTATTTCTTTTTTTATTTGTGATTAATAATTGTTATATATATTTTCGTATTAGTTTTATAGTTTAATAATTTTCTGAGTTCTTTTAACACACTTTCAACAAAATAATATTTTATGTATATTTTTTATATTCAATTTTTGTATTACCTTGGCTAAACACAAATACAAAATAAAATATATTTTGACCTCAATTTATTTGTTTAGATAAAGCAAACATTGAAAATCTTCCACAGAAATGCCCACGCCCACCACAGCAATCATATCCGAGATGGCCATGCTGAATCGCAGCTATGGTAAGTGCCAGCAGAAGCTTTTTCGATTTGGCCACAGTCAAAGGCTGTGCCAAGCTGTAGCTTAACAACTATCTTAAGGCACCACCCACTCACTCACTCAACCTTCGTCTAAATTGGTTTCGCATAATTTTCAATTTACAATTTTATGCACCGCAAATCATCAGCACTCAACGACCTCGAAAAAAAAAACAGAATTTAGCTTTAATTAAAAAAGATTTATTGATTTTTGTAGAGTTATGTGTAAAGAAACCTTAAAGTAATTTGCTAACTAAATTGTTTTCATAAAGAGTCTTGGCAAATAGCTGCAGAAATATATTTCGAAGCAAGCTCTGGACAAAGTCCCTAAACAAGCTCCACTCGTAGCATAAACCCTTTGCTCCATTACAAGTACCTGCCCCTCTCTCTCGCCCTCCCTCACTCCATCTCACTCTCATTCCCATTGTTTTGCATGCAATTTTCTGTGTTGATTTTTTGTTGTTGCTTGTTTTACCATATTTACTTTTGTTAGCGCTCCTCTCGCTCGCTGTCAGACGTCTATTAAATGCAAATAAATGCAAAAATTAAATAAAAATACTTGGAATACTATTACGTCTATGTGCATTATACGTTTTTATATGGCTTTTTCTTTTACCACTTTGCCTAGCCTGTTGAAGTTCGTTTTCTGGCTATTTCTTTCATGTTGCCTGCCAAAAGAAAAAACAAAAACAAAAACAGAAACACAAATTTTTCAACAACAACAAAATGATAATAAACAAAACTCCAACAACAACAAACCGTCATTATTCATATACCTTGTGCCGTGCCAAAAACACGTCCAACTCTTACTCTCTCTCTCTTACTCTCTCCCTTTCTCTCTCTCCCTCCATCTTGCTGATTCTTGCTGCATAAAATTATACAAAAAAAAAGATGGCAAGAGACGTCATAGAAATAAATTTGAGTCGGCTAACGCTTTGCCTGATTACGGGGTTGAGGAGTGGCGTGACGGTGCTCAAGGTAAGTACACGCTGCGAGTCTGGTCCAAACCTACACCTACCTGTGCTCTCACCTAAAGATACAAAGAGCAAAACTCTGCTCTTTGTGTATCTGCAGCTGCAGCTGCCTTTTTGATAGCCATCGCTGCTGCACTTTTTCATCATTTTCACACAGTTTCCCAGCCTGCCACCCGCCCTCTCACTCTCTCTGGCATTTTCTTTTCATTCATTTTTATATATTTCAAGTGCGTCGCCGTTGGCTTTCCCGTGTTGCCAGTTGCCATAATGCAAAACTTATAATAGCTCTTTTGGCTTTTTGTTTGGGCCATGGCCAAGTGTTTGGCGCCAACGTTAAAAATTAATTAAATTTCCTTGACGTTTGCATTGCACAGTTGTTATTGTTGTTTCCTTTTTCGTGTTTTCCATTTTCATTTCATGTTTAGCTGCAAATACGCAATGCGCTTTATTGCCATTCGCCGTCTTGCAGCAGGCGTTGCATCTCAGATTTATAAAGTGCCACAAGCATAAAGCGCTCAACTAACAACAAGAACAAGTAGAAGAGGAAGAAGGCAATCAACAGTGAGCGATAGTGGGTGTTGCTCTTGCGAGCTCTCAAAGAAATAAGTAGATGAAAGTTTTAGCCGTTTTATTGAATGAGTGGAAAGAGCTCAACGATTTGTAGTTTCATTTGCCAACTCAACAGGCCGACGAGGCAGAAGTTAGTTAACCTGGTTAGAGCTGGTCAGCTTTCTATAGAGCGCATTGAAGATGTTGCATGAATATAAGTTAAAAGAATTATTATATGCTGCATAGCTAGCAAATCTTTCAGATACAGTAGCTACTATGAGTATGCTGCCTTCTTACGCTGCATCAATTAAAAAGGGAAATCTTGGCTTGTTAAAATGTATGCAACAGGCAGAAGGAGGCGTGCCAGATCGTCTGTCCGTATAAAGAAAGGCAGAGGGGGCTTGGTAGAGGCTCAGGGTATCTCCTAGTCGGGCACCTCCGACTAGAGCTTTCTTACTACTATAACAAATAAATGTATAAGTTAGAAAAACCATAGCAAGCCGTGTTCAAATAGTTTATTTGTTGGCCTGTAATTATACTCAGTCTGTGTATTCAGTCGGGAGTGATAGTTGGGATAGTTTTCTGACAATTCAATGGGAAATGCCTTGTTTTTCACACCTTTTCGCATTTAATTTTTGTTGTGAGCTCTCCTTCAAGTTATCTTGGCAAATTTATAGAAATTAAATAATAATAATATAATAAATAATTAATATAATTAATAAAAATAATAATTAATATAAATTATATGAAAATATTTACAAAATTCATAAGTTTAGTCCGAGGTATGTGCTAGTCGGGCATAGCCTTGTTCTATCTATCATATGGTTAAGAGCATGCAAACAAAGCATTTCAGACTTCTCCGTTATTCACAGCTTCAAATGATATTGTATAAGCCAGACTAGCACAGTTAACTTATAGCAGCAATGAAGTAAATATATATAAATATAAATGTTGTAACAGCTTTAAGTACACATTTCTATGACTAGCTTCAAACAGTTAGTCAGAAAACTGTTACCAATATCAATTTCAATTTATATTTCCCTTTCTGGAATTTGAATTTCGGTTTCAATAACTTAATTGCTTGGCCTATGGCCTATTATCATGGCAACAGATCTCAACGCTGCCAAAAAATAGTTTAAATAGGAAAAGCCACAAATCAATTTCGCGCTAATAACGCCGTCATTTCAATTAAAATGCGGTAAAAGTGCGTCTAAATCAGATAACAACAAAATGCTAGGAAAAACCAGCAACAGCAGCAAGCAAAATGTATAAAATGACGGCAAGCTGCAATGGAATGCAGTTCGCATGCTGCACATCAAACCAGCCACAAAAGCTAACCAACAAATTGAGGGCAACGAAGGAACGGGTGGAAGAAGTTGGATAGAGGGAAGAGCAGGCAGGAGGTTAGTAAACTAAGCCACAAAATGCAGCCGCAAAACACAACCTAGCAACAATTTATTTTGTATTTTATTCCATTTTCATTTCGAATGCAGTTCGTGAATGTTTCACGCCAAAAAGCATGTGTATGCGTGCCACTGTGTGCTTGAAAGAGAGAATGATGTGTTTGGGTGAGAAAGTGCTCTACGTGTGTGTGTGTGTATAAGAGTTTTGCTAAGCGTGCAAGAGAGAGAGTGATGCAGAGAGTAAGTGAGCTATGCATGTGTATGTGCGTTCACTGCTCGTTGTACCGTTCAAAATAAATCTGCTGCAATAAAAATGCCATCAATCGCAAAGCCAAATGCAACAACAGCGATCAGGGCGGGCAACAGCTTAAATGTTGATTGACACTGACATTGTGACGTTGTCAATACCAATATCCACGTCTGTTCAGCCGCAGGATACGCGTGTCCTGTCCTCTACATTATTCACTAAAAACTTGTGCATGTCACAAATTAGTTGCGAAAAAAAGAGACGAACAAACAAGCAAACTCAACGACAAATTAGCCATAAATAGCGAGTGGTTTTATTGCGGTTTTAAGCAACAAATTTTTGGTCGCCTGCCATTTAATCCTTGGCGCATAACAACAACAAGCGCAACAATAACAACATGGCTGGCTGACCAAAAATATTTGCGAGCAGAAATGTTGATTGCATTTAAAATGCAATTATTTAAGGCATGCGTCCGTGAAATGCCGCTCAAGCGAGTGCACTAATGAACTGGATCCGAACTGAGCGAACGGAACTGCATGGAGCGGGCGGGAGCGGAACCATATCGCTTGTCTGGACAAAGGCTATGTCGAAGAGCTGGCAAACGCACTCGTGCATTGCAAGTGCCTTAAAAAATGGAGAAGGAGCAAGAAGTAGAAATGAAAGAATAACAGAAAAGAAAAAGAAGAAAACAGTTTGCTTTGGCAGCACAGTCGATAAAAACACTTGAGTTTCTTTTTAAAAGAAACCTGATGCGAACAATAATCCCATTAAGCACAATGAAAACACATATGATGTAGCAATAAACTCATTTTGTTATTGTATTTCTGTATTTAAATAACTTCTTATTATCAATATTACGAGCTCCGCTACTCCCAATCAAAGTTATTATATGTAATTTTGTTAGAAATAAGCAGAGACCCTCAAAACAAAGTTCACTCATTACATCCTTTGAGTTAAAACAAGCAGCTGACCACAGCTTGGTTGGATCATAATTAGTTGAAGAGAGACACTCGTCTTAGTGAAAGCTAAAATGAGAGCTTAGCTAATAGCTTTGCGTAAAATCCGATTCGCACACATCCACACTATCGAGTGGTTTAAGATAACTTAATTTTTATAATATTTATATAAATTCAGCTATATTAGAATTCATTAATAATTAATGTGCAATACAAAGTTGTATCAGATTATAAAATTTTAAAGCGTCACTTAGAAATAAGTACAAAACAAATGTGTTGAGGCTGATCAAGCAATAAATTCATTTATAATTTATCATGTTATTTAAACATATGTATATACACGTCTATGTTTATATAATTATCTACAGCTGCTTGAGCTCGTTAAAAAACCAACAGCTGGTACCGTTAATTTTTGGTCTTGTGCGCTATGCTATGCTTTTATCTTCTGTTTTTTCGACATCGTTTCTGTTGGATGAGTTTATGCCTAAGTAGGAGTCGGCACAGTATTTTAACGGTACATTTTGATGAGCGTTTGCACAGCAAATATCTATATGAAAGAGAAAGAGAAGAATGTACGTTTAAAAATAAACATACGAAAATACTCTACTAAAGCTGAGCATATTGATTTGACTAAGCTTATAAATATTTGAGTAAATAATAAAAATTATTATTAATGATGTACTTTTTTCTTCTAAAACGTAAATATATTTTTTATTAATATGAAAATTTTAAACTTTGGATTGCCAGTGACTTAACTATTCTTAAGACCTTATAATTGAAAATTTGTTCCCAATTGGTGCTATATTATAGAGTAATTTCATATTAGGCAGAATTCTGCTCTGCCTAATTTAACCGCATTGAAAATAAAAAATTGTACAGAAAAAAAAGAACTTCACACACAAATCTTAAAATATTGATTTAAATCACGCCTCGAGTCGAAAATATAAAAATAATTTCATAAAAATAAATATTTTATTTAAGCTCACAAAAAAAATAAACAAACACTGCCACAAAATGGTTTTTTGATTGATTTGCGATTGACAGCTTTGACGTAGAGTTTTCAGCCTTTTGTTTTGTCAACGTCACCGCTTATAAATAAAACAACAAACATATATAAATAGACCCATGAGCTAAAGTTGAAAAATCAGAACAAAGATGCGTGGCATCAAAAAAAAAAAAATGGGGAAAATTTATTGCCCTGAATTGGCATCGAATGAAATATGCCATCAAAATTGTCTGAATGTCGGCTCTGACACCTTTTCAATGTGTTCTCAATCAAGCGTGAATACGGGCACCCATATGCACACACAGACACACATACGCACACGCTTGATATTTATGTCTTTGACATCAATCAAAGGGCAATGCGAATTTCCGACTAAATTTTGCTTCGAGCCTTAAACAAACAGCTCAAGGCTGAGTGAGGCGTACAAATTGAGTAAGTGCAAGTGTGAGTGAATGTGTGGGTGAGTTTATGGGTGTGTATGTGTGTGAGTGTTGTTTGTGTGTCTTTCCTCTTGATGCTCTTGAAAATGCTTCAAGTTTGACTTATTTGAAGTATTTGCGCTTTGTTGCGTCTATCACTTTATATTTATGACTTTGACTATAGTCAAAATCAACAACAACAACAATATGTGCAACTGTCCAAAATGGCTATATGAGCAACAGCAACAGTAAAAACAACAACAAGCGCCACAAGGACCTCAAAAAGCCAGCAGCAGGAAAATCAACGCAATGCGCGCTTAAATACCACTTTGTTGTTATTTATGACGCCAGCTGATGAAAAGCCAAATGCCAAAAGATTAAAAGCTGATAAAATATATTTAATAGCCCTCATACGTATGTACTTTCGACCAGCAAACACTATGAACTCCCCTTATATGTATCTGAGTGGCTGTGCACAGTGGTATGCATGTGATGGAATAGAGAAGAAAAGTTTTTATCATGCAAATTAATATAAATTAAATGAAAATAACATAAACTAACTTAAATACAAAACTTAAGTTCAAACAAACATTTTAAAATAACTTATATTATATAAATATTCAATTTGAGAAAATTCAAAAATATTTAAAAACCAAATATAAAAAAACTTAATTTAAAGTACTATAATTTAAATATATATACATAAGTTATTATTAATTTAGATATTTTTATAAAATTACATTTATTATACAAACAATATATTTTATGAATCATTTCGATTATTTGTTAATCAATAATGTCTAGTATATAATTAAATTATATACATGAAGCTTATCTTAATTAAAAGTTCTACTTTCCCAAAGTACTAAGACCACTGTGCCTGCCATATATCAAACATTGACATGCGGTCAACAAAGTGCGTTCAATGACGTGCATAAAAACCAAAGGCAGCTACAACAACAACAACAACAACAAGTTGGAATGTGAGAGGGAAGAGGTTGGAGTGTGAGCGGGGGTATAGCACTCAATCAAGCATAGAGACAGGGCCACACGCTGTCCAAGCTTTGGGTACATTGACTGCCCGCCACATAAAGACGCACAGAAGCAGCCAGAACGGTAAAATATTGTCGAGTAATCGCTGTCGAAACGCTCGTCGAATGCATTGACGATATAAAGACACACAATGACGTTGTAAAAAAAAAGAAGAAATAACAGTCAGATGGACAGACAGAGGGAGAGAGAGAGAGATAGAGAGAATGAAAAGAGGGTGGGAAGTGGAATACGTATAAAAATGCTGAGAGGAAGCAGGGCAAGTAAAAGATGTCAACAAGCAGCAAGCCGAAATGGAAGCCATTCGGGTAGCTCTGGCTTAAGTGAGCTCCATAAATAGAGCTGTTGACCAGAGAGAAGTTGGAGGCGAGGGAAAGAGACAACAGTGAAGGGGAGAGGGAGAGAGAGAGGGAGAATGAGTGAGTCAGGCCATTGGCTGTTGACCAGTTTATATATAGAAATAAAGCTAAAGTTGGGATTGTTTGCACTTGAAAATTAATTTTTCTGATTACAGATTCTAAATTTTAAATAAAAAAGAATTAAGGGTATATTTAATAAAATTTTAATATACATTTAAAGAATTTGAAATTAGGAGATTGTTAAGCGTAGAGTAGTAGAGTAAAAAACTTGAAATATTTTTTACTTTTCAAAAGTTTTTTTAAATAATATTATTATATAAAATGTTTTTTAATATTTTTATAACTGTTAAATATTAATTTTAAAAAGAGTTTAAATATTTATTAAGCACTTGATTTCCTAGATATGTTGTGATTTAACTATAAATATATATATATATATATATATATATATATATATATATATATTTCTATCTAAATATAAATATATATATATATATATATATTAATATATTTATATCTGAACTCTATAAATCAGCAAATTCTGATGCAATTATTTGCCTGCTGCAAATTGCATAATTTTGATTACATTTCCTTAAGTCTGCTCGCTTTGATTATAATTTGCTTGGCTACTGCATTCGATTAATGAAATCCCATTGCCAATTTTGAGGTTTATGAGCCAAATGTGCCAATTTAGCTCTTGGCCAGACAAACAGCAATTGGCCCAAACCGCAGAGTGCAAAATCAATAAATTAACAAGCAATACTCATATTGCCTAACCAGCAGCTAGCTAACAGGGCAACTATTAAATGCATTCCACCAGCTCCACCATAACCACTAACCGTAGCAATTTCCTTTTACGTTCCCAACTGCCTGGCCTGGCCTGGAATGGCCTGGTCTGGCCCCTTGATAAAAAGCATTTATCCAGTGCCATTTTGGCTTTGGCAACGCGCAAAATAAATGAAAATATAAACCCGACTAACCAAAAACTGATTACTACAAGAGCTCAAACACTCATGCATCCCTTCTGTTTTCTTCCCCCTCGCTCCGTTTTCTTGTTCTTGTTCGCAGGCAACCATGGTGGCAACACTGGCGATAACAATCAAACGCCCGTGCGTAATCCGCCCGGAGCATTTCACAATTCTGCAGGCTCACTGGCACAGCATAATCTACTTGGTAAAATAATGCGCGGCATTAAAACGCAATCATTTGGGATTTTCAAACGTTTATCGAGTTATTTGCCAGCGGCGCTGTCGACGTCGCTGCCAGCGTCGACGAGTCGATGGCGTATGAGTAATATGAAAAGCCAGGCCCACGTTCAGCCACTGGAGACTGCTGTCAGCGTGCAGTCAAACATAAACAGCAGCAGCAGCGACGGCAGCAGCGACGGCAGCAGCATCTGCCAAAGGACACGACACAGTAGCAATCGATGGGCGTGGCAGCGTGAGCTGCGCATATTTCACATAGCTCATACGCCGCGTGCGACGCAATGCGATTGGCCAACGCTCATTTGCATAGTAATATTGGCAACGAGCTTTGCTGTTGCCGCGGATGTAATGCCAGCGCTGTTGTTGTGGCTGTTGCTGCATTTTATCGGCAGCCGGATCGCATTTTCTATTAGTGCGGCGCATAGGCAACACTTAATGTTAACATTTTCGGCTGTTGGTAATAAGGTTGCCGCATTGTTGCCGCAAATTTATACAACAACAGCAGCAGCAGCCGCCGCAGCCCAGCCAAACACATTCAGTGTGCTGTGCCAGCGTTGGCATTCAAGATGAAATCAAATAATTGCAAAAAACTCATTTAGGGCACAACAACATGAATCAGATGATGAAGAAGAGGAAAACGCAGAAGCAGAAGCAGAACAAACAGCGCGCCAAGAGCGTGCGAAATAGAATCAAACTTAGAGAAGTAAGTAAAAGTATAGCACACAAAAAAAAAGAATATAAATAGTATATAAAAGTTGTGCAAGAAATACTCATATATATATATCCCATATATACTCAAACTACATATATATATATATATATAAATTGTATAGCTATAATCGTAAAATGATTCTCATGTTAAGTGACAACAGCAATTGACCAGGCTTTAACATTTACTTTTTAATTGCCAATCAACAACAGCAGCAGCGGCAGCTTCAGCGTGCTAACAGCATTTAGCTCTTAAGCAGATTTTCTGATTGAATTAATTACACCTTTACCGTAATGCATTAAAATATCAATCAACACTGAATTGACTGACATTGATTCCAATTAAACTAGTTTTTAAACGTCTTTCGCAGATCAAAGCAGTTAATACATTTTCAAATCAAACTTAAACAGACTGCAAATAGCAGAAACGAGAGCCAATTTTATTATATGAATATTATGTGTTTTTGTAGAGATTTATTTAATAATTAAATGTTTTTTCTTTTGTTTTTTGTTGATTAAGACATTATGTATAATATTTGTTAAAAAATAATAACCAACTAAAAATTGTACTTTAAGTAAAAACTTAAGATGTTGATACATATTTATTTATTTATTTAAAATCAATTTATTTTTATTAATATATATTTTTTGTTTAAAATAAATTATATATACATAATATAATATTTATGTAAAATAAATAAATTATAATATTTATTTTAAAAATATATTTTATTTATATAAAAATGATTTCATTAATATAGTTATTTCTAAAAACTAAATGATATTTATATATATATATATATATATATAAAGTAAATGATATTTATTTTTATTTGTAATAAATATATTTATTTTTATTGTTTAGTAAAACATAAATAAATATTTTTTTTTTTGGCTTGAATTATTTGAGTTATTGAATAAGTACAAAAAAAATAAAATTTATATTTATTCTCGCATAAATACAAGTTAATTGAAATTTAACGAATGGCCATGACTTAGAGCAAAGGGAAATAATATTCATGCAATTTGAACTAAGTCTGGTAATTTTGCCATATTTTATATAAGTATTCATGCTTTTACAAGTTTATTTGCATTTTGAAAACCTCAATTTAACATAGTTAAATTAAATTGTAAGCGCCATAATTATTCAACCAGCCAAGTTTACAATTCTAATTCTAATTTGCGTTCGCCATGCAAGTGCAAAATAATTGATATATTCGCAAAAAAGAAGAAAAAAAAAGAAAATATTTTCATATTTAGTTGACGCTGTTCAATGCGCTGCAAATGCGAGCTGCGAACTGCGAATTGCCGAAGGCCAATTGCTGTTGGAATATTTACAAAATTAAAAGCGAAAATGTTTGTTTGCCGCTGTCGTTGCCGTTGCCCGCAATTAAATTGGAAATCAGCGTGGAAATGTTTCTACGCAAACAAATTGATGAAATATGCATCAGGCAAATAGACAAAAATCGCAGCTCCAAATGAGAGACACGAACAGCGGCTGCAACGGCAGCAAACACAACAAAAGCTTTGCCCCATTAAATGAACATAAATTAATTATATTAAACAATATATGAATTCAAAGGGAAATATGTGGAGCTAAAAATAAAAAGCCCTGTTAATCAAATTTGCATTTAGGTGAGCGTATTTACACACAACACACACACACACATAGCGAATTTACATAGTAAATTTAGCGACAAAACTAAATAATGTTCATAAAAATAATAGTAAATTTATATACAGCAAAAATATATGTGTTAAAACTTTAAACAGATATTAGCTAGTGATACGATTTATATATATATACAAAAAATATATATGAATATTTATTTATTATAAATTAAATGTATTGTTTATAAGCTAATTAGCGAGCATTTGTTGAAATGATTTGTTTGATTTAAACTCATTTAAATAGTTTTTCTACTCGCTGTAAATATAAAAAGAAAAAAGAAATTGCATTACTTCCACTAAAATCTGTTTTAAAGCTGCGCTGTAAATAAATGAAATAAAATATATAAAAAAGAATCTTTCAATTTATGTATTAAAAAAGAAGGCATTTCTACTATGCTTTAAAAATGTTGTAAATATAATTAAGTATTAAAACAGATTAAATGTATGTTGAAATGTTGAAAAAATTTGAAATTATATAAATATATAAAAAACTATTTAAAGCTAATTAAGTAGAACTTAAATTCCCAAACAGCATTTAAACAAAAACAAAAAAAAAAGAAATAAAAAATTTAAAAATTGCTGTTGATGAAAAATCGATGTATATGAATTTATATGTAAGGCGTACGCAACAAGCATAAAGAAGCTCAGTTATGTGTGCAAATGTACTCACATACATATGACTATACAAACATACTAAGTACACACATACACATACACATACATATATAAATATATATAGCTAGTTACTATGATTTCATAAGCATATCTATTATGAAGCTCCGTGTGAATATATAAGTTGTGGCATATCCATGTAACATAAATTTATATGTAAATGTATGCGGCAAGTTTACAATAAAAATAAAAGTGACAACAATTTGTGTGAAACTAATATTAAGTATTATGTCTGGCAGAAGAAGCTTTTCATGCAGCTGCAGCCTGAGGCACGCGCACTTTCAAGGACAAACAGAGCAGAGGCAGAAGAAGCATGTGCACAAATATATATATATATATACATATATATATTTAGCTAGCAAGCAGTCAACTAGAAAGCAATTTGCCAGAAGAAACGAAAGGCAACAATAGCAAAGGTAACAAAGTGAACGACTTGCATATATCTAGTGATCCTCTCAAACCAGGAATATCGAGACACAGAGCATCAATCATAAGTAAATATAGATTAATTTAAATAATTTATTTACAGTTTTAATTGCGTCAGACTATGCCCAGGCCTACTCTATATGTCAAACGTTAGCAAAAGGTTTGCCATAAAATAGTTTTTTCTTTTGCCATAGTTTTCCTCATTATCATAGTTTGCTTTGGCTCTCTTTACAGGGTATTTGGACAACAAAGCACTGCAGCCAAGCACATAATTGTTGGCACAAAACCGCACAAATTACCAAAAACCCAACACACACACACACACACGCAAGCAATACAACTGGCAACAACAGCTTCGTCGTCGTCTTTATTTAAAATCGAGCCAAAAGATTTTGGCCCAGCTGGCATTCGTTTGTTGAACATTTGCAGTTTTTACAGCCGACGCTCGGTGGAAATTGTTGCGGCTGCCATTGAAATGTTGTCGTGTGGAAGTGAGCAGATTTTCCAAGCAATTAGTGGCTGGAAAAGCGCACGCCAAATGGACAACAAAGCCCAAAGACTGGGTTAACAGGGCGACACATAAAAAGGCAACATTTACATCCAACTCAAAGTACATAAGTGTGCATGAGCATGTGTGTGCGTATATGCGAAAAGTGTGCAAACAACTTGGCCTTGGCATGAAGTCGAGACATTAAAGTAACATTGCCTGTATTTATTTTGTATATTTATTATTTAAAAAGTGTTGAAACATGTATAGTTTGCAAGATGTTTCTGTTTAAGAAATGTCTGATGGGCTTGGAGCTCTTTTGAGTTGTTTACTAATAACTGAACTTAATTATATTTAAAGATTATAAACATAGAAAGGACTTAAGCTGCTTGCGTCGATGGCCAGGCCAACTTCATTTCCAACAAAAACGAGACTTCAGTGTTAAATCAGAAGCGATCGAAAAACTGACAAAGGTCATATTGTATATCCATTAAGTTTCACTGCTAATACTCTTTAAACTATCTCTTTATAGGCATCTGTACACAGAGCTGCCAGCAAATTGAATTAAGGCAGCAACATCACTTTCTACAATCAACAATTCAAAATTTTGTTTGGAGGCTGCGATAAAATATGTCCATTCAACTAGTACTAAGACACATATTTTAACAGAGCATGAGATCGAGAGTAAATCTTCAAATAGTGTCCTATTTGCTTTTACTTGCGGAATCTCTATTAAACATAGTCTTTCTGTAATGTTAAAACAATCTTAAATTCAATGTCTGAAAAATATAAATATATATAATATACATACAAAAATATACATAGAAGAATAGCTTGAATTTTTTATTTTCTATTTTTATTCTATTTTAATTTTTTGGAATCATGAAAATCCAGCATCTTTAAAAGCATTGATTTCCTACACTCGTAATGCTTAACAGCCTCGATTAAGGACTATTTTTATAGAATTTATGTATATAATTTATATAAGCAAAATATACCATTTTTCAATAATAAAAGCAAACTTAAAATGAACAAAACTGTATTTTTTTGGTTTATTTATTTATTTTTTGTTTATTATTAGGAAAAGGAAAATTTGTGAAAAACAAATTTCGTTGCATACTTTCAAGGGCGTGCTGCCACTGTTAAATGGCAGCGCATGTTAATTTTCAGTGGGCTGCTAAGCTGTTACTCAAGATCAGCTTTTGCTGTTAACTCATCAACTCAAGAGCAGCTTCTGCTGTTAACTCAGCTGTTAAGTTGCTCATATGTTAGGCCTGCTGTAAGAGCTTCGAGATCAATCACTTGCGCGTCTTGCGACGATGTTCATTGCAACTAAGTGTTTTAAAGCAAGTAATGAGCTGGGGCATGCAATTAAATTAGGTGGCTAAAGGAAAAGGCATACATATTTTTCGTCCATATGCTTATTGTCTTTAGTCATATAGGCTGTCTGTGATATTATATAATCAAGCATAAGTAGGTCAACTGAGAACAATTGCATAAAATCATTACATTACAACAAAACTATTCAATATTAGTACAAAAGGATTCTAAATTAAATGAAAATAACATTCATCACTGCATATGCGATATACAAAACATATTTAATATATTTATATATATAAATATTATATATGTATAAGAGTGTTCGTCTGGCATTCAAGGTTGCCTTAAAAGTGAATAAATAAAATTATTAAATATTCATACAAATTAATTTAACTATTTAGATTTTTCAGCTCAGTTGTCAACTACTTAATGTGCTGTCCAGATTGTAGTTGACTTATCTACTTATGTAGGTATTTGTAATCAAATAAATGTTTATTCACCTGTAAAGGATATCATACTTGACAAAGAAAGCAGCTCTTTAATGGCAGATGCGAAAGCTGTCTGAGCCTGGCATTTGGCTGCATTTCTTGGCAGGACCTTTGTCTCACACATCTCTTTCTGTTGCAAGTTAGCTCGCCGGCGTGTATGCGAGTGGAAAATTCAATTTGCAAAGTGCATAAAAGTAAGAGACGACAACGTTGCCGATGAGCGAGGATGCAACGTGTGAGATTTTTAACTCGACGCGTTGCATGTTGGTTGTTAAACAAAAGCGTCAGCTACTCTAACCCAGTTAGCTGCACATCCCCACACATGCATACATCTCTATATATACATATTTATATATAGCTAGCAGGAGAGGTAGCTACAAAAACAGACATAACCAGATGCAGACTTTGAGCCACACTTTACAGTCGCTGCAGCATCGACATAGACGCATGCAACAAACAAGTGGCACAGTGGCATAAACGTGAACGTGAACGTGAACGTAAACGCAGCGCCCGAGTGGCGCAAACATTGTAATTAAATCTACGTCAACATAAACGACGAATGTGAATGGAAATCGTCGCAAGGCAGAGGCAAGAGAAGCGCATGTCGAGCGTGAATGTGTGTGTGTGAAAGTGTGAGTGTGTGTGAATGGATGCAAAGGGAATATATGTATGTAGGCATCTAGCTATGATACTGTTTGTAAATTTGTGTGCGCCTGTGTGTGTGTTAGCTTAAATACCCAGTCATCTGAGAGCTCGACTCGCTCGCTCGCTTTGTTAAGCAGGTTGAACTGAAATATATAAATATTTATTAAATGGAAAGTATCAAATTTAATATATAAAATGTAAATTGTAAAATAAAAAAAATTAATAAAATAAAATAAACTATGAAATATAAATATATAAAATATAAATATATAAAATAAAAATATATAAAATAATAAAAAGAGAACATTAAATATGAAAATTAAATATTAAATATAAAAATATATATATATAATTTAAAAATTAAAAATAAAATAAAAAAAAATAAACTATAAAATCAAAAAATTTAAATATAAGACAGCATACAAATAATAAATGTAAAATATAATGTTAAATATAAAATAGAAAAAATAATATATGAAGTACAAAATAATAATAATAATAATATAATATTAAATATAAAAAATTTAAATATATTAAATAAATAAAACATCAAAAATAAAATAAAATAAAAATATAATATAAAGAAAATAATAAAATATAAAATAATAAAAAATATATTAATTAATAATATATTATAAATAATAAAAATATATTAAATGTAAAATTTACAAGACAATAAATTTCAAAATGAAGATAAAAATACTATATAAAATATAATAATATATAATACATAAAAGAAACGTGAAATATGAATTATAAAATGTAACATAAAATAAAAATAAAATGTAAAAGAGAGTATTAAAAATAAAATATAAAAAGTAATATTTTAAATATATTATAAATTAACTATAAATTCAATATTATATTTCAAATCTAAAAGATTTTCCCTGACTAATAAACGTGCTCTTACCCATTTTTTATAGGGCATTGCCCAGTCGTGCCGCTCGCAATTGTGACTAATTGCTAGTGCTGTTAGCTGTTGACTTTTGAGTCAGAGCTGTGCACAGCTTGGCCAGAAAAGTTACGCAGACGTTGCCAGTGCGCTGTGTGTGTGTGTTAGCCTTATGACTGGCTTTGTTTAGCCGCCAAGGTAAGCGAAAGTTTCTATATTGTCAATGCTACAGCTGCTGTTGCTGCTGGCTTTAAAAGTCAAAGATATGAGTAAAGCATCCAGTTCGTTAAGGGCTGAGAGTTGATCTCTGATCTGTGCTTTGTGAATGTCCTTTTAGCCGCTCTCGCATTCAGTTAATCCAATTTGTTAGCTCACTTTCAATTACAATTACATTCCGAGAGACAAGAGTTCTGTTTGCCTCTGCCACTGTCACTGCATCAAATTTCCTTTATACTTCATGTGTTTGTATTTCTCTCATTGTTATTGTTGTTTTTCGACAAGCTGCAGTTGACACTTTTCAATTGTTTTTCTTTTTCTTTTTTTTTTTTTTGATAAGAGTAACTGAAAAGTTAAATTGAATTTAGCATAGTTAGCAAACAAATGAAAAACAATTAACTTACAGTTGGTAACGAGTAGCTGGCAATTATTTAAAGCTTCCACTTGAAAATGCTCCTTAAAATTCAGTATAAAGCAAGTCCTTAAAGCACATACAAAATTTGAAATTAATTTCAATGTAAATAATCACAGAGTTCATTTGCTTGAACACATTGCCAATGCATGCAAATGCCAAATGAATGATAAATAAAATTGGTTTTGGGCCCAGAAGGCATTTCGCTTGTTTGACTTGGCCATAAGCTGAGAGCCTTAACTTGAAGTCATATGCCATAAGTGGGCCTTACACGAATTGCTGCAGCAATTAAAACGTTGGCAAAAGGCATAAATTACGCATACGCCCCATTGCGTTCGTGCATTGTGCATTGTGCCATAAAAAGGCAAACGCATAACAATTTGAGAGCTCGAACAAAATCTAGCCAGCTGACCCAATTTGTATCCATTAGACAGGCGATAAATATGGTTAGGCGAGACTCTCCTTAGAAATCGATGGGCAGCGCCTCTTAAGATAACTTATGGCTGGGCTGTCAAGTGTTTGCAGAAGGGTTGCGCTTCCATGTGGCATATTAAGTTGCAGCTTGGCTTTGATAAAGGTCAAAAGCGGCAAGCCGGCAATTAGACGGCCAAGTAATACGATGCCAGAGCGGGACAGCGAGACAGCACCACTTATGGCTAATAGCCTCATCCTGCTTGGGATAGGATGTACCAATAGGGCAATAACTTAGTGCGTGTTGACGCTGATACCCCTTGCCTGGCCACTTATCATAACGCTTACGCGTTGATGGCTATCCACACTAAGTTCCGCACGCACACGCTGCTACTGCGACTGCTCCTGCTCCTCCTGCAATTATGCTAAAAGCTTTAAATTTATAGTTTTCCCATACTCGAACAACGACTGGCATTTTGAACATGGCTTCTCATGTCTGCGTCTAAATAAATGGCTTTTAAAGCACGCGTTAATGATGTTGATTGTAGTCCTGGGAACAGCAACAAACCTGACCCCGACCAGAGCCGCGTTGTTGCCCACCTTTTCATGTTTAATGTGTTTTGACTAATGTTTTATAGCTGGAACGCGTCTGCCCTGCCTCGTCTACCTCGTCTACCTCTGCTCCGAATCGCCTATGTCTGCCTTATTTTTATGATGATATATGGTCAGCCTCGCCACTCGCATGTGCTCGTTGCCAAGGATTTAGAGCCATATTTATTATGGCCTGTTACCTGTTTATGATCGTGCAAAGCCTTTTAGCGGCAGTAACTCGAGCATGCGACGGTATTAGATATTTTTGAGAGATAAAATTATATTTTAAAATTAATATGTTTTGACCTTAGCGGAGAAAAGCTGTCAGAGACTGAAGTATATAGCTTCACATATATTACATATATTATTATTATTATTATATATAATATATACGCAAAAACTTGTATTTATATTCTCAAGCATCTGTTGCAAGCCTCAAATGCCCAATTATAAATGATTTATGCCATTTAGCTAACGTCAGGTTAATTGCTGGGCTTACTATACTCAATTTTTCTAGCGCTAATGCACGATATGTAATATTTTATGAGAATGAGAATGTAAAGAGAAAAGCGACAAGTACTAAGGCGCAGCAAAATGTATATATGTATATACGTACACACATACGTATGCATGTACACTTAACTTATAGTTACCATGCGCGCATGCTGCTCTTCGCACATTTCACTCCATTGATCCGTTAGACTGAGAATGCGTGTACTACACATGTGGAACCCTTCTACTAATAGAAAAGCGCTCAGTTCAGGTTCCACTTCCACTTGGCTCAGCTCTCATACGACTTACCATACGACTGAACTCACGCTTCTTTCGTTTGATGCATTCCACAAGTACACACAACCGTATAAACAATAACAACTCAATGTCCACTTACTGAAAGTATGTGTATGTGCGTGAGCTCAAGCGAATTCTCTCAAGAATGCGCTCAGATCAGTTCTTGGTGCAGAACTGTGCTTGTGGGAGTGTGTGATATGTGGATCCTCTCAGCAACTACCATGAGAAAACGCTCAACTCTTGCAAAATGTGGAACATGTGATGGCTTACGCATTCTGTAATTTCCTTTGTGTATTCCATATTGAGTGTACAGTTGAGTTTTGTTTATGGGTTTGGCTACAACCCACAAGCATACTTACATACATATGTACATATGTACGAGGCGTAAAAGGCTAGCTTTTTGAATTAATATTATGTACGCTTTAAGGGAAAACATTTTCAAAGAGAATAAATATATTAGAAAATATTAAATAGAGATATACGTATATATGATTAATTTCGTAACGGACTCTGAAATACTGAAAATTAAGCCAGAAGCAACTGTCTTTCCAGTTGTATAATTGAATTAACTAACAATAAGTTTATTTCGTAGCCCATAGAGATGAAACTTTCTGCACACAATTTAGCATATCACTGAAAATGCACGGAAACTCACGTAATAAACACAAAAGTTCTCGGCGCACTCACTTACACACACACACACACACACACACATGTCTTTGTTGGCGGCAGTAATAAACCAAACAAAGGCAACGAAATGCGCTTAGTATGCAACTTTTTGCCCCAACGCCCCAAATAACATTAGCGAAAATCACTTAAATGGCTGTAATTTGTTTGGTGCACGGGGCGTATGCGTTACCTGCAGCAGCAGCAGCAGCTACAGCAGCAGCAGCTACAGCAGCAGCAGCTACAGCAGCTTTTGGAAGCTCAACCAGCTGCAGCACACACCAAAAAGAAAAAAACAAACTTAATACAACAAATTTGTGCAATTTGGGCGTAAAACAAAACACATTTAAAATGTTTAAAGTGCAGCCAAAGCGGAACCAGCGAAACCTTTGCCCTCACTCACACCACCACCATCAACAACAACAACAACAAAAAAATAAGTCAATTCGGCGAAAAAACTCATCACTCAAGCGCAGCGCAGTGCTCGGAGTGGTGTAAGTGCAAGGCCCACAAGGTCCAACAAGAGCGCCAGCTGTAGTTGAAGCAACAGCAGATCCCCTCAAACAATAAACCAGTTTTTTAACACACACACACAGACACGCACACGTACACACATACAGAGAAACAAACACGCAGTATAAACAATTCTCGTTGCGGCACTGGCCCCAAACAGCCAGCAAAATGGTTTAAAACTCAATTAAAGTTTTAGCCGCAAAATAAATGCAAAAACAGCGGCAACGGCAGCAGCGTCAACAACAGCTATGGAAACAATGATATGCCCCCTCCCCTCCCACACACTCGCAATATAAAAAAGGTGGCCAAAATCTGCAAATTTACAATCAAATAATGAAGAGATTTATATACCCTGCGTGCAAGTATTTGATGGCAAAGAAGATGACGATAACAGATAAGTTATCAGAGCTTACAGCTCCGTGAGGCCAGCTCATAACAAAAAAGCTATAAAGAAAAGTGTTGTAAAAGTTGTTATATATATATATATATATATATATAAATATATATATTTGTATCACCTTGTTAAAGCAGTGCTGTATAACGTTTATTTATATAAAAGGTAACGTTTTAAAAAAGAGTATTGTAAAGCGTACACTAATACAATTTGTTTATGTAACAATTGATATAAAACAGTGTTGTAAGTCCTCTAATAATAAAGGAGTTGCTATATATTGCTCAATCTATCAATGTATAAAAACAGTGTTGTAAAACCTGTACTAATAAAAAAGTTGTTATATATAATAAAGTTATTATAAATTCATTTGGATAACCTAGTTAAAGTAGTGTTGCAAAATGTTTATTGATATCAAAAAACACACAAGTTAGTGTTGTGAAACGCTTACTAATACAAAAATTCGCTATTTAAATATATGTAACAATCTATAAGTAAAACAGTGTTGTAAAACCTCTAATAATGTACAGTTCAAAATATCTATATATAATAAAGGCAGTGTTGGGGAACGTTTACTAATATAAATTTGGTTATTTAAATATATTTACCCATTTAAAAACATAGAAATGTTATAAAGCCTATACTTTCATATAGTCCAATGTATAAACTGTTAAGAATTAGTGTTGTAAGATGATTCAGCTTTCATATACGTACTTACCGTTCATTTATTCACTCATATTCGAATGACACAGTTCGAGCAGTTCTTCGATAATAACTCTAATATGTACTTAAAGCTAATTTTATGCACTTTTCGTATACCCTCACCTAATTGAAAATTGTAAGCCAGGCACACAGGTACGGGCACAGGTGTTTGCCCAAAATTTCTCATGCTCGTTTAGTTGCATGTGCCACGCCCACAAGCCTTTGCCATAACCGCAGGTTAGCGCAGTCGATTGCTGTAATTCAAATGAAAATCGCGCAATTGAATTGCATTTCCCAAAAAAAAAAAAAAAAGGAAAAAAGAAAAAGAGAAATGTGCCAAAACTTTGATGAGCCTTCACTTTTGGCACTCACTGAGTGTGTGTTTGTGTGTGTGCTTCCGTTTGTTTGCGATTAGTTTACACGTTGTGGTATTGGTGTCTAGTTTCTCTTATTTTCTAGTCCAGTTTTTTAGTATTTGTTGTTTTTTGGCTCAGCTATTTGAAGTGCAGTTGGCAAAACAAATCGCTCGTAGCTCTGCCCCGAGTTTAATGAAGTTTAACAACATTTAATGGCGCATTCTTTTTACACGCTTTCACAAAAGTTTCTGCGTGCTTATTTTATTAGAGCGTAAAATCGCATTTTATTTTCGGCAAATAGTTGAGCACAACAATCAAACGTTGTTCAATGGAGGACGCGCCTTTTCCATTTGATTAGTGTTTAAAAACTTTTTAGCTAAGAGGAATTTTGGAATAATATTATGTGAAATCAGCGAAACAAATGGCTTATTATTTAATATAATTCAGTTTACTTTTAAAGTATTTTAAATATATATTCTACTTAGTTTTTACGACTAACTTAAATTTCTTTAATGTAAATTTCGTTTAAATTAATATAAAAGTAAATATGAAAATAATTAAATTTTAAGTATAATTTTAATGCCAAAATTATTTCTTTATTTTTTTTTTTTAATATTTTTGTCTATAATAGATTATATAAATTTATTTTAGCATTGAAATTATATTTGAAATTTATAGCTTTATATTTACAGCTACAGAATTCAGTTCAGATAAAAAATATTTATATGAATTTCTATATTAAATATACATTTTATATGTATATATATTTATTTATATTTCCATATATTTCTTTATGTATATATGTGTATATAAACTTAACATTTCTACATCCATGGAAAAATTTGCATCACTTTTCAACTTTTTTAAACTCTTTTCAACATAAATAAAATCGCCTGGCACCTAATTTGTAATGCAGAAATTAAAAATTAAAAAAAAAATAGATAAATAAAAAATGAAATTAAATTATATTTTTATTTATGAAAACGAAAACTTTTCCTCTGCACCATGTTAATGACTCATTACACATGCAACACAAAACGGGGCAAATGTGGCGGCAACAACAACAAATGGCGAAAACGAATACGAAAATGGCAAACAAAGTTGTTCACAAATTTGTTACCAACATGAAACGTGGCTTAAATGCGGCAAACGTTAACTTGAATTATGCTATAAAAAGTAATGCAATAATTGTGGCAAATTGTGGAAAACTGCAAATGGCTCACACACACACACACATCGTGTTGGCCAAACTTTTCTTCTGTTTCTTTTTTTGGCCAAGTGCAGAGCCAACAGTTTGTAATTGTTTATTTACTAAATGCATATTGCACTTTTTTTTATATTTTCTGTAGCTTATACAAAATATTAATTTAATTTATTTTGCCGTTACTTTAGAGTTAAGGCTTTTTAATAAATATTTAAAGGGAACTTTAGAAGCAAAGACTTAGTATATTCCAATATTTTAAGGGATTCCTCTTTTTTAAATTTATATTAAAATTTCAATACCTCAAATATACCTTTCAAAAATCATTATTGTAAAGTGAAGCTATCTAAAAAAAATGAAGTACAAGGAGCTTTAGGTTTCAGATTGCTGCCAATAAGTTTTAACTCGTCATCAAATTGTGTTGGTTTTATGATCATTAATCGTTAATAAATCAATTTATATATTTTTTATATATTAATAGAAAATATATTTATATATTTTTCAAAATGATTGAATTATTTTTATTATTTTTGTATTATTTTATATTATTTTTTCTGCAGTTTATAAATATTTTTAAATTAAGCAAACCTAAAGAAAGTTATTCTCTTTAGATAGCTTAAAATATTATTATTTTTTTAATTTAACATATTTTTAATATTTATCACATGATTATAAATCATTTTATATTTTTATATAGATATTTTATAATATTTATACAGTTTTTAATTAACTTTTTATTTTTTTTATATTTTTTTATATATTTTTATTTTATTTTTATTTTTATTTTTATTTATATTTTTTTGCTTCTCGGATATTTTTTATGAACTTTTAAAAATTAAAGAAATTCAGAGAAAGTTACGCTCGAGCTAAGATGGCCTAAAGTTGTATAAATAACATATATTTAACTTATCACCTATTTTTAAATGTAGTAAATTTAACATAGAAAATTACATAAATAAATATTTATATTTGGTTTATATATATTAAAAAAAAAACATATTCAAATTAATCACCAATTTGTGCATACCATAAAAAAATTAAACAAATTTTGAATAATTTACATTAAAACTCTTTTATAAATTTTATTTAATATTAAAAAAACTAAGAACGTTCAGAAAACTGAATTGCACAATGTTTGCAGAGTTATTAAATAATGTAGTTAAATGATAAACGAATTGCACGATATATATATATATATAAATATATATATATATATAACTGTTAATGCTAATAACGATATTGAAAACTGGGATCCGAACCATAGACAATGCAAGCACATGGATAACCTGTAAAAGGCGTTCAGTAAAAAACACCCAAAATACATAAAAATAAAAAGGAAAACCAATGTAAAGAAACTGAAACATATACAACAATAACAATAACAAGAACAATAATGGTAACAATTATCAAAAACATTTAATAATAAAAAGGATTTATTATAAATGACACCAGAATAAATGCAATTTACAGTTTAATTTCATAAAAGACAAACTCAAGTCAAAATACAGAATGAAAAAATAAGCGAAAATCGGATTTGCTAAATTTTAAAGTATAATTTAAGTTTTAATAAAATCGAAATGGCTTAGTAAGTGTCTATATATATATATGCATATATCAGAAATCATACAAAATTGCCAAAGGGGGAAAAACGTGTCCAAACTACCTGTCCCATGCTGTTTATGTGAACTGTGTTTTCAGTTGTTTCATAAAAAAGAAATATATATATATATACTTAGAGTTTACTAGGAAAATCAAATTGGAAATATATCAACTAGGTTTAAATGGGTTAAGCTATTACATATATGTATAAAGAATGCCAAAAACTACCAAAATATTACCTTGACTTAGGGACTAACATCTGAAAAGAGAGAAATTGTTTTGTAATTTCTTTTTTCATTTCTCTTTTGATAGAAAAGCACTTGTCTAAAAGCAAAGCAAAATTTTTGGTATTTTTGGTTTTTTGTTTGGTATTTAGCCAGGTTAACAAGTGACTTGGTATTAATTGGCCACCTGCATTAATCAAATTCATTAGAGCAACATAAGCAGTCATGCCTAGTATATACACAAATACATGTTAACATATACATATATATTTTATGTTGTTTTTGTTTTTTTTTTTTTAGTAATCGTAGCGCTCACATGCCAACACCCAATGTACAAAATTGCAACACTTGAACTTGCCTCGCGGTTTGCACTGCAAGTGCTCCTTGATGTACTGGCAAGGGCATTGGAATTGGCCGCAATGCCGGCCGGGCTCCAGCGGCGTCACATCGACCAGGCCGCGCAGCGCCTCCATGCCCCAGCGCGAGCCGTAGCGCAAAAACAGCTGCAGGCCGCGCTCCTAAGTAAATAGATTGTTTAGATATAGAAAGTCAGATACAAGCTGCAAATGAGTTGAGGAAAGTTAGGGTTTTAGATGCGAAGAGGGCAGAGTGCAGAGTGCGGGTTAGACAGTGCGTATGAGTAATAAGTGTGAAGAGACATGGACAAGTTGTGCTGCATACTTTTTGGCTGAAACATAAATTGAAAGCACCTAAAATATTAGTACATATAGAAGACTCTCCTTTAAAATAAAGTCAAAATATTGGAGCTTCGTTTTCAACAGCTTTTTTTAATCGTACAATCAAACGGAAAGTAAAAGAATAATACACAAACAGCAGTGGACGTGGTTGTTATCGTTATCGTTATTGTTATCGTTACAGCCAGCAGCCCATGCAGTTGACGCCGCAGCACTGACGATGCTGCAGACTGATCTTGATCTTGTTACGCAGCAGCTCCTCCTCGTATTGGCAGGGGCAAATCGATGACTGCAGATGTCGTGGTGTCTCATGGACGCCCGCCTCCTGCACGGTCCAATCGAGGCGGCGGCGCAGAAAGTCCTTGCCCCAGCGCTGCAGATAGCTGAGAAACAGCTCCTGGGCAAAGGCCTAAAGAGAGTTGTGAGCATTTGTTCAGCGTGTGTGTGTGTGTGAGTGTGTGCACGTGAGAGACAAAAAAGAGAATGCGTGAGCATGATGCATGATCAATGTACAGAGAGAGAGAGAGAAAGATGGTGTGAAGCAGATGCGAGTAAAAGAGAAGCAAGAGAAGAATCAGTCTCAACTGCGACTACAACATGAAAGCGTGCATAGCACTGAGCACAGCCTGTTCACAGGTGCTCTACTGGGCTGCCCGACTCACCTGCTTGCGGGAGAGGCGCATCGGCTGAGTGCCCTGTATGACAATATCATTGACATCGATATCCAGCTTGGCCTCCCAGCCCGCCTTGATGGCCTCGCCGCCATTCTGTTCGGTGTGCTCGAGGAATTCGTTCAAAAAGCTGACACACTGCGTCGCATCGAAGTACATGAAGCACAGGTTGACCTTGTGACAGGAGATGCGACCCCGATCGTCCAGCACCAGCAGTATCTTGTGCCGCATCAATTGCTTATTCACGCGCGCCAAACACTTCTCCAGGCCGCGCGACAGGCGCAGCTTCACCCACATGCACAGAAATATGGCAGCCGCATTGAGGAATAGCCAGCCGACGCCCAAGGCAAACAGTGCCACGCCCTGCAGCCCAGAGAAGAGCAGCGCCAGCAGCACAGCGAACGCAAACAGTATCCAGCAGACGAGTATGCGCTTATAGCAAATGTTGTACACTGTAAAGCGATAGTCGTTGACCAGCGTCTCCATTGCATTCACATAGTCCTCCACAGTCAGCTGGAAAGAGTGATGCGAGTTAGAGCAACGGCAACGGCAACGGCAACGGCGACGGCTGATTGATTGACTGCTCGCTTACCGTCAAGCCCTGCGCCATCAGCTCCTCGGGCACCAGCTCCGGTCGAAATATGGCCGGCGTTATCCATGGCCATTTCGTGTTGGCCGGCAGCAGAGTGACAATCACATCGCCATTAGCTGTGTGGATGGAAAAGGGAAGAATACGGCATTAGCAGGTGTCACGCTCACCTCTCTCTCTCTCAGTCTCCCTCAAGATAATTCAATTCAATTTCGACAATTGGCAATCATAAAGAGGAAATCTTTCTCTAACTAAAGATATTGTATCTTTAAAGCATAATTACTTAAATACAGTTATCTGCATACGATCATTGTCATTATCATTGGTAGCTCGCAGCTCCCTTGGGCTTTACTTACCGAAACCCTCACGTATGCGACCCGTTGACAACTCAATTGTGCGCATTCCGGAGGCTTGATCCACTGGAATGGAGATGCTTTTGCTGTTGGCATTAGCGCCGTTGCTGCTGCTGCTGTTGTTGTTGTTGTTGTTGTTGTTGCTGTTGGCACCACTGCCATTTGGATGAGTAGCGGTCACCGATGCTGCAGCTGCTGCTGCTGCTGCTGCAGTTGATGATGAAGCCAAAGTTGTTGCGGCTGCAGTAGCTTTTTGGTTTATTAGCTGCAGTGGGTGGCGGGGCGGAGTGCTGCCACTGCCGGATGCATTGAGATTAACGTGGGTGCTCTCAGTTGTCAGAACAGCCGGCGTCACATCCGGCAATGGCGTCGAGCCAGCTGTCGTTGAGGAAACTGCAGAGCGCTGTAAAATGTGACAACAATGGGTTAATGTTCTTGGCCTTAAGACAAAGCGAATGCTAAAGCTAAAGAAAAGGGAAGAAGAGGGCGACATAGGGCGAGGCAGAGCGAGGGGAAGGGAGAATTATGCAAATATGCAAGAGAAAATCAATTTTATTGATTTGCAGCGGGCATTATAAAAACAGAAACAAACAGAAGCAAAAGATTGAGCAACAGCCAAAGCTAAAGCTAAAAAAAAAAATGAAAATTGTCATTTTGCACGTACGCAGCTCAGCGGATATGGAGAGCTGCGTACTGGGCTCTAAAAGGCAACTCGTCGCAGGGGGCCAGAGGCAAACGAAATATAAAACACGCTTAAATAGACGCGCAATAGTCGAGCTTTGCTATAATTGATCTGTAGCGTGCTATAAAATGCTGCCATAATTATCTAACTTCAAGTTCGTTAGGCTAAAACTAATGCACAATTTCTGAAGGTCAAGGAATATGTATATAAATTTGATATATATATTATATCGTTCATACTTATTTACTGAAAAACTAAACAATTTCCTCTTATAGCTCAAATATTTAATTTATATTGTAAATATATACTATATATACTCTATATGTTCTATGTATTTCGTTCTGCAGCTAATCCGATAAGTGAATGTAAACAAAAAATCGTGTTCGATTTCAGTTGCACGACTACGATATGCCCTGTAAAATGTTGAACTATGTTAAGTTTGATGATTTATATATAAATGCTTAAATTTGTCAAAACTTTAATTTATTAATTAAATTATTTTGATAGAATTTTAAATAAATTTTTTTAAATTATATTTCAAAAATTAATTAAATTGAATATCAAATAAATAAGATTATTTAATTTATATTTTAATATAATACATATATAATATATATAAAATAATTTAAATAAATAACTTTAATTTATTTTGAATGTTGTTTACTCAAAATTATTTTCTTAGTTATTTATTTAATTTAATATAATTTTAATAAATAAAATTTTATTTGTCTACATATTTAAAATTATAATTTAGAACTATTTAATATAATAATTCTATATTAATATTAATTATTATACAAGCGACTGATCTATATATAATTATATTTTTATATATATAAATATATATATATATATATATATAAATATATATATATATATATATTTAAATATATATATATATGCTTATATATACTGCTACAAGTTTTCTTATTGCCTAGATACATTGCACTTCAATGCGAATTTTAAATGCTAATAAACTGTGTCAAAATAGCATACCCCATATTATAGCCTGCTTACTTACTCTATATATATAAACATTTCAAAATTTAAGCAAATAGATTGTAATCTAATCGAAAAACAGTTTTCTCTTTGACATTTATTTATGATCCATTTCAAGTACTTCTAAAAAAGCATCCAAAGCTCTTTTTTCCCCCGTATTTATATTGTCTCTGTTGACAGCCCGTGTCTGGGTGGATTTGTAATTTAACTTATCCAAAAACCCGGAGACAAGCGAAAAAAGCAATATAAATAAAAAAGCAACAAATAAATATTGACTCTTTTAAAATAATAATAGCTGGCGGAATATTTAAACAAATGCAGAAATTCTGTTTACATTACTTTTTTTATCTCACTCAGAGCTGATATGACAGAAAAAATAATGAAGAAGCGGAGCAAACAGATACTGAACTTGCAAAAGGCAATAAGCGAGAAAGGTAATCGAGGTAAAGTACAGGTATGTGCAACAACAAATAAACATATTTCTACACCTGCCGACAGGCGTATTTCCATGACTGAATTGTTTATATAGCTATTTGCACATGATTTTTATATTTATTAAGCATAGTCAGGTGCCTGGTCGATATATATATATATATATATGAACAGTATATATATATATATATATATTTTGTTTTGTTCAAAGCAACGTTTTTACATTTTAAATAACAATTAAAGCAAAGCAATTTTATATTTCAAATTTTTTTCAGTTATTTTTATAAATAATCTTCATTAAGATCAACAAGTGTCATTGCAGCATATTCTATTGGTATATCTAATATATTTTTCAGCACTCGAATAATAATTAAATTATTAGAGCTGATAAAACTTAACAACTGCAATGCATATATATATATATATATATATATATATATATATATATATATATATATATATATATAAATATATATATATAGAGAGAGAGATAGAGATTTACATACAAAAAATACAGTTAGTAAAGCGCACACAAACAAAAAGTACTGACTGTACACATTAATGCACTGACTCCATTCATGCGTACACCTCAACTTAATGAGCAAGCCCGTTGCATTTGAGAGTATGACGTGTCGCCTGACGATGAGTAATCAATGCTTGTTGCACGCAGATAGGTCTTGCTGCCCACTGTTGCAGGCAGAAACCCTAACCTTACTTCATTTGTTAAGCGCTTGCAACGTGACAGAAAAGAATAATCAATGAAAACGCCAGACAAAGAAGCGGCTGTAATATACCGCTGCTAACAACTCCATTAGGCTGACGAAAACGTAAAGAAACGCAGCGATAAGGCGGTGACAGGGCCCGACGCGTAGAAAACGAAGTGGTGGTTGCAAAGCGCAGAGGGAAAGAGAGTAAAGAAATATACGCAGACTGTGCGATACATTGGAATGCATTGCGTTGCGTTGGGTCAGCGGTGACACGTGAGAGCAACACTCAAAAGAGAGCGGCGCAGAGAGCGGAAAAGACAGAGAGAGAGATCAAAAGAGAGACTAACCTGCACAGGCGCTGAACTTGCTGTAGCAGTGGCCAGCTCATTGGGACTGCGCGAGCGCGCACGTCGCTTGTTGTTGCTGCTGACCACAGACGGCGGCGGTGGCGGCAGAGCTAACTTGTTTTGTTGCTGCTGTTGTTGTTGTGTGGCACTGGCATCGCCAGTGTTACTGTTACTGTTACTGTTACTGTTATTATTTTTTTCACTGCTGTCTGCCTCGTCGTCGAATTTAACCCAATTTTTGGTCGTCAGTTGTACGTCATCAGCTGCAGCCATATCGCCGCTGCTATCATTCAGCGGCACATCCTGCAGCGGGTGCGCTTGCATCGCAGTCGCTGTCGCAGTCGACGCTTGCGCCTGCGCCTGTGCATTGGCGTCGTGCTCCATTAGGTTTCTTTTAAGTTTTTTTACAGTTTTAAGGAATGTGCGATGTTGACGCGTGTCTGAAATTGTTGTAATTGAACGTGTTTTGCCTCGCTGAGCGAATACGCTTTGTGTTAGCGTTTTGTTAGTTCGCTTTTTGCCGCTTACATAACCTCAATAACAATTCACACTTGACTTGCCGCTGCTGTTGCTTGTGTATTTTTAACTGAGTTTTTTCTGTTTTGTATTTTAATTTTGTTTTAGGCGCAGCGCACAGCGCGTCGTTTACGTGTTGGCCGCTCACGCGTTCTCGTCACACTGCCTCGGCACACCCAAAAGCAAAAAGCCGAGCTTAGCTTGGCTCTAAGGCGTGCTCGCCGCTCAGCTAGTGCTCAGCTCAGCCAAAGCCCTTTTACCGTTTTGCTTTAAGTGTTCCGTTCTCACACGTTTCAAGCGCTGTATAGCACTCGTGCCGCCTCTGGCTTTGACTGCAAATGTTCAACTGAGCAACCGACGGCTTTAGCTTTGCGTTGCGCTCACCTGTTGGCAGCAGCAGCAGCGGCAGTGACGGCTAGAGCTTTGTCTACTCTCCCACACTCTCACTCTCTGCGCTCTCTCGCCAGCTCATTCATTAATGTTTTTGTTTTCCGTTTCTGTTGTTGCTTTTTTCTCACATGACAAGTTTTTGCTTTTTAAAGTTGTTTTTATTTTCCTTTTTTGTTTCGTCTTTTCGTATGCCCAAACAAGTTGCGGCCCTGCTTCGCGCTCGCTTCCCTCCCTCTCCCACTCTCTCCGCACTGCGGCACCGCTGCAATCTTTATGTCTCTCTGACTCACAATTTGTAGTTATTTGCCCCCTTCTTCATCATCTTCTCCTCCCGCTCTTCATAATCATTTTTATCTTTTTATTCATTTGTTTGCTCGCTTCGAAGATCTGTGAAGTAGAAAATTTCGCAAAATGAGCAGCTTGTTAAGCGTGAGTATTTGTACACATGCTGAATCAAGTGTGTGTGCAAGTGCGGGTGTCTCACTCTATGTATGTGTGTGTGTTTGTCCCACGATTAGCTTCGCCACGCCGCTTCAATTTCAATTTGAACAACAATAACAATAAGAACAACACCAACAACTGTAGTAAACAATGCATGTCGCATGGCTTATCAACAACAAGGGTCTACAGAGGTGGAGGTTTGGGGCAATTTGTGCTCAACACACCTCAACTGCCTATCGGTTATCGGTCTTTTTTGTACTAACAAATGAAAGCTCTACAAACACCAATAAATGTATATAAACTCAGGTATACAAACACTCATAGAAAGCTAAAATATCATTGCCACTTAAGCAATGCCTTAACGATAAATAATTAAAGCTGTGGAAATTAACAGTTATTTGCCTTGCAGCATGTTGCAAAAAACTCTTTTGATTGTTTGCTTATAGCCAAATGACTGTCAATTCTGCTGAGATCTGATTACATTTGTCTTGCGGTCCTTTATAACACTTTAAGGTACTTCAGTGCCTTTAAGATAGTTCAGTATAGTTATTATCATTAGTATCCTTAATTTATTTAAAATAATTCGGTGTCTTTAAAATCTTTAAGGTATTTTAGCTTCTTTAAGGTACTTAAATGCTTATTTAATATATTTATACTTTAGTATATTTATTATCTTCAAGATACTTTAGTACCTCTAATGTCATCAATTTTTGTAAGATACATAAGTATCTTTTAGATACAAAAGTATCTTTTAGATACAAAAGTATCTTTTAGATACAAAAGTATCTTTTAGATACAAAAGTATCTTTTAAATACAAAAGTATCTTTTAGATACAAAAGTATCTTTAAGATACAAAAGTATCTTTTAGGTACAAAAGTATCTTTAATTTACATACGGTTGTTTCAGATACTTCAGGATATTTAAAATACTACTTTTTTTAAATACTTCAGTCTATTTAAAGATACATCACTATCTCTAATATATTTCAGTATCTCTAGTAGTACTGCAGTAAATATATAGAGTCTTTTAGATACTTTAATATATTTTTCTCTTGCATTTAAAGATAAATAGGCATATTTACTTTATACATTTTTATACATGAGTAATATTTCCATCAAATATTTATTGCAACCAAATTAAAGTGAGCATCTCTAAAGAAATTCAGCCGAAATTCGGTTTTCCTTGTGAGTTGTGGCAACTGCAATTTAAAATCAATTTGACGTCTGTTGCGCCGTCCGCTTGGGCGAGGGTCCGGTTTCGGTATGTCCCTTCGATAAGCGTTGCAACATTTAATAACAAATTTATGACGCTGCGGTGCATAGTTTTTCGGCCAGGGACGACATTATAGTGGCAATTGGGCAGCAGGCCCACAACAACTTTTTGGCCAGCTATAAATTATGCCACAAAATTATTATATAAATGGCGCGGAGAGTGTTGAACGGCTGCAGAGAAGGAATTTGGCCCAGTGCCAACGGGCCCAAGCCGAACGAAGCATTGGCCAAAAAGTTGTTAAGCAAATTATGGGCCCGGGCACACCAACACACAGACGCACACACACACATACAGAAAAAGATATCTGAAACTCTTACGTTATGCTTCGAGATGTCGGACTTGGCCCAAGCCACATTTGCAGCGCAGTTGAATGCAGTTGGCCAAAAAATTATCATTGGCCATTGAAAGCTGCTGAAATGGGCTTTTGCTTCGACTGTTAATGGCAACAAAAGTGTGCAAAATGCAAAACTTTTACCATTTTTGTGTGGAGAAAATTGTTGAAACACATTTATAAAATATTTATTTGTATTTTCTTAAAAAGTTTCCAGACATTTATATAATAATTATATGACTCAAGCTTTTCATGTTCATATTCTTTATACATTTATTTAGATTTATTATTTATATATTAAGCATATATAATCGTATTCAGGATAACGAGCAATGGCGCTCTGTCGACCCATCTGTATGTCTGTTAGTCTGTCCATCTATCTGTCTGTCTCTTTATTCTATCTATCCGTTCTATTTATCTTCACATCCGTATATCTGCATATTCGTCTGCTCGTCTATGTAAACCTCTCTATGATTCCAACTATTTCATAAACTATAAATGCTGAAGCCTTCAAATTTAAATATAAATTCTTATATACTCTGCGGAGTAAATCAATCAATTTTATTGCAACAGTAAATTATTTAAAGTCAATTTCTAATAAAAAAGAAGTTTCTTTTAAAATATATAGATATATTAAAATATAGTTATAGTTTTATTTGAAGTATAAACAATAGAGTTCTAATGGCAAACGGATTTTTATTTGTCCTGCCCTTCACACTACTTTCAAGTGTCATGATTCTTCACAAAATATGTGTGTTTTATTTATATAAAATATTTAAATATTATAAATTGTATTTAAATATATAAATAAATCTAGCTCGAATTCAAATGCTAAATTTAACTAATATTTTGCTTTGTTAATCTCGCTGGCTTTGTGGTCTACCCTTAACATCAGCTTCTACTCATAAATTACCAAATCGTAAGTAGAGCTGTCTTTTATGGAGCTGGCCAAAATTCTGATTTTGGGCAGCCCTAATAAACTTGGTAAGCCATAAATCGCTCAACATGCAAAAATCCATTGTTCGTGGCGAGTTTTTAAACTTGGCTAACGGCGCTTTGACAAGCCACAAAAATTGCACTCTCAGCCAGAAAGCAACGGCAAGCAGTCAGCCAAGAGTCTAATTAGGCCAAATTAATTGCCTGCGCTTTTGACACTTGCAAAGACCAAGCGACCGCCATCCCCTTCCCCTGGCCCGGCCCAGCAGAGTCCGCCCAAAGTCAACAAAACAACCAAACCAAGTACAACACTCAAAAGTCTATTTGCAGGCAGCGCTTCCCTTCTGGCCGCCTTGCTGCCCATTTTTGGCAAGAGTAATGTTGGCAATTTGTTGGCCGCCTTCGTCGTCGTCTTATTAACCCGCAACAGGAATCGGAGACATGCCGCAGCCGACTTGGCAAAAAGTTGCCGCAACTTTTTGGCCGACTCGAGAATGTCCAACGGGCATATAAATTAGCCAGGCTGCTAGCAAAAGACACTGCCGAGCAGCTGCTCTCCTTATTACACTGTGTCTCCTCAGTGTTCCTCAGCTTCATCTTGTCTCTGTCTCTATGTCTGTTCGCCTGTCTCTCTCTCTCTTTCTCTCAGTCTTTCGTGCAAGTGCCAAAGTTTTGGCATCAAAAAATGTTTTCAAATTAAGCTAATTTATATTATATAAACACACTAAAGACGCTTAATGAGGCTGTGGGTCCATTGAGGCTGTGGGCGTGGCCACATAAGTTGTTAACAACATTCACATATATAATTATATACCTAAAATACCCTGTAATTTATGCAAAATAAGACTATTATGGGAGGTTGAGTTTGAAATGTCTTTAAAGTCAGTAGCCATAGTAGATTGAGTTAAATATCAACAATTTATAAACAGAGTTGAAAGTTATCGGGTATCGATATCATATGCTGCAATCGATAGTAATAATAAATTAGTATTATATAGATATATAGATTTTTTCATGGTTGTCAAAGTTAACGATTTCAGTTCTTGTCATTATAAATTTTTTTGTATTATCAATTTATCGATAACATGTAAAATACGATATTTGTTATATAGCTTATACTTATTAAGGATTTTTATTCATATAGACAGAGATCGCTTATGAAAATGATTATCATATAAGTGATATATATGCTTACGATAGTTATATAACGATAAAATAACGATAAATTATTACAAGAGCTTGAAATCGATAGGCAGTAAAATGACAAAAACTACAACTTTTCTTATATAAAGAGGAAAGGAACTACGGAAAGTAAATTTAAATAAAAAATAATTTATCAGAATATGTATTGTCCAAAAATATATATTATAAATTATATATAATATATATACGAACTACCGATACATGAAGTTACATATTATAGCATAGTAAAAATATTTTAAAATCATATAAAACGGTTATTATTGAACTCCATTTCAGAATACATACATTTAATATTGTTTCAACTATTTTAATAAACTATAAAATTTGACAATACCAAAAGGTATTCAAGCTCTTTATATAATCTCATACACCCATTCGTGTTGGCATCAGCCAGTGTTGAGTAATGCTTTTTTTGGGTTTAGCAATCTGCTTTGATTTGCGTAGAAGATGCCATAAGCTGGATGTAAGTTCACCTTTAAGCCCTTTGAAAATGAACAAAGTTATGCAGCAGCAACAGCAACAGCAGCAACAACAACAACTTGTTGTTGCGTTTTTTTTTTGTTTTCAGCTTCACAGTTCGCTGGCGAAATTAACGTGACTTGCATGTCGCCCCGAAAGTATGCAACGCGGCTCTAAAGTGTCGCCATCAGCATCGGCTAGGCACCCTTTACCGCCTTGCCCCCATCCACGTGCATAACTTTTTGTGCCTTTGGTCCAAAAAACAACAACAACAACAACAGGAAGAAAACTGCAACTGTGGAAACGTGTCACAAACTTTATGCGCCCGCCACGCGTCACGCACGCGATTTTCGCTTAGTTGTTTGTCACTTTGCTAGCGCGAGGGAGGGCGCGTAACGACACTGGATGGGATCGGCACAGCATAGGGATATTTGCCAGAGCACTGCCAGGCGCCGGAGGGTAGCGCGAAGCCCCTGGCACCGGTTGTTGTCGCTGCCATGGAAAGAAAAATGGCTCTGCAAATTAAGCGAGCAGCCTGGCATAAATTAGGGAAACGTTAGCCAAGCGCCCAGATTTCAGGAGCTGCGAGTGTATAAAAAAAATATATATACATATATATATACATATATATATACATATATATATGTAGCAAATATTGTAAGGAAAGGGAATTGATAAAGTAGCTACATCTTTTAATACCTTTTTAGAGCTATACAATGAACTGCCAGAAAGCACTTCGATGCTGCTTAAAAATCAAATAGAAGCATATATAAAACAATATGTTTTTTATATAAATTAATTATTGTTCAAGACTTTTTTAAAAAATACATTTTATTACATTTATTTAATATTTTACATTTTTTTAAAGACAATTTTTTTAATATTAATATTTTTAATAAATATTGTAAAATGTAAAAGATTGTTTAGCAAAATTAAATACTGAGCTTTAAGTTCAAAGAGCAGTCGGCAGTATATATATATACATATATATAATATATATAGACAAATAGAATTTATTATATTATTTATTATAAAAAATTAATTTCAAATAATTGTTGCTAAACTATAAAAAAAAATGTAATTAAAGCTCAAATTAAATAATTTTTCAGCTGGGAAAATCATAAAAATTCAATCAATGAAATGCAACAGCAAACCCTAAAAGAAAGGAAATTGATTTTGCCATCAATAAGCAGAAGGCGCATTTAGAAGCTGCAAATGCAATTTGAAATTGATTTGGTCTGAGATGCTAGTATCCGGATGTATCAAGCGCAATATAAGATTCTGTGAAGCAAGTCAATCGATAAGCATTTAATTGGAATTTATTGGTAGCTTTGAAGGATATCTAATTATTGTCAAAGGAGTTTTGAGTGAGGGTAAACAATTCACAATTTACAATTCACAATTCATTCGGGTCATTCAGTTCATTTGCAGACGATGCGCAGAGACTGTTGCCACAGATGTAGCTGCCACTTGGCAACCACTTGAGTTTATAATAATTTACAACATGTTGCAGCAGCAACCGCACACACACACAGCCCAGTCAACAATGAAACTGACACGAGCTGGCAGACGCAGAGTGTGTGTGTGAGTGTCATGTGGCAAGTGCTCGACTGTGACTGCGGCTGTTGTGACTGTTGTTGCCACATGTCAGCTCTCATAAAACATAAAATCACTTTGGGCTGCAGGTGCAGCCGCTCGAGCACTTCAACTTACGCACCTTGCCACCTGAATGTGGCAAAGATGAAGTGTGTGTCTGTGTGTGTGTGGCTTTGTCTTCACGACATATCAAAACTCTTGGTCCAACTATTGATATCGCTGCCCTACTTCAACAACAACAAGAAGCCGCAAAGTATTTTGCTTCTGACATCCATGGCAAATATTTCAAGTGTCTTCTGCCTGAGAGTTAATTGAAATTCGCTTTTGTTTCCGAATACAAATGCCTACAAAACTCTCATATATAAGTTTACATTTAATTACTTGAAATACACTCGAAATCAAGCCTAGTCTGTTAATTGATTAGGGTTCTCCATCAAAGTCACTTGCCTTGAAATACTCAAGGAAATTATTAATGAAATTCCAATATGAATCGAATGGGAGAATAATATTTAGTTGCAATTTTTTTGTATACAATTTTGTGATTATTTTGGTGAGCTAATAAGAGTGAAATTGAAACTAATTGAATAGAATTGAAATGCTAAAAAATCTCAACATACCCATCAGGAATATATAGACTTATGGCGTCAGCCAAGCGTCCTTCTGCCTGTTACATATATTTTTATACAGCTAATATGCCCCAAAAACCCATTTTCCACGGCAGCCATTCGGGAATGCTCCGTATAACAAAAGTTTTATTACACATATATTTAAAAATGCATAATGAAATTATAAATATTCATTAGCAGTCTTAACATAATTACTATGATTATCATTCAATAACATTATACTGTAATTACAACTGCTTTCGCACGTTAGTAAAGAAATATTTGCCGCCTTAAATCGCAGCATTTGCACTAGAATTGTGTTCATCAAATTTCATGGAAGCCATCAAGCCAAGCTGTGACGGACAGAAAACAAGTGATCAGCATAAGGGCGATTCGCCTGGCAAGGCAGTCAAGTGTGAGGACGAGATGCAAGGACTAAATGCCAGACAATGCACCATCAAACACGCAACCTTCAGCTTAGCACGGCGCGAGGCAGCTCATTACGTTGCCGCCGTCAGTTGCGCCCAGATGCCCGAAATGTTGCAGTAGCCACTTCAGTGTAAATCATTACAATAATTCAAATAAAGCGCTGCCAGTAAGCGACGAAGGACGAAGATTGCGACTGGCAGCAGCAGCAGGAGCAAAGTAAACGGTGAAAGTTTGCAGAGCCAGACACGTTTTAGAATGGGTTAGAGTGGAGCAAAGAGGGATAGTTAGGCAGGACAGCAGACAGCTGGAGCAGCGCCCACTTGAGACGAAGCACTAGGAGCAGGAGGAGCTACGCCAAATGCATTTAAGCAGAAAATGTTGTTAGAAAAAGGAAGAGCAGCGAAAAGGGCTTGCCATGATTTAGGGACGCTTAAACGTTTATACAGTTTGCCATTTAACTCGCTGGACTAGCTCCGAAAATTCTTAAAGCCAAGAAGAGAAAACGTTGGCAATATTTCCGTCTGTCAGGCTATTAAACGATCTAATCTCGCTGGCTGCTTGGAATATTTCATCTGAAAAAGTTGCTGCCAAAAAACTGCATTACATTATTTCAAATTTGAGCCGGTTTTTCTCTTAACTTCGTTGCTCCTCTTTGTGCCACAAAACAAATCAGCTGCAAGCTGGCCAAATATGTAAAAGAAGCCGCAACTTGCTGCACAAATAAAATCATATTTAAAACTTTGTGGCCATAACAAAAACTTCCTGCTCGCTGCATTTTGCAAACAAAAAACTTTCGTGTTGAAAAAAGAAAACTCGGGAAAACAAGCCAAATGAAATGCCCAACAAGCTGAACTTTTAAATTGGTAATTGTAAATATTTATCAACATTCATAAACTGCAACCGCAAAAACTAGAAGAAAAATTAGATATAGAAAGTTTTCTCTTTTAGTTGGATAATATGGAAAGTATTTGAGAGTTTTAAGGAGAAAGAAAACATATAAATATAAATACAAATATAAATATAAATATTAATATAAATATAAATATAAATATAAATATAAATATAAATATAAATATAAATATAAATATAAATATAAATATAAATATAAATCTAAATATAAATATAAATATAAATATAAATATAAATATAATATAAAATAAAATCTAAATATAATATATATAATTATAAATCTAAATATAAATATAAATATAAATATAAATAATAAATATAAATCTACCTCTCCTCTCCCTCTCCCTCTCCTCTCCCTCCTCTCCTCTCCCTCTCCCTCTCCCTCTCCTCTCCATCCTCCCTCTACCTCTCCTCTATCCCGTCTCCTCTCCCTCGCCCTCTACCCTCATCCTCTCCCTCTCCCTCTCCTCTCCCTCTCCCTCTCCACTCTCCCTCTCCCTCTCCCTCTCCCTCTCCCTCTCCCTCTCCCTCTCCCTCTCCCTCTCCTCTCCCTCTCCTCTACCTCTCCTCTCCATCTCCTCTCCCTCTCCTCTCTCCCTCTCCCTCTCCCTCTCCCTCTCCCTCTCCCTCTGCCTCCTTGTCCCACTCCTCCCCCTACTGTTATTCGTCCCCCTCGTGTTTGTTGCACGGTGCAAGCATTCTGCAACACTTGCCGCCCGCCCACTCTCAACCCAATTCACAAATAAAGCCCTGAGGCACAGCAAACTTGCAAACGAAAAAAGAAACCGCATAAATTAGAGCAAATGTTTAACATATGTAATTTGACAGCAAGCAAAAATATATAAAAAAAAACAACAGAAAAGGGCGAGAGTGTGTATCTCATATTAATGCAATTTAGCAGGGCGTATGCATAATATTTAGCTTAACCAGCGCCCGAACGGGCAGTGGGCCCAGTGCAAAACTTAATTAAAAATGTGTGCGCATAATTATAACTATATTTAGCAAGCTGCATTTTAACTCATCCACACACACTCGCACTCTCTCATATAGCGCCGCCTGCATGTGTGCATTAATTTCGTATGCAGCTGCATACAAAGGCGCGGCGCAAAAAAGTATGCTACAGTTTTTGTAAGCGGCCGCCGCCAACGCTTGATGATCCAGCGCCAGGTTTTGTCAACACGCCGTCCTCGTTGCAGCTCGTTGCTGCCTTTGCAACCTGATGAGCGGCAGCAGTTACCGTAAATTATTTTATTTATACCGTTAGCAGGCAGCCAGGCAGGCAGACTGCAGCAGCAGCAGCAACAACAGCAGACGCCGCATCCCATGAGCTGTCTATGTGCTTGACTTAATAAAATAAATTTAGAAAGTCCAAACGCCCGCCCACTAGCATAACGCCTCGCAAAACGGCAAAATGTGCATAATGCCTCTGTATATGTGTGTTAGTGAGCGTGTGTGTGAGAGAGAGCGACAGAGCTTGTCGTTTATTATTTATGCATGCTGTGCAACATTTTCGCCCAGCAGCTGCACAACAAACGCGAAATCGTTGCACGGCTGCTTGCCACAGACTTTTTTCTCGCTCTTGTTTGTTGTTCACAGTGCACAGTGGTACAAAATTGCAAAAAATCTATACGTGCTATAAAAGAGAGAAAGAAAGAAAGTGTTGTTTGAGGGGCTTGATTTTTAATTAATATTTTTGTATATTTTACATAGTTTAGGTCATCTATTTGAATCATAGTTTACTTAAACAATTACTTAAAAATTAAAAATTAATAAATAGCAACTGGAAATTCTTGATAAAAAAAGATTATTTTCAAATTTATATAAGTTTAACATGCAAATGCCAATTTAGAGGCAAACACGTGAAATATGGAGTCGTAAAATCTTAACCAAGTTATAAGAGCTTGAATGAAAGATAACAGATATATCAAAATACACGTTCCTTAGTCTATTTCCTCTAAAGGTATACAGAAATTAGACTAAGGAAAGAATAGGAAAGTTAATGAAGATAAAACCAATAAGCTATTTAGCTTTCAATTATTTATATTGTGCCTAAATATTTCAAGTCTCAATGGCTAAATTTGACACAAAAAGTATTTTAAAATCATATTTCACATGATAAAAAGTAAACTAATTTTTTTGCTTTGTCATCAGTTCACTTGTTAAAAAATATTTATTGTTTGCATTCCGCCACAAACAAAGAGCCATAAAAATACTACACAAATATAATATTGAATTCGAGCATAACGAAATAATTAAATTTGCAACTAATTTGCAAACTGCGAACGGGACGAAACGAATTTTGAAAAAATTGGCAAGCATTTGGTATTTTTATACGTTTTATTTGTGGCTTGCTGATTCGTTTAGTGTCTGTTTTATAATATTTTGCTACGATTGCCGTTATCCATAAACAAATGTTTTTGCAGCGTTATTTCGATTTTATTTATGTGTAAATTCTGTGAAATATTTGTGGTTGAGCACAAGAAATGTGGATGGAAAAATTCGAATATTTAAGCAATTATGAGCGCTGTTGCAGGGCACGCCGGACTAGACGATGCCCTTAATTTTAAATTTTACGTGTTTGTTGTCTTCTATGAATAACCTATGGAAATATTCATTATGCAAACAATTATTGGGATATAATTATCATAAAACATACATTTTTCGGATATATTTCGACGACAGTATATACAAGTTCAAGCCAAGTTTCTAAAGATTTGAGCTTCATTTTGGGGAAAAATTATATAAATAAGAAAATTTGTATAATTTGTATAAATATCATATATCCATTTTAGTGCTTTCAAAATTGTTGATGGAGTATTCATAGCTCAAAAGTCTAAGCATCTTTATATCAGAATTTTGTCTCATGAAAATATATTTCAGATAAAAAGGTATACAAACATCATCAAATGCAGCAAAGTAGACTGATCCAAGCGAGAGTGTCTTATCAGAGATATCTTACTTTTACTTTGACTTTTATATATAAACACAATCATATGCAGACATTTATCTGATGTACAGAACACCTCCTTTCAATCCTCTAATGTATCTTTATAGCATCAAAATTTGTGTTCATAATTTCAAAGAAAATGAGAGGTAAATTAATTAAGGTATTCACAGATTTACGTGTTTCAATTGGTCTTCTTCAAATCCTCTTTCTCTTTCTGATCCATTCTATTAATTAAGTTATTAATTAATACATGTATTATAATAATAAATAAATATTTATAATATATGTATATTATGTGTATGTATTAATGTATTATGATTAAAGTTGAGCAGGTAAAACGCAGCGTATGCGCAATATTTCAACCGCTTCGCATTTTTAAGCTGACGCAACTTTAAATATTAAAAAAAAAGAGAGAAAATTAGCGATTGCAATGCATTTTAATTAAAACTTAATTGTGGTGTTAAATTATAATACAAAAAATGTAAATATATCAAGTGAGCTTTAAAGAGCAGGCAAACAATTCAATGAAGCAGCTCGTTAAAAAAGTGTAAGCTATGTAAATGTTTTTTATTTTATTTGTATAAAAACTATGGATAATTTAACAATTTTAGTTATAAAAGTAGATGACATTAAATTGGTAAATAAATATAAATACATTGTGCAAATAAATATAAATTTATTGTTTCGCAAAGAGTTTTTCCTTTAACTCCTGTTGGGATATATAGCTTACTGTTCAAGCTGGAATTTATTGCTATTCTTGCTGGGAATATACAAATATGATTTGGCTTAAGTATCTAAAATACTTAATAAATTGTATTTTTATTGAAAAAAATACATTAAAATTAAATCTTAAATCTGTGTCCATGAATATCAAAGTTATTTCAAGTTTCATTTTCGTACCCAAGAAATAGCTCTAAAATAGAAAAAATAGGATTATTTTGAATTTTGCAAGCATTTTCCAATCATATCTTCCATAATAAATAAATAAGACTATCAATTGTTGCGCCAATTAAAATCGATTTCAATGACCACTTTTAGCTGAACTGAAGGCAGTGCAATTTATGAGCATTTGACTTTGGCTTTCGACGAGATACGCATTGACATATTTTGTGGCCACAACAATAGAGCGGAGCGTCGATGCTGGCAAACACATAAAGCAGAGGCAGACAAGGACAAATGCGATAAAAATATCAAAAGCAAAGCAGAATAAATACGTGGGCATTATATAACTATATATACATATATATAAAGTTGTATATAAAGTCGATTTAATAGATCTAGCGCTCAGGATGTGTCGCTGTGACAGGATGCGAAATATGCTTAGCTGTACGGCCTGGCATAAAAGCGAAGCTGCTCCAGCAGTTCTTTAAACCTACTATTAAAGCAGAGTCAACGAAAGTGGGCGTCATAATATTATATCCTTTTCAAAATATTTTCCACATTTTTTTTCCTGCGGCTGTTTTTGGGGGCTACTTTTGGACTGCTAAAAGCAATTTACAAAAGTTTTTCCATCAAAAATCCGCTGTCAGTATAAATATCCTTAAAATAGTCGAGTCTGCTGCTGCAGCAGCTAAACACAGACACACACGCACACACGCAGACAGGACACTGCTCCTGCTGGCCGCTTCCTGTTTGCCTGGCGTCCCGGCTGCTTGCCTGCCTGCCTGGCTGCACTCTCCAGCTGCAGAATATATGATTTATGAATGCATGTGCTGATATATGCCATGTGTCCGCCTGCCCTGACACGCCCCCTGCCGGCCCGTCCCGCTCCTCGTCGAGCTGCACTTGTATTGTTAGTGCCGAAAATTATGCTACAATATTTTTTCTCATTTTTTTTCATTTGCCAGTGTTGGATGCATTGTTGCCTCATCTATTCGCAGACCAAACAAAAGGCAAACGTGTTGGCCATACACACGCACACAAACACACTCGTGTGTGTGTGTGTTTGCTATGCTGGCAAATCAGAACAGTTTAAATTGAGCATGTTACGTATTAGATGTTGGGCATCAGAACTCTTTCGTAGTGTCTAAAGTGAAATCCCCAGATCTGCTCTCTGCTCTGGCTTTTCCTCTTGCAATTGGGTTTTATGTTCAAGCGGCAGCAAAGGTAATTCTGAGCTACAGCTTAAATCACAATTTTGTGCTCTTTAGATGCACAAAGAAAATGATTTTTTCTGTTTACTTCCACTAGATATTTTCAGCCTAATTTGTGGGATTCTTTATAGACTTATACAAAGAGCGTCCAAGTAAAAAGTATAGAAGCTTAAGGTATTACCATTTTGTGTGTGTTTGATAAGTGTAGTTGTACCTTGACAGAAATAGAATGCAAATGGAAGATGCAGTTTTATCACAAAAGAAACAAAAATTTAATTAAATTTCAACAATTTTTATTTCAAACTGGTAAAGTAAATAATCTCTATTAATATTCGGGTTGAAATTTCAATTTAATTGTTACTTATACATGAAAATATTCATTTAATCTAGTTGTACAAAATTAGATAAATACAGAAATAATACTAACAATAAATAATACTAAGAAATAAGTTAAAATATTATGAAAAGTTTTCATTTATGAATCAATCTATAACTTTGTATCAATTATAATGAAAACAAAATAATAAAATAAATAAAAAATGTTAACAAAAAAAGTATAAATAGAATATAATATTAAATATTAAAAATATGTGCATTTAGATTTATTTGTTTATAAAATATTAATATAATATATAATAAAATATAATGATAAAAAAAATAAGAAAATAATAAAATTAACGATAAAATATTAATCTTAAGTTGCATTTAACAATGATAAAATAATTAAAACAGAATAATAAAATAAATAAATAATAAAATATAATTTTATTTTATATTAGATTAAAATGTTTAAGCTTTAACTAAAATTTAATTTCTCTTTCACTTTAGTGAAAAAGTTTTTTAAACTTAAAAAAATGTATATAATTTCTATTAACTTTATTTAGTTTTTTAAAGAGTGATAAGTTTCCGCTTTAAAACGTTTTCACTGTAAAAACAAAAAAATACAACTTCATAAAAACTAATTTTGTAAAAAATGCATTTAATTGTCGCACGCAAATTATGAAAACTAATCCATTTTAATTAAAGTAAATAATACTTAATTTCAAAGCGACTTTCAAAAAGGGATTAAACCACACAGACACACATACACACATAGAGAAAAAATAGAAATAATTTTCATAATGAAAACTCACAACAAATGAAAATATTACTTAGTGGAAAGGTTAGACAGAGACAAAGTTGTATAAACGGATTTAAATGCGCTTTTGTTGCGGTTGTTTGTGCTGTTGTTGTTCGAACTGTGTTGCATGCATAAATCATAATTATGCACACATTGTAAATAAATAAAATGTTTATATTAATTTGTTGACAATTATGAAATTATAAGCTAGACAAAGGCAAATGCGGAAAAAAGGCAGCAAAAACCACAGCGAAATGCGTTTAGCAGTTTACAAAGCGATTAATTAGCGTTAAGTCAGCTATTTGGCTGTCAACAAATATATTTAACTGCTCATTAGTTGGCCCAGTCCCAGATTGCACTTGCCCCATGCACTCACGTCGCCCTCTCTCTGGACATTTGACGAGCGAGTGGGCTAAATCAGCGTTACGTATACGCCGCATGCAACCGCAGAGTCAGGTGCCTCATTAGGATTCAGTTTGTGTCGCTGTCTCAAGTTAACTCCAACTCCCACTATTCCACAAACTGAACGTATGTGTGTGGGTGTGGGCGTGTGTGCTGTAACTACTTGTTATTCAGTGCGTTTAACTTCGTTTAGCTGGGCGAAATGTTTTAGAACTCGTTAGAGCGCTGGTGCCTAGGCCACAGCAGCAGCTCCCATAAAGTCTACTACAAAATTGTGAGACCCGAGGCCAGTCGCAGGCCTCACACGGCGCCAATCAATGTGACTTACTGGGTGAAGCCCCACCCATCCACATTAGTACGTAATTTATTTAGCATTAACTGTTGCATGACTCTCAAAAGACTCCAAGCCAAGTCGACGCCGCCAGTTGACACTGCGAATCATCTGTAATCGAAATTTCATCTCATTTTCTTGAGAACTTATTAGGATGACATTGATAGGCTGTCACGTGCGGCCACTAACGAAAAATGCTGAAGCATCATTTATTTTTATCAAATTTATTTTTTACTTTTACTTCAATCGAACATCTGTAGATAATTCTGTGCTTTATGACATTGACTTAAAGCGATTTTTATAGCTCAGTTTGCAATAGATCAAATTTCTTTTTTGCTTCAAAGCCATTTTGATTGAATCATTAATATTTGGAAGACTTTAAGTATCTTTAATAGAGTTAAAGCACATACAAAGCTTGCTATCATAATCCAAAGCTTATTTAAGCTTTATGAAGTATAAGCTCTTAAGCAGAGAAGCGCATTCAAGCTTGATTAAGAAGAATCTAAATTCGTCGACAAGCGCAGACGCTTTAGAGATCAATATTTAAACAGCAAATAAAGCAACCCATAGGTAAGCATTGCACATTAGAATTATAATTATAATTATAATTAAATTTCTATTTAAACATAAACTTGATAAAAGATATTACATTAAAGTTTTAAGCTGAGATAAATAAGTTATTTGAACAAAAAGCACATTAAAGCTTTGATTATTTAAGAGATTTTAAACGAAAGCACATAATGGCTTTAACTATTTCTAAGATTTGAAAAGAAAGCCCATTAAACCTTTGGCAATTTCTGAGATAACGAAAGCATATTAAAGCTTTAGACATTTCAAATAAAACTCATCAAAGTTATAATAACTTTCAATTTAGCAAAAATCACATTCAAAACTTAACAATTCATATTCAAATAATCACTTTAAATCCTAAGGAACTTTAATTGTACGCAATAATCAACACAAACCTAAACCTTTTTACTCTTTTTACTATATCATTATCTCTGCTTAAGGCTGCTCAGTCCTGCTCAGCTCTTCTCGTAAAGTCCTTTAATTCCATCTCCAATTCCCACTGTTATACAAATTCACTTCTTTATTTTTGCCGAATGACAAATAAATACTGCCAACAACTCAATGTCAGCACAACGACTGATTGCTCAAGCATATCCAATGTTTGCGCAATCATGCGATAAAAAAAACAAGAAGGAAACCTCGCACACAGACGGCAAGATTTCTTCATGATTAAACCGATGGATTGTCCTGCAGTTGCTGCTGCTGCTGCTTCACTCATACCAATTATCATTTGTCTGGCACCTGGCCAAACGTCGCAGTGGCTCAAACAAAAAGCATTGTCCACTGTCAAAATCAAAGTACTGCAAGTATTAAGGTAGACAGAGCACGTCCACCTGTCGGTCAACGTGCCGTCCTGCCCTGCCCCACTTCAGGCAAATGCGAGTCCTACACGATACGTTTACAAGCGAATCGAAAGAGCAGAAGAACAAGAAAAAACTAACTTTTGCCAAAGGGGGACAATGACTACAACTTGGCAGGCACATCACACAACAAATACACACACTCACACTCACACACACAGTCAGCCAGGCGAGACACGACATTAGTAAGCAACTTGCTTTTTGGCGCCTTGTTCATTGATTTGACAAGCCGATTTGACAGGCTACAACATGTCGCATTGTCATTGTCCACACTTCATAATTACATTCCTCTTAGCACATTTCACAAATAATCAAATAATCAATACTGAAGTATTGAAAGCTAATTATTAGCTCTAGAGGTGAACTAGGAATTGAAGATAGGCAACATTATTTCCATTTCTAGCTATGTTTATTTATGTTTCTTTTTGAAATGTTTATTAAAAATATAATCAGATTATATTTATATATATATATATATATATAGGGATTATTTGCTTAGTTCTTCAGATCATGAGTACCTTCTACGGCTGCATTAGTATAAGTACGAGACTGAGAGCTCCTATTAAGTTGTGAAGTTATTATCCTAGTGGGTTTGTGTCTTGGCTACACAGTTCTCTAAATAAGAGAGAGGGAGACAAAGATAGCTGCTGCTAAACGTAGTCCCGGGTGTTGCTGAGTGAGAGTGAGATAGACATTTAGCCCATTCAGACAATAGAAGACGACTAGAAATTGTCACATTAATTTCGAGTACTATTTAAAATCATGTTTAACCTGCTTAAATAAATATACGCCGCTTTTAGCTACAGCTCAGCTTAGCATTAACAACAATCAAACCAATTAGCGCAGAGCAAAGCGAAAACCAATTGGAAAAAATAAGAGCAAAACCAGTTAAGCAACTGGTCAGAGATCATTCAGGCTAGGCAACAAAACCAATCCAACAAATAGCCAACAGTTGCCAAAATGAATGATGCATTTTTTATGCGAGCAGCAGTCAAAAAGAAAAGCAATGAAAAATAAAAGAAAATCTTGCTGTTTGAATTTTATTGGCGAAATTGATAAAGTGGCTGTAGGAAAATCGAAAGGAATTGCAAATGCAAGTGGATCGATAAGGACGGGCTGAAGCCAACTCAAGTGGGGGCGGGGGCTGTACAAGGATTTTAAGATTTACATTTTCGACGTTTTCTTAAACATTTTTTTTCCATTTCACTTTTTTTTATTTTCTTTTTTTACATTTTCGATTTGTGTCCGTGCTCTGAGTTTGGCATGCATAAAAATATGAGCAATTGCAGCAGGGAAGGAGACAAGGGGAGAGAGATGTTGCATAAAGCAGCATAAAGTTTTTTTTACCTCTGCCACTTTTTCGTGTTAAAAATCAATTTTAATTTGCCCCAAGTTGAGATAAAGACAAAGTTGCCGGCAGAAGTTAGAGAGGCGCAAAAAACATTTATTTTAAATGAATTTTCTATAGCGATAAAATAAAGATAATAGATATTTAATATGACTATGTTAAGCATCAAATATGCATATTATAATGAATTTATGTTGGGACGATTTTGACAGAAATTTATGTTATTTAACTACTTACTTTCGCTGCACTACTATTTTTATGAACAACTCGTTTTCCAGGCATCTAACTCTCGAAAATCTGCAAAAACAAATGAATGCTGTGCGAAAGTAATGGATTCTTTTGCAATTCTCTTCTTTGCATTTTATTTGAAATAATCTATTCTACTTGCAATGCAAAAAGTACTGTTACATTTTGTTGAAGCTTAGTGTAGTGTTGCACTACTATTTTTATGAACAAAAATTAATATTTCTTTTGAGTTTTCAATGCAAATCAATCACAATTTGGTAAGACAAGTTTTAGACGGTGTCAGTCATAAATTCTTAATATATTCTAGTAGAGGGAAAGTTTAAGAAGTATTTGTATTTAGTCATATATTAGGAATATCATAGACACGACTTTTTTCAAAAGCTTGAAAAGTTATAGCTCTTCAACGAGAACTCCGATTTAAATGAAATAAATTTTGTTCTATAAAAAATTTATCAGTTATGACGAAGATGTTTTTTGGTTTTAATTTTAATTTTTATAATTTTTTTCAATGCATAATGAATACATAAAGAGATTCATAACCAATAAAAATGTTACTTAAAGCTAAAAAAATGATAAAAAATGAATGATATATGATATATATGAATATACATAAAAAATTTACAATTTATATAGTATCTATATATATAGTAACTATATATAAAGTAGCTATATTGATAAGTATTTAATCATATGAAGGGTTCTGACGCAAAGCCAAGTCATATTTCGTTTTAGCACAGCAAATTGCAACCACTGTCAATCATGATGTATACACGACATGGCGTACAACAAGTAATGCCTGCCTAAGCTGTAGCTTTTAGTTTTCTGAGGAGAGAGAGCTAGGAGAGGGCCAGAGAGTGAGCAGCAACATGATTGAAAGATTGGAAGCACAGAGCGCTTTGCATAGAGATTTGTGCGAAATAACCAGAAAAAGGAAAATAAAAGAAAAATCGAAAAGTCGTTGATGTATGATGTTGCCAATTGTTTGAAGTAAATCAAACGGGCGGGCGAACGCTTGCAGGATAAGCAAGCCAGGCCAAGCAGGCAGCAAAAGGCACAGCTTGTGGTTGCCTCACAGAGCTAGTGATTGGTGCCTCTGGGTGGCATTAGAGCTCATCCTGCTGCTGCTGCTGCTGTTGCCGGTCTTTGGCCAATGTAAACAAAGCGCACTGAAAAATGGCCCGAAATGAAGCAGACAGTAGTATTTGTGTGTGTTGGCTTGAAGGATGTGCAGCTCACCCGCCACTTTGCCCAGGCAGTGCTGACAGCTGCCCAAGGGGCATGGCCTGAGGCGTAGGCAGCTGTCATTTATATTTCAGTGCCATTCCGAGTTATTCAATCAGCCCATTTATCCAGCCAAATGGACGGACGGAACTCCTTTGCTGTGGTCAGCTTTTCGGTAAATGGCCAACCAGCATAGGCAAATGGCCAAAAATTAGTGCAGACATAAATCAAACTAAACTGAAAAGAAGGACTTTGCCTTATCGGACAGATGTATATATATATATATAAACGCAAAATAGATATCATGTTATTGTGGCCTGTTAATGATGCAAATTATTGTGCAAGTTAATGCGAATTTATGGCTGCAGTCGTCGTAACGATTTACCAAATTAACCTGCATATTTTACAGCTCATTTAAAATGAGACCGCAAAACGTTTCGACACTGAATAATTTATGTTAATACCAATCACAGACGCAATACAAAATGAATTATATTGTACACACACACAGCCACATATAGAGTAGGTGTGAACACATTAGCATACAAATCGTGCAACTTAAAAGATACTTAAGTCAACGTTGGGCATTCACCAGGCATTCACTCGAGATAAATAATGCACAGGTAATAAATTTTCATAAATATTATGGCTTTTCAGCAAAAAGGGTTTTTCCGGGCGCAGCCCAAACAAACTTTGCCTAGGCTGCTACGAACATTGCAAATGGGTTTCTAATTCAAATTTATATATATATATTTATAGCAATATTAATCATTTTTAAGTGCAAATCCAACTACAAGCAGCATATCTAAACAGACGACATTAGCAACGTCTTACAGATTTCAAGTATCTAGCTTCAATAGAGACATATTACACAAGAGGAATATACTCTTCTCACATTCTAAAAGAGTATACAAAGAGACAAAGAGAAATTCAGTTACTGAAGGAAAATTAAGACTCCTAATAGAAGCAACAATGGCAATCTTACGTTAAGAATTTCAAACCTGGAATCCATAGAGCAGCAGCCTTAAGGATAGATTCAGCGAACTGCACATCGAACATGTTGAGATCCCAGAATGCTGCATCTGTCCGCAGAATATCCATATATAGAGAGGATCGCTGCACCATTCGCCTTCCAGCCAATAGTGGAGGATGTCCATGTCAACTTGAATTACTAATGAACTAATGCTGCAAGTACCCAATTGGGCAGCATCAAGTTGCTTTGCCACATCGCATCAAGTCGTGTGCATCTATCGAAAGAAAATACAATAGGCATAGATATATTATTTTTTAATCGATCTGTCAAGTAGATCAGCAGTAACCCAGTAGAGCAGTAGTACAAGCATAGTGGATGTACTCGAATCTTAATATTTTTATAATAAATACTTTATATATATAAGACTTTATATAATTTGAAAGCTGTAGATTCTACTGAAGCTGAGACTGACACAAAAGAAAAAATGCAAAGCTGAAGCCCAACAAGAAAGTCCAGAGCATATATTAAGAGATTGATAACATTGACTCATCAGTTAAGCCTCAACTACAACTTGAGCTTGATAAGACATTGGCAAACTTGAGATCTTGTGGGTTCATTTAGCAGCACACGTAGTGACACAACTCAGTTTAAGATTTATTTCAATTGAGTGCGGGTTGAAGCGTTTCAAATGGAGATACTTCGAAAGCTAATGCTAATCTGCTTGACAGACATGACAAGTGAGAGCCCAGGCAATTCGGTATGTTTAACTGTTAAGCAGGATGATCTATAATTGTGTATGGAATCTACTTATTTCAGCACGCCAAGAAAGTGGACGAGCAGTGCGGCAGCTACTGTTATGGGGTCGTCAAGCCCCCCCTTACAATATGCTACGTCCGTTAGGTCTAAAGAGGAACAGCTCGTGGCATTCAGTAATAGAATATTGAGCCAAGTCACATGAGAGATATTGCTTGACCAAACAGCAGCTTCTCGATCAGATTCAAGATTCAATGACTCTCAATAGAAGCACTGAAACTCGCTTTAAAGCATAAAGATTCAGAAATATTGAATCTAAAATCTCAAGTAGTTGCCAATGCAGCTACAATTAGCGAGTTTAAAAATAGTTTAACCCAACAAGAGAAAGAAATCAAGAAATATTCGCCAGCCAGCTGCATAGATAAGGAAACAGGTATATACGAAATAAGAGTCAATGGATCGAATCCCTTTAACGTATCTTGTGATGCGAGTCTGGTCGATGCCGGCTGGACAGTCATACGCGTCGTCAAGGTGGTACTGTGAACTTTAATCGCACGATGAAAGATGATCGTTTGGGCTTCGGCGACATAAAGGGGAGAATTCTTCATAGGTCTCGAGAAGCTACACCTATTGACGAGCTCTCAAAAACACGAGCTGTACATATATCTAAAGGACTTTTTGAATTCTGTTCGATATGCGCGTTACAGTCACTTTCTCATTGGAGCAGAGCAGGACAAGTTTCAGCTGAAATCATTGGGAAACTATTCTGGTGACGCAGCCGATGCAATTGCTCTTAATCTGAATATGAAATTCTCAACACCTGAAGAAGATCAAGATGAATCATATTTAAATTGCGCACAAGAATTGGGTTCTGGTTGGTGGTTCAACAGATGCGGACAAAGGTAGCTAAATTCAATTATTTTATAAATATTATGTAAATAAATAAACATTTTTTAATATTTACTTCTAGCTATCTAAATGGAAATTACCATGCACTGTTTCAATATGGAAATGGTATTGAGTGGCAGACATGGAAAGGGAAATCGCTTATGTTTGTTCAAATGATGATCAGACCAATAGACTAACAACTACAAAACACATTCAAATGTTGGTAAATTATCCAATAATTAAATAAATAATTTTTGACTGCAGATGTAAACGAGTATATATAATATATAATATAGAGAGTTGAAAACTCAAATACTTATATTTAATTTGAAAGCCCTTTACTCTCCACGTTCCATTCCTAGCATTTCATTTGTTACAAACAACTGTTAAACGAATACAAAGCAGAATTGTGGCCGCATATGTGTATGTGTGAAACGTGTGCTTAAGAAATAGATTCCACTAAGCCACTCCACTGTTCTCTCAGCTACTAACCAAGCTACGGTCAACTTCTGTGTGCTCATTTGTGGATTCTATATGTGCTGTCACACTTTACATAGTTGCAGCCTGTACTCCACACGTACCACTCCGCTCAACTATTAGGAGAGTGCTCAGTTCAGTTAACCCTAAAGGCATTCGGCTATTCTCTCAGTTATGATCCAATAGGCGCTCGTTCGTTCTATGCGGGCATTTGTGGAATCTATATGTGCTTGCACTCAAACCATAGTTGCAGGCTGCAGTCCGCACATATCATGGCATTGGTGGAGAATACATGTGAAGCCGCTCAGCTCAACTATTATGAGAACGCTCAGTTTAGCTTCTACCAAGGTACTCAAAGCCTTACTCAGTAACGATCCAACTTGTGTTTCCATCCTTTTCTTTATACTAAAATTAAACAAAGTTTTTAATATATAAGCTAAGTTTGCAGTTAAATGCATTTGAAAATGAGAATAAAAAATAAAAAATCTCTTTGGGGTTGGCATGATTTGAAAATGTAAAATATTCCAACTAACGTTCTACCCTGAGGGAATAATATTTTGTAATATTCTTGAAAATGACAGAAACTAAATAAAAAACTTAATTAAAACAAAAAACTATTGCCAGAGTTGCCACAACATTAGCAAAAAAACAAAAAAAAATATAAGTAAAAAATTAAAAATAAATTTTGTTTTGACTAAAATCTAGAGCATGAAAATATCACAGCAAAAACAAAATTAATTTCTCGGACCAAGCTAGTTTTTTTGGTTTTTTTTTTTTTAATTTTTAGTTTTTATTTTCATTTTTGTTAGCCAACGAGAGTTTGCATTGTTTTGCATATTTTATATGGCGGAAATGTTGCGCACAGCATACGGCGAGGCACACACTCATGGCTGGTCCCACAGTGCGCTCGAAAAGTATGCAACACGCAAATTATGCAACACAAGGCACAAAAGACAAACTTTCACTGGCTTTGGCAGATTCGACAGGCGAAATGAAAATTAATAGGAAAACAAAAAAACTCAAAAAAAAAGATATATAGACTAACATTGCATATCAGAGCGAAGAGAATGAAAAAGAGAGAGGGAGAGAGAGCGAGGGAGGGGGTGTGCCACAGTCCCGATGACCGCATCAACAATAAAGTAATTAAAAATTCAGCTAACAATCTAAGCGGAAGCTAAAGCTGCGCCTCGCCCCGACCCTCGTCACATAGCGGCCCACTATTCATCCTGCAATATTCTCGTCATAATTTATAGGCCGACTCACTGCTGTGAAGCATCAGCAAATTTATTAAATATTTAATCATAGCTTGTGCTTTATTTTTTAATTGAGCTCAGCTTAAAATTCACAAATATTTGAGATATAAATATGAAGAGACATAGAAAATAAAAACAAAATAAATTATAAAATAAATAAAAATAAAGAATACAAAAAATAAAACAGAAATGTTTATATTAATTTATAAATTGAAAAAGTTGTTAAAATAAATTAAACAAAATATTAAATGGGATATACCTATTATTTTTGTTATGAGTGTAACTTAAATTTACTACTTAAGTAATTAAAATAAAATATTTAGGTAAGATTGCATTTTACATTCTAAATAAACTTAGATATACCGACTGTTGACAGCGTGCCTATTATTTTTGCCTTATCTGTTGTGAGTTTTCCTTATATTATAAACTGAAATTAAAACTAAAAATTCTTTAGCGTTTTATGACACAGCTGTAGTTAATTATTTTTGCTTCGGTGATATATATATTTCGAGATTTGTATATACAAATTTAAATATATTACGAATTTTTGTAGCTGTACAGATCAGTCAATGTTGGAAACTGAAGATGCTCAGACTTCAGCAGAAATTAATTTATAAAAATATTTCAATAAGACAACTGCGGAAATCTTAAGTGTAACTGAAAATATAAGAAAATATAAATCATATAAAATTTACATATTAATATTATTCAAATATTTTCATTAAAAAATAAATACATTTTTTTAATTTTCCTTTTTTATAACTATTTTATTCTATATATGTTCTCTTCAGCCTGTGGCCCTCTGAGCTATTGTCTCTATAAAGTTGAATCGGACGAGTGCGAGGCAAGCTCAGAGATTAGATATAGACATGTATATACCATTAATACATACATAATAAATAAGTATAAATATACTTATTATACTTATACATATAAATTTATGCATAAATAGATATTATTATTATATTTATATATATTAATAAATAAAGTTAATTAAAAATAATTAAAAATATAATAATATTATGTTTGCTTTTAGTTTTAGATTAGTTTCCTTAAATTTGCATATATTTATAAAAAATACGAATAAGATAAATAAAAAAATTTCAAAAGATTTAATACCTTAATGAACATAAATATATATTATGCTAAAACAAAACTTAGTAACAACAAATGAAATAACATAAAATAAATGCAACAGAAGTTAATATAAATAAAATGCTGTCAAACGAGTTTTGCGGCACTCAACATAAAAAGTAAAGCAAAAACTAAAATAAAAATAAACAAAAACTGAGACAAAGCCAAACTCGTATCAAGTTTAACGAGAATAGGAATGTCTTTGTATTTTGTGTTTTCATTATACCCTGTGGATTGTGAAGTAGTGCAGCAGGGGTATAATTGAGTAAAACTAAGGCTGGCAGCGGGTGCAAAAATATACTTGAAAAGTATTTATAAGTAAATATATTAAGTTTCTTCTCTTATTTGTGCTTTGTATTATGAACTTTTCTCTCCCTCTCATTCACGCAATTGCTCTCTCTTTTTCTCTTTTCTTCCCAAATTGAAGAAATAGTGCTTCTTTCTCTTACTATGTTTAAGTCTTTGTTCTGTTTCTTATGTAACACATTTTCTATTTTTCTCTAATCTGTAATTTCTAACCTCAGCTCTTTTGTCTTTCTCATTATTTGTATTTTTATCTGTCTCTCTCTTTTTCTTTCTCTGTTCTTTTTTGCATGTGTTTCACTCGCTCGTTATCTCTCTCTCTCTCTCTCTTTATTTTTATCTCTTTTCCCACCGGAATTCCGTTCTTTATCTCTTTATATCTTTCTCTCTCTTTCACCTTCCTCTCTCTCTCTCTCTCTCTCGCTCTCTAGCTCTCACTTTCTCTCTAACTCTCTGACTGCCCATCTATCTGTCCCTCTCCAGCTAGTTGTAAGGAATGTTAACATTAAAAATCACAGCGAAAGCTGTTATTTAACATAAATATGTTAAAAATATGTTACAAGAAACGAACTTTTTCTACTAATGAAAATTTCTATTTAAATGTAGAGTATCTAATAACCAGATACTCTCAACTAGAGCAGTCTTGCTCGTATTTTGACGACAACGCGAAAAAGGGGCAACGACAGAGCAAAAACCAGCTCCAAGACGAATCAATCGATCGGATCGGATCGGATCGGATCGAACGTTGTAAAAAATATGCTCAGGCAGTTTGGCAGTTGGACAGAGCGCGTGGCGAGCGAAAGGTGACGCACACTATTTTCGTAGTTTATCAAATGAAATTAGAATTGGAAACTATTTTAAAGAGCACGTCAAATTCTCAGTTACGTGCGAACCCGTTGAAAGTGCAGAAATAAATTCTAAAAAAAGCAGAAAATAAATATAAGGAAAATTCTTTTCAATCGTAAATTGGGTCAAGTGCATAGTTTGTGTGCTACAGTGTGCATACAAATTGTTGAACTCGATTTCAAGTGCTGGAAAGTCCGTGAAAATCACCACAAGAAAAACAGATGCAAGCGGAGGAAAACAGAAAAAGAAAAACAAAAATAAGCAGCAGCTGCAGCAACAGTTTGAGTAGCACTGTGTAACAATAAATTTCAATCAACCAAATCAATCAAATCAACCAAACATATTGTTAATACAAAAACATATGTTAAAAGAAAAGCAAAAGAAATATTTAATTAAATTAAAAGAAAAAGAATATTACTTAATAAAATCTTCTAGCTACAGTTCGAGCATTATCGTGTAATAGCAAGAATATAAAACGAAATTATATTTGCAAGCCGAAAAATAACAAAATGATTATTGTCTAATATAAAAAGAACCTTTCAATATATTTATTCTGAAAAGAACTTATTTAAATAAACATTTTAAACAAAAATAATATATTTACAGTTACAACACCACTGTGCAGCATTTAAGAAAAAGGTGCAAAACTTCGCTAAGGCTTCCCATTAGCATTTAAACAAGTGGCAACGCTTCGCACTGAACAGCATCAATTGAGTTAACAGTGCGCGCTTAACAGCAAACAAGCTGAACGATGAATCAATGTCTACCTGTTAATGCAAAGATGTCGAAGGCAAAGAAGGTGTTGGATGAAGCGCGCGAGACCCAAAATCGTGAATTGGATCTTGTGGACAAGGGCATAGTCTCCTTTGAGGAGCTGCCCGGACTGTGTAAGTGCCAAGGCCATCAAGTGCCACAAGTAGATGTAAAGTTCAGTGCAGTTAAAGCGAAAAAATAATAGCTGTGACGCCATCGTTGTGCAGTTAACAGAATGTGGTTTGATGACGCCAGCGTCTATAAATAAAATTCCCTAAATAACTTCATAATGTATTTGAAATAAGTAGACAAAGTGCATACATGTGGCCTGGTGTTGCTTAAACAAAAGAATTAGCTTTTTAATTAATTGAGAGGCAGCAAACGCCCAATTTTTGTTTGATTTTCATTTATAAATAGGCCCTACGCGCAGACTGTAATGTTGTCTCCCTTACACTTATGCCTGTTGCTTGCAGTGCGGCTAAAACAGCTGTTGTGCTTAGATAGGATTTAAGGGCTGTAGGAAATTTGCTGTGCTTAGTGAATGTGTACTTATAAAAAGATTATCATAGTTTTAAGCAATGTGCAGTTTAACTTTATATAAAGTTTCTTTCAATAACATGATTAGTGTTTCTGAAATTTTCCTGTATAGTCCAGCCGACCGCTATGTATGTATATTTCTGGAAAAAAAATACATAGGCCAAGTTTGATATGGATATAAACAACAATGTCTATAACTCCCCACCTCTTCCTAGTATAAACTTAGACATTCCCAGATAATGTATAATATTTACCTTCTCTTTTCCACAGTCAACATGTCCTATATCACACGCCTGACGCTGTCGCACAACAAGATCAGCGTTATTAGCCCCGGCATTGCCAATTTACTGAATCTGGAAATATTGAACCTCTCGAACAATTTGCTCAGCGAGCTGCCCGTTTCGCTGTCGTCGATGCCGAAGCTGCGCATTTTGAATTGTTCGATCAATCGACTGGACAATCTGCCACGTGGCTTTGGCGCTTTTCCCGTGCTGGAGGTGCTCGATCTGTCGTACAACAATCTGAGCGAACAGGTGCTGCCGGGCAACTTCTTTGGCATGGAAACGTTGCGCGCTTTATACCTGGGTGACAACGATTTCGAATATATACCCAAGGAGCTGGGCCAACTGAAGAATTTGCAGATCTTGGGACTGCGCGACAACGATCTGTTGGAGCTTCCACGTGAGGTGGGCGAGCTGGTGCGACTGCGAGAGCTGCACATACAAAACAATCGACTACAGGTGCTGCCACCGGAACTAGCACAACTGGACTTGCTCAGCAACAAGTCGGTGATGAAAATGGAAGAGAATCCCTGGGTCAATCCGATTGCGGAACAATATCTATTGGGCATCAGTCATGTGATCGACTATCTCAAGACTGAAACCTACAAAATGTGAGCATGAATATGAACATATATCTTTATATATTAGCTCACTCTTTCCGCCTTCTTGCAGCATTTACAATCGCCACATGCAGGGCGGACGCAGTGGACCGCCGCCGCCCAAGGCTGACAAGAGCAAGAAGGCATCGCGAGTGCGCGCATAGTGCACAATTTGAGGCCTTACTGTGCTTGTTGTAACTGTTTAACTGCCAGCGCAGCTAAATGTGTGTCTGTTTCTCTTTTTAACCAAAAAATATGTTTTTGTATACTAATTTTTAAGTATTTTGTATTTTAATATTTAATTTTGTCAAAGTGCCTTTATTGTTTGCTAACAAATGCGAATAAAATAATGTTCAAATATAAAAATATATTTTCTAAAATATGAAATTGTTTTATTTTTCGAATGTGTCACTAAATATTAGTTAAATTCAATCAATTTAAATGGAATACTTAAAATAAGTATTGAAATTTAAAGAAAAATATATATAAATTTAAATTTTACATCCCCCTTAATTTATATATTTACCGCCTTCATAATATCTTCTAAATTGAAATAAAACTCTCGTTTTTTTGTATTTTATAAAATAGTAGTTTTGTTCTTGTTTTTATTATCCTTTCTTATGTTCATTCTTATTTTTATGTGTTTTTTATGTTTTTGTAGCAGTGTTTTTTTGTTTAGCCTTAAATTCAATTAATTAATTCATTATATATATATAATTAAATTAATAGTTTAAATGTTTTTTGTTTTTGTATTTCGGTTGTTTGTTCTTGTTGTTCTTGTTGTTGTTGCTGTTGCTGTTTTTTGTCTTGCTTTGAACTAATAGCATAGTTTGCCTTTGTTCATCAATTTAAATTTAAATACATATTTTATATATATATATATATATATATATTTAAATATATCTCAATTTAAGTAATTACTGTTAAACTTATGTTTGTTTGTTAAACATTTATTTCTTTTACTTAATTAATGCATAATTTTGTTATATTTGTTTGTATTTTTTGTGTATTTCTTAGAGACTTTTTCTATGTACAAGTTTTGCTTTTCTTTTTCTTGAAGAAGAAAAATATGCTGAAAGACATTTAAGAAAGTTTAAATTAAAATTCGCTGAAAAATTTGAAATTATTGCCATAGAAAATTGTAAAATACTTTTTAAACATAAAGCTGACTCAAGTGCTTCAAATGTATTTTATGGCTACAATTGTTAAAGGAAATTTGTAAATAGTATATATATATGTATATATAAGTGATGTTCTTGTAGTTTGTTGAGAATGATTCAAATTGCAAAAGTAACAGACAAAAACAAAAAACATAAACTAGAAATTCTAATTAAAATTTTAACAAATGTTTGCGTAATTTGTTTAACTAAACAGAATATTATATATGTATATATATTTGCCATATACATATGAATCTGAGTAATATATTTAACATAATCAGTTGAAGGATGCATAGAAAAGATTTAAAAAAAAAAACAGCTCATTAAACATTTACATATAAAGCTTTTAACCTAATACAAGAGGACAAAATCAATACTAAATCAATTATAAATTATTTTTAATTTTTTTTTTCTGCAAACTAAGGAATTGCTTCAATTATTCGATTTGCGTTCATTTCATTTCTGTTCTATCAATTTTTTTTTCAAAATAAAATATTTTTAGCAGCAAGTGACTTTAGCAGCAAAAATTTCGCAATTCTAAATGAAAAAAAATCAAATTTATTTATTATTTTTTTCTCTTTTTGTTAAGTTTACAAATGCAAAAAATTTGACGGCTTTGTTTGAAAGTTTTTGGCTTTTCATACACAATTTAAATGCTTTGCCATTCATTTATTTAGTTTAATATTTTTTTTTTAATTTTTTTTACATAAGCAAATGTTTGCAATTTTCATATTTTTTTTCTTGCCTTTTACTCTTTACTAAATGTTTGACATTTAAATATTGTTTTTCTTTTTACTTCAGTTTATATTTTATTTTTTTTAGCTTGATTTTTTTCTGTTGCATACATTTAAATTTTATTTTTTTATGTTTTTTTTATCTATGTTGTTGCTGCTTTGTAAATAAGTACGCACAATCATTAAATATATGTATATATATATTTTGTTTGTCTGTTTACTATATATATATATATATATATATATATATATATATATATATATATATATATATATATATATATATATATAAATATATATATATATATAAATATATATATATATATATATATATTATGCAATTTGCATTTTGAATTATTTATAATAATAATGATTTGCATTCTTATATCAATTAATTCAATCAAAAATATCGTTCATGATTTTTTTTTAGATTTTCTTGATTTTCGTTTTTCTTTTTTGTTGGTACTTCTGAAATTTTTCATCAATTTTTTGTTACTTGCGTTTTGTTTAAATAAAAATAATTAGCATAAAAATTACATTTACATTTAATTTTAGTTCATTTGATTTTTGTTCTTGTTGCTGTGGTTGTTGTTGTTGTGGCTGTGCTAGCTGTTGCTTAAGTTGTTGTTGCTGCTGTTGTAGCTTTTGTCGCTTTGCTTTTGGTTTTTTATGGCGCTCCGACATTAATTTTGGCTGTCAAACTTTGCTATTGTTGGGCGCCCGCGTCGTCGACTCGTAGTGGCCACGCCCCATAGCTGCATAGGCATCAGCATAGGCGTGCTGTTGCTGTTGTTGCTCCGGCTCCTGCTGCTGCTGCTGCAGCTCCTCTAACGTCTGTTGCTCATGCAGCGATGTCGGTCGACTATAGTTTACTTGTAGCGGCGGCGGGGGCGCGACGCCTAAGCCAGATTAAATACATATACAGATATATATATATATTTGGGAGCGAGAGAGAGAGATGAATAGAGAGAAAATACATTAAAAGTTGTATTAGTTTCTTGACTTGTTAGTTGCCTGTGGCGCCAGTTCAAGTGAAGTTCGCCAGCCCCCTTCTGGGCAACTACTTGAATTAGGCCATGTGCAGCTTATCGATTCATATTAAAACACACACACACCCACATACACACAAGCATACATTTCAAGTTGTTTTAGTGGTTTTTTAGTAGCGTGCTTCTTTTTTCTGTGTTTTTATAACTATGCAAACGAAATGCCTTTTGGAAACAACTTGCATAAATTCCAACACAGTTCAAAGTTTTAATATTGGTTAAGATAAAAAAAAAGAATTTTTTCACATAAAATCAAGTTTTGAACTTTGTTTTCAAATTAAATATTTAAAAAGCCAATATAAAGTTTGCTCAAAAAATGTTTAAGTAACTAAATAAAAATGTTAAATGTATGAAAAAATATAACTGCACTAAAAGCTCTATTTCTGAAAAAATTAATATAACTTTACTTTTTTATTACAATTATTTTGTCTAGTTGTTTTGGCAAGTAATTGCGAGATTAATTTAATTAATTTAATTTAGTTTTGTAAAAAAAAAATACTTCAACATTTAATAATGTAAATTTAAGTTAAAAAAAGAAACAAATTTCTGAAATGTTTAGTGTTTAAATTAACTATTTTAAAATTATTAAGTTCAAAATAAGAGAAAATTGGAAAAATATATATTTACGAAATGACTGTTGAAAAACTTTTTTTAAATTAACCAAATGCTAAATTTGTTAGTTATTATTATTATTTTTTTTATTTTGTTAAATAGTATTTTTGCGCTTTGATTGCAATATATTTTTCATATTAATATTTATTTTTTATATTTGCTTTAATAAATTTAATAATTGCGTAATAAAAATATTTATAGAAAAAGCAAAAAAAATAATAAAAATTTTTCAAATTTGAAAAGTTAAATGCATCTTTTTATATTTTTTTGTACACATTTACAATTGCACTAATTTTTTATTTTATTGTATGATTTTTTATTGTATTCAAATTCAATTTCAGTTAACTATAAAAAAAAAGATCTTATAAAAAAATCAAAGCAAAATTATTTTTTCTTGTGTTTATTTTTTGCATTGCAGTCAACTGCAAGTGTTAGTTGAGTTAGTAAACAAAATTAGTTTTTAGTGTAAATATTGATAATATGTTCAGTGTGCATGCAATAACAAAAACAACAACAATACAAATTATAGGAAGGGACGAAAAGAAAAACAAAACAAGTTCGAAACATGCCAAACAAAAAGGGAGCAAAACAACAAAAGAAAAAACAACGAATACGAAGTGCTGTTAATAGAGCCGATGACCGAAAAAACAAACAAGATTCAAGACGAGCAAACAAACGAGAAGGAGGAAATATGTAAAAAGAAAACTCTAGTGAAAATTATTCATACCAATTGCTGATCAAATTCGTTTTGTGTGGGTGGGAGGGGGGTGCAAAGCCTTTTGCTTGGAACGATGGAAATGGCACGCTAGCAAGCGCGTGGAAGTTTTGTATATGTACTGGGTATATATAGGTATATATATATTTGTTTGTTTCGTATATGGCATGTTTGAGGCGTTCCAATTCCAAGCGTTCCACATTTAGTAAACAATATTGCGACGCGTCTTGCCAGCGGCTGCGGTTGCCTTGTCTTTGCTGCTGCTGCGACTGCGGTTGCTGTTGTTGTGTTTGTTGTGTTGTTGCTGTTGTTGTGTGTCTTTGGCTTTGGCACTTTTGGCTTGCTTACTGCTGCCAGCCACTGTCGAGGGCATGGCCGTGCTGTTGTTGTTGGTACGTGACGAGCGGGACTTATTGCGTGGTGGTAATTCTGAATTTCATATATTTTTGTATGATTTTGGTGTGGTTGGCAAATACGTTTGGTATAGATGGAAAAGAGGACAAAAAAAGGAAAAAGAAAAAATGTTCAAAATACAAATTAAATGTGTGTTTTCTTTGTTGTAGAGAAACAATATGAGAAACGAAACAGCAGCTCTCTAGCACTGGGGAACTAATGGCATAGAACACTCTAGACGAGTGGCAGACGCACCTTTCGGCGCATAGAACGCTTGCGATTGTTGTTGTTGTTGTTGTTGCGGTGAGAGTGCTTGTTGTTGTTGTTGTTGCGGCTGTTGTGCATTTGCGGGCGGCAATGGCAGCGGCAGTTGCGCACGCGCCACAACACCGCTGCTGCTAATGGCCGCCTGCACACCACCACCCATAGCACCACCCACGCCCGTTTGATCAGCTCCATACCCAGATCGTCCGGCTGCGCTGCTGCTGCTGGCCTGCGGCTTGCCACTGCTGCTGGGCCGTGTGCCACGCCCATCACTGCGCCTCGCCTGATTCGCTGGCGCATTGCGACTGGCATGACCGCCGCCCGTGGGCAGTGGCACAATCGAGTGGCCGCCCTGATGCCGATCCCATTCGTGTGAATGCGAATTGTGATGATTATGTCCACGTGAGCCGCCATGTCGTCCAGATGCACCACCACCAGCGCCAGCACCACCGCCACCTCGAGGATAATGTTGCGCCTCATGCGCCGGCGGTGGAATGCTGCGCGGTCCAGCACCACGCTGATTCGGATGCCGCTGCTGCAGTTAAGAGTTGGAAAATATAGCATAAAAGACATAAGCAAATGGCGGTTGGGCATAAGCGACTGCCTAATACTCGTTCATACAATCGATGTGCTCCGATTTGACAAGCGAAACTTATAAAATAAAGAAGACTTAAATATATTTAAGTCTTGCTTCAAAACTGTAGAAGATATAGTTTATATATTGATTTATCAAGGCCATCTATGGGCCTAGCTATGTATAATTGGTATTTTTGCACCTATCATGGATATATAAATATATAAAAATATAAATATGTAAATATATAAATATATAAATATATAAATATATAAATATATAAATATATAAATATATAAATATATAAAAATATAAATATATAAATAAATAAATAAATATATAAATACTTGATAGATGGATCAATAGATAGATGGCTAGCTAGACAGATAGAAGTCTATAATATACCAATATCCCATTTGCCACGCCCTTTGAAGCCGAAGATGTATCTGTTTTTAAGTCTATATGCAAGAGTCTTCAACAGTCTTCAACCTTAAAAGCCCTGAAAGATATATTCCTAGTCATCCTAGCCACGTATATTCTGTAAGTAGTATATAATAGAGCATATATCTTTCAAATATCAAGCTGCATTAGCATCGAACTGCTTTGCTCTCATACAGACAGACGAGCGCCTAAACGGATACAGACAGATGAACACAATCAAGGACATCTCGCAAAGCTAATATACTTCTTTTCACTTAATGAACGAGCATATTTATGTATAAAAACATCTAAAATTAAAATTCAAATTCAATTTCAATTTACCATGCGACGCAGCGTATTCATTGGCGCGCGCAGCGTTTCGCTGATGCGTCGAGCTCGACGCTTCTTCGGATTGGAGCTGGGCGTGTGTACGGCACAGCATTTTATAAATGCGCCCAGCACCACAATGAAGCCAACGCCAATCAGCACCACCAGATACCAGTTGCCGGTGACCCACTCGGTGACGGTGAGCAGCGTCTCGCGATTGAGCAGCAGATTCTTGAGCCGCACCAGCGGGCCGTCGGCATCGACAGCGCGACACTTGAGGAAAACATCGCAGTAGCCCTGGAAGTTGTCACAGGGTGAGCCGGGCTGCAGACTAATGCCACCCGGTTGTATGTTATATTCGGCAGCAAATTCGCTAGTGCTGCGACAGGTGCTCGTATCGTTGCCATCCTGGCAGGCCAATTCGCAGAGCTTGCGCTTGTCCACGTGCGGCAGGGACGTTGAGGTGAGGAAACATTTGGTCATATTCCATAGCAAACAGGGTGATCCGCTGCATTCGCCACGTATGCACAGGGCGGTGCCATTGTTGCACATGGTCTTGTCGTCACGATGCCGGGGCTCTGGGCACTCGGCTGTGGTGCCATTGCATGTGCTCGACCAGCTGCACTCCGTTTCCTCCTTGCACTTCTGATGGAAGTGGGTGGGCACAAAGGCACACGAGTTGGCCAAACAGCAGGGACCCTGCGACGGCGAGCATTGCGTCTTGGCACGACGCTTGCAGCCCTTCGCACTGGAGTTGAGCGACTGATCGTACTCGCTGATGAGACGCGGATAGCAGCAATTGTCTTTGCATTCCTCCTCGTTGAAGCCACAGTCGCATTCCTCGCCCGACTCCACAATCTTGTTGCCGCAGAAAGCGCCCTCCGATGCCTTGAAGCAATCACGTTTCGTATTGCCCACCAGCACATCTAAGACATTGGAAATATTGCGTATGGAACAGGGTGAGAATTTTGAATTGTTTGGACGATCGCCCGACGTGGCGCTGGCAAACATTATAAAGTTGCCATTGGGGCCGCTTGGACGGCATTCTTGTGGATAGTCGTGCTGTAGAAGAGAAAACAATTGATTAGTTGGTATTTCCAGAAGGAATACTGGAATGAAACACTTGTTTTAACAAAAATTGTGTGAGAATAAAGAAAGTAGAATCATTATTCTGCAGCCTGGTATACATATTAGAGGTGGAACGTTGGAATGGAACATTAAATATAGTTCAAAAATACTTAAAATAGTGAAGTAATAAGATTTAATGCATTAAGATTAAACTGTGATGTGAGAAATAATGATATAGAACGAAATAATCTAGTGAAACGATGGAATGGAATGTATTTTTAGTAAATGAGTTTAAATTATTGTAAATCTAAAAAATATTGAGAAAGTAAATTAAAATTAGGGTAAAACTTGAGTGTAGTATGAAAAGGAATGTGGAATGGAACACAATAATTCCTAAAATATCAACTGTTATTATCAACAAATAGAAGAATACTTATTTATAATAAAAACATAATTTAAAATGATAATATAACACTTTTTACTTCCATCCCCAATACCCTTCCTTCACTTACCGGCGAACCGAAATTGTGTCCAATCTCATGAGCCAGCGTTAGCTGTGATACTTTTGGTGGCACGCGACTATTGTAGTTGACAAAGGTGATGATGCCCGTGTTCAAGGATCGCTTGGTGCTCTGATATTGACCGCCCACAGTTTCCGTGTAGGTTTTGTACTTCTCGCAAATGCCGCCCGAGGCGCCCGATGCGCTGGCCACCCAGGCCAGGCCCAAAGTGCCGCCCGTAAAATCTCTGCGAGAAGACGATTAGAATAAATCATTTATTATTTAAATTGCTGCTCACCTGTAAGTAAATACATAGGCTAGACAAAAGTCTGAGTGATCCTCTAGCGAGTGGAGATTCAAAAAGTTCGAGACATCCATGTGCTCGTTACAAAATGCATTGTGAGGCCCGTTGTAGGAGTTGCGACAGGCGGAATCGTCATCGATTTTGATGCGTTGCACCTGGAGGAAAGGTTCAGCAAATCATTATAAATGAAAATAGTTAAAAATGTAAACAGAATAGAATAGAAATGTGAATATGATTCAATTTTCCCTTTGTTTCATTTCCAGTTCGTTCCAGTTTTAAGGCTATAATAGCCTAGTTTTAATACGTTTTCTCAGATCAATTTTGTTCAGCTTCACGTAAAGAAACTCAGCTCTGTCCAATATCTTTAAAGTATTGCAATTCCACTTCATTCCAATTTGAAAACTATGCAAATGTGAATCCTTTTCTTAACGAATATAAAACGGAAGGAAACTAGGACTGACACAAGTCACAACTGTAAAATTAATCAGCTTCACAGCTCGTTTATTGAAGGGTGTTCCCTTTCCTATTCGTTTCGCCTATTAAGCTATACTAGCAGTAGATTACTTCTGCTTACCTCAGCTTAACTTGTAGTAGGTCAGCTTTGAACCCAACTCAACTCAATATAAAACCTTAAAAATGTGTTAATTCCAGTTCATTCCACTATTAAAACTATGTAACGTTATTATACGTTAATCCTTTCAGTCCCAAATGCGAAATTGAATGAAACATAAGCTTTTTTTTACTCAACTCAAGTACTTAAGGATGTTCCATTACCCATTCGTTCCTCCCTTAAAACTATACTAGCGCTATTCAAAATGTCTTTTGGTCAATAAACCCAATTCAATAATTTAAACCAAAACATTTAAAGTGTTCCAGTTGCAGTTCGCCCCACTAGTAAAATATATTACTCTTATACAAAACGTTAATCCTTTCAGCTTAAACGAACTTGGCTTTAATGCTTGGTATACTAAAACCCATCTTAGCTCAACGCCAGCGCCAGCGCCAACGGGACTCGTTTCACGCATAATTATTGGGGCTGTCTGCGCTTAAATGTTTCTCTTTACAACCCTGATGAGGTTGTCCTGGTTCTGGAGCTGGTTCTGGTTCTGGTCCTGGTCCAGGGACACGCTCTTTGTTCTGTGGCCATTGTTGGCTGTGGATGTGGCTGTGGCTGCGGAGCCACCCTCCCGACTAGCATTGCTCCGTTCGGCAATTGGCAACCAACAGGGGGCGCTGCTGAGCTGTTGCTGTTGCTGTAGCTGTAGCTGTTCACTCACCTCAAAGCGTATGTTGCGATGCTCCGTCCGTCCATCGAACTTTGTGTTGCGGTAAATGTAATTAACGGCCGTCACATGATGTGCAATCAGCGATGTGATTTCCTCACGGGTCTTCACATCCACCTCGTACTTGCGACCGCGATCGTGCTGTGTGCGCCAACATGAAAGGGGAGTCACCAAAATATCCAAATTAATTACCACAAAAAGTACAATACAACAAAATAAATAAAAAATTAAAAATAAAAATCAATGAACTCGACTCAACAGCGCGCGCGCTGGTGCTCGTAATAAAAATCTCAACCGCAATGCCGCTGCGCTTGACATTTTGAGCAAACGAGGGGCGTGGCAAACAAAGCAGCCAGACAAACAAACGACCCCATTCCCCAGCCTCCTTCACACACACACACCACAAGCACTCTTCAAATATATTTGTATAAAAATGCAAATTCAGCTAAAAACCCGTCGAATATTTTTCAGAAGTTTATTCGCTTTTATATTCGCGTGCGCGTTGAGCGGGTGGATTTGCGGGATTTCGTGGTTTTTAACTGAGCGGTGTGGGGCACGTGGGGCATGGTCTATCAGCGCACCGCTAACGGCAGTTTTTGGTTCCAAAATCAAAATGCCGCTGGGCTCAGTGACAAAAAGCGAATGAATAGGACAAACAATTGAATATGTATAGACCTACAAATGCCCTGTACAATTTAATTCGAGAAGAATTATTTAAAAATTCATTATAATAAAAAATATAAACTATATATTGTTTGAATAAAAAATTCAATTTCTCTTTGAAATACAAATTAGAATAACTTCTAATTATGTAAAAGTAAAAATTTAAATATATATCTAAATTTTCTAATATAAGAAATTATAATTTCTTGTTATAATAATGAGTCAATAATATTAAAACTTAATTTTCGCGACATACAGCTACCAATTCAATATACCCCTTTTACTTCAATAGACTGGCCAATAAAAACGCGTCACGAACGCAGCGACGAACGAAACAAATGCGCGAATTATGCAAAACTCATTGCAAATAAACAGACAAAACAGTGAAGAGAGTAAGGCAAAGAGAGGGAGACGCACATAGAGAGTGAAGACAGAAGCGGGTTGAGCATGTCACAAGAGGGTCGGGGAAGCTGCAAAATGAACCTGACGAGGATGTTGACGTCGACGTCGACAACAACAACAATAACATCGCGTACAGTGCGAAAAAATGAACGTAAACATAAAGTGCGGCAAAAGAATTGCTTGCGAACGAGCAAGCGGAGAGCAAAAGAATTGTCGAGGAAAAGACAGAGAGAGAAAGAGAGTGAGAGCGGAAGTACGGAGTGAGGCTATAACGATTGATTGCATGCGCTGTAGATATCGAAGCAGGTCAGCTGATTGGATGATTGCTTTGAAGACGCCGACAAGCAAGGGCAAAGCTCGAGCAAATTTTAAGGCAGCAAAGAAAAGAAAAAAACACCCTATATGGGGTTGTTCAAGAAAATGTGTGGGGCAATGCATGAGAGCCGCTTGAATTATGCTCTAAATGATTTCGTGTGTGCTAAACACTTGAGGTTATTGTTAACTCAAGATAATAATTATATGAAAATTTAATTATGTTAAGTTGGGTCGTCATTTATTAGAAAGCAAAGTTGAAAGAAATTGATTCTGAAGTGATGAGAGCATGCTCAAGGATAATTTAGTTGAATACTAAGTGAAATACTAAAATAGCATTGGAATTAAAAGATGAAATCAGATTTGGCTAATGATCTGGGACATATGATATGATATAAGAATATTCTAACTGCTTTTTCAGAAACTAGTTTCTATTATTTTCTTCTTAACTTCTATGAATCTTCAAATCCGATAATATTTTCCGTTTAAGTCTAAACAAAATAGATGCAATAAATCAATGTAGTGAAATTTCTCCATTAAGATTCCTTAATCTTGACAACTAACGAAAAGTTTTGCTTAACTTTTCAAAAAATCAAAAAAATTCAACTAACTTTCCACCAACTAAGCCAACTTTCTGCTAACTAAAGAACAATTTTCACTTAACGTAGCGCATCACTCAATTTCTTTGAACGAACAGAAAAAAAATGGCGTCGGACTGACTACGCGCAACGTACTCCAACTCATACAGTCGTCTCACTCGCACTCCCTCAACCATTGCCGCACATTCAAAAAAGAAGAAAAAAGTCGGCCTTTTGTTTTATGCTTCAGAGCCAAAAAGTGAAGCGTTCGCTCGTAAAAAATTGCAAAATTCATGGATTTTGTTTTGTGTTCTTTAAGCCACACAGCTAACGTAGCTACCGTAGCTCGAGCTGCTGCTGCTTCGGTTTTAATTTGGCGCACGAGCTGGCAGGCCAAGTCCACTCTACAGTTGCCACGCACCAGTCCCGTCCCCTCCCCCAAACTCAGCTTCCACCTTGATAGTCAGACTTACATCAGCAATACCCTCGCGTATATGACGCCAAATCAATGGATCTGTTTGTATATACAGCGAGCAGGTATTTTTGTTATCCTCACGGCCACGTCCGGCGCCAGATGAACCGTTGGCCGCGGCATTGTTGCCCCCACCAGCCCCGCCGTTGCCATTGCCACTGGCCCGACGCACACGCTCATGGACCAGTTGACGCCATTCGGCGACATTGGCCGTGGTGCCCAAACGTCGTCCGGTCTCTGGATCATAGAATCCACCGTTGCTATCGCCCAAGTTTGCTTCCTTTGAATATTTCTGATGTGGAAATTTGAAATCATCATCGCTGCTGGCATATTTCTTCGGTGGATGTTGCTGTTGCTGTTGTTGTTGTTGCTGAGCAGCAGTTGCCTTTTTGTGTTGCTGTTTCCGGTGCAGCTTTTGGACATCCTTTGACATGGGCACTGGCAGCTCCTCAACCGCTGAATTTTGTATATTCTCCATCCATTGTGAGACCTCCTCCGTAATGCCACAGCCGCCCACGTGACCTGCAAGAACAAAAAGAAAAACAACAAAATTATAGTAAAGTTGATGTCGAGTTCAGGTTGAGTTGCGAGAGTCAGCCTTCAAAAAAATGTAACAAAACAGGTCAGTATTCGAGCTGGTTGTTATAGACTGCTTAATGCTCGCTTAAGGTTAAAAAATATTTTAATATAAATATATATTTTTTATATTAATATTAATTGCTAAAATGCATTAATTATTTCATTTTATTTAGTTGTAAATATTAAACGAATCAATATATTTGTTAATCAGCAAATTTATATTTGCTAATAAAAGCTATAAAATAAGGTACGAAATCTATTTAAATTTAATTTTATTTAAATTTATTTTTGTTTACAATGTAAAAAGTTGCTGAAGACATAAGAAAATAAATTTATATTTCCCGTATTGTCAAGAAAAGTAGCCTTATAAGCGTGGCAGAATATATGGGACAATACCATTTCAGTGAAGCCGTATTATAAATATTTGTTAACACTTTCGTGGCTCACACATCACTCAAGCCCAATACACTTTCTTGACGCTTTTCATGCGAGCATTGAAGAAAATATAAATTTTGTGTCTAGCACGTTTTCATTTTAAGCAAATTAATGCTGATGCAGCCGCAAAAGGCAGCAACAACATTTAGTTTTGCGTTCACCTACGCTGGACGTGGGCCAAATCATTTTATGCCAAGAGAAAAATGGAAATGTATAAAAGCAAAAAGAGAAAAGTAAAAAAAAAAACAGTAGAAAAGAAGAAGCAGCAGCGCAGCATAGCATGGTGAAATTATTTATGGTGCACAAAATGAAAACCACGAAAATGTAATTAAAGCGCAAAACACACAGACACAGAGAAAATGCCAAGTACGGGTGAATGAAGTAAAAAATAAGAAAAATAATATAAAAAAAAAAAACAAATGCAGAAAAAACGTAAATAAAAGAACAAAAATTTATAATGTGAAATGCCAAAGTCAAATGTTTGAAATGAGAAAAAAAACAAGAGAAATTAAATAAATTACAAAAGTGTTGCATACTTTCGAGCGTTCACTGCAATTTAAACGTAATATACACTGACGAGCAAAACTGTAACACATGTTCAATGTTCTCACTTCAACGGTCTGTATTATCTTTTATACTTTATGCATGATTATGATCATAGTCTTGTTTTGTTAGTGAAATATTTGGCTCTTTTATTTATAAATTTGAAGACATTTGATTAGCAATAAGAGAAATACAATAGCAAAGAGTAAAAAAAGTCAAATGTTACAGTTTTGCACTCGCAGAGCAAAACCTATTTACTTTTGTTTCAAAGCTTTTTTTACCATTAAAACTTATTTGTTTTTGTTTAAATCGATAAACCTTGATCATTTTAAGTCAATTTGCAAAATAATTATGATGGCTGATGAAAAGAAAAAGGAAATAATCGAATTATTGATAGGGGCGAATCCGTTAGGAAAGTGGCTAATAAATTTGGTGTTAGCCACATGACTGTGCAGTGTTAAAAACAAAAACAGTTCAGAAAACATTAAAATCAATAAAGGAGGCCGACCGCGACTTTTAAGCCAACGTGACACGCGCCACTTGGCTAACTTAGTTACAGGCAATCGCGACTTTATGCCAATAAAAGCGGCTAATGTGTTAAATTTAAATGCCAGTGAGTGGACAGTCCGTCGCAGTCTCGGCAGATTGGGGCTTAAGGCCAATGAAAGAAAAAAAAAAACCATTTCTAGCTAACAGGCACATTAGTTTGCGTTAGAAACTGTGCTATAATGCATGAAAATTTGGCTCTAGCTGATTGGGATGCCATAAGTTACAAATAAAAAGCTTAAACAATGCTAAACAAATTTTTTCAAGGTTATTTGGTCAGATGAAACTAAAATTAATCGTTTTGAGTCAGACGGACGACGTGGTATTGGACTAGGAATCCCACAGTCCAATCGGCAAATACAGTGCGGTGCACGGTGGCGGGTCCATAATGGTTTGGGGCTGTATTTGTACAAATGGAGTTGGGCCCTTACTGTTAATCGATGGGATAATGCGTAAGGAGCAATACCTAAAAATTTTTCAAGAAAATTTGGGAGGAGTCATTGGCAACATGGGTCTGGCTGTTGAAAATTGCATTTTTCAGCAAGACAATGACCCAAAGCACACATCCCATTTGGTGAAAAATTGGTTATTGAACCAAAAGTTTCAAACTATGAAGTGGCCACCGCAATCTCCAGACATGAATCCCATAGAAAATGTATGGAGTCATCTGAAATCGCAGCTTGCGAAATATACGGCCCCTCCAAATGGCAGGATGGAGTTGTGAGAGAGAACGAAGGACGTTTGGTACTCGATTCCACCTGAAATGGTGCGACGCTACACGCAAAGTATGCCAAACCGTATAAACAACCTCAAAAAATCAAAAGGGCTGTGGACCCGTTATTAAAAAAAATTTAATAAAAATATTTGTTTAAAAATATTTGCAGTGCAAAACTGTAACATTTGACTTTTTTTACTCTTTGCTATTGTATTTCTCTTATTGCTAATCAAATGTCTTCAAATTTATAAATAAAAGAGCCAAATATTTCCCTAACAAAACAAGACTATGATCATAATCATGCATAAAGTATAAAAGATAATACAGACCGTTGAAGTGAGAACATTGAACGTGTGTTACAGTTTTGCTCGTCAGTGTATATATATAACTGAAACACACACACACACATATATATATATATATATATATATATATATATATATATATATATATAACAATTGGTGCTTTATTCATTTTTATATACATTTAAAACTGTTGTCTGTTTCAATGCATTTACTCTTTGGCCAGCGGAAACAGTTAATAGCCACGAGTCCGGTAATGAAAATTTATTGTTTTATTGTTTAAACGCTGCGCGACTGCTCCGTCCCTTTACTTTTTGCACCGCCCTCCCTTTTTTTGTAAATTTGTCTTTTATCTTGACGCGTTTTCCACACAGCAGCAATTGTCAACTGAAGCACTCAGAAATCTTTTTCTTCCTTTTTACTCATTTTCGTTTAGTTTTTTAAAGTTGCCCGCATTTTTATGGCTCTGGCAATTTACATACATTTTGCATATCTGGCCTGCAATATGGGCGCACTGTTCGCTCTGGGGCAGTAAGACAATGCCCAAAGTCGCTTTAAGTGAATTAAAAATACAAAAAATAATACAAAACAAAGAAATCATTTGTAATCTAGACAAGCATTCTGTGGGCTCTTGAGCCTTGTAAGTGCGCTACGAAAAGATTTTTGGCTTAAAGCAATAAATAAATAAAGCAAGCAAGTAAATATTATATACATTTAAACGAAAAATAAAACATTTTTTTTCCAATTTTAAAAGAAATTTGTTGAAGTTTTAAGTTATGTTTTTTTTGTTTTGTTTTGATATATATTTTTAATTATAAATTTCTTAATATAAAAAATTCAGTATTAATATTTGTTTTAGGTAAATAATTTCAATTATTTTTATTTTAATTTTTATATTTTTGTTAATGTGATATTTTTTAGTCATATATTTTATATCTTTATATAAAATAAAATAACTATTTTGTCTTAGGAATAATAAATAAATTTATTTTATATTTATTAATAAATAAAACACGCCTTTAAGTTGCTATAATTTTTAGCAAGAATTTTCTTATTTCTGTTAAATTTAATAATAAATAAAATTCTTTTAAAAAATATAGTAGCTATTATAACTTATATATAGTAAATAAATTAAATTTGTACAATTTGATTAATTATTTAACAAATATGAATTAAAGAAGTTTCAATAAAAAAATTCTTTTTTAAAATATGTTAAATTTCTTTAATCAATAACAATTAACAATTATGATTCTCAAGAGCTTTACTCTCTGAATTATGTTTAAAAAGCACTTGAAATAATCTTTGTTTACTCAAGCTCAATAACCAATCACATATAGTCATGTTATATATATATATATATATATATATATGTATGTGTATATATTTATTTTTTATTTGACGTACGTGCTTAAATCAGAGTATACGCTTGACTTTAAAGAGCATAATCGAAAGTGCGCCGTAGTGCAAATAATAATAATAAAAAAAGGAAGCTTTTGACCGGGCTGGTATTAAGAATTCAGTGCACTTTTCATTAAAAGTTTTTATTCTTTTTTATTTTTGTTTATTTTTGTACGTTTTTCTTCTTCTCTTTTTATTTTTGGTTTCTACTTAAATTCCATCTCTCCAATGCCGCTGACCGGCTTCAACGAACCGTTAAAACTCATAACAGGCCACCCAGTTTTACGGAGCGACCCACTCCCGGATTTCCACCCGCTCCCACGCCACTCTCCCTCCCAACCTCTCTCCATCCGACAAACACACACAATTCGAAATGGGATTTCGGACTCGGGGCCACACAGTGTGTACACACTGGCTACATTGCAGTTTTCAGCTGTGCCATAAATTTTTATTTGGCCGCGTGCTATTGTGTCAAGTTGGACGCAGAAGTGTGAAGAGCGGGAGTTAGGGGGAGTTATGGCTGCTGCTGATGCTGCTGCTGCCACTGCCGTTGCCATTATCATTATGCTTTTACACTGTTTTCCCTTACCTGGCCAACAGCTCTTCTTCTGCCACTTCTTCTGTTTTTATTCAAGCCAACGCACAATGCACTGTTTGTCTTTATTATTTCTTTGCGTGAAGAGTTCAGGGCGTTGCCAAACTTCAACTGGCTGCTGATTGTATGGCAACGCCGCCGCAACAACAGCAATGAAAACGCGACCTATGCCAAAGCGCAAATTGTACGCCAGGTGCTAAAGAGCTAAAGAGCACGAGCACGAGCTCGAGCTGTGGCAGCGGCAGCCACTAAATACATAACACTCGACAAGCCAAGAATCCGACAGCGCGCAGCTTCCGCATTTTCTTTTCCGCTGCATCTCGGCACTCGCCTCGTCTCGCCCCGCCCTGCAGCCCAACTTCGCCTCAACAACTCTCTCTTGGGTGTAATTTGCATTTCAAAGGCATCCTTCCCTTAATTCTCTGTCTCTCCTCCTTGTGTCCTATAAGCCTCAAAGCTGCACAGGGTATACTCAACTAGGAAATTATTGTGCAATCATTTCGTGAATCTGATTAGAAGCAATGTTATGGTGCTTTGAGCAAACTTGAAGATATTTCAGTTAGTTTCAGGATTTAACTCAAGAAAATACTGGGCGACAATTTTTTGTTTGGGGTATTATACTATTTTCATTTAGAATAAGATATTCTTATGCAAGCAAACGACTGGAATGTCTTGAATGAATAATGAAAATAATAATAACAATGATAATGATAATGAGCATGGTATTAAAAATATAATAATAATAATAAGAATAAAGCTGATGATAATGAAAATGCTAATGTAAATAATAATTATGATGATGAGAATAATAATCAATATATTGGGATTAAAAATATAATAATAAGAATAAGAATAATGCTGATGATAATAAAAATACTAATGAAAATAATAATTATCATGATGAGAATAATAATCAATATATTGGGATTAAAAATATAATAATAAGAATAAGAATAATGCTGATGATAATGAAAATGCTAATGAAAATAATAACTATGATGATGATGAGAATAATAATCAATTTATTGTTAATAAGAATATAATAATAATGATAAGAATAATGATGGTAAACAAACCACTAATGAGAATTATAGAATAATAATGAATAATACAGTTATAAGACTAATGATAATGCTATTGAAAATAATAATGAGACAATTATCATTATCTAGAATATATAAAATAATTATAGTAATAAAAAAGATTAAGTCATCATGTATAATACAATATAAATAACGAGGCTAATGATAATGCCAATGAAACTGTTTGAATTGTAATGGTAATAATAATACAATATGAATAATAGGAAAATATATTGAACTATATATAAATATATATATATATATATATATATATATATATATATATATATATATATATATATATATATGTGTGTGTGTGTGTGTTTAATAATATGATTACCATAATTAGTGATAATGAATAAGGCCAATGACAATGACAGTAAAAACATAAATAATAATGATAATGATAAAAACAAGAAAATGCTGCTTTAATTATCACAGATAACAGTTAAAGTCCATAGATTGGTCCAATTATATATCAGGAAAACCTGTTATATTGTTATAGATTGGTCTAAGCATCCATCGAGTCCAACTGTTATACAGTTAGTTTCACCCTTTACAGGGCGCTCTGGCGCAGTCGCCTAGAATTGTGATTAGATTAGGGCAAACGGTATGCTCATTGTATAGCGCTTTGTGCACCGCGGCATTACCATTTTAAGGGGGCTGCAAAGCTGCTGCTCTTGCTGCTGCTGCTGCTTTTTCTCTGGTTTAAGAGCGGTCGCTCATCTTACTCCAATGACCCGTTTTTTATTTCGCTTTTTTCTGCGACTTTTTGCACCTTTTTGTTGCTGTTGTTGCTATTGCTGTTGTTGTTGCAGCGCCTTTACTTTCTTTTGGTTGGTTTTTAGGACAGCTTTGTTGTGTCTTCTGTATCCCGTCCATCACTGTGAGCGTCTGCTGGGGGGCGGCTTGCATTCAATCGTGCTTATCTGATGTGTTTGCCTGGACGCAGGCAGTCAGGCATCAGCTGGATCCTTTTGCCCAAGATGTTGTCTGATTTTCGGTCTTTATGCTGTGCGCTGTTGCTTTTGAGTGTGGCACTCGAGATGGCAGCGCGTCCTGCCCCAACTGAATATATTCTTTTCTATATGTGCGAGATTTCTGTATCTCAACATATGTGTGTGTGCGTGTGTGTGTGGGTGTGTGTGTGGGTGTGCACGTGTGTGTTTGGCCTCTCAGCAGTCGCGGCATTTCAATCAGCAGCTGTTGGCGCAGTTTACTTCACATTTCATTTTCCAATTCTCTTGCTCTCTCGCACCCTTTGGCTGCCACTCAAACGTTAGCTTTTTTGTACCTTTTCCACACCCACTCGCACACTCAGTTGTTGGTTGTGCACACCCAAGAGCTAACCACACAACCGACACTTCAATCATATTTTGCTGCAGCGTCGCAGCGTCGCTCCGAGATTTCTTCACAGAGATTAAAGTGCACTTTGGTGTTATCTTTCCCAGCAGTCGCTTCGACACCCAATTCAATCCTGCCCCCTGCTCAAACCCACTTCTAAACTGAAGCAACTTGCACTTGTACAAGATTTTTTCTATTTTTCTATTTTTTTTTTTTGTCTGTGCCTTTGCCTTTCTTGTTTCTTGTTGCTCCAATTGCACAAAAGCCACGCGCTCGACTTATGAATTTTACAACTTCCCGTTGCTAGCTGGGGCCAGGGCATTGGGTTTTTTCCCCTTCCTTAACATGCTACTGCCAAGGGGATATCCAACACAACAGCAACAACAGAAAGAAGCAGAAGAAGAAGAAGAACAAGCGTCAGTCAGAGACAAACGGCGCTCAGACATGCAAGCGGCTTTTGTATAGCTCCAGTTGGGGTTTGGGGCTGCGGGTCGGTCCATTCGACCGTCTCCTTTTCCACCAATTCGGGCCACTTGTGACCTCTGCAAGATGCGCAGCAAAAATGAAAAATAATCCCAAATTCAATTGCAAATGAAATTGAGGGCGAAAAAAAAACACGCCCTTACAAAGCGAAGCAGCATGAAGAAAGGAACACCCGCATACCATACAACGAAAAATCCCTACAGGCCAACAAAAAATAAAATAAAAAATAAAACACAAAAAAACAACAGACGTTTTTCTCAATTTGTTCGCCTTAAACATGTAAAGAACGCGTTTGAGCCCGGCACATGCAGCTCCGTGCACAATCAGAAGTCAACACGGCTTAAATACCCATTAAACTTGTTAGCATGAAACGAGTGCTGCAAACTTGCTTGATTTATCGATAAATATCGTTTATGTAAATGCAATGTTTTTGCTGTCTAAGAAAGTTATTAAGACCGTTTAGCTTTTATTTACTGGCTTTTATGCGCTCTCTCTGTCTCTTTTTATATTTTCGACCTTCCTCTCTGTCTCTCTTGGTATATATCTAGCTCTTTCTCTGTCTCTATATGAAGGTATGCATCGATTTTTCTCTTTCTTTCTGTCTCTCTCCTTGTCTTTCTTTCACTCTCTCTGTATCTCTCTCTCGCTCTCCCTCCCTCTCTATCTCTCTCTCTCCCTCTCTCTCTCTCCCATGTCAACGTCTCTCTCTCTCTATCTCTCTCTCTCTCTGTCTCAGTTTTTCGCTCTCTAACTCTCCACTGCTCTCTCGCTCCTCTCTCTCTCTCTCTTTCACTTTACTTTCTGTCTCTCTCTTTCATTCTCGCTCTTCACCTCTCTTTCCCTATCTTTCTCTCTCCTTCTCTTTCTGTATCTCTCCTTCTCTTTCTCTATCTCTTCTTCTCTTTCTCTATCTCTCCTTTCCTCTTTTTCTGTCTCTTACAATTTTTTCCTCTCTCTCTCTCTCAATCTTGATTGGTCTTTCTCCTTCTCTCTTTTTTTGAAAATCTTCCTACATATAACCCGTTATTGAGCCTTGTCCATTCATTCTCACTTTCCTCTTTGTGGCACATTCGCAATTGAAAAAGTCCTCCAGCTCTTCACATATTCTAGTCAGAGTCGTTTCCCCTAAATACCCATACTGAATCATTCACTTGCCAAAATGTGTATTGCCCGATTACGTTTAAGTATAAATTGTGATGCTGCTGCTGCTGCTTGAGCTGTTTGTTCTTTTCATTTCTTCGAATTGTTATAAGTATATAATAAAAAATTTAATAGCATACAAGAGGGCGTCACATGTTGCTAAATGCCACGGGCAAAAGTTCGCTGGGCGTTCTCTGCACATGAACGGGGCGTGGCATGCACGCACACAGTCAAGCGTGCGTGTGTGTGATGGTGGGTGGGTGTGTGTTCGGTTGTGTATGTAAATACATTACATATAATTCATTGTAATTTGCTTTTATTTTGCAAATGATTTGATTATTTTGTTCTTGTTGCTCCTTTAGTTTTGTTTACTTCGTCGTCATTTCCATCTCAATCATCATCATCATCATCATCATCATCATCATCATCATCATCATCATCATCATCATCATCATCATCATCATCATCATCATCATCATCAGCAGCAGCAGCAGCTTCATTGTCGCCCATGTCAACGTCAACGTCAACGTCAACGCCAACGCCAACGTTATTTGGCTGCCTCAAACTGTTTACTTTGCAATTGGTTTTTTTTTATGTTTGCATTTATATTATTATTTGTTTTAATTAAATAAAAAAAATGTTATAATTTATGCCAGGCATCGTATGTATGTGTTGTTGCTAAAGATTGAGCCTTTAATGCCTCAAAGGATCAAATTTAAGCAGCTTATGAATGCCAGCAAGAATAACAATACTCTGTAGGCTCCTGCCTCACAGTAGCTCTTCAAAGCTCATTAACAATTTCATTTAAAGGCTTTGCAGTGTCTCAGCTCAATTCCATTGATATAAGTTACTTAAGTGCATATCCTTATGTGTTGGCCTAAGCAGCTGCTGTTTTTACTGCATATATTATATAAACTAGTCTTAAATAAGTTTTGCAATGCTTAAGAGGTAAAACCTTAATTAGGTAAGCTGCAGTAGAGTACTGCAAAATGAATTTATATTTGCAAAATAAAGCAAATATTAAACAAAAAATATCAGAAAAAATAACTATATTTTTTTAATATATGAATATTTTTTAAAATTTGTATATAAAAATGTTTGAAAATTATATTTAACTTTATAAAGCTAAAACTAAACTTTAAAGTTTTTAAAAGTTTTGTAGTCATATTTTATTATTTCATAAATAATTTATAAGGTAATTAAATGATTCCATATGATTGTATCTATAGATGTATAGATATACTCTTTGACCTGCTACATTCCCAATGGATTGTGATATGGCTTATAAAGACAATGCTATTCACAAGTATTTTAGTATATGTATTAAGCTCTAAATCGAAAGATATTGTCTTTCATATTTGCCACATGAAGTCTCCAGCTTCAGTAGCAGCCAAATGCTTTGCATTCATTCCCATCCCATTCCATCGCAATACTCTTATTCATTTTATAAACAAATATAAAACAACAAACTAAAATTCTATATGAAAAATAATCCATTTTCGATTTGAATTTGAGTTTCCTCTTCAGCCAATTTCAATTTCTTATCAAATTGATTTTCAACGCATATCAGCATCAATAAACATTTATTTTTTTCTAAACTCAAGAAATGGAATTCCAAAGGCATTTGCAACCAATAAAAATGCCATTTGAAGTGAATGGGCAATGTGGAAAAAGCTAAACTACAGGCAGCTGTCTGATATATATTTAATTTGGCAAAAATTAGTTTGCCCATGAATAAACATGCTGAATAAAAATTGTTTTCTCCAATACGTTGACAGTTTCGTAAGGCAGCTGCCTCAAGTATCGATACAGACGCACACACACACACACACTCAGACTTAGTTGAGTTGGTCAAAACAAATCTTCAATTTATTTACACAACGCCCAAAGCCGTCTCAGTCTGTGTTTGTGTCTGTGGTCATATAATAACGTCTATGTATTGCTATTTTTAGGTAGTATATTTTGTGTGAGAACTGTTGCCTAGGCACTGTTTATGCCCAGCAGCTATAGCTCTTCCTGTCGCCGTCACCTGCGCTTCAACACTTCCAGCATAAAGCCAGACGCCAGGCGAAATCCAGTTGCTCACTTGGCCAAGTGGGGGCAAGTCTGCTGTACTCTGCCCTACGCCCAAGTGTGATATTACGCATTTTGGCAACGTCCGACGCGGGTGTAGACTAACAAATATACGACTGACACGTGGTCAGACGGACAGACAGAAGGAAAGACAGACTGAGAGACAGACAGACAGTGGGTTGATTCTGGCGACAACACAAACTTCGCCTTTTCGCATACAAATTAGTTTTTGCGGCTGCGACTCGCTTTGTTGCTCGCTTTGGCAATCTGTTTTTGGTTCTTGGTTCGCTTTCAGCTTAAATATATTAATATTAAAATGCATAGAGAGATACATTAGTTTTTATGTAAATGCGCTAAACCCAAGTAAGCGTGTGGCTCGGCTTAGATTTCCATCTCAGATCTAAGCTGCTTACAATTAGAGATTACTTGGAGAAAAGTTTATGAGAATGAATGGGCTGACCAAGCAAGAGTGATACTATTTCCGATCGCTATATTCGACTAACTCTTCAAGTTATCGATAACTTTTCAAATGATGAAATGCTCAGAATGCTTTGCCATTTAAGCTGTTCACTTTGTATATTAAGACAATACTTCTACTAAGCAAGAGTGGTGCCACTTTCAATCACTATATTTGAGTAACTCTTCAAGTTATCGATATTTCAACTTATGAAATGCTTAGTATGCTTTTGCCATTTTGTCAATACTTATCGATATACAATATGAAAATGAAAGGGCTGACCAATACCAGAGTGAAAGTATTTTCGATCACTATATTCAAGTATCTCTTCAAGTTATCGATAACTTTTCAAATGATGAAATGATCACTATGCTCTGCCATTTAAATTGTTCGCTTTATATATTAAGACAATACTTATCGATATACAATATGATAGTCAAATGGCTGGCCAATGCCTGAGTAATGTTGTTTTCGATAACTATATTTGTGTAACTCTTCAAATTATCGATAACATTTCAATTGATAAAATATTTACTATTTACTGCTTTGCCATTTAATTTGGTCACTTTAAATATTAATACTGCTTTGTTTTACAAAAATATGTCTATACTTATCGATATACAGTATGAACATTAAAAGGATTGTTCAGGCTCAGCCAGACTGATACTATTTTTGCTAACTACATTAGATGAACTCTTCAGGTTATCGATATCATTTCAACTGTTTAGTAACGTTTGCCATATTAATTGATCAAAATGTATATATCGATATATATCGATACACAATATACTCGTTAAATTAGCTTAGTTCATCTCTAAGAATCATAAATAATTTCCCATTTGCCTTGTCTAATTGTTATGGCTGTTAAATTTCGTGTTCCTGTGCTGGCTGCAGCCACCTGCTTTGATACCTATCCGAGCTATTGGCCATGCCAGCGCTGCTTGTCACTCAATTCAAGTGCCGTAGCAAAGATAAACAAGAATTTGTGAAGAAAAGGAGGCAGAATGCTTAGTTAGAGCCTAAAAGCAAATGAAAATGGTAGCCAAAGCAATTTGCGGTCCAGCCAGGATAATGAGAAGTGTGTGTGTCTCTGAGTGTGTGTGTGTGAGGGAGGCAGAGAAATGTTCATATAGCAACGAAATGACAGGACATCAGTTCCAAGTTTCAGATACACAACTTTGAGTGCGTGCAAATGATGTAGAAATAAGCCAAGTCTGTCGACTACGCGTGTGTGTGCGTGTGTGTTTGTATCGTTCACTAATTAACGACAGAATAATTTGCCATGCCATGAATGAAAACGAGGCTGCAAAACTACGGACAACTAAAGCCTCTTGTTAGGAGTCTATGGCGTGGGCACAAAGGCCTATCTGGTAGCAGGCGGCATGAGCCGCTTGGTTCATGGTATTAGAAAAGTTCATTTGGCAAAGCAACTGTTTGGCTTTTGGCCCCTAAGCTCGCAGCCACAGGCAGCGCATCAGTTGCCAAAAATTTTGCATGCAAGGCAAAGTGCAATATCAACAAGCGACCAGAGACCAAGAGACAGAGACTAGACCAGCAAAGATGGAGAAAACAAGAGTGAGAGAGAGAGCAGGACACATATGTATATGTCGACTTGTCACACAATGCACAAAGTTTCAAAGGGACAAGTGCCTGGAATTGGACACATTCAGACACAGATACACACGCATACATAGACGAAAGATAGGCTGGAATTTGCTATGCAGGCGCTGGTAATGCTCCAAGATAAGAAAGCAATGAGTAGATGTGAAAGGGCGATAAAGTGGCTAGAAATGTGCTCAGAGGGCAGTACACTAAGACACGCACACACCCTTATATATATACATATATATATATAAATCAGTCCATATGTATTCAAATTTCCATTGCATGCAATTTGACCATAAAACAAATGAAACATTGCGGTTTCATTTGGGCCTTTTTTTTGGGGGTTTTCCCTACGCATACCTAGAAACATCAAACATCAGTTAGTGAAGGATAGGCATAGTGAATAGCCCGTCTATTGTGAACGTTGACTAGCTGAGTTGTGTATGTTGAATAGTGAATAATAGCTTATCCTGTTGTAAGCGACTGGCCGAACCATTCAAATTGATGTTTACGCAGATTATTCGCAGAGATTCACCAGCAAACAAAAACAAAAAAAAACAAGACATACAATAGCAACAGGAAACTTGTGGTTTGCCTAGACACTGAGCGAAATTGTAGAATTTCGTGTGGTAAAACCAAAAAATGCATAAATTATATTAAATTAAATAAAAATAAATGTTGTTGCTTATTAAATTAATTTATATGAAAATAGGTTAAATTTTTTATGACCATAAAATTAAAATTATTTTATAAACAACTTTGCGCCTAAAATTTTTAATTGTATAAATATTAAAAAAATGAAATTTATTAAAAAATTTCATTTGAAGTACTTTTCTTAATATAAAATAAAATAAAATAAATAATTGTCTTATTAATTTGTAAAACTTGCAGCTGAGAAGTCTGGAATTCTCAAGTACTTGGAAAAACCTGCGATAAATAACCCGGTTGCATGTTGGCTCCACGCACACCTAAGATTTATTTAACAATAGAAAAATAAAATGTTGATTGCCTTAGCTATTAAACATTATAAATTTAAAATTTAACAAGATAAATGTGACAAAATATTTTTATTTATGTCACAATAAATTTGAGAAAACAGCATAAATTACTAAAGAATAACCCAGACAATTGTTAAGCTGACAAATCAAACTGAAATTGTGCGAACGCAGCTTGTTGCAGTGTACAACAACAACAACAACAACAACAACAACAACAACAACAACAACAACAAGAGCAATAGCAGCACGAGTTTCATTTCCTCTATTGCAGGCCAAAACGGAAGTAACAAATATCATCAGGCCCAATTGCATTTGTGGCCGAAAAGTGGAAATATTTACTTGGACTCCGGAGTTGTTGTTTTGTTGTTGTTGTTGTTTTTTTTTTCTTGTGGAGAAATTTCTGGTCCGGGGGTTGTTTGGTTGCTTTGATGGCGCTGTCCAACTGTGGGTGCGGGTGCAGCTTTGATGAAGGATACTTAGTTAGTGGACTGCCTTCTGGACAAAAGGCAGACCAGCAGACAAGTACATTAGATAAAAGCCAGTACAGACAGCAGACAGCTGGCAGCAGGACTCCAATGGACTCCAAACGACTCTAAAGGCTACCAAATGAAGTGCAGCAGAAGATTTCGTGTTTGGGCATGATAAACGTGGTTTATGACTACGGTGCTTGCCCAACGTTTATGTCTGCCAGCATTCAAACATAATCTAAAGCTGTTAACGAGGCATTTGCCAAATAGGCGGAGGCACGCTTGAAATTTGCACAATAAATCCTTCAATAAATACAAGAGTTATGCACAAGCAAAGTGGCAGGCGGGTAGACGAACATAATATATACCGTATTAAATATAGAATTTAAATTAAATGAATATGTATTTAGTTGCTCTGTTTAAGCGAACTGAATAACTGTGAATTCGTAGGCATTAATAATTTTCAGTAAACAAATTTGGCGAACATTTGGTATTCTGTGATGTATTATATGGTATTTATTTTATTTCGTAAATACATTTTTTCAAAATAATAATTATTTTACGAAGTAAACTTATTGAAAATGGAAATTTGATATATTGAAATTTATTCTACATCTCAATAAGACAATGTTAACTTAGCTACATTTAAATAGCTCAAAAACAAAAAAATATCAAATTGTTTTATATGTTACATTTTAATGAAATTAATACTTAGATTTTATTTTTTTATTTTATTTTGTTTATTTTTTATTTTAATTTTATTTTGGTTTTTATTTTATTGTTATTTTATTTTCATATTCGTTTCATGTTTTTTATTTTTATTTTTATTTTATTTCTATCTCTTTAATTTTCTTTTCTCTTCTCTATTTTATTTTTATTTCTTTTGGATTTTGATTTTATATTTATTTATTTTTATTTTAATTATTTTTATTTTATATTTATATTTAGTTTTATTTTTCATGGTATGTTTATATTAATTTTAATTTAATTTGTATTTTATTTATAATTATATAAATGCAAATTGTAGTAAATTCTAGCTCTTAGTATTCTATTAAAGGATGGATTGTTATGCAACTGTAATCCATTTAGGCCAGCTAAGCGAACTGACAATGGCTTGTCAGAGTATCTAACTAACTACAGAATACTTTTAATAAAAGTGCCGTCAATAACTGAGATGAAAACCTTTGTGGACAACAAGTCGAGCAGCAGCAGCAGCTGTCAAAAAGAATAACAAGAGCAAGAAGAAGAATCAAGAAGAAAAAAAAACAACTGCAATGAACACTTCATTCAGCAAGTTTAAATTGAACTGAAAATTGTGGTTTAGCTGGCACTTCAAATCCAAAAATGAAAAACACACACACACAAAGAGATACACTCACACGCACACACACTATAACTGAGACAGCCATCGATTATGGCAGACGGCTTAAGAGCGAGTGGGTGAGTGTGGTGGGTTGTTGTGATGGTGGCGTGTTAGAGACCCGCTGGCGGCTGTCATGTGGTCGATTTTAAGTGCTTCCACTGCTGGTTATTTTCGGGCATCGTTGGTATTGGTGGGCGTTCACAGTGTCGGCCACTTGATAATGACTGCGATGACAACAGCATTGGCGACGTTGTCTTCAAAACAGGACTCGATGCGTTGCGATGCGATTCGATTCGATTCGACTGGCAAGTGCAATTTGCTGTGGCTGCTGCAGCCACAAAAACAACAACAGCAACAACTGCAGCTACAGCTACGGCACGAAGAACAGCAACAACTACAACTACAACATGAACAACAATTACTAGTACTACTGCAAGCACTTGACTATTTACCAATTGCTTTGCCAAACAGTTCGCTTTTCGTTGCTTTTGCTATGAAATCTTAATGAGGATTTTGCATTTGTTATGCGATTTCTTAGGCATTGCCTGAGAGAATATTAAAAAAAGGTTGGAATATTAATAGAAAAATGGAATTATAGAAGATATAAGCTATGAGATAGAAGAAAGATGGCAGATAAAAGACAGAGGATAGAAGACAGAAGACAGAAGACAGACACAGAAGACAGAAGACGATGGAATTTTATTTTATATCTTTAGATCTTTAGAAGGTAAAAGATATTGGAAAAATTTAAATAAAAGAAGAAAAATAAAATAATAATAAGGAAAGCGAAATCATAGTGAATGAAAGCAAAAAGATAGATCATCAGAAAAACTTCAAGTTCGATTTAATATAATACACAATTGATCAAAATAAAATAAAATATTTGTATAATTTAATAGTCAACACGAATCATATAAAAATATCAAACTTAAGATTATAAAAAAATAATTTAGGCTTAACAATTATAAATAAATTTGCTCTCAGACTTATTCAGAAAAAGATAAAAACATGAGGAAAAATAAATTTGAATAAATATATAAAATTGACTTGTTGGCTGGACTAAATTGAACTCATCTAATTAAGAATTTTAGATAGATTATCCTATAATATGTTAAGTACTGCTTTTAACGGGTTAAAAGTAGATATTCATAAATAGAGTTCTCTATTAAAATATGTTGTAGATGAAACGTAATTAAAATAGCTATGGAATCAACCATCAACTCACTGATTTTTCTAGTTATTGTTGAATGGAATTGATCAACTAATAGTTTGCATAATTTATGGAAATAGTCAAACACGTTTTATATTTAAAAGCTGAGCAACTAGAGTCTTTAACCTTATGAGCCAGAATCATTATTAACAGCTGCCATGAAGCTCAAGTATTTCAATATGAAATATTATGCCCAAGTTTTTAGTTTCTCATTTAGGTTTCAAATATTTTATTCTAGAACTTTGCAGCCCTTGAACTCACACGCTCTGCTTACGTATTCATAATATATATTATATCTATTTGTTCACCATCAGTTACATCCGTTTGCTCACATTTCTGCCTCTTATTATCCAATTCATTTCAACTAATTTGCATTGCTCTCTATTTATTTATGTTAATTTCAATGTGTAAATCTAATTTCTGGTTTCATCAACTTTAATTTTGCTAACTGAAAATATGTTCAAAACTTTAGTTGGCCACAAAAAAAAAAAGAAGAAGGTAGTCAAAAAGCAGCTTTGCCCTGACATTCAACACCAACGCCCACTCAATCCTTAGTCAACGAATACACCTGTATAAGCTGCATGAATTGTTATCACACACACGCACTCTCTCTTTCTCTATCTCTCTCACTCTCTCTCGCTCTGCCTGGCTCTTTCTATTGTTTCAGCATAAACTTGGAATATACATCATTTAGGAATACGAGTGAATATGGGCACGTTTATAAAAGTTTTTATCCTAATGTCCCTTTTTAATTAAACTCAAACACATGACCCGTTGATTCCCTAAGCACACATTGAGTTGCCACAGTTCACATATGTGTGTATGTGAGCGGGGCATGTTAGGTAGCCAACAATTTATGGCCATTGCCAGAAGCCACATACATATATGTATGTATCTAGCAAGGCATCCACAAGGACACTCTCTGACAACTATTCAAACAGAAATTTAATATTTTAGTAGTTAAATTATTTGGCACTTGTAATAAAACAAACAACTTGCAGTCATGCCCCTAGCCCACCGCTTCCCGCCCCCCGCCTCCTCTCCCTCGCTCGCTTAGCCCAAAAACTGCATGAAACAAGTGCAAAGTGGTAAAATGCAAAAGTTTTCTGAAGCCGCTGCACAAAACCGCATAACGGCGCATGAGTTTTTCGGTTTAGGGGCGTGAGGCTGTATAGCAATGTGGGCGTGGCTGGGCTGGGCTGGTTGGAAGATCTCAAAATATTCAACAGCCTGCACTCAAGGCAGCTCGTCTGGCAGCAGTTGCCTCGGCTGACCAAATGTTGTTAAATAGCACGAGCAAAATGTAAATATAAATTTCCAGCTAAAGATTTATGCATATTTTGAGGCAAGACAGGCAAATTTCTGACTTCGAGCTGAGCTGGGGCTTGTTGCATGGCAACACAAGAGTGCCCCCTCGACTGTGGCATGTGTGCTCTAAATTTTAAAATTTGTTCGAAATTGTCCTTGGTTGGCTGCTGCTGCTGCTGCAGCTGTCACAAGGACATGAACTGCAGCCGCTTGAATTATGGTGCAAGACATTGGCTAAAATCTTTGCCTCAACTCGCTCTCTGTACAGTTTCATATGCATAAGTGCGTGCGTGTGTGTGTGTAAATCCAATTGCCCACATTACGCATACGCCATGTAGCACATGGCTATGTGACTCGACTATTGTCATATCTGACTGGCTTCTTGTTTATGCACATTTACATATGTGCGTGTGTGTTTCTAATTGCATAAATTGCTGTTTAGTATTTTCGAAGAGCTCTGCTATACCTGTTCATATATTTGCAGCGCATAAAATATGTCAATTCACTTAAATATATAAATAAAATTTATATTTCAACAATAAAATTCTTGGAATTTCAGCTAAATATTAAGCCCAAAGCTTTGCTCTGCAGAATATAATATATAAAATTGTGCTTTTCCAACACTGGCTGCCCTTAAGTACCGTTGCACATATGACGTAAGCTGTAAGCCGACGTTACTGAAATTGATGACCATCATAATTTCTTGCCGCATGCATTTTCCATGCCAAGGGGCATGTGGCATGTTGTTAAAGGCTAGTCAACACACACACACACACACATGTATATCAATAAATATTTGCGCACAGGCTCGTCAAAAAATTGGAAGACGAACTGCAATATGGCAACCCAACTGTTAAGGATCGCCGGTCGTCCTGTCCGGCTCGTGACCCAACGCCAAAAACCTCAACCGCAGCGCGAAGCGAACGAAAACGATTTTAGTGTGCGGAATGTCCAACAATTCAATTTACCGCAAAACTCGTTATTACGGGTACCTAGCTAGCAGATCATCCACCAGCTCACCCACCAGCATACCTGCACAAACACACACATATGCATATTTGGCCAAAAATTGTTGCCATTTGATGTGGAAGCTGTTGCTGTTTTCCCCATTGCCAAGTGCAAAATGTATTTAAACCTGTCGTCTGCCACACCCACACACAGTGCAGACACAGCACACCCAACACACTCACACACACACACACATCACACTGACCACGCCCACTGTCCACACACCTAGTGCATGCACCCGGCCAGCATTTGTTGTGACTCTCACGTGTCTGCCTGCATTGGTGTGTGTGCGTATGTGTATGTGTGTGTACATTAAAATTTATGCAAATGTTAAAGTGTGTGTGAAATGGCCTCAGTTCGCCTTTGTCTGCTCGCCAACAATGCAAATTGGTGGAAACTGTTCGGCTTGGCTGTGGGTTGGGGAGAATGACGCTGGCTGTTGCCGCATGCTGCGTGATTCTCAGCACTAAAAATATTAAAATATTTCAAATGACAGACTGTGGTTGCGCATCCTTTAACGTGTCAACGATTTTTTTGTGCATGGTTTAGCAATTAAATGGTTATCTAAATTATCAGAATGGCCAATAAAATAAATTTCGTTTCATTATTTAGTACAAGTTTGCAAATGGTTTTTGGTCTGGTTTTAGTTTGCATAATGCAAGATTTTGTTGTTGATTACAAATATCTCATAGTGAAAGAATTCTCATTCTCATTGTCATTCTGATAGTCAATATCTTTGACAATGTCATTGTCATGCTCATTGTCATTGTCATTGTCATTGTCATTGTCATTGTCATTGTCATTGTCATTGTCATTGTCATTGTCATTGTCATTGTCATTGTCATTGTCATTGTCATTGTCATTGTCATTGTCATTGTCATTATCATTATCATTATCATTATCATTATCATTATCATTATCATTATCATTATCATTATCATTATCATTATCATTATCATTATCATTATCATTTTAATTATTATTTTATTTATTATTATTATTATCATTATTATTATCATTATCATTATCATTATCATTATCATTATTATATTCATGATATTTTATTTACGATTAATTTTGTTTATTACATCATTAAAAAAAGCATTTCGATGATTCTTTCCTTGTACATAATATTTGTTATTATCGCACTAGCTTTTATATATTATTGACTTTAAATATATATATATAGCATAGTTATATAAATTCTTATCGTAGTCACAGCTGTCTGTGTGCATTTGCACAGTTTCCAGACACAAACAAAGGCACAGATATTGTCAATAAACTGGAAGTTATTGTCAATATGCTGCATTAGACAGCTGTTGTTACAGTTATTTGTGTATTGCACACAATAAGGCATTAAGTTCCAATAAATCAATGCGAAACTATTTGAAATTTCTTCACTTTAGTTTAAATATGTCTGCTAAAGCTTAAAGAACTGTGCAAAGTTATTGAAGTAGGAAAATATACTGAGAAAATAATTCTTGACTTCAGCTCAATTCTCCTCAAGATAATGCAGAACTATGGATATCTGTGGACAATTTCATTGCTTTTCATCTTTGCAATTCAAGGCCGTAAGGCGGTAGATAAGATTGAAAAAACAAAGCCGGTGAGTTAGCCATTTTCTCGTAGGTCTAAACAAAGAAACGAATTTGCTGCTGTCTTTCAGTCGTTGAGCTTGTTCAAGGACATGGAAGGAGAATGCAATGCATATTGCTTGAACATCGTAAAGCCCATATTGCAGCAAACCAAGCAACATCATTTCACGGAGTTGCAAGACAGAATAAAAGAACTAAATGGAATTATAAAGACAACCGAGCAACAGGTAAATACGGTTCATATAAAACTGGGCGTTTGCGAGAATGCAACGGCCATCAAAGAGAATCTGTGGAGAGAGCAGTTGAATCGAAAGAGCGCACAGGTGAACGAGCTACAACAGAAAATCGAAGCTCAGGAGGAGAGTATTAAGAATTTTGAGTTACAATTGACCAATCTACAGAGTCGTATTGGCATCTGTGAAGAAACCGTCCGGAGTAAGGACATACAATTCACACAGCTCAAGGAACTGAATAACTCCTGTAACAATAGCAGCAGAGTTAAGGATGATCTAATTGAGACGAAAAAGGCATTGATTAATCGAAGTCATGCCGCATCAGAGGGTGAATTGATCAGGATAGAATTAAAAGATCGTCGCATAGCTGAACTAGAGGCCAATGTCAAAAACTGCGAAAGAATGATTGCCGAACAGAGCAATAAAATTTCCAAAGATGATGTAAAGATGAAACAATTGATTCGCAAGCTTTTTCAATACGAAAAACAAATCAAGAATTGCCAGTCGGCTAGTTGTCTGGGCAAATCCACCGATGTCCATGTGATGGGAGTGGCCGGAGACGAGCCCTTTCCAGTGTTTTGCGACTCGCAACTAGCCGGTCACGGCTGGACAGTCATATTACGTCGTCGCGATGGTTCAGTCAGCTTCTGTCGCAATTGGACCGATTATACGATGGGTTTTGGTGATTTAAGAGGTGAATTCTTTTTGGGCTTGGAGAAAATACATTTGATAACCTCATCGCAACGCTACGAACTCTACATATATCTGCAAGACTTCAGTAATCAATATCGTTATGCCTACTACGATAACTTCCAAATAACCAACGAACGAGACAATTTTCGTTTGCACGTCCTGGGCACATACACCGGAACGGCAGGTGATGCGCTATCAGCACAGCAGAATATGAAATTCTCAACACCTGATCGAGATAACGACAAATGGAATAACAACTGCGCGCAGGATTTTTGTTCGGGCTGGTGGTTTCGCAAATGCTATTATTGGTAAATTATACTACAAAACATGTATTGCATTTATGTAAAGTTTTTATCATTTGTATTTACAGCAATTTAAATGGCGAATATTTCAGTGCTAAAACAACGAATCAATACGGCATCAACTGGTTCGCCTGGCACAAAAATGCATTGCAATTTGTTCAGATGATGATCAGACCCAAGCGACATTAATTTTTCATTGTACATTTATTTATATATTATATTTATTATTTTATAATTATTATATTTCTTATTGTATTATCTATTTTGGAAAAATATTTCCAAGCTCCATTTACTATTATATTATATTACAACTTTTTATTATACATATATATATATATATATATATATATATATTTTTAATATATATATTTTTCAATATTTCTGCCAAACTGTTTTAATTTACTATTTGTAATTTTTATTAAATTATTGTAATTCTTTTATTCAAAAAATAATATTTGTGATCTTTTTTCTTCCAAGCTGCATATTTTACGGATTTTTCTTATTTTTATTAAATGTTGAAATATATTTTTGTTATGCTTACTGAAGAGCAAAGGTTTTTATAAATAGATTTAAATAGGACAATTTAATAGCAAATGCAAAATAATATGAGACTTTCCCATATGCTTTTGACCCTATTGTGAATTCAAAATAATCCTATCTGTTATCTACTTGAATTATTCAAACTTCGAAATGTTAGAAATGGAATTTCTGCTCACTTTAAGGACCTCAAATACTAAGACAATTTGGTCCACTCAAAAGTATTATTCGTTCATTCAAGTGTTTTTAAATTTATAAAATATTATTAAATATATCATGTATATGTATTCAATTCAATTCGTTTTTTGTTAACAATTTTTTGGTGGATGCAATTTTACTAATGAATTTCATCCGAAATACGTACAATATTCAGCTGTCAGTTGAATTCTAAAGCTCATAGATAAAATTGAAATAATATTTTGTATTATTTAAGCATTTGTTGCTTGCCGCTCAGAGTAATAAATATAATTTTCATGCTCATGTAAAATACATAGAAATATATATTACGAGCCAAAAAGTTAAGTGCAAATGGAAGTGAAGTGAATACAATGCCAATTTAAATGTATATGTATGTGAATATGTATGTGAATATGTATGTATGTGTGTGCAGACTAGACAGAAAAAACCATTAAAAGTGAGTTGGATTATTGTTGTGTGTTTTTTCACGGTGCCTAGAGCCCAGTACAACTGAGTTCAACTCAGCTGAGGCGTTGGGCCACTGATGCCTTTGCCACGTTTTAATTTGCACAAACATTTATTAAATTTTAAAATCTAATTTGAATTTTCACGCCACACGGCGACAGAGCCGATGTCGAGGACGATGACGACGACAACAAAGGGTTATAAAACTAAACCAAGTGTAACACAAAACAAGTGGGAATATGTGAAACGGAAATGAGCTCGACTGTTAGATGTGCTGTAAAATAAGGGAAAAGCTCAACCAATTTTAATATGAAATTTATATTACAAAAATATATTATAAAAATATATTATAAAATATATTATAAAAAACTGAAAATGTATTAATTAAATATAGACAATTAAAAAATTATATTTCAAGCACAAAGGTATGCAAGAAAAATATATGCAAACAAATTTAAATTAAAAAAAAAAACATATTTTAAGCGATTTTAATTACATTAAATTTCAATATTTTTAATTTATTATCAAATATATTTAAGATTTGTTAAATATTTTTTGGGTTATCTTTGTAATATATTTTATTTTACTTTAATATTCAAATAAAAACTATATATATTAAATTTGTTTAATAATTGTATCTTTTATTTTAGCTGTGGGAAAATTAAAAAAAAATTAAATAAATATTTTAAAATAAATGAAATGAGGTTAAGTTTTAAATATATTAAAATGTACATTCAGATTGAAAACTAAAAGTTTTTGATTATATAAATTTTTATATAAGAAAATACTAAAAAAATGTTTAAATAAATAATACTTAAAATAAAGTTTTCAAGTTCTTTTGAGTAAATATGCATATATACATGGCATAAGCCACACAACTTTATACAATTCATGCAGGGTATCAAAAGACGACAGCGAAGCATAGCCAGAGCGACAACAATGGCAGCATTGTCGATGTGAAGGAGTCAACGGCAACAGGATGGAACCGAAAAGCAACAGCATGGAATTGATTATTGAGCGAGTGTCGGGAGTTGATGCTGCCATACAGTATCTCTCCCCTCTATCTCTTTATCTCTGTCCAACTCTCTGTTGCATGTGGATTGTGGGTTAAATGGCACACTCCACACGGGACTTAGGTGTCCCGTACATATGCCTGTGCTCGTTGGCAAAAGTTTTTGGCGAGGCCAGGCTGGCGCAAAAGTTATGGCACATTGGTATGCAGTTAATATTCAAGGCCTTTGCTGCCTTTTCGCAGCTGCAATGCATTTCGCAATTTCGCATTGCCGCTGACAACGGCCCAGTGAAAATTGCAACTGCAAGTTGCATGCATAAACAGCCAGCCAAATGCAACGTTTGGCCAAATGGATTTCAGGCCACACTCCGATTCGAATATACATATTAAGTGCAGTTTTTGGCTTTTGCCAAAAATCGAGGTCTGAGCGAATATTTATTTTCGGCTCGAATTTTCTTTCCATTTTGTTGCATAGTTATTTGGGGCGCGACGGGCTTTCTGTGGGGATTAGCAACAAAGGCGATTGGCATACGAAAACCAAGAACCAAAAACAAAAACTATTTGCCATCGACTATCTCTGTCTGTGTATCATACAATAAATGTGCAGCTATGCACTAAATTGTTCTGTGGGGATTACACAAGTTGAGGTTATGTATACAAATTGTTAGGCCAGTAAGGGTAGTCTTAGATAGGTAAAGCCCCTATGAATGGGAAAAGTTACATAAAATTAACATATTTTCTATACTTGAGAAATATTTATGGTGTATATTTTTTCATTCACTTGCAAAGACTTGGGGGAATTCTTTGAATTTTATTATTATTCAGCGAAATATTTCAAAATTTACAAATTATTTCACATATGCTAGGAATTACATTAAAAATCAAAATATTGTGTAATATGAACAACTATATAAACAAATTGTTGCCTAAAGGAGGTTACCTTACAACAAAATTTTTAATTTTTATAAAATATTTAGATTTTTTTTAAAAATTATTGAACATATACTAGACTTATTCTATAAGCCTTTTTTTTTTATATATTTTTAATAAAAATATTCCTCTAAATTTAATGTAGTTTGAAATGTTAATTTTTTCAATTATTTTATTATTTAGTTATTTTTTTTTTATTTTTCTACTATTTAAAACGTATATAACATAAACAAAAAACTAAAATACTACAAATATACTAAAAAATTCAATTCATTAAACACTTTTTCAATTATTTTTAAAACAATCTTAAAATATCTATTTAAATTAGTATTCTAACAGTGAAGTTTACTCTCTTTTCATTTCAGGGAAAAGGAAGAGGAAAATGCCTCTATGGTACTTTGTATCTGTTTATTATCATTCTAGCAATTTCATACTGCCTTTGAATAGCAATGAAGATAGAGGAAATGTCATTTGATGCACTTCTCCATTACGGACTTTTATTGATGTTGTCTGTTTGACAGAGCGATATAGAGCTAAAGGGGGCTGGGAGAGCAGCTGGTGCTGCTGCTGCCACATATCATGCAACATGCAACACATGCACGCAACAGCAGCTATAAAAGTTTTGCAGCTGACAATGAACATGAAAACCGTGCGGGCATGACGAAAGGAATTGTCAATTTGGCATCTGACACACACTCATATCAGCATTTTATTATCAGCTGTACAGCTGTCAATTAAAACTGAAGCATAGAACAAAAAACAAACGGATATATGTGTAACGGCAAATGGTGTAAAAACCAGACAAAACTATGTTGCCTGTTAGTGATCTCAATATTAACTACTCTTGTTTCAAATTGAACTCAGTTCCAAATACAAAAGTTGTGCTGACTGAAATGCATTTTTAATATTTAAATATTTAAAAATAATAACTAGATCAAATAATAAATAAGAATATTAACTGATTACAAATATAAATAATTAAATAAATTATATTTTTATAAATTGTGATGCCTATAATAATAATAAATAATTGATTTATAAAATATTAAAAGATTAATATACAAAAGTAATAATAAATAAATATATTAACTGATTACAAATATATATATAATTTAACATTCATTCTTGATATCGCTAAGCACACTGCAATCTAAATCGAGAATCTTACATATAATATATGTAGTCTCTATTATATTCCAAGTTCATAGCTATCTCACACATAAACGTACTCACTGTTAGGGTATACGTTTATTTTTTCGCTCATTTTTTTGCTGGTTTTAACCGCTTTAAAAAGGTAACATGAAAAATTAGTCATGCGCGATTTTGTTCGGTTCGGTCAACCCCATTAGAGAGGGCAAAACTTCAATTAATGCTCAGCCATGTTGCCGCTGGACAAACACCACCAACAAGAACAACAACAACAACAATGACAACGACAACGACAACACGAGCTACAAATGTTGTTCACTGAATTCAATTAACCACAATTTCGCATAGTGTTGGCAACTCTGGCCAAATGCTTTAGAGCTTATCACATTTTCGACAACAAATGCAATTATTCTACAGACTTTTTCCAACAAAAATAGAGAAAATAATTAAAAAGTTCATAACCTGCACAACTCTGTCCAGTTAACTCGATGCGCTTTTGTTTTTATAATTGTTGTAAATTTATTTTCATTTATTTATTTTTTGTTTTGTGTTTTCTCTCTGTAATTTGTCTGTTGTAATTGCTGTGCCCTTTGATTTTCTCGACTGTTGCAGTGCAATTATGAAAACTGCATTTCAAATTCCAGCTGATGACCCATTTTATTAATTACACTTCTACTTCTATCCATGCAACACAACACAGTTGTTGCAGTGATGTTGTTATCTATGATTTAGCTTTATATCATCATCCAGATTGATGATGAATCAATGTAAGAGGCGCACCGTCTAAACTATATATATATATATATATATATATATATATATATATATATATATATTCTTGATCTGCAGCTACAGTCGAACCATTGTCTGACTGCTTGGACGTCTGTCTGCAGTCAGTCAGCTCGTCTCCCTTTCCGTGCCGTCTCAGCATCCACTCGCCTGCCTCTTCGTTTCTCTATAAGTTCCATTCCTCTAACCATCCGTCTATGAGTGAAATCATCTATCTCTGAACCTTTGAGAGCTACAGATTTCTGTCTACACGTATCGTGTATCAAATAACAATAGCTATTTGGTTTACATAAAATCTATCCAATTTCTAAGCCTCATTCAGATGTTTCCAATTATTTATTTCTTATTTTACTAATTTATTATATTACAATATTATATTATTTACTATATAGATACTTCTAAGTTATACGATTAAATACCTGATACAATTCAAAAATGAGATTATAAAAAATTGTTTTCAAATTTTTCACTTTCTAAACTCGTGACTAGACTTAATGTGTTTATATTATTAATGACATTTACAGTTGAAAGAAATGACACCCAAAAGGACTTAATCTACGCCTACAGCGCATAAATTTATTATTAGATGAGTTTTCCATGAAAAACTTTCCGAGCAAGAAAGCTGCTGCCAAAGTATGAGCCTACGCAGGTGTCAAATGGTAAGTCGACAGCTTCAAAGGGGGTGAGAGAGAGCGAGAGAAAGAGAGAGTAGTAGCAAAAGAACATATTTTGCTTTAAAAGGTCATTGAAAATGTGTCAATAAATCAACTAAATAATTACAATAATAATAATAACAATAATAATAAACAATAATAATAATTATAATAATAATAAAAATAATGATAATATTAATTTCCAAAACATATTTTTAAATTATATTCCAACTGAAGTTTCCTAATTTTATAAACATTTTTATCTTATAAACAGTTTCATTGTTTCAAATATTATCGATATTTCTACTATTTTGCTTCCAGCATTCCACTGTTTTTCAATACCAGCTTCAACTGACATGCGACACAGCATGCCTGTTATTTTAGACATTACTGTTGCGACACATGATATTTTTATGCTTGAACAACTGTAATTATCATTAAGAAATCAATGAGCAGGCAGCAAGCGCACAATGAAAATAAATAAATAAAAAGTAAAGCCCTATTCCAATTGGCAGACAGATCCTGCATTGTTATTGTTTTTCCTGTTTGTTGGCCATGTTGTTTGGCAATCAGCTTTCGATATTAGTTAACGATGCATGAAATCAGCGTTCAGCAAAAAGCCATAGTGCGCTTATATATATATATATATATATATATATATATATATATATATATATATATATATATATATATATATGTATATATATATAAACAGGATTTACACGCAAGTTGACGCGATGTTGTTTTTCGATGAGAGGACAACGATGCTGCCATAGCGTACAATAATTTCCGGCATTTGATAACAGCAACAACAATAATAACAACAGCAGCAAGAAATGCAATACAAACAGTTTGTAAACAAACAAATTTCATGCTACGTTTCACCGGAAAGTTCAAAGCCGAGTTTAGGGTTGAACAGAAAAAGAGAGCGAAAATAAAAACACAACAAAAAAAGAAGAAGAATAAATATAAGAGTCCAAATTGACAAGCAGCGGCCGGAAATAAAGTGTCTACTTTTTTATGTGCACAGCTGTGTGTATGTTTGTGTGTTATTAATATGAATTGAAATCAGGCTGGCTTGCTGCCAATGGCCACGTTAATTGGCAGACATGAAGCACGCACATAATTGAAATCAAGTGCGTTGAGCAGCAACAATAACCCTGCAAGAGAACAGTCTATATATAGCATACAGCTATATGTGTCTGTGTGTGTGTTTGTGAGTGGGTGTGTGTGCAGCGGTCAACGTCGCGCTCTGCTGTGCGGTTGGATGAATACATTTTGCATGCGTGGCGACATGTGTCAACTTCTATTAAGTTAACGTTGGTCATTCAACTCGCACCAGTCGTAACCCCTTTCTTATACACGCTCTCCTATCATTCTCCCCCTCTTCCACTCTTTCCGCATGTAGCTAGCGGGCATGTGGTCAGCATTTTTGCAGTTGGCAACTGATGCGGGGATAGAATTAAAAGTGAGACTTGGCCACAAGGCATTTACAGCGCGTAGCGAAGAGTGTCGGAGAGGGGTGAGAGAGCGAGAGCGCGAGGGCAAGGGAGTTGGAAGTTCTTCTATAGTATAACAGCAAAGGAAGTGAGCAAGCAGAAAACCACAGTGTGGAGTAAAAGTTGAATATAGCTGCTGCAGCTTGTCCGCGGCAGAGCGCGCAAGCGAGAGAGAGAGAGAGAAAGAAAAACACTTTTAGATTAACATGCTTGCAAATGGCAGCAAGCGGAAATTCTGTTAAGCGCATTTACTTTACAATGGCTCCACAAATCAAATTTACGCGTCAAGTATTTTTAAAATTTAATGAACGCTTTTTGCGTGCTGAAATTTAGATAGACGACAACTTTTTACCACATATATGGCGAGAAAACGTGACGAACCAGAAAGAATATCGAATTAAAAGCATATGAACAATTTTAAAGGTTATTCACGCTTTGAATGAGGATCAAGTTTGTGGTAGAATAATTATTATTAAAAAGTTATAATTAATACATATAATAAAGTTATAATTAAACGCATCAAACACTGTCTAAAATATAATGTTATATGTAATATAAATATATTATATAATTTTATACTTTTTAAAAATTATAAAATATACTCTAATAATTAATGTAATATCTTATTTATATTATTTTATTTTTCTATAATATTTTGTACAAATTATAAACTTAAGTTGAATTTAAATACTATTATATATATTCATACCACAAAAATGCTAATATACTACATCAATAATCAAACAGGTAAGAATAATGCTTTGTTTAGCACTGCCCAGCTTGAAGACACCCGGAACTCTATGCTGTTATTTAGTTTCTGACTTTTGAGGGCCCAATAAGCAGCATATAAATATTTCTTAGGGAATTACTATAATTATAATAGCTTTAGGGAATCTGAATAGTTATTAAAACCTGAAAGTTCTGCTTAGATAACAGCAGTTTGATATTGTATTGTTCACTTGATTTCGCAGATATGGTAAAGGTAATCACTTATCAAACTAAGTTAACGATTTCATATCTAAAATAACTAAAAATTGCGCTAAATTAAATATTTATTTAGCAAATATTAAATATATTATATTTTATCCACGAATATTTATCACAACAAAAATGAAATTCAATTTGAATTTGTCTTTGACTAACACAACAGAAATAGCAAATGTCGCGTAGCTAAGAGTTGTTGACATTTATACGCCAATAGTGCAACAGCAAGTGGACTGCACCCAACTCGATGTAGCTATATATATATATATATATATATATATATATATATATATATATATATATATATATATGTATGTATGAATAACGCTCCAAAGAAGTGTAATAAAACAAAGTGTCATAAATAAAATGAGCCGCATTGCATTAATGGCAGTTGCAGGCAACTGCATAAAGCTGCCACGGCCAATGCACTTCGAGTCGTAAAACTAGGGCCAGTGCAGGCGCCGCACAATCAAAAAGCGAGAGGAGGGGCAAGAGCGGAGGGGAATTGCCTGCCACTTGAGTTGCATTCTGTTTGGCTGTGCAAAAATTATATTACAACAATGTGTATAAATTGTGATTTCCATGCAGCATTCAAGTGGCAAAAACAGAGACTGCTGCAGTCGCTTAATGGAGTCAGTGTGTGAAGTGAGTGTGCCTCGGTGTGTGCGTGCGTGCGTGTGTATTAACCCCTGCTGTGTGTGTGGGAACGTCTTGTGTACGCTTCGCTACTTGCCAACTGGCTGGCAGTGTGTCAAGCCCAAGAGTCCTGCAACATGCGTGTCCTCGCTTGGTTGACTTTAACACACGCACACACATGCACACAGAGAGACGCATTCACACAGCCCAACAATGTAATCAAAGTGGGGAGGGCGCGCAAGTGGCGCCATAAGCCCTATGCCCCTTTCTACACCTTCGCCTTGGCCGTCTCCCTCTTTCCTGGCAGCAACTGCTCATTTCTAGCACAAAGCTTAATATGCTGCTAAATGGCATTAAATGGGGTAGCGAATGGCTGGTCGAAAGGGTGCCAAGAGTAGTGCACTACATATTTGATAAGCTTTGCAAGCGTAAACACCTCGACATCGTTTGCTTTCCTGCCATACCCTGTATCAATTAATAAAGTTCTTAACGCATTTAACAGGCCGCAGGCGAAAAGTTTGCCCTTTATTAGTTTAAAAAAAGCTGACATTGCATATAAGTTGCATGACAATCGATAAATATCGAAATATAATATTGAAAACTAAGTGTGAAATGAAACATAAGCTAACTGTAGAGGTTTGCCCAAGCAAACGCTGATCAAATACATTGCTCACTTTTTCGATAACAATTCCATTTTACCTAACTATCGATAGCTTTAAATTATAAGCCATATTTCAAAAATATAAGTTAATAAATAATAATAATAATAAGCTGTTAGATTAATAAAAATGAATTTTATCTTTTTCTAAATTCAATAAACATTGCTGCTCCACAATCGATATATTTCACTACTTTATCGGCAATGTGCATATCGATTAGCAGTAAATATATACATTTTGTTTCATTTATATATATATTTTTATTTTCAAACATATTTGCAAGTTTTTTCCATATTCAGTAAATATACCAGCTCCAAAGTCGATATATTTTAGCACTTTATCGATAATTATTGATATATATGAATATAAAATTTCCAGCTAATTTTTCAGATTGAACAAATTTAATCTTTTTATGCAGTAGATAAATATAGTTGCAGCAAAATCGATATCTTGATTATCAAATATTTGTACACACATTGATATAGTAAAGTTTAGATTTAATTTGTTGTCTCTTATGCTTTGAAAACTTTACACTGCTCTACATGAAATTTAGTTCTATTTTATATATATAAAAGTTCAACTTTTAGGCATCTGCATTGATCCTCTGTGCCCCAGTCATATAGCAAACTGCTTAAGAAAAATTAAATAAAAAGCTACCTATACAAATATTTTTAATTACACAGGCCAACAAGATGCATGGCTCTAGAGTAAGGCTATAGTTGACCGCTGCACACGGGGTAACTATGCAGCGATCACTTGCAACTGCAGTCACCCTAGCGCTGCTGCTTTTTCTCTCCTCTCGTTTTGCTCCTTCTGCATACTTTGTTGCGTGCGTGCTTGGCGAGAGTAGCTAATAAAGTTGGACAGTTTAAGACGCTGGCGGAATGGCTGGGCAGCAATTAAGCCATAAAAGGCACTAAAAACTGGGTGAGTTACTGTTGACTTCGCTTGTGGAGCTCTTGGGTGGCAAGAAAAAGTTGCGCTTTCTGTCAGTGTGTGTTGCTGTTGCTGTTACTGTTAGTGTTGGTGTCGTCAACAAGTGAAGCATGGCAACAGCGCACTTTGCACTAATCGAACTTTATGTCCTGCTCTTTGGCCAAGTTCCCTGAACTTTTTACGCACTCCGGTTGACTTAAGTTCACTTCTGGTTATTTTTTCCTCCCTTGGCATACAAAAGTTTTTTTTATTTTGGGCAATAAATTAGAAACCTTTAAAGTGAAACCTCTTAAGAGTAGTAAAAAAGTTACAAAGTGCAGACAATGCAAGTTTATTTGGCGAAATTATTTATTGTTTGATTTCAATTCGCCTGGCGGCGGCGCACAATAAATCCAAACTAATTGTAAGTTCGTCAGCAAATGCAGCAATTTTAAACAATTTGAACAATTTATGTTTTGTTTTAATAAACCTATTTTAATTGCATTCCCTGGATTTAATTAGTTTTACAAATCATAAACAAAGTTTTATATATTTCTGGTACACTTCATTAGCGAACAAATTTGTTGAATAATTTTTCATTATTAAAATACCATTAGATTTGCCAAAAAAAATATATATATATTTTTATTATAAATAAAATGCAATTTATTTTATGAAATTAGAATACGTCTGCGCATTGTTGCCGCTTTTCACTTGCTGTTTCCAGTAGATTGGTTTCAACTATTTTACTAATTTCATATTTATTCAGCTAGCAAAAATGGGATTCGATTTGATGTATTCATTAGGTAAAATTAACATTTATATTTTAATACCAGTTATCAAATGTTGCTATACTTTAGCTGGCGCTGTTGTCATACTTCACTTGGCATTTCTATTTCAAATTTTTTTTTCAATTAATATTTAGAGTTTGAGTTATTTATTAATTTTTTGTTTGTTTATATTTCTTAAACATGTTTTTATTCCTTAAATTTCTATAACTTAAATTCATTTCAATTTACTTTAAGTTTTGATTTCGTTATAAATTTATAATTAAAATATTATTAAAAGACACTGTTGCCGTACTTTATACAAATTTCTTCATTTTCTTATCTTATAAAATATAAATATATATAAATTTTAGCATTTTCGTTTTAATCGCAATTATTAATGATGCTACACTTAAGTTGAAACTGTTGCCACACTTCACTGACTGTCAGTTCAGTGGAAACGCTGCATAAACACTGCCCAGCAGGGCAATTATTGTTATTAATTCAATATATCAATTGAAATGACAAGACTTTTAATTAGGTTGATTTATGGCAGGCATTTTGAAACATTTTGACACAACACTCGAAGCTCTTGTCTAAACATAAACACACAAAATATGCTAAATAGGCGCAATAACAATGGCAGCCAAACGAGTCTAATTAAATCTAGCACATTTCTCCCATGCACAGAGCGGGAGGGAGAGAGAGAGACAGATAAAAGTAAGCTAAACAATCAGTTAGAATCAGTGTAAAGTGCATCAATCAAATGCAACAACGAACAAACAATTTGGAAGCCAGCTAAAATGTAAGTGGCTTTTGTGTAAGCTCATTAAAATGATTACACCCAAATGCACACGCACACACACATACACGCCCACATGACACGCCCCCAAAATTAGACACACTCACATCACAGCTTAACAAAATACGCGACAAAAGTTGTCTATTGTTGTTCGTCTGCCTCGCTGTCTCTCTATCAAATTGCATGCAACAAATTTTTGCTACAAATGCCCCGTGAGCATTAGGGGCATTCCCGCTCCATGCGTCATGTTACAAATGTTTAGTTATGCATTAGATTTGTTGTTTTTCTTTTTTTTTCTTTTATATATGTATTTGTATTTTATTTTTTCTACCGGCAACAGCAGCTCTTTTGTTGCAACAACAACTACCTGTCGTTGCTTACACAACAAAACAAACAACAACAACAACAACAAGAATGTTGTTGCATGCACAATGAACACATATGTGGCAGCTAGTTTCATTGCCATTGTCATTGTTGTGACTGCAACAGCGACTGTGACTCATATGTGCCACAGTTGTGCTGTCGACTTGCATTGCAAAGGAATGAAGCGAGTTGCAATGTTTGCGCAAGAATTTCTTTTCCGCTTTACATTGTTTGGGAGAAGAAAATTGTATGCATTGTTGCCGAATTTCATATTAAAAATGTAATAATATATACAGTTTTCCCTAGCTCATGGCAAGCAGTTGAATAAGGGCAGAGCACAGGGTGCGCCGCTGCCACATTTCAAATCAGCTTATAAAAGACAAATTGCAGTGAAGTAAGTAAAGTAGCAAATCAAACACTTTTGCGTTGTTGCCACATTTCAATTCAGCTGAAATTTAAGTCCCAAGCTAATACAATGTTGCCAAATTTCTGGAAAATAAGAAAAGCTGCAAATCAAGTATTTATGCGTTGTTGCCACATTTCACTCGAGCTTCTTGCTTCAAAAACCCAGCCACTTCAGCTTAACGTGCTTAAATTCAAAAACTTGTGCGCTGTTGCCAAAATTCAATTCATTTTATGGCAGTAAAAAGTAGATAAACAGCGTGTGCGCAGTTGTCACATTTCTGTTGGGCTTATGCCAGTCATAGAATATAGGATGATCAATTGGATTATAAGAAAGGCTGCGCTGTTGCCATATTTCAGTTGAGGTGAATACACCCGACTGCTAATTAAGATAGGATGCGCTGTTCAATGCTTAACTTCTATAGAGGATACTTCAAATCAAAGTACCATTTGTGCACTGTTGCCGCATTTCAACAACTGCCTAAGCATTAATAAATTTGTCCATAAATATTGCCTTAAGCATTAAGTTGGCATATGTCATATTTGTTAATATTTTGCACGATTTCTGCTTTTGTTTAACTTTTCATTTTGTTAAATATGTCTACAAAGCGCACAAAACTCCCTCGATTCAGTCACACTTAACTCGTTAGCTGCTTCGTTCATATTTGTTGATGGCTATTAAGCCACTGTTGCCAAACTTCACTTGGTAAAGGAACCCGCAAAGCTGTACACAACGAATGTAAGCTACATAAGGCTACTTATATGACCCAAAAACTCTCTGACAAGTTGAGACCGCGAACACGCTGGGACCAAGCAAATTATTAGCAAACACTTGGGGGACAGACACAGCTCAGCTGTCATAAAAGCCGAACTGAAATGTTATCAAACATATTTTCAAGGTTGAAGCGGGCAAAGCAGAACCAGATAAAGAGGGAGAGAGAAGCAGAGAAAAACGCTGGCATAGCATATAAATCATATGACAAAGTTTTTAAGAGACTTCCCACGCCCCTCTCGCACCTTCCTCCATAATAAACGTGAACATTTTTCACTTTTCTTATTTGACTTACCTTCGCGCACATTCTCGTAGGCATCCTCAACATGCGACTCCTTATAGATAATGGAGTGAAAATCAAGTTCATCCTCAGTTCTCGTTGCTGTTGGCGGCATTGTTGTTGCTTCTGTCTGTCTGGTATTGTTGTTGCTTGGATACATTGGGAATGTGTTTGTTGTTGTTGTTGCTGTGTCACCAATTTTATGTATAAACTTTTCTCTCTTATTATCAATGGCAGTTTTATTCGTATTGGACCCCGTTGTTGTTGGAGCTAATATTGTTGCGGTGGTCTTTGTCGTCGTCGGCATCGACGTCGTCGTCGTCGTTGACGTTGACGTTGACGTTGTCCGATTTGTGGGAAAATAATGTTTGGCATGTTCAACATAATAGGCATCACGTTCCGTTATAATTTTACCCTCGAATACCCCATTGTGTATGGAACCAAATACATAACTGTTACGATCCCCTATCACATCGCCCTCATAGATATGATCCGTTGAGACATCAATGGGGCCGTTGCTATCATAAAACTGCAAATGAACACGAAGTATATTTCAAAATATTATATATTATTGGAATTTGAATGGGGGGGGATTTGTAATACTCACGTCTAACTTATCACTAAATGTATTTAAATCACGTTTTAATCTAAGATGGAAATCTTTTCCATGTGCTGCAAATTTTATATATACAAAATGATCTTTGGTCACCGATCGACGCGCCCTATTGTGACTAGCTCTAATGTGCTCATGATCATAGTTAAGTGTTTCATAGTGGGATATGTATTCGTTGAGTCGTTCGTGACCTGCAAAGTATGAAGAGAGAAATAGAATTAGTATGGCAATCCTTACAATATTTTATACAAAATATATATATTATTTTAAGTTGTTTTTAATACGTATTTAATTTTAAAATTATTTTTAATACTAAGAAATTATTATAAAAAAATCAAATACAATTGTTCCATTATATATATATATTATATATATATATATAAAAATTATTATATATATATATATAATATATAAAAATTATATATATATATATATATAAAAATTTAATTTTTCTTAATAATTAAAAATTAATATGCATTATATTTATATATATATATATATATATATATATATATATATATATATATATATATATATATATATATATATATATATAATGCATATTAATTTTTAATTATTAAGAAAAATTAAATTTTTAAAATATTAAATTGTGTAATATTAGAAATTGATTTCCCTTTAATTTGTTTTATTTATTATTAATATAAAATATTTTTTATATATAAGATATTTTTATAAGACATTTATTTCATTTTAAAAAATTGTTTTTTAAATTTTCATTTTTGTTAAATAATTTTTTAAAATTAATGGAAACTGTTTGAGCTGTTCAATATGCCGACAGAATCTTTTCTACTTGACTCAAAGTAAACTATGAAGTCGATAAGCTAGATACAACAATTTAATTATGTGTAAAGATTCAAACTCATATAGCTGGAAAATCATGTTGAATAATTCTGAATATGCTGCGTCCATGAGCCTGCTGTGTGATCAGATATTGCAAAATGTTACTTCAATAAAGTTGAAATCAGACTAAACAAATTACTGAAGATGTAAACAGTCTGCTCTGGCATCACGTCAGACTTAGTCATCATGCAATATTAAATATTGAATTAGGAGTCGACCAGATCAAATAAATTTGGGAACGATTTGACCATTTAAAATTTATGTGTGGTCGAGTTTTTATGCATACAATTATTAGGATTACTTCTCTACTCTCTAGCAATAAATACTGATTAGAATGAATATGTTGAAGCAGAAGTAGTCTGATGAAGAGTAGTCAGAAGAGTCTAGACTAGTCTAGTGATAGGAAATGTTTTAGCAATATAGACACTACAATTGTACAATTCTTTTTATATATATCTTGATTTTAAGTAATACAACGATAGGTGGTGACAGTTTTCATTTTATTTTTACATATATAGCTCACTCACAATCCCACTTGTCATATCTGTAATTCAGACTATTTTCTTTCCTTTTCTGTTGTACAATTCTTGATTGCTTTACAAGCAGTTAAGGTATTAGTCAACCAATCAGTATTTTATATGCTTTCAGCCGGCTCCTACATACGCACACACACAATATATATAGATGTGTATAAGACATAACAGTCCATTAGGCAATCGGGCACGCCCACACTTAAGCTAAAGGGAACAGGCAACAACCAACAGGCGGGAACCAAAATGCGCACGAGTAATGCATTTATGAGTGTGTGTGTGTGTGTGTGAGTGTGCGCGTGTGTGTGTATTAAGTGTGTTTGTAAATGCATTAAAAATGTTGCACAAGCTGTTGGCAAAGCAGATATGTGTGCGTGTGTGCCTGTGTCTGTGTGTGTGCGTGTGTGAGTTGCGTTTCGTTTGCTTTGGGTGCTGGCATTTCTGGTTTGGTTTCCAGTCCATCTGCCAAAATAAATATGTGTTTGTGCCAGGGACAAGCTCCACTTTGGCACTTTTACACTTGCACTTCAAGTTCGACAGGCCACGCCCACCCAGGCCGAGTGAATAAGTACTGAGGGCGACAACCGAGAGCAACTGCAAAAGTAAATTGCATTATAAGAAAATGCATTGCATACACACAGGCGACGCACACAAACAGAAGTGCTGAGGCCAGGGCCGCTGCACAGTTCGTTTCAGGCCCACTTTTTGCCAGCCATTAAATGCGATGAATCGTTAAAAGTATTAAGCGTTGCCAGCATACGAAACAGCAGCTCAAATGGCAATGAAATCCAGCTGTTGTTGTGGCCATTTCATACGATTGTCGTTGGTTTGTTGCAATTTCCACTGCGTTTGTCATGTATTTTTAAATTGTGCTGGGAAGCAATTGGTAGAGAGCTTCGGGTTACGGCGGGGGTGATGGGCATTTGGGGTTTGGCTAGCACAGCATCCAACGTGAACGTTGTATTTCAATTTCCGGCCTTCAATTAATTTGAAATTGCGGCTAGCCGATTTGAGCTGGGATTGTGCAATCGGAATTGGGTTTACGCCAAGATTTATACGTTGAGTGTGCCTGATTGTTATGCGATACTTTTGGACATGTCATATACGTGCCACGCATACGTATGTCACTACACGCTTGTCGGAAAAAGCGTAATGGAAAATGTTCTAGTGCTAGTTTGATTATTAGCTTGATAGACAGTTTGAAAATGTGAAAAGCTTGAGAACAAAACTATCGAACATAATGACTCAAGTGACTCTGTAATCAGCCGTTACGATATCAACAAATTAATTAAATAATCTTGCACAGTGACAGATAATCTAACTAAAAATAAATATTATTTAGGTTGTTTATGTTGATTCTATTGATCGACAACAATATAATTAGAGCGCTCAAATGACTATTATTATTGATTAGGCGTTTTTAACAGGAGATAAAATAAACTTTTTAATTCATTAATATAATATAAAATTCGTAAATATGAAGAGAAGTTATCCACATCAATATCGATATATTGCTTCTAACAATGACTCCACCATCAGTTGCTATATTATATATAAGTATTTATAAATATTAAATTAAAATATAAAAAATTGTATTTAAATATTCAATCAATGTATATCTTTAGCATTGGCATCACTCCCAGAAATACCTAAACGAGTTTCTTTCTCGCCAAATATCGATAAATGCATTTATAAGATAAGAAGCTTACTTTACTACATTCACTCCTTCAGAAACAGCTTAAATTGAATTCGATTTGATGCCTTTGATGAATCCACAACCGAAATTAATTGCTAACAAATGATATTAAATCGACTGCGATTTAATTAATACTTTGCTGTTGTTTTATTTCGCCACGAAAGCCGCAAATTCACTAAAAATGGATGGCAAAATCGTAGGAGAAGCCGTGCAGAGAAACGAGTCGAGTCGAGTCGAGAGCCTAATCTAAATGCCGCAAATATTTGTTAGCAAATTTTGGCAGCGTCTGTCGGCCAGGGCCACAGAGCCGAGAACCACATCAAATTATTGGCAAGGATTAGCAAAAGTAAATACAAATGAAAAATTGACACAAGTCGACAGCTGGGGAAAACTTCACTGAAAATGGATGGACAGAAAATTCAATGGGAAAAACTCAGCCAAGGGTAAGGCATTCAGAGCAGCAACGACAACTAGAACAACAACAATTCGCTCATCTGGCCAAAAAGTTTGGGTATATTCAGAGTAAACTAAGAGCCAGGACCCAGAGCCCACAGCCAGAAGGTTAATTGCGTTCAAAAAACCGCAAAAATCGATAGGAAAATGAGAATAAAGTCAGAATAGCTGCGGTCAAAACACAGATACAAAATATCCACAAATGCAGACACACTTACAGATACATAGACAATTGTACATTCAGTCTGAGATACATAGGGAGAGGGAGGGAGAGCGAGTGAAAGACAGAGAGAGAATGGCAAATATGCATTTGCCATCACTGAGGAATTTTAATTACTTAAAATGCGCCAAAATCATGAAAAATACGCAAAAAAAAATACAAACTGCGAACAGAGACTGGCCAAGGGTTGCAGTTGGCGTTGGGGTGTCGTGTATGGGGATGGGCAATCAAAATGAATGTCAGTGAAATGGAAGATAATTCCCTCAGTGGAGCAACAAAAAAAGGATGTTAAAGCAAACTGCAAATTGTTTTTGAGCGAGTGAGAGAGAGAGAGAGAGGTAATTAAACAGACTGTTTAAGCAAACACAAGTGCTATATATTATTAATTTGTAAACGCTATAAAAGGGTATATTACTTATTTGAATACTAAAGTAAAGCAAAACTGAAGGAATTTTTTATAAATTTAAATGTGTATACCCTGTAGTAATAGTATGGATTTTTTTGATATCGTAAACAAACGCACAGAACTAATATATACAAATTCTGAAATAGGCCGTATGAAATATCGAAATATCTAACAATTGATATCACAATAAACTTTTTGTGTATATCTGCACAATTGTATAAACTATCGCAAATTTGAAGAATTTTTTTAATTTTTTTTTTTAATTTTTATCAAGTTCTTATAAATTTTGAAAATATTAATATTATAATTTATATATTATAGTATATTCTATTTAAGTTTTTTTTTAATTTTATTTTATAATTTTTTTATTTATATTTTCATCAGTTAGTTTTTATTATCAATTTATGATTTTTTTTAAATTACGAGATTTTTTATTTTTATTAAATTATTAATTATTCTTACTTATATATTTATTTTCTGGTATTTATTAATTTATTATAAATAATTATTTTAATATTATTAATTTTTAAATATTTCTTTATTTAACCTGGGATTTTAATCTCGTTTTCAGCTATTAAAACAGGATTCTCATATAAAAAATAACTTATAATATTGAATTTGATTTATATAATAATAAATTTCGTGTCAACCCAAATATGATAAACATAAACAAAAATTTCATAAACAATTTAATATAATATAAATTATAGCTGAGCCTCAATCCAAAACAAAAAGTTCGAAATATCGCAGTCAGTGCCACAAGTGAAACCATTTATCAAACAAACTTTGGAGCTGGCCCAAATATATATTATATATATATATATATATATATATATATTATATACCTTATCACAGCTGCTGTCTGAGGCTAGCCTGTTGCCTAGTTCTTTCGGCGTGTTGGCCCATTTTTTTTCCTGTTTTTTGGCTAGCTTGTAGCTAGCAGCTGCACATTTGGCCCACATAAGAAACGAGCTGAAAACGACTTTCGCTATTAACTGCTGCGAGTGCAAAAAAAAACGTAAAGATGAGAGGAGAAAAAATTGAATATGGCAAAGCGTTTGACCAACATCGGAGCCAAGCAAATGAAAAACAACTGCAAATAGCCATGGCCCGACAATTGCCCGACTTTTACGGCAAACAACTTTTCTTTTTTCCTTATCATTTCTCTTCAGTCTCTCTCTCGCTCTCTCGCTTTCATTTGGTGCTAGTCGTTTTTAGCCATCGATAGCAGAGGAAAACTATTATGAAGAAAACCAGTTTGGCAGAGATCTCGATGAGTAAAACGCCTTCAATTGCTTCTCTCTTTGGCTCTTTTTGGCACTCAAATTAGCTGCTTGGGGCGCCGGCTGCTGCACACAGTTGATTGAAAAATGTTCAATCAGCTGCCAAAGCCGTTCCCAAAAAAAATGACTTTTCTTTCCCCGAGACGGTAGTGAGTTACTTGCTCGATAATAGTCATTAGACTTAGTATATAATGTTTTAGAAAAATAAACTTTTAGAATTTATGAATTTGCTTTCAGTTTTGCTTGCTTTCTTATCTTTATTTCGGGTAATATAAATAAACATTTATTGCTCATTTCCTATGAATCATATAACTTTCATTTGAGAAAAAAAAATATTTTTTTTAATGTATTAAATAAACTACAAAAATGCTGTTGATTTCAAAAACCATTCTTAGAATAGAATAATTTATACTGCAGTTTATATTTTTTATTACATTCGAAACCCGCTGGGAATAAAATTTCAATGATGCATTCTGAACATTGCATTTTTTTGAAATATTTAGAATAATAATATAATAATAAATTAAAAATATTTTTAATTGCAGTAAATAGCATTTTCAAAAAAAAAATTATTTTTGTAAATTCCGTAATTTATTTTGATAAAATATTTATTTAAAGAATGAAATTGCGATTTAATTATCAATGCTTGAAGAAAGGCCGTAAAAGCTTTAATTAAATGTATTCATGTTATGATATATGAAAACAAATTTGATACTATATTTAAGACTAATAAACATTAGTTATAATTAAATAGGGTTATAAATAACATTTGTAAATTTTTTTATAAACTTTAAATTTAAAAATAATAATAATTAAAAATTTGTTTTGTTTGACTAAAAAAATTTTTTAAAACAAAATTTTTGATTTTTAAATTATAAAACAATAGAAAAATAAATGCAAGTCAGATCCCAATATATAACTCAAATGCCACAGTATTCTAAACCGAATTCCATTTCAATAAGTTATGTAAAGCACACCTAATCTGTAAACGTAAATACTCTACAAAATAATGTACATGCACAGCTGATGACATTTTAGCTGCAGCATCAATCTAATGGCTGCTCATTGGAATTCCATTAAGCTGCAATTCTTGATGTGTCTTGCCCCGAATGATCCAGCATTGGCCAAAACGAGCTTTTAATACGTTACAATTTTGACCGCATTTCGCGCTTATACAATTTTTAGCTGCATGTGTGTGAGTGTGTGTGTATTGGTGTGTATGTGTGTGTGAGTATGTTTGTCATCTGCACAGAATTCAGAATTTTCTGGGCATCAACTGCTTGCTCGCATACTGAATGATGATTCAATTTGGTTGCAGTAGCTCGCACAAAATGGGCTCAAATGCGATCAACTTGAATATTTTAAGCTTTTGGTCAGCGTTTTGGGTGGTTATATGCTCATTTTGATTGATAGGCTTAAGGCTGTCAGTATATGTGTGTCTAACAGAGCGTGCGTGTGTGTGTCTGCATGAGTTTGTGATTGTGTGTATGTAAGCAATCTCGTTAAGCTGATTTCACTTTGAGCGCTGCCTGTTTTGTTGCTGCACTTTTCCAGTACGCCACGTTTTAGATAAGACTTGCCTGCGTCTGCCCCTCCTAGCCCTGCACCCAAACATCAGAAAATCATCATTCCAGCATCCGACATTGCATTGAGATTCGGTTTTTGCTTGGCCTTCTCTGCAGTCTGAACTTGATGGATGATGTGGGCATTGGGCATTGCTACTGGCCTGCCCTTTTTTTTTGGCAATTTAAAACTCTTTTTCTATTTACTTGTTTGTTTGTGGCTTATCAATTTTTGATGTGTTTCTAATATGCTTACAGTTTCTAGAAGTTATGAGAGGCTTTTATGCTGTTTGTTAAATACTTGTTAAAGTATTTGAAAATTGTTTCTTTGAATTTTATTGGAAAATATTGAAGAATTTCTTTAATTAACTAAGAGCAGAAAGGAAAAATAAAATAATATTAAATTGTTATTGGAAATATTTAATAAAGTTAAGTTTAGCAAAAGCTGAATTTAAAAAATTTTTACAAAAGATTTTTTCTTTATTTTATTGCATTTTAAACAGGGCGTTAGCTCAACTAGACAGGCCCCAAACGTAAATACAACAGGAGAGTTTTAAACGCAGCTCAGAAACTTCGAAACGATAGACAGGGAGGGAGCAAGTTAGAGTGAGTGAGTGAGAGAGCGATTGTATAGGGTGGATTGACCGCAGCCGCAGCCAAGTCGTCAGCGTTGCTTAGCGCAGGAAAAAACCGCACGAAAGCTTGTCAAATAAAATCTAAGAAAAGTGCAATAAATCACGTTCTACTGCAATCATTTCATCAGCGTCAAAACTTTAAATAAAAATAATAATAAAATAAAAAGATAAAAAACCAAAAAAAAAAATTTATATAGATTCATATATTCTTGAAATAAAAACAAACAAAATAAAAATAAAAAAAAACACAAATAAAATTTGTTTTTATTTGCGAACAATTTGGAAAAGCTTTAAAACGTTTTCGCAATCGCAGGATTTTGCTTTGCTTTAATTTTCTCTTTCCGGATTTCCATTTTCATTAAAAAATAATTTCACTAGCTTTTGGCTTATAATTTGCTTTCCAGCTGCTCTCGTTTTTCCGTTTCCGTTTTCTTCAGCCATTTCAATTGCGGTTTATTTTTGATTTCGTTTCGATTCAACTTAATTCTTGTTGTTGCAACAGAAGCAGAGGGAAAAAGAAAACACATCCAATCAGTTGAAATTGTTGCTTCAAGTTCAGAATTTCGTGCAATGAAAATGAATCAATTGATTTCTGCGTTTTCCTTCTGCATTCTTATATTTATTTTCAATTTTGTCCTTCTTCTTCTGCTTCTCTTTCTTCAGCTTGAGTCGATTTACATGTAAATTGATGGAGCTGCCAACCTTACGCACGCGCCCCATAATTGGAGTACATTTCGAAAGACTCTCGAGAGTGAGCCGAATAAGCGAATTGAATTGAATTGGAAGGAAAACTTTTAAATAAATAAAGGGTACTCATTCGGTGATTTATGACGAGGCGCCTTTTTGTAAGAAATTAATAAACTTGAAAATGCAGACTGAGCAAGAGAAAGATACTAAACGAGACCTAACCAACAGAAATGTTAGATACTTCAGTGTTTCAGTTAAAATTTCTACGAAACTATTTTTTTCTATACTTTCAGCAATATGTTTCATTCCAAATGTCAATCGTTTCAGTTGCCGTAGTAAAATGAAAATAAAACATTTACAAACATTGGTTTAGAAGCATTAGTTATTATTTATATTTGTTCCAATTCCATTTCGTTCCATTTTAAATACAAACTGTTTTTATTTTTTATTCAATGTCAATGTACCAATTCCATATCATTCCATTTAAGTAATTTAAGTATTCTCATGACCGTTTTATCATCATACAACTTTTATTGTCAACTGCATCTATTGCAAGGGTCAATTCCACATTATTGCACTTTGAATGAAATATAATAAATATTTTTATGACCATTCCACATCATTCCATTTATATTTTCAATAACACTATCTGATTGTTTCAATTCTATATTGGATCACTTTGAGCTATGAGTTACACCCATGCCAATTCCAAATTATTCCACTTGTTCCACCAAGTACGCATCATTCCTATTTGAATTCTACTATCCTTATGCCACAATATTCAAAGCTTTATTTCGCTCATACCATAAATTATGGTATATCTAAATACCTGCACCTATTCCTCAGCATTCCATTGACGATTCCTGTCAAAATTACATTGCACAACACTTGAAAATTGCTGTGAGAATACCATCATGTTGTTGTTTCTCTACAAGGATTTTCAATTTTTAATGTGTTCTTGCAGCAAACTGGCAAATTGCGTGCAAGCAAAAAATTGGATGTTGACATTGTTTGCACTTCAGCGTAAGCTGCACACAATATACAAGTTCACAAGTGCAACAACATCTAAGCGAATCAAGGTAAATGCGGGCGTGCAAGGTATGTAAGGAGCATAATTTGAAAAACCTTCTTAAAAAGCATGCAAATTGCAAAGTCAGCAAGGACCAAAATACGTAAGGAACTGACAAAAGACTTTTATATGCTCAAAGCAGACACACACATAGACATGTATATGTATATGTATGTGTGACGTCGTTGTGTGTTTTTTTTTGTATATTTTTTATGGAAATGCTTTTTTCCACTTTCACAGCAATGTGCTTTCGAGCTCATCAGCAACAGCTAGTACTTGCACTGATTTAACTTTTATTTTCGCTTTTTGTGCATAATTTTTGTCTCCTTTTTGCACACTTTCTCTCTCCCACTCGCCCACTCTCTCTGTCTTGCGGGCAAAGCGCATTAAGTCTTTAGCTTAAAGGCAGAAGCTACAATACAAGCAACACAAACAAACAGGCTGCTGTAATAGCAGCAATTACAACGGCAAAGCATTGCATATACATAGGCACATACACACACACACACACATGCACATAAATATATACATATACACAAAGCCAAAGACAAAGACACATTAGCAGCTGCTGCTTCTACTGCCTATGAGATAACCCCAAACTAATGCAACACCAAGCTGCCTCACATATGTCCAAGTGTGAGCGTGTGTGTGTGTGTTTTGAAGGCGGGGTTTTGCCGCTTTTAGCTGCCCAATTTGTACGCAGCTTAAATATAAAATCCAACGGCAAATGCCTAAGCTCTGCTGCACAGCTGCCGTGCGTCTCTCTATATACATGTATATATAGAGCAACATACATGCTCAGAGTTTGCGGCTTATAGAGCAGCGACGCTCGGTTCACTTGGCCGAAAACCTTTAAAGCGCAACATTAGCCAAGTTAATTAATTGTTAACTTGTTGTGCAAAAGTGTGTTCACGTGTGAAGTAAACAAGTTGAAAGAACAAATAGATATGGTCTTAAACTATAAGAAATATTTTTAAAAATTTATTTAAATATAAAGAATAAAAAAATAATTCAATTTAAGTAATAAAAGAACATATTTTATAAACAAAAAAAATAATTATGATAAGCAATTTAAAAACAGTTAATATTGTTAACCTTAACTTCTGTAAGCTTTAATAAAAAATATAATTAAATTCTCAAACAAAATATTTTAAAGAATTTTATTAACTTCCCTCAATCAATTTATTTTTAATATTTGATTATATATATATTATTTATATTTATATGTATACTATAAAATTATAATTTTAAGAATGTTACCATACTTTCTTTTAGTATAATTCTGCATTTAAATATAGAATTCTTATAATTTAATTTCTCAACTATTATTTCATATTTCCATTTTAGTCATTTTAATTTATATATTAACTTTAATATAATATAATGCATATATGTATAGACATTCTCACTACATAATATTAATTTAATTGTTGAATTTTAATTATTTTCACGCCCAAAGATATATTTGTTTGTTATTCTATGAGATTTATTGACATCATTTGTAATTTCTGATTTCTTTATTAATTGGTTGACGTAATTAAAAATATGCTTACAATATATATATATATATATATATATATATATTTGTTTACCTTTTTGTCATTTTGAATAAATTAACTGTAAATATATTGTAAATGAAAAACATTTTTACAACTCAATTACAGCAATTTTACGCAGCCAGACAAAAACAGAAGCGAGCGAACAAACAACAAAGCGCAATTTTTCAGCTGCCGTGAAAAGTAAATCAGCTTAAATGAAAATCAAAATGAAAAACAACAAAGGAATTAAAGCCATATGTAGGCAAGAATGCAAAAAAGAACAGCCACAAAAATGGAGAAAATAAAACACAAAAAAGTAACGAAGCACCAGAAGGAAAATGAAAGAGCTCGACTGTAAGATACTTTGCTCGACTGATAATACATTTGAATAAATTTGAAAAAAATTTTTTAAAAACATGGTAAAATATAATAAATTATTAAAAACAAACTAATAAATATATATATTTTATTATATTTCTTTACATATGTATATGTGATGGAGCATAATGCATAATGCATAAAATGTCATTTCGCAGCAAAATTATAATGTAAGATAAGAAAGTTAAACCCACGGTGGCTGACAAGAGAAATTATTATAACTAAAAAAATTATTTTAGATATTAAAAAAATATTTTTTGGAACAATTTAATTTTATAAAATACACACATAAAAATTATGTAATTACACAAATATAATATTTATCTATTTAAAATTATTATATTTTATTTTGTTATATAGATTAAAAAATAAAAGTTGACTACTTTAACACTTTCTTTACTCCCTCTTATATATATTCAATGTCTCCTACCAATATTCCCCTTTTCTAAGACGCACACAGCCTTTTGCCAGCATTTTATTTAACTGCTTTGTAGTTTTTATGTTAGCCGCATTGGAATTAAAGCTGAAAAGCACTTGTACAGCATGTGTGTAATCCCTTTTGGATTTCTAGCTGTGTCTCTGTGTGCTGTTTGTGTGGTTGTCAGCCAACATATTTCTAGTATTTATGGCAGCTGATGAGGGGCTGTTAGACCTTCGCCCGTCCCTCTAAAAAACAATGTTTAAGACTTGTTTATGCTTCTTGTTTTGGCCTGTCGCTGTTTTAGCCCAAAAATTCATTTCGATAATGTGTTTTTCGGGGCTCTCAACTGAGTGCCACCCACATATATTTTTTCCCTTCATTTTTTCTTCTTCTTTCTGTTTACCACATGTAGAAATTTGTGATAACAAAATTAGATGTCAGCATCAAAAACTTTGCCAAAGTGCATAAGAGCAAAAGCAAAATATACATACATATATATATTTGCGAGACGGGCAAGATGAGCAGAGCAATCAGCGGATTATGCGGCGTATGCGTAATGAGTAATGAGTGCTGGGTATCAAGGCGTATGCGTATTATTTTGCTGGCACCCAACATTACATCACGTATACGCGAGCGAAACATTTAAAAGCATTTTTCGGTTAACGCTGAGCTTAGTTAATAAGCCGCTCAAGTGTTGCCTGGCTAAGTGTGTAAAATTTTGAAAATTGGGTTGCCTGATGGAGTGGCACGAGTTTTCGATGGGGTTGGCTGTTGGTGGGTTGCTTGGTTGGTTAGTTGGCTGGCAGGCGTCGCACATTGCGGCCCAGCATGCAAATTAGACGGGGTGCCTGCGCAACAGACTGTGCCGGGGCTTTTTTGGTTAGAGACTGGCTGACTGACTGGTTGTCTGGCTGGGTGGCTGGCTGACTGGTTGAGAGCATTTTACCATTAGGCGCTCTGCCTGTCAATTTGCATAAACATGACTGAAACGCTGCGAACTTGCTTCAATTTACTTATTAACAACTGACACGACCCACACAAAATCACATAATATTCCGTCAGAAAAAAATAGGCGGATAAGTAAAGAAAATAATCGATTGCGCACAGCGATCAAAATGGAAGTTAAACGAGGCACGTCGCAGTTAAGTGAAAGCTCAAATATTATATTGAAAATATATTTAATTTGCTTTGATGATTATACTAAATGGGAATCGATTGAAGATAATATAAGTTAGAACTGATTAGAGGTCAGTCAAGAAATAAATTAAAAGCATTTCAATTTAATTTTATTAAGTAATACAATTATGATTTATTTAAAAACTTATATTATATATTAATATAATAATAAACATATATTCAGAATTTATGGTTGAAAGGTATTTTTAATATTCAAAAATAATATTTTCATAAAGTTTTTTGTATTCAAATGACTTCTAAAATAAACTCAAAAAGTTTTTAATAAGTGGAAAAAGGAATCAATCAATAAAAAAAAAATTATTTAATCAACTCTGGTTTATATAAATATAGAGTGTTCCTTTGACAATTGACTTGACAATTAAAGTTATCATTAAAATTTAAAAGTTATCTTTAAAATCATAAATAAAATAAAATAATTAAAGTGACTTTTAATGTAAGTAACCGAGCTTAGCTCATTACTATGCAATCTAAATCGATGTATATATACATACTCACACACACACGCGCACATGTCCACGGACCATTAGTCTGTGCTAGCTCATGTCCCTTAATAGCCAATTGACTTAAAAACCAACAAATTGCAGTCTTAATGCAGACTGCAATACACTGTTAGCTCGTTCGCTTCGGTCACAAATAATTACCATATTAAATTCGCACAGAGCTGAGCAGCAAAACTTTGTCCAGCATTGACGGCACAAAATAATCAAGACAAAGTTGACCAACAAACTCGAAAAACGAAGAAGAAGACGACGGAATAGACAAAGTAGAAAGCTGCATATCGAGAGATAACGCCACAGGGGCAGGCAAGAGACAACGCCAAAAGGGAGCTCGAGTCGAAGGCATAAACCAGCCAATAATCTGACAGAACTAAACTTGAAGCTCGAAACCAAAATTGGTTTGCTTGGAAAGAGGGCAAACTGCAGGCGAGCTGCAGGCGAGCCTGGCGACAAAGCCGTTTCAAAATAAGTAAATGCGACACAGGACAGACAGACAGACAATTGGTTAGCAGGAGTGGGCGCATAGCTCAAAAGCAGGCAATAGAAAAGTTTTTTGCCTTGTAATGCATTACAAGCAATTTCACTTCGAAGAGCCGCACAACACAGAGTCAGAGACACACAGCTCAACTTTGGGGCTAAAAACTTAAGTTTAAAGCAATGTGAGGAGTCAACGCCACATCTATCAGCAGTGCGAACTATATAGATATATATATATCTATATATATATATACATCTATATATATATCTCTGCGTGTGTATTACAATAAACTAAAAAAAAGTAAATACATAGAGAAGAGAAAAAAAATAGTGCTGAACTGGGTCAGCAGCGACATGGCTGGAAGGCTTGCCATGTTATTGTTTAGCCAATTGCAATTGTTAAGCATTTTTGATGGGGTTTCAGAGGGAGTTCTTTTCGTCTCACTCTCTAGTTGGACTTCACATGTTTATTATATTGAATTTATGTTGTGCTTTGTATGCAAGCGACGTTTCGGCTAACCAAATGACAAGCACCAAAAACCCAAACAGCCACCCGCAACTGAAATCCTAAAGCCCCAACCCCAACTCACAGCAGTTAACATGGCATGGCATGAAATGAGAATGAAAATGGCGGCTGTTGCAGTACGCTACGAAACCACGTAGCGTATGTGTGTGTGTGTGTGTGACTGTATTTGGTTTTAAGTGCGTATTTGGTTTGTCAACGCTTTGTCCTTTCTACCCCAACTGTTTTAGCTACCCAGTCAGCGTATTATTATGCTTATTGACCGAGATTTTTCAATTTGCATGCATATGAACAACAGTTGTTACCAAAAACAATGAAAATGAGCAGAAAACGTTACAAAATAAAGCACTGAATACAATGGCAGGCACAGATTTTGCCTCAAATGTCAACTTCTCTAATTGCTTAGCCTCACAGAGAAATGTTTAACTTTAACAGTTGAGAATTATATTATGTTATGATGTGACGTGGGCATGTTATATCAAATCATATATAAATATGAATGTATAAATAAATTATAAGTGTTAATGAAACTATTATTAATATTAAAATAATATTACTTTAGTTACTAAAAAATTTAAAATTATATCAAATTTCATTTATGTAAATAAATTAAAAATAAGTTTTGGAGCGCTAAAATTTATTTGTGGGCAGTGACAGCTAAATATTTTTGTTCACACTGTTGTAACAGGCCATAGAAGGCTTGACCGAAGCCAAGAAAGATGTATACATATTCCTGATCAGGATTATCAGCTCGAAAGGCATGACTGCATCCATAATATTTAAAGATGTATAATTGATCATCAACACCTTCCGAGTTTATTGAGTATAGAATGCACATTATTTATGAATTTACTGTTGTTTTCTGAACTAGACTAGGATTTATATTTGAGAATAATTGAGAATAAGCCCTTATTAAATGTTAAATAAATCTATGTAAATATGATAAAAATAAATAAATAAACAGCCATCGACTGCATGTAAATACTTTTAATTTGCAAATATTTTATATAATTCATATTTTATATAAACATTAAATCGCAAAACCGTTCACAAAAATTTAAATAATACAATAAAATAATAAATAATAAATAATAATTAATTATGATAAATAACGTACTATTAATGAAATGTTAAAGTAAACCGCTTAAGCTCCAGCCAAGCTTCTAAATTGATAGAAATAAAATAAAAAAAAAACATTGGCAAATGTTTAATTTATTTGCAAATAAGCTTTAGACGGCAAGGCAATGTATTTAATATCATGTCGGATGCAAACTGTGTTATTTCAGTGCCAGTCAAAGAAAAACAAAATGTAGAACAAAACTAAGAGCAATTGAAAATCGCACAAGCTGTGCGAGCAGCAGCCAAATGGCATTTAAAACAAATCCCATCGAATGGCTTAAGACGACTATCAGCAGGGACTAGAGCTAAGGAATTTGTTAAGACGCCCTTAGCTGATCAAATGCAAAATTACACAAACAAAATCACACAGACTGTCTAAGAGTTATATGTATTTGCGGAAATCTCAAGCAAATAAACGGAAATAACAGCATTGCATTTCATTTAGCAGAAATTTAAGGAATTTATCTAACAAGTAATTGACACGGTCTTAGACAGCAGCAGCAGAGGGGGGAAAAAACAAATAGCCTGAAAATAGTTAGAAGGCGACAGCAAATTGCACTTGCAATGGCAGCTGTGAAAATGGCCAAATGCAAATATGACAAGGACAACAAGGATATATATATATATATATATATATATATTTATATATATATATATATATATATATATATATATATATATATATATATATATATTTATATATTTGAAAATGTTGAAAATGCCAAAAGCTTAAATTGCAATTAACAGCAGCGTTTCGCAAATCCAATATGAACTACAGAATGTTTGATATTATCATGCATCCTGCATTCTCGCTTGGTATTTATATAATTTGACCAGCCTGCAGGCTAGAGCCTAGCTGTGTGTGTGGGTTTCTGTGTTATCCTGGCATATCTGTAATCAATATTTAATGAATTTCTGCCTGCTGGAAAGCAATCAAAAATTATTAGACATAATCAACAGAGCAGCAGCTGGCTGCTGCTGCCAGCCGACTGCCTGGCCCAAACACGTTACAAATTAGTGATGAGACATTTTTGTCTCCATCTACAAGATGAAATTAATTAAATTTTTCCTGGTTTGTGATGTTTTCAAATCGCAAATTGAAATAAATTGCATATCTAAATAAATTATATTCACAAACTGTTATTACATTTAAGCATTTGACATGACTTATGTACAAATTGTATTCTGTTGTGGCAAACACAGTTTCATTTATGCAGCAGAACGATTCTTTCTCAGAAATAATTGAATTACTTGACAAAGTCTCTGACATGCATCAACTGGAATGTACACTCAAACAATTTAGGTTGAAACTTAATTAGTTTAATTTTGCATTTGGCTAAAACGTAAATTTATAAATTGTAAATGTATGGAAAAACGTATTTGACTTTTATGGGACTTGTCATCAGGCGTCTTTGGTAAATTACATAATTTTTGTTATTAAGCATTTATATATACATATACGTATAAGAGTATAATTGTAACAATTTAAATTTACTAATATAAACTATTTATTTTAAATATTTTGATATACTTAAGCTTCAACAATTAACATATTTAAACCATTTATCTTATATATGCATTTGTTGAGACCATGGCATTAATTAGTCATCTCGATGATATATCACTGAGTTTCATTCACGTCTACTTTCCGTTTAAAAATTTCTATCGCTCTTTAATATGCGGCCACAATGTTTTTTTAAGCACCTCAGACGAAATCGTAAAATGTTGCAAACAAAGTCATCATAAAAAACACATTCAATCGAAATGATTATGTGGCTGCGGCGCCCACTTGACCTGTCTTTCCGCCTCGCTAAAAGAGGCCACACACACACACACATACTCGCTTGCAAAGTCCGGCCAGCATGGCGTATGAGCAATATTCGTGCGTCAGGATTAGCACATCATCAGCGGCAAATGGCGTCTGCCAGAATGCGGTTAAACGAAAAATTTCTATTTATGCAAAAATATATTTCGCCAGACTCAGACCCAAAAGGACCCTTAACCTTTTTGCCTGTCTTTTTGGGGTTTATTTTTTTCTATTCGAATACGGGTCAGTAGTTGGCTAAGCAAATATGGAGGGGTGCAAATAGCGCAAAGTAAAAGAGGCGCATGAAGCAAGTAAAAATAATCATAAATTGTTAACAAAATGCACGCCTCTTTTTTGTGTTGTTTGGTCATGGACATACGAGGCTTGCCCAATCTCCATGGCGTCGTTTAAAGCCACTTTAACCCTTTAGAGTGAAGCGTGCATTTTGGGTTTCTGGTTCTGCTGCTGGTTTTCGGTTCTGGTTCGGTTTTTGCTACCAACCATGCACTTTGTTTATTTGCTGGCCAAACAAACCGCAGCGGGACATGGATGGGCGTTCGGGCGCGCCTTCATGCGGGTTAAACAGACACAGTTAGCGACCACATATATACACAAAATGCAAACACACACTCACACACAAACACCCACTTCAGTGCTGTGAGCTTAACTTATGGATTATGGGCGTGACTCGTGCAAAATGTTGAGATAACAGAAAAACAAAACATTTGCCTACATTTGGGCGTCGGAAACAACGGCATCTACTAAAAGACCCGCAAGCAACATACTAAATGGTATTAGCATACAAGTGTGTAGCGAGTGTGTGTGCGAGTGGGTGTGTGTGAGTGTCTATATGTGCGGTTTTTGCGGTTAAGGGCAGCTATTGGGCAACATTTCATCCCAACCTGTACAATTTGATAGATTCATTTTCAAAAAACAAATTTTTTGATTAAGTTTGTAGATTCAATTTTAAAAAATGTTCGAGAGCAGTAAAAACGTTTTTTTTTTAATTTTGAACAGTAAATTAAATATAACAAATACCACTAAATACAGAATAAATAAAAATAAGCAAATATATTAAATATTAAATAAACCAAAATCAAATATCAATAATCAAATATTTATAAACAAATTTTCAAAAAATTATTAATTCTAATTTTCTATGCATTTTAAAATTGTTTTTAAAATACATATATCAAAATACGAACAATATAATATATATATAATAATATACAATTTATATTATTATTAGTAAGAATAAAAAAAAAATTTCATAAGAAATCCAAACTTGTCTTAAAGAATAAATAAGAAATTCTTAAAAATTTTTAATTATAAAGTTAAATTTTTTATATTTCTTTATGTAAATATATACAAAAATTAATACAAAACATAAAAACTTTTCACCTAACTTTAAATGTAATTTCCTAGTAGGAATATTAGTTGAAAACCACTCATCAAAAATTTGCTATTCTTTTCATTTGAAAATCCTTAAAAAAAAAACACGAAACGTTTCATTAAAAATCTAAACATTGAATCTTTAATCATTTCGGACAATCGACCTTAATGCTTAATGAATTCTTGCCGCTTTCCGTTTTACAGCTGGCGCCCCCCAAAAATAACTCAATCAATATTTCAATTTGGTGAAAAGATAAAACTGGGGTGGAGGGGACGTTGATGGAATAAGAGGAAATGGGAAAAATAGGGAAAGTTGTGCAGCCAAATGCTAACTAGTCAAGCAATTAGTGCTGGTTACGTTACATTTTTAGGGTGGATCCCGTGTCCATAATTGTTACGCTTCGGCCACATCCGGAACGCCCCCAACCCCTACCGAAACTACTCAATGCCCAATTACTGCCACACCAGTTGGTATTGTCCTTGCTCTCTCTCTCTCGCTCTCTATCTATACTAAAGTCCATTGTCTAGCAGGATATTCAACAGCAAAAAAAGAGTAGCCCAGCAGCAACGCAGCTCTGTCCATTCGATTGCAGCTGCTCCATTGATTACGGAAATAGCGTAACGCTAAAATCAAACTAATCAGTTGAATGATTGGCGTTTCGCCCAGCATCCAACGTTGACAGCCCGCGCACAATGCTCCACATTGATCGACTGCCCCCAACCGAATTCAACCCGATAATTGCAAATGAAAATTGTCCCCTTTTTTGAATACCCTGTAGTAAAGGCTAAGAACTCTGTAGTCTTCAAAAGTAAATAATATAATAAGACATTAATGTCTTATGTTATTTATTGCGAATAAATAAAATGAAATAAGAAAGAAAATTTGTAATAATAATTCTAGATCCAAAAGTAGCAAATTAACCCAATTCACTTAGCAAACTCTTGACTGCGCCATTTTAATGCATATCTGCTAGTCAAGCATTTTTAATTGGCGCACTCGAACTGCTTTTATATTGCGCCGCTCGCTGAGTTTTTCATTCAACTTTGCTACCTTTTCTTCTATGCGACAGCTATCCTATTCTCTCTCTCTCTCTCTGTCTCGCTCCCTCTCCCTTCCTAACCTCTCCTATGTTAAGTTTCTTTTGTATGCCGTGCTGTTAACGAGTTTTTCTCACTGTGCCCGGTCGGCTCATTAAATGTGTGTAAAACGTCCCTTTTTTTTCAGCCTTTTCTTTTCTTTATTTTTTTTTTGAGCCTCTTCTGCAGTCAGCTCTGGTCGACATTTAAATTACTTTATAGCTGCCTTCATTTAGTTTATAATACGCCGATTTGCTTTGGCACTTTTTAACTGCATTTTGTTTTTATATTTCTTTATTTTTTTTTTTTTGTTTTTGCTATTTTCTTTTATAGGCTCAGAACATTTTTCTGGGCGCTTTTAATTTGTCGCAATTTGTAGTTGCTTGACGTTAATTATACGCCATGTTGCTTAGGGGTTCTTCCTCTTGTTGCAACATTTTTATTAAGAATTTGAATAAAAAATGTACAAGAAAAATAAATCTGAATAAATTTCAAATACTATTTAAGGATATGCAGAAGCTGAAAATACTGTTTTCATGGACTTTTATTGTGGTTGAAATGTTAATTTAGGGACAACTCTTTCTATAATAAATCTATAAGAAATCTAAGAAGAGTCGCATGATTAGAATTGCAGCTCTTTGCAAGGTGGCGCCTAGTCGGACACTCCTCACTAGAGCACTCTGGCGCGCTTCTCCTATTCAGCTGCAACTTTTTACTAAGAAAAGTTACTGTTTTTTTTCTCCAACTGAAAATAATATTTTTACTAATACTTGAAGCCAGCGTATAAAAAAACTTTATAATAGTACTTATAGTCAGCTTAGTGATTCAGTTTCTTGTCGATACTAAAAGTAAAAAGTTATGGATATTATAATATCATTAGTTTAAGGACAACTTAGTTCCCTGCCTCTAAGAAAATCTAGAATCTTAAATCAATTAAAGTCACTGAAGAGTCTCCATGGTCACCTTAAGTAAACTGTTTGCCTCACATTCAGCCAAAATTCTAATCAATAAATTATCACGTTTCGATGGACAATTTCGTCTAATGCCCAAACAATAATTAATTACGAATATATTGTTCCAACTGATGTTAAGCATTTGCACAAGCAAATTGAATGGATTATTGTCGAATATATATATACATATATATATATATATATATATATATATATATACCTGACTATTCAAACACACATTTAATGAGCTTCAGCATCAAGAGCAAACGCTACCATATCAAAATCAATGCACATTGTAAGACAATGAGGTCCAAACAACAAAAGCTTTTGGGCAACGAAATCATGATGATGTTTGTTAATTATAATATACAATTAGACAGCTAGATAGTTGGTTAGTTAGTTAGATTGTTATCCAGTTAGTTGGCAAGCAGTCAAGCGAGTGCTTGAGGCACACAAGCTGCATGTTTACCATCTATATTGTTTATTAATATCATCTAGAGATCTTGTCGGGCCTGTGAAGGGATCTGATGTGAGATTGATTGATGAAATTGCAGCTAGTTGGGTGCTTGGTCAATTGAACAGGTAAATTAATAGACAATAATGAATTTGTAATGCCTCTAAAAGGGAAACTACACATCAAACAGTAGCCCAAAACCAATATTTACTCAAGAGACTGTTCAGCCTAGGACGAGTGTGGGCGGGGCGGTGCACAGCAGGAATTTATGTTGTCGAATATTTTGCTGATTGCAGTTAATTGTTTTCAAGCAATGTGAAATTTAATGAGATACTTAAATTAAATGATTTCCAATTATTTGCTACTTCAAAGCGAGCACGAAGCAAGCGAATATTAAATAACGAAATTATCAATGCGCCATAAATACGAATTTAATATTAATTATTATTATATATTGATATAATTAATAAAATTATTATTGGAATTGGCTCAGAAAGTTCATTGAGCTTAGAATGTTTAGACGACATCGAACGATTGGGAGATATGCTAGAAGAGTTGTTCCTGCTTTCTTGTTTGGTAAGCTAAGTTGAATCGATGTGCACAAATGTTCAGAGAGATGGAAAGCCAGAGGTAGATGGCTCCTTCGATTGGGCCTTTTTTTGTTGATTTACATGGCGTTTGGTTGATACTCATGTACCTCATAAAAGCCGAAAAGCTCAACTCTTTTTAATGTTAACGTGTCATACTAGAGTATACATGTGACATGTGTGTAGTGTGATCCCTTAAAAAAATCCTTCAATTCACACTTCAGACGTATATTTTATGAAATTCTTTACAGCACTTTAACCATTTTTATTTTATATATAATTATTTAATGTATAACAATTGCATTTTTAGTGTATTTGAAATGCAAATGGAAGCCCAACTGAGCAGAAGTTTTGCAGCAAACGAGAAATCTTTGAATAGTTTTGATTAGTTTTCTCTGTTCGAGAAGTAAAATTCAAATCAACAACAAACAATTGGCTTTTGTTTTAAAATCAAGGAGGAAGAAAAAAGCAAGCCGGGCAAAGGGCAAAAAGTTATTTGGAATCTTGAAAATGTTTTAAGGGGTTACATTTAAGTGGCACAAAAGCGCAAAAGTTCTTGTGGCAGCTTCTTTGGATGGCAATGGCAGCTGCTGCTGCTAGAGTTGAAGCTGGAAAACTATTTAATAGTTGCACGTTGCAACATTTGTAAGCCGAGACGGCAGCATGAACTACTTGCAGCAAACTATGTTGCGCACAGCAGCAACAATGTGACATGCAACAAATGTTCAGGGCAAAAATCACATCTGCAAAAAAAAAAACGGCTAGAAATGTCTTTCAATCACGGACGCTCACAAGGCATGCAAACTATGCCAAAAAGGAGCTGCAGCTGCAGCATTCCAACAATTGGAAATTGTACAAAAAGAAGAAGAAGCAGCAGAAAAACTGTTAAAAATGACTCAAATATTCACTCAGCAGCAAACAAGCAACTAAAAATGAGCTAGAAACAAGAAAATAACTACAGAAATAATTTTTTTTCGATTTTATTTGTTATTTTCTACGTTTTTTGGTATGCCCATTGAAATGCACTAAATGGGCATTATATTTTCGTGCATACATATGTAGGAGTTAGAAGAAGGCTTGGCAAAATCAGGATAATCAAAAAGGAGTCTGTACCTATTAAAGTAATAAATCTAAAATCTAACTCCACAACTCACTAGCCAATTTCCACTTCATATCTGCTAGTCGAGGTATCTGCTAGTCGAACACTCCTGCCTAAAGAACTCTTACTGGTTTTTTGTTTTGTGAAATGAATAACAAAATGACAGAGCAACAACAATAATAGCAACAATAGCACATGATGCACATGAATAAAGTTTCAAATGTGCCCGAACAGGCGTAAAGTTTTTGTTTATTTTACTTAACTATTGTGCGCAATGTTTGCATTTTATTTTTTTTATAGACTCCTCGCATATTACCCAAAAAAAAAAACTCCTCTACTACGCCCGCTCTATACAACTTTCGGCATAGTTGTTGCGGGACAGTGTTGAACAACGCTCAGTTATGCAGAAAAAACTGGGTCGTCGAGCGAGTACACAAAATGTCCACATCATGTTGCTGTTGTTCTTGTTGTCTCTATATAAATAGTAATTAAAATAGTTCTATCATGAAATGTGGCTCCAACGGGCGTTGTATCAAAAGGGCGCGTTGCATAAATACCATGGGTATCAAACAAATATGGAATGTTTGCCAGTGTTGGCAAATACTTCAATTAAACTAGAAATTATTTATACTTTTGCAGGTATTACGGGGACGTAAACAAACTCAAATTGAAATGGCACTTCTAGAAGTATTCAATTCGAATTTGATTCAACTATTAAGCTTATAGTTACTGCTATGGAAATTATTGAAAATTACGACTAAACTTCAGTTACAGATAATTCCTTTTGCAACTACACTGATAGTCCCTATATGCTATGCTCTTTTTGTGATCTTTTGTGTTGTTATATGCTTTCTGTTTCTTATAATACTGTTAAAAGTATTCTAACTGTTTCTTGTCTTATTCATGTTTTTGTCACTGTAACATTTATAGATTCTGTAAGATTTAGTGTTACTATTACTTCAGCTATTACTGTTAAGGTTAGTACTACTACAGCTCTTATTGTTAATGTAACTGTTGTTACTGATTTCGTTACAACATGTGTGTTAAGTCATGTTATAGTTATTGCTATTGGTAGTTATTTTACAGGTATTGTCTCCATTGCTGTTAATGACACTGTTACGTTACCGATTCTGCTACTAACAGTAGCTGTTAGTGTTATTGTTACTGTTCCCGATATTGATTATTGTTACTGACTGTTATCTCATATTTTTGTTTCTGTTATCTTTTCTCTCCCACCTATTTACATTGTTCCTTATGTTATTTTACCTGTTTCTGTAAATAATTTTGTAATTTGCAGCTGCTCTTATTATTATTAGTCACTGCTTCTGCTCTCTGCTGTTTCTCTATTGTCGTTAAGCTTATTGAGCTCATTATAGTACCCGCCATAAGTATTTACAACTTAGCTTGAAAATTCTATTGCTGCATTTACTTTTTCCATACTTCGCATTTCAATAGAAAATGTTAAGTAACTTGTATAGAGAATAAGAAACAAGACCCCTAAAAAACCGCCCTCAACAAATAACCAAGAGGAAAAGTCACATGCACACACACTCACACATCCGAACACAAGCGCTGAATATGGTTGGAAAATGAGAAAAGTTGTCAACCGCATTGAAGGAATTGTTGTCGGTTGTCGTAGCCATTGTCTGCCATAGAGTTGTCAAGTGCATACAAAATGTAAAATATATATATATATTTGCGAACATGGCGTATACGCATTTCCAACTGTCGTTATTATTTGCAAAGCGACTCCCAATTTTGTGCAGTGATAGCAATCAAAAAAGTATCAACAGCTGTACACTAAAAGTTAATTTATTTGTTGTTCTTGTTCTTGTTGTTGTTGTTGGCCAAAAGGGAATTTCTGTGGGGGTGGCCGATGACAATTCGAACCAACTGTCAAAACGATAGCAAAAATGTGTCGCACAATTGAACTGTAAAACTTTTGCTAATTGCTATATGGAGCGACTTTGCGGCTAGCCAACGCATAAATAAATTGGCAAATAAAAGTAAAAAATCTATGAAATAAAATAAAGCTGAAGCTGAAGCTGAAGTTTTATATATAAAATCTGCCATCGCTGTGTGTCCGCTGTCTGTCGTTTGCCTTTTACGCTGAGCATTCATTTTTAATGAACTTTAAATAACATCAAATATTTATAGCATTCTCTCGTTTGCCCCGTCTCTGCTTTATTTCGCATTTTACCTTGTCCGAGCTGTTTGAAAATGAAATAAAACAAATAAATCTCAGCGTTGAGTCCAGTCGCAAATAATTGAAGGACGAATTTTTTTTCTTTTTTTTTGTTTTATGCTATTCTAGCTACCAAATGACATTCAATGTAGGTCATGTTCTACTGTTATACGAGCTGAACTGAAACAAAAATTTGAATTGACAACGAAGCCCCAAAAGCTAGGCTACATAAATTGTATGTACATTGGACTGATAACTGTTCTATGTATATTTAATAATGGTTTGAATTGAATTATAGTTTGGCGTAAAAATAAAAAAAATGTAAAAATATAAAAATATAAAATAAATAACTGACAAAGCTTACAAAGTAAAAATTTAAGTTATTGTAGATCAACTATAGGAAATTATTTCTGATGCCTATATATATAGTTTTGCCAATATTTAAAATTGATTTCAAATTCGATTTGTTTTATAAATTTGCAAATGGTTTACAGCTATAAACGAAAATAATAGTTATTTGATATCAATTGCTCAATAGATATAAAAGATTGTGATTGTATTGTATGGCGGAAAATTAGAAGCTCGCTGCGGAATAATAAGAAGAATTTTTTGCAGTAGATCTAAAAGGTTTTTTGCATTTAAATATATAATCTTTATTCAGAGTATTCAAACTCGAATGAACAATTAAATAACATTACTTGATTTAACGGTTTGAATAAAAATGATTTGAAACAGCTAACAGATAGGAATAAATATGTAGCTGTGTTCTAACTGAAACCTGCTGAGTGAATACGAAACAGTTGTCTAATTTAATTGACCGAAATTCTGCATAAAAGTTATTGCTTAGCCTCAATTTTAAGTACTTTTGCATAAGAACACCTGTCTGCTTAGAGTTGTACGAAATGTTTTGCGAGCTCTAGCTACAATTGCTGTTAAGGCTTCGAGTCCTTAGCTCTGACCTGCATTCGATATATAAATGTGCAAATAGCAGAAACTACACGGAAAAGGAACTAAATTGGTTGCAGCTAAGGGAGAATAGTAAAGAAAGTTGGGCCAAGTGATTGAAGTCAGCCAAAAAGAGTTTGATTTTATTTCTGCTCACTTCCCCATCTCTTTCCTGGTTTATTTAAGCCAGTTTAGACACGACTACAGGTAAGCAAAAAAGCCAAGGAACAAGTTACGGGCACTCGTACTGGCCCCGCTCATAAGGTAAACAAAGCTCCAAGTGGAAAAGTAGTTGGCTACGCACGAACAGCGGCGCCCACATCAAGGCGATGAGACAACAACAACAAGAGGAAGAATAACATATGCCACAGCAATATACATGGCTACGTAAATACCCTTTAGGGTTTACTCAAATATATAGTCATATGGCTATACACGTTTTTCTTTTTATTAAAAAAAAAAAATAGTTAACACTATATTAAAAAATCTGGCATAAAATCAAAATTATTTTTTGACCAAGAATATATAAATTTAATATATTTAAAAAACCTATATACCCTATGGAAATGTCATTGAAGCAGCGAAAGCGAAAAGATGATAAATAAAAGAGAACTTGACGTCGACTTCATTTCATGATTAAGTTACCAGCATATCGATTTCTTTCAACAGGCTTTATTATGATGAAAATGGAAGTCGCTGTGGCTGTGACTGTGCGGTTGTCAAGCAGGCCAAAAGCCAGTCTCCATATATGGGAATGATTTAGACTCCACTGGCTGGCGGACTGACTGGCTGACTCTTCAGACTCAATGAGGCGGCGCCATTGTCGCCCCACTGTAAACAATAGCTGCCATCGCCGTCGTCGTTGTCGTCGTCTAATGCCCAAAGAAAGGTTGTTCTGGGTTTGTAATTGTCGGTTAGCATCTTGGCTATTTGTTGCTACCCTCACTCAAGTTGGCTAAACAAATAAAGAAAATGCCAAATAAGCAACGGCACAGTGGGCCAATAAAGTTTCACCAAAATATATTATATTAAAAATCAACAAAATAATACAATATTAAATATATATAATGTGAACATTTTTAAAAAAATTATTTGGTACAAAAACTTTGATAATTTTTTTTTTAATTTCCCCCTTCTTAAACGTGAAATATATAATATTTAAATATTCAAACAGATGTGTGTACTCTCATACAAGTAATAATAACGTACAGCTGATAAGAAGCTGCTATATATGCCTATATATTTATACATATATGAATGCACATAGAAATGCAGATATACAAATGTTCGTTAAAAGATTGCAAGCTAACGTCGAATCAGTTTCTTGTTGAGCTTCACTGAGTGCGGGTCGTATTCGATTTACAGTTCGGTATAATCATGGAGTCTCCAGATTTAGCGACTTTAATTTTTATCTTGTTTGCAATAATAATACTAATTAAAGACGATAAAAAGGAATCGAATACAGAAAAAGCAGATATTGATGAAAATCCAAATAATGCAAATGAGCAAATGGAAAAATTTATAAAACAAATCGAAGCGAAATGGTCGAAATATTTTGAGGATAATATAGCGCCCTCGCTGCACGATGGACATGTTATAGATATAACCATAAAACATATTCAGAAACGGTTTATACCGGTAAATAAAATCGAAGTCGGCTACGTTATGCATAAAGATGAGACAATTATTGCTTCGAGCTGTTTGGATATAGGACCCACAATACAAGAGATAAAAGTGCCGGACATTGATATATTTCCGGTATTGTGTGACTCGATTTTCGGTGACAGCGGCTGGACTGTCGTCCTGCGGCGTCAGGATGGTAGCGTTGACTTCAATAGAAACTGGACAGAATATTGCGGTGGGTTTGGTAATTTGCTTGGTGAGTTTTTCATTGGACTCGAGAAACTGCATCGCATGACCAAATGGCAGAAGCACGAACTAATTATCTACCTCATGAACGTCGACAATGAGATGCGACACGCACGATATAGCGAATTTCAAATCGATAATGAGGCAGCCTCGTATGCGTTGAGTGTGCTCGGTGAATACTCCGGCAATGCGGGCGATTCATTAAGCACACATATTAATGCCACATTCGCAGCACCTGATACAAATGACAAGTGCGCCAAGGCCTACAATTCTGGCTGGTGGTTTCATAATTGCATGCACAGGTAAGATTCTGCTTTTTTTTCTGCCAAATTTCATGCACATTTTGAAACTATTTCTTCACTTTTATAGCAACCTGAATGGCGTATATTTGATGAATGAAGTTGATGCTGATATATCGGGCATAGTGTGGAGCAGCTGGCAAATGAAACCAATTAAATTTGCACAAATGATGATACGACCTGTATTTAATTAAATTCACATTTTATATACATTATAAATAATACAAGTAATTTCATTAAAATATATCATTTTTATTTTAACACTCTGTTTTCTGTGTGAAGTCCCATCGTAGCTTTAGCAAGCTGCAAGTGTCAAACTGTGTGACAGACAAACAAGCAACAGCAGGGTGCACGCCCCAAGCCCACTTGCCCTTTTTTGCAGCGAATGACGCATAAGTCAGTTAGACACAGCGACAGAGCGTGCAACTGTCAGACCACTCTGTGCCTGTATAAGTGCGAGTATATTTCATATTGGATCACATGCCGTTTCATGCATCTATTTGCAATATATGCCACAAGCACACACACACACATAGCTTTTGAGGGCACAACTGCCCTGAAAATATGCCATAAAATATACAAATACACAAGTGACTATATATTTGCTCGTATATATACCATATATACATTTATTTTTTTTATTTTTTTTGCCCCCCAGACTTCACATAAATTCGTAATGTCAAAATGGATGCCGCTGGCAGCGACAAAGCCGCGTCGAAATTTAACACATAAATTTATAATTTATACACATATTTGCAGCATTTGTGCTCGCTGGAGACAGAGCCCGATGTGAGCAGAAATGCATAAAAAGTTTAACAAAAACAATCGAATATAATTATGAACATTTTGAAAGCGAGCAAGCTCTTCATCAATTTCTCTTATTTTAATAATGTATTTATCAATTTGTAAATTGAAAAATCTATAAGTATTATGAAGTATTATTTTAATAATAATCTTTGCGATTTAATCGCAAATAATATATATTTAAATAACAAATATTATTTTAAATTAGTTAAATAAATTTTCAATAGACTCAGCTCTCAATATTAGGTTATCTCATTAGATAAGGCATGAGTCATCAAAAATAAATAAAAGCATAGTAGGGGAAATAAATATATATTATTAAAAGACTCCTTGTTTAAACTAAAACTTGTCATACTATTGTGAATGGATTAGCACACATCATGTATCTGAGGCACTGAACAGAGCTACGCTTATATAATATTTTTATAAATATTTTCGTTTTGCGACTTTAATTACTCAAATTCAGATAGCACAGCATCTTTTTTGGGAGCGAGTCAAGAGTTAAAAAACATTAAACATATAAATAATATCGAAACGAAACCCAAAAATCAGCCGGAATTCGACTGTGGCTTTGAGGCGAACATGGCAAATGAAATCAATTATTTATGCATTCATTTTGTAGCTCTTTATATTGATTTAATTGCCGCACAGCATCTGCAAGAGCGAGTGTGAGTAATTAATAAATAATTATTGCCAGCATATACAGACACACGTACACACACACATACATACATATATATATATATATATATATATCATCCACTCTGTACATATTCTGACAGTCTGCTGTTTGCCCGCCCGTTTGTCTTGTGAAACTTGATTATGGTGTCCTTTAAACGAATGGCTTTTGGCCATCGATCAGACCGCAATCCTTTTGCTTCTTCAATTTTCTGCTCACTTCATTTACACTGACAAATCCCAAGGGAACCCCTAGCCCAAAATGAAATTCCAAATATTTATATTAAAGACTTTCATAACTAGTTTAATTAGTTTAGTTTAGCCACAAGTATTGGGTTGTTCACTAAGTAGTTTCGTTTTTTTAGCGCAATTCAAAACCGATTTTTTTTATTTTATAAAACATTTTATGAAATTATGTATTCTGCATTTTGCTCTAATACCTTTTGCCCTCTTTCGGGCAAGAGATTGTTGATCCTTTTGATTTGAGGTGAAGGTTGTACTATCCAAAAAACGGACAACATAACCTTTTTTTGTGAATATCGGGCTTTTATGTGGTTGGAGCTGGTTCATCCTTTTTAGACCATGATCTCTTGCGCTTTACATTGTTAGAAACAACCCACTTTTCGTCGTCGGAAACAATGCGCTCTAAAAATGGAACGTTTCTTTGACGTCGAATAAGCGTAACACAGTCGTCAATGCGACGAAGCGAATTTCGTTCTGTAAGAACATGAGGAATCCATATGACAAGTTTGGAAATTAATCCTAGATGTTCATGTGCTTGTGACCGGTCGCGTTTGACATATTTAATCTTTCTGCAATCTCTCGAGTTGTTATTCGACGATTTGCATCGACTAACGACTTTATTTTGTCCACATCGGCTTCTAGAGGCCTTCCAGGACGTGATGCATCCTCATGATTGAAATTGCCGAAACGAAATTTTCAAAACCATTTTGATATTGGCGTTCTGTCAATACCTCTTCTCCGTACACATCGCATAATTTTTGCCTTGTTTTAACTGCATTTGTCCCCTTTCGATAGTAACACAGTAAAATAAATCGAAAATGTTGTTTTTGATCTTCCATCTTGAATAGGGCACCAAATGAAAACTATTTCACAAAATCCAACAAAACTTTTTACAAATGAGCTTTACTATATCACCTGTTGAAATTTATAACGGTAAAGCGTTCAATAAGATCAGCTGATGTCATAAAACGAAATTACTTAGTGAACGCCCCAATATAATCTAGAAACATTATAATAATAGTTTACGGTCACCATATTACTGATAATATTTAAGGTTGTGCTGACTCAAGTGTCCATCGAGCTGCCAAAAGCTTACCTACAAAGAAAAATAATAAGAAAAAAATAGGTTAGAATTAAGTTTATTTATGGACATTTAATATAAAACAATTATTTAATATAAAACAATTTTTTTATTTTTTTTTATTTTTTTTTAAACAAGACATTTTGTAATAAAATTATATTAAAATAGTTTTGATATAGATAAATATTGTTGTTTAAACTGTTTTTTAGACTCTTTGAGAGTTAATCTGGCTTTAAAGAGATGCAACCGTAAATAGTTATTTAAAAACAAGCACACGTCCAACATAGGCCTCTTACCATATCTAGGGCAATCCTAAAATACCCAAAGAGCAAAAAAAAGAGCAGCCGCAGAGCAGGTTTTTCGTTTTCAAATATTCATTTGCAACCACAAAGGAAGAGCAACAACAACAGCAAGGGCAACAGAATAGGATTTTCTTTGCTTTATTTCCTTGTTTGGTAGACGAAAAAGAAGGCCATAAATAAACAACAGGTATAAAATGGACTTAAGAACGTAAAAGCAGAGCGCGACGGCTATAAAAATGCAATTTTTCACCGCTCAAACTAACACACACACAAGCACATGTATGTATACACATAGGTGTGTTAGTGTGTGTGTAGAACAGCATAAAAGCTGCTTTAGTCAGGTAACAAATGTTTATGCAATTTGTTTAAAGGCCAGCCCGTGGTGTAAATAAGTAATATATGAGCCGCTGCCTAAAGAAGACTGCAAATTTGTGCACTAAATGCACCACAAAGCAAGGCACACGCCCCCTAGCACGCCTACACGTAGGTGAGTTGAACACAGTTTGCTTCTTCCTCTTTTTTTAAAGCTTTTTTCATGTGGGACAAAGGCCGAGCGCGCAAATTGCAGCAGTTGCCTCCCAAAGGCACAAAAGGCCAACTCAAAAATACAAAAAAAGTAAGAAAATAACTTTTTTTTTCCTAAACCGAGGATTCGATACTCTTTATGTATAAGTTAAAATTTTTTTTTGTAGCTTTGATTTTTATCATTTTTTTCTCTATTCCATAAATGTTTTAAATTATTGCATGCATCAATTTATATATATTTTGCTTCACATAGGTTTTATGCCCTGTGTTAGGGCATGCATAACGAATATGGAGCAAGTGCAAACAATTGCAGACTGTCGTCATTGCAGTGCTCCATTCCATTTGCAATTCTCAAACCCGACACGCCCCTCCCACCTACCCGCCTTTCTTATTGCCTTGCGCCTTGCCATGCAAAAATGTATGTGTGTGTGTGCATGTGTGTGTGTTTTTCCAACTGAAATTGAAAGGCAGCTCTCTCTCGCTCGTGTGGGCGTGGCCCGCATCGTTCCTTTGGCACTGGGCGCATTTTATTGCCAGCTTTTTGGGGCGTAAATGTGTGTGTGTGTGCAGCAGTGTGGAGAAGCTGCTGCTGCCAGCTGCCAGTTGTGGCAAGAGTTATGCCTTAAGCTGGGCGGTTGAAAGCAGCCAGAAGCAGAGAGAACTCAATGTCCACCCACCAATTCTCAAACAAGCAACTAACGGTACCAAATAAGTCAATTGGCAGAATGATTTAAATGCCAGCTCAAGGGGAATGTCACAAGGATCAAAGGCGACAAAGGCTAACAACATGAATACAGTGAACACTCCATAATTAGAGACTTGCCGGATAGGAGAAATGAGCAGAAAACTTTAAGAATAGTCAACTAATAGAAATTGTTGAGAATAAACTAGGAAAACAAAATAAAAGTTAAGACATTTAAAATTTTTAATTGTGAAACTTTAGATTTTTAGAAGAAAAATTATTCTTTAGTAAGAATATATTTAAATAATTCAAAATAAACGAAAATAGAATGGGAAAAAATTTAAAATTTCTCAAATTTATTTTAAAGGTGTAACATATAGATATATAAAGAAAAAAATATATTAAAATTGTGTACATAAAAAAATTAAAAATATTTAAAAAATTAGCTATATTAAAATAATAATAAAAAAGAATACTAAGAAGCAAAAATGAGTTATTTAAATAATTTTTAAGAAAAAATTATTCATAAACATTACTACATAAAAAAGAAACATTTAAATATTTTATTAATAATTAAAAATAATTGTTTTTTTTTTTTTTTGTACATTTCTTAATTTTCTCATTCAGTTTTCTTTCATAAATATTTAACATTTAAAATCTTACAAATTTATGTCTTATTCTTCACTCTACTTATACAAAACTCTAGCAATCTCATAAATTCAAACGAAAACTCTGTGCGCCTCGAGTGAATACTATAGAAATTCAACGAAATGTTTTAGCATAACAATCAGGCCATGAATTGTATATCTAATTTTGTAAAGCCCATTTAATAGACTCCTTGCCCCATAGTCAAAAAGCTCAATGCAGTTGCATAAACTTGAAGCTAATTAACAACAACATTTACGCATAAATAAAATGATAAACACATCAGCAACGGAGACAGAGTGGGAGGGGCTGGCACTCTGTGAGGCTGACAAAATCTATGAGAAAATTTAATGTCTCAGGCTCAACATAAATTTTAATGCCAAAGCGCTTGGTGTTTGGCCATTTGAGCCGACCCGTTTGCTCCCGTGTCGCAGCAGTCAAAACAAACAGTGACAGGCAGAGTGGGAGAGGGAGAGGGTTGAGTGAAATGCAAATGCAGCTGCAACATGGCAACAGCAGCAGCTGCTGTTGCTGCAACCACCAACAAGGCGACTCTGGTTTCATTTGGTCGACACTTTACACAGTGGCACAAGCCATAATCAGGACAAGTGTCCTGCTGCAGCAGCAGCTGCTGCTATGCTGCATTATGCATTATTATTTGATGCATTTTGCATAGAAGGCAAAGTCGAGCTGTTCGCTCTCAATGCCCCAGCTGACATTATGGAGCAGTCGCAAAGCGAATCTGCAGGCGAGCACTCTTAGCCTTGAGCAAAATAAAAAAAAATGAATAAAAAAGTCTTCATGATTTATGCACGTGTTTAGTGTGAAAAAATGTGCATTAAAAGCAAAGCAAAAAATGATGAAGAAGAAGGAAATGGAACCCAAACAACATGCCACAAGCGCAGCTCTTAGAGAAAGTGTTGCCAAGAGTATGTTGCTGCTGCTGCGTGATGAAGGCGTCTCGCCTACCAGGCAGGAAGTGAAAGTGTGTTGGAGGACGCGCATGTGTTGCACGTTTCTCATATTGGGGTCACTGGTCATTATCAAGATGTTGCCAAAGAAATGCCATAAACTGGTGTCCTGTCACTAGTCCTTGCTGTTGCGGATAGCCTGTCGTCAGCAGCGCCCCATTTGATATGCAAGGCAGATAAAGGCCAACGCGCATTCAACGCGCCTGCCTGGCCAAAAGCCAAATGGCTGCCTACAAGCCAGTCAGACAGACTGAGAGAGAGAGACAGAGATAGGGAGACAGGCCTCAACTTGTCTTGAAAAGCCAACAAAACCAACAATATGAATATACTATGGCAATAGTTTAATGCCAGCTCAACTGCAAGTGAACTCTGTAGAAAATTTGTTGACTAAGCAGCTTCTTTATCCACACAGCAGCCACTGAGTGCGTGCGTGTGTGTGTGTTAAAGGCTTTTAGTTTTGGCTTTTACTTGTTAGCAATGGAATTAATGCGTATAAATCGAATGTTTAGCCAACTTGTTGGCTTTGCGCACATTTTCAATGACTTGTAAGCTGACTTGTTCCGTTATTTAGATAAGATTAGATTTCTAACATATGTATGTGTACATTTATACATATATATATACGTCCCGATGAGTCGATCATATATTTTATAGCTCAGCCTCAGGCTCCCAGGCGCTAGTATAAAAATTGTTGTTAAAGTATTTTGAAAAAATATTCTTAATTCTGCACGCAAAATGCAATTTTACTCAACAAATTGTCTACAAGCAAATATAATATTAAAACAATGAATATAAAAATGTTTTTAAAAAAAATTATATTCATTTAATAAAATTTTGTTTATTTCTTATCAATATTTTTGTAGATCAAAACCTATCAAAAAGGAACTCGAACTGTTTAGCAATTAAATCAATTAAATATTTAAAAAAATCTGTTGTTATACCTAGAGACTCTATATGTCTCCTCAAACAGCCTGGCTAGGGCTGCAATAATAATAATTAATAATATTTAATAATAATTAACAATATTTATTTAAAACAAAAAATTCTCTTTAAATTTAAAATATATATTTATAAATCGAAGAAAATTATTTATTAAATTGAAAAATATTTTATAATTTATTTAGTATTTTAAAAAATATTGTATATGATATTTAAATATTGTATAAGCAGAAAAAGATTACATCATTTTAGAATTGATGAGTTTTAAAACTAATTCAAAATTAATTAAACATAACTGAAAAAAATTGTTTTTAGATTTAAAAAACATTCATAAAGTTAAACTTAAATTTAAAAATCTCAGCACGCATTATTTAAAAAAAAAAAGGTTGTTTTAAGCAAACTTTCTTCTAAAAAATCGTGTGCATGCTGACAAAACGACCGAAAAAGAAGCGAGCCTTGAGCTACATTTTTTTTTTTAACTCAGCAAAAACTAATTAGTTAAAATCTTCAGCAAACACATTTACGTAGCATGCTAACAAAATTCTTTTTGTTCGCCAAAAATAATGGCGAAACAGCAGCTGGCTTCTGTTGCTATGGCTAAGTACTTAAAACTTTAATTAGCCAGAGCCAAAAAAAATAAGACATGAGAGCAAGAAGAAGACGATGACGATGAAGAGCCTTGCCACATGCGAGCAAAACGTGGATACACTTTGATATAATTAGCGGCATTAGCCATTAAGTAATTTTAAAAATTAATCAAGCCGCTCGAGTTGGCCAAGCAGCACATTGTGGTGCCAATTATTGGCCAAATTAAGACAGTAGGCAGCAGCCGAAATTGAGTTGGCAATGAAGGCTGGGCGCGGAGGCGGAGGTTAGGGGCAAGTTAGCTGAAGTAGCTAGCGCACTGCTAACCCAATTAGCACTTAACACATGACAGAGGCAGCCTAGGTAAATAAATGGCAAACAACAGCTCAATTGATGGTTGCAGCACGTGTCCTGAAGCTTCAACTGTACGTTAAATGTTTTCGCAAGAGTCCCCCCAAATAGGACTGAAGCCTCAGTACGTCGTCCCTCTCTCTATCTCTCTCTCTCTCTCTCTGTCAGCAGAGGCAAAAGCGACTTTCAATTTCCCAGGCAGGCAGCCAAAAAGGCAGTCGTCAGCGAAAAGGCAACCAAAGGCAGCCGCAGCCACAGCAGCAGGCAACTCTGGAAACTAGCACAAGGACGTGTGCCACACGACAAACACACACGAATACATCGATACACATATACACGCATACACATATACATACATATATAGCTTAAGCCATACACACGCAAGCAAGCAAAGCTCAAGTTGCCATCTAGGTGGAAAACTCATACTCTAAAGCACTTTTGGCGTACTTCTTTCTACAATACAGCATATGTGAGCGTGTGTGTGTTTCATGGTGGGCGGGAGCAATGCGAAAATCTTAGCGCTCAAGTAGCGTACGTGATATGCGCGTAATCAATATTTACACACAACTTTTTCCAAGCGAAATATATATATGTGCTAAAAATGAAAATGTAAGACAAAAGTTTAGCAATTGGCAGGCAATACTAAACTCACACACACACACATATATACATATATATATATAAATACATATGACTGTATTGGCTTGCCACTTGGGCAAAATATCATGCATATGGCATTTAAAGAAACATATTTTATTGCCACACAATTGAATTAGCTGAAGGAAGACATCTGAGAATTGCATAGAAAGGCGAAAGCATGCGATTCTTTGCAAAATTACAAATAAACTGCAAAGTTAAACGACTCATTTCATTAAAGTATATATTTAACTGTAAATCGAATATGGAAACAGTAATTTGAGAGTTCTATGCATTAAGGCGCCCAAAGTCTGAAAAGTTCCACTTTCCAAGAATTTCCAAGCAACTTAAGGCAACATTCTAATGTTGCAAATGAGTTCTTATGCAATTTAGAACTACAGTAAATATATTTGTTTGCTTCAAAAATAAATATTTATCTTAAATAGATATATACAAATAAAAATATGATTTATTATTATGGATATTAGTTTTATTGTATAATAAAAATGACATGTGTCTGTATATTCAAACAATCTTTAATAACTTAAATAAGAAAATTGTTTAAAAAAATTAAAGTAAATTAATATTGAGCAGTTAATTATTATTTAATAGAATTCATACTCAAATTTTAGCTAATATAAGCATTTAATACAAACTGATAAGCCAAATATGTTTTATGCTACTACTACAAAAAATATTTTAAAATTTAAATATAAGAATAAAATAAATTAAAAATCAGAAGAAAAATGAAATAAATTTGAAAAATATTGGGAAATAATTATAATTAATTAAACTTTAGTTCTATGAATATTTTTGAAATAAGTAAGTATTTTGGCAACACACATTTTTTTATGATTTATTCAAAATATTAGCGAGCTTTCTTTAATTATTTGTTTGTCTTCAAATATTCGATAAAACATTTTTGTTATAGTAAGTTCAGTCCGAAAGACAAACCGTTGCATTTAATATTAAATACAACCATTTTATTGACATAAAACCATTATGACAAACATATTATTGTTATAAGAAAAAATCTATTTATTTTTCAATTCAAACTTTTATTCAATATATATATTTTTATCAATTTAAAAATAGCTAAAAAGAAAATTCTCAAATATATTTTCTGAAAGATTTATGGTCCACTTCAGCAAGCGAACAATTGTAGCTTGCAGCCAATCAGGGTATATTTATGACTAGCATTGAAGGATGTTTACTTATTTATTTATTATGATTGGCATTTATCTCTCTTTCACTTTCTGCTGCTCTCTCTCACTCTTTCTCTTTATAGCTGCAACACGAATTGCAATTGATAAATATTTAATTGATTGAGCAGTCAGTTGTCGGAAAATACGCTCCAATAAAAGAGTTTAACTGAGTGCCAAAAGTTGAAATGTCTGCGAGCTTTAACTATCAATGGATATAATTGCCTTCACTACTGCTGCTGCAGCCGAGCCGAAGCCTTGGCAGGGATACGCTGCCATCAAGCAAATGCAGTTACTTTGGCACACATTAAATTTGGTTTGATTTTTGGCCCAGCCAACAAGCCAAGCGCTGCGAGACGCTGTCTCTGGCAAACAGACCAGCCAAACAAAGGATGGATAGGCAAAAGAGCTGCCGGCGGGAGCCAAAGGAATACGAAATTTTCGCACAAAGGCAGTCAGTCGACGCCAGTTGGTGGAGTTGGTAAAGTTGAGCCAACCAAGGGGAAAATCAAGTGGAAAACGTATATTGTGAAAATCAACTATTGGCAGGCAGCTGTCAGCCGCATGGCAAAAGCGCTGTTCAAACAACGAAAACAATGGCCAAAACGCAGCTCAAAAGACGCCAGCGAATGCTTTCAGCCAAAGTTGCTACCATAAATATATAGAAGAATGCCACCGAGAGAGAGAGAGAGAGAGAGAGAGAGAGTACCAAACGAAGTAAGAGGACCAAGGCACATTCTATGAAAATATTACATCATAAACAGTCGTCTGCTTAAGATATAACAGCTATATATATATATATGTATATATATGGCAAATTTCCTAGCCTGTCTGGCACACAAAGTGCCGCTCACAAAATATTTGCCAAAAAAATCTAATAAATTACACAAAAGCCAGCTTTATATACAAATCAGAGCAGCCAAAAAAAAAATATATATAGAAAAAGACAACAGAGATAAGTACATAAAGCGACTTTCAAAGGTGTGAAAATAATTTAAAGTGCAATTTATTTAAATTGAAAATATTCAATCTCTCTTGAGCTTGAATTGAATGAGATACATTTTGGGTTAAGTAAATATTGAAGAACAGAAAAGCTAGGCAATATTTTTCTAGCTTATATAGAAAACCTTATGGGCTAAAAATTAAGATATGCTTGTTGAAGGGTGAAGTATTCAAGGTTTTTTTTATGATTCGCAACTAGTTTTGGCTGAATTGCCATAAGTTTCGCCCTAATAAGAGCAGAGGTTTAAGTATAGACTAGTCAATCATACTAAAAACGAGCTATAATTAATTAGTTTAGACAGCAATGCATTAGTCTCGTTCATCAATTAGTTTTATTGAGAAAAACAAGTAATAAAAAAAAAAACATAACAATCTCTATATATTCAAGCATTTTCATGATACATAAAAAATCAATTGAATTTTTTACGTTTTCACATTTTCTATTCAATTAGTTTTTCATATATTTGCTGCTTGCATTGAATGGCGAGAATTGTTGACATTGACACACCATAAAACTCTTTCTCTCAAAATGTCGCGGAAAAATGTCTAATTAGAACTTTGCACGCGTTCACAAAAGGTGCAGCTGTCAAAGTTTTTCTATTATTTTTTTTGTAATTGGCAAATACTTTGGGTTGGATGGGGTTTGGAATTGGGTTCCAGCTGTGGTTTGAGTTTTGTCAATTAGCAAACTTTTACCAATTCAAGTTTTCAATCAATTTGATTTCATTTGTAACTGGTATTCATCGTGGCTGTTAATAAAACATGCGCACAATTCGGGGCAAATATTATTATCATATTAGTAACTCATCTGCAAAACTTGGGCCATGAACTCGTTTCATTGCAGCGCAAACTTCATCAACTTGGCCAAAAACTAACAACAGGCTGCCTGCCAGAACTATTGTGTGTGTGTTTGTGTATGTGTGTGGCATGGGGTTTGGCTTGTTCCAGACTAGTTAGAGAGACATGGAAGGAATATTTTGGTTGGGGTTGAATGAATGTTGATAAAAAGTTTTCGTTGCTCCACTGTTGGCAAACATAGTTTCAACATATTGCCGCCACCTTTTGGCACTGGCAAACAAAAACATGAGCTCGGCGCGCCCACGAAATACAAAACAATTTGAATGAATATACGGGCTGGAGGATCAAAACTTTGTCCTTGTAACCAGAGCAAGGCGACTGACTGTTGACGAGACAACAATAATGATTACTGACTCCTCGATGGCTGTCGGCCATACAAATATATATATATACAAATACTGTTATATATATCTTGTTGTACGTGTATATCTATTTCCGAGAAAACATGGCTCGAGCTCTGCGATAGTGCAGTCGGCGCTATAGAAAACAAAACTTTTGCTCAAAACTAATAAGCTTTGGAAATATCATAAAGACCATCGCACAGACCATCGCCCACAAGAAAACAGGGCTAATGGCCCAAAGTTCTGACAATGACATCAGCAACTCTGCTTTTTCAGGCTGCCAAAACAAAATAGTTGCAAATTTATTAAAATATAAATTTAATCAACTGGCAGCCGTAGCTCAACAAGGCTGCATAAATTTATTTCAACTCGACGCTTATAGACTAATTATGCAAAACTTTCGAGAGCAGTTAAGAGAGCCTCGTAGAAAATTAATTAATAGCAGCGAATGCTACTTAGATAACAGCTGCAAAGCAACAAATCGAATTCTACATTTTAGCTTTGGTTGAACATATTTTTTAAATGTATAAAAATTAATTGAAATTAAATGTTAATTAAATTAAATTTGTATACGATAAGAATTTTAAACAATGTACTAAAAAAAATTAAATTACATTTTTATAAAATCTAAAATTTAAATTGGAAAAGTAAATTGAATTGTTATAAAACTTAAAATTTTAAATAATATATTATTGGTTTCAATTTTTATATACTTTTAAAGATCTAAATAGTAAAATGTTTTGTTTTATTCAGTGTTATAAATGGATGTTCAAATTACGATCAGACCAATAAAGTAAAAAGTTCAATCAAATATTGATAAATTGGCAAAACCTGAAAAACATGTATTTTCTTTTTCAATTTTAATCAAGTCAGTTTATCAAGTTATTTCAGTAATATTTCAATCAAGTTTTAATATAATTTGTTAAGCTAGCTTAAGCATTTGCACTTAATTTGGTTTCTAGGCAGAAATTTGTAATCAAAGCAGAGCCAAGCTGCAAGTTTTTTAATGAAGCTCTTCAAACTGTTGCAAAGATTCTTCTCTTATTTTTTGCCGAATCTTGACAAGCTGTGCAAGTATTTAACTGAAATTCGTTTTGAGCCAAGCTTGCTTACCTACGTTAGCACACACATACCGACTGCACCACACACTTGCTGACCCCAGAAGGGGACCGCAGATGAAGCCAAGTGCTAAATTGCCTTGCAACACTTGAAAAGTTTATGCAGTGCTCAATTGCAAGCATAAATTGCTGCCAGTTGTGGCAGCCGCAATTTGAGCGTAGATTTGTAATTAAAACTCGTGCTCCACCCACACTCAAAGCCCTTTGCGAGAAAAGAAATGCATTATAAACTTCTGTTGCAGCAGCAGTTTGTCTGATTTAAGGCTGCAAAGCCCACTTGAGCTAATCACACAAAATTTTCCTTTTCGTTTCGTTTTTGTTTTTTTTTTGTGGTTTTTTGAACTCAACAACTTTGCCACAAAAAGTGGCAACAAGCTGCACTCGCTGCAAATCAGGCCAACTTTAAAGTAGTTGTTGAAACAGCCAAAGGCAAACAGACACCGCCAGCATAATATACAAATTAGTTTTTAATTAATTTTTAAAGCACAACATTTTCTCACAGATAATCTCGAGTGCCAGCAAATACACAAGAAAGTCAAGTTGTTGCCGTTGACACAGCTCAACTGCAGAGCGCTCACGATTTTAGTTACATTTTCTATTTGATGGCGCTTCCATTGCGAAGACCAACAAAATTTCATCAAATCTTGCAACTAAGAAACGGACGAAACACTGATGCCTTAGGGACATATATAGATAGATAGATCGAAGAAATATTATTAAAAAAAGAGTTTGAGGAAATTCCATTTGTTAGACGATGATTACGATAATTATTATAATAAATAATTATTATTCCAATTTTCAATTAGTAAATAAATAATAAACCTTTTGGATACTTTTTTAATTTAATTATATTTTTAAAATTTCAAAAATAAACAAAATAAATATTTATACTATGCCTGAACAAATTTAACTGTTGCCAATTGGGAACTGGTCAAATGTTTTGTATTCAATAAATTTACCTGTAATGAAAATGAGAGAAAAAATCATTAATAACATTTTATAAACATTTTAACCAACGAAAATATATATTTTATAAAAATTCAACATTAATAGTTATAAAGTGGGAACTTAAATGATTTCAATAAAATTTATATTATTTATTTGAAGCTTTATCCCTTACATTATGTTTGGAATAATAGTTCATTCATTGAATCTCTTTATTTATGCTTAAAGTGCTTCAAGGTTAAATTAAGCAAGACTCGCTTCAATTTATGCACTGCTTTGAAAGCGTATTGAATGTGATATTCTAGTAATGTCAAAGTTGATAACAACTGAGCTGAACTATCAACTATCAACCCTGAAGAATTGGGAAAACATATTCATTGTTTCAATAGCTCGAAGTTATCGATAACTAAAATAGCCACTGCTATATAGCTATCGAAAATGGTCAGTCTTGGTTGGTCAGTCGCATATGACTTGTTGTTAAAACTAAACTTTTAAAATTGTTTAAACTATTAGCAATCGTTTCTTATTTAAGTCTGAACATCGCTTTGACATTGTTATTGCTGACCTGCCTTTGAGCTGGTCAGCGTGTTGCTTTCTAGCCATGCACACTTGGGTTTACGTATAGTTCATGGTACGTAAACAGGAGAGCATCGCTTTGCAACTTATAATTGGATTTATGAGCAGGCGGAACAGAAGACAACATGGAACTGAGCAACTAAACGAACTCAGCCAACGACCAGACCATCCATCTACATAAGCCAGCTCTGGGCGAGGGTATCGTAAGTAGCTGGTCGACGATACTCGAACCTCCTTGTTTAATGGTCCCTGCCAGCATAGAAATTGTCATCCTCATCGTCGGCGTCGTCGACGGAAACGGAAATGCTGCAAAAGGTAAAAAAAATAAAGTAGAAACTGCATGCGACGCGAGCATAGGAAATGCCTCTGGGGGGATACAACGGTTGAGCAGCTGCTGTGGTCACTTCTCTCTGCAGGACTGCTGCATCAGTTTGTAGCAAATTAATCACTGGGGCATTTACTTTATTTATTTAATAAAGCTCTGACATTGTTCGCGTAATGGCATTCGATCTAATGAAAATGGACTTTGTTACTGTTTGGTAGCATAAAATGCTGATGGTCGATGGAAAGGCAATTATATAATATATATGCAGTAGAGGTATGTCTATATATATAGATTCTTAACCAAGTTAAAGGTTGTATAAATCGATTTCTATTGCTCTAAAAGCAAACTAATAAAGTAAAATTGTACAAAGGACAAAAATCAGAATAACTTGACGTCATCAAAATCACATAGAAAGGCGATATTTTGATGAGGGTAGGATCTGGTAGTAAGTAACCATGAGGGGGAGAAAGAGAGAGAGGCGCAGCGCGTGAGGCGGAGAAAAACGTGGAAAAAACTAAGCAGACAAAAGGAAACTAATTTATTTTAATACTTTTTATAATATTTAAAAGTTTTAGTTGCCTATATTGCACAATTGCATTCAATAAAGTAAATTAATATGTAAAATAAATTTTGACTGACATAAAATCTAGGGCAAACTAAAGCTAGATTAAATATATTAATTTTATATGTTTATACAATTTTAAACTTTAAATATAAGCTCTACTATTTATGTTGGATTTCTTAAGGCATTCTTAACATTTCCAAATTTAACTCAGATTTTGTGCTTCGACAGGTGCAAAAACATGCCTAAAGTAAAAGTTAACAAATAAAAACATTTGTATTTAGATGCAGATAAAGGCTTTTAGTTAGTCAGCACTTAATGCCCTTTAAAGCTGTTTGATTGTAAAAAAGAAACAGCAAAAGATTTGGAGGTACGCATAATGCTTATCTGGCAAAATAAATAAACTATAAACAAAAGGTGGTTGAACGCATAAACAATGCGTCAAATGTAGCGCTTAGATAAATGTTAATAAATATTCAAACGAGCTTTTTACTCAGTCGCTGACGTCAAATGTTAAGCTGGAGATGCTGCAGAGATTTTATTATTTTTATAGCTTTTTATTATATTTTATTTAGCTTTTCTTTTTTTCTTCTGTTTTTGTTAATAATGTTTGAGTACAACACAAGGCGTTGACTGTTGAAGTGCTCTAAAGCAGCTTTCTTGCTAGTGAGTCGAGGGGCGGGCGTAAGTGTGTGTGTGCGAGTGTGTGTTTCTTTTCCACTTAGGTGGCTTGTCTAACTGCTGCTGCTTCTGTTGTTGCCAGCTTAGCACCAGCAACAACAACAACACGCAGCAGCGGCATAATAAGCAGCTTGTGAAGCGAAAAACAAACAACTAAAGATCGCGACAAGGAACAGCTCTTGTTATACACTTTCTTTTATAGCGTTGACACAAGTGCAGCATATACTACATAGCTGATATATATAGCATGATAGGTTTTATTTTTTGACATGACTTGAAAGCGCTGTAAAAGGTAGAAGTAAAGTAAGAACTTTAAGTCAGTTGGTCAGCTTCCATTAGACAAGCAAACAAAGTTGAGTTTAAAAGGAAAATTGATTCATGAACTATATGCTTGGCTCTTTGGTAACAAAGAGATTAAAAACTAATAAGAATTATTAAAATGCTATTTCAGATATTCAAATTGAAGCTACATCATTTAAGCTTTATATACAATTGATCTAGATTTTATTTAACTAACTGAACAATAGCTAATAAGAGTTAATCAAACATGAACATGCAAGTTCTGGCCAGCTCCAAACGTTCCAACGATCTGTTCAGCATAACGTGTTGAGGCTCTATATTCTGGTCCTTCGAATGTGCCCCACTCAACTCTCGTTCTCACTCAGCATAGATTCAAATATCTGTATCTCATATTATGTTATATAAACTAATAAGAGCAATTGGCAGTACTGAGTCGAAATTCAAGCTAAAAGTCGATAAGCATAAGGCTAGCAGAAGAATATAAAGTATGTTAAAATTTCTTTACATTAATAATGTTATATATCATATTTTACTTTATCAACTTAACAGTAGAAGTCTTCAAGTTTTTTATAATTCTCTGAAAAACCTAAGGAGTTCCTTTAAAGCTGAAGAAGTGATCAATGAATCTATTATCTACTGATCTGCTGATCCACTTCAACAGCACATTTTCTTCATAAACAATAACTAATCATAAGAAAACATTCCAGATTAACAATTCAACTGTCTACAAATCTCTATAAAACTTGAGTAGTTCACTTCCCTAACATCTACTAGCTATTTGAGCTACTTCATAACAAATAACAAATCATAATCATAAACACTAACTAAGCATAAGCAGATATCTTATGATATCAACTCCACTGATCTGTGTGGCACTTAAGTAGTTAATTTTACTATGATCTATCTATCTGAGCTACTCCAATAAAACATGCCAACTGCTCTCTATAGAGGCTCAGTTGTTCGTTTAGATATGTTGCCGCATTCCAGAACTTGGTTTTAAGCAGGTGAAGAATGCTCTAGAGCTCAAAGGCCATTCATAAGTAGGAATAGTTGAAAATTATAGTTGAAGCAAGATGGAAAAAACAACTTTTAATCCAAACTTTCAGCTACATCAGCTCAATTTTCGATATGTTATTGAAACTGATTTATATTGGAAACTAATTCTATTAAGACAGGGCATATACATATTTTCAGCTCATCGCTGACAAGCAAATGACATTGGCATAAAAATGTTCGCACAGTTCTAAGTGAGCTGAAGACCAAAAAAACCTAATTAATCAAATTGAAAAAAAATATCTGGAACCAGCTGAAAAAGCAGCGCATTCACATGTCGTTGCATAAAAAACAGCCTAGTTCTAATTTCATGTTGTTGCTGCCATTGTTGTGTTGTTGAGTTTTTCAGCGTGGGTGTCGAAGCGCAACATGGCTAAGTAAGGGGCGTGCCAGGGCGTTACGTGTGTGTTTGTGTGTGCAGGTTTCTATGTACTCTTAGTTTAAAGCAGTGGGAAACTGGGTTAATAATGTCATTTACTGCACTGGAGAGCAGGCAACCGAACCAACCAACCAACCAACCAACGAACGAACGAACAACTTGGCAACATGAGCTCTAGTGCATTGGGTATTCGAATTTAAAGCTCGTTGTGTTTAAGCGAATGTCGTAGAACTAAATGCTAAATGCTAATTGCAGGAAGTTGGCAACAAACGCCATTGTTGTTACTGTTGTTGCGTCTAATGCAGTTTGACAATTAGTTGTGCTCGTTGTTGCTGCGTCTTAAGCGACAACGTTGACATAAGCCTAAAAGCGATTGACATTTTTCCGAATGGTTGTGCGAGTGTGTGTATGGGTGTGTTTAGGTGTGTGACTGATTGTGCATTAAATGCATCATCTGGCATACAGACACAGCCTTGCTAATGCTAATTTGCATGACTCTAACTAGAGCATTGCCGACTGAACAATACTCGATTTCCAGACTGCCCCAGTGGATGTTGCCAAGAAATCGTTACGCTTAATCAACACTATTACCAGTATATATATATATATATCCAGTATATATGTATATATTATATATAATATATTCATATATTCACAGCACTCTAAAGTCGTTTATCAAATAATAAAGCATGTAATTTTAATCTTAATTTTTTCCTAAAAAAATATAAACTGATAATTAGAATTTCTTTTTTCTTGTTGTTGAGCTTTTAATTTAGAGTTTTCTTCGTTAGTTTTGTTTTATTCTTGTTTGCACAAGAATTCACTTTAAATTGTTAATGAGGCTGAGCGTTTAGCACGTTTCCAGCGCTTGGCTGAGCGCATCAAAATGCTTCAAGAGTCTCAAGACCTAGACGCGCGCTCTTCCCAGTCTCAGCAAACTCACACATAAATAAGAAATCCATTATCAAATGACGGTGTTAATACAGCAGCAGCAGCAACTCAGCTGGCAAACTATGCATGCCCATGCCTGTCTTCAAGTTTGTTCAACAAATCCACAGCATATCCGCAACAACAACAACAACAACAACACAAATAGACAATGCGCGTGAGGCATCGACAAAAAAATGGTGAACAAGATGTAAAAAAGAGAAGAAAGACAGAAAAAAAAGAAAAGTTTTGTGTTCTTTTTGCGAGCGACTGACTTTAGTAAAATGTTTTACATATCGAAGTTGGGGGCAGGTGTGGCAGCTGCTGCACAGTGTAGAAAAACTCTGCCACACACAAAGCCCATTTATAATGAGCATATTGCCAAAGTAAAATAGAAGAGGAAATGAGCACGAGCTGAGAAAATATTAAAAACAGTGGAAAAATCATAAGCTCTAGCTGAAAAGTGAGAATCCAAAGACTGAAGATATGTTTTGAGAGATTGTTTCAGAGATATTTTTTTAAATTGTATAGTTAAAAAATTAACTAAAAATATTTAAATATATATTCTCTATATATTCTTATAAAGATAAACACTACTCTATTTTTTGAATACATATTTTTATACATTTTATTAGTTATTTGGTTACTTTGATATGTATTAAATTTTGTTCACTTATTCTTTACTCAATTTATATCAATTTTATTTAAATTCTTTTAAATATTCTTAATAAAAAAATGTTTATAAGTTTATTTTTATTTACAAAAAGAATATAAAAAGCATTGTTTTAAAACAAAATATATATATTTGTTATTTCTTTTTATTTATTTTTTGTCCTTTTATTTGTTGTTAAAATATTATTCTATGCATTTGAGGGTTGATATAATCGATTAACGAAAAGTTCATAACAAAATATATATATCTATTTTATATTAAATAATAAAATAAATATTTTAAAAATATACAAATTATTTTTGTTTTTAATTTCATAAAGTTCTTTCAATCCGAAACTAATATATTTTCTTCTTTATCAAGAAAAGAACTCACTTTGAATAGCTTTACTCATAGCGTACTCATGGAGATCAGATGTGACTAATGGAAGTGCAGCACAGTGCATTTGATAAGAATAATTCGTTTGCTGCCCATTGTTCGTGGCAAACAGTTGAAAACTTTTCATTATGCTGATGGCTTTAGCATGGCCCATGCTACAGGTATTACGAGCACTGCTCCATGACGCCGTCTAAAAGTTGAGAACTATGAGTACGCAGTCGGAATTGTCGCTGCCGTTGTCGTTGTCGTTGTCGTCTGCAAGTTGGCAATAGAGTTGGAATGTTGGAAGTTTTTGGTGACGATGCCAGCAATTAAAAATTTGTTCATTACGCTGCAGACGAAACACACACACCACACACACACACTTTAGCCAGCGAATCATGAAACTTATTAATTTCACAATTATAAAATAAATTGTGAGTGCGGCAATTAATTTGCGGTTAGCAAAAGATACACAAGAGTCCAGAAAGAATCAGAGCTCCTCATTAGGCAGCGTTTGTATTATTTTTTTAACGTTAATTGGAAACAGGCTAACACAGGAAAAACTGAAAGGAAAAACTTGGCCAACACAGGCTGAGAGCCAGCCATAATTGTTGTCGATTGTTTGCCAAAAATGAAAATCAAAACGAGAAAAAATATAAATGCGAACTGTATATATCTTTTAACGAACATTAAATGCTCTTCAGTTGGCTTCAGAGATTTCATTCATGCTTAGGTCACAGAACAGTAATTCAGAGCAAAACTGTAGCTGATCTTTATATCATAGATACTTAAAATATAATATTCTCCACGGAGCGTTACATATTTCATATCGCAATGGTTATACCCATTGGCAAGCGTATCAAATGTTCAGCGAGACGTGCCGCAAGTGCCAAAAAACTGTGAAAAATTAGTTTGAGTCTCATCTGAAGTCGTCTCTGTCGGCTCTGCTACGTGTCGCTGCTTCTTTCCATATAATTCCACTTCTCTTCCTCATCTACCCAAAGTCTTTTATTTGGCGACGAAAATTTCTAATTTAAAATTGAAATTGAGCTGCAGTTATTATTTATAATGCTTATAAAAACGGGCATGGGTTGAGCAAAAACTTCCGACACAATGAATTCCTTGGAATTTGTCTTATAATTAACTAAAGAAACCCAATTAATATTGATATTTGTGCGGGCTACCCTAAAAATTTCTGAGGATTGCAGATTTGCAGATTTTTGTTTATAAAATAATTTAACGTTTAATGAGCGAGGAAAATAAAATAATATATTCTATAAATATAATAAATAAATATTTATAGAATATATTATTTTATATTTCTCGATAATTTTTTTAATATATTTATTATTATTATTATATTTTTTTTTAGATATTGATTCTTATAATCTATTAAATATTTCTGCTTTTATAAGGAATTTTAATATTTTATGTTTATAAATGAATATTTAGAATTTTTAATAAGCATATATTGCTTACTAATTTATTTTTTTTTTTGCTTCAATTTTTTATAACTATCATTTTATTTTATTTTTTGTTTATATATAGTTTTATTTCTTTTATCTTATATAATTTTTTTATTGACTTTTTATTTTTTAAATAATTTTTTGTTAATATTTGCATTTTATCATTTGTTTACTTCATATTTTCTTTAATATTAATTTTACTTAAAACTTCTCATATATTTCCTATTCTGCCCACTATATTAATCAACCCTCGCACTTGAAATGTCCGAAAAGTCTGTGCATTTGTGCAAATTTTTGGCACCGTTTTTCGCCGTTTTCTGTTAAAGTTTTTGGCAAGTGGGCTTCATTCATTTTATGCGCCAGCTATTTGCACATCTAGGACATAAATCAAAATGGATATTACACGCGCGTACTTATATAAGGGAGGCAAAAAGAGAGAGGCAGAGGAAGAAGCAGAAAGCATTTTAAAGTGTCATCAAGTTAATTGGCAAGGAGTTAAGATGAAAGTAAAAAACTTTATACTTTATATATAGCTTGAAGGCGAAATAAGATTCAGCTCACATAGTGCTGGGCGTTTGTAACTACTGCGAAAGAACATTAACATCAAATTACAAAAATAAATAGAGTGGATGTACATATACATATACACATATATGCCTGTTGTTGTTGTGTTGTTGCTGTTGTTGGGTTACAGGAGCCAAGCACAAATTTATAGGTGGCATAAAATGAGCACAGACAATGCCAATAACAATAAACGCAAATAATGTTTATGGGAGCGCTAAACAGCCAACAGAGCTGACACCAGGCAAGTAGAGTAGCCGCACAGGGCCAACAACAACTATAGATTATATAGCCCATTTTAGCCAACAAGAACAAGAGACGAAGCAACAACAACAGCAGCACCAGCGCTAGCAACATTGCTGGGTTATAAACTGTCCCATCGTATGGCCGCCGGACAATGCGAATATCCATTGTCGAACCGCTTTAAAAGGACCTCAGACAAAAACAACAACAACACACTCCAGATTCAGGACCCATCATCGTTCTGCCGGCTGTTGCTGTTTTTGACATACTGCAAATACCGCAGGCTTTTCCAAGGCAATCTGACACAAATAGCCAGGGATAAGTTATAATATACAACGACTGTAAGATACCCTATGGATTCATTGAAAACCAGTTGGGACAATGTGAAGAGAAAAATGTAAATAATAAATAATAAATAACAAATAATAAATAATAAATAATAAATAATAAATAATAAATAATAAATAATAAATAATAAATAATAAATAATAAATAATAAATAATAAATAATAAATAATAAATAATAAATAATAAATAATAAAAAAATAAATTAATTAAGTATATAAAAATATAATTTACAGATAGTTTATACACATATTATATATTATATTTAATATATATATCATATATTCATTATTTCGATCATCTATATATATTAGTATAATCTAGTATGTAGTTAAACCAGACCAATTTGAGACATTTTACAGCGATTCCTTCCCTATCGAAGGACAAATATACTACGAAATACAGGGTATGTAGAATTGAAGGCAAGCCTAGACAAAAAACAGCTCGGAGGACAACAAAAAATATGGTTTAAAAAGGAAGTACGCTAATGTACGTGCAATGCAATCAATGGGGCTGCCAACTTGTTTATACACCAAGTGCCTGTCTCTTTCCCTCTCTCGCTCTCTCTGTTTCTCTCTTTGGGTGTGCGTGTGTGGCATGCATGCAGGCGCCTGGAGGGGGCTCGATAAGGAGCACTAACAATAACATGATACAAGGAGAACAGTTGACGGTTTCAATTCGATTCGTTTAGAGCCTCAATATTATTTACGTTCCACTAGCTACAGTTATGAATTGTCAACAAAGAAAGACGGAGAGAGAGAGAGAAAGAGAGAGCGAGACCGTGTGAGCAATAGAGATAGATGAATGGAGCATTTCTTATGCTTTTCACAGCGCGCCTGTAACAATAGTCGGTGCGCTGGAGCTTGGGCAGCTTGTCATGTAACACGTAACGACATTTCGAATTAACGAAGCATGAGATTTGATTATATAAACTGTGACAACCAACAATGACAACGACAATATGTTGAGTCAACGACAACATCAGCTACAATAACAACAACAGCAACACGGTCACACACGCACTTCGCTTCACAGCTCTACACAACATACTGGAATTTCTCATCATGCTCCTTTATTATTGTTGTGCGATTGTCAACGCCGTCATCCTCGTCATCCTCATCAACGTTGTCTGTGTTGTCCTCTTGGGCTTGGACCGTTTCCTGTGCTCTCTGTTGCTGTTGCTACCGCTGTTGCTGCTGCTATTCTTGTTGTTATATTCTCTAGTGCCTGGTTGTCTGTTTATTATTATTGTCATTATAAACATCATGACAACGGCCGAAGCTGCGTTGTTAGGTGTTGAACTCTCATGTGCGTATGCAACTGACACACAACACACACACCTACGCCAACAGCCTGTGGGTGTAACTAGGGGGCGTAGCAAGCTCGAGAGCGGAAACTGTAACGCTAAGAGCTCAGCCGCTGCCGAAGACCTAAGCCATTAAAAAACTAAACAAGCTGCAAGTCCCAAGACCTAACACAAGAAGTAACTTCATATATAAATTGCTTTCCAAAATATTTAAAATAAAGTATATTTAAAAAAAAAAAAAACATAAAATAGTATCTGTATATGATCAAATACTTTATGTAAGTTTATTTAATATATTTTTAATTTAATTACAATAATAAAAATTAATTTAATTTTTTTAAAAACTTGATTTACGATATAGAAATTGAACTTAAATTGAAGAAAAACTAACAAAATTAGCATTCAATGTAAATTTTTGTAAGATATATTAAGTGTTTTAAGAAATAACAAGATGGCATAACTCTTTGTCATCAATCAATATAAATGACGCACAAAGTTTGACACAAATTGCTGACATGTCAATCAAATAAAAATCATTCAATGAAACATATTTTTGTCGAAACGATTAAGCATAAACAATATATAAATATATATGTGTATATTTCTATTATCATATGTATGTACACACATTTATTTATATAAAAACATTTAACCCACATTTCTATTATCAGCATAGAGTTTAATAAGCAATTAATTAATAAGCTAATTTTTATTAATTTACACATTTTATAAGACTAAACAGATCACAGCTGAAGTGCGATATGCATATATATATGTATATATATATATATATATATATATATATACATATATATAAATCTGCTGATAAGTCCCTACAGCATCACTCTTCACATAAACCTTCTATTTAAACTTGACTTATGTTTTGCTCTTTACTTTTTAATTAAAAAATAAATGTGCTCATTTAATAAAAACAATAAAGAGCCACAGCAATTTGCGCTTTAAATTAAAATCAACCAAAACAATACAATAACAATAACCAAATTGGAAAACAAAGAACCAAAGTACTTGCCCATAAAAGCCATAAAAAAAAGAGATAAAGAAGAAAGAGAAAGAGGCACTTAGTGGAGAGTATTCGACTAGAAGATACCTTGACTACAATTTGTAATCACCATCATCATTCTATTATCATATACTATTTTAAGCATCATCACGATGAACATGATAAGGAACACAAGGGTTAGAAGAGAGGGTCGACCTATTCGTATTCAAGTAGTAGTCTAAGTAGAACCTATAAAGACAACGATGCTTAGAAGAGGGTCTATCAGCTAGTGGACATAGAAGGTTGCGCCTTGAAGGTCTTTAGCATTCCCACTTTGATAAGCATAAAACCAATATACCCGCTTCGCAAATACATTACGAGTATAATCAGAATTCAGGCCGGACCAAAAGGACCAAAAGGAAAACAAATTTTCGGCATGTTGCCATAATTTAGGCAAAAGCGCAAATAACACGCCAACACACACTGGCACACACACACACAGACATAGATAAAGACACATACATATATCTTTATAGACAATAGGTTATTTGTCTTATTTTGTTTGTATATGTATAGAAAGTCAGTTGGAATTGGAGGAAAATAAGAGTGTGGCACAGAATATATTGACAATCGCTGGCCATTAAAATGCCAAAGCATTAGGCTCTTTCAACATTTTTTATGGCCCGGCCAAGGCATGCGTCAAGTTCAAGGTAACAAAACAAAAGCCAATATGTGACAGAACGAATCGTGGATATATTATACAAATACATTTGATAATGTATGTTTATATATACATACCTATATATCTATATATATATATATATATGTCTATATATGTGTATATATTATTGCAAAAGAGAAGCCAATCAAGGGGGCAGGGAAGCTCAATTTGATGTCACATAGCTCGACTTGTCATTGCTTTGTTGTCATGGTAGCTGCCTCCATGTAATTGGCTCAAGGGTCAAAGGTCGCGTGTGCGTGTTGAATGAGCCCTGCACAGAGCTAAACAATTTGCCCAGTTGCGCCATAAGTCAGTGCGAACTAAGCTGAATAGATGCTATGGCATAAGCTCACGCTTGCGATATATTTGTTTAGAGCCTCGAAAAACAGGTCACTTGTTTAATTAGCTACAAAATATGCTGTATATTTATACATTTAAATATGTACATATATACATACATAAACTTAGACCGCAAGTCGCTAATTAAACGCGAGCAAACAAAAGGTAAAGAAATAGTTATTTAGGTACAAAAGTCCTAATTTCGACTAGCAAATACCCTGACCATAGTTGAAGGCTTGGAAACTGAATGGTTAAATATATTATTTTGTAAAATTAAATTTAAGTTAGCAACGACTCCACCATGCTCTGTATACATACAAGTGTCATCATCTGCTGCATAAATTAATTAATTCGTGATACTTTGGAACAGACCGTGCATTTTTTTCATTACTTGATGAAAGAGTATTAATATAAAAGAATTTAATATTTTTTATTCTATACTTATTATGCAGTTTCATAGGAAATAAAGATGTATTATTTCCTATGAAACTGCATAATAAATATAGAATATAAAAATAGTAATTTCTTTTATATTAATACTTAATTATATTAAAATCAAGTAAAGAAAGAAAAGACAAAAGTTAGTTATATGAAACATTCGACTTGGTGTTTTCCTGTCCTCTACATATATCTCTATCTATAGACATAAAAAATCTATATCAATATGCGATTTTAAGCCCCAAGATTTATGAAAGGATTACTGTTGACTCCGTCTCTGGACCATATAACCAATAGGACTATCTCTTAATGGCAGAGCAAACATTCAAATATATTGTTGCAGTATAATGCAGTAGGTTATGCCCGAGCCTTATGTATGCCAAAAAAACTAGTCAAAACTTTATTTATGAAATTCTATAGGTAGTTGAAACAGACAAATCTTCTTTGGGCCATTCACTTTAATTGGATGCAATTTGTAGTTTGATTAAAGCCGCTCGCATTGCTCTCATTACTAATGAGAAATGAAACACGGCTGGCATTATGAGCGTAATCATGCTCCTCTCTCTCTCTCACTCGTTGGGCCTGTGTCGGTTACTAAATTAATTGCATACAAATTATTTAATAGTAATAAACATAATAAACAAGAGTGTGCGCGCCAGTAACGAGCCAGAGAATGAATCGAGAAGGTGGCAGCAGGATCTGGAGCAGCAGCGGGAGCGGGAGGAAGATGAGGCTTATGGCTGGAGCGAAATGGTTGGCATCAGTAATGCCCACGGCAAGCGGCAACAAAAATGCATAATGAGCATTAAAATGCTGCGGGAAAAACAGTATGCGAAAAATGAAAATGCAATGGCAGTGCCAGGGACGAGTCCCCACATATATATATATATATATATGTATATATATGTATATATATGTATACATATATATACACATATATCTGGCAAAGCTCGTATTTAACAGGATTATACTGCACACGCACATAGATCTGTATTTATGCGAATGAGTCTAACCAGCCAAACGCAAAGGCTGGCTGTGGCCCGTTCATGTATTTTGCTGCTACTCACGTTCTATTTGCTTAACATTCTAAACGAGTCCTTTTCATTAGTGAAGCAACAAAAATAATGTGAACCATTCAAATATTACTGCACATGACGAACATTCATTACTCTAACTCAGAGCAGCAAAATAATTATCTTTCGAATTAACATCTTCCAAAAAACTAAAACTGCTTGGGAATTATAAATAATTTTTGGTTTTGTTTGTTTTTTTACAAATTTAAATTTGAATTAAGTTTTAAATTAATGACTTATTTTTTAGTATTTAAAAAAATTACAAATACTTTTAACATCCCGTTACAACCCTTAAAGTCTATAAGACGATAACTAAGCTACTATAGCAGTTTAAGATTATGTTGTAAAAAAAAAACAACTTATTAAATGTTAGTTAAACAAAAGTTTGCGAAAAGTGAGGTATTACTATTGAGATGTATACAAATTTTATATAATGTAAACAACATATATATTATAGTTTAATGTATATAATAGATATTTAAATAAATTCAAATGTTAATTAATAATAATATTTTAATATTAATATTTAATATTTTAAATAAAAGATATAATTTATTTAAATTAAAATTTAAAGAGCTTATTTTATGGTTTTTTGAATTGTGAATTATGATTCTAATTGAAGTTAATGAATATATAAATTATTAATATGAAAAATATATTTATTTATTATTATATTAATTATTACTTTTTAAAATGACAGCCAACATTTTTTTATGAATTGTAATATTTATAGTTTTTCAAGTTTTAAATTATCAAGGAAATCATGTTAGTAAGCCTAATCCCTTCAATCAAGATAATTTGATTGAAAAAAAACTAATAAAAAAACATATTTATTTTAATATAAGTGTCAAAAAATTGTCCAATCAGAAAAAAGTATTTTTTTGTAATATTTGAAATACAAATTTTAATTGATTTAAAAATTATTATTTATTTTTTATTCTTTCGTGTAACTGAAAGAAAACTATTTCTTATTTTTTACGAATTTCAACTAGCACAAAGCCCTTAACATAGTTTATATGCCTCAATTAAATCGTAGCACACACAGCCCTCGAATATGGGCAAAGGGCGTTCGCTTGGTTTGCACTATGCAAAAAAAAGAAGAGGGGAGAAAAAAATTGGCGCATATAAAATTGGAAATAAAAAGCATAGAGTACAGCCGAGGCACATGAAATAAAATGCAATTGCACTTTGCACAAAAGTTCAACGCATTCAGGGCTGGTCCAATATCAACACAGCCCCAACGCCACCGTACACACTCTATAACTGCCGAGAACACAGACCCTATACGAGCAGTATCCGGACTATTCGTAAAACTGGAAATCAAAGCGCAAACGGCAACGGGTCGGCTGGCAAACTCACAACTCAATGGCGGAAGTTTGCATTTTCGCAACGAATTCATAATCATGTTGAATCGCACTGGCTAAAAATCCAGCCAGCTACACGCCCACATCTCCACCTCAATAGCCCCCCTTCACACACACTCACACGCACACACAGATACTGATGCAGATACAGGCTATGCCATTTGCCATGTTAGCTAAAGCACAGTTTATCCTTTTTGATTTGCAGCCACTGTGACTGGCAGCGGGCGTTCAAGGGGCATAGGACGAGGGGCGTGGCAGATGGGGTTTGGATTATTTGTGGAGCGTCAAGCGCGCATTGCATGTTTTGGCCGCTGCTGGCGCTGCTGTTGCACTTCACTCTTCAGCGACTGAGTAGTAAATATTATTTCGTTTCAATTCAAATAAAAAAATACACACGCACACAGATACCCGCTAACACACACGCACGCACACACACAGGCATAAATAGCGGAACATAGAAACAGGCACGTATGCTGAAGCGTTGCTTGTGTTTGCATTTGTTAGAGGGTGGCCACAGAAACGCGTAAGATCGACAACAAGATGCCCTCTAATAAGCTAGAGATAACCTAATTATGCAGCAACTGCGCATGTATGAAATAATTAATTTTAAATTTTTTTATTTATATATTAAAATCTGTTTTTAAAAGAATATTTTTTATATATATATTTTATGAATATATTTTTTCATTTTTTTTATTTATTTTAAAATATTTTTTATGTATACATTCATATATTTTAAATGTTTTTTGTTTATATAATATTAATAAAAAATATTTTTAAGATAGAAAAAAATTGAAATGCTTGTTTTTGCATACATCCCAACCCATGAAAATTCCATATCAAAGCAGGGTATAGAGAGGGATATAAAACCGATGTAGGAAGCAAAAATGAAAAACTTGAACCAGCCGTCCGCCAGTAGTTGATATTTCAAATGAGCGGAAATTACACGTTGCAAAAATATGAATTATTAAATTTTCGCTATGAAACTGGCAATAATAAAAGAACTAACAGCCAAACGGGCAGCGTACGAGCTTAGCATTTTTCTAGCTCTCGGTATTGTGTAATATCCTGGAAGCCAGCAAAATGGTGGCAATTGCATTCAATAAAATAAAATGTAGTAAGCGAATGTAAGACTCAAATGCTGACTCGTCAATTGAATAAGTTAAGCAATAATTATATTTTAATTAATCATTTTTTGGAAGCTCTTTTACTTTAACAAGGTAATTAAATTTAATTATTATTTTATTTGTAGGGTATTTGTGAGTCGGAGGTTTTTAATGCCTTTGTGTTCTTGGTGGATTTTTCTGTTGTAAAACTTTTGAAATTTTTATTATTAACCAACACTGGTGCACACTTACAGGACTTACAAGCTCTTTATGCAAGCATGAGCACAGCTTATGCAAGCTAGTAAAACTTTGAACATATGAGTACAAAGGAAAACGTGTCGAACTTTTTTGAAACACGCTACTTAAAATATGTAAAATAAAAGAAAAATGAAAAAAGCATGCTACAATTTATATATTGAATAAAAAATGTTAAAATATTTATTAAAAAATATTTAAGCTAAAAAAATTCTATACTTGTAAAACCTAATGTTACTTAACAGCTGCTAAATAATAGTAAGCCAAGTAACATTAAGTTATAATATGATTTAAAAAGCCAAGTTAATGTAAAATAATAAAATTAATAAAATAAAAAGAAAAATTAGAAATTAGAACAGAATGTTACTTAACAGCTGCTAAGTAACATTGAACTATAACAGCTAAACAACATTGTGTTGTGTTACCCTTTCTTGTTTAAGTAACATTAAATTTATTAAACACTAAATAAATCAATTTAATAAAGCTACAGAATTAATGTCTTTAATAAACCCGAAATTCGCTTCGCTTTATTTAATTTTTACGCTTTGAGACTCCCAAACACAAACTAAATCCAACCAGCTGCAGTAAAGCCGTTCGAGCATACGTATACACATATGTGTATATATATGTGTCCGTCCGTGTATGTCTATATGAAATTTTGTGACTTTCATAGCTGACACAAAAGGTATTTGCCGTATTTTACCTGGTTTCAAATATTTTTGCCATTGGCAAAGAAATGTTAAATGGAAATGCCTCTTCAAAAGGGAAAACACCGATATAAATATCTTTCAAATAACTCTAGCAAAAACTCAACGACCATGTGTGTGCGTGTGTGTGTGTGATAGCGCAATAGCGAACGCGCGCGTGTGTATGTGAGATATATCCTGTTACCGGATATGGATGTCATGTTGTCATATTTTTTCAACATTTCGCACGAAAATGCATGCAAAACTGACAAAGCCGAATAGAAATGGAAAAAAGACCAAAAGAACTGAAGGAATATGATATAGCATAATGCGTGAGTACTCAATGGGTTAAGCATTTGAAGTATGTTTTGTAGTACGCACAACAGATGGCGCTGTGCAGAAATTTAATCACAGAGAATTTAAAAATGTTGCCAGACTTATCTGACGTTAAGCAGATATAAACACCATAAATAATTTATTTTTAGTCCACTTAAATGTATCCCAAAAAGGTTAATTGTTTTCATTTCATCGAAAAAGGTTTCACATAAAATTTTGTATTTAATTTACGCTTAGCTAAAATGGGTTTTCCTTTTATATTATTATACGAGCAACGAGCGACGCCTTGAAGTGTGCAATTAGATTCGTTGGGTTTATGATAATTGCTCATTAAATGTCAGGGAAAAGCCGAATGCTAAAGAAAACAGTAAACCGAAAAAAATAACAAACGTAAAAAACCAACAAATTTTCCAATTATCCTTTGAGGTTGGCAAATTAACGCAAAATTTCTTGTGTTTCATGTAGAAAAGTCAAACGGAAAAGGTCAAGTGAATGAAATGAGCAAAAAAGAGCATTAAGCATATGCGAATAGATTGAGAGAAAAATGTCGGCAATTTTTTATTATGCTACCTGCATAATTTATGTGGGCGTAGCTGGTAAAGATGAAGCGCATGCCAAACAAAAATGCAAAATGCATCATTTAATATCAAATTATAAAAGAAAACAGAAAACATAAAATAAGTGAGTGAGAAAAAAGAGGAAAAGAGGGAGGGCTGAGCCGTGCCCACAATTGCATGATTATTTATGTAGCCAAAACGGGAAGACAGCGAGAGCAGACACACAGCCAGCCCAGGCCAGACCAGCCCAGCCTAGCTCAGACCAGACCAGGCAGTCAACTGACAGTCGTCTGTGTTGTCCTTGATAATAATAGCAAAATTTTAACGTCGACTCTACCAAACATTGAGGCTCATAACTCTCGTATCTTCTACTACCATTTTGTGTATAAAATACGAGTTCATTTTTATCCAAAGCCAGTCAACTGACTGACTGTGTGGGATGGCGAAATGATGACAACTCACCTGTAAAGAGAAAATGTAGCAGAAAACAAACATTAGAATAGGCAGTTAAGTATATTTGATTAAGGTTTTATGTTGTCTGAGCCCATTGTCTGCCGTCGACTAGAGAGAGACTGGCAGCCAGGGGCCCAGGAAATGGCAATTAACGTACTATAAATAATTGAAAACTGTTTGCATCCTATAGACCCCAAAAAGGACTTTTCCAGCTACTCTACATGGCAACAGGATGATGACGCAAATTGTGATGGGGCAGGGTATTAAAACTTTTAATATTATTAAAAAAAATTTCAAATTTATCAAGCCAAATTGGCAATGTTTGTCTGCTGCCAGTTTCGTTTTTAGCATGGGTAAATATACTGTGCTTTCTGGCAAATAAATTTTGTTGGTCTGTGCTCTTAACTAATGTGAATAACTAAACTCAAAAGCTCTTCGTTCAGTTATTTAATCGACTAATTGAAGCTCTAGTTCTTAGTGTCGAAAGACAATGATTGTCCAAGAAACTTATTGAATATTACAAGACCCGAGCACCTGTCGTTGAGCTAATTAACTAATTAATTATGACAACTTTGACACTCATGAGATGATTTATTATGAAGTAGCAAATCTGATAATATACTTCAACCGTGGCATGTTATCGATAACATAAAGAGCTTCTGGAATATAGTTATCGCAAAAAAAATCTTCTTCAGGCTACCTCAATTATCTAACTGATGCTTGGAATGAGTAATAGAACATGGAAAATTCTTAATGTAGGAGGATCTTCAATTATGCTTAGCTAAAACATAAATCTAAGAACTACATAAAACCGGTCAACATCTATTTGCAATCTGATTACCAGATTTCAGAAAGAATGGTCAGAGTTTAAGGATTATTCAAAAATATTTGAAGCAACTTCATGGCAATGAGTTCGGGGTATCTTCTAGTCAGGTACTCCCGACAGCGTTACCTGTTCTGAAGCATATTAATAAAACATATAGACAGATAGATTCTGGTTAAAACTTGTTTCAATCATAAACAGAAAAAGTATTAAAAAAAAGCCAAAATTGTCTTATTCATTTTTCTTTGCTTCAATATTCATGCGCAACTTTTTGCTGAGCTCGTGCATTAAATGCTGGGCCAAATCTATTTGTGTCACGTTACCAAGTGTTGGACCATGCCCGAGCCAAGTTTTCACACACAGACGCAACAAACACGCGTGCGAGCTGTTGCCAGTGGGCAAAGCACACACATTGCCTGGGCACAGGAAGGAAAGGAAGTTACGCCCCTCGCACACGTTGAATTATGAAAATTATAAACAAATTAGCCCACACAGCTAGGATAATATAGTGTGGCTTTGTTGTTGTTGTTGCAGTTGCATAAATTAGCGCCCTCAAGCCGTCAAGCGAACACCCTTACGAAATCTCCCCCTCCAGCCACACGCCTCGCGCACGGCTTGTAATCTGCACTAAATCTGCTTGTAATAAGTTTAAAATAATTGGAGCAATGGGTATTAGCGGTACTAGCAATGCTTTATAATAGCCCTTAGCCAACTAACTATTTCGTGTCAGTCAAGTCTGGTCGCTTGGCTGGTTGTGTAACTGGCTTAAATTGTGATTCTGGACCATGAATTAGCATAACAAATGAGAAATTATGCTGATGCCATAACAACTTAAGGACGGGCAGCAAACAAAAATTCATAAATTCAACGTGAATAATAACTGTATATTAAGGTACATAGACATTTCTCTAATTAATATTTATTGTGTAAAGAAATCAAATAATTATGGGATTATGATTAAAGACCAGATAAATTTAATATATATATATAAGAATTTAATTCAAGTTAATATGTATTAAATACTCAAAAGTAATGTATATTTAATATATAAATTTAAACTAACATATTATATTTTTAAGTTTTCATTATTATAAATTAAATGAAAATGTATATATATAATATATTTCTTTTTTTTTTAGTGCATACAAATTTTAATATAAATTATATTTTACAGTTGAATTAAACGAATTTAATTGAATATATATTTATTAAAATGTTATTTAAAAATATATTAACTACACAAATAATTAATAAATTAGTATTTTATACAATAAATAAAGAACACAATAATTAAATATCATCTTAAATAATTTTTTATAATTAATTTTTATATAATCAACTGATTAAATGTATGTATACATGTTTGTTATTGATTTGTAGGCAATAAAAAAAAGTCAAACAATAAAACATAACCAAAAAGATTTTATTGAAACAAACTCTTAGAATTCAAATAAAAATTTATCCTTTTAATACAAATATAAAGTAAACAAAAATATTAAGAAGGAAAATACAAATTTATTGTATATAAAACAAACAAAAATTATATATATAAATAAATGAAACCAAAAACAATTGGTAGGTTTAAAGAAATTTCGACCTACGTATTCTGTACTTAGAAAATCGATTTCGACTAAGTAAATTGTGATCACATGCAGGAACGTTGACTGTTACAACGTTTTAGCAAATGCCATTTGCAGGCATTTGGCAGCTGTCACGCGGCCTAGTTGCAGCCACTCCATCAGCGAGTCGCCCAACAAACCCCAAGCCCACCTGCCGGCCAGTCACGCTCACGTACCTGTACAGGTGCAATCATATGCGTGTCTTGGGCAGCAGTGACCATTTAACCAAATGTTGCATCAACCTGGTAATTAAAGCCATGCGCGGCCGCAAATGTCAGTTAGCTGCCAGCAGCTAACAGCAGTCAGCAGGAGCCAAAGCGGAACAGGACTAGGTACAAGGACGTGCCAGCAGTTGCCAGCTTAGCCGTCCCCTCTAACCTAACCAGCTCAACTAAACTCAAAACTCCAGCGACGTGTGTGTGTGCTAGTTAACGCTGGTGTTGTCTGCCGTTGGGAGCTGCAGCTGCTGATTGCGCTACGTGGCCATAACCGGACCACGGCACAAGCTGTGCCACGGTCCAACAAAATGGCGTCGTTTCTGCTGCATTTCATTTACTTCAATGACAACGGCAACGGCAACGGCAACGGCTACTGCAACTGCAGTAAATGCAACTGCAACTGGAATAGCATTGGCCATGGCAATGCCGATTGCAACTGCATTCCGCATTGTGCATTGTGAATTGTGAATTGTGCACGTGCATTGTGAATTGTGCATTGTGCGTGTGCATTAGCGAAGCACAGGACATTCAAAGAACGTACAGCCGCCCAACGCCAAGCTTATAGCTGCTGCCTACGCACAGTGGTGACAAATATTTATGGGATTAAATTGTCAATCGAAATCAATATCTTATTAATGCTGTCAATTCATGTTTTGCGTAATTTAAAATCAATAACAACAAAATCTTACAAAAATTACGCCTTCATCAAATTTATAGTTGTCATAAACAGAAATTTAAAAAATATGTAGACTTATGCTCAATAAAGGATAATATCTATAAATATACATAAAGATATTTCACACACATATTTTTTATTTTTGGTTTTTGGACTTGAAGATCAGAATAGAGCAGAAAATATTTTGTTTATAAATAACGTAAGAGTCAAATTATAACAAAACAAAGTAAAAATAATATAAAACTCATAAATGATTATTATCTTTATAATGCTAAATATTAGTTTTAAAAGCAAATTATTTAATTCTTTAGACAATTTTTCAATTTCTAATTTACTATTAAGTAAAATAGTAAAAATTAAAGTATTTTTCTAAATTTTTTGAATATTTTATTTAATTATTTAACATTTTCTATTATATTCTATGTCATTCTCATAAAATAGATGCAAAGCTTAAAATTCTTTGCCTAGATAGATAGTTATCAATATCGAACCACTGTGCACTGGACAGCTGTTGTACTCAACTTCCGGTGTGCACGTACGTATATATGTATACATATACATACATTCACATATACATATATAGACACATATACAAATATATACATATATGCTGAGCAATCGAACAACCTGCTCAACATGTTAATGTGCCAGGGCGTCCAGCATGGAATCCCCCACAGCCGCTTGACTTCCATTAGAGGGCTGAGTGGGAGCATTGACAGCGGAGAGTTGGAGTATGGAATGGTGCGAGGGAGTGATTCAGCTACGTGCAGCGTCCAAAATTGTTCGGTCCAGTCGAGTCCAGCCCCAGTTCAGTCGAACTGCATATAGTCTCATATAGCACTCACCCTTTTGCTCAATTGCCATTTCGCCTTTCTCAAAAGTTCATTTTGCATTCTTCGCTCTGTCTGCTGCGCTTTGCTTTGCTTTCTTTTATTTTATTTTATTTCGTTTCATTCATCTTTATTTTTTTTGTTTTCTTTTGCTGCTATTTCTATTTGATTTTATTGCCTTTGCCTTGGCAGTTGTTGCTGTTTTTTTTTTTCTATTCATTTTCGTTTTGTATTATTCTCTCTGTGTGTGGCAGGTTGATACGGCTGAAGCTGAAGCATAAAAAATGGAATAGAATCCACGGACTTGTGGGTATTTGAAGCTTATGGTTGGATCTCCTTTTGACATTCGTTCAGAATTTAAATAATTACTTCTTTTGCAACATGTGTCAAAAATGTTTAAAAATAACTCTTTTTTTCTATATATGTACAAGCAAATATCTTTAAATATATATCTATATTTTTATATGTATATGTATATCTATATATATCTATATCTATATTTGTTTATATTTATATTATTGTATTTATACATACATAAATCAATTATAAAAGGGTATTCGAAATTCGATCATCACTGATTCTATATTTTCAATTTTTTTTTTAAATTTTTTTTTTATAATTTTTAAAAGAAATTTCATTAGCAACTGGTGCATGGAGATTTCTTATCAATTTTATGAGCTTCAATAGACGTGAATGAAAATGTGTATATGTATGTTTGTGTCTGAGACTATATCCGTGTATGTGTGTGATATCAATAAAATAATAGCCAGTTGGTTAATTCTATGAAATCAGAATCTAATTACAGAACAAAGCGCAAATATTTGTAATACAATTTATGAACTTGAGTCTTAAATATGCGAATATTAAAATATATGATATATATTTATATCAAATTAATATAAACATATCTCTATATAAAAAACATATAATAAATTTAAATAAATATAGAAATATGTATACGCATACGTATTCCTAACGATAAAATTAAATACAAGGTACTTGGGAATTCTATAAATAGCAAATGTTATCTTTGTAAGATTAGAGAAAAGATTTGTTGATAACAAACTTGACAGTTAATTAGCTAAATATACAATTAACATATTATATCACTTAACAGATGACTTTCACTAGCTGTGCAGATTAGTTAGGCTACAGATAGACTAAATTGTTTTAGGCAAACCTTTAATTCGTATAAGTTTGCAGTTTGACATTTGAACTGATTAAACGCTTAAAAAGAAGAACAAGAACAAACTAAAGTCACATGTCAAAGGCCTTAATTAATCGAGTTCATTGCCTGACCAGCACAGAAAACTTGTCAGGCAAAAAGTAAAAAGTTGAAGGAAAAACAACAACAAGATCAAAAGGTAATGAAAAAAAGCAATCCCAATGAAGTTGACGTTGATGACCTTCGTTTAAGGTTCAGTGCCGGCTGCGATTTATGCAACTGGGCAGGGGGCGTGTGAAAGAAAGCACTGAAAAAAGAAGAAGCAGAGAACTAAAGACCAGGTAACTGGTAACTGACACCCTATCAAACAAGACCACCCACCCGTGCCTAGTTGCAGCCACAACCGCCCTGTGCGACTGTCACTCATGCAAATGACAGGTAATTGACCTCATAAAGCACAAACTCACACACACGCAAAGTCACCCACACAGAAAAAGAGAGTGAGTGGGCATGTATGCAACAATTTTTACTTTCCACATATTATTTGATGTACGAACAAGTCGGTTGCCGTTCCAAGTTCCCTTGCACATTCTCTCTTTCTTCAATTCTTCTCTTCAGTTGCGTGTTGTTCTTTGTAGGCGTTTAACATTTTTGATATTCATAGCATAACTTTGGACTCTAAAATTATGTTGAGAAGCAAATAATTTTAACGAAACTATTATTACTTTTCTATAAAAGTGTATCATGAGAAGTTTATCATTGAGATACACATTATTTTTATATATTTTCTTATGATAGAAATTACAAATTAAAACTAACACCAAATCTTATATATTAGAAAATGCAATATCATTTCTTAATTATATATTAATATATTGCATTATTTTTCTGTTTTGTTTAACTATGCTTCATTATTAAATTAACAAAGGAATAATTTATCCGGTAGAGTATTTAGAATTCGCTGCAGCCAACTGCACTGTTTTTTGCTAATTTTTTTCGCTTCTTTGCTTCTCCCATTTAAGTGTAATTTTGTAACATTTTTTTTTAGACATTTGTCACGTTGCTTTGTACGTGAAATTGTAAAATGTTAATGTGCCAGACGAGCGGCAACTTATTCTTTTTCCGTTGGGGTCGCTTTAAGAGCGCTGCTGAGAAGCGAACAAAAGAGATGGGGGAATATTCGGGGGTTAATGGGAGTGAGCTGCGAATATGTGTATGCATACTTGAGTATGTATATGTGGGTGTGCCTATAACTTCTGCCTACATTTAACATATGTGTGTATGTGTTGGTGTTTGGTGTTTGCAAAACGAGCCATTACGATTAATTGCATTTGATAAAAAGCCATTAAACAATGTAAAGCAGAAAGTTGTAACGTGTTGTCTGCGTGCAAATCTGCATGTCAAGTTTGATTTTATTGCACACAAAATGTTCAATGATAAAAATGACGATTTGGGTACAAATTCAGTAAAATATAGAACAAACCCTATCAAAATATATGTAGGAATGTGTTTAACTACTTAATACATTTCGCAACATTTCCGAATCATTTGGCATTCAACAAATGTGCCCCCAAAATGGTGATATATTTCAACAGCTTAAAGAAGAAGTAGAAGAGTAGGAAGACGAAACATGCAAGCTAAATCCAAGCGCCATGAATTTATGAATTTCATGCGTGTTTATCAGCAAAACATGCCGCTGGGCCTGGTCCGAGTAACAACGCCAAAAACGAGAACAGGCTTAACGGTGCCAACAACAACGAGCATAACAACAACAATTGTTTGCGATAGAACGTGTAGGCAAATCGAGTGGCCAAGCAACAGCCATAGCACTAAACATGCAAAAAAGAAAACAAGAAATGAGGGAGAAAGCGTAAGAACGAGAGAGTAAATGCGTGAGTAAGAAATGAGTGGGAGTGTGAGTAATAGCTTGAGAGTGTGAGTAACAACTTAAGTGAGAGCGTGAGCGAAGCTGAGAGTGTAAGGCACGAGCACAAATTAGAGAGCGAGCAAGTGCATGTGTGTTTGCTTCAGTGAAGCAAAGCTCAAAAGCGAACAGGCGCAAACGAGGCGTGAAAATCACAAACAAATCATAAAAAGAGCAACAAGAAGAAACACGACAGTAAGCAAAGTAGTGTAGAACACAAACATTCAGACATGCATACATACATATGTATATGCAAATCAAGCGAAACAAAAGCTTTGAGGAAGAGCGGACTCTAGGAAAGGGGGTGGAGAAATGATTCATGGTCGTGTTTATCAACAAACACGTTTCATGAGTTGCCTCAGCTGCGCTCAGCTGCCAAAAGGAAGCCAAATGATGGCCATGCGATTGCACACACATAGAAACAAAATTCAAGTCCGCAATTTCACAATATTCACATAAACACACACTTGCACATAGAAGACATATGCCATACATATGCATGTGCTACTCGAGTTGGGGCTGAACAAGTGCAGTGGAACTTGACACATGTTTCAAATGTCATTTCGCTTTGCCATACATAAATATCACGCATTTTTCTATACACACACTCGCATCTATATTTACACACATATGAACGTATGTGTGAACATCCAGAAATATATAGCTGTCTCTAATCAAATGCAGCTGACGTTGTTTGAACTGACGCTGAGCCCAATGCGGCTTCAATTTTAGAGTGGACCTTGTTATACAAAAGGAAAATGGAATGAGGAATATAATTCATATTTTGACTTTTCTAATTCAGCTCATACTTTTACATCAAAAATTAAAATAAAATGTTAATTATTATATTTAATATAAATTATTTTAAGAACTTAATTTAATACAATTAAAATTATTTACCTTGTGGAGAGCCAACGAGTATTAAAAATCAAAATAATTTAAGGATACATACACAAGGTCCACCCTGTGATTGTTTCAATCTGAGTGCTGGCCTGTTCAGTCTGTTTATGAGTCATTTGGGCTCAATTGCAACGGCACAAACCGGTTAGGGTTAACCGAAAATGCAAACAGACTCGCAGCTGTATGTGTGCTTGTCTGTGTTCATCGTGCGCAGTACTCGGGCAGCCAAAGTCTCAAGTAATTCATATGAATTTTATATGCAATTGCATCAATCTCAATTATAGAGGGCTCGAGGGCAATCAGACCAGACGAACGCCCTTTCTCTCTGTGCTCTTCGCCTTGTGTGACATGCAATACTAATAATGATTTTTATTTAGGTAATTGCTTTGAATCTGCTGCAACTGAAATTGCGGCAGGTTTCTGCAGGTGAGCTACGCATTTATTTGCATCCTCGACTCGACTCGACTCGATTTAACGACCAAGTCAAAGTTCAATGGCCACAAACTGAAGGACAAGTTTGGGTCAATTGCTAATAAAAAAGGAAGGAAAAAACAAAAGAAAAACGAAGAAGCAAAAATACAGATAAGAAATTTTAGAAATAGAGCCAGCATGAAATGTAGATGCTGCTGCTGTGTGGGCGAGCGTAGATATATTGGCTGAGATAGCTATCTCAGCCAGCTGCAGCAGTCGACAGCCAGAAATTCATCAATTAAGACGATGCAAAGAGAGAGAGAGAGAGAGCGAGCCTGGCTCAATGGCTTTGAGTTGATTGGAAGGTTGAACGACGTCAAAGACAAGAAAAATCAATTTAAATGATTACGAATTGAAGGAGACAAATAGTTGGCTGCAACAGCAACAGTAGGCCGTTGGCAGTAGACTAGCTAAAGACAACAACACAGCGGGAGATAAGTCATAAAGACTTACTGTGTCTGCACTGCACTGCACTGCAAGTAATTGGAGCAATGACAATAAAAGCAAATAGTGAAGGGATAAAAATTAATCATGGTATGATAAAAAATTATATAATAGAAAATAAAATAAAAAGAAAGAAATTTAAGAACACATTACCAATTAATAAACAGTTCTAATTATTTAAAAATACAAACCATAAATAATTAATACTCAAGGCAAATAATAAAAAAAAGCAGTTAATTAATTATAACAAAAAATAACAAGATTCACAAAAATAATATTTGCTTAATAATATATTTTTTGTATAACATTTTATTAAAATATATTTAAATTTAGTTCTTTCATATTTTTTTAATATTTTTATTTTTTATTTTATTTGTTTTTATTAACATTTTATAATATATTTTAGTATAGTCTTTTAATAATATTTTTTTTGATAAATTAATATTAATTTTTTGTTTTAAATATTTTATTAATATTTATTTACTAATAGACATGTCGTTTTGCACAGTGTAATTGCTTTGCTGCGCATATGACAAAACAGAAATCCGCATATCGAAAACTTCCAATCCAAACAGACAAACAAATTTTAATTTCTCCTATACGCTTACTTAAAAAAAGAAGCAGCAGAATAAAGGAACATGAAAATGAAGAAAAACAAAAAGAAACCCCCCAAGCAGTGCTCCTCTAACATGTTGCCATGTCTCAATTCTGGTGGCGACTCTGATGATTCAACTGTTCGACACAGTCGCTTCATCTTTATTTCATGTTTCAGACTTCATTTCGCTCGCCTTTTTCCAATTTCAGTTGTTGTCACAACTGGCAGCAAACGATTCATACCCGTCGTCGTCGAGAAATGACAAAGAGCGAAGCTACAAGAATACTGAACGAAAAGTATTCAAAAAAAAAGAAATATATAACAAAAATATGCAATACCAACTGATTAATACTCGCGCAGAGTGCAGTAAGAGCATAAGCAATGCTTAAAAATATATGTGTATGACAGCAATATATGAACATCATACTATCTGAGAACAAAATTATATTAAAGATTTGTTGGATAGATATATGTTTAGACACAATGATATAAGTTTGAATACACAGATGCTTGTATAGATGCATGCATATAGACATTAAAATATATTGGCCCATTTTATAGCATCTCATCAGAGACATGTAAACTGAATATTTGATTAGTCTAAAGTTTCATATTTCTAGCCAATATACCCTTTTTAATCTGCGAGCGCGTATTTAAAAAGAAATCCTTGACTCCTACATCTGACACTTTGAGTATTCTGACCCCTTCTTCCTAAGCCATCGCTCTTGCCCTGCCCCTACTCTACCGCAACAGCAACACTTCTGCAACTTACAAAGGCGTTGAGAAATTTGTTGCGTTGCGCTACAAGAAAACTTCGGGTTGGTCTTATTGATTTAACTATACTGCTTGCACTGTGTATTTATTTCTTATATATTTTTTAATATTTATTAATAAATTTATATTTATTTATTTAATATTGTGAGCTGCTAGCTAATATATTGCTTTACGAATATTTTATTTGCTCTGAATTCACAATCAAATAAATGTTTCTAATTTTTCAACAAATATTTTTAGTAAACATATAGAATGTATCTATCGTTTTACTATCGTATGCAAATTAAAATTTTTATTTTCGGATTTTCAGATATATAAATATTTACGTGCATATAACTGTAAATGTTTGGGGTGACCGTAAATATATATATATATATATATATACACATCAGGAAAAACAATGGAGGGTATCTTGAATAATAGATTTTTAGCTTTTGATTGCATTTGGCGACAACATTTTGCGCTAGTTGTCAGGCAAAATAAAAACGGGAAAAAAAGGCAAAAGAAAAGCTATAAAAAAATGGAATTCTACGAATTCGAAACACAAATTGGAAATTGCCGAGGCATTAACGTGACTTTTGTGGGTGTTTTCATTTCGGGTTTTCATTTCCAATTTTCATTGGCTTTGCAAGACAAATTGCATTGGCAACAAAAAAATAAAAGCCGAAATACTAAATAAACCAAAATTAAATGAATAAAAAATGAATTGACAAATCAAATAGTTGACTCCGATGGATAATAAAACAATTTAAAATTAGTTAAAAAGCAATAGAATTTAAAAAAGCAAAATGTTTCAAAATTAAAAATTACAATAAGTGAGAAGGGTAAAAATATGTATAATAAAAATATTTATATTTAAAATAAAAATATGTATATATTAACATATATATATATATATATTTTCTCCAAATATATAAACATTTCTGAAATTAAATTTTATATACTTTTTTAATAACTACAGAAATACATTAATATTTGATAAAATGTTTATTTTTTTTTATTTTCCATATTTCCTCATCTGTCCGACTCACGCCCAGCTCTAAACGCAAACTCATTTCACGCACAATTCAACATTAAGGCAAGCAAAGATATTGCTGAGCTTGGGTAATTATGTTGCTTTCATTACAAAAGATCTCATATCCGAGAGGGTGGTTCGGGGCTCACACGACCCTGCCCCTAAGAATTATCACACAAGCTGCTAATATAAACATTACGAGCAAAAGCCACGCCCACACACGCACAACAGAAGCACAAACGCTCACACGCAAAACTTATGTGTGCAGCGTAATTATCAAAGAGAAACTCCGACAAAAACAAAATAACAACAAATAAATAAAATAAATTATATATTATATACTCAGCTCAACATAAATAAAGACAGATTAGCAAGGAATGGAAATGAAAACATAATATATATATATATATTATATTTAAAAAATAATAACGAATTTTTAGAATTCATAATCACTCGATTCGCAGAATTAATAAATAATTGCAATATATTCTTTATTTTTATAATAAATATTAATATTTATTTTATTTGGTATATTTTAATTGCCATAGAGAACAGCAATAAGCTGATTGCATAAAATATATAATATATAAAATCGATTAAAATATACATACTGATTAAAATCTAATAAAAAAGTCTAATCAACTTTATTTATTTGATTTAATAACAACTCTGAATCAGTGGCAAATCTGTCTCGCAGTGCAACAGTTTCAAAATATTTAATACAAAATGAATTTATTTCTTAAACAATTGCTAATTCTCTTGTTGCCTTTAGTTATTAAAGCAACTGATTCAGTGACATATAACACGGTTGGTTTACACAAGCTTAATTTGAAGTCACTTAAATGTAAACCAAAGCTTTTCCACAGTGCTCAAAAGCTTCCAGGGAAAACGATGCCAAGTGTGGATCGTACTGCTATCAAGTGGTTAAACCACTTCTTGACTATGCAAGATCCATAAAGTCAAAGGAAGAGCAATTCGAAGCGTTACAAAATACGATTCGCACACAAGAAGCGAATTTAGATAGCTTGAGAGAAACCATCAGTCAAAAGGATTTTCAACTTAAACAACAAGTCGAATTAAGCTCCTCATATAAGAAAAATATTGAATTTCGAGGAAATCAAGTACATTTTAAGGATCTTCTTATAGCCGAACTGCTCGCCAAAATGAATGATAAAGATGAAGAGCTAAAGAGCTTACGTACTCAGCACAAAGATAATGAATTGATTATTGACAATACAAAGCAATTGGACCTTAAACTGTCAGTGTGTAAGGCAATGTCCATAGTCTCGATCTGTCAAGGTAAACGAGAGGGGGTATATGTCATAAGAGTTCCCGATATGGAACCCTTTTCTGTTTACTGTGATACGCAGTCAGCTGGCTGTGGCTGGATTGTCATACAACGTCGTATTAACGGAACTCTCAGCTTTAACAGAAGCTGGCAGGAGTATAAAAATGGTTTTGGAGATCCGCAAGGCGAACATTTTCTCGGACTGGAAAAGATCCACTTGTTGACGCACTCACAGCCCCATGAGCTATACATATATATGGTGGACTTTGAAGGCGACGGCAGTTATGCACACTATAGCAATTTTGCTATTGGCAACGAATCTGAGGCGTATGCCATTAAAATGATTGGAGACTTTACTGGAAATACTGTCGATTCCCTAAAGCATCATATAGGTATAAAATTTTCAACACCAGATATGGATAATGATTTTAATGATGGCAACTGTGGAACCAGCTTCGAGGCAGGATGGTGGTTTATTGATTGTGGTTACTGGTAAGTAAGATAAAAGTTTACAGTTGTGTAATTTGTTTGATTTCCTAACCGTTTCAGCAATCTTAATGGACTCTACACATCGGAGAATAGGAATAAAATTGTGTGGAATAGTTGGCATACGAAACCGCTACGATATACACAAATGATGATCAGACCGAAGTCTGTTTAAAGATATATTACTTTATTTTTATATACAGTTCTTGCTTTGCAAATATAAATTGAAACATATGGTTTTCATTAAAGTTAAGCAAATAAAAAAAAAATTGAAGCAATGTAAAAGATAGTTAAATTTGATGGCTTTGCGTTCATTTCTTCGTCAGCTTTGTATAAATATTTCCATTTATTAAAAAACAATGTATATATACTCATATTCCTATTTAAACAGGGTATGTGTGTCATTGAAATCACAAACTGATAAGCCTTGACTTTGTTTATTTGTTATATATTTTCAATGCTATATATATATATATATATATATATATATATATATATATATATGTAGGGTTCACATGTTGTTGATTATTCATCATTCGTAGCCTTATGTCATATTTATATTCATTCTTCTGAATATATAAGATTATCTTCTAAGCGAGTGAACAAATATAAAAGTTTAAATAATTAATATATATAATATAACACAAGTTTCTTAACAGCTAAACATTTCCTTTCTTAATATATTTGTATTTTTATAAAAGTTATTTCTTTTATTATTAATTAAATTAGTATTTTTAAATTTTTTATGTTTGTGTTTTTATTTGTTAATTGTTGAATTTCATTGTGTTTCATGACTTTGTTAAATTATTTTGTTTATATTTTTTAATTTTTAATTTTCATGTTCATTTTTTATATATATTTATTTTTTATTGTTTAGTCCAATATAATTAAGCATAAGTTTAATTACATTTTTGATAAATTTCTTTGTTATTTTTAATTAAATTTCATTTAGTTTAATGTTCGTTGTTCGTGTTGCGGTGTTTCGGTCCGCTGAAGCGTTCGATGTTCGTTGCACTACGTTGCATGTTATTAACCCCGGATGACAATGCATAATTCGGAAAGAAAACTTTAAGATGCAATTCGCCAGAGATTGCCAGGCGAAAAAGGGATAAGTGTGGATAAGCTAATTTTTTAGTAACTATAAAGAGGCGTGTGATCATTCAATATGTTTGCTTAGTGCTTTAATATTAATTTATAATATTTTAACTATCCTCAACACTTTTACTTAACATTATATACTAATTTCTAGCTGAGTTAGGTAAAAGTTTTTTTCAATTGTTTGTCATATTTTTTATACTTTTATAGTCTTACAATTTATTACCACAATTCAAGTTGTAAGCCTAGTCTTAATAAATTAAAAGCAATGGAAAGAGCCAAACCGGAAAATACAAAACAATTAGCAAATATAAGAATAGACTGCTGCCAACAATAAAGCGTAATAAAAACTGAATTGAAAAGGTGAAAAAAAGAAGGAAGGAAAAGTATTTCAATAGAAAACCATTAAGGTGAGATACAGACCAAAACGAATAAAGATTCTAGACGGCAATCAATGACAAAAGAGCCAAACAGAAAATATATGTGTGTATATAGAAAACAGACTTTGCTTTATCTCCAGACATTGACAAACATAGCAGGACTCTCGCTTAGTATAATCAAGTTTATCAGTAAACAAAGTGCAGCATAATTTTCAAATTCAAGTCGCCGTTGCAGTTAGCTAAAAAGACAACGGATATGAATATGCCCCAAGGCTATCAGACAGCATAAATGAGCGTAGAATGTACATAGAAATTGCTTCTAATATATATATATATATATATATAGCTATATCTATATATATACACAGACAACTGCAAAGCACAAGATGCGCTTAAAAGACAAACAAAACGTGGCTAAATGGCAGCTCTGCATAGCGCCCTCAAGCCCCGTATCGACCAATTCGTGCTAGCCACAGCGTCTGCTTTGCCACTGATACGGGCAAATCTGTTTGGGCGTTAAAAGTACAAACTCTAACCTATAAACACCCACCCACTCACGCACACACACACACATACTCCGCCAGCCACCTACACACACACACAGAACAGTTTAGAGCAGCGCAAAGTTTTTCCCTGGCATTTCTGCTGCATCATGATGACAAACATTGATGCAATGATGATGTTCTTACGTTTGCAGTCTCGAAACTCCAGCGTGACATAAGATTTTAACAATTTGCATAGAAAACGTTGTTCAAGCTCGACCCAGCCCATATATATTTGAGTGCTTAACAATCATCTGAACACACTCTATAAGCTGTTGTTCTGAGTATCAGAACAGCCCTTTTGCAGGTGTTGTTTTAATCTTAACTCTCGCATTTGTGCACTCTCATTTCGAATGTCGCATTTCGCATTTTAATATATTCATTTTTTAACTCACTCTCGATCTCTCTTAGTAAACTGTTTGATATCATGGTGAGTTTCTCTTTTTCTTTGCAGCTATATTAAGCTCAATATTGATTGTTGTTATCTCCGTTTTGATGTCTCTGGCTTTATTTGTATAAAAATGTTTTTTCATAAAGTCCTCTTAATATGTGAGACTACCTAGCTGCTAATTCATTACTTAGCCTTAGTTCGCTATATCTCCACCTCTCTATCACACATACAATCTCTCTCTCTCATTCTCATTGGCTCTCCTTTGTAATTTTTTTCTATCAAACTTTTCTATTTTCTATTTTCAAACCACCCATTTTCTCTGTCCTTTGCCATCTGTCTCTACCTCTTACGACTCTCTTCCATTTTTTTGTGTGTCTCATTTTTTTTCTCTCTCTTCTTTTTCCATTCAATCTATCTTTCTTTCTCTCTCTCTATCCATTTCTTTTTCACGCTTTCTATCTACCTATCTCCCTATCTCGCTCATTTTGTCTCCGTAAATTTTTTCCTCATACCCAATTTTTCTTTTAATTTAACCCATGTCCTTTTTACTTTGTTCGTCCTTATCCTTCTCCATTTAATTTTCTCTCTCTTTTTCTCTCAGTCCGTTCTCTCCTTTTCATTTCTCACCTTTTTTCTTTCTCTTGATCTCTATCTTTATTTCCCAGTTTTCCTTGCCTTATCTGTCTCTTTCTCGCTTGCACATTTGTTCTTCCTCTCTCTCTCGCATACTCATATTCTCTGTCTCGCCTGCTCATTCTCATTTTCTCTGTCCTTCTCATTTTCTCCACCTCTCTCTCTTTCCGTCTATCTCACTTTCTCTCTCCTAAAATTTTCTCTTTATCTTTCTTTCGCTTTCTCTATATCTAACGCCGTCTCTCTCTAATAAATTTGTATATCTAATTCCAACTCTCAATTCTATTTTATTTAATAAAGAAATTGACTTTTATTAAACCGACTTTCCGTTGTCTAGGACACTCAATACCTGCAATTTATATACTCTATTAGCATGAAAAGCTTAACTGTCTATGCTTCGGGTTAGGGTTGCTCATAATACCGCTTCTTACCAATGAATTTCTCTGGCAATCGCATCCGAATGACTTTCATTTATCTGTGGGCTGTGACAGGACTGTAATCATTTCTTCCGCTTCATATTACAAATCTACAGCTGATGCGATTATAGGCGATAGACGGCAAAAAAATAAAATAAAAAAGGAGTATGGAGTGAATTCGTATGCCCTGAAGCGGTACAAGCACTGATATATGTACCATAAAACAGAGAGAAAATGAACATAAAAAAAGAAAGAAAAGAGTAAAGTGCAGACTATTGGTACTCGAAGTTGGTGGGCCAAAAGGAGGGCTCTATGATACCGCGACCAGTTAATAGCATTGCCCGTCTACGCCCACGCAATCAGTGGAAACATTTTTTACGTTTGTCGAGATACTTTTCGCCCCATGCAAAAAGACAGCAACAAGACATAAACACAGCGAGACATGGTTATGCTGCAGTTGGCCAACTTGTTGTGATGCTGCCAAAGGGCAAAACCACTTTCAGCCTCGGCTCAGCAACATATATCGCAGCCGTCGAGTTTTTTTTTTTCGTGTTAGGAGCATAGCACGGCAAAATCATGGAACGCTTCAGAAAAATTTGCGGTCCGCTGCTCCCTTACTATCATGTGCTAAAACTACTCAAATGGAATGGGCGAAAGTGCTTATGCAATGATGATCTTACGCATGGATCTATGTACAAAGCTTGAAATGTATAAAAAAAATGTAGAAATGATAAAATATTAAAAAATAAATACAAACTCTAAATAAAATTGAATATTGTAAGAGTACAGAGAGTATAAAAATATAATAAAAACTATTTTTTATTTATTTATTACTTATTTATTAATTCTCATTGTTTTTTATTTATCTATGTATGTATGCATTTTTTATTCTTCATTTATTTACTTTATTTATATTGTATGTATTGTATTTTTCGTATTTTGTTATATTTCCTATACTTATTTTTCATATAATGATTTGCAAATTTGTGCCTTCAAATCTAGAGAAATGAAAACGTAGAAAATGTAGTTAAGATGCGACAGCTTCGAAAATCAACGAAAATAAACCAACTTAGGAAAATGCAGGCAATTTCGTCGAATTCGTTGGGACAATGCCCACATAGTTTTGCTGACAAGAGCGGGGGCGGGCAAAAAGTTTTCCGATTTAACCAATTTTCAACAGTAGCAGCCCGCAAAAACCATTACATTGACCGCAACGGGACAGGAACAACAAATATCAAACGAACAGCAGCTGCTGCTGGCATTGTAAACGAAGCTAAGTTAAGAGTTGAGGGCTGTGGGCATGGCCAGTGTTAAACCAGTTCAATGTTTAGCGCGCTGAGCCAAGTAAAAACTCATCAAACTATATTTTCAATAAATAATGACAATGTGCAGCCAAGCTAGGGCGGTTAGGCAGACGGCAAGAGACTGTGCCCGACTTGTGCCAGTTTGTGTTTCAGCTAACATCTTCATTGATTTCGCCAATAGCAGCGGCAGCAGCTACTCAAAGTCTGGCGAGCAGGCGACGCGACAGCAAATCATAAAATTGCAAAAAAAAAAAATATTAAAAACAAACACCAGCCAAAAGCCACACTTGTGTAGCTTAGTGTAAGTGTGTGTGTATGCCACGCCCAGCATTTGCATGCGCGCCAGCAACTCCTTTAATCCATGCCATTGCAACCAGCCAGACAGCAGACAGACAACAAGTCGACAGCGCAACCTGCATGGACTAGCGGGACTTAAAACTGACTCAGACGATTGCAAAGTTGGCCCTAAAACAAGCACAGTGGAACAAACTAATTCTTAAGAATAATTTCAAAAATTTTTAATAAACATCAAAAATTAAGTTAAAAAAAAATAAAACAAAATGGAAAAATGTTAAAAAATAATTATAAATCGAACAAAACTATTAATAAATAATATATACAAAAAATAATTTATAATAATAAATATAAGTAATAAAATAAAATAAATAAAGAAGTTTTATTTTTGTATGAATTTTTTTTATTATTTAAGAAATACTAAGAATGAATAATTATGTCTCTTTTAAATAATAAATAATATATTTTATAATATATAATATATTTTATAATATATAATATATTTTATTATAATATAATATAATAAATATATTTTAAAATTAAATATTATATCGTTTTTAAATATTTTTTTCTTTATAAATATTTTTTAATATTTTTTGCATATCAAAAAGGTCAAGATTAATAATTGTTGCACTGTGCACAATTTTTTCGTCTCAAATTTTTGTCGGCACATACGCGTAATAAATTGCACAATGGGGAGCACTCGTAGTTTTGGTTAGAGAAGTGCCGGCGTGTGAATGGTCCTAGAGCGCAGTAAAAAGCTGCACATGGAGTTTTTTTCTGGCTAACATTTGGCGGTCTTTCGGCTTTTTTACTAGTTTATGGCCCAAACGCAATGCACACAACATTTTTTGTTGTGTTATTTTTGGCAGACATTAGGAAATGTGTATCTATTTTCAATGATTTTTTTACTGTTTTTTGCTGTATAATGTGAATTATGTTAATTTAAATAAGAGTTCTAAGCAATTTGTAAAATTGTTTATTTATTTATATTTTTATGAAATGCGACACAGAACAAATGTATTTTCAAATTTGAATACATTATTGAGGATACGCCGGGCTGCCGCTTGAGTTATGGATAAATTATATAAGTTTTTAATTGAATAAATGATTCGAAATGCTGATCCTTAAAGAAATGTGCCAAGAGTAGTTAAGATATTCAAAAATTACCCCAAATAAATATTAAGTCCTTCTCGCTTTCGGTTTCAGTTTCTCTTAAACTTTTGAATATATTTCGTAAGCATTTTGCATATAATTATAGATGATTTTAGAGTAAAATAATTGTTTCGCTTACCTCTTTCAACTCTGGAAATGTCTTTTGCGTAGCCTGCAAGTAGAAAGAATAAAATTAAAGATAAAAATAATAATTGTGGTATTTCTTAATATTTAAAGCACACACAAATATGCAAATCACAAGCAAAAGGGTTCTGAACAAAAAAGGGTCGAAAGGACTTCACCTTGTGCGACCCACGGGGTTCAAGAGTACGCAAAGTATTCAAATTAAAAACTACTTGAGTACGTAAAGTGCAGCAGGCAAAAATATTTCCTTCCTGGTGGAGAAAGAAATATTAAGAAAGGAAGAAAAAAAAAACAACAACAGGTCGCGCACTAACTTAAGAATTCAGACAACTCTGAAACTTAAAATGAACGGCTCCAGTCCGTGACGTCTAAAGTTGTAATAAAATTATATCAGACCTAAGCAACCAGGTGAGCTCTCTCGCCTTCTGTTCCGTTCAGGCATATATTTCTTTTGAGTATTTTAGACTATTTAAAGTTTGACATTTATTTAATATTTAATATTTTATTTATCACATTTTATGGTCGCTAATTTGTTTAGACATGAGTTCATTGACATTTGAATCATGATAAATAAATCAAATATGATTCAAATACCACAAATTTTGTTCTTAAATAACTTAAAGACTTATCTTAACTTTTATACATTAATCAGCTAGAATAAAGGCCCAGAATTATTAGGCATAAATTGTAGAAAATTAGCATCTAAAACAGATGTAATGTAACATTTATAATTGAGTGAGAGACGTGATGAAACGATGTTTTCTCATCAGAGCAGATACATTTAATTACCTTTTAACTGGTATGCAATGCAAACTTGATATGAGAAATACCCAAATATTGCATTCCTAGACATTTTATTTTGATTATTTTTTTAATAAAAGCAAACAACTCGAATGGAGGCTTTCATAGGCTGTGTATAGACTTAATCTGCGAAATCAAGCCATCTAGAATATATTTAGTCCTCTCCATTTGTCTTGTAACTCGATTACAGGGCATCAAGCCAAGGTAGAACAGATCAAACACTGCGATAGTTCAATATCTATAATAAATTATATCATTTTATTTGATATTTCTTATTAGTTTTCATTTAAGTTTCAAAAATAATTTACTTAGATTTTTGTTACTTCTTTTTTTTTTACTTTTTTGTATAATGCTAAAGGCAGATTTGTTAGCCATTCTTAGCATAATTAGCGTAAGTTGTAGTAGAAAAATGAATAGTTAAATGAATAAAAAGAATTCACATCTTTTCAGTTAACATGGGAGCAGAAAACCGATATTGCGGCTTTCGTGCAGAGATCGAATCGTTCTCAAATGGAGCAAGATTTTTCAACAACAATAACGAACCAAATGAATTTTTGGCAAAAGCCTGGATTGCCATCATCAACCCAAAGCGGTCGAACTGGTGCAAGCACAACTTTTCGTCCAACTCCACTGTATCCTTGGATATCAGATGATCAGTTCAAGGAAGTAAATCGAAAATCGAATACACAACTAAATCAAGCTATAACAAATATTCCACTCAGGGCGCGTAGTCGCATCAACGACTTTTTCAAAATTGATAACCGTCACATTATTAAGTATTATCCCAAGTATGTAGTCAATGTCGTAGATAACTTTTCTATATATAATTTATATTGTAACGCAATTTGTAGCACGCCGCTGAGCACGGTATGTTTTAACCGATCGACGGTCTACAATACGCCCAGAGTGAGAAATTGGTTGAAGCGTATTATGTACGCCAATGTAACTTATGAGAAAAAAGGTACACGAGCGAATGTGCGTCCCGTATGGTTTGATCTTAGATTTTATATTTATACCGTGGGCAGATCGGAAGAGTGCCATCAAGTCGAATTCAATACATGGAGATCGTATGTAATGTGCTCACTGCTGCGCAATCAACGCATGGAATATCTGATACCCAAATATCCATTGCATCAAGTTGGTTACCGATTCCGTTTCACGGGCACAATGGATGAAAGCCGTTACTTGAAGGACAGCAAGTACAGGCCTCGAGAAGACTGGCATGCTTATTGGAATAACACCGGTGAATATTTTTAATAGAATTAAATATTGTCTAGAGTCTTAAATATTGATGTGGAATATGTTAAAATATCATACGCTATTTTAAATAACATATTTCCGAATTATAGAAGTATAGAAGTATTAGGGTTTTTAAGATTGTATTTGTATTCTCGTTCCTCAAGGAGAAATACTAGTAAAAATGTCGAAATTTAATTAAATATGATTTATATCATCGAAAAACATTTGACTTTAAATAAAAATTAGTTAAATTGGTGCAAATTACAGTTAATAAATATAAATTAAATAATATAAATTAATAAAATTAAAATATCAAAAATTATTCAACGCATCTTGTTGCATACGAGCAACATGTTCGAAATCGTGCCCAATAACTCTCCATTCGGCATATCCGAATGAATCCTGATTAGACTAGACGAAGTGACGACATCGAGTCAAGACGACTCTGTAGAATTTAACGGAAGCTGGGAAAGCTACCACACGTATCAAGGTTGCATATACAACATGTTTGCTATTGAACTGATGAAGATGTATCGACTTAAGAAGACGCAACATATATTAATATTTAAGTATCTAAGCATTCGACAAAATACCTGGATATATAAAAGACCAGGCTACTAACTAAACTTTGCCCTGTACTGTCTCTGGTAAAATTAGCCTCATTAATGGATTTGAATTTTTCTTTGATTTAATTTTGTCTAATCTATTCTATTCTAATTCTATTTTTCATGTAATTTATCTTTTCTTATTTATTTATTTTTTGCATTTAATTAACGCTAATTAGACATTTGCATTAAATTGACAAAGATTGCAGAATAGCGAATCAGACTAAAATTGTATTGCAAAAAGGCAAAACTAAAAAAATATATTATTACACAGTGTTTGGTGTTTGGTGGGGCTATGGGCGTGCAATACAAATTGCCACCGAACTGGATTATTTGTTAACTGTGCGTGCAGCTATCAAATGCTGGGGCTGCTGCTGCTGTTGTTGTTGTTGTAACACTAGCAAAATGAACATTAAATATTATTTATAATTATTAGTTATTATGGAAATGTGTATGTGTATGTGTTATGATAATTTATTTGACTAGGCGTGATTCACACAAACACATATACGCACAGTTAAATGCATTGCACGTTAATTGAGTTTAAATATTTTATAGCAACCGCCGTAAGCCAATTACAAATTTCGCCAAATTGCAATTTACGAGTGTTAAAAACGACTAAAAAAGTGTTTATTGTTGTTAATTATAATCATTGTAAAGTAAGATGTCATCAATTGTTAACAAGTGGGAACAATGAATATATTAATTGAATATTTCTTAAGAAATAATAATTATTTATATACATAAATATATATATATATATATATATATAAGCAGTGCTATTCAAAATTATTTTTCAATTTAAATTTCTTTATATAATTTGAACTGCATTGCTTGGACGAGTTGGCTCGTCTTCCACTTTTGGGTACTTAAAAAAATGGCGCTCAAAGCCTGTATCAAATACTTGACCAAGGATTGGCAACAAATATTGTCTGCACAGTATTATATCTACTTCGAATGGAAAAGATATCTAGATATTCATGAATTAAAGCATTTTTAAAAGCACTTAGAAATCTAAATTCATTTTGAGTAAAACATACTAAGCAGTATTGAGTTTTATTGTTAAACCCTTAGTATTACATGTTATTTTCATAGAAGTCTACGCATATATATTGTATATATTTTTCAGAAACTCATATATGTCACATGTGCATTTTCTTTGATCCTTTGATTACACAGAGTACAAAATGACAGTTCTACTCATCATTTATGTCCTTCCTTTCTAGCACACACATTCGCTCTCACTCTCTGACACGCACACATAGACAGACTGCCAAAGGCCATAAAATCTGTAGCTGAAAAACTAATTCATTTCAGATTTTAATTCATTAGATTTTTTTCTTTTTGTCTTCGTTTTTTAATGGCTGCAGCCAGGAGAGCGACACTCTTTTGTCTCGCACAGTCTTGATGGCATTTTAGCTGCGGGCTATGCCAACAACTCGAACCCATCTCCCGCCCACAACTCTTAAAAAAAATGATGCCGACAAACTGCATACGAGAGCTGAAGGAGAATGTCAAAGTGGTATGCAAAAGCTGCCATGGTATGTGTTTTATTAGAGACATACACATGCTATGTGTGTGCATGAGTGTGTGTGCGTGTATGTGAGCAGTAAATTACTAGTAAATGCAGCGTGTGCACTCAAGCTACCATTTATTTCCACTGCCAGTCGCTAAGTAATTGAATCAAGTTTCTCCAGCTCACTTTCAGTAGAAAAAGAAGAAGAGGAAGAAGCAAAAACGAAGTAACTTCAAAGAGTTATGTGACAATTGCGACTTTAATGAAAACAAAGCGCATTTAAAAACGAAAACATTTCTCTAATTAATTGTTATTTAGTGCAGCACAAAACATTTGCAAGTCAACTCTCACAACTAAACGTTAGTGTTAAATTTCACCTAGAACTAATACCACATAATTTTATTATATGGGTTGACCAAATATGAGTAATAGTTAATTGTACAGCAATAAAACAAAAGTAATTCGATATTTAATATTATTTCTGGTTTAATTTTGAAGCGATATCGATGCCATTATGCTTAAAATAGGAATAGGTAATTCAATTGGTTGCCTTTTCTTTGCTGTTTTAATTTGAATGACTTAAACAAAGTAAGCAGGGTTGGCCTTTTAATTGCGTCCAATGTATTTGATCCTTACTTTACTTTTTCTACTATGTATGTATCTATGTCTATTACCATAGCACCTACTTTGTCTACTATGTCTACAACTATGTCTACTCCTATGTCTACTATTCTGTCTATTATTCTGTCTACTCCTAATTCAACTACCATGTATCTACTACTATGTCTACTACTGTGTCTATTAAACCTCTTTCTACCCCGATGTCCTCTCCACTGCCTACTCCTAGATCTACTCCTATGTCAACTCCTCTATCGACTCCTCTACCTACTCCTCTATCTACTTCTCTATCTACTCCTCTATCCACTCCTCGGTCTACTCCTCTGTCTACTTCTCAGTCTAATCCTATGTTTATTCCTCTGTCTACTCCTCTGCCTACTCCTTTGTCTACTCCTCTGTATACTCCTATGTCTACTACTATAACTCAAATGGTAAGCTTTATAGAATATTTCAACAGCCTGACATTTTAGATAAGTTAAACAACTTGCAAAATGCTCTTATCTTCAATAGTATCACTCATGTTTGGTCACGCCACTTATAAAGCATTTTACGGTATTAAATAATATAATTCATAAAAATGCATTCAAGATTTAATCGAAAATAATTAACAGCATTTTCCACTCATATTTTAGTTCATTTCACTCTCCGCTAAACTACATTTAAGCAGTTAGAAATATCATCTATGCCTATCACAATTGGTTTTGTTTTTATTCAATATGAACTGCAAAGAGTTTAGGAAATTACATAATATTTTAATTTAGCAAACAATTTCCTACATCATTTCATTCCTTTTTGTCTGCAACTTGCAAGTATGGTTGCGCATATTTAAATTAGAAGAAGAGGAAGAGAATAAAAGTTCAGCAGCTGCGAACATCATTTCCAATCCAATTTGACTAATCGTGCATGGCAAACGAAAAGATAGTGTGGCAATATAGACGTGCATATATGTAAGAGCCTGACGACCACATTGCGTATACGCAATGTGCACTGTGAAAGCTGTTGTTGGTTTAATTACAATTTACAAGGAAATATATATGTGCGCGCGTGTGTGTGTGTATGTGTGAATTGGCAGTAGCATGCATTCAGTTCTTCATTAATAATAATTGTTGAAATTCCATAATCATGTATAATAATTATTATACACCGCGGGGAATGGGAGTGAAAGGAGGAGCTCTTTCGGTGGCTTTTGCCAGGCCATTTGGTCAGCTTTTGCCTGGTAACGTTTACTGCCAGAAAAATCCGTGTAGCAAACGCTGTGAAAATTATAAAATAAAATAAAATCCATTGTAATTGAGATGAAAGTGCGCGATTACCAAATACCCTGCATAATTAATAATTTACAAAATATTGTACTTCTCTTTGAAAGCTTTGCTTGAAACTCGCTACTTATCAAAAGATTTTTTGAGTTAAATAGATAGAGAGAAGTGAATGAACAAAAGTTATACCCTTTTGCCTTCAACAAATCTGAGTTAAAATAGATATGATTTCGCAATCGATAGAGGCAAAACTGATCGACTTTATGTTGCCCTATATATTGTATATTTTTATTTATATTATTATATTATTTGCATTAGAGTAAATTTCGAAATCTATAGAGTCTTAAGTGAACGACCAGAAAAGACCCTGTATAGTTTTATGAAAACTTAACTTAATGGTTCAATATTTTACCACTTTCGAAATCAAATTGGTTTATACAATAGTGATATGTTAGAAGATACCCTGTACAATTGTTTAAATATATATATTCGATTTGAAAGGAAAGGAGCTAGGAAACGAAAGGAATCTACTTTAGGGCGAGAACGACTGAGCTATGAATACCATTCACTGTAAATACTCTTTGGTATATATTCTCCTAACTTATAGATACATTTGCACCCATACAGTATGCCCATTTCGCATACATCAATTGCAAGCAGGGTATTAAAATATAAGCAAAAAAAAAATTTTGCTGTCGCCGTGTTGTGGTCTCTGTATATCGTCTACGAGCAGCTGTGGCGTTGTAGTTGCTTTTGCATGTTATATGTTATTGTTGTTGCCATTGCAATTATTATTGTTGTTGTTGTCATCGCTGCCACAATGGCAACCGCCTGCACATTGCACAAATGGTGTGGAAATTAAATTGTATTAAGTAATAAATGTTTAAAGCTTGTGCATTGTGCAATGTTAATGTTTATTGAGTTTCCAGGGGGGAAACGAAGAAAGCAATGCTGCTGCCGCTGCAGCTGCTCCTGGGCCCTAACACCGTACAGTGGGGCAAATTAGATAAGCTGAGCCGAAAATGCATTTAAATTTAACTTAATATAATTTTATCAAGCTATTACTTAAACATGGCTCAAGCGTTGATATCCTAGATAATAAATTTGGTCTATTAAAATATACTTATTAATATTTGGCTGCTTATTAATATTTATCAATTTATTTATTGACCAACAATTTGGCGGTTTTTTATCAGTTTTACGGTTTATTGATAAAAAATATTTGATTTGAAGTCGCTTAATTGTCAAACTAGATTATATTAGCTATTACCGTGACAATTTATAATTTCAACTTTTATCTTATCTTGAAATGTTTATGAATATGTAAAGAATGTTTATAAAATAAATGAATAGTCAGGTAATTAATAACAGCTAAATAAGCTGCTAATAATTGAAATTTTCGGTATTTATTATAAAGCGAGAATGCTATACAATATATATTAAAATTTCAATGCTAAACGAAGCAGTGGAATCACTGTGCAATGTCTGAGCAAGCTGCTCGAGGCATTTAGCTTAGGGCTATTAGGGCCAAGGCAACAATTTGGCTTTGTAAAAGTCCATGTCGAGCAGATGTGAAGAGCAAATGGAGGATATTTTCTATTGTGTACGCAGCCTCTCAAGAGTTTTCCTTTAGCTTTAAATGCGAACTTTCCGCTGAGATAACAAATAGAAATGTGCATTTATTAGGCATTTTTATTTATCTACTTGCATTTCTAGGTTATTAAATAAGCTAGCTATTTAATCAGTTTTATATGTATAAATAAATAAATAAAGAAAAAGAATTAAAGTAAAAAAAAATTTCATTTAATGTTATTTAAAATAAAACATAGTTAAAACAATTCATTAAACAAAAACTATAGTTATTTTAATTTTATTTATTGTTTTTTTTTTTTATTATATAAAACTAAAATTTTAACAAAAATAAAAACATTGTTATTTAAATAATGTATTAAATCATTTATGCACCGATATTTATCATAAGTTTTTAAATCATTAACTACATATAAAATAAAAATTTGTATAAATTTAATAATAAAATGTAAATACACATTTAACTTAATTAACTTGAAATTTAGTTGAACCTTTGAAAGCAACTTAATTATTGTTAGTCACATGCATAGCTAATCGTTTGATGCGGTCTCAAATCTCTATTGTGCGAATGTCATTTGCGTTCAGCAATTTTGTTGCTTTTGTGGAAATTTGAGACCGCAGTGAAATGGATTATAAATCAATTGCAACCCCTTTGGGAGTATGAAACGCGTCACCAGAGACGGCAAGCGATGGAGGGAGCGAGGTGGGCAGAGTAGGCAACCTACCCTACAATTTAACCCCTAAGTAGACCACATAAATAATATATTAATAACAGCCCTCTTGTAATGTAAATGTGCCCCAGCAGCAGCAGTAACAGTAGCGGCGGGAGCAACAGCAGCCCGAGCATGACTGGCACAGTGAAACAATTTTTGGAGAGCACTTCAACCTTTGAGCTCGGGCCTCGTTTAGTCTCATGAAACAAAGGCATAATTCAATTAAGTATTACCATCAAGCCCAGGCCACACAGAGGCCCACACAAAACAAATGCCGTATAATGCAAAAACTATAACAGAAATGAAGAGAATAAGAAGAAACTACATTTAATGGCAAACAAAACGATAGTTTTTAATTATTTGTTTAATTCATAGACGGGCGCTCGACCACAGCGAAAAATGAAATCACAATTCAGATTTATAATCATTTTTTTAGGCTTGACTTACATTGTGGGTCATGAACTATGTAAAACTTTATAATGAACACAAAAAAACAGTAACCCCTTGACCGAAACTCTCAAAAAGATTGACCCACATGTGCCACAGAGAAAAATTTCGAATTTAAAATTAAACATTTTAAATATGAAAAGTTTTCTTTTTTTTAACAAAGAAAAAAATCTAATCTAACTTAAAGTTATATTATAAATATAAAACACAATTTTTTAAAATGTTTAATTAAACTAAAAAGCAAATGCAAACAAACAAAAATTTATTTTTTATTTATTATTTAAACAATTTGTAATATTAAACTAAGGTAAAATTTGTTGTAAAATGAGAACTATGTTTAAAATATAAGAATAATTTACATCATAATATTTAAAAAAAAAACTAAAACATTTTGGCAGTTAAAAAATATTTAGTGAGGAGGAAAACAAAAGCAAACCCAAAAAAGATTTTTAAGTAGACTAAACTAAATTAAAATTCAAGAACGATTAACTAAAAATGTATTTAATATAATTACATCATTTAATAATATTATATAATTATTTGAGATAAATGTTTAGTTTTAGCTTTACCTTCTTAAATATTTATATTTATATAAATCTTATCGAAGCTGTCTTAGGTATGCCAACATCTCAGATATATTAAGTTTTTACTGCATATAATTAAGTTACTCTCTACTAAAAAGTTCATGACACTGCTAATTGATTATTAATTTAAATAAGAGCTTAAACTACTTTCCAAACAATTTTCCAAGCATAAACTCAAGCACTCGATCATAAGTTTTAGACAAAAAAGTAACCTATCCTTGAATAATAAACATAAAACTGAATTTATTCATTAAATACTAAACCAAACTGTGTGATATGTAATGTTTTAGCTTATTAATCTCCTCAGGCGAGACACCTGTAATTGCGAAAACTGAAGTGAGCCTATTATAAATTCATTTTCTTGACCTTACACAAAAAATTTCTACAGTCATAGCATTAATCTAGATTATTTTGCAATTTGTTGCTAATGCAAAAAATAAAAAAAAAATAATGTTTTATTATAATGATGCCACACATTTTCAGAGGAAATGCTCGTCAAGTAAGTAAGTCAGTCAGTCAGCGATTACGGTTCGTTTGGGCCGCTGGGAATAAATCACATTCAAATGAACTGAAGCGTGCGTTTGGCTGACTGGCGCTGTCTCTGTTTGGTAATTGTTTTGACCAAATATTATATATATATATGTATATATATGAATGTATATAAATAAATTTCAAATAAAAAGGCTAAAAATCATGTAAAATGCTTTGCCGGCTGCAATTGAACGAGTGCTTGCTTTTTATGCCATTGTTTATTCCGTTTTCCCTTTTTTTCTACGCCTATTTAATTCAATTTCGACTCTTTCTTTTCTTTTTTTTAATAAAGGACTGTTTGCGCAGCTCAAATAAAAAGAGAGCGCACAACGAGTAACAAAAGAAAGAAATTGAGATTGAACAGCATAAAGCTGAAATCCGCTTTTAACGGATTTACATTTAAATGTCGAGTTTGGCAAGTCAACCAAAATCCCTAAGGACTTTAAAGGGCATATAAATAAAAATAAAAACTATATTTTTGTCTTTAGTATTTTGTTAGCACAACTATTACTACATTCAGGTATTAAAAAGGTTGTATTATAAAGTTTTAGCTGACTATATGATACGTATTATTTTAATAAAAAAGTTCAAAATTTTTAATAATAAAGTTGAACTTTATTTGGTAACAGCATATATTTGACTGTGTATTCATGTTCATAAAGCTTTTTATATTTTTACATATTTTTTATATTTATTTATATTTTTGTGAGTTTTGCAATGCATAAACAAATACTTGCTGCCATGCTGTAGCATTTTGTTTTAATCCGCATGCAAATACAATATATAAATAAGAGTGCCAAAAGTTATTGATAGAGCATGAAAAAATATTCATAAATAAATATATATACATATACATGTACATATATATATCTGCAAATAACTGCGTCTACGTTTGTTTATTATACAAAATAAATATCAACGATATTTGAAAAAGGAGAGAAAAATATTGAGTAAATCCGCTGAAAAGTATTTTCTATTTTCGTAAAAACAAATAACTCAAATCAATTTTGCCGTTTGTGCATTTATCGCAGCCACTGTGGCACTAATTGCCTGTGCGTCAACTGTGCCTCGCTGCTGTCATTGACTTGGATTTTTCACAAAAACCGGAAATTCGAAACGCAAAGCAGATAAATATGTATATGGAAATGAAAACCTTGCTGTGAAGGGTAGCAGAATTTTGTTAAGCGGCGCGTTTCCACCATGGCCTTGCCATCATGGGCAAAACATGTGCGTTCGCACTGAGCCAAGCGTTTCAGCTACACACGACCGCCTCAAGACACATGCGACCCAGTCGCTCTCGCCGCTCGAATTACAATTCTCAACACCAAACATTTATTATAACTTGGTCAGCGAGAATTGCCAGCCAAGCGTAATTTCATAAGAATGAAATTTTAGTCGGCTCCTCGGTCTTGTGTTCAATTTGCTGGAACAGCTGATTAAATCAGTTAGAAAATGAAAATAAAAGCTAAAATGGAATAGTTTTTGTTTCCGAATCAACGAAGTTTCAACACACTTTCGAGCGTATTTTTTACAGAAGTTTAATTATATTGAAAAAAAAATTTAATAACTAAACTTATGCAAGTTCTTCAAGCTACATTTGATCGTTCCTTGCTTTGACATTAAAAAGTTGGATTATTAAATTTAAGTAGTTCTTTTTTTCTTAACAGCTAGTTTATAAAGTGAACTCATGTCTGTCAATTGTTCATGTTATATATAAACTAAATTTAAGTTTAAGTTTCATATAGATAACTTCACATATTCCTAGATAGAGTCAATTTAGCCTTAGAGCGAAGCTCACATATAGACGCAATAATTTCTCTTACTACATCTTGCCTCACATACTGAAACAACCCTTCAACCATAGAGTGCGCAAAATCCGTGGAATTTCGTTAAACATTTTTCAAAGGAACACGAAACTTAATAAATTTCCCTCACTTTAACCCTTTTTATGGTCGCTCGTCTCTGGTTGATTGCCGCTCGTTAATCAATTTTATGCAAATCAAATGAAACATTTTTCGATGGGTTAAAACGTTTTTGGGGCGGGCACTCGCCCTGCTAATGGGAAATTATTTAGCCAAAATTAAGCGGAAGCGAATGAAAAAGCAAAAAAAATTTCTTAAGCTGATTGATTGATAAGTGAGCATATAAGAAGTATATAATTCAATGCTGAAAAATAACAACAATTTATTAAAGATAATGCATATTTTCAGTTCAATATGAAATCAAAAAGGGGTTCAGACAACTTTATCCATGTTACTATGGAAAGGCCTTTGGCTTGGCTATCAATAATGCTTTTACCCTTTACCTGGAAAATGCCTTGAACTTTGCATAGGTAGGCAATACAAATTTCGTTATCAATGGGCCAAACATTCCAAAATATTTTGCCACAGCTCACGTTTGGGTTGGGTCTGAGTTTGACTTTGACGCAACAACCACAACCGCAGCAACAACAACAACAATTATTATTAACAACAATCAGTTGCGCCGTGCTATGCACACAATGTGTGCCCCAAAGGCATAAGGGAAGCGACAGCCAGACACCGATACAGATACAGATACAGACACCGATACATATACAGATACAAACACCGATACAGACACAGATACAGATATAGAGCCACAAAGCTACAGTTACAAACACTGCCGCCGCATCGGCAGACATCCGAGACGTTGGCTATGAGCATAATGAGCAGCATTAAAACTAATGAAAATAAACTTTGCCACACAGCTGCAGACAACGCAGCAGCTGAAGCAGTTGAAGCACTTGCCGCACAATGCCCAAAAAAGCGCGCAGCACAAAAACTCAACGACTCCTCAGCAACAGCAGAAGCAGCAGCAGCAGCAGACACAATAAAAATAAAAGCAACCCCAGTACCTTTCTCTCTTTCTCTCTCTCTCTCACTCTTTCTGTGGATATCCCTCTCTTTTGATATATATACATATATATATGCCCACAGAAGGCATAACCCCAAGAATAAGAAAATTGCGAGACAAACTCAAATGGGAAAAACGCATAAAGACGAAGGCGGCAGCCAGAACAATGAAGTGCCAGGCAGCCAACAACAGCAAATAAATTGTGGAACACATATACGAATTTCTGATGCTCTATATATGGAATTAATCGAACGCTCGATAACATATTAACTATTGTAGTCAATTGTAAGCTTTAAATATATAATAAATAATAAAAGCTCTACTTTAAGTTACTTAACTATATAGTGAGCTCAAATTAGCTCTTTAAATTTTTATTTACTTATCTGACAAACTGTTTTTCATGCAACATTTCTTAAGCAATATTTTCAAAAACAAAAAAAAGTAACTTCAATAAACAAACAACATACTGACAATAAATATATTGCCACAGCATTATCAACCAACAAAGTCTCCATATCTTTCATAATAAAGAGTATTTCAAGCTAAAAGCTTTGGCGCAAAGTTGAAGATACACACAAGACGAGCAGAAGATACATTGAAAAGTAATTTTTGTTGTTCGCATTTGGTTGATGGAGCAAAAGTTTTGCTGACTGCACGTGAAACTATTTGGCGCCAGTTTACTTAAAATGAAAATGAAATACATTTATTAATGTGCCATCCCAGCCGAAAAGAAACAAAAGGTACAGCCGTCCTCGCTGTGCACCTTGTCGTATCTCTTTTGAGCAAACAAAATGTAGCTGCCTGTGTGAGAGGCAACAAATAGACAAACACAAAATAGATGCACATAATTTGCCGTGTGTTAAATGAAAGTCGCTGAACAGCTGTCTGCACTCAGATACTGCGTGTGAAGATTGTGATAATGTGACTTACAACTTCTAGCTTCCAGTTTTATACCCTGTAAACTAAGTGAATCTCTAGGGAATTCGTTCTCCTTGCCATATGTGAAGCTTTATTATGAATTTATTTTCGATTGAGGTAATTTTTCAAGAATACAAAAACATTTTTTTTAAATCTCAATTAGCAGTTATTAGTTATCTAAGCTACAAAATATTAAAACAAAAATTTAAAACATACATAAGTTATTAAAAAATTTATTCTTTAAAATTTATTTATTAAAAAAAAATTTTTTGTATTCAATATTTTTTTAATTATTATTGGATAATGCATATATATAATTTTTTGTATTTATTTATTTTTTAATTTTTTTTATATATTTATTCATATTATTATTACTTTTTTGGTTTCTTAAATTTTGTGTTTTACCTCTGTTATTACACATTTTTTTATTTAATTGTTTGTTTATTGTGTTATGCATTATTATGCATAATTGAAATATATATATTCTTAGTTTAATTTCATGTTTTTTAATTACTTTTTATATTTTTTGTCAATCATAATTTCATGTTTATATTTATCTAAATTATCTTATATATTTCACTTATATAACAGAAACAGAGCGTATCTGTTACTCGTGCAGCCCGGCAAAGAAACATTTCCTTTTCTGTTTTCGGATTTTGGCCTTTTTTGGCTGTTCTCAGTCACATTTCGCATTCGTATCTATGGTTGAGAGTCTGTGCATAATGTATCTGTATCTGCGCAATGTCCAATGTTTGTTTGTGTTTTTCTCACTCGTAACTTGACTTGACTTTCATTATTTACTCCCTTAGGCCGTTCCCTTTACACCAACTGGCGAACTTTTCTTCTCTTTCGCTTACTGTTTCTTTTTATTTTTTCCCTTTGTCTGCGCTGTCGGTTTGTTTGCTTGTTTATTTGTTTATCTGCCTGGTATGTGGCTTACCGCGTTGCTTTAATAATTTAATTAAATTTTTTGTGGTACCGCATTCTCTATGTGAGGCACTTTGATTGTTATTTCGGCCATTCGGCATAATGAGGCGGCATAATTTGCACATAAAAGCTAATTTAGGCGCATTTTTAGTTGGCAGCTTCCTTATTGAATTACATTGCGTTAACACAGATACACACGCACCCATTCACACACACACTCACCCGTAAAGTGCTGTCGTCGGGTTAGCGAAAACTTTTGCCACAGTTCCCAGGGAAAATTGAGTAATATTCAAATACAGCTAAGAGTGCCACAGGCTTTGAAATTTCCCATCAAACAGCACAACACACCTGGCGTCTGGCTTGTCATGGCAATCTGTATCCGAAATAATTTATTTCGCGCCTTGAGCTAACCAAATGCCAAAACATCAAGATCGCAAAATGCAAATGGAGCTTAATAATCGATTCGAGATTGAAATGCTGCGATTTGAGCTGCCAGAGAAAATCGAATATCTATTTCTTTAAATGCTGTAATGCAAATATTTAATTAAATAGAAATCTTTTTCAGTTTAAGTCTTTAAGTATTTGAAAAACACTTAATGCTTTCATAATAATCGAAAATATATTTAGGGAAATATAAGCTTCAGATATTTGGTAGCTTATGTTGGAAACGCTTCCGTAACCAGCAAGAGATGAATTGATTTGGTTAAATGTTTATTCGACAGTAAACTCAAAAAGAATGAGAACCGAGTACAATATTTCTATAGAGCTGCCAGATTAGACTACGATTTATTAATATATTACATTACTTAATATTTTATTAAAATACTCAAAATTAATTTACTTTGTCTTTTAATATATTATAGTTTACTCCCTCATTTCGATTTGAAGACTTTATATGCCTTGGTTTACATACACAAAATTCTGTACAAAATTTTTGTAATTTCAAGTAAACAAATTCTTAAATTAACATTGAAAATTTGACTCAAACTTCATCTAGTCAAAGATATCAGTTTCCATTAATATAGAAGAATATTTAAAGTTTGCAATAAAACATCTAAGGAAAAGCTGCCTTAAGGTCTTTTGGCAATGTCGGAAATTCTACATAAATATCCAGCTGTGATTTAGACATACTTATAGAGGATTTATGCCAGATTCAAAAGTGTATTTATATTAATACATATCTACTGGCTTTTCGGTATTGCTGGCGTTGACTTAGTAACCGCATTTACGCATCCTGCGACACTTAATTCAAATCCAATTGCCAGAATAACCAAAGCAACGCACACGCCATTAAAGAAAAGAAAAACAGGGATAAGAAAATATCACATTTCTGTTTTTTTTTTTATTTTTTTTTTTTGCTTTTGCGTGAAGGGGATCACAGAATATTGCAATTGTGAGTCGCTGGTTTTATCCTGTTACCTGTCACAGGTAACGACGCACACGTGTAAGGTGTGTTGCACCCCTTTTAACAAACCTGCTTCGTTTACTTTCAGGGCTTGTCAGGCGTTTGGCAAGTCACGCCCTTTTATTAAAGCCACTCATCAATTTTGAAGCAGCAGCCAAAGCGCTTGACATATGCTGCCAGCTTAAAGGATTTATCGGCAAAGTATTCAAATATATACATATATATATATAGATATATACAATTCTATATCTATATAGCTATGTAAAACGTGCGTGACAATAAACGTCATCTGGCATTGCATTTCGCATTTCGAGTGCTGACTGTAACACATTTGCAGCATAGCTACCGCATGTATCTGTCAGATACAAAACAAATAGCTGCAGATATATTGGGCCAGCAGTCAATCATACGTGGGAAATCGAAAAAAGCGAGGACAACAAAACGAATTGAGGAAATGGGGCCACAACACAGCAGCTAGAAATGGGCGTGTGTGACAGTGGGTGGTGAGCGCTGGGCGGTGGGCGGTGGTTGATAGGTCATGGGTGATGGCTGTATATATTCTTTTTGTTTGCCTATTGCACTTGACACGTACCGCAAATAAAAATAAGAAACTTTGGCTAACTTTGGCGAAGCCGAACTTGTAATACCCTTGCAATTGGCATCGAAATGTTTAACACTTTTCTTATAAATATATCGAGTTGGTAAGTTCTAACAAGTAAATTAACTTATAATAGAGTATACTAAATTCATTGTGTGTTTATATACACTTTTTTAAAATATCCTATATCCATATGTATACAATAATTACTTATAGTACTGTCTTCACTTGTGAAATGACTCTAAGAATCATAGGATAGTGATAGTAGCTATAGGAGTTGCTATATCTAAGCTTTATTTAGAGGCGTTTAATAGGCTCAAGATACAGATATCTAATCTAGAACAGACATTTATCGTGTATGATTTGTTCATCAAATTATTGCAACTTCAATATACAATATATATATATATGATTTCATGTTTCATAGCCTATCAACAAAATCTAAGCACTTTTAGTTAGGGTATTAAAAGCTTTCTTAAAATGTGTAAAGTTTGTCTCAATTTTCATTGTCTTTATTTCAGCCTTGTTTTGGCCCATCTTTAGCTCATTTGTGATTTATGACAAATTGCCAACGCCTTTGCCATATCAGAAATATACTATATATATGTATATACATTCCATGTGTATGTATCTATAACATTTTTTTAAACGGCAGTCAGCAGCTGCTTATCAAATAAAATATTTATGTATATATGTATACAAAGCGGCAGCTGCGCTTCGAGATTTCCCTTGCGGTTTGCCACATTTTAAACCAGCAGCACTGATAATTGTGAATGAATATGTATGTATGAGTTAATGTATGCGTATGTATATGTGTGAATGTCTATAGACTTATGGCAATTAGTGTATAAGCTTTATATGCGGTTGCATGACGCATTGTCAATTCGTTAGCATTCTAAACTAACTGCTGAACTCAGGTTCAGTCGCGGGTTGAGGTTTATTATTATTTTTATTGATTCAATTTTATTTTGTTTAATTAAAGGGAAATTGAAATGGAATGTCATAAATTTTCAAAATAAATGATAAATAATCAAAAATAATCAGTTTTATTATATTATATAAACACATGACAAAATGATATATAAAATATATTTTAGATAACAAAATTTTCCAAAAATTATTTTCACCTTAGATATGATTTTAAGTACTTAAAAAATAAAATTATATCTATTAGAAAATAGCTAAAATTTAAAATTACAATTGTTTAATTCCCTATTATAACTGGTTTTTGTTATATTTAACATACTATTTTTGAACCAATTAGTCACTCAACTTTGATCCAAGCTCTCATCAATTTAATTCTATTTTTACATTTTATTTCCAGTTTGATTTCCCGAAAGTATTAATGAAAACATGGATTAAATTTAAAAAAAAAAACAAATGCTTTTGTTGTGCTTGTTTTTTATTCAGTTTTAATTTATGTGAGCTAAAAATAAATAATATATAATTCATGAAGCTTGTGTATTTATGTATTCAGGCGTTTGATTACAACAAAATGTTTTCAAATTTGCTCATTTTTTGTAGTTTTGTTTGCTTTGCTTTGCTATTATTTATGTTTAATTGTAATTAACAAAAATAAATGTGGTTTTTGTTATTAATAAATGCAATCATTAACATCTATTTGTTTGCATACCTTATGCAAATAAGGGAGAAATGCAATTTTTTCTGTTTGCATATTTTTCTGATTGAATAATTTAATGGTGATGTTAAAACTTTTATTTTTTTTTTCATTACTAAAACTCACGTCTTTGAAAGTTTAAATAATTAAAAAATATTCTCTTTAATTTTTATTTCTTTATCTGAGTCATTTAACAATTTTTTTGTATTCATCATTTTTGTTTCTTTCTTTAAACAACTTGAAAAGAAAGAAGCAAAGTTGTTCTTAAATTTCATTTGCTGGAAACATTGTTGATTGTGAAATAACAAATGATAAATACCAGTGAAATATAAATAATTGTTTATAGCTTAACAAACAAAAGATAAACTCTCAAGAATTTCTACAGAAAAAAAATTATAATTTTGGATGTTTTATAAATTTTTTTGTGTGTAATTTTTCCAGGGTGACGTTTTCGATATATTTATCAGAATATAAAATGAAAAAAAAAAAACTTCAACTAAAAAATGTAAATATAAAATAAATTAAATTTAAAAAAAAAAAGATGTTTTTCTAATAAATAATATTTAATAAATTTAGAAAAACTATTTAATGTACATCATGCTACTCTAATGATATACAAAAAGCAGACCCCATGTGTTTTAAGTAAATTCTTAATAAGAGATTTGAAAACACAATTCATTCCAAAATATATAGACCTATATATTCAAACATTCAGTAATCTGTTTTTTTTTCCACTACATTCTCGCAAACAATTTCAAAGAATTTCTAAGCTTATCTGTAAAAAAAAAAAATTGAAAAACCACAATGATTCATGTCGGAACATTATTCAAACTCTTCCAAAGTTCGAACAACATAAACACAAGTAGAGAGGCATACAAAAAAAGAAGAAAACGATATAAAGCGACACACAATAAGTGCCACCAAAGAAGATAAGTAAAACGAGTATTTGTGCTTAGTAGTTGCTGTCTGTCCAGTCTGAATCTATATCTGTATCTGTATCTGAAACTGTTGCTCTTGCTGTATTTATGTGTTGTAGTTGTTGCGCTTCCGCTGTGGCTGGTCACTTGGTCAAGCTAGCGAGCGAGCGAGAGAGAGTGACAGAACGGGAGGCGAAGGTGGAGATGGAGGGCGGGGCAAATAACCACAGAAAAAGAGGAAGCAGAAGATGAAGCAAAAGGCAAAGGCGAAGGCAGTTGCCACCGTGTGAGCCAAAGCTGGCAGATACGGCTGTTCGCAGTCTCTGTTTCTATATATATATATATATAAATATATATTTATATGTATCTGTATCTTTGTAGCTGTATCTGTAGTAGCATGTCTTATCTGTAGCTTGATATGCATAGCTAAATGTATGCTGTATTTGTTTATCATTCGATATAGAAGACGTTGACCCTTATGTTCGATTCGTACGAAAAACATTTCGTACTCAATGCGAAATTTTCTTTCTACCTCTTTGTCTTCTTCGTTTTCTTTTTAGATTAGCCGGCAAAAACGAGTGGATTAACCGGTTTTCACTTGGTTTATTGTTGTCTCTGTTGTCGTTGTTGTTGTTGTTGTTGCTGTTTGTTTTTGGTTGCTTCACACAGCTAATTAGCTGAGTAGTTGTTGCTGTTTGTCTGTTGGCCGCCCGTATTTTGTAATGCTTGACCAGCAAATTAAGGCAAGTGGCTTCTAATTGCTCTACTACATTATTTATTGTTTTGTGTATTATAATTGGATGCAGCATGACTTCAGTCTAAAGGAAATTTCACATCAATTTTGGATGTTTAAATATTTAAAAAAAACTTCTTGATAATCTATATACAAACATAACAGAGAATTCAATAATCATTTACTTATGATTTTTTATTCTATTTTAACATTTTTATTTTTTTTCTTTAAAAGCATGTTTAACAATTCACAGAATGAATATATACAGAATAATATATATATATATATATATATTGTTTATTTAACAAATAGCAAAAACAAATCAAACCAAAAGTTATTATTAAGCCAATAAGTAAAGTAAACTTTTATAAGCGCTGCACAAAAATAATTTTTAATTAAAAAGAACATTAAACATTGAGTCAAGCATAAACAAAATGCATATATATCTATAAGCCCCCAAACCAAAATAGCACTTGACTGTGCACAACCCATACAACAATAATTAGAGTCATACAAAAGCCACAATAATACGGATAGAACTTTGGCGAGGGGAGTAAATTGTGTAGCGTCGTGCTGAGGGCGTTACGAATGCCCAAGACCCATAGACAATAACATTGAAATAAATGCTCAATCATGCAGAAATTAAGTTAACATTTTCATAAAAGCACACAAATAATTACACTCACACGATGAAAATGTCTGTGTGTGGACGGGGATGGGGGTGGGTGTAGGACTGAAGAACGGCCTGGGTTTTTGGGAAGACTACGTACTTTTCTGTACTCTTATAATTTTAGTACCCACTTTCCTAATTACTTGGCATTGTTCTTTGTACTCTTATTTCACAAACGGCGACTGCATTTAATCGCTTTGCTTATTTATGTGCGTCTGTTGTGTGTGTATGTCTAGATGAAATTTATGGTTAGCTTTACTCAAATGGCTTATTTTCTGCAGAGTTCTATTAAATTTAATTTGCCTTCTAATTCGAGAGTTTATTTCGCATTTTATGTTATCATATATTAAGCTTAAGAATAATCTTTGTTTGGTTTTTATACCTTCAATCATATTTTATTTAATATAATAGAATTTATAAATTATTGTGGAAAATAAAAATAATAAACAATAGAAATTAAAAATAACAGAAACTATAAAATAATATAACTTCAGTTACTAAAAAAATTGTTTAATTTATTTAATTGTTTAATTAAAAATGAATACAAATATTAGAAAAATTATATATATTATTTCTTACGTTTTCCTTATTCTCCAGAATACCCATTTTTCGCACACAACGCGAACACATTTTCCCTTCTCAATTCTGTCCATATTTCATTTCAGTTTAATTTAATTTCTAAAAAAATAGTATTTTTTTCTACGGCCCTTTGTGCGTCATGTTCTAAGGTTCTTAACAATTTTCTTTGTAAACTTTAACCAAATAAAAGCGAAACACTTTATTTTTAAGGCCATAGAACTTTGTTACAGCTACAAAATTGTACAGCTTCTACAAAACGTGCCTCACAGTCAAGGTTTTAGCCGCAGTAGTAGCAGCAGCAGCGGCAGCTACCATGACAGCAGGTGAAACAATAGATACGCTTTGCTCAGCCCGCAGGTGTCAAGGTCTTGACAATGGCAGCCAGTTGTCTCATGCAGATATATCTACCTATATACCTATATATGTACATATAAAATATATATCTATACATTCCGGCATATATTAACGACATTACTGTGTGAAACTGAAATTCGAACAAAGCTGATGTTAAATAACGCTCGAATTGAGTCATACAAAAGTTATGCATACGGAAATCTTTCAAGCAACTGGATATATATGTGGATAACGAAATCTTCGCTGAGAGAGAATCTTCTTTGGAAGAGAATTGAAATCTTAAAATATCACTAAATGCGATGGGATAAAAATAATGTTTATACAAAATGCTGTCTCATATGGGAATACGTGAAAATTTTTATACAAAATTAAAATAAGCTTCAAGATTATATGGAAAAAAATGTTACCCAAATCATATTATTGAGTTTCTATAGAAAATTATTTTAAGAAAACATACTTAATATATTAAAAATAAATAAATAAATAAATATAAATTCTTAAAGAAATTAACTATAGAATTTATATATTAATTTATTATAAAATCGTTTCATATTCTGTATGTTTCTATATATCGAGTTAAAACCAATAGCACTTACCATTTACGATGATAATGAAAATGATCGACATGAAAACCATATTTAATCCACATATTGATGACATTATACGCAAATGGTATCCAAGTTAAGTTGTCTATTTGTTATTTTTTTTTTTATTTATTTTTATTTTTTGTTTTGGCAGTAATTTAATTTGATTTTTTTTTGAATTGTGTTTCGATCGAATCAACTAACTGCAACAAATTTCCACTTCAAATTTATTTCCATTTAAAATTTACTATTTTTCACATACACCGATACGCACTCGCGCACACATACGAGCACCATAAAATGTTACAACACTTTTTGTACACACGACGTTTTTTACTTATTATTTTTTTTTTCTTCTATTTTGATTTTATGATTCTTTATTTAATGCGATCTTATTTTTACACGCGTCACGTACACTGAAAATTTTATTTGTATTATGATTTATGATTTTTATGCACTACTTTTCACTTTTTGCTTTTATTATTTTTATTTTTTTTTATTTTTGTTAATTTTTTCCCGTAAAAATCAATTGAAAAGAAAACGAAAAACCGAGAAGAAAAAAACAACGCCACGAAATTTACAGTTTAAAATTGTCAGCAATGTTGCTGGTGTTGTTGTTGATGTTTTTGCGGTTATTGTAGCCGAGCTGTAAAATAAGAAGATAAGAAAGAAGTAAGTGGGGAGTAATGTGAATGCAGCAGCTGTTGCTTGCGTGAGTGTCTTTCGAGTTCTTCTTGGTCTCAAGTCGTTGGCGTAACAGAGAAAGACAACATAAGTATTGAGTGCAGAACTACCGCACACACACACAGTCAAATATTTGTATTTATGTTTGCATTTAATAGCGGCTGGTTAAATATTTTTAAATACCGTCTAGAACAAAAATAATGCATAACACACACCTCCGTCTCTAGTCTATACTAAAATGCTAAGCACATAAACTTGAAAATAAATCACTCACAAACATTACTCAAGAAAAACTCACTCAACAGTACAAACTGAGTACGCGCACAATTGAGAGAGCCAAACAAGAGCGAGAGAGAGAAAGAGTTTGAGAGAGTGAAGTTAATCAAGACTGAGCGCACACTCACTGCAATTGCATAGAATATTTATGTTATCGTTGATTGTGCGCGTTTATTTTGTTATTGTTGCTGCGGCATAAACAAAAACATATCTAATAATAAAATAGATAACTATAATATGGAACAATGATGCCAAACGAATAATCAATACAATTTAACAACATTTAATGTTAATTTTTCTGATTTTTTATTTTTGTTGAGGCACAAACAAAATAAGGGACTCTCCAAAAAGCATCCGCTATAAACAAACATTTTTATTTTTACATATTTGGTGTGATTTCGATATTTGCATTATTCTAAGAAGATTTACATTTCACAGTTTTGTGGTGCTAATTAAATATTGTTATGCCGCGTTACTCATTGCCTCTTACACACACACTCATTCAGTCATTTACTCACTCACTCAGTCATATTTGTACACACACGAGCATACTTACATGTTTGCTTATGCTTTGTGTATGTTGTTCTCTTGTGTTGTTGTTTTTGTGCGCGCATTAAATGCGTTGAAATGCAGCCATTTTGTCTTGCAATTGGCACTCACACACGCTTCGGCTGTCGCGATTTTGTGAACTATTTGTTACTTGCAAGCACAATAATTGCTACAATAGCCGCCGCACATTCATGTTATTGGATTTTATTTAGATCTTTCAATTTGTTAATCCAAAACACACACTAACACGCGCGACGCAACGACGAATTACCAACGGCTTCTTCCCGAGATTTTACTACGCACCCGACGCACGACCTACCCGTCCAATGGTCTTTTTTGAACTCAAGAGCGCAGCCAGAACATAAACAGTTTACCCTCATTCCATGTTAATGAACATTTGCCTTTTTGAGTATAACAGCATGTGAGCTTAGACTAATGTTAATACTGTTATCGTAGGCAATTTATATTATGTATTTATGCTAAGCAGCGGAACAACAACCTGGAACTTCGTTTTTATGGAAGGTTCCTGGTTTTTTTTAGCAATTTAATGACTTTTAAAGCAAGTTCAATAAGTGAGCGTTCAGTCCATTTGGTCAAACTAATGTGTCAATTGGCGGCAGATTTTGTATGTTACACTTAGGTATTTTTATATAGCCAGCTGTGGTCACACTACAATTGTCGAACAGCCCTGCCTTAATATTAAACAAAAAATTTGAGCAGCTTGGCGTTGTTTTCAACAATATTTAATGAAAGAAATTAAGAAAGGACTCGACTTGTTTATATAAACAGAAGAATAAACTATTTACAAAATGGCACAAATATGGATGGACGACGAAAATGCAGTTGCCCACAGTAAGTGAACAAAAACAAAACCCGCGAAATTGCATGGCATTTTTTCGTTTTTAAATAACATTATTATATTTTTTATAGTGCTGCCCCGTTCGGCCCGCAAGGCAATGGCCGACAATGCACTGCAGCAGTCCGCCAAAAAGAGCGTGCTCAGCAAATTAGACAATATGCTGTACAACAAACCGCATTTGACGCCCTTCAAAGGCGCCAATGCAAAATTTCCTGCGAGCTGCGCGCCAAAAATTTCGCTTTGCAAAGAAACGTTGCAAAAACAGCATCGGAAATTGCCACAAAAGTCAGATGCGCCGCAGCTGCTGGAGACGCACTTCAAGGCGCCGCAGTCGACTCCGAATGTTGCCAACGATCTTTATGCTAAAAGCGCTGAGGCCACAAATGATTTCGATTTATTTGATTTTATGGATTTCCCCTCGGCGAAATGCTTGAAAAATTGCCAAAAACGTGAGTTGAATGAATTTTTTAATTCAGGGTAAAAAAATTAACATAAATATTTTCTGTTCTATGTTCATTGTTCTCTAATGTATTCTTTTGTCTTTTCTTTTCTGTCCTTGACTTAACTTTCCTTCACTTTTCTGTTCTCTTTTTTTTCATTTGTCTTGTTTTCTCTTCCCGTGCCTGCATCATTATCTCCTGCTTTTCCATTGCCTGTTCTTCTTTCTTTCCCTATATTCTCTTCTCATGCCATTCCACCCTTTCTTGTTACTTCCTTCTCTACTCATTCCTTCCCGCCTCTTCTCTCCTCTCTTATCCTTACTTTCAGCCCTCACATATAAGAATTTCGAGCCCCTCCTCAACGAGGAGCTAATAGCTAAATTGCTAAACAACACAATGGAAATGGATGAGGAACTTTTGGTAGAAACTCCAAGTCATCCTGATCTGGAAACGGACGATATAGCCTGGCAGCCAATAACATATAAATCGACTGAATTTGAGGAACCCTTAAAGGATATATTCGATTTGCCATTGCCCGCTAATTTCTATTTTGCAGACTTCGAGCGGGAGCCTTAGGAAAACAAAGTCTAAAAATTAGTACGAAAAACTTTTGTTTCAATTAATAATTTATATTTTTAAGCTATAAAAAACAAAACTTTCTTGTTGCTGTACGAAATATTAGTGTTCTATGTTATAAGTCCATCGACTAAGGCATAAAAATGTTTATTAATAATTTGTATTGTGTTTACCTTTAGGAATAAGAATTTTGATTCTGTTTTATTTTAGTTAATATTTTTAAAATTGATTTTAAGACAAATTTAGCTAAAACGGATGCATGTTTCGAACTCTGATAGAGTAGCATTTTTTTTATTAAGATTTCTAAATTCTTGGTCTTAGATATACAGATCTCTCCTTTGCCCTAGATATCAGATATATCTATATACCTACATATATTGTAATTACAAATATCTATATTTCCAAGATTTATCTGCATAGCCAGAATTTTATTGCATATCTGTATCTGATGTCTATCTATAAGTGCAGACTGTAGCTGTATTTCTAAGATTGATGTGTATATAGGATATATAGGATCTGTCTATCTGATATCTATCTTTTAGGGGCAGGATGTCCTACTGTATGTATGTATTCAGGATGCATCTGTATATCTGCTATGTATCTATATATCTGGCATCTATCTGAATATTCGGAGAGTATCTGAACATATAATCTGTATATCTGACATCTATCTATCTTTATAACCAAACACATGTATCGACTCTCTTAATACCATGTTTTTGATAAGCTAAAGTTATAACTCATAATATATCTATTTATATCAACGATTCCAATTCGATCTTTAAATTGTATGGTAATCTCTATAAAACAATCTCTATAGACCATAGATTCTATTCTAATCTAATTTCAACCCGAGACAGTATTAAATTTCGATAGACCTGGAATATGCTTAAAGAAATTCCCACTTTATACCAATCCCAACTGGAATTTCCCATATCATCTTTATACACAACAGTTATATATCTTTAAGAATGTCCGATTTATTCCAATTTAGTCTGCAATTTACAATAGGATTTGAATACCGAACAATTATGTCAATAAGAATTAGCTTTGTTTTCTAATGCAATCTAGAATTATATATATTATATATTCCAGACCTGTCCTCCATTTCAATATTTCCTAGCTAGTTATGCATTCATTAAAACATATCCGTTTCCATATTATATATCATTTGTATTTGTTTAGTTTATGGACTCCGCTCAGACGTGGAAACAAATCTTGACAACTTTTCGCTTAATTAATTAGTGAAGAGGGATTTCTGTTTGCTTCTTCTTGCTCGATTAACTTAAGGCTTTGCATAAATATACAATTGCAAAAATACAAAATTTCAGATACTGGAAATATACAAGAAGTTAAATGCTTATATAAATAAAAACAAAGACGTTGACAACAAACAAGACAATAAAAGAAACTAACGGATTGCTATAGACTTCATAAATCCAACAACAATCGGGAATAATACCGAGCCCAGCTTCGGTCCGGCCCAGCCTCAATACACCCAGATGTGCTCGAGTATGCCGTTATCCAGCTGACCAGAGGGCAGAGCCTTGAGCGTTCGCAATGTCTCCATGTAGAAGGTCAGCTCGGAGGTGACCACGCCGTGCTGCGGCCCGCCATTATTGCAGATATTCAACTTGAGCAGCTGCTCCCGCAGCTTGTCCTTGAAATTGCGATGCACCACATCGTAGATTTCATGGATTTGCGTCTCGGGCAGAACGCCGGCGATCGCCTCGTGCAGCTTAACCAAATGCCTCGAGATGTGGCGAAACGTTTGCGACGGAATCGGCGGACGTGCATCCCATGCCTCCAGCTGTGCCGTGATGCGCTCCGATACGATGCCATGGATCTTGTGCTCGATCTCCTTGATGTGGCCCTGGTAGTCGCGTTCGATCGCCTCATAGCCGCTCATGCTCTCGAAATGCTCCCGCAGCCGCGGCAGCAGGTACAGCACCAGCTGCAGAGCTCGCGACACCAAGGCCAGATTCGTGCTCGTTATGGTCTTCAGTCCGGCCACACGCATCGCCCCAGCGCCAATGATCAGCTGGCAGCTGCGTGAATTGAAGCAGCGCAGCAGATCGATCACATTGCGCGCATGATAGCTGGCGAGCAGCGGCAGGCGATGAGCACTGCCGCCATATTCGTACAGCATCTGGATGAGCAGCAGAGCGACGCTGACCAGGGCGAAGGGCTGTTTGGCCTCGACCAGCAGCACTGGATTGCCGCCAATGCCGATGCCCATGAGGCTGCCGTCGAGCGGCGCCTGCTTGGAGTAGTCGCCCGCCGACATGCGTTCAATGATACGCTGGAACTCATGTGGTATGTCCACCTGACGCCAGCGTTCCTGATCCAACAATAAGGCCAACTTTTGTTTGCGCTCCGTGTGGAAGCGTTGTGCGTATCGGGACGCCTGCACCTTGAGCGCCAGCTGCAGCGGCACGCTGGGCGCATTGCAAATGCTAAGCGTCGCCTCGCTGAACTCCTGCACCACTTGGGACAGCTGAAGCAGCTCCTGCTCCGTGGCCGCACAGCGCTCCAGGCTCTGTGGCGACACAATGTTGGCGCAGCGCTCGTGACAATAGTGACACACAGCCTGGAGCAGCTGCTGCAGCTGTGCGCTCAGCTGCTCGTGATGCGCGGCGCTGAGGAAGGCCTCCGAGTCGATTAGATTGACGGCATGCTCGTGCGGATTGACGCCACCGGCGGCAGCGTCGGTTGTCTGCTGCATTATGGACACGACAGCCTTGATGCGCTCCAGGACAGCGATCAGAGCGTGACTGGCGCGCTGCAGCATGGCCAGCCATTCGGGCAACGTCAGATCCAGCGCTTGCTCGCCAGCTCCAGTCAAGCAGAGTTCATGATCGCCACGCGACAGCAGCTCGATGAGCAATTGCTTAATGATGGCGCGTATCGTGGCGATCGCCTCCTGCTGATAGCTCTGAACGAACGTGAAGTTCTGCTTGCGCAGCAGACCCATCACAATGGCCACCAACTTGTCCTCCTCGGCACAGACGCTGTCCGATTCCAGGTCGGCATCGGAGAGCGGACGATTTAGGTCGGTGGCTGCATAACGCTCGAATTCGGTGGTCAGCATCTTGTCGATTAGCTTCTCCATTTCACCCAGCTGCATGGGCAAGTGCTTGAAGCAGTGCACGCCCAGCAGCTCGGCGGATAGGATCTCCTGCGTGGTGCTAATCAAATCCAATGCAGCCACATAGTCCTGTGTGCCCAGCAGCAGCTGCAGCATGGGCTGTGTCTTGTGCACGGTGGCCATCAGGCGCAGCTTGTCCAAGGTGGTTTGATAGTGCTGCCTGCGCTGGGCGTAGCGCATCACCCGAAAGCTGTCGGTGACAGCGCTGCCATGCAGCTGGGCCAGCGCAGCGCGCAGCTGACGCACTTGCTCCGCTGCCTGTTGCATCTCGGCGAGGATCGCATGCTGCGTTGTCATGGCGTGAAAGAAGGCCGCCGACTTTTGTGCCACCTGCTGGGCTATGCGCACCTCCACAATGTCCAGATAGTGTGAGAGCTGCTCCTGCAGCTGCCGGCCCATTTGCTGGCGCTCCGCTGTGCCGCTAACAGCATCTTTATCGCTTTGCATATAGTTGGGAAAGACTTGGGCAAAGGTGGAGGCGTGATGCAATTGCAGTTGCGATTTCAGAAATATCTCAGGCACGGGCACAGCGCCCAAACGCTCAGGCGTCGTCGTAGTGGTGGAAGTCAATTGTTGCTGTTGCTGCTGCTGTTGTTGGCGACGCTCGTGCCAGCGATAACGTTTGCCAATGCTGCCCAAATAGACGGCAAAGTCCGCATGCGTTATGTCCGGCAGTCGCGGATTGCCCGGTATTTGGACGCGCTCCACAAAATGTTCGCCCCACTTCTTGGTAAACAAATTGCTCTGCTTGCCGCGCTGCGGATCGTTCAGCACGGCCGGCAGATTCTGTGCCGCCGAATACACGCCCCATTCGGGTGGCAATTCGCGCGTCTGCTGATTCACGTGATATTTGGCCACATGTGCATCATAGTCGCGATCGGAAACGCCATCTAGTGGAAGTGAAGCGCAGACGCCATTGAAGCCATAGCGGCAGACATAGGAACCGCCTTCCCGCGTGCAGTGACGACTCCGCAAATGGCTGTGGATGAATCGAGTTCGGGTTAGTATACGAGGACGGCCATATAGCTGCTAACTCACTTGACAAACTCTGCTACGCTCTTGAAGTGCTCTCGCGTGCAGTAGTAGCAGTTCTGCCAGCTGGGCGCATTTACGTTATTCAAATTGAAATTCGAATTCGATGCTACAGAATGTTTTCGTTCAACATGTTCGGCCGCAGCTGCTGCTGCTGCTGCTGTTGTTGTTGCTGTTGTTGGCGTTGCCGCTGTTGTTGCCGCTGTTGTTGTATTGTACTGAGCTGTGGCCATAACACATGCTTATACCTGCTTGGACCCAATTTAAATGTTTTCTATATTTATATACATATGTATATATATGTAGTTGTATTCTCTTATTTTTTCCTTTTTATTGCCGAAATCTCGCCGCAAACGTTGACGTGTTATGTCAATATTTGTTTTTGTCTCTCGGTTCCTCCAATGGGCTGTTTACGTTGCATTTTGTTGCGTTGCCATTAATTGCGGTTATAAGTTATATTTAAAAGCTGCAACCAGCATAGTTTCTATAGTTGCAAAGATTTTTGTTGTTGAATTAGTTTAGCTTGAAATGTATAATGGAATAATATTATGATGACGTGATCCAGTGTTGTGCAGCGTTTTCGTTGCGGTTGACAGCCGTGCACGTTCGAGCGCGTATGATGGCACAGAATGCATGACGTGTTTGAGTAAACCGAAATATACTTTCGTTATTGTGTTGCATACATGATATTTTATTAATTAAAATGCAGTTTAGTTCTCACAAAATATGTGTTTATTAAAGAACTAGTGGCTTAGCATTAAGCATTTATTTTTAAGTCAGCCTTTATTTTTATGTGAATGTGTACATCAAACATGTCGTAACGTGCCTTGCTTGCCACGTAGCCCACATCGTTTCACAACACTGCACAAAACAGCTGGCATGTTGTGTCAATGGCATAAACCGAAAAATAAATACAAGACAATAATAATAGCGGTTTCTTTAGTACTTAATATTAAACTGAATTTAATGTAAGCACAGTTAGCTCTGCTTATAGTGCCAATGTGCACATCGAACAAATCGTAACGTATTGCCACTGCCTTTAAGTGTTTTGCAGCACTGAACGAAACAGTTATATTAAGACGGAGTTGCAGCAAAAATTTTGGCAGTTTGTTACGCGCGCGTTCTTTAAACTGTGGCATCGAGCCAAAGCACACGTCCAACAGAAATAAGATAAATGAATAATGCGACTGTGGCGCAAACGACGGCTACTCATCTTAATCATCTGCTGCATCTGGCTGTGCAGCGTTGCTCTCATCTATTTGCTTATTGTCACCCGAGAGGACAATATAAGAGATGGCGAGCACCAGCTGCTATGGTGGACCAATGATATGACCTGGTCGTACGATGAGCTGCGTCACTGCGCTGGGGAGACATGCCGAGTTACGAACAATCGCCAGCGACTGGAGGAAGCGAGAGTAAGCAGGAGACAGAGGAGAAGGGGCCGACGTGCATCCGGCTTATTGCTGATAAAAAAATTTAAATGCTATTTTTTGCTTTACAGAGCATACTCTTCTATGGGTCCAATTTGAAGACTTTTGACTTTCCACTGCCGCGTCGGGGGCGTCAAATATGGGGTCTGCTACACGAGGAGTCGCCACGCAATGTGCCCTTCGCGCCATACACCGAGTTTCTGCAGCATTTCAACTACACATCCACATTTAGTAGGCACAGCAATTTGCCATTAACTACCCAGTATCTGCCGTATGCCAGCGATTTGGGCATGCTGGACTTCTATCGTTCGTTCGAGGATAAAGATGTTGTTCAGTTTAACGAAGAAATCAGTACCGTGGTGTTCCTGCAAACCGATTGCAACACGATGTCGGGACGAGAGGACTATGTACAGGAGCTAATGAAGCACATTCGGGTGGACTCATATGGCGGCTGTTTACGCAATATCGATCTGCCCGCAAGGTGAGCGAAGAAACTTCCTTTAATACCTACTATATATTCACTATGTTGCAGTCTACAACGTGACTATTTGAACAACTTGTATTCGGATGAATTGTTGCGCTTTCTAGCTCGTTATAAATTTATGATTGCCATTGAGAATGGCGTCTGCGAGGATTATATCACGGAGAAATATTGGCGTCCCCTCATGGCTGGCATTATACCCATTTACTTTGGCTCACCCAGCATACGCGTATGTCAGAATACCCTACGAAACTATCTGTTAATATATACCCTATATTTTAGGACTGGGAACCGCACAAAAACTCGGCTATCTATATAGATGATTTCCCGAATGCTTCCTCGCTGGCATCTCATTTAGTCCATGTGGGACAGAATAAAACAGCTTACAATTCGTATCTTAGTCATAAGCTGAATCGGCGCCAACCCATAGCTAATCCCAAGCTCTTGCACGAACTGCTAACACGCAAATACCAAGTTAACCGTGGAAATCAGAAAGAAGAGCTATCGCTGTTTCAAAAATTCGAGTGCTTTATGTGCCGACGTACCGCTTGGACACGGACACCGCGCACAGCTAATAGGAATCACTACAGCTGTCCATTACCTCCGGCTTATGCGCCACTTGGGCGGCAGAAGGAGCCCAAATTTGGCAGCGATTGGCGCTCGATGATGAATGTGGGACGCTGTCAGGCACAGCTTCTGGATTCATTATTTCGCGCAAATCGCAGCTACACAGAGAGCGAGTTCGAACGCAGACTCAAACAGATGGTGCTACAAGACTTGTGCAATTAACTAACAACTCAACTACCTTAAATTCAATAATTTCATAAGCACTATGTACTACATAGTAGTTATTATGTATATGTAACTGACTCGCATCTAATGCTTGATATATATATTTACATGAGCAACTTAAGACAGTATGCAATTCCTAGCTTAACTTTAGCTGTGAATACTGCCAATACCAAAATTGTAAAGAATAATTCATTTTAGCCATCTGTGGCTTTGAATACGCGTGCCTTAGTGATATACACACATGACAACTGTAATACCAAAATACACTTAAAATTAGCTTTATAAATCATCTATATATCTGTCTGATCAACTTGATTATCATAAACAATTGCTACATTCCATGTATGTGTAAGCATAAATATATTATATATTATATAAATATATTATATATTATATATATATATATATATATTAAATATATATTTTTTTAAACTTATTTTATGCATTATATAATTTAATATTTGAGCATTATCTTATGTGAGTTTCCATATATATTTAATTGATATACTTTTGTTTATAATGACTTAAATGATAACTTAAATGCATATGAATATTCTCCTGTGCTTAACTACGTTAAGTGGCTTTATATATTCGTAGATTTGTGTTTTTATACGTAATATATAATTCGAAGCGATTACTGCTGCCCACAGTGTGTATGGAATTCTAGAGAAAATCTTGTATAAATATATATATATATAGAATTTACTGTTCTATTAATCAATATAAATATCTGCTTGATTATTGAATCTTATTTAGCTATATGCCCTTTACTAAGTGTTCCCTAATTCTAATGAGTAATCTTTAGCCTAAGTTCTGTGATGTTACAGCCATGATGATGCCTTCACTCTCTGTTCTGCCCCCTAAATGACAGCTGAAAGTCTGGAATCATCGTGCACAAATCGAATTTTATTACACAGTTATTTCATCTTTATTCTCTGATCTCACAGCTTGCTTTACATTTGCCAATACATTTGTGGATTCACCTCCTTCAGCTGGCCCATGCTCACGATCCACATGCTGCCAATTTTCATCATTTCGATGGCTTTCATCATTTGGCTGGCAGCCTGCTCGGGCGTCTGATGCTTGGCGCTCTCGATGGCCTCCACCATGGACTCGGCATGGCTCCATGTAACATTGTCGCGCAGATTCATCATCATCTCGGTGTTGGTCAGGCCGGGGCACATGGCCATAAACATGACTCCAGTCTTCTGATAGATACGCTTGTCGCCCATCGAACGTGTGAAGCCAATGACGCCGTGCTTGGCCGCCGCATAGACAGCAAAGGCGGGTGCTGGCTCCAGGCCATAGACCGAGGACATGTTCACCACCATTCCGCCGGCGCCCATCTGCGTCTTGTCCATGTAGGGCATGGCCTTCATTGTCATGTGTATCATGCCCATCTATACGGAGAGAGAGGGAGAGGCTACGATGAGTCTGTGTGCCTAGTTGGCTCTCGAGTAGCTTACCAAATTGACGCCCATGGTCGTCTCCACGTCCTTGTCGAGCAGCACATCCTCACAGTTGATCAGCACATCGATGTTGCCCATCGTTTGGCCCATGTTCTTCATGGCCTGCTCTATGGATGACTTGTCCATTAGATTCACCTGCATGAATACGACTTTGACGCTGGGATTTTCCGACTGCAGCTTCTTCATCATCTCCACATTCTCCATGCGATGCATTATGCCGAGCATCTTCAACTTAAGCTGCCGCTGCATCAGCTGATGCATCAGCTGGAATCCAATGCCCGTGAAGCCGCCGGCGTAAACCACATTCTTGCCCGACCAGTCGTACATCTTGTCTGCTTGTTATGCACTTAGCCGATCCGGCGACGTCTTTTATAGGCAGCTCATCGGCTATATCTCGAGTGCAATGACGATTAACCTGCATGGGGTGCTCGGTCAGGGGTCAGCTGCATTGGTCTTGCGACCAGATGTTTGCTTTTCGACAACGCCTCCGATAAGCACTTGCAAGGTTTGTTGACTTTTTCCGTTGATTTTTCTTATCAAAGGCCGCAGGAGAAGGTTTTCGATTTAATTAGCTTTTGCGCAGCTTTCAAATCTTGGTTCTATTATTTTCTAACTAATTTTTTGTTAGATTATGTAAGTTGAAGACAGTTTGCATCATTAGGTTTATAACTATATATATATATATGTATATATATTATAGTTCATAATGATTCCAGCTTAACAATTAGTTAATCTAATTTTAGGATTCGAACTAAAAATATTTTTTTTTGCATGCAAAATTTAAAATTTTTCGTTTACCCTTATCTAGTTAACACAAAATTGAAGTAAAAACTGGAAAACTAATTTAAAGTATTTAGTATATGGATCTTTTTGGAAATTACTTATGAGTTAATAAAAGCTGGCATATAAAAATTCAATGAAGCTAGTTTGTAATAGATAAATGAAGGATTTTCATTAGATTGAGACAGATTTTTGATTAGATAAGTTTAAAGATTTTGTTTAGAATGAAAACTTTTCTAAGACTAATTAAAGATATAAATAAATATGCTATAATTTATAACTGTTTATATTAGCGTCATCGGTTTACTCTCACTAAATCTGTGAGCTTAGGCAAAACCAATTTTAGGCAAACTTTTGAGTGAGTAGAAGAGAGAGAGAGAGAGAGAGACAGCGCGGGATACATAAAGAGAGAGAGAGAGAGAAAGAGAAAGAGAGAGAAAAAGAGAAAGACGAAGATAGAGACAGAGAGACAAAGAAAGAGCCATACAGAGTGAGTTTGGGAGAGAGAGAGAGAGAGAGAGAAAGATAAAGACGGAGAGAGAGAGAGAAAGAAAGAGCGAGATATCGAGACATAGAGACAGACGGAGCGACAGAAGGAGAAAAAAAGAGCCAGACAGAGTGAGTTAGAGTGAGTTTGAGAGAGAGAGAGACAGAGATAGAGACAGCCTTCGTCGTTAGCTTATTTTGTATTTAGTAATTTTTGAGCTGATACGAGGAGGTGAACAAGAAGCGAAAAGATTTATTAATCTGCTTTTTAGTAGATTTAACATGACAATTATAATAACACTGTCTCCTTAATCATTCAAGATATGCTCAAATAAATTAAATTTTATTTTGATTTTAATCGATTTTAAAAATCGAAATTTGATTTATTCTGCGCTCTCTAAAAAGCAGCAAATGTGTTCTTAGCTTATTCTTATTCGAGGACCTAGTTCATATATAGGTTCAAATATATATAAATCATATATAAATGGAATTGGCCTCTGCCTGTTAAATATTCTTATATATATATAATTATTATGCCTCAAGTTTCCGTTTTTAATGGGTATAACAAAAAGTTGAATTGTTTATAATGCAGTCTGCTCAAATGGCCAGACAGATAGGCAGATCATGAATATATGCACGCTGCTGATTGTAGAATATATATACTTTGTGAGATCAGACAAACCTACTTCTGATATAGATTCCTCCTTCTGTTACACATTCAATTCAATTTTGCTCTGAGTTAACAGATTACCTAGCTAGCTGATAGAACAGACATGCGGACAGATGTTGGGAATATATATATTTTAGGGTACTCTACCTGGCTTACTTCTCTCTGTTATATACAAAGGCAAGTCCAAATATTAAAAGTATAAAAACTTCACTTCAGCCAGCACAAAGGCTTCGCTTAAATTAAATAAAATAATTTTAATAATTTATTTACAAAATGCTGAACATTTTCGTACTTTTGCTTAAGAGCTAATGAAATGTTTTAGACAATCACAGATGTGATTTGGAGTCACATTAAAATCAAGATTTCATTCTGCCTTGACTTAAGCTAAGGCCATGTCAGGTGAGTATTTCACTAGTTATCGGATCAAATAACAAATACTGGCTTGGAAAATACTCTTAGGTTATATGGATATGGGAAAATACTATATAGAACAGTTGTCTGATATAAATCTTAAAGTTCAGGCTGACAAAGCGTTTGGCTTGGCTATGAACTATAAAAAGTTTGATGAAATTTTAACATGTAGATAAAGTGAATGTTAAATTTGGAGAGGTCAAGTCTCAGGCTGTTCAGGGAGCTAGTCTAATGGAATCCATATTGAAATTGCGATTTGAAGTGACTTAAAGCCGAACCAGTGTCATGAGAGCATTGGATGCATGCACGGCTAGAGTTGGTGTAAGATGAGCGCGATTAGGGGCAGACCCGTTGCCAAGTGCCTAGCCGATATGTCCTTTGTGGGTGGCGCGCGCGTCGCCGGGCTGTCGGTCGTCTCGATTGTGGACGAGGTTTCATCACGAGCACCGGGCATATAGTCGCCGCAGGTGGGAAAATTGTGGGGCACCGGCACCATTTTGTCATCGTCACCCACTTTGAGCACCAAAGCCATGCCGATCTCCGCATGGAATTCAATGTGGCAATGGAAGAGCCAATAGCCGGGATTGTAGGCCTCGAAGCGTATGATCGTATAGCCACCATCTGGCACGGTGACGGTGTCCTTGACGGGCGGATTGATCAGGTTGCGCTTGAGCAGCTTGAACTGATCCAGTTGCTTGATCTGAAATGAAATGGTATCAAGTGAAGCTCAGTGATACTTGGAATTGTCATCACTTACCATTTCGATTGTCACATTCTCGCCCAGACGCTCCAGTCCAATGACGCGAAACGCATTGCCATGCAGATGAAACGGATGATTGGCATAGAAAGTGAAGCCCTCGTCGACAATGATCAGCTCAACGACCGCATTCAGCGGCACCTGCAGCACATGATGGCATTTGCAGAACTGCTCACGACAATCGATGCCCTGCTGGGCGAGCGTTGTCTCGTTGCAGAAGAGCTCGTCGCTGAGCTGGTGTCGTTGCGGCAGCAGCGCCACCGATGGGAACTTCAGCGAAATGTGATTCAGCTGCGGCGTATACAACATATTCTCCCGGCTCACATTGGCATCCATGCCATAGTAGTCGCCGTTGTGGAACTCCGGATTATCTTTGCGATAGAAATCGTAATACACGAAGAATTTGTAATCAGCCTCCGGCTTCAGTGTGTCGTCATCGATGCCAGAGACCGTGTCGTATATGGGCAATGCTCGCATCTCAGCCACGGTCTTGGTATCCGCATAGCCGGGTCCACGGTTCATAACATTCAACTCAATGCCCGTGGCATTGTGGTCATAGCCCAGCTCGGCGCTTGGCTCCACTTCGGGCGCGCCCTCATAACGTAGAATGGCCACCTGAAAGGCGGAGGTAAATCTCTCGCTGCAGTCCATCAGACCCTTCAGACGCAACCAATAGTTGCCCACCGCCTGATTGGCATTCAGCACAAAGTCGAAACGTTCGCCCGAATAGGTGACAATGGAGCCCACCTCCATGGCCTCAATGTCATAGCCATCCGAATTGATGGCAGTCAACAGGTGATTATCTACGGACACCAGAATCGGGCAGTTCAAGTACTCGGCGTTCACGATGCGAAAGCGATATCGAAAGCCGCGCTTCACATGGTACACCTGATGCGGTATCTGCTCCAATGGTATGTTCTGCACATTGCCGCGACGCTGCCGCGAATGTGCGGCCAGCGACTCGCTGCTGTTGCGCTGCTGCTGCAGTGCCTCGCTGGACAGCAGCTGGATTAGATTTGGTGGCGTTGCTGCTGGGGAGAGCATGAAAAGAAAGAAATATTATTTTTCATTAACAGTTTGAACTGCTGGAATAAATTTCTTGTGCACAAAAACGTAGAATGTGCTCAACATTGTGTTGCTTCTGCGCTTCTGAAAACTCATTTTTTTTTAAAACTTCACGAACATTTTTAGATTGTTTATGTCGCTTATCATCAACTTCAGTTGTACGTCTCACTAAATATTTTTCCAAGCTTAAAACAAAATCTAATATTTTCTGCTTGTGCCACGACACAAACACAACACAAACTGTCAGTAGAAAGCGCGTAATTTTTAACGTCTCAATCGATTTACATGAAGTTGGCTGCGCTTGAGAGTTGCGACCTCTGCCTTTCTAGTGCTAGCAATGTTCAATAGATGGCGCTATGTGTTCCTTGATTTAAATAAAAAGTTATCTTATTTATTGAAAATACTGTGCAAGTGGAAGATCAAGGCTTATTCTGATGTCAAAGACAAGCGAAAAGATCGCAAAATATTTAAAACTCTATATATATATAGAGTAAGCTGATATTATGGCAGAATGAGTTAAAATTCATGGTAAGGCCATTTGGAGCTATGTAAGCAACGGCTTAGTTACATACCTAGATTCTCTGTATTATTCCTTGATAACTTCTCTGCTTCAATAGACGTTAAATTAAGGTCAGAAGCTAAAGGTGGAGCTGTAGCTGAAGCTGGAGCTTTAGCTGAAGCTGAAGCTCGAGCTGGAGCTGGAGCTGGAGCTGAAGCTGTAGCTGAAGCTGTAGCTGTAGCTGAAGCTCGAGCTGAAGCTGGAGCTGAAGCTGGAGCTGGAGCTGGAGCTGGAGCTGGAGCTGGAGCTGGAGCTGAAGCTGTAGCTGCGTCTCTACCCTTAGCTGCACCTCTGCCTATAGCTTTGCCTGCAGCCGCCGCTGTCACCTTTGCTGACGCCTCTGTTGGCGCCGCCTCGGCGGCCATGCGATGCTGCCGCTTCATGTCCGCCCAGATGCGATTGTAGTACCGGCCACGCCCATTGATGAGTATATTGTGTGGCTTATTATCGCCGCTGGAGTGATGATGAAAGGCAAAGATGCTGGCGCCCGGCTCGTGTATCCAATCCTGCACGACCAGCACATGTTCGCTGAGATCAAAGTCGTAGAGGCCGCCATGCGGTTCCGCATGCTTGGGCCGGCGTATAATCAGTGGCCCGAAGACACCGTCGCCACGCTGCATGCCCGTGTGCGAGTGCCAGAAATGCGTGCCGGCATTATCAGCCGGAAAGCTGTAGCGAAAGGTGGCATGCGGCGAAATCGGACACTGAGTGATATGCGGCACACCGTCCATGTAGGGCGTCTGCTTCTGGTGCAGGCCATGCCAGTGGATGGTGGTGCTCTCGCCCAGCAAATTGTTCTTGACGTCGACCACAATCTGATCGCCCTCGCACACCTCTATCGACGGGCCAGGCATCATGCGATTGACCACCGTGATGCTGCGCTGCAGTCCATCGCCCATGATGCAGTGCGGCCGCGAGCAGTCGGTCAGATTGAGTGGACAGTCGAAGCAGGCCTTCGAGAAGGTCTGATACCATTCGACCACAAACGTGTAATGACACGTCATGGGCGGCGCATCCGCTTGGCAGTCCCGCACACAGGGATGCTGACGATACCATTCGGGTGTCCAGATATCTTGCGTTACCTCCACATCGTCCAGCTCCTCAATGCGCGACGTAGCCAATGGTCGACACACAAAGCAGCAGCTGTTCCTATAAATGCGCTCAGGCGGGCAGCTAGCATCGACCGGGGCACAGGTGCGTCTATAGCTATTGATTGCTATCTCGCCACTATCGCGACGAGCACACTCCAGCAGCGTGCAATCCGCATCATTGTGCCACGACTCGCCCACCGCATACAGGGTATTATTGTGCTGGCAGTGCGTGCGCACGCACTCGCCGCAGCAGCTGCTCGCAGTCTTACGCAGCTCAGTGCCCTGTGGAATGATAAACAAATGTGAATACAAAACTCTTTCAATTATTGATAATATATAAGAATAATTTATAAGCTTTAGTCATATTATAGCATAAATATTATTTTAAGATAAATTATCTGGACTGCATATCCTGCATACCCTATTTTCGTGTATATAAATTTCATTTTATCTTACAAATTGTTATAAACATATTTTATATCTGGTTTAATATCGGTTTTAATTTGTATTCTCAAAGCTGAATTGGTTCCAGATTGTAAGTAATATTACTATAATTTATATCCTGCTTATTTATTTATTATTAATTACTCAGACATTCCTGCTGAGTCCTTCAATAAAACTACTAAAACTCATTCTATAAACTATAATTATTAATATGTATCGATCCATAAATGTTTAATCGACATAAATACTTGTTTCTAAATGTTTCTGTGAAAGAATTACAAAAGTTTTAAAATGCTTAAAAATTTTGAAATTCTGTCTGTTGATCTCAATTACTCTTGGATTCAAATTGGATTAGAAAATATTTATAAAACAAATTTTAAGCTCTTTAAACTGTAATTTAGATATGTTTTTAGAGTCCATTTGTATCGACATAAATTAGCAAATTCCAGAAATTTTTAAACTATTTTAAGCGATCAAATTTCAAGAATCCTGTTGCTGTCATACTTATTCACAACTTTATTTAAAAATTGTAATTTAACGGTCAATATTTAACATTAACTTCAATTTATATTCAATCTCTAGTTAATTCTCCCTTTTTCAACTAGACTTCTTAATATTACGATCTGTTCATTAGGACATTAAAATTTCTTATTAAATTCATTTATTCCTAACATTTTCTCCTTTCTCAACGAGCTGTTTAATCTAACCAACTGCTTAGCTGTTTGTCAAATCTGAATACATTCTCTTAATACTTTTTGAGTTGTCCTAATTATAACTAGTTAGGAGATATATAAGAAAACTAATCAATAGAAAATATATACTATTTTAATAGCCTCTTAAAATATTTTCTTTACGACAATTATTCACAATTTTAGCTGATCAATTTAATTTTAAAAAAAATTTAACGAGCTGGACAATATATCTGAAATCGCTTGAAATATGAAAACAAATTAAATTGTTTTTCCTAAATCAATTTTAAACACATTTCGGCTAACAATTCACCTTGTTAATTAAAAATTAAAATTTTTGAAATATATTTAAAAAAGAGTTTTAATTAAATACTAACCACATCACAGTAAAACTCATTACAATCAATTTGTGTGACGACGATGTGTGCCTGCGGCTCAGTGCCAACACCTGCGGCGCAGGTATAAACCAGGCAATTGTTCTGCGTATCAAACCAGACGGCACCTTGTTCCTTCTGGTGGGTAACGTTGTGCTCCTTGTACTCACAGTAGGTGCTAGCTGCATTTGAAAGAGAAGGTGGGGATATTCATTTTAGTATGAGTGACGAAAGAAAAGCTTGGTGTAAATAAAAAGCAAAGAAAAGGTATTTGCTTATTAATTATATAATTTTAAATTTTATAAAAATATTATATATTTTTTATATATTTTTAATTATTTTTAATTATTTTAAATTCTAATTGCTAAATATTCAATAAATTTATTTATAACATATTTCTTTCTATTATCATTTGAAGTATTCAAATCACAGCCAACGTCACATCTAGTTTTATATCACTTAGCTTTGTGTCTGACTACATGAATAACCAACCGTCTGTGCACGTGTTGTCCATGAATTGTTTATTTGATTAACATACGATAATAAATGTTTGATAAAACTGAATATGCAGCAAAGTACAAAAAAAACTAATGCAAATAAAAGGTAAACAAAAAACGTTTTGTGTTGTTTGCGCCACTTTTTTTGTTCGAATCACGCGCATACATTTTATTTTTGTAACTCAGATTTATATATATATATGTATATATATATAAAATTATTATTTTCCATGTACGTATTTTATTACATATTACTTAATGCGAATTATTATTAGCGGAGGTTTTTGAACCGAATCGCAATTAGCAGCTGCAATTTGCATAACTGTAATGTGCATAATGCGTATTATCTTATTTTTTTTTTAAACTCAGAAATACCCTGTAATAATTTGGCGTCATATATAACTAATGTGTATGAACAAATTATTTAATTTTTTATTATTTACTTATTTTGTGTACATATATTTTACGAATGATTGGATTTTTCGATATAGAGCTAAAATCTTTTTTTAATTGGAAATAAATAACTAAGGAAAAAATATTGTTTTAAATAATTTTTTATTTGACAATTTTTTATATATTTTGTATTGCATTAATACTAATATTAATAAATATGAATTTAAATTAATTTTAATATGAATAAGATTCTGAATATGAATATGTATATGAATGAATGTGTATATGAATAAATACGAATATAAATGAAGATGAATGCGAGCTTGAATATGAATAAATGTGAATAAATATGAATATAAATTTAAATGAATATGAATGATTGAATAACTAATAATATGAATATGAAAGAATGATTATGAATACTATTAAATATGAATATGAATAAATATCAAAATGAATGAACAAAATTATGACAAAAATTATGTTATTTAAACTAAATTAAATAAAGTTAAAGATGTTGAGCTCTAAAATAAATATAAACTTTTAATAAATATTATAAAAAAATGAATAAAACTTTATTAATTTTCCAAACATCAAGATTAAATTAAATATTAAAGGAAATCAACAAATATGTTGAAGTAATTTATTAATTAATAAATTGCTTACAATATAAATTCTACCTTTAAAATAATAATAATAAAAATGCATTTAATTAACAATTTCTGTAGTGCCCTTTGTACTTTTTTCTTTGTTTAATGAGTAGAGGGTATATTCAATTAGCTTGCTCAATATGAAAGAAATTTTCCAACTGGTCTTGTAGATTTTTCGCTTTTGTTAGTTTTGTGTCTGGTGGAAAAGCAGTTTTTGTCGCTCGAATTACACAAAGAAGCCGCAGCTGAGCCAATAAAAGCCAAGCTATAAAAACGACTTAATTTGAGCAAACAACGACAATTAACAATTACTAAACGTAGAGCTAACCACATTTCGGACTTTGGCATACCCTATAATACATGAATATGAAATTCATTCATAATTTTTATGTAAACTTTGCTCAGAGCGCATTCGGCAGTCGTATACTTTGTCGTATTGTAAAAAGGTAATCTGTTAATTGGAAAATCAATTTCGCAACCTGCGACGCTATAAAGATATTTATACATTAAAGCATCATTAAGTTTACGACTTTGCACACACACACACACGTATGATATCAGGATTTAATAATTCACAATTTGATAAGCACGTACTTGATAGACTAAATCCTCTTTAACTTGAACATGATTTGAGGTATTGTAAAGCAAAATTGTTTGTCAGAGTGTGTTGGCATTGTGTAGATTTTTATGGGCTTATAAGAAATGTGTATAGAGAACAGAAGTAGGTATTATTGATTAGACAAGTTCCTTATTAGGCTGGTAGACTTAAAGTTAACAGAAAATATTAAAGCTAAAATCTGAGCTATTTAATATACAAACTTTTATTAAAAAATCGTACAAATATTTATTAATTTTTATTCAATATTTATGTTAAGTGTAAAATGAAAATTATAGCGATTTTTTAAAAATCAAATTTAACTTATTATTTTTATTTTTGAAATTTTTCTTCTCATTAAATATATTTTTAAAATTAGTTGTTAAAATTTGTATTAATTCTTATTTACATTTTTACAACTTAAGAATAATAATACAGGGTATCAGCTAGTTAGTTGCTGTTAACAATAATAATTGAAAACACTTAATTTTTTTTGCTTCCATTTTTAATTATAACAAAATTGTTTTTCTTTAAAAAATTACAGATTATATGCTAGTTAGCTGAGTAATTTTTTATAATTTATATTATTTTTAAATTAAGTTTGTTGAATTTTAATTGTTATTTTGTGTAAATTGGAATTTGCTTGCATATGGCCGGCGGGTCAGAAAAACGTTTTAGCCAGGCTAACTGAAATCATTTTCTTCAAGTTGCTCTTCAAGTGTGTAAGCATGCGCGATATTATGTAACAATATGATGTTTGCCATATAAATTAACTACACTCACATATACATTTATAGGCATTAACATAAATGCGATTATTACAGCACTTATTCTGTCAGCTGTCCGCATTTTATTGACTGGCCATGTTAACACATTCATTGGCTCGTTATGGCCATTATTATGATGAGCCTTAACACTTCATGTGTTTGCTATGTAAGCGACGAAGTACTTACGCAAATTTGCAAAGCCCCCGCGAAGCCCCCCCGACCTCTGTCTGACATTATTTTGCATTGTTTGCCATTTACATTTATGCTAAATCCCTCAATATTGGCCAAGGTCAGCAACAGCAACAGCAGAAGCCGCAGCTAAAAACTGTTAATTATTTGTTGCTATTTTCGCACGATGAGCATATTGTGTATGTTTGTTTGGCTTATAATTGAGATGCTAATTAAATATTTCTATAGACAATTAACTCAGTTGTTACTTCTTATACATTTTGCAAGTAACTGTGAGCATTGGGTGTTTGTTGTAGTAGCAAAAGCAGATCTAATAGCTCTGATTCTCATACAGTTTGCAAATGACTGGTGCATTGACCGCAATAGGCTGCAGAGCTAAAAGTCGGTGAGCTGTTAGCAGGCGTTGCGCTAGGTTGAAGGCTACTTTTGCAGATCAAGCTGCATCGAGTCAAACGATTGCAACTCTTGTTATATTAAGCTGACTTTTAACAGCTGAAGAGCTCATACCAATGCTTCTTATACAGCTTACATGCCACTGTTAGTATTCAAAATAAGAACAGGTTGCAGAGCTAATAGCTCCGCTTAAAGTTTGTAAGCCACTCATGATATTTGGAGTCTGTTAACAGCAGTTACGCTGATAACTTGAAGCTTAAATTCAATTACTACTTCTCTGCATTTACAGTTTTGGTTGCACTGATAGCTAGCGCAGTTTTTGACAGCCACTGTTATAACATAGCTTAACAGCAGTGCTCAGCAGAGAGCTGCAACATTACCCAATGCTCTCACGCTTGCTATTATTCTATTTATAGCCAGCTGCACAACTCCTTAACAGTTTAAATCATTAACATTATGCTAAAAGTTTATTTATAAGTAGTCACTTACCAGCAGTGTGTTTAACAGCTTGCAAGCCGCTGGCTGCTTCAGTCAAGCCACATTCCACTAGCAGCAGTCCACAAGCTAACAGCAGTTGGGCTGTTAATGCCTGACGTCTGCTAATACGCATCTTGTTACGCTCACTGTAATAGCTCTTCATAAAGTTATTTTGGCTGCTCATTGTTGTTGTTGTTGCGTTCATTTTGTCATAATTATGATGTACGATTATTTCGCTTGCGGTTGTTGCTCTTGTTTTTGTTTGTGATTTTTGGTGTGTTGGCGCTGTTGTTTATTGTGTACTTAAAATGTTGCGGAAATTGTAGCTGCAGCAGTGTTTATCATTCAACTCCAATTTGCTACAAATTAGACAACAAATTTAAGAAATAAGTACTGATAAATAAAAATTTAATTATAGTCGATAAATACTTTACTAGCTAGAATTTTAATTGTACATAATTTGCTGATTATGTATTTTAATAATTATATATGGTTAATGCTAACCTTCTAAAGGTAAATAAAATTATTTTTTTTTTTAAATAATTAAATTAAAATTTTTATGATATTTTCAATTGAATAATTTAATTAATAAACTAATAAATTTAGGTATTAAAAATAATATATATATTTTAAATATTTTTTGACAATTTATTAATTTAAATAATATATTATATGTCATTTATAAATTTAAAATATTAATAAAAAATTAAAATAAATATTCTTAATTATTCCAAATTAATTGTTTTTTTTTAATATTTTATATTTTTAAATTTAAATAAAATATATGTTAAGCTACTCCTTTTATTACTTAGTTTAAAATTTTTTTGTAGCAAAAGGAATTGGAAAAGTTGTTTATAAGTAAGTTTCTGCATGCCTTAATAATCAAACTGAGTATTCACAGGAAATACATATATTTATAGGGTATTTTACCTTCAATGCCACAAAAATATTATCAACTCTTTTACACATATGTGAATTCTCACTTAAATTTTGGCCTTCAAAGCATTTTTTATACCCCGATTAAAGACATTTGATCAAATATTTAATATTGACTGAGTTGGGTCTGCGCCTTGGCCAAAACAAAGATAGATTGTATTTTTATTTAAGTATGATTTACGGTTGGCAGTTAATGCGAATATATGTGTGTGTGTCTGTGTGTTAATACCTCGTTGGTCCAGCTCAGCTAGATGCTAGGCAATTGTAGGCTCTATCAGCATTTGGTCAGCAAGCCAAGTTGGCCCACACGCAGTGCACGTACAAATTTAATTAATTAGCACTCTGTTCTTCAAAACACACACACACACACTGACGAATCGCAACAGTCACGTACGTCTATAAGGCCAAAGATGGAGCTGCAAATGGCAACTGGTGGTGGACCAAGCATTTGCCCACTAGACGTAGCTTCAGCACACAAAGCATATCAAGAAAACTGCGCATAAATTATGAAAAGGAAAACAGACAACAACAACAAGTAATAAGAACAGCAACAATAAAGAAGACAGAGAAAAGGAGGAGACGTGGAACAAGCAAGTAAACAACATAAAAATTGGATCAGAATTTTTTTCTTTCTCTCTTGGGACCAGACTGGCACATAGTTTAGTCTGGGCTTAAAGCTACTTAAAGATTTATGCCCCAGGCCGAGGCTGGACTGCTGCTGTCTGCACTGCTAACGCACTTCCGTTAATTAGCAATTAAGTGGCACTTCATTTGGGCCCAAAAGGGAGCACACTTAATGCATTTATGAACATTCTTATCAAATTTTATAACACTGCCAGCCGAAATATTTCGCTTTGATACAAATTGATTTAGTTTCGTTTTAGAGACGCTTGAATGGTATTAAAAACATCTGCGAATTTAACGGACAAAATCTCACGTAAGCTGTGGGTTAACTTATCTCAACTTAAGTGACACTTTTTTACTGATCTAGAGTATATCTACTCTAGCGAGCAGGGAAAGTTACGTCTTTCTTCCATTTGCTTTAGATCAATAGATGTTTCTAACTACTTAACTAGGCAATTTTAATGGGGATTAAGAAAATTCCTTTATTTATATATATATTATTTATAGTGTGTTGGTTTTGCTATCTGTATGTTTGGAGTTGGAACTCCCAAACTCCCTCTTGAGAGTTATCAAATAAAATTGAATTCTATTAAGCCGTAAGCGAATATTAGGCAGTCAGAGTCGCCCGACTAATGACTTGTTTTATTTATTTTTTTAGGTCAAATCTTAAACAAAACGAATATTTTTATAGCCCATTTATTCGACTTACATATTTACATATTTACATATTTAAAAAAATATTTTTTTCTGAATGCAAATTTTGTTTAGTTTTAGTTCAGTTTTTGTGAATATTCAGGCAAAATAATTAGCATGTGAAAATAATTAATTTTGTTAATTAATGCTTTGAATTATGATGCAAATAGAACTGACTAAAATTACATTTTTTTTTATATTTTATTTAATTAGTTTTTATTTTCTTTGGCCATATAAACGTAGCTCCGGTTCCAGGTGACTGACTGATTGTCTCGATTATTAAAGATAATGAATGTTAATGAATGGTAATTAAATATCAATTGAACCATGCGATTGTCTATTTTGGATTTAAGCAGTTCACCTATTGACACAGCTGGAATTTATTAAACCAGAATCGAACTGCTGGAAAACTATTATTGCCTTTTACCTTTTGCCTTTAACGACATCGAGTAATAAATTAAGTATACGATTTGTTGTCTTCATAGCGTACCCGGAACTAGAACATTGTAAACGAGGCTCGAGGTGTTGAAATAGTCATCAAAATGTTCAACATTTATTTGTTATTCAAACAGAACACAGGTGGTTAAGAGAAGGATGCTTCATCTACAGATACCCTGCACTCAGTGGATGAAGATTAAGCTATATTATTTATATGAAAACTTTGATGGGCATGATCTTTATTGTTTTCAAATATACCCTCTATGGAGCTTCGCAGAGTAGATTGACCTAGTTCTACATCTCTAAGTCTTCTGATAACTTCACTCATTCTATTCATAATTCTTCAGCCTCTATTAGCACAGGGTATTGGCAGTGTCTGCCTCTCATATGCATTTCCAGTCGATTATCTTTGCTTGTGATTTTTTCTCCTTTCAACCATGACTAAACGCATAATTAAGTGCTTTCAATTGTTGATTGAAGTGACAGTAAATCATTTTAATTAACATTTTGTACAACTCTACAAAAAATATACCTTAAAAGTCACGTTGATGTTTGAGCGCTCAATCAATGCGCCAAGTTAAATATTCGACAAAAATAAATATAAAACAAAGAGAACAAGGAAGGAAAAAACGCAAGCTAAAAATAAAATGCATATTCAATATGGGTATTACCTGTAATTCACACCTGCTCATGTGCTAAATTACATTTTGGAAATCACACAAAGATTGATTGAGGTCTATCAACTATTTGGATGATGTCGCGGCTGACCGCACAGCTGAAAATTCCCTTTTAATTAATATGAAATGACGCAGCTAAAGGTTGATTGTAGGGGGAAAAAAATAACTCACCTGTGGCTGCGAATGCGTTCATTGAGAGCTAAGCTACTGCCAAGATAATTATGTCTTAAACTATTTGCGTGCTTAGCAGATTAATTAAAAGAACCCTGTGCCAGCTAGAGATGGGTACGTTAGCTGTGAAGCTTAGCTATATTTGCTTAACTATAATTTGTATACAATAAGAGGCTATGCTCAACTTATTTGATATGTTTGAATTACTTCAATTGAAGCTAATCCAATTTTTCTTAAGCTTTAAAATTGCCATAGATTTCATAATTCTCAATTCGATTTTGTTTGTAATCTAATTCAAAAAAGTGTTTCTACTTCAGCTTTGTAACTTTCGACATACGAGGTGTGTTCAAATGGTTTATGGAGAGCCTTTGGTGTGGCAATTTCTCAGGTCCCATGTCCCTTATTTAATTTTCAGCTGTTCTTTGTTAGACTCTCTTTAGCTTGGACTTGTTTTGGCTCGCATTAAGTTTTAGCTTATTCCAAAAAATTGATTTAAGAAGCTGTATCAAATATTTGATCCACAGAAATGCTGCCCTCTTTGACATTTTCTTGTACCCAAAATTAAAGAGGCCCATAAAATGTTGACTTAACGCTACGACTAAGAAGTTGAAGATGGAATAAAAGCAGCAGCTAAACAAGTTTAAAAAACTAGTATTTTTTAGTGCTTCGAGGATGGTCAAAAAATGTTGGCTAATAGCTGATGGACATTTAATAATATCTGATAGGGATGCATATTGAAAGGAATCAAAGCATCTATTCATTAATAAAAAAATTGTTTTTGAGAAGACTCAAAACTATAGGATACTTTTTGAACTGACCTCGCTTACATATATATATTTTTACATATAAGCTCTATAATAAACATAAATTATTAGTTTGGCTATATAATTTTTTGTTAAATATATATTTTTTTATAGTTTCTAACAAGCAGTCATTAACCAAAGATGAAGTAATAAAGCTGCTAAATTTTGTTCATAAATATATTAGTAGGAACAGTTCAGCTGTAGGCCAGAGAGTGCTTACTTAATACTCATTCTCCATAGGAAAATAGCTAAATTTAATATTTACTTAGGAATCTGCTTGAATATGCGACTCATAGAGAGAGAGTGAGAGCGAGAGCTTCACCTTTTAACTTCTCTGAAAGTTCTGAAAAATATAGTTTATTTCAGTTAGTTATTGTTATTGATTTATTTCGATTTAGTTAGTTAAGCTATAGATTTATAGTCAATGACACAAAGCTGTTAGTTTTTCACAATTTTTCATTATTGTATTTGTTATTTTAATTTTTAATTTGGATGAGTTATGCAAACGAGTTCGAGTCACAGCTTTAGTAAAATATGACCCAAATGTTTGTTTAAGAAACTATTGTAAAGAATTAAGTTAGTATTATAAAGTATGATATATAATGTGATTATAGAAATGATATAGAATCTCAGCGAATTATATAACTTTCTTTAGATTAAGAGGTAGACAGTTATGGCCTGTACAAAACCTATATACTCATAACTGCTGCCTGGTCGAGCATGCATTTTAGCTTGGCTTTGACTGCCTTTTGAATAAATTCTTTAACTTCTCAAGTTGCGATTTGCCTAAACTATTTGTATATGGCATCAACTTTAGCCACAAATATAATTGTCATGCACTAGACAAGCCTGCTAAGTCTCTTGGCTTATTTCTTTTAAAAAAGTCAAACTTTGGCCTGGCATCCGTTGACCAAATTGCTTTGAGCAGGTATCTAAGCTACGTTGCATTGAAAATAGCTAACGAATTTCTACTCGTTTTATTATCGTTGTCTTTTCGAATGACAAAAGTTTATGCTAATTTCAATTTAGCTACCTCACTTCCCGACATACGACTTATAATCGAACTTGCGTAACACAATTTGTCAGCATCTTTAAGCTTCACAATTTTGTATAGATATATATATATATATATATATATATTTGTTGACATATCATTATGTGCGTATTGTGTGTGTGTGAGTGGATTGCAGTTTTCTTTTGATTTATTGACGTATTTTATTTATTTTTACCTTTTATCTATTTTTTGCCTCGTTAACTTGTACAAGTTGGCATTTCAATTATTCAGATACGTCAGTTTTGGCCGCATTTCTTGCTGAGGAATAAAAGCTCGAAGAGTGGAAGATTTTAAGCTGCTTAACAACGCGATATTTATATGTATAAAACTTTGTGTGTGTGTGTTTAAATGCATGTAAAGTTGGCTATTTTTAGGAGTTGGCCGCGTAGTCCGGCTTGGCCGATGGGAAAGTCCCATGGAAGCTTACGCATTCTATCTGTTAAGAAACTCTTAACTCTCTTAATGACTTGCATATTAATTATTCAGAGATAAGCAAGAGACGTCGCCAGAAGCGAACTTTAAAGAGAAGACAATTTACTTTTAATTTCACTTGAGTTATGGAAGTTGGAGTTATTTGAATGCAGTTGCTAAGTTGTATTTAAAGAATTTAAAACTGATATAAATGTATATATATTTGTATATCAAGTTTTCAAATTTTCTACAGAGTATTATCTAGTATAGTACACGTTTTAATATGTTTAATTTTTATGACGTTTGATGCACTTCTATTATCAAAGTCATGCAGAAACGTTCATATTCCAAGAGTTCCAACTGAAAACAGGGTATCATATAGATGAGTAGGCTTTAAATTATAGATGCAATTGCGTTCAGTTTGTCTTGTATCTTGATAGTTCCCTTGTCGACATACAAAAATGTGTTGATCTCAAAAAGTTCATCGTAAAACAGGGTATCATCTAGTCTAGTCAATTTTTATAACTTATCTTCTTAACTATATATTCATAATCGATTCTTTCTATTATCCTTTAAAAGCGATCCCTAACATTCAATTAAAACATTTCTATATATTACAGGGTATCATCTATTCTTGCAAACTTTTAATTTTATAAACAATTGAATTGTGTTTTGTTGTTATTTTTTTAATCATATACCTCTTTAATATTTATTAAAAGCTCTAACTCATAACAGGGTATCAACTAGTCTAGCATACTTTCTGTATCACATAGAGCACTGAAATTGCTATAATATATTTGGTAAGTTTTTCCAAAGCTATCTCTGTCATCAATATTTATATATATATTTATAATGAAGCTTTCGCATTTTTTACAGGGTATAAACTTGCCTTGTATACTCCAAATTTCATTTATAACTTCATTTTGATTCAATGTGTGGAAACTCAATTCATAAACAAAGTTATGCAACAAAAGCTGAAACATAAAACAGGGTATCAGCTAGTCTAGTATACCTTTCATATCGTGCACTACACTAAAACTGTTGTAATATATTTTGGTAACTTTTTCTTCAGCAATCCCTCCCATCAATATTTTTAAATCCAGCTTTCTGATATATTACAGGGTATAGACTAGCATTGTGTACTGTATACTCCTTATTTAATTTTTAACCCATTTTTGATTTATTTTGTAGAAACTATTCGATTCAATATTGATATATCACAAGCTCAAGCCTATAACAGGGTATCTGCTGGTCTAATTTATTTCAGTTGTTCTATGTATGGCTTGTTTATTTTTGGAAAATCCGCATTGATGGAGCTAGTTCTTTCGGTTCACGCTGTGTGGGGAAACACCGCTCCACAAATCCGGTTATGCAACAAACGTCACAATTACAGGGGAGGACTAGAGCTTAAGACTCTTGCGGCTGGCCAACGAAAATTCAAGATCAAAACAAAACAAGAAAAATAAATAATAATTCGAGCCGCTGAGCACTATGCTGAAGGCCAACAAAGTGTAAGACAAGTTACGACGTGCCAAGCTGCAGGCAGCTAAATAATTTCGTCTTTATACCTGTTTTTTTTTTGGTCGACTTTGTTCGTATTTTGAACTTTATATTTAGAACTATAAACAGATAAATTCAAATTTGTTTATAATTATTCTAAAAATTTTGCATTGAGTCAAGCTTAAGAGCAATCTTTAAAAATGATGAAATGATTTGTATTTGTTTTTTTTTTTATAATTTTCAGCTGTTTTTTTTTATTATTATTTTTTTTTTTTTTTGTTGCTTGATAATCAGGTAATTTTTTATTATTATTATGACAATAAGATAATAAAAAATGAACATATATAGAGAGCGAGAGAAACACAAGCAATTGAGACGAATGACTAAATAATTTAAAGAAATATCACATCAAAAGTTTTAGCCATATTTCAGTTGTTATTTAGCTCAATGCCAAATTTCTCTAAAATTTGCTTACTTGTTCTTTTACGCGAATCCAAAGATCTTTACAGTTCACAGATAAAATATACTATACGTCATATATACGAATTATACAGCTTTTACTTATCGCGTCCCAAAAAGTTGTAAATAGCATTAATAATTATGAAAATAAAACTATTTCGTAACGGCTTAATCGCATTAGATTAGAACTTGTTCTGCTTGGTTATAATTATGGCAAATGCAGTTTGACAAGCACTGGCTGGCATACAGCTAGCAAGGAGCTGAATATTATATGTGTATATCACTTGAACTTCACTGCCAAACCGCTCTGTATGCGCGCGAGTCGCCGTTAAAATCGCAACTAACTCAATTTGAATGCAACAAAGGCGTTTTTGAAGATTCCAAAACGCGCTAAAACTAAAATTTACTTTTAGCCTTTTTATTATAGCGTTCGCACTCTCCGTCACAGCCGACGCCGGCGCCGCTGTCGCTGCTGCTGCTGATAACAGTTCGAGTTACGACGCACGACGATCGCCGCACCGCTGCCCGAGAGAGCGTTCGTGAGAGTGTTGGATCTGTTACGTTCGAACCGGTCTGTTGCTTTAATTACGTGCACTTGTTGGCCAGCGAACACTGTTAACGCTTAACAGAGCTCTGTTTATCTATTCTGATTGGCACAATGTTAAACATCTTGTGAAACGCCGCCAACTCGACTCAACGCTTCCGTACCAACATATTTGATTGCAATCGCAGAGTGTGCGTTCATGTATGTGTGTGCATGGATTGCTGATGTCTGCTCCGTTTGTTCGCATTTATTAAAACTTGTCGCATTGCTAATAAAACCAGGCTGCATATCTCTTGTATGTGCTGTTCCTTTCTGATTGATTCTCTATGTAAAGTGAGCTAGAATGTTTACATAACTGCCATCTTCCTTTATATCTTTCTTTTTTTGTTACATATTTGTTCATGTTTTTCAACACTGATTCATTCGCAGTTAGCTGATGATGAGTAATTATCTTTCATTTGCTTGTCATAAGCTGAGTAATGAAATTTTTGTAATTTTTGTGCAAAAAATTTTCGTTATTGCAATTTTTTCAGCTCTAGTATTAAATATATATGTTTATTTTTAATTGTATTTTTGTTTCTTTCGTTTCCTTTTTCATTATTTATTTATTTCTTAATTATTAATTTTTGATTTTAATAATTTTATTTATTTTACCTTCTCATTTTTTAATGCTTTAAAAATAATCTGATTAAAATTATTAATTTTCAATATTTTAAATATTTTTATTGCAATTTTTAGATTTTTATTATTATTTTATAATAATTTTTAGTTTTTTAAATTAATCAAAACATATTTAATTTTAATATATAATTTTTTTTTTTTAATTTAATTTTTATTGTTGACAATATTAAATCATATTTGTCGTCTGCACTAAATTGTGTTCAGTGTAGATTCAAATGGTATTCACCACGCCCGCACGCATAAAGATGCTGAAAGCTTTTGCTCTGCCGCTTTCACTCTCGCGCTCACTTTCGTTCGCTCTCTTTCGCTCTCTATTTGTCGCCGTATGAGCAACGTGAAGTTGCAGCATCCCGTTACTCGGCTGGAGTAATGCGACGACGGAGCCAGCGACAGAGCCAGCGACAGCGACAGCGACAGCGCCAGCAGCAATAATTGTTGATGGCATGTCCTTTTGGCAGGCTGCGTTCAGTTCGTGTTAAGACGTGCGTGCGGCAGGAACAACTCGCCACTTGAGGGTTCTGCAGCACGAAGCTAACCTCTCACAGTGGCCAATTGCCTAGAAGAGTGTTAATAAGCCAGCGAATGTGGCTTTGGCTTTGTCTGTGGCCGTGTTGTGCGCGAAATACGTTCAGGTGCCAAAGTGGCTTGGACAACTGGACGACAGTTTGTCGAGTGTGTTTGTGAGTGTGTAAGTGTGTAAGTGTGTGAGTGTATGTTACACTGTGAGCAACATATTATTTACGAAATACTTACAAGTGCTTCACGCAAGCGAAACTTTGCTTAAAGGATTAAAGCATCCCGGACAGCAGTTGGACGAGGTAACACAGCTCTATCTTTAGTTTCTGCTAGCTTCTGTTTAGCCAAAACTTTTGTAACTTCATTTTGTGGTTGTTGTTGTTGTTTTTGTTTGTGTTTTGTTTCGGCCAAACTTTAATGTGGCTAACTGTGCTTCTTTTGTTTTTGTTCCGTGTGTGTGTGAGTGTGTTCTGCCTAGGGAGCTATAAAATAAACCAGCTCAACGGTATCTAGTCCTCCCCTATGTCAGCGTCAATTTATATGAGGCTTCCGATGCCCTTTATAACCGGACTCAAGAAAATGTTACTTTGAATTGGTTCCGACAAAGATAACATATGGCTTGAAATGGCTTTTAAGGATATTAATGATTTAACTATCTGGGGGCTGCCAGCAGAGACTAAGTTATCTTTATTATTCATGCACATTATTCAAGAAAAATTTTAGCTATTAGTAATATCTCCCAAGAAATTCACGCTAAGTTCTGAGAGCATTTAGTTTAGGTTAAACAATTTATTTTATTTTACTTTTACCTATTATATATTTATAAATTGAGTATTTCAGGCCAAAATATAGTGTAAATGACTAAGACTTTGAACTTTTATATTTATAATATAAAAGCTCAATTTTTTAATAATCTTAGATTATGCAGATTATATTACTTAAATTAAGAAAAATAAGTCTATTTGAAAGTACATGCCAATAGTAATTCATTGATATTCCATTTAAGATTTCAAATTTAATTAATTAATCTGTCATGATTTCAAATAATTGAACACATACTAATAGGACACACAATGAAGAAGGATACTATAGATCAAATCCCATTAGTTTGGTGAAAGTTTCTTTCAGTCACAGCTGAAAACCAAACCATGAAAATTACATCTTTACATTTTTTTAAATTTTTCAAATTCGCAAACCTTAAATTGAGAAAACAAAAATAAAAAAATTTTGAAAGTGAACAAATTTTTTAAATTTATTACAAAATTTTTTAACTGTAAGGTATTACTTATTACTTTTATATTACAAGGTGGTTCAATTGGTAAAAGAATTGTCCTTATTTTACAGAACCTCAAATTTATCCAAAACTTGTGTCTTTTCCATAAAAAAATTATTTAAAAAATTATTAAAGAAAGTAAATGAACTCTTTAACTAAAACATGCAGTTCAAATATTTCTAAATGAATCATAATTAATAATTTATTAATAAATTATTATATATATTTTAAATAACATTTTTTTTAAAAATATATATATATATATTATTATTATTTTTTGTTAATATTATATTCTCATATTTATTTCTTTTTATCTTTTATTATATCATATTTATTTACTTTATTTAATATTATATTCTCATATTTATTTATTTTTATCTTTTATTATATCATATTTATTTACTTCTTTATTAGAGTTAAACATGTCTAGAGAGTTTTCCAAGCTTAAGCTGTTACCTCAAACTTCTCCTGACACATTTCATATAATATATTCTTTACATTATACTTGAACATTGTTTTTTTTTTCAATCTAAATTTAAGCTGTGTTGACAAAGTTATTTAAAGTCTGAAAAGTGTATTTTTACTTCGTATTTTATTGTTTGCCAAATGTTTTTTATTAGTTTGCCGTTTGATCACAAAAAAGCGCAAAGAAAGAAGCGAAAAGTTGTTAGTTTGTTTTTAATGCGTTGATATATATTTGTATATATGTATATATATGATATATATCTGCAGCTATACGGCGGACAGCAACAATAAAAAAAGGTTTAATTTATGGGAGCATAGATTGGCCGGGGAGTTGCCTAGCCATTCATTCCGGCCTAACCCAGAGGGACAGAAACTTTTTGGTGTTGTCAACTTTTGTTGACTTTTTGTGCGCGACACTGAGACACATAAACACAACATAGTCAAGAGTGCCAAACTGCAGAGGACACTCGACATGAAGGGAGTGACGACACGGCGAGTCGAGGGGGGCGCATCCTAGGCAAGTCCTTATGCATTTATCAAAAAATTTCTTGCTAGGGTTGACGCGTGCGCGATTTGAAGGCTTTTTTTCGGTTTTTTTTTTGTTCTGTTGGCCTTTTCTTTTGCCGAAATCCGTTTTGCGCCGTTATCCAGTAATTGAGTTACGAGCGTGCATCAGAAGATGCCAGAGCGTAAGTTAAACGGCCCAGACACACCAAATGCTGCACTTTTGCTGTCATATTGAGTGTCTGTGGGCATTGCGGACTGATTGAAACGAGCAATGTAATTAAGGTTTCGCTCCGTTGCCACAACTTGCGAGTGTGTGTGTGTGCTCTCTGGCCCGCCCATAAAACAGAGCCAAGAGCCAACAGTTAACTTTGGCGCCACTGTTGGCCAACAGGAATTAAAGCATAAACTACAATTGTGCACGTCCAGAGGTTTACGACCCAGCAAAAACCAAGGCATATGCATGTGGCTACGGCTAGATGTCTCTAATGGGCTTCACTTGTGCTCCACTGCTGCAGAGCTTGAATTGTGTGTCTGTAATTTGCTCAGCTCGTTGTGGCGTGTAATTTCATAAAAAAAGAGGAATTTATAATAGAGCGAATGGCTACGAATTTGCTGGAATTGGTAATCAGAACTGCGTATGCATTCGCCATTCGTTTCTTTGCTGCAATGAGGCGTATGCGTAATATGAATATTTTATCTAACAATTTCGCAAAGAACTCAACTACAATACTGTCTGCACTCGTTAAATTATAATCACATCATTGCATATTTCATTTGCGCGACAATTTTAATAAAATGCACGCAGCTGGCACTTAAAGCATATGGACTGCCCATTGTTAATTGGCGGAAGACCTTTGTGAGCCATCTAAAACAGCTGGCCAGATGGGCTTAATTGCAGGATAATCTTTCAATTGAATATGGTATTCAGTGGCTGTTGAGTGTCCTTCATAATAAATAGTTTACACTAACCTAGATTAATTAAAGTTTATGAAGACTTTTTTGAGGTATTTGAACTTAGTTAACTCTGACAAATCTCTCTAATGACATTTTTGTATTAGTTGAGCGTATTATTTTCAAGGCTCGCTGCAGCTAAATAATGGAATTTACATTACATAGATTTCAGCTTTTTGGATCTCATATATTAATTTTAATTTTGACATGTGTTCAGGCTTGAACAGCTCATTAATGTCAGCTGTCTTTTTCCTATGAAACTTTGAATAACCATGCGCAAATTTCATACAAAAAAATTCTCAGAATATTGAAATTGTCTTTCAATTCATAGAAACCTAATTTTAGTAACTGCCGTTCGTGTAGCTTTATCAAAATTTCAACTTATTCTGCTTGGCATAAGACAACTATAAGTACTCGAGTCGCGATATGACTAACTAGAAAATACCCTGAATATTGCAAAGAGCTGATATTTCAATCACATATATAGACACACTTAGAGGAACAGACGGACTTGCTTATGTCGATTATTGGTCGTTGTGCTGAACAAGAGGCGACTGTCACGCCTTTTCCTTACGTTACATAGCTTGTCGCAAAGCCATTAAAAATCTAATCTCCCATTTTCAATGGTTTCAGGGTATAAATACTTCGTCTAAGCCTCATATGACTTCACCAAATTTCTATACAATCTTATATGACTTATAACCAATTTCATATTTTCCTCAATTAAAATGAACTCAATCAAAATTTCTTTCTATATAACTGAAAGCTTAATACCATCAACTTATTGCCTATCCTTATGAATATTATTTAGACAAACTAGCCTGACTTAATTATACCTAAACCCACATTACATTAAGTTGTTTTGCATAACTTTTAACTAAACTCACATCTATTTGCCATGCTTAAACTATATTTAAACAACTTTACCTTATTTTATCTAGCATCAAGCTTATATTTATTGAAAGTTTATTCTTATGCCAATCCTTAACAAAATCTATAAGCCCTTCTCTACACTAACTATCCCAGCCTTGCTTAACCTGCACCTTAACTTAACTTTTACCCCTGCCAAACTTTAACTTGAGCTAACTTTACTTTAACCTAACCTGACCTCACTTTAGCTTAATCTGACCTCACTTTAGTTTCAGTCAAGCTAACTTAAAATGTTATTGAATAGCTTAGGATGGATCGCTTACGTTGAAACCAGCAAGCAAATAAGCTCTGTAAATTTCTATTACAACTGCCATCAATCAGCAGGAAAACTTTTACTTTTTTATATAAAAATTTCGAAAAAATATATTCTCAAGCATCCTTTCCCTTTGCGCACTCAAACAAAGTTCTACAAATTAATTATAATTAATAAAGTTGTCTAGAAAAAGTTTTTATTGCAAGCTTTGTGCTCAAAGATAAAACAAAATATTTATAATAAACATTTTTTTAAACAAAAATATGTTAGCAAAAAAATCAGGTAAAGGCTAACCAAATTATGAAAATTCCAAGAAAAACTCAAGGATTTCAAAATAATAAAAAAAAATAATAACAACAACAACAACAAGGAGAACATAACGAATGCCTGGGGCAACAGGCTTGACTAGAGCTCGCATTCTCGTGGGTGTAGCAAGCGCCGCGGATGCGGATGCTCGAATGCGGGACTGTTCCGCTATGCTGACTGCAGCTGAAGCTACCTGGAGCTACCTGCCGGGCATATAACCATTGACAGCATTTACTGCTGCTGTGTGACCTACTGACTCCCGTGTAGCCTACTTTCCGGCGCCCGCGGCACAAAGTACCTGGCACCAAGCGTGCGGAAACTGCGCTGATGGCCACGTCCTGACTTGTCGCTGCTGCAACTTATGCTCAGCTTGCCTGACGCTGCCTCTTCCTCTTTCTCATACTCATTCACAGTCTCCGTGCTAGTCTTGTGCCAGACCCTGCCTCTATCTCATCCTCCGTCTCATGCCTAGACCCGCCTCAAGCTCTGCCTCAGCTCTCACTCCGCGCTCAGCCAGCGTCCTTCCTCGCATCCTCCCTTCTCATTCCTGCCCCTGCTGCATTGCTGTTGACAGAATTAACTGCAAGAAAAATACTTTGCAAATTTAATTAAACAAGCTGCGCTCGCTTGCAGCTCTTGCAGCGCCCCAATTGACGTCAGCGTCCCACATGGCCCACGGCCATCAATTGATATGTTCTCCATATGGGCAGCCCTTGATTACAGCTTTTTATACCCTTCCATTTGTTGTTGTTTTCTTTTTTACTATAAGTATTATCAATTAGTTATTTAGTTCAGCTAATAAGTCTGTTGGTAAATATAGCAAAAGTTCGAACTCTTATTTACTATGCTAAAAGTTGTGAGACTAATTTAGATGTTTGTTCTAAATTAGTAAATAGATCTAATTTAATGTTTATATTTTATTTTATCCTAAATATTTATTTATATCATCTTAAAATTATATAAAATATTTATCTGATTAAAAAACTATATTAAACTATTTTTCTTTGTTCTAGTTGTCGAAAATATATTTATTGTAATATTGTTTAGTATTAAATAGAGAAAACAATAATTAATTAATATATAATAAGCATAGAAAATTCTTTAAAAATATTTTATTTTAATTAGATAAATAGATTATTTAATTTTAATGTTAGTTCAATAAAAATATAGAATAAAATTGTTGTCTAAATAATTCATTTTAAACGAATTTACTATGCTCAACATTAATAAATAAAACATTTAACTGAGAATGTCAAAACTAAATAGAAAATTGTGAGTTTTTACTTAGCTAAAATCTTAGAGAAAATTTGTTTAAATATTTTACAGACAGCACTCGACTCGACTTCTCTCTTGATTCTTATTAATTATGTATATATAGCTTATGGGATCAGCCACGCCGCCTACTACAAAACTAATAAAGCCTTAGCTTGCATTGCCAAATTCTTATAGTATTTTATATATAGTTTATATTATATATTTATATTAAAAAAGAATAAAAACACATAAATAAGAATTTTGCTAAATCTGTCCATTTTTTTTAGCGATTTTTGGTTCAGATAGTTTAGAATCAAAATAAGCTTCAATATTTTATTATTTATATATATATATATTTTTTTTTTAACATCTTATTTTGAAGCACTTGCCATTTAATAAAAAATTAACTAAAAATTGCTAATATACGCACAAATCTAGGGTATTTGAACGTCAATCATAGCTACGCACTCGCAACTTTTGATTCTGTGTAATTGTGTTTATATTGTGATTGATTGTTTGTCGATGTTGCTTGATAATTACTTTGATGACTCGATATTAACGCATTGATAAAGTCGGCTGGCGACCAAATTAACTTCCCTCAGGTGTTTGTCTTTGTGTTTCAGTTTTAAGGAATGTGATATTTTTAACCGAAATGATTTGCAACTCAGTTGAAACTTATCTCTATCAAAAGGGGAACTTGAATTTCAATAGAATTCGATAGCAGGCGAAAGACAAGCAATTGAAATTTGAATTTAGTGAATATTATTTAACAGCATGTGAATTGATAGCTATTAATCGAACAACTGTTATAAATGGCTCGATTCTGTCTACATTTCGAATGCCAAAGCAATTCTAAACATTTTTTTATTATTTGTGGCCAAAGCTGTCAGCATGATGGACCGCTTAAACCAATGTCAAACTGACATTTTGCTAGCCATTTATTGACAGTTATGTGGTTACATCATGGACTTTTATATATATATATTTATACACATATATAGAGATATATATGCACAGTTATCCATCACATTCATATTTTACAGCTGTAAAATCGCTTGAACTGCGATTGGGCGAGCCAAGAGAACATTTAACTGCTATAGACTTAGATATTTACATACACACGCACACACTCATACACACAGACATACACATACTTAACACACATACAACTACTTATATAACTTATTCAGCTAGTTCTCCTTCAAATGCAACATAAATCAGAAATTGCTTTACTCACTGCTACGACCCTCCGCCTTTCCGCCTCTATGCCTTGGCAAAAGTGGAAAATTTTTCTCAGCATTTGTCATGAAAATAAAAAAAAAAAGTTATTTGAACTATATGGGCGGCAAAGTGGGCTGGTTTGAGGAGTGGCGTAAAGTGAGTGTAGGTATTTGCTTTTTGGCATTGCCAGGGCAGCCACCAGTCTAAGAAACTATTTTCTTTTCATTTCCCACAGCCAAGCCTTTGCCGACAAGCGCTTATGACATATAATAGTACGTATATATATATATATATATATATATATATATATATTTGCCTGCATAATATATGGCAAGTAAAAATTTCTTTTTACTTGCGCAATTCGTACTTTTGCAACATTCAAATGCCCATAAAACAGTTGTTTATATATTGGAATGGAGACATATTTAATATGTACCTAAGCTAAATTTATTATAAAATGCTTAAGCCCATATAATACGCCTGTATGTTTTAAAAATCGAACCTAGGATACCAAGACATGAACCATCATATCCGCGCATCAAAAAAAATAAAAAAATAATAAAAAAAATGCAAAATGAATTGAATGAAATGTTTAGCATTTTATCTACATATTCTATTGGAGTACTTCTCCGCTTAAGAAAAATGCAAACTCTTTCTATTTTCAACTGAATTTAAATTTAAAATATAATAAAAAAGCCGAAATTATATAAAATATACATAAAATTAAATTAGTAGCTCATAAGAATTATAATTTAATAACTGCATTTCGATCAGGCATAAAAAGCCGTTTTTTGGGCTCATCTCAATTAGTTTGGCTGCTCAAAGCATTTCAAAAATAATTAAAGAGACTATTTCATTATTATTTAGTGTTTCGTATATCCTTTTTTATTCTAATTAATATCAAGTATACGCCTTGGTAGTTAATTTACAAATGTTTCATTCCACCAAGTGAAATCATTTTTAGTCGATTCCACTAAGGTCGTAGCAAGTTTGTCTTGTCCTTCACCTTCGTAAACTCAAATAGTAACAAGTACCCAAAATATTTTAAATGTCCGGCCACTGTTTTCCAACCCAGGCACTATGAGTAAGATAATCGAAGATGATGCGCAAGTCTAACTTTTTGCATTATGAAACTTTTTCCCAATGTATTCCTCTTCATATATATGCATATACCTCTCTTGACAGAATAACTTTTCTATCTTGCTGCTGTCGTTCAGTTGCAAACATTTTCCGACTAATTGATTATTTATGTTTATTGCATCAATATGGTAGATGCAAACACCTATAGATGGCCTCCAGGTGAGTTGTGCATATTGGAAACTATCTAATTTGGTTTCATATGCGAGCTGCAATCGAAATATTTGTGTATTTGCAGTTGCAGTTGCAGTTGATGTCATGTTGGAAGTTGGGCAACGCCATTCAGTATACCTCGCAGGGGATTTTAATTAAAAGTAAATATATTTGCTTTTAAGTTAGCAAAACCACACAAACATTTCATGGCCAGGCTTTACGTTAGTCAAAAACCACCTTCCTGGCCACAAAATGTTTGCTTAGTTAGGGGCTGGGAGGCGTGGCTACCAAATGTTTACCTGATGAAGCATTCGAGCTGAACGCCAATTTTCTAATATATTGTTTGTTCTTCGTCTAGTTGTTGTTGTTGTGGTTCTTGCTGTTCTGTAAATTTGTTTACACAATTTTCATACACATTTTATAGTTGATAATATAACAGACTACATTAGGCTTAACTAGTTTATAAATTTTACTATCGACTAAGTGCTGGGCGCATAAAACTTACGCGTCACTTGCTTTCATTATAATAATTAGTGTTGACTGGCTGTTAAAGTTAACAAGCAGTTAAATGTGTGTTCATGAAAGCTGAGTTAAGATGTAGTAAGCTTTTGATGCTCTCATATAGACATGAATGAGCTGTTTCATATGACAAAGACAAATGTCGTTTCATATAAAGGATGTGATGAGACTTAGAGAAGTGAGAAGCAGACTATATTGAAGATAAGTTTAGCTCGAAACTTATACCAGAAGAGATCTATCTATCTGCTCTGAAATCAATCACAGTTTTTTTTTTAAAGGCAGTTACGAAGTTCCTATTGTTCTCTATCAAAAGGGCTTAAAATTGCTTTTTTTTTTAATATTTTGATATATTTAAAAAAAATTTTTTATAATTTTTTTTTTTAATTTTTTAAATGAAGTAGGCTTCAAATTTACTGTGTTATTTTAGGTGCTGAAAATTTGAATATTTGGTGTTTCGGTTACCTACTTTGTTTCTTCCTCAATTGATAGAAACTCATTTCAAATGGCAGCTACTTTGGCTGTGGCTGGATTATTAATAATACGCACTAAGAATGTAATTAACTCTAAAGAAAAGCTATTCAATAATTAAATTCCGATAGCAAAGCCTAAAATGCAGCTGAAATGCAGCCGCTGCGTAAACTGAGCAGTAAACTGAGCGGAGCGTGTGCTTATGTGTGCGTGTGTATGTATGTGTGTGTGTATAAAAAATGCAGAATGATGGGAAAAGCAGCGCAATGCTGAATTCGCGGTATTTTCTAGTCAGTCATTCCCGACGAAGGCAGTCTTACTTGTTCATTGTTGTGCCTCACAATCGATTAATTCTAAAGGGTAATTTTTCTATAACTTTTCCTTTCTATAATTTCCTAAAACTTACTAAAAATTTTCACAATTACAAAAATTTTAAAGTTTGTAGTTTCAAAATATTTGTTTATTTTTTACTTTATTCACTGACAATTAAAAAAATATATTTGTAATATTATTTATTTATTTGAGATTATATATATATAATTATTATTATATTTTTTAAATATATCTAAAAGCAAATAAATAATTTTCTAATATTTATATATAATATCGGTAGAAGCAAAAATAATATTTATTTATTTATTATATTCCTAATATTAGACTCATTTATTCAACAGCTGAGTTGTATGTTGCCTTCAAGATTTATGATATTAACATGTTCTTCAATCAAATTGTATGTATATTCAAGCTCTATTAGGCATGCCACACATGAACATAATTCATCAGTTTATCAGCTATTATTCAAATATTTAGGACATATTTATGCGAATGCCCCAGCCTAGTGCGTAGCGCATTATAATTCCGTAATAAATCGCATAAAACAGAATTCGATTTCTGTTGCTCCTAATTTTATGCCCAAAGCAGAGGGACATGCCCAGCCATAAAGTTGCAACATCTGCCAAGTAGTAAGCAAAAGAAAGAAGCGAAGAAAGAAAAATAACCTCCATAATACAATACTTATAAATACCTATATACATAATCTCATTTTGGCAGAGTCCAATGATTTCTCAGAGCATTAGATACTTTTTTTTCACATTTTACTGTATTGAAAATGTTAAGTGAGGCATATTAGTTTTGTCAAGATGTATGTAACAGGCAAATGAGTTCGTGCTTAGAGTTAAAGTATTTATTTTTGTTTGGGATTGAGTTGTTCTAATTGATATATCTGGGAACTGAGAAGTCAAAAGAGCTAGATATTCTTTCTCCTACGTTTACTCGTACTCATACTCAGACTCATACTCATACTCAAACTCATACTCAAACTCATACTCGTGCTCATGCTCACACTCATGTTACTAATACTCACACTCATACTCATACTGACTTGCTATGATTTTCTTTGTCATTCCAAGCTGAAGAAGCATAAAAGCGTTTTCTCTGCTATAATCAGCTTTCTATAGCAGCTCGGCAGATTACCAAGGGTATCTATCAGTCAAGCCGTTGAGCGGTCTTGTTTTGCATTGTATTCGTAATTAGATTTTTTGATCCCTTTGCTTAGGCGTGGCATTTGCTTAGTAGCAGACACAGGGCCACAGTGCCACAGTGCCACAGTGATGGACTAGCGGAGTATCTTTGCTGCTGCTTCTTTTTTTAAGGAGGACAGAGAAATGAATTATGGATTTCCTGCCATTATCATGGCTAAAATGTTTTTCCTCTTGAGATTCTAGGGCAGTGGCAAAGTTTGTTGTGCGCCGCTTTTGTCAGAGCTTATTGTTGTCATCTTTTTTTGGTAAGTTTTGAAAGAATTTATATAAATATGCTTGATGAAAGTTGGCTTGATTTTTATGAAAATATTATGCTTGAGAGAATGTGAACTTTATAGATAATAGATATAAAAAATAATGTTATCTTTTATAATATATATACATATATATATATAAGCTACAACATCTTATATAAAACTTCAATCTATGTATGAGTTGCAACAGCTGAAGACGAGCTGCTCTGAGTATCTGTTCACTAATGGCAGAGACTTAGAGGGAACGTAAGAACCAGATGAGGTACAGAACTCTATAAAGAAGTTCTCAGAGTATATTTTAATTGATAGGGAATGCTTAGAGCTGCTGGAAGGAACAGATGAGATGAGTGAGCTATGCTGAACAGATTGTCGCTTCGAAGAGCGACGTCTTTTCAATTCAGGTATAATAGCTTATGTCTATTGTCATGGAATGAGCAGGCTTCTAGATGGCTCAATGCTTTCCAAACGGCATCAAGAGATAGCTGTCAATGCCATGTTCAAGCTTGTCTTTAAAAGTGGTTAAATGTAATGAGAAATTAAGTCCACAACTGACAAAATGGTTATTGCCTTGACTCAGTTGAAGTAAAACCTTTAACGCTACAGGAAATTGCATATGAAATCTAGCAGAAAATCACATTTATTGTTACTTTGTATGCCAATTTTGACAGCCAAAATAAAAAATCAATCAAGCCATTAAATAAATGTTGTGCAACATGAAAAAACATTCAGCTCTAACAAAGTTGTGAAACTTTTGTGTAGTGAAACGCTAAGAGAAAAGTCGAATTAGTTTTGACAGATGCTGTCAACAATTCAATTAGATGAAATTAAACTTTGTCAATTAGAGAAGTTAAATAATAGAAATCATTTTTTATAATACATATTAAAGTAATAATCATAATCTCTTGGGCTTATAGAAGTTTTGTAACTGCTTTTTGACCTTTGCTGCTGACAACAGCAGTTAGAAAAATCTTTTCGTTTTGTTATTGACTGATAAACTGATTTGCTCTTTGGTTATGGCCATGTCTCTGTGGCGGGCAATGGCGTTTTGACCTTGTTCTGCAGTTGTGGCTAACTGACACATTACAACAACAACAACAACAATAAGAAAAAGAAGAGCTTGCCATTGATTTTGGTTGTAATTTGGTAGCCAAACAATGCCAGATGCAAACTTGTATATTTATGTCTGTTCAGTCTGATCACTTGGCATTGCACTTTCCACTTTCCACTTTCCGCTTTCCACTTTTCCGCTTTTCTCATTATTTTGTTTCGTTTGTGTTTTTTTGATATTTGTTGTTTCTTTTCGTTTCTTGTTTAACTTGTTGTACAATGTTTTTTAGTTTTTGCGTAATGCCCAACTTTTAGCCAGGCATCTGGCGTAAGCTGCATTGTTTTGCCAAATGTTCTTTTTTATTTTTGCCTCGCTGCCAGAAGGCAAGAATAAACATACATATAACATAAATATTAAGAATATATATAAATATATATTTATATATATAAACGTGAACAGATAGTAACTTACACAGTTACTCAGTTACTGTCAGCAGCAGCAATTTCGTTGATTTGGATAGCCTCTAGTTAAGGAAACGTTGTAAAACAACTGTATAAAAGTTTTTTTATGGCACATATATATTAGCTTTAATGGTGCAAGATTGTAGGGGCAGTATTTACTGAAATGTTTGCATAAGAATTCATTTAAATGTCTTAAATGCCTAGTATAGCATTTAGACCATAGTTAATAAATCATGTACACATCCTATCGATAAATATCGATTATAGTAGATGTCAATTGAATTGCTTTCGGTATACAATACAATACGACAAATCGTGTAATTAGAGAGTTTACTGCAAAATAAAATATACTTAAAATATAGCTAAGCTTGATTAAAATTGATAATTTATCGAAAGTAAAAAAAATTAATTTTATATAAAGCTAAGCTATATAGAACAGAAACTCTTAGCTTTATATAAAATTAATTTTTTATATATATATATATATATATATATATATATATATATATATATATATATATATATGTATATCGATAAGCAAATATAATAATGATATAATAATAATATAGACTCTTTCTTATATTATTTAAAATTTAAACACGAGATCTCTATGATATTTTAACTTATTCCCCAGCTACCTGCAATCCGATAAAAATCTATAAATATCGATTTTTAGACTTTGATTTTTGACCAGTCGCACATTAGGAGCTCCTCACGTATACAATTGAAGTATACATTAAGAAATTGAAGCTTATAACAACAGCATATAACTCATATTATCTATATAGAACATATAGCTCTTAAATTATATTTGATGTTGACTGAATCGATAATGTTAATCTATAATTTTTAAGCATATATCTATTAGAATAGCAACAAGCTATTAGAATACCTACAAATAATAACTCTTAGATTATAGTAAACTGCTATGAATACGAAATATCGATAAATATCGATTTACAATCTTTCAGTTGTCAGCATTGTCGCATATTAGACAAAGTAGAAATATAAGTAAGAGCTTAGATTCGACCAGATTTCGTATAAGTTTCATGCAATTAGTATATTAAAGCTTTTAAATTTGTTTATTTCTTCTATCTCACATTTACTTTGCCCACTCTAGCATACCTCATTCACATCTCTTGATTTTTGCTGATTTGAATATCACGTTCTTGGTTATTCACAAGGATCACATGTGAGCACGATTGGTATTAAACGGATGTTCAAGTGAAAATGATTCAGTCCTTGAAGTGGCAATCCATGAAAGCCTCAATGAGCTGTTGATTGACTGAATGTTGAGGCCAAAAGTGCCACCAACAGGCGGCGCACAATGCGGCTAAGACAAAGCGCCAATAGAAAGCACTCAGCACTCAAGCACAATTCCCTCGCTCTCTCCGTCAGTCGTCTGTCTGTCGGCGTTCCGATGTTGAAGTCCCGACTCTTCTCAACTCAATGAATGAAAATTTCGTACGCAGCAGAGATTGATGACGCACTTGAAACGCTGCCAACTCCAGCTCCAGCTTGAAGTCCAGCTGCTGCTGCTGCTGCTTGGATTCGATTACTTGTACTCGTACTGCCACTCGTTTATATATTCAGATAGTCTGACTAGTCAGATATATGGCCGGTGAGTGCTTCAGTCCTTGCTACTTGATTAACCATCAGCAGCTGAATGGCCTTTTCCACAGACTTTGTGCTCGGTGCAGCGCACTTATCCGGCATTTTGTTAGCTTGACATCGAGCACATGGCCAGCGAGTTGCCCAACTTGGCTTGAATGTTATTACCGGAATGTGCACAAGTGCGGCCAAGTAAAAAATTTGCATACCAAGCAAAGTGGTTGACAAAAAAAGTAACAGAATAAAAGCAAGAAAAAAAATGTTCGTCGTTAAATGCGCTGCAAGTGGCAACGATGCCCATTCGACTGTTGGCCATAAAAATGCCTCAACGACGTGATATATACCCTCCTGATTACATACATATTTAGATATGTATGTGTGTGTGTTTCTGCCTCTATTGAAAGCTTTTTTCCCCAAAAAGAGGCATTTTTCTTTTACTTTTTTTTATTTTTACTTGAGCAATTTCTTTGAAATTAATTCTCTTGGTTTTAAAATTTTCATCTAGATTGACCTCGTACTTAGGCAATTTTATTGCTATGCGGCAGAGTGAAGCTGGAAGCTGCAATTTATCTGCTTTAAGTATAAATTGCAGTCGCTTTCCCAAGCTCTATCTGTTGCCCCTCTTGGCCCTACTTCATCAATATGTCTAGTTTGCTCGTTATTAACTCAATTCTTTTTCCTTACGTTGTCTACTTGTCTATGTTCTACATCTGCCACTCGCTTCATCTCTCTCTTATTCTCTCTCTCCCTATCTCTTTCTCTATCTATTTTTATCGCTTTCCCTTCACTCTCGCTCATTTTTTTTTGTACTGTCTTACTCTGTATATTTCTTTCTTTGCCACTCTCTCTCTTTCCGTCTCTTTCTCTTTGTGCATTACTCTTTCTCTCTCTACTCTCTCCACTCAATATCCTTTTATTTACTCTCTTTCGCTCTCTCTCACTTTTTCTGTCTATTTCTCATTTTTCCACTCATCTTTTCTCTTTCTCTCTCTTCTTCCCTCTCTCTCACACACTATTTATCTCTCTCTCCCCCTATCCCGCTCTCTCTAAAAGACTCTCTTCTTCTCTCTCTCTCTCATTCTACATGTTTCTCTCTTTCGCTATATTTACATTTTTACTTGAGTCCTTCGTCTCGACTCGTTATTAATTTGTCACTCACTCGCTTCAATTAATTTTCATATACAGCCTTTCTATGCGATTTTCATTAACGACAAGCTGGCTCATAACTCATATTGCTGTATACCATAGACGCAAGCACTTGAAAAACATAATATTAGCATAACATTTGAAATATGACTAGTTTCCTAGTCGCCATGTCTCCGCTGGAGCACGGAATACAAAGCTCTCGGAGATACATTTGAATATATATTTCCATCACAATCAAAGCACATAAATTATTTGTTTCGCAACTATTTATTATTTCAAATTACGCGAAAATCTAAAACTTTGACAACAGAAAGTGAAAAGCATTTTTCTTTTTGTCTTTCAAAGAACCATTTGTCAGTTTCGCATCTATGGGTGGGTGGCTGCCATTTGTTTGGGCCACAAGTTTTGCTCATGTTTCACTGACTATCAATCAGCACAATCTAAGACAACAAAAGTTTTCGCCGCCTCGCCTCGAGCCACCCGACCCTCACCATCTCAGCTGGCAATAAACATTCGCTCATGTTTAATGTGGGCTGACTGAGAAATTTCTTTTAAATTCAGGCCAAAGAACATGGGACGTAGCTGTCGAAGCAGCTGTCATATTTACATATCTGTGGCGTCTCCCACATTATTTGGCATTTGATACTGACAGTGCCCTCTTGTATATATTAAATTAATGGAATGTCGAAGTCGAAGCCGAGCCCGAAGCCGTTTATGTGACTTTCCATTGCCGTTTATTGAATCTATGACATTTCACATTCTGCTCGACAGTTGTTGTCAAAGCTGTGGCATCCAAAGACCTTGATAGACCTCTGCATGGATTCAATTTTCAAATCGAATTTAAATATGAATCATGAATTTTGAAATTGTAAAATTATATGCCAAATTAATTGTATATAATATAATATAATATAAATATTTAGTTTTAATTTTTTATTTTACTTTTATTTATCCATATTTATTACATATATTTTTGCTACAAATATTATAACAATAAAATTGTGTATTACTAATTAAATACAGTTTTATAATATTCATTTATTTATTCTTTAATTTAATTTGCTTAAGCCATACTTATATTTATTTTACAATTTTCTACTTATAATAAAATAAATCATTTTTATTTTAATTTATTATTTTTGCTATATTTTTTTATTGTATTATTTTTTATTATTCTAAACAAAATTTGTTCTCTTTAAAATACGAATCTGTAGCACCTGAAGTTTCGTTGATATTGCAAAATTTTATGCTGAGCTTAACAATTTAAGCACATAAATGATAATGTCCATTACGAGAGTGTAGTAAGAGCTCTTGACCCACATATTTTATGCATTGCACTCATATCTCTAAGTACACACACACATCACTTCGGGCTAAAACCCAATTTGGGTTTACTTTACAAAAATGGAAAAAAAAACTCAACTAATGCAGCATTTCACATTTATTCGCTCTTTTTTGCAGTCAAAGGATATGCAAAGCAAACCAAAAGGACGTGAAGCAGCTGCAGCCAGCGGGCTTTAGGGACTTAACTCTAATTAAAAAGCATTTCGCGTTTGTGCTTGTGTCTTTGAATTACATAGTACGAAAAAAAATCTAAATAATATAATATAATAAATATTAACATTATAATAATTATGTGTTTTATGTGTGTTAAATTATTAAGGGATTTGTGAATTCAACTGCTCAAATAGTGTTTGGTCAAGAGGTAATAACTTTGGGCATGCGGCTGCTGTTACCACAACTGTTGCATGCAACATGGATGGCGAAAATCGGATTATATTAAATGTGGGCGGCATTAGGTGAGTGAAATATATTGTTAAACTTTCCCGAAATATCGAAACATTTTATAAGCTTACTTTGCTTATTCTATTCTTAATTTCCAAATGTTAACAACAATTTTCATTTCATATTTGTCCATTAAATACCGGAACTATATAGTTTACATTTAATTTTACAACATATTTAATAGAAATAAATAAAAATAGAAAGAGAGAGACAAACATACAAGAGCTGCAAATTTTTGTGATAGTTTTCGTATTGCGGTTACGTAAAGCATATTAATTTTTATTGCCACCAATATACATGTCACTTGATGCATGTTTTTTTGCCAACCGCAGTGTAAAATTAACTACATAGATTCTGCGCTTATCTACAATTTATTTTTTGTATTCAGTTGAGAAAACAGCAAGCCACAAATCGGACTAAAAAATTAACTAAAATGTGTAAATCGGATTGCAGAATTCATTAGAGTAGAAATATATACACAAAAATATATGTACAAAACGGCTATCAGGAATGCCGCTAAATTTGCAAATACAAAATGCATAATTAGGGAATATAAAAACATTTTTATACTATAAATTTGATTATAAAATTTTTTTATTTTATATTTTATAATAAATAAAAATATTATATATATACAAATTATAGTTGATATATATTCATATATATAAATAATTATTTATTTTTTTATTTATTTTACTAATAAGTATTTAAAAAATAAATCCTTAACTTTCTCGTGCAAATTCCACTCCGATAAGTAACACTGTTCAAACACATTCGCATCATCAAAAGTAAACTAAAGTCAATTCGCAGCTCTAAATAAAAATATTATTATGTATATATAAAAAAGGATGTGCTGGCTTCCGACGAATACAAACAGAGCATAAAATTGTATCTCCTAAAGTTTCGCACGAGCTTGAAGTCTACTTGAGCTATGCTCTGGCTAAAGATGCCTGAGCTTAGGCTTCATATCAAAAATGTCTCAACTCAGCTCAGCCATCACATATAATATACATAAATATAAGTATATATATAAATATATATATATATATATATATAGTTTTCTTGTATTGCAATATTGATTTACACATGAAAATCGCTTCACGTCGCGTTTCTTTTTTCCGGCCCAAGTGGAACACGCTGAGAAGTATTAAGTACTCTATATGTGAGTAGAGGGGGTAAGTGCTGCAATATGTATATGTCACACTACTCGAATGTTTGTTCAAGCATTGTGCACAACTTAGCGACTGCATAGGGAGAGAATCTATTTGTGTAAGTGTGTGTGTGAGTGTGTGTGTACGTGTCTGGGACTTCTGGCTGTTACACCGTGACATAAGGGTAGGAGGTGAGCCGCATGCTTTTTGTAGCATACTTATGCGGGTCAGAGCTGCCCGACTCTTTTGCCTGTGCTGCATGGCATCATGCTGTCACATCGCAGATGTTTTTAGCACAAACACAAGCACACACACACACATATATATATATATATATATATACACGTGTACAGAGCAACTCAGTTACATGGCCGAGCTAGTTCTTTTGTGTGTATATTTTTCGCTAAATATTGTTTGCTATTTTGCCAAAGTTTCACATTGAATAAAAGTTTTCGCTTTAACTGAAACGAAAGGGCAGTCACAACTTCTGTGACTGTGTGTCTTTAGTTCATCGTATTCTAAAAGAGTATTCTCGTTTCGTTTTGAATTTTTGACGTGCTTTTGTTCTATTTAAAATTCTCAGAAAACTGATATCATTATTTTGAAGCAGGAATACATTGTGAAGAAGTACAGATTTTTATTTTAAAATACAATCAAAAAGCATGCCAAGAATCAAGTGGGGCCAATTATGGAGACTGTGTAGCAACTCGAATTTCCAGGAATATTTTTATTAATTAACTCTAAGTCACAATGTCAGTAGTACTCTATAAATCCAGAAAACTTAAAAATGTTTTTAAAATAATTTAATTGGACTGAGAAAATTTCCTTAACAATCAATCAAATACTTAAAACATTCCTAAGCAAATAAATATATATAATTATAATAAAAATCTTTTTTTTTATATTTTAAATAAAATAATATTTAATTTAGCTAAACTCCAGTTTGTTATTTCTATCAGCATCAAAAGATTTAATAAATATTCTTAACTTTTATTTATACTACGCCTTCAGTAATCAGTTGCTCTTGGCTTAAGCCCTTCAGTGTATTTATATATATTTATTTATATGTATATACATTTGTTTTAATTTATATTTTGTTCAAAGCTTCATTACAATCATTTGCCATAGACCTCGTTTCAGTTCAGAGCACTTAATCGCTTTGCTATGGGCAGTGAAAGCGTATTTAATCATCGCTTTTTATTTTCCCTTTTTATTTTTGTGGCTTGTCTGCAAACTTTCACTTAATCATTATACGAAAATAATTCTTTTCCTTCTTTCTGCGCTCTATGGATCTTTTTTTTTTGTCAAACAAAAATAATTCTGGTTTTTGTCATTCTGAATGTAGCTGTCAGTAAGTCTCTGTGTTGGGATGCGTGATTCTTATCATTGTGATTACGTGCTGCTCTCTTTGTCATAAAAAAAGCGCACAGTCAATGGGCGGTTGCGTTGTGAACGTGGGAGTGGCAAAGTTGCGGCGGGGGGTTGGGCGTTGGTAGAAGGTTGAAATGGCATACATGATGGGCGCTCCATTGCTTCGCTCATCAACTCAGACAATTGCGCTCTGATTGTATCTGTGATACAGCAGACGTACACACACACGCACACGCACACACACATGCACACGCACACATGCAGGCAATAAAGTTTCTGCTGTGGTTGCTTTCAACACAAATACATTATACTTAGTGCCGTTAGTTGTGTGCTGTTGTCGCTAGCTTGTGCTCTGCCATTCGTTGTCGCCATTGCCATTTTTGTTGTTGTGTTTCTTTGGGTTTCTCTTGGCCTTTGCTTGTCTAGCAACTGCGCTGCCTCCACCTCGGCTGCCGCTGCCCGGCTTGGCTTTGCCTTTGAATCTTTGATATTGTGTGCGAATTAAACGAAATGGCTAATGAAAAGTTTAACAGTCAATAAATAAAAGAGGGAGCATTCACGACTAGCACAAAGTGGGCGACCACAGACAGTTGTCTATAGCTTCATATATATATATATAGATGTTTTTGTGTGTGTTCTTGTCGCTTCTAACTGTTGACTTTCCATACGAATTCAATTTCAAGCCTAGTTTTGCAATTAAATTCAATTTGTTTGCAATTCAACTAAATTTTTTTCGCACTTTTTGTCGCCCCAACTATTTTTGTATTCTCTTTCATCAAATTCATTTGCATATTTTAAATTCTTGTTCGATTTAATTTTTATATATTTCTTGTTATATTTATTCCAACTCTCATTTTATTTTGCAATCAATGAAAACGTAATTGGTTTTCATATTTCATACGACATTTGTGGTTCACAATAAATATTTCTTTAATTTTTTTGTTCCTTTTATATAAATTTATTTTGTGCTTACATTGCAGTTGCTATTGATTGAGTTTCATTTAAATTCATGCTGTTTCAATTTGAATAAGTAATAAATATTTTTGAATTATTAAATGTTATTGCTAGTGCTGAAATATTGAAGACATATTGTAGAATCGTTTAAATTTTTTATTCACTGTTTTTAACTTAAATTTTTTTTCAATTACTAAGAAATATTTTAGTACTTTTTACAATTTAAATTATCTTTCTATTCAATTTAACATTATATTCTTTTAAACGTTAAACCAACTAAGTCACATTATGCATTCGCTCGACTTACCCTATCAAATCTTGTCCGTTTACCGAGACGGCGAGAAAAACTGCTGACAAGGTTCTTGCGGTAAGCAACGCTGCAGCAACAAAAAGAAAAAAGTCAAGTAAGAAGAAGACATAGAAAATTCGTGGCATTTTAAGCGCTGAAGCAGTCGCTTAGAGCCAAGTGTCAGAAACAATGGCTCCAAAGACAATGGCCAAAAACCAACAAGCAACAATTGCAACAACAACGAGGCTCCATATTAAGAGGAGCCACGTTGCAGGAGCAGTCGGTAGCAGGAACAGTCACAACGAGCTGACAAAACCGCAAGCAACAAGGGGCACAATTTAAAAACAACAGCTGCGCATTTCATTCTGCAAAACTGTAACAATAGAAAGGAGCTAAAAATAATAAATTGCGAGTTGACACACTTGCAGAATACCCTGCATTAAAATATAAATAAAGGTTTTCAGGATAATGAATTTTAAGAGTATTCAAGCTGTCAGGAAAAATTCACAAATATTTTTAAAAATATTCAAATATTTGCAGTTTAAAAAAATTTATTTACTTTCGAAAACAAAAAATTTAAGTATGAGCAAACAAGCTTAAATATAATTACATTATAGAAATAGCTCAAGCATACCCTATCTGCACCACCTTAGTTATAGGGTATATTGAACTGAAACAAAGCAAAGTGTAGGCGCGAATATGAGTAATAAATAACTTGGCTGCTACTTGAATTGTTTTTTATTCTCTCCTATGGCTTTGCTTTATTGTGGTTTCCCTTTTAGCTTTCTAACTGTTTACAATGGCCAACGGCCCGCTCCCTGCTCTACCCTCTCTACCTACATCACTGCAGTGTTGCTGTCAATGTGTTTTTGGCTCTACGCTTCATTAACTTCTTGTTATTTAATACACTTTCCTTTCGAATTTCCGTGGCGTATTTTCCGGCCTGTTGTCAGTCTATCAGAGGTTCCTTAAATGCCAGAAGTCCTGCGGGGAATATTCAGAGATGAGTTAAGGGTCTATGATAAAATATTTGTGGTGGAAATTGAAAAAATAAAACAAGTTTGCCAGCAAATTCGAGAAAAAGGATTTCACAACAAATGAAGTCCTTTTATAGATTTTGCTATAAGCAAAACTGTAGCTGTTCCGAATAGTCAGTTGACATATTTTAAAGTCTTTGCTTAAATTTTGTGAAGCATTCCTAAATCTGTAGCTTAATGGATTTTTTTAAATATATATATAAGAAAGATAACTCCAAGATATTTATATATTGAATTTAATTTCGTATAGTGAATTTTGATATATTTAATAAAATAAGGGTGATTAAATATAATATGAATTACTATTTTAAACTGTAAAAAGTAAGTATGAAAAATAATGACAAAAAATACAATATATATATAATAAAATAGTATACATTAAAAGTATTTATTTATGTATATAAAAATGTCTACATAGCAGAAATAATTGAATACTAAATTACAAAGTAATAATCTTAAAACAAAATGTAAAAAACATTGAAAAAAATTAAAAACAAAAAATTTTAGATTTGAAAATATTGAAATAAGATTTATTTTTTTGACAATTTTTTTTAAACATTAATATCTTGATTAAATAACTTAAAACTTTCTAATTATAATTAAATATGAAAAATATTGCAATGCTCGAAAAAAATATTTTTAAAATAAAATGTCGAATTTTTAATTAGCAAAAAAATTGTATATACGAAATATAGAAAAAATACTTTAACTAATTTATATATAACGAAAAAAGACAATAAACAAATTATATTCGTTTAAGGGTACTAAATATCTATAATACTTCAAAGTAAAGATTAAATTTTAAAGAAATAAGTTCCTCAACTTTTGTTGTGTATTTTTGAAAAACTTTTGTTTGCTTGCAAATTTAAATTCACAAAATTAAACCAGACATTTCTGTTAAATACAATTTCATACAATATAAAATTTATACATTTTACCTAAAAGCTACATTTGCAAACATTAAAAAGGACTAGTATGTAAAGAATTAAAGTCGTTATATATATGTATATATATATATATTTTTTTTAGATTTAAAAATATACAAAAAAGGCCAAAAACTGTTGCTTTCTTTTTTTTTTTTTGCTTTTGATGCAAGCTAAAAAAATCTGTATGTATTTATATAAATATATATATCTGAACACATACGTGCGACAGATTCCGTTGTACAATACTTTGGGTTAACAGGCGTATTGTTGGTAATGTTTTTTTTTTCACTTTTTTTGTAGATTGCTAGCGGGCGTGGCTGTTGTGTTGGCAATGTTTCCATTTTCTTGTTGTTGTTGCTGTTTGCCTTTATTTATTTTCGTTGCTGTTGCACGCACAAAGGCAAATAACAAAGGATACACGGCCACAAAATCATGTTGTAAGCCTTGTCAGCTGGCGCACTCACATGTCTCCATGTCTCCGACGTCCTTGGGCCAAGAAGAGTAGAACAGTAACATTCCCCAAGTCCTGCCCCAATGCCATATGCCACACCCACGCGTCTCTCAGGCCGACCCCCTTCGGTGTTCGTTGTGCGTGTGTTATTTTAACAGCAATTTTAATGAAGCGCAAAACCGTTGAAATACAATTTGTAAAGCAAAGCAAAAAAAATAAATACATATATACAGCGCACCAAAAAAAAAAAAACAACGAAAAAATCCCAGAAGAAATTTGTACAGAATCTTTTGGGGGTTGGAGACGCCGGAGGCAACTTTTTACCATGCCAACAGCCAAATAAAATGGCTTATAAAATGTACTTTTTGGTCCGTTTGTTGTTATATTTGATGATTTTTTTCTGCTGTTCGTGCAGTTAATTAAAAAGGGTTGCTGCATGGGAAGCTTCCTTTGTACATTTACCTGTGTATGTACATATATTCTTGTGCATTTCAATGAGGCTTTGTGTGGGAAAACGCAACTGTAGCATAAAGCTTACGTGCTGTAAGACGTCATAATTGTCAAGCACAGATTATATACATTTGCTGAAATGTGATTTTATCTTAATGTATATAAGGTGTAAGGTTCAAGTTGGAATTGAAAAGGTGGCAAAAGGGGGTTTTTCAATATGTGAATAAGATTTAGATGTGCACACAAATGTATTTATTTTTAAAGAATTTTTCACTTCAACAAAAGAAATTTGACAAGTAATAAATTTTAAAGCTTTTAACTCAAAATTTTTATTTTGTATTTAAAAATATTAATATAAAATAAAATAAATATAAATATATTATGAATAATTTAAAAAATGTTATTACATTTTAGTATCTGTTTTATTGAAGTCTTGTAATACTAAAAAAATTTTTTTCCTATAAAAATAAAAATTAAGTTTTATATTCATTTTCAGATGTTTTTTTTATTATTTTTAAAATTTTATTTTATTAAAATTGATGCACATATCAAGAAATTAATCATACATCAGAGTTTGCCTGTTTATTTTATTTCAGTCTTTCTTTAACAACTACAAAATTCAATTTTAAATTAAAATACAATTTCGAAGCTAATTGAAAAAAGATTAGTCATAAATTTTCAAGTCATAAAAGTGGCGTTCTCTGCACTTGAGTTCAAAAATTAATAATTTCCAGTGCTTATCTAAAAAGCTTTGAATAATCTCATATCACAGTCGAACGAGCATATCGACCGCTTGCTTTGTTTTTATTTTGGAGACAAAATCAAAGAGAATAGCTAAATTAAAAAGAGAAAAATGAAGAAAAACAGGAAAAATAAGTATGTGAAGAGAAAAGGAACAGCTGCCATACAAGACTAGGCCCCATCATCATATTTCATTCGCAGTCAAGTTTATTACCTGTTGGCAGCATCATGTATACAACGTTGTGTATTTTTTTGATACCCTGTATGCATCGAAAATGACAAGGGCTGGCATGCATTTGTATTATGTATTATGAAAAAATAATTTAAAATATTGAAACTTAACATTTTTGGAATCTTTCTAAATTTTGATATATGAAATTTTATTTTCCTAAAATTCTAAGATTTACAATTAAATTTATATTTTTTAATTTTGATGTCCATTTTATGTTTCAAATAATTTATCAAGTATATTATTATTATTATATATTTTTATATTATTATTAAAATATATTATTTTTGACTTGGCTTGGCATATTTATGTGAATATAGGGCATCTTCAAGCGACATACTTTTTCGTTCTCTTGTTCATATTGCTAAGTGTCTGAATTCAAAAAATGGTTAATACTACGTGTGCCTTGAGTGCTTCTCATATAGAGTCATGTTGCTGCTGTTGCTGCTTTTGTTTCTGTTGTTGCACGTTGCAAGTTGCCTGGCACTGCTGCTACTGCATGCCGCCGCATTTGTTTGTCTTGTGTTTGCTTTTGTGTTGTTTGCTGTTTGCTGTTTGCCAGTGTCTGGTGCTGCGCGGCTGCCTACGCAAATATTTGCTGCAGTTAATAGCCAAGAGCCAAGAGCCCAACAGCATCAGGGCTGGGCGTCTAGCCTGTCGGCCCTGCAGCAACGCCCCCAGCAATTGCTGACGCCCCTCCACGCCCAGCATCCCTTTCATAGTACTGTATCTGCTGTGCAACGTAGCCACACTCTATGCCAATGCGTCCTTCACTTTCGCTTTGTTCACATTTCCGCATCCGCATCCGTCAAATGGCGCGTGCATTTGCGACATGTGTAAACATCTACAAAGCCTGCAAAAACTACAACAACAAAAAAGTGCGGGTGTTTGAAAAAAAAAGAGAAAAAGAAAAACTCAAAGACTGCATCGCTGCATTTTGCGTTTACATTTCCCAATGGCATCAGAATTCATCAGCTTCGCGTCGCCATCTACTTTTCCAGCTCGCACTTACTTAGTGCCACATCATTTTGTCCCATTTGTATACCCTAAATCGAAGCGACGTGAAGGGTATATAGATTTTTTGATTATAGTTAAATATTATGTAAACATATTGTCTAGATTCCATTTAATTTGCGCTGGACAAGTTTCAATAATAAGTTCTTAAATAATATTAAATTAATATGAATTTTCTTCTATTTATATTGTTCAAACTATTTTTTTTTTGTTGATCTCAAAGAATTTTTTATATGCAATACATAATTAGCATTTATTCATACATATATATATATGTATATGAATATGTATAAGCAAATACTCCAATTATTCTCAGGCGAGAATTTTTTTATATATATCATTATATATATATATATATATATAGGTAATATTTATTTATTATATATTGTCTAGAGCATTTCAAGTCGTGCTCAGAAAACTTCGACTGCATTTTCACGCGATACTGTAGCATAACTCGTTAGTGTTTAAATTGACATTGAGATGCAAAAAAAATCTATTAAAAATATTAAACGTACGAAATTTAGAAAAATATTTCTAAAGTTTTTTTTTAAACTAAAATGAATATATATAAAGAAACTAACAAGCTTATTTCCATATTAAGTATATATATAAATATAAATATATATATACATATATATTATGAATATATATTTATACTTACTCTGAATTTTTTTTCCTTTTGAAATAAATGTCATATAAATGTCATAAAATGTCAAAATTAAATAAAAATTATCTAAAAAATATATCTATCTATATTTTCTCGAAAATAAATTCAGTCGAATATCTCGAAAACCACCAAGGGCTACATAAATGAACAAACTTTGAAATATATATGCTATATATAATATCTCATCATAGGTATTTGTTCTACCGAAATATTAATGTTTCTAATGTTTTCACAAAATTCAATTCCGAATTTATGCTCACATAAATGTTTGATTCCATCGATCAAAATGAGGTTAGAAAATTGCGCATTAGCTGTAAACTATTTAGCTGTGGTTAGAGCCGAGTGGCAGAGGCGGCTGTGGCTTGGAATGAAGGAGAATCGAACACCCAATGCTGACACACAACTGCCTCGGTCGCATTGATGGGCACTTGAAATATATTGGGTTAAGTGCAGTGCACTAATATGTAAGTGTGTGTGGTTGTGTGTGCGTATTTGTGTCTAAAATGCACACTAATGCGCACTTAAACCACAATTTTGTTCGCATTTTTAGGTCAACCAAAACACGCAAAAGCCCAAACAACAAATAAATAAGAATGAATCGCAGATAAATCTCACTTCAGTTGAGAGAAAATAAAATTATTAAAACATTTTTAATTTATTATAGAATTAAAAATTCTTTTTTCTGTGTATTCTATTTGAGCGAAAATCAAAATTAATTAATTATTTTTTTTTTTTTGAGTTTTATATAATGAATTTAAAAACATTATTAAATAAAAATGAATATTGCTTAAATTTATGAGGCTTTTAATAATGTCACAACTGTTTAAGTTATTCATAATACGTAGGTATTTAAATATTCAAAAAATAAATATTAATGCGTTTGCTTAGACCAAAACAACAAAAGCAGACATATTTTTCATTAAATACTCCCATTCTTTAGCAACACTTTGACTACTTTTAATATATTTTTAAATTAGCATATACAAAATAAAACTTGAGCACAGCATTATAAATATATATATATGTGTAAATAGAAAGGTGGCAGTAAAGGCATTAAAAGGAAAATGTTGATGCGACTTAAGATGTCAGAGTTGTGGATGATGGCGCAAATGTCTTGATCTGCCTTACTTACGCAGCTAATCCCCGTGGGTGGCGTTTCCTGCTGGGCTTTCTAAGCCTTTGTTAAGACAAGCTATTCCACTCCGCTATCGCTTCGTGCTCTTTGTGTTTGCATTCTTCTTTATCTGCAGCGCAGCGCGTCCCTTTGCTATTTGATGGCTAATGATCAAAGTCAGGGAATTGCGCCCGTATTTTCTTTTTACTTTTATTTCACGGCTTGTTCAGAAAACAAAATAAGAGTTGATTGGTTTTTGGAGAAGGTTCAACTTTGGCATTTCCTTGACATTCATTATAAATTAAATTTATTTCACAAAATTTAAGCTACGAATATACTTTTAAAAATCATGATTTAAAAAAAAATTAAATATATGTTTTTCAAAATTGTAATGTTTAAGAAGGCTTTGCTGGCTTTAGAAAAGACTTTAAAAGGAATTATAAAAATATCTAAAATTCAAATGCGAAAATTTTTTTAGCTCCTGAAAATGCTTTAAAAATATTTTGAAAAGCTTATTATAGACCAATTGCAGACCTTAAAAAATTAATATTAAAAATAAACAAAAAAAATAATTGTAAATTCTTGGTTTTAAGCACTTATTGTGAACGAGCATTATGCACTCTTATACACCCGCTTTGTAACATTGCCAATTTACTTTAGTTTTTTTTTTATCTAGCCAGGTGGTGGTGGTGGTTAATGGCGAAGAGCTAAGACTCTATATATTCTTTTTTTGTTGCGAGGCTGCCGCATCTATGTTAGGTGCTCGCCATTGGCTCATTTAGACCTTTTGCCAGAGCCATAACAATGTAATCGAGTGTATACAATGCGATAAAGTCGAATTGCTGCCGCACTCAATGTCAGTCCAAAAGGCAACAGCAACGGTGAAAAAATGTGCCGGCAAATTGGCCAACTTGGCGTTTTTTTTCGCCCCGTCCTGTGGCTGTCCTTGTCGCCACGCCACGTTCCGCTGACCTTTTAATGAAGTGCCAAATGCTAAAATATAGTTGCGGTCCATAGGCATCATAATTGTAATTGGCCCTAAATGTAGTCGGTATAAGTTCGTGGCCAGCGCAACTGAAATAGTAGAGCGTCCAATCGGCTTTAGCCATGAAAATTATGCTGACTTGCTTGCGGCTGAAGCGCAAAGGGGTATATTGGTATATCATTGAACACATTTAACTGTGCATCTAAAAATTACAACTTGTTTTGATTAAATTACAAGTATGCATCTAGTCTGCTATACCAACTATGGAGTAAAATAAAAAAATAATAAAATATATAATAAAAAAAATATAAATATATTTAAAAATTTATAAATAAATATATATTTATATCAATAGATGTATTTAATATATACATATTATTTATATTTTATACATTTATGTATTTTTAATATTAAAGAAATAAATATATTAAAATGTATTAAAATAAACTATACACATATTTTTATAATAAATATTATATATGTATAAAATATTAATTAAATTAAAAATTAAATAATTAATAAAATTATTTATAATGACAATAATACATTTATATTTTATAACACCTAATTTAATTAATATTATATATATTTCTATAATATATAAACATATTTGTTTTTGATATTTTATTTCTTTGTACTTTTATAAATATTATTATATTTTATATCCATAATATTTAATATATTTTGTATCAAATGATTATTTCTTTATACACATTTATTTAATTATATTTAATTATTTTAACTCAAGTCCTGACCGACTTGATGTATGTGTTCCAAGGCACACCTATAAAAATTGCTAAAAAATCTATATTAAATATTAAATAAAAAAAAGTATTTTTATCTATTTATTTAAAATGCCATAAACAAAGTCATAAGCTATCTGAGTCATTTAGTTAAGAGTGCATTTACTTTGTATACCCACTCCAAAGTGGGGGTATCTTTTAGTCAGGCACTTAATCACAGTTGTCGTGTTTTTCCACTTTGTCCTTGCCAACGGATTTGACACATTTAGTGTGCATTAAGCGTTGTTGTCTTTTTCGGAGGAAAAATGATTTTCAATTATGTTTCGTGCTTCGGAGTCAGCTTCTTCTTCTTGCTTTCTTTTTTGGCTGGGCACGGGGCATTCGTAACGCTCTGTCGTACCTGTGCATTCGGCTCATTGCGCACGGCTGCGCTTTTGGCAGCTCCTCCAAGCCTCCTCTGCCTTTTTGCCCCGCCCACAAACGCCCCTCGTTGCCCGGCATTCGGAATCATTTACAATTTCTCGTATACATTGTGTAGGAGGTATTTGTCGGTGTGTTTCATATTTGAATATGCATGAAATTGGCATTGTGAAAATCAATTTGGAAAAATGCGACTGCAATGAGAACAATTTCGTATACGACATGTGTGCCCAGGCAGCTGTTGGAGTTGGTTTTGGGATGTTTGATTATTGAAAAAATATATATATATTGCATTTTGCACTGTTAGGGTATTAAGGGCTGCCAATGTTCAAATGGCGTAAAAGCTACTGAAGTGGAAAGAAAAATTGCAAAAAAGCTTGTTACACTTGACTGACAGATACCCTGGGAGGGAGTTGGATAAGACATAGGAAACTATTTGATATGAAATAAAATACTGTTTGCTATTAAATAAAATATTAAATATCAGATTAAATATATAAAAATAAATAAGAGAATATATTAAATAAATTTATACAAATTTCCTGAAAAATATTTTTATTTTGTTTTTTTAGTTAGGAAGATGTATTTATTATTTTATAATTTAATAACATATTAATATAATATTTATAAAGTTCAAGAAAATATGCTTAAAATATAAGAAAATATAATATTTGAATTTTTAAACTTTCCAGATTTATGTTAAAAAATAAAACAATTTATATAAATTCTAAAAAATGTAAAATAATATATTTTTTTCTAAATTTAAATAAACATCTATAATTTATATATTTTTTTTCAATATTTAGTTGTTAGTCTTAGACATATGTATGAGATAATAAAAATATTTATTTCTTTTCAATTTTTTTCGCTGTTATATGCACAGGGTATTTCTGTTTGCTAAGCCTTATTTATGTTTGTTGAAGCAATAACAACAAAAGCAATAAACAATCAAGTCAAAGCTTAAGTAAATCTCTCTCTATCCCTCTTGCTGCATCTCTCTCACTCTGGTTTTTCAATTATTACATTTTATTTTCACATTATATTTTAAAGAGAAAATCACTTAAAATTCAGTCAACTTTTCAAGCACCTGCAACTTATCTCCTGTAAATAAATCAAATGACTCGAAAAGCACTTTGCCATGGCGAATAAATTGTAGTCCAGGCCAAAGCCAAATGCAATTTACTGATGCTATATATATATATATGTATATTTATATATATATATATATATATATAAAAGAGAAGACAAATTTCCAAATAAATTGCTAACAAATGCTTTGATTCAATTTCAACAGCAACAACAGCAGCAACAACGAGGCAAATAAAATAAGCTGCAACTTTGCAGTGACCGCAAAACACTTGACACGCTCAGCTGCTGTCCAATATAAATGCAACAACTTTTGAGTATAGCAAGGATGAAAGGCTGCTCGACCAACTCACGTTACTGCTTCGACTCCTGCTCCGCCCGCTACTGCTCGTGCTGCTGCTGTGGCTGCTCTGCGGCTAAAAACAACTAAACAAAGCAGCTCACAAATAGAAAATTACAATGAACATACAACGTGTAAGCCTTTGCTACCCTGTATATAGAACGCTACTGCTAGATGGGAATATTCGATTTTAAGAATGAATGAACATGTTTTCTACGTGACTTTCAAGCTTGCATTGCGATTTATCTCGTTCGCTATTCCACATTAGCTTAGTATAGGGTATCTATAGTTTTTACTATACATTTTGTTTGTATGTCAAATTATAGAATAGAGAGAGGAGAGAGTATCCATATTCATAATTGAAAATATCATTTAAAATGTCGAGCAAAAGTTTCTCTTTTGCTCTTAAATAAAAAAAAATTAACATAAATAATGCCATTCAAAGCCGTCATTACTTTGCGTCACAAATTTTAAGGAAATAGAAAAAATATAATTCTATTTTGTATGATTTCCTATCTAAGCCACAAGCAGATGGAAAATATTTTTTAAAAATAGTTTCAAATATATTTCAAAGTATTTTTTTGTTGTTCACTAAAATAAGATCAAATGGAAAATACACAGCAATGCCATTGACGAGTTAATGTGTGCGTAATGCTAAAATATAAAATCAATTTCCAATTTGCCAATTTGCAAAGTGGTTTTCATATTCAGTGCTCCCGCTTAGGAGTTCTTCTGTGGCACCTTGACAATAACGCTCTTAATCTCAATGTAGTTGGCTTAGGAGTTCTTCTGTGGCACCTTGACAATAACGCTCTTAACCTCAGTGTAGTTGGAGAGAGCATATTCGCCATTCTCGCGACCATGGCCGGACATCTTGTAGCCACCGAAGGGAACCTGGGCGGCCAGGGCATTGTAGGTGTTCACCCAAACGGTGCCGGCACGCAGACCGCCCACAATGTAGTTAGCCTTATCCAGGTCTTTGGTGAAGACAGCGGCAGCCAGGCCGTAATCTGAGTTATTGGCACGTTCGATCACCTCGTCGAGCTTCTTGAAGCGTATGAGCTGCTGCACAGGTCCAAAGATCTCTTCGCGTGCAATGGTCATGTTGTCCTGGACGTCAGCAAAGACAGTGGGCTGCACAAAATAGCCGGGCAGACCTTCAGGACGATTGCCACCGGCAACCAGTTTGGCGCCCTGCTGCTTGCCTGTCTGGATGAGGCCCAAAATCTTTTCCATTTGCTCCTGGTTGACCTGTGGTCCCTGTTCGGTGCTCAAATCGAAGGGATTGCCAATGGTGCGCTTCTTGGCACGCTCTGCGCTGCGCTCTACAAACTCATCGTAGATCTTGTCCTCAACAAAGGTACGCGAGCCGGCACAGCAGCACTGGCCCATATTGAAGAAGAGTCCGAAATGTGCTGTCTCCACGGCATAGTCCAAATCCGAATCAGATAGAATAATGTTGGGGGATTTGCCGCCCAATTCTAGAGTGACACGCTTCAAATTCGTGTTGCCCGATGCCAGCTGAATTAGTTTGCCCACATCCGTGGAGCCTGTGAAGGCGACCTTATCGACATCGCTGTGATTGGCCAAAGCGGCGCCAGCTTCACCAAAGCCAGGGATCACATTGACCACGCCCTCTGGGAAGCCAGCTTCCTTGATAAGCTGTGCAATGTAGAGAGCCGTAAGACTGGTTTGTTCTGCGGGCTTTAGAATGATGGTGTTGCCGGTGGCCAAAGCAGGTCCCAGTTTCCAGGCCATCATTAAAATTGGGAAATTCCAGGGTATAATCTGACCACAAACACCCACGGGTTCATGGCGTGTATAAGCAAAGAAGTCACCATCCATGGGAATGGTTTTGCCATGGGTCTTGTCAGCCCAGCCGGCAAAATAACGCAGATTCTTTATAGCAATGGGCAAATCCACATTGTAGGATGCGCTGTAAGGCTTGCCATTATCCAGGGTTTCCAAACTCTAGATGGAAAAAGATTAAGAGTTGATTAGCAAGATAAACTGGTTTTAAGACCTTTACAACTTACGGCCAAATAGACCTGATCGCGTTCCATTAGATCAGCCAGGCGATAGAGCAGGCGACCACGATCCGATGCATCCATGCGACGCCAGGGTGAACCCAATCTTTGAAATTAACAGTTAGATAAGGACAATATTCCACAATAGTTGAGTTATGCAGACTTACTTAAATGCTTGACGTGCTGCCTTGACGGCTATATCCACATCCTCCTTGCCACCTCCTTGAACTTCGGCAATCACCTGTTCGGTGGTTGGGTTAATGGTGGTGAAGGTCTTGCCCGACTTGCTCTTGTGCCACTCATTGTTGATGAAGAGCTGCAATAGATGAGTTGAACTAGTTAGAAACGTTCATTTATGCAACAATTTAAATCTGTGTTCAATGCATTAAGCTGCTTAAGTCGTTAGAGATGAAAGAGCATGAGGTTAGGAAGTTAGCTTCAGATCATAAAGCAAAAGGTCTTGGGAATGTTTAATTGAAATGAACTACTAGTTCAGTGGTCAGTGAACATTATAGTTCATTTTCTCAAGAACTAGCAACTGAGTGCAGTCAAGTTCAGTCGTTCTTTGGAGTTACTCAATTACTTATGAACAACCAGTTCTTATGAAGTACTCAGCTATTTATGAGCCCTATGTGCTAGGGAACTAGTTAACTGTTCATTAATGATCAGTTCGATTGAGCTTATCAGCTGTATAACTGATGAATACAGAGCTTTCATACCTGACTAGGCATTATAGGAATTGTACATGAACTGCTGAACTAATTGAACTAGTCTCTACATATGTCATATGTCATCATTAATGAACTTCTAAACTTATTCATGAAATCGAACAAATTCTGTTTATAGAGTCTTTTCTAGTCGTGTAGTCTTCACAAATCCACTTCCAATTTGTTTACACTTTGTGATTGATATACCTAAACCTATTGTACACACAATTTGATAAGCAATTTGAGTAAAGCTTCTCTATTATGGCGCGAACAAAGTTAATCAATAAGATTAATTAACTTTGCTGGTGTAATCGAGCTATTATCTAATTAGTTTGCTACGACTAAAACTATGCTGTTGACACAGCTGGGCAGACAGACAACTGTATATTTATATATATATATATATATATATATATATATATATATATATATATATATATATATATATATATATATATATATGTATATATATATATGTATATATGTATGTATGCAAATATATTTAAATGTCTCCCAAGTGGTTTAAAATCAATCTCACGATGACGAGGTAAAATTGTGAAATATCGAAAAAAAAACTTTCCGCCAGACAAAAATGCTAAAAAGCAACACGTGTGTGGCAGATGACTAGGCAGTCCCCTAGATAAGCTAGTTAACGGTACACCCGAAAATATTGTAAGTAGCTAAAAAACGTAATTTCAATTCTATTTGATAGATAAACGTATATGAAAATATTATAGATTTGTATATAAATGGAGATTGAGGAAAGGGCTTATAAAGCAAATATATGTATGTAAATATTAGAAATAAGCGAGGGTGGTTTGATACAATTCTGAACTTACGCAAAATATATATTTTATTAAAATTGTCTGTGTATATACGTAGTCTTAAACATATATATTTTTATTTAAATTTATGTATGATTTTTTATGTTCTTAAATCATTTATTTATATACATACATACATAAAATTTTATATTTTTATCTTTATTTTCCTCTATTTTTGTACATTTTAATATACTTTGTATATGTGTTCATTTAAAGATAACATCAATCTCTCAGTATTGGACAGATTCAATTGACAGGTAAAATAGCTATACATATACATATTCATATTTAATCGCAATACACATATTGAAATACTCTTATCAGTAGCTTTTTATATGTATATTCAAAAACATATTGACATAAGTTAATTAATGTACAATAAAAGTCTGACATAAAAACAGCGATGTAGTTGTGAACATTCGAAGGTCATAGTTTTCTCTTTTCAAATATACATAAAGCAGAGTCTCTCTTTCAATTAAAATGCAAATACAAACACTAGAAGCTTAAAATGCCAAACCAACTTCTAAAATGCGCTTAAAATGCTACAAAATTTAATTAAAGAGAGAAGGCGCGGCTCTGTGAACTACAAAGAGAGCGACGGCTGTGATATAACGAAACCGTCGGCAAGCAACAACAATATCAGCCGGCAGTAAATAACTATATATTTTGTTTTCCATTTCTTTGCGTCAGCCTATTCGCCGGTTTGCATGTGTGGTTCGCGTTTCTTGTCTGGTTATTTTCCTCTGCTTAGACATACAGACAAGCAATATTTATCTAATACGACATACGAACGCCTGTTTTCTGCATGTAAGCCGGGAATTTGCATTATTTATAGAATTTCACTCAATATGTTTAAAGTGTGCGTATGCATTTTTCTCTCTCTTTGGTATTGCCTTGCACAGATTTTGTTTGTATCTTGCTGAGTTGCGGAAGCAAAAGGGCAGCTGCGCTTTGTCAAGGTCAAGCAAAAGAGAAGACGAAATAACTTGCAATTTTACTTAGAAATAATCAGGTTTCAAATCACATAACCATATAGGCATATGCATGTATGTATGTATACACTTACTCATATACACTTACGCATTATCTTGCTGTCTTGATAACATAGAGCGTCTAATATTTATTTATTTATATTTATATATAGAATTTACTTACACCAGTGTAGAGCACATCTGGAGTTGTTTGTGGCTGGGGCATAGCTGAGTAAGCGGCAGCAGCAGCAAAATTTTTGCATTCCGCACGCAGCAATCCACTAGTCCTCAAGATGCGCAACATTATGTATATATTATTTTTTTTAATAATTTAATGTATAAAGAAGAAATAAAAAAATGCGTTTTGCACAGATCTAACGGAAGGAACGCGTGCTAGTTAGGCGGCAGTCAACTAGCAACTGAGCAACTGTTGCTGCGACACTCAACGTGAAGACTACGTTGTGCGTTCTAAGAGACGGCTTGCCACTCACACATTAGACATTCTGCTCACGCTCTTCAGCTTATCAAACACACACGTGTGTGAGCATACGAGCAATTCCTCTAACAACTGGTGATCAGCAATTTGCTCTTAACGCTTAGATGAGAATTTCAGCAAAATAAACTGAAAAAAACACTCTAATTAAATCATTAGATAACTATGTGTGCATGTATGTGTTCGTATACTTACATGCATGTCATTGAATTGCTTGCTCTTTAAGATTGCCGAAAACAATAAAGCTTTCAAATAATTTGTCAACTGGGATAATAAAGCTGTTTGCAAACTGAAAGTATGTTGGGAAGAGGGTGAGCTGTCAAAAGCAATGGCAGTGCGAGCGAGACAGATGTAGTGACTGTTTCTCTTAAGAGGGGAGCGCTAAATAGAGCTCTTTACTGATTCGCAATTCGAGCTAAACAAAAACCAAAATAAATGGAAGAGAATAAATAACATTGAATATGTACATTTAAGAGAATTACTGAATATAAATGGTTTGTCTTTTATTTATTTTGCTTATTTCTTTGTTGTTATGATGACTCGTGAGCATAATTGGACGATTAATTGCGTGAAATTTATTTGATTATTGAAGATATTTTAAGCTTTGGGAATACTTCTTCGTACTCTTCTAAGGGTATATATTAGCTAGGGCGTGCCGAATATAATGGCATGGGTATAATTATAAAGCAATTATCACGCACCCGCAGTGTCAAACCTATTCCAATCAGAAAACCTAATTCCCCGAAAATGAATGAATGAAAGAAAGTTGTGTGTTTTTTTATTTGTCCTGTCCACTTATCGATAGCCGTCCGTAGCTGCCAGGGTCAATTACCATAATCAAACGGCCTTAATAAATGTTAATGGCAATTGTTGTGCGTCGGTTGCCATTTGCTGAGGCTGCCATATTGCCATTGCCAATGCCGTTGCCGTTGCCGGCTGCTCTTAACAGTCCACATGAAATATTTAATTTATCCCATACAAACAATTTGACAATAAAGCACGAAACGCATCTGAATTGCTCTCCCAAATGCAGGATGTCAACGCAGATGCTGGGGCCGTGGCTCGTGTTATAAATGTGAAATTAAATTTAAAATAAATTGTTGGAAATTAAGTTAATTGAATTTAATTATATCTTGCGAAAGTCGGAAATTCAATTCGCTTGAGCAACAATGTGGCATTGCTTGTTAGCACAGGTGGAAGCTTATCGACAGAATAAAAGAAATATATACATATGTATCGATGTATAGATGTATATGTACAGTTGTGTGTGGCAATGATGGGTAGAGTATTTTGAAAAAGGGTTTGAAGAGTTCAACACATTTTGAATTTAATTTATTTGTAAATAAATTTGAAAGGCTGGAAAGAACTAAATTTATCTTCAATTATTTTTTATTATTATAAATTTTTTTAAATATAATTTAATTTAGTTAAGCTTGGTTTTATATAAGTATTTACTTAATATTTATATTGTAAATTTATCACATAAAATTAATTTTTAAGTTGTTTTATGTCATAGAAAAATTTAAAATTTAAAATTTATCTAAATTTTTTATGTCATATAAAAAAGTTTAAATATTGTATAAAAAATGTTAAGTTTTATAAAACTTATTATAAAATTAGCATTTTTATAATCTATATTTATTTCGTAATTTACAGCATATTTAATATAAGACTCATGCACAACTTTTATTTACTTAGCATGAAAACATTAATGCAAAATCATCGTTTGGGTGCCAAAGCAAAGCTAACCCAAAGGGTTAATGCGTGCGCATTGCACGATTCTATGCATTATATATAAATGTGGCAAAAAGAGAATGGAACATCTATGCGGGCTAAGCGAGCAAAAGAAAAGGTCAGCACAAAAGTCGAAATGTATGCAAATGGCTTGTGGCTGGATTTACTTACACTTAGCCTTGTCCTTGTGCTGCGAAGTGCCCTCCTTTGGATTTTTTATCACTCACTTTTTGGTAGTAAGATTCCGAGCGAAGCGAATCGTGTTACGTATAATTTTTTGTGGCTTGATTTAATGGCCAATGCGAAAGGGTCAAGACTGCACGAAAACACACAGATAAAGGGTGTGAGAGAGAGGGGGATAGAGTTATGGCAATGGTAATTTGTAAAGTTATATTGGGGCAACAGGGCGTATGCGTATGCGTATGCGTGCTGCAGTTAATTTGTATGCAAATCCAGTTGAATTTATTGGCTCGCTTTGCTCTTTTATTGCAGATATGAAACCTATAAGGCGACGCTCAAGAAAATACCTGCAACGCGTCTCTCACGTCTGACCGAAGCCTTGGCCAACTACGATCCGGTGCTCAATGAATACTTCTTCGATCGTCATCCGGGTGTCTTTACTCAAATACTCAATTATTACAGGTGAGTTAAATGGCAGATGAGTGGGTTTTAACTAATTTTAACTAATCTCTAAGCAATATGATTGTAGAAGGCTTTATATAAAACGATGATAATTAAAGTCATATATATAAGTTTAACTATATATTTATTTAAAAAATATAACATACAATCAGAACAAAATTTATATATAAATAAATTTAAAAATAAGCTAAAAAATAAAATAAATAAATAATACTATTAAAAATTCTTGGAAAATTCTTAAAATTCTTAAAATTTAATGCTTAATTTTAATCGAAATTTTTAAAGATTTTAGTTAAATATTTTAGATTTGCTAAGTTACAATTTTCATTTAATGATTTTTTTTATTTCTATTTTGTTTAGTAAACTTATGTTGTCTTATTTTTCCCAAAAAATATGTAAAATTATCATGAAAAAATATTCAAATTTTAGGCTTTTAGGTTGCCTCTTTAAGCACTCATAATGTATTTAGTTGCACTCATTATCACACGAATTACATGAAAACCTTTTTAACTTTTCATGCAAGCAACTCGAAGTTTTGCTAAGTTTAGCAACTTTGTTGAAGAACAGATGATTACATCTCCATCGCTATAGCTGCTTTGGGTGCAATTTAATTAGTATATTCACCGGGGTAATTAATCTTTGGCGAAGCCAGCGCATTCACCTTGACTTGAAAGCCAGCAAAAATAGAATGAAGTGAAAAAACGAGGAGCAAGCTTATATTTTAATTATGCACCTCAAGCTAAATACAAGCAGTCATAAATCTCAACTTTTTCGGCTGCAAAGTTTATCAAAATGTTCGGCTTCGCCTGCGCTACAGAAGCCCAACGCTCATTAGTTGGCAAAGATAAATTGTAGCTAGTTGGCAAGGGGTGCAGAGAGAGGGAGGGAGGGCAGTTCTTCATTCTTCGATAACTTAAGTTACTGCAAGATTAATGACACGATTTTTTCCCCCTTTTAGTCCATACAAAACTTGTTGAAAGCAACTTGCAATCGCTGGCACAGGCCAACAGGATTTCATAATTATGTAAAGAAAAATAGTTTGCCGAAGATTAAACTAGTTAAATCACGATAAAAATCAGAATCAGACACAGTTTTTGAGATAGTTTAAGATTAAAATATTATATTAAATATAAATACAACATATTTAAATTACTACACAGACTTTAACAAATTATGCTAATCAGTGTAATTTTCCACGTGATGTTGCTTTACACATGCATACCACATATATATATATAGATCTAAAAGCTACCTGCACTATTGATTAGTGGAACCCTCTTATAGCCAATGGCACTGGCAAACAGTTTTTCCAACTCAATTAACTGGCAATGGGCAAGAGCAATATCAAAGCAAGCTGCAACAAAGCTTTGAGACGCTACCCCACATAGCCATTTATTTAACCTTATATATATTTATATATATATATATATATATTTATATATATATCTACATCTACTAAATCTGTATCTGTGTGTTGCACAGCGGTTGCACAATCGAATTATGTATACGCCAGAAGCATTTTGCAATTTCTAAAGCAATTTGCGTATTTTTGCTTGATTTCACAAGAATTCCATATTTATGAGCCAAAAATTGGGCTTGGACACAAAAACAAATTTGTGATTAGATCTGAATATTGAATATAAATATATATTTGCAATTGCTTTATGATTGGTATATAACTCTACAAATATGTACACCTTCATAGCCAGACACATAATTGTGAAATTCAGTTTTATTTTTAATTTGAATTGAATCCAGTGAGAAATCAAATTTATTTTTTGCTTCACAGCTTGAGGGATTTCTTGCCTCTCTATGCGATTTTCATTTGTATTTTTATGTTACTTTAAAAAAGCTTTAACTAAAAATTAAAAATGAAAATATATATTTTGTATGCCTACAAATATTTTTAATGTGGTTAACTTTTTAGCTATTCTATGCGAATTTCAAGTCTTATTAAAATATATGTAAAATAATTATATTGTACTTCTATGCGATTCTCACACATTTTTATGGAATGAGTTTGACTCGTACCTAACTTTAAAGTTAAACTTTAGTTTTATTTCTTATTATAATACTCATATTCTGATATTCTTTCTAAATTTATCATCAGATCTATATCTATATATCAGATCTGATTGAATAATCCTTCAATATAAATACCTTTTCAAGGCTGTAGAAATACCTTCTTAATTGCGCTATCAATTTAATTAAAAATAAGGTGCACTGCAGTTGGACAGATCAAATGGATTGCCATGTTGGGGCTCGTGGGGCAGGCTAGGCATGTGAAGTGGGCGAGACAGTGGGATGCTGCGCATCGCGCATAATAAAAGCCGCAATTCACATGTCCACCCGCATTCATAATGGCCTTGAGCATTCGTTTTTGGGCTCATAGCCTGGGGTTTTAGCTTAATTTTGTTTTTTTCTCCCTCTCTTTCTTTCGGAGAGCTCCGTTTTATGGGTTTTTATTTCATGTTGGGGCATTCAGCATGCGGGACACGAAATGATTTGGGAGCTGGCACGCAAAAAAGCAGCGCAACAAAAGCTGCCAAAGAAAAGTTGCATAAAATATGCACAAAAAGGATGCATATGCCGCATATGGCCATCAGCCAGGACAGCCCGAAAAAAGAGAGCAAAAGAAGCTGAAAAACACATATAAAAGAGAAATATATATGTATAGAAGCCAGAAAAGAGATGCGATTACTTTTATTTTCGCCACACACGGACCTTCCACAAAGAGACAACGGCTGTCCAGTAGCTGATATGGTATTACAATTTGGCCAGTTGCTGCGGACAGGCCCATGTCCTTGGTTGCTCGAAAAAAAAAGGAAACCCCAAGCCTGTCCTCACGCACGTGCAACCATTTGCAGCAATTTGCACCACATGAAAAACAAGCCGCATTTCAGCTTCTTTTCTTTTTTGTTCACTCTGTTCATTTTGCACCTGCACAGGTCATAATAAAACAATGGGCACAGGTGGCGGTGTGGGTGAGGCGTATCTTAGCAATGAATATGCCCGATATGCATATGCATGGTATATGGCATTGTGAATTGGAAGCGCATATCTCTTAACAATCTGAATCACTTTGTCACGCTTTGCGTTTAGCTCTTGAAGGTCTTAAATAGATTTATTAGACATTTTTTGTTGTTTTTATTGCTTAATTTACAGTTGATATATGTTTCTAAGATTATTTTTATATTTTTTTTATTTATTTTTTAAATGGAAATAAACTTTTCAATGGGTGCAGCGTGCAGTCATTAGAAAAATAATCATTGTAAATCATTTATCGATGATTTAAGGATAAATTTTAGTTGTGCAAATTTGAAAAAAATAAAGATAATAATTAGTAAAAAATTCACGAAAAATAATAAATATTTGTATAATAAATATTTGTTTATTTAAAAATATATATTTTTCAATATATTAAAATTTATTCCTATATAAAAGATAAATTAAAGTTATATATTAAAAATATATTTGTTTTCATTCACGCATATATATGAATATAAATAAATATTTTAAGACATATAACAACGTTTTATTTATTTCTTAGAAGTTAATAATTAGTAAGCCATTCCTCCAAAAATATTAAATTATGCTTAAAATAAATATTTATATATTTTTAAAAATATTTATTTATGATACAAAATAATTATTTATATATTTTAAAATGAATAAATAATAAATAAATATTTATATATTTTAAAATATTTATTTACATTTATAAATATGTTTATATTTATTTACTTTATATTGTGTTTCAAAATATATAAATTTATTTTTATATTTATTTATATTATATTATATTTTAAATATTAGTTTATTATGTATACATATTTATTTAATGATTATTTATACATATGACTATACTTACCACTATGTTAAATATTTGTAAATAAATCTATTTCAGAACTGGTAAGCTGCATTATCCCACAGACGTGTGTGGTCCTCTGTTCGAGGAGGAACTAGAGTTCTGGGGACTCGATTCGAATCAGGTAGAACCATGCTGCTGGTCAACTTATAGCATACATCGCGATACGCAAGTGAGTAGCCATGCCTAAAGCCTAGAACTTTCAGAAATTGCCTTTCGCCATTGCCATTGCAGAACACCTTAGCTATATTAGATAAACTAGATATTGAAAATGAGAAACCCACGGAGGAGCAAATAGCGCGTCTATTTGGCTTCGAGGAGGCTTTAAGCAACGGCGAGCTTAACTGTTGGCAACGTCTAAAGCCCAAGATTTGGGCCATGTTCGATGAGCCCTCTAGCTCAACGGGCGCTAAGGTAACATTTTTAACAATTAATTAATTGATTCATGATTAAAAATTCGATTTTGCCTTTCAGTTTGTTGCTGGCATGTCGGTATTCTTTATATTTGTTTCTGTGATATCATTCTGCCTGAAAACCCATCCCGGTTTTCGCGTGGACCTGCCCACCAGCTACAGCGCCTCCGCTGGCCATGATCCGCTTGCGTCACCCATACCTCAGCAGCAATCGCAGCTACATCAGCAGCAGCAGCAACAGCAACATCAATATCATCAGCATAGTATAACGCCACCTAGCGGCAGCATCGGTCCCACATTTCGTGTCACGAACTATACGAGCTATAGCAGCGGCAATCTGAGCGCTGCCCAGGCCACGCCCATAGCCAGCATGAAGGGGCGCCAGCGTCTGAAACGCGATCTCAACGTCACGAACAGCTTCAATGAGTTTCTCGAACAGAAGCTTCTCGGTCACAATGGACGTCGTCAACATGGCTGGATCGAGACCTATGGTCAGCCACATAAGGCCTTCTTCTATGTCGAGCTCGTCTGCAACGTGTGGTTCTTCATCGAGGTGGTCATTAGGCTAATTGTAAGCTAATACAATATATCTACTTATATCATATGACATATATCGTTGTATTTCTTCAACCTCTTGACCAGGTCTCGCCCAATCTGTGGCAGTTCATTAAGTCTCCGGTAAACATAATTGATTTCACGGCCACTCTCAGCTTCTATACGGATGTTATGCAACGCATGGGCGAATATACGGGCCTGTTGGAGGCCTTCTCCATAGTGCGCATCATGCGTCTCTTCAAGCTGACTCGTCACTCGCCCGGACTACGTATACTTATACACACGTTCAAGGCATCGGCCAAGGAATTGACGCTGCTTGTGTTCTTTCTCGTTCTGGGCATTGTCTTCTTTGCCAGCCTGGCCTACTATGCCGAAAAATTGCAGGTGAGTGTGTGTAAAGGTGAATTAGCTATAATCACAGGTTGACCAAACAAGAGTTATACTATTTTCGATAGCTACATTATGGCAACGGTTTAGGTATAAATTCTGTGCAGCTGCTGATATATTTGATAGGATTTGTCATTAAATTATGAATTATTTTACATCTGTAAATAACTCAAGAAATTTACTCAAGCTCAAGCTGAATTTATATAAATAAAAAAATTTTCTTTTTACTTTTTATATGTTTTTTTAATATAAAGAAATGTTCTTCACTTTTATCTTCTTGTTGAGCTACTTCAAGGTTTTTTTCCTTTGTTGTGTTCTATTGTTGTTTTACATTGCCTCCCAAATGTATACTACGCAATTATGTTTGAACATGTGCTGTGCGGCTGCTGTGTCCCTAGACTGTTAAACAGATTGACTGCGAGACTGACTATTGAAATACCCTAGAAAACATAAGAAAGCAAAAGATTTCCCTAATAGAGTTGGATTTTCAGTGATTATTAGAGGTCAGCACAGAGCGGTAAGAGAGGGGTGAAACATTTATATTGATTGGAATATCCTAGCTAAATTTTAAAGGTAAAAGAGTTCCTTGGACTTTCGTTCATTAACAGAGTTCATAACATAGACGTGGCTGTTAACAGTCATATTCATATAATAATAACATTTTGCTGCTGATGTGAGCGTTAAAACTAATTTAATATTATCTATCGGAAGAATTATATATATATATATAAAATTAATAAATATTTATTAGAGGGCTTGTCCCACATTCCTCATGGAAATCATTTTATTTTCTGATATTATATAAATGGAGTCTTAGACTATTTAATACTCACAACCAGTAGAAACCCTCATCAATAGCGCTTTAAGTAATCGCTATCGTAGACAACAGGATAAACATTGAAACAAACATCAAAAGTAAGCCAACAATAACATAAAAAAATATTCAAAATATTGCTGGAAAAATGATAATCTAGGCTATAAGGTATTGATTGGTTTTTGATTGCTTGCTGGTTTATTTTGCTTCACTTGAAGCTACCCTACAAAAAATAATCTTTAAATAAAGTAATGAACAGATTTCATAACATATAATCCGTTGAAAGCGTTAACAGTGCTGTTAAAAGAGACATTAACATTAACAGTTCAGCATAAACAGAAAGGTTAACATTACGTTAATAAATCAATAAAATTAAGAGAATGTTATACAACAGAATTTTATAAAGCTTCAGCTGTAAATGTGTTATTCTGAAATTATGTTGATGGTCAATCAAATAGTCTAGAGTAAAGCACGCAACTAAGAGAGTACTTTAATAGAGCTTTTAACATAGATAAAAATGTTTATGCTGAATAACATTCTTGTTGAATACAAATTTATAAAAAAACACAAGGGTATTCCAGCTTCCACCCATTACAAATATAAATTTCTTGCTTATTCTGATCAGCTTTCAGAGTTTATAATAAATATTCATTACCACATCTAGCACAGATGCCAGGGTATTTCAACTTCCATCCACGATTTCTTTGCTTTGATTTCTCATTTTTATTCCATTTCTTTGGTTGCAGGACAATCCAGATAATCAATTCAAGAGCATACCACTGGGCTTATGGTGGGCTATCGTTACGATGACCACAGTGGGCTATGGCGATGTGGCGCCCAAGACCTACCCGGGCATGTTTGTCGGCGCTCTGTGCGCTCTGGCCGGCGTATTGACCATAGCACTACCCGTACCTGTTATCGTTAGCAACTTTTCCATGTTCTATTCGCACACGCAGGTGAGTTGGGGAGCATAAGGAATAGCTGCAGTAGTTAATCATTTTTAATACCGTTGACAGGCCCGCTCGAAACTGCCCAAGAAACGTCGCCGTGTTTTACCTGTGGAGCAGCCGCGTCGCAAACGTGAGCCGCCGCCGCCGCATCGCGGCCGCACGAATGCCATCAAGCAGACAACGCCAACGGTGGGTGGTGTGGTGGGCGCACATATGACTCTACAAACGCCCACGCCCATGTTTAAGGATGCATTTGGCAGCGCCAAAATTGGTAAGTGCCAGACAAACTTTCTCGCTCTCTATCGCGCTCCCTCTCGCTCTGTCGCGATTGTGTAGCCCATCTCACGCACACTGTGCCCCGCTGTTGTAGTTGTTGTTGCTTAAAAGTTGTTTATAATTTGTTGTTGTTTTCTTCTTCTTTTGTTGTTGTTGTTGCGTTGCATTTCCGCTTTTTCGTTCGTGTGCATAGCCAAAAAGCCAACAGGCCAACAACTCTCTACAGCCAAAACACAAACAGACAACAGAACAGGCTCAACTTAATTTGCACACACACACATACAGACAACCACACACATGCCAGCCAGCTAGGCAGCCAGCCAGCTGAGCTCTCTCCAGCGACCAAAACAAATTTCATTCAATTTATTGTTTAATTATTTTTATTATTTATACACCCTTCAGTGGCTCAGTGCATCGCCTTTAGCCGCTGCCGCAACGCCCCCACTTGGGGGCCTGTGCCTGCGCCTCCCTGGGGCGTCTTTTATGCTTAGTGTATGCAAACTATGCTCCAACTATTATTCAAAAGCAGCTGCGTATGTGGCTTAGCTCGGCAGTTATTAATCCTGAGTGCTTTGTTGGCCTCTAGCCAGACTCCCATTAAAGTTAAGTCAAAGGCATTTCTCATCTCAGCTCAGTTTTCTTTATGCCATTTATTTTTTTGTTTTTTTTTTTTATTTTTATTATATACACTTAATAAGATAAAGTTGAATAAGGAATTGGAGAAATTAATTAATGTTATTAACATATTTATTTATTAATTTGTTTTGTTTTTATATAAGTGTTTTCTTTTCTGTTATTAATTTATATTTTAAATATTTTTGTTATATATAAATTTTTCTATATCGATTTTTTATATTTAGATTATAAGCCATTATAAATATTATTTTATTATTATATTATTATATTATTTTTCATTTATATTTCTTAATTTATTTTGTTATATTTTATTAATATTTTATTTATAAATTGTATTATTAAGAATATAATTTTTAACCGAAAAGAAAACTTTTCTTTGTTATTTTTAATTTATTTGCTAAAAAGAATTTATTATTATTTACTTAATTTCTATTATTCTATGTATTAATTTTTAATTTTTAATGTTTAATTAATGTATTAATTTGTTTTAATTCATTTACTTTTCATATTCTTCATTTATATATTATAAATTCTTTAATATACAATTTTTACATTTTATCACTTTTATTTATGTTGTTTTTATTTTTATTATTAATTTGAATTATTTTACAATTTCTTTTAATGTTTTTAAAATTTTTATTTTTTATAGACATTTCGTCTGTCTTTTCTTACGTATTGAGTATTATATTATATACAAAAAAAATATTTATTGCAAGACTCATTAGCTTTATAATAATATTAATATTTTTTCAAATTCCTCTGAAAATGTGAAAAAGTGAGATGTTTAAGATATTTTTTAATGTATATCTAAAATAATTATTTTGTTTATTTTTCTTTAATTTGACTTTAAACTGAACTGAACAAAAAACACTTTGGTAATTCTATTATTTGCTAAGTGTAAATATTATTTTTTAATATCCATTTCCAATTCAAAACACGTACACAAAATACAATACACAATACACACACACACACTCAAACACATTCACATCTCAGGCAAACCATGAGTGTGTGTATGTTTGCTTTATGATTTGTGTGTGTGCGTGTATGTGTTAATAAGCTATATTGAATATTTTGCATATCCTCGCAATCTTTTCGATGTTGTTTTCCGTGTATTCGTTTGTTTGTTTGTTGGCTTCCCACCCCCTCCTAAATTACATGCATACATATATTTGTGTGTGTGTGTGTATGTGTGCGTGCTGTCATGTAACTGCAACTCGTAACTTTAACTGTAACTGTAAATGTAAATCGTAACATTGTATAACTGTAACTCGTAACTGTAACTACAAATGTATGTGTGTGTGTGCTTGTGTATGTATGTGTGCGCGGCAATGTTAGGCAATGTGAACGGCGTGAATGTCATTGGCCTGCATCTGCACAGGGCGCCGCCAGCGACCTGCGCGGCCAACTGCCACGCCCACAGTCACGGTCAAGCTGCGAGTCATGGCCATTGTCCACAGACGACGCTGACGCTGACGCCGACGACGCTGACGCCGCTGACGACGCCGTTGAACGGCTGCTACACAGCAACGGCAACAACAATAACAACAACAATGACGACGTCGCTGCCGCTGTCGGCCGCTGCTTCTGCTGCTGCTGCTGCTGCTGCTTCGGCTGCGGCCGCTGCCGGCCCCTCGTACATCAGTTGTAAGTGTTGTCTTGTCCCCATGTCTTTGCTTTCAACTTTCCTTCCACACACACACATTTGTTGTCCCACTCGCACCTATATAAGCGTCTGCATGCTAGCAACGGGATTGAAATGTTTGATCAGTTTTTGTTTTTATTTTTGTTTTTGTGTTTTTTTGCAAAGACACGACAAAATTTCATTTTAATGGCTTGGTAAAAACTTTTATGATGCCTCGTCCCACTGTAGCATCTCTCTCTCTCTCTTGCTCTCACAATTAGCTGGACATGCTTGGGGGAGGGCTTGTTAAAATTTATCGCATGCTATAAATTTGAGTGCTATAATTTTGTCACTTGAGCATTTGGAGTCAATAAAAATAAGCACAAAACTTTTTTACTTTATGTTAGCATTTGAAAGCATTTCCCGTATTTGGCCGTATCTTCGGCAATTGCCCGCTGCACACAGCCCTTTGAAAGTACCCGTTTACCCAATTTTATATTTAATTTTAATTACAATTTTATTATGATAGCAGAATGCCTCTTTTATGCCATATTTCAAATGCCCAGTTTCGTCTTTACGCATACACACACACACTGGGGCAAAGGCTTGGCAGCATAGAAAAGTTCATTTACCGTCAAACAAATTGAAAAACTTTTTCCATTTGCTTCGTTCGGTAAAGCTGTGGAAAATTTGCCCAAAAACTGCAAAAAAAACGAAAAAAGGAGAAAAAATAATAAAGGGAGCAGCACAAATTTGTACGTCCATCCAATGTAAAAACGTGTCCAAAAATTTAAGCTTCGCACAGCTCGCTCGATGTGCATTTTAATTAAAGGACTTAAGGACTGCAGCGCAAGTCAAGCGCAAAGTGCTTTCCGAAACTTCTCTAGCTGCCTAGCTGGACCTTCGGGCCATTTCACGCTGTCTCTGATTAACTTGACGAGTTGAAAAAGGGGTAAAAAAACACCCGCTTCGCCGCTTCCTCCTACTCCTCAGTTTACTGCTGGGCGTTAATCAAATTATGCACTGTCTGACGGCAAGTACTATTTATAGCATGAACTTTATTTTATATGGGCCACACTTGCACCTAAAGGTCAAAGGTCAGTTCTTATCGCCGCTAGTGTATTTTGTTGCATATAGTCATTATGTAAAGCGATTTGATCTCGGTGCATAGCTTTTTCAAAGTTTTCTTATCGCAATAAAAGAATTTCTTATAATATTTATAAATATATAAAATTATTTATGTATACATATATATATAAATATATTGTTTTATTTTTCCCAAATCTTTTTGTTTTTTTTTTTTTGTACCGAATAGGGAATACCTTAGTATTTTCAATTATTGTGGAAAACCTTGACTAAAGTGCAGAATATTTAATATTAATTATCTATGTATTATAATCATGCCATATTGTAGCTTAGATTTATAGCCAGTGAAAACCTTTCATTAAGGAATCGATATTCATTGATTAACTGAAAATCAATTGAAAATTCTGTAGCAAAACAAATATTAAATATACTCAGATATAATATAGAATAATATATGTAATTTATACGTGATATAAGCAAGCAACATTTACAAAAACGATTGTTATATATTCGATACTTATCGATATCTGATAAAACAAACAAAAGTAACCATGGTATTATAAAAAGATTAAATTTTTATTTAAACTCGCTGAAAGTTAAATCTTAAGCTCAATATCAAATATATAATTACATTTGGAATTGTCGATAGCTTGAAACGATTATTGCGAAATTTTTGAATATTTTTATTCGATATTTATCGATTTATAAAAAGAAATTAATAATATAATTTGTAAATGAATACATTATTAACATTTTACATATTACATAGTCACTTTCGGTTATCGATAACATTAAGATCGATAACTTGTTAAAAGAAATAAATACGATTCTATAGTTATTGCTTTCTAATTTTGTTTAAGCTTAATCTGCAAGTAAATCAAGTGCAAATATATAAATGTGTGGACATTATTATCAGTGAATATTATATACATTAAAAATAACTTTGTGAGACCTCGACATTCTGGGTACTTTAAGCATTACTTACGATTTTTTGCATTCAGTTGCTTGAAAGCGTTGATCGGAACAGCTTGAACAATGTTGGCATACTTGAAGCTAATCATAATTGTGGCATTTGTTCTGCATCTGGCGGAATCTGATGATCGAACTATCATGGATCAAATTAATAGTAACTTACATTCAATGGATGCTGAGCAGTTGGTAATAGCGATAAAAGATTCTGAGCAGCAGATTGAGAAGAATGTTGAGCAATTAAAGAGGCTGGAGAGTCAGTTAAATGATCTGCTAAGCTGCAACGATAAAGACGATGCTGCAGCATTGGTAATTCCGGCATGCGAAACAGAAGCAGAAAACACGAGAGAATGGGAACGCCTAGCGAAAGAGCAGGAGCAAACACTCATAGCCAGTAAATATAGTTTAAACAAATGTGAAGAACATTTGAGATATCTGCCCAGCCAGTGTGCGAGTTATGTTGGCATCCACGAGAACACACAATTGATAAGAGTTGGAGACATGGAACCCAAATTGGTTGCTTGCATGAATGTTGATAATGAGCTTTATATGATTGTGCAGCGGCGCTCGGATGGTAGTGTCAATTTCAATCGTAGCTGGACGGAGTACAGAGAGGGCTTTGGCGATCTCAATGGCGAGTTCTTTATTGGCCTCAATATGTTGCATCAACTGACAATGCGACGGCAGCATAAGCTCTTAATTCTACTCACAGATGAAAACAATTGGAGTCTTAAAGCCAGATACAATAATTTTGTCGTAGGCGGCGAAAGCAAGGGATATGAGTTAAAGGAGTTGGGCACATTTGATGGCAATGTCGGGGATGCCCTAAGCTACAACAAGGGAATGAAGTTTTCAACCTATGACAACGACAATGACAAAATCCGAAAGAACTGCGGCAGCACTTACAATGGCTGGTGGCACAATCAATGCACCTACTGGTACCCAACTCATTATTAAGAAAATCTTTTCATTATTTAATTTGTAATATATTCATTTTCTCTTTCTCTGTTTTTAGCAATTTAAATGGCAATTACCCTGAACACATATTTTGGCTGTACCGAAATTATCGATACGCTCTAAAGACAGTTGTTATGCTGATAAGACCAGTAAAATGAAAATATCTTCGTTAATATATTTCGTTTAAAATGCGGCATTTGTGTTTTTATTATTTTAATATAAATTGAAATTGAATGACAAACAATCAAAGCTTAAGCCAAGAAACTTTGAAAATCTGTATATTATTTTTATATTATTTAATTTGTTTATTATTATTAAATTGTTTATTATTATTATTATTATTATTCCACGGACTTAACAGCTCATTTACGGTTGACTTTTTTATTACATTGCATGTAATTTTTTTTTTTTGGAATTTTTTTTAAAGGATTTTTAAAATTAACAACTAAATCACAGTTGTTGATTGCCCGAAGCGAAAAGTTTTGAAGTTAAAGCTCAAAATTTGCCAGTTGAGTTATTGCAGTGACCCAGGCTCCAATGATTCAACGGTTTTTGGATCGTGAACGAGAAATTTGTAGTCGGAACTTATAAGTACCATTATTAAAATTTTTATTAACATTATTACTATAATTAATACAATATTTATTCTTAATATATCATAATATATCATAAGCTAAAATCTTTTGGATATATCAAATATCATCAGAAATCAGTACGATAAATATATATATTTTGTAGACGTGCCTAAATAATTTACCCACCCGTGGCCATCAAATCTGATAAAAATCTATTCGTTAATTCAACTAAAGCTTAAGCGTAATTTAATTACAATATTTAAACAACTTCAAACTCAAAAGCCACGCCCACTTGCTTTGCTCTTTTCGCACTTCCTGGCCAAGTATTAAGTCGTGTTGCGAATGCTGTAAAAAATTGGATTTCTCTTTGGACTTTGTCGTAGTACGTGTTGCAGTCAAAAGTATTTGGCACAAGTTTCTTTCAGCCCAATTCTTAGGCATTCAGTTAGGTGACTGCCAGACTTAGACGCAGTCGCCGGCGAACCCTGACCCCTTTCGCCCTGCTACATGCTACAAAGAGCATAAAAATAGCAAGTAAATCATTAGCAGGCACAGTTGGTGGGCGTGAAAGTGTGGCAAGGTTTTTCACAGTGTTGACTTCTAGTGGTCATTAAAATGGTTGGACGTTGCAGCAATTTATGTGCACAGTGGTGCGCACAGTGGTGCAGGCCTGAAAATTAAATGCAATTGCGTCAGCCAACATTGAAAACACCTCGGAGCAAAGTGACGAAGCGAATGGATGGGGCGGTTGCTGCCTGCATTTCATGCCCCTATTTATTTTGACGCCCATCTGTTGGGCGTGTCGGCTGCTCCATTTGGTGCGTGTTGCCTGGCAGCTGTAGCGTAAATTAATTTGTATACCCTAACAACGGCCATAGTCCTTATATAAAGTCATCGAATATGATAGACAGGGTTTTCCTAAACTGAGTTTTATTTATCGAAAACTGAGAAAATTTATTCTTTTTATTTTATATAATTTTATAGCATATTAAGTAGTCGGCTCATTGATCGCTTTTTGTACGTCTTAAAATTGTTGCGTTCACTAGATAAAAATGCGAGAGAAGTGCAAAAGTAAAAATATTTTCACACACTTCTCGTTGGACGAGCTTGGCGCGCGCTAGCTGGGCGCATGTTTTCCAACGTTTGCATTTTTAATGGCTAGCGAAAAGCCGCTAAGAGCCGGCGTCAGAAAATGGGAAAACTGCGCAAAATTGAAAAGAAAAATTTGTCGGTAATGGGATATATAATGGGCACGTATTTAAATGTTATGGCAAAAGCAGGAAACAAAACACGCTATGCGGAAATACATATACAATTCTGTTTGAGTGGGTGAAAAAGTTATCTGAATAAAATATAATATAATTCAAATATATAGACATAAAAAAATATACATAAAGTAAATAGCAAATATAATAAGCATATAAGTAAAATATTCTGTAAATTGGGTGAGAATACAAACTTAATTTTTTTTAAATACAATGTAAATATAAAATCAAAAATTGAAAAAATTTAAGAAAAAAGGTGCTAAAAATATATGTTTTAAAGATCTTTATGTTTAAATATACAAAATAAAATACAAAATATAAATGCATAGATAGATAATTAAACAAGTAACCAAAGAAATAAATAAATAAATAGATAAGTAATATAAGTAAATAAATAAATAAAAGAGATTAAAAATTATTTAAATAAAATAATGTAAAAATAAAAACAAATTAATTTAAATTAATTAATTAATAAAAATAATTTATTAAAAAAATGAATATAAAATAAATAAATAAATATGAAATAAAAATTAATTAAAATTAAAAATATGAAATATGAAATACTACCAAGAACCAGACTTTAATTTTGAGAATTTTCAAAAGAGAGAGAGAGACAGAGGAAGAGTGAGAGAGTGTGTGTATAAGTGAGATGGGGGAGCTAGGAATTGTAGGACAGCTAATTATGAAATATCTAATAAACAAATAAATAAATACGATATGGAATGGTTCCGATAGTTGGACATATAAAAATGTAAATGTAGCTGAAAATGTTGCAATATAGTAGCTTAAATATCATACAAATTTGAATTAATGTATAAGCTTTGTTTGTTGCATGTCTAAAAACATAGATATATCAGAGTCGCAAATTTTGTTGGCATGTGTAAGCATTAAACAAAATGTGAATGTTTAAATATTGTATTTAATTATTTTACTAAATTGAAATGAACATTTAAAATTTAGTTGTTTATTTAGTAAATCTTTATTGTATATATATAGAAACTTTTGTAAGTCTTTAACAAAAAACATTTAGGTACAAATTTGAGCTTTGAGCACTTATCGCCAGAAATTATGCACATTTTCACTAGCTCAAACTTTCTTTTTACTTTTTATGTATACCAAAAAAATGAGAGAAAATAAAACTTGATTTTATAACTTTTAAGATTTCTCTAAAAAAAAACTTTTTTTTGCTGAAACTTTTATTCAAATATTTTACAAGAAAAAGTACTGAAAAAAGTTGAGAAATTTGCTGCGTGCCTTTTTAAAGTTTCCGCATGGCCACGAAGGATTTGTGATTGTTTGCGATTTCTCTTCTTTATTTGTATTTGATTTTTTTGTTGGTTAAACTTGAACTTTTAGTTAACATTGTTTGCATTTGGGCTGGACGTACGTTAACAACATTATACTGCTTTTGGCATTTTAGCGGACTACTTAAGCGTGCCAGCCGTGCAGAGCCTGCAGCCGAGGGCAGCAACAACTGGACACGAATTTATGCTGCCGCTACAGCCGAAACTTGGCGCGCCACTGGGTGAGTTAATCATTAGACTAAAGGCCGCATAACTTTCTGATAGATAATTGTGTTAGCTGCCGGTCCACATTGTTGACCTTGCTATGAATGCCATTGTTTGCACGTGTCAAGCGTGTGGCAACAGCTGCCACCACCGCTGCCACTGGCAGCTGCAGCTGCAGCTGCAACTGCATTGTGTGCTGTGCAAAAGTTTGCACTGATAACAGTTTCGGTTCAATATTGGCATAAAGTGAGCACACAATGTGCCCGGTTGATAGCACAATGCGCTGACATGCGCTTACGCTTCCGTTTCCGTCTCCGACACTGACTGCTTGCCTCATGCTGGCTTTACCCCATTTTCTTTTTTTTGTTGCAGAGCGCAAGGATCAGCATCCTCTACAGCTGACCGCCCACAATTTGGCCTCTGATACGCAACAGCTCTACGGCGGCCACAGCCAAAGCCCCAAAGTGGGCACTGTGCTGAGTGTGCCGCCCACCATCAGCATGACGCACACTCAAATGCCACCAGGCATAGCCAGCATGGGTCAGCGCACACCGAATCTCAGCTATCGGGCCACACATATACATACGCATGCGCCCCTACAGCAGCCCATGCCGCAGCATTATCAGCACTTGGAGTCGTCGTCCACGTCGAACAATTGCAATATCAAAATCTCTGTGGCAGGCGCTGCGGCCACAACGTGTGCCGACGAGCATGTCCAGAGCATGGCACCCAAGGTCACGCTGTTGGACGATCTCAGCGATGAGATCAACTCCTCGACGGATGATTGCGCCGAATGCTGTCTAGTGGACGACAGTGATACGTATGAGACCAGCAACAACAATGGCGGCTCCTGTGGCAATCGGCCAGTTGAACCGGAGGAGGAGAGCGCCACAGCTGAGGAAAGCGGCGACAGCTCTGGTGGCATTTACATAGGTCCCAAGCATTGATTGCCGGCCATCAAATGGGAGTTTCCATGCTAGTAGGTATGTGCATATATATGTTTTGTATCTGAGTTTGCCACGGTCATGCCGACAGTTGACAGCAAGCAATGTATGCCACGTCATTAGGTTATACCCTGTAAAATAATGGTATATTTGTTTACGCGGAATAGATCAATAGCTGAACAACTTTGGTATTTATTTTATTTCGATTATACTCTGTAAAATAATGGTATATTTGGTTACGCTGAATATCTGAATAGCTGAACCAGTTTAGCATTTTTGTTTTTTATTAAACATTTTATTTGTCTTTTCAGTGTTTTTGAATTTAACTTAATTCTTAAAATATTTTGTTTAAAATATGAAAACACATAAGAGAAATACTATTTCCGATAACTATATTTCAGCAGCTGATTAAATTATCGATCACATTTAGTGGTTGAAGTATTAAATTAGATTTTCCTGTTGATTATAAATCGTCCTACGCCTGCAGAATATGTAGAAATAATAAAGAAAATTAACATATATTAATATTTATTAATATATATTTATTAAGCCGTAGGGATCATTCAAATGATGCATTATATCGTACATAAAACATGGGTGTAGCTTCATAAGAACACCATGAGCTCCATTATATCTAAAATCCTTTTTTATGGCAATATATCTTCCTATTGCTCTTATTTCTTATATCTTAGAGAAAAACATTTGAAATATTTATTTATTTAATTATTTATTTATTTATTTATTTATTTATTTAATTATTTATTTATTTATTTATTTATTTATTTATTTATTTAATTATTTATTTATTTATTTAATTATTTAATTATTTATTTATTTATTCATTTTTATATTTATTTATTTATTTACTATATTACATAAGCACTTTGACTTAATATCTCTACTAAGGCTATTCAAGTTTCTTCGATATGATATCAACAAATTCCAAGAACTTTTGCTGTTTATTTTTAATAATCAACAATATATCTTGCCAGCAATTTGCAGAGTATTCATAATGACAAATGCTTCTTGCTTCCCGACATCATTTTGTTGTAAATCAAAGTTTTTCTTAAGACACGCCTCAGACGTGTTCCAGAGCTAAGCATGTCTCGAGCATGGAGGCGAACTTCCGTTACATTCGTGTTGTCCCTATAACTGTCATGTTGACAACTGTCATTGACAGAGATATATGTATCCCTGCATCCGGCATAAGGGGGCTGCGGCGAGGCGTTTCGTCTGAACTGGACCCGACTGGCTATTTTCATGCCAAGACAAACACAAAGTCAGACAGTGCACAAAGGCAAACATATCATCCATATAAACGTGTCCACTTACATGTCTGCATGTGCGCGGCGGGCTTGGGGGAAATCAGCGGAGACTTGTATAGGTCAAGCAGTGTGAGTTGTTATTGCTATTCGGCTTCCGCTCTATTGCTTAAGTTGCTCTCCAGTGAGTCTCTCTGTGTCTGACACGCCAAGGTGTTTATTATATAAATCTTGGCTGACCGTAAACATGCAACTATAAATTTTAACACCCGAGTAATCTTCATCTATTTCAATTATTTATTCTTCTCCACATCTGTGAAGTTCAAACTAAAAGTGTCATGTTTGTCTGAGCATTTCAATGAACTAAGAAGTAATAGTGGCTAAGATTGCACTAGAAAAAAATGTGATTAACATGATGATATCCTAGAAACTTGCTATATAGGGCATATATGATGATACTTTATTTAATTAGTATTTATTAATATTATATTAATTTTTATTTCCATATTTATACTATTGTCATTGTCATTGTCATTGTCATTGTCATTGTCATTGTCATTGTCATTGTCATTGTCATTGTCATTGTCATTGTCATTGTCATTGTCATTGTCATTGTCATTGTCATTGTCATTGTCATTGTCATTGTCATTGTCATTGTCATTGTCATTGTCATTGTCATTGTCATTGTCATTGTCATTGTCATTGTCATTGTCATTGTCATTGTCATTGTCATTGTCATTGTCATTGTCATTGTCATTGTCATTGTCATTGTCATTGTCATTGTCATTGTCATTGTCATTGTCATTGTCATTGTCATTGTCATTGTCATTGTCATTGTCATTGTCATTGTCATTGTCATTGTCATTGTCATTGTCATTGTCATTGTCATTGTCATTGTCATTGTCATTGTCATTGTCATTGTCATTGTCATTGTCATTGTCATTGTCATTGTCATTGTCATTGTCATTGTCATTGTCATTGTCATTGTCATTGTCATTGTCATTGTCATTGTCATTGTCATTGTCATTGTCATTGTCATTGTCATTGTCATTGTCATTGTCATTGTCATTGTCATTGTCATTGTCATTGTCATTGTCATTGTCATTGTCATTATCTTTGGTTGCACTGCTTTCTCTAAATATAAGTTAGTAGCATTCACATAGACTCTCCTTCACTTCCATAAGTCTTTGCAGGGTATAAACAATAATGTCGACACAATGGCGACCATGGCTAAAAGTATAATGGCGCCAAACTTAATTTCATTCGACTTCTTATTCGCATTTCTTTGTGTTTGCACAGACAAAGACATGGCTGCAGATCCTATACAAACATATAGATGTATATATTATATATATATAACAGAAAAACATATATCTTTGGTCAATAGTTTTTGACCATTTAACATTTAACTCAATTTATGTGGTTTATCTAAATGTAAAATCGAAAGTGTCGAAAGAAAAAGAAAAGAAAGTTTTTGTAAATATTCTTTTAGTTTTTAGGGCAAGGTATCGAGACAAGAGCAGAACTTATATATCGCATGTCCATTAAAACTTATCTGAGGTTCAAACGTAATTTTTGGTCCAATACTTATAGTTTTTTGATGCGAAATTGAAAATAAAACGAAAGTTGATGAATTTGCAAACTTATTTATATTGGAGAGAAAATGAAACACCTAAAACAAAAAAAAACCAAAAACAAAAATAGCAAATAGTAAAGAGGGAATTCTAGATAAATGTAAGCTGAATTCAAATGATGCATCATAGGAAATATAGTAAGTAGCTAAGTAAATAAATGAGTAGAAAGGCTCAAGCAACTCGTTTAAAGTAAAGAAAGTACATTTTAATTCTTACCTACGACAACATTCAATGAAATCCATTTTAAGAACAAAAAGAAATTTATGAAAACAAAATCAAATTATAATATGAATAATAATAATTGTTTTTATTAATTAATGAGTGGTTAAAATAGTTTATACTGATGTTTCAATATATTGTTTCAAGCCTTCTCAACAGCCGCAGTGATAGTTTGTTCTATGTAACCCAAAACTATTTGCTAATTTAAGTGAATTTAAACAAAGCTCCGCAAAGTTCGTTTGTTACAGAAATGATATGAAAAATAATATTTAAAAAAATATAATTGAACAGATTTCATTAAATTTTGTTAATGTATATTGTAACTAAACTAATGAGAAAAAAATTAAAAAAAAAAACCATTAATTATGTTGTTGCATAGCAAAAATTTAATTTGATTAAAACTAAAAACAAGGGCAAACTATGCGTTTTATGGCCAGCGGGAATACAGTTGAACAATTTCTATAATTACTAATATTTACAAAAAAACTACCACCTGCCCATTCCAGGTGAATATTTAACTAAATTTGAATTAAAAACTGTTTGTAAAATATCTAAAAAATCGACTATTTAAACACAACAATTTGCATTAATTGATTGCACAAGGATAAGAAGAAGCTGTATTTCCATAAAACAAAATGCCAAATTGTAATAAAATACAAATACATATATATATACAACTATATATGTATATAAAAATTGTTTACAAAAGAGCCCAACAATTTGAGCAAATTTTTAAATGTTAACAGTAACACAATTTACATTTAAACAAATTACGAAAAAAAACAAAAAAAAAAAAAAAAAACAAAAAATTTGTGGTGTATGTGCAACAAAAAATTTCCAATTTTAAAAATAAAAAATTCAATTTCTTTGAATATACATACACAGTCAAGGATGACAACGAAATTTCATCAGCGGTCCACCCACGTACAACCATACATATGGTAATTTTTATGCAAGGGAATAAAGTAATGCCATACATGTTTTTCTTTTTTCCAGCGCACACAAAGGTAAAGGCTAAACAACAACGTTTCAATACCCTTTCTTAATGTGTTTGCCTTTTTGATGGATATTCGTATAGATTTGATTGGCTGAAAACAAGAGCTAAAGTAAAAGTTTGGATAAATTTTTATGTCGTGTTTAGGCATGGGTAAAGCTGCACGATTGCATTCAATATATAAATTAAATGGTATAATTAATGATAGTCTTTTACGAATAATGGCTTAATTGATGATAAGGTTAATGGCTAAATAACATTTAAGTTTATTGTAAGTATTAATTTTAAACTTACAATTCACTTTATCATTAAGCTTGCCATTAACTTTACTGTCAACAAAAAGCTTATCATCAAGTTAATTTTATGTTGGTACATCAAAAAGATATAATTAATAATAAAGTTAATTGTAAATATATTGGTGAATTTAATAAGAAGTTTAAGGGTAATTGAATGGTTAAAGGAAAATGATTTTTAATGGAAAGTTTTGTTAGTGATAAATTCAAAATTGGTAATTCAAATTGGTAGGCTCAAATTTTATGTTAAAGGTAGGACTGATATGATGATTAATGATGATTAATTAATGGTAAATTCACTGTACACGGTTAGTGGTAAAGCTCAATGTCAAAGCAAAGTTAATGGTAATCTCGTGTACACGTTTAGTGCTAAGGTCAATGTCAAATTTCATGATAAAGGTAGAGTTCATATGATGATGTCATAATTCATGGTAAACTCAATGGTAAAGTTAATGCTTAACTGAATATTAAACTCCATGGTACAGCTAATGGTAAAAACAATTCTAAAGTTTTTATCAAGTTAATATAAGCATAATGGTAAGTATTATCTTAAAGATAAATTTACAACCAAGCTTAACTTGAAAGCTCGTGATAAACATAATGTTAATGTAAGTATATTGCTTAGTTTAAAGATAAAGTTAATAGCCAAGAATTTTTCTTAAATTTATAAAGTTAAGGTATTATAAATCGTGTAACATGTGGAATTAGAAATTTGGAGTTGGAATTAAATTATATTTCATTTTCAAGACGAATTAAAAAAAAAATAAAAATATAAATAAGCATTTTTCTAAGAATTTCTTTTGAAGTAAGAGCTAAATATTGAGCTCGAAACACAGAATTCGAAATTGAAGCTAAATCAACCATTTAATTTATGCATTTAAAGGGTATCTAATCGTTTGCATGCCGATTGCCCCTATTTCTTGTTAATTTTAAAAGCAAACGCAGCAGCCACCATTTGGCTATTAACAACGTATCAGCTGAGGCCTAAAATTATGGCCACATAGCCCTCATATGGCCATTCCAAAACAAATTTATGTGCGCCGCATATCTAGAAATAAGCGAGAGAGAGCGAGGTAGAGAGAAAGTAGGAGCGAGGACTGCAAGTGATGGTCTCTAATGTCGACACTTAAATACACACGCACACAAACGCAACGTCACTCAGCCCCACACATACACACGCACACGTAGGCGTAATACGGTCTAAACCGTTTGCACATCAAAGCGCAAATCCATTAGGCATAAAACCGCCAGGCAGGTAGGAGAAGAAAAAAACAAGCTGAAACGAAAAGTGAGAAGCTTATCTACGTAAAATGCTTGTGCATAAGCGAGTGCCTGTGCTTGTGTGTGTGTGTGCCCCCAGAGTGTGCTAAACTAAGCGAGGAATGAGAAGCGCCGAGAGAGGCAGCTCTAAAGCAAGCACAAGATTAATGAGCAGCACCTGCCTGCCGACAAATTATATAGCATAATTCACTTTGAGCCCCATTCGCATATGTTTACCAAAATATCTCTAACCTCGGTCGCTCAGTATTTCTTGGCCGAGAATAAGCAGAAATTCGGTTAACAAATGAGCCTTGGCTAGACAATATCTAAAAAAAAATACAAAATAAAATAAATAGAAATTTCCAAATCTTTTTTAAGGCTTTCTTAACAATTTTAAATGTCACAAACGGGATTTCTGTTATTTTTGGGAACAGGTTTTTCTATCTATAGATATTTATTCTTGGCAAAAATATCTGAATGCCAATCAAAAGTGTTTGCTAAGTTACGTCGTATCAATAATAGCCCTGCACAACAACGCTCGTTACATATGTGTTACTTATATTTGTTATATTATATTTTACTTAATAAATCCTTACACAATCATCCATTCCTGGCTAAGCCAATCAAATGTGTTTTTTTTTCGCCAGTCGAGTAATCAAAGTTAGCAGCTGTGACCTGTTTGTGTCCCTGGCCTGCTTAGAAATGCAATACAATCTGTGAATGATTCTGTTCTTTTTTTTTTTTGTTTATACTTGTTTTGCGATTGTTTTCATTCGCATTTTTTTGTGGCTGTTTTGCCCATCTAACGATGATTGACGATGATTGAAAGTTACAGTGGCAAAAACAAACCACAATAGCAATAAAAACAACGCCAGCTGCTGCTGGCTTTCAGTTAGCTCCCAAACTGGCTGGCAAACGTCATGACAGACAGCCTGTCCAACTAAATTACTATCTCTGAGACAAACTGAACCGAAAAGGCAAAGTGCCTACAAAAAATTAGATTTACAAAGCAAAGTATTTAGAAAATGATAAGTTGAGGGCGAAAAATAGGTAAAGGGCAAGAATGCAAAAGTGAAGAGCACAATTCATTCGAGTTTAGTTTGGATAATCTTTGCATTATCAAATCTTATAGTCAGATTGCCATAGGACTTGATACTGTTAGATTTGGTTTTTAAGAAATGCACTGCTTTGAGAGCTAGCTCGACACAACTTGATGCTTACTAGCTATAATTCAAAGGTAAATCTTGAATTTAATATTTGGTAAGTCGTCTCACTTTCGACTTTATTCACTGAGCCTCTACTTTAAATTAATTTCATAATTTCATATTTTACAGTCTACAACGATTGCAGTAAATTCTTAATTTCCCACACTATGTCTGCTATTGTTGTCTCATGTTCTTATCAATAATGGTCTAATTTCTGTTTGACTTGAAAGTCCTTGCATAATTTACATCATTGTATACCAGCCTCAGTTCTCTCTTTTCTCTTTTTGCTGGTAGATTGAGAACTGTTTACATGTGAAAGACTATTTAGTATAAACTAAACTCTTAAGAAAACATTTTGAACACATATAATATGTATATATTCCTGTGCAATCTCACTAAATATAATAATACAAAATAAGACCTTTTCAAATTTAATGTGCGAAGAAAAAGGGTTCCCAAAGCACATTGAAGTTAGATACAAAAGTTTTTAAATAATAATAATAAATAAAAGGAGCCTTGTGGCTGATAGTTGCTGAATCATGAAGCTTCTAGCAAACAGATATTTTGGACAACTGTGCGAACAGTAGATACAGATACAGATACAAAGACAGCTACAGATAGAGAAACAAATCTAAGTCAAGCTGCGCAAAATTGAATTTATATTGCAAGATCAAGCGATCGAGCGAATATCTTAATTTAAATATGATTAATTTAGTAACTTTCGGTCAACAATGGCCACGATCTGTAAGGCGCTAAAGTTTGCGACGCATTACAGCTTAGATCATTAGCACCTACAATTCTTGAACATATTAAGCAATTACAACTCCATAGCAACTGTCAGCCAACTATACCAGCTATCGACGAGAGATTCTTGTCTACGACTTGCCACAGCTTCAACGAGTTTTCTACCATTTTATTAATGTATTCCCACTCCAGAAATGGATGGCATTCAACAGTTAAATAGCTCAGTGATTAGCTTACATTTAGGTTTGGGTTCGCATTCAACAGTTGAAGGCCAACCTAGCCATTTAGGCTCTTTGACAAGCAGACAAAAGTCGACGAGCCTCACAGTCAGCAAACGCAAATTCTCTTTATTTTCCGCTCTCTGTCCGTTCGTGCAACAAAATTTATTGTTACAGATAGCCGAAAAAAGTGGTGGGTGGTGCGACAGTGAAGAAAAGTAAATTTCCGTTGCGTGCGGCACAAAAATCGTGTCGAGATATGCAGCAATCGCAATATAAATTCCAGATAGATGGATCGCAACGAGGGCAAGCCAATGCGAGGACATGATTTGTTTAGTGCCTGAATTGAACACGCAGCCAGGGTAAATGGTTACTCTGTATCCGTATCTCCAATCTCATCCTCATCCTCATCTTCACCCACATCCCCATCTTCATCTTCATCCACATCTCCATCCCCATCCCCACCCGCACCGCCCTGCTCATACTCAACCCCATCACCTGCGCCATCTTCCTCCTCCTCTGAACTGGTAGCTTCATCACATCTGGAAAACATGGCCTGCCTGCAGGCTCTCAGCGTGCGTTGTCTATCGCAGCTGTTCATTCGGCCAATGCAGCCAAGGATACGCATCACGTGATGTCCTTTGCGTTTCAGCTTGCCCATGGAGCAGTCCAGATAATAGGGGATATCGGTTGCTCTCATTATGAACCACACAAGTGCACCACTTACTGCGACGGTGGTTAGCCCATGCAGACAGTACTCGTGCAGACTGTGCAGGCAATCGTCCAAATGCAAAGCATGAATAAACTTCTGCGTTAGCGAATAGATAACCCGCTCGAGGCCGCACCAAATAAGCAGCATCGCTATCTCGGCCAGAAATAAGCCCGCCACAATCTCGATGAACAACTGCCAATGCCAGGCCATGTGCATGAAGCGACGCGGGTATATGCCCATGTCCCACAGAAAGCAGAGTGTGGCCACCAGAAAGAGCCAGCTACCCATGGACGGAGCTGGCGAGCATTGATCCTCCGGCTGAGTCATAAAGTACGAGTAGCCCAGCAGCTGCAATAGCCCAACAATGGAGACGGACAACGTCTCCATTTGATAACTGCATTCACTTCTTATACAAAATATATATGCCTTAGCTACAATTTTGGAGCTTGCTTTGGCTTTGGCTAGAACCTTTTGACAGTTATAAGTTTGTATTGCTTAATTTATTCTGATTATTTAAACTTTGATTTTCAAGGAATTTAATGACATTTGAAAAATGACAAAGATGTTCTCAATATATATCTTATAAGAGATATAAATGTTGGGATAAATGTGGACAGAGAGATAAGTATATTGAAAATCTGTATCTGTATCTGTATCTGTATCTGTATCTGTATCTGTATCTGTATCTGTATCTGTATCTGTATCTGTATCTGTATCTGTATCTGTATCTGTATCTGTATCTGTATTATCTGTATCTGTATCTGTATCTGTATCTGTATCTGTATCTGTATCTGTATCTGTATTGTATCTGTATCTGTATCTGTATCTGTATCTGTATCTGTATCTGTATCTGTATCTGTATCTGTATCGTATCTGTATCTGTATCTGTATCTGTATCTGTATCTGTATCTGTATCTGTATCTGTATCTGTATCTGTATCTGTATCTGTATCTGTATCTGTATCTGTATCTGTATCTGTATCGTATCTGTATCTGTATCTGTATCTGTATCTGTATCTGTATCTGTATCTGTATCTGTATCTGTATCTGTATCTGTATTCTGTATCTGTATCTGTATCTGTATCTGTATCTGTATCTGTATCTGTATCTGTATCTGTATCTGTATCTGTATCTGTATCTGTATCTGTATCTGTATCTGTATCTGTATCTGTATCTGTATCTGTATCTGTATCTGTATCTGTATCTGTTATCTGTATCTGTATCTGTATCTGTATCTGTATCTGTATCTGTATCTGTATCTGTATCTGTATCTGTATCTGTATCTGTATCTGTATCTGTATCTGTATCTGTATCTGTATCTGTATCTGTATCTGTATCTGTATCTGTATCTGTATCTGTATCTGTATCTGTATCTGTATCTGTATCTGTATCTGTATCTGTATCTGTATCTGTATCTGTATCTGTATCTGTATCTGTATCTGTATCTGTATCTGTATCTGTATCTGTATCTGTATCTGTATCTGTATCTGTATCTGTATCTGTATCTGTATCTGTATCTGTATCTGTATCTGTATCTGTATCTGTATCTGTATCTGTATCTGTATCTGTATCTGTATCTGTATCTGTATCTGTATCTGTATCTGTATCTGTATCTGTATCTGTATCTGTATCTGTATCTGTATCTGTATCTGTATCTGTATCTGTATCTGTATCTGTATCTGTATCTGTATCTGTATCTGTATCTGTATCTGTATCTGTATCTGTATCTGTATCTGTATCTGTATCTGTATCTGTATCTGTATCTGTATCTGTATCTGTATCTGTATCTGTATCTGTATCTGTATCTGTATCTGTATCTGTATCTGTATCTGTATCTGTATCTGTATCTGTATCTGTATCTGTATCTGTATCTGTATCTGTATCTGTATCTGTATCTGTATCTGTATCTGTATCTGTATCTGTATCTGTATCTGTATCTTGTATCTGTATCTGTATCTGTATCTGTATCTGTATCTGTATCTGTATCTGTATCTGTATTCTGTATCTGTAATCTGTATCTGTATCTGTATCTGTATCTGTATCTGTATCTGTATCTGTATCTGTATCTGTATCTGTATCTGTATCTGTATCTGTATCTGTATCTGTATCTGTATCTGTATCTGTATCTGTATCTTGTATCTGTATCTGTATCTGTATCTGTATCTGTATCTGTATCTGTATCGTATCTGTATCTGTATCTGTATCTTGTATCTGTATCTGTATCTGTATCTGTATCTGTATCTGTTATCTGTATCTGTATCTGTATCTGTATCTGTATCTGTATCTGTATCTGTATCTGTATCTGTATCTGTATCTGTATTCTGTATCTGTATCTGTATCTGTATCTGTATCTGTATCTGTATCTGTATCTGTATCTGTATCTGTATCTGTATCTGTATCTGTATCTGTATCTGTATCTGTATCTGTATCTGTATCTGTATCTGTATCTGTATCTGTATCTGTATCTGTATCTGTATCTGTATCTGTATCTGTATCTGTATCTGTATCTGTATCTGTATCTGTATCTGTATCTGTATCTGTATCTGTATCTGTATCTGTATCTGTATCTGTATCTGTATCTGTATCTGTATCTGTATCTGTATCTGTATCTGTATCTGTATCTGTATCTGTATCTGTATCTGTATCTGTATCTGTATCTGTATCTGTATCTGTATCTGTATCTGTATCTGTATCTGTATCTGTATCTGTATCTGTATCTGTATCTGTATCTGTATCTGTATCTGTATCTGTATCTGTATCTGTATCTGTATCTGTATCTGTATCTGTATCTGTATCTGTATCTGTATCTGTATCTGTATCTGTATCTGTATCTGTATCTGTATCTGTATCTGTATCTGTATCTGTATCTGTATCTGTATCTGTATCTGTACTCTGTATCTGTATCTGTATCTGTATCTGTATCTTGTATCTGTATCTGTATCTGTATCTGTATCTGTATCTGTATCTGTATCTGTAATCTGTATCTGTATCTGTATCTGTATCTGTATCTGTATCTGTATCTGTATTCTGTATCTGTATCTGTATCTGTATCTGTATCTGTATCTGTATCTGTATCTGTATCTGTATCTGTATCTGTATCTGTTATCTGTATCTGTATCTGATCTGTATCTGTATCTGTATCTGTATCGTATCGTATCTGTATCTGTATCTGTATCTGTTATCTGTATCTGTATCTGTATCTGTATCTGTATCTGTATCTGTATCTGTATCTGTATCTGTATCTGTATCTGTATCTGTATCTGTTGTATCTGTATCTGTATCTGTATCTGTATCTGTATCTGTATCTGTATCTGTATCTGTATCTTGTATCTGTATCTGTATCTGTATCTGTATCTGTATCTGTATCTGTATCTGTATCTGTATCTGTATCTGTATCTGTATCTTGTATCTGTATCTGTATCTGTATCTGTATCTGTATCTGTATCTGTATCTGTATCTGTATCTGTATCTGTATCTGTATCTGTATCTGTATCTGTATCTGTATCTGTATCTGTATCTGTATCTGTATCTGTATCTGTATCTGTATCTGTATCTGTATCTGTATCTGTATCTGTATCTGTATCTGTATCTGTATCTGTATCTGTATCTGTATCTGTATCTGTATCTGTATCTGTATCTGTATCTGTATCTGTATCTGTATCTGTATCTGTATCGTATCTGTATCTGTATCTGTATCTGTATCTGTATCGTATCTGTATCTGTATCTGTATCTGTATCTGTATCTGTATCTGTATCTGTATCTGTATCTGTATCTGTATCTGTATCTGTATCTGTATCTGTATCTGTATCTGTATCTGTATCTGTATCTGTATCTGTAATCTGTATCTGTATCTGTATCTGTATCTGTATCTGTTATCTGATATTGTATCTGTATCTGTATCTGTATCTGTATCTGTAATCTGTATCTGTATCTGTATCTATCGTAGCTGTATCTGTAATCTGTATCTGTATCTGTATCTGTATCTGTATCTGTAAGCTGTATCTGTAATCTGTATCTGTAATCTGTATCTGTATCTGTATCTGTATCTGTATCTGTATCTGTAATCTGTATCTGTATCTGTATCTGTATCTGTATCTGTATCTGTATCTGTATCTGTATCTGTATCTGTATCTGTATCTGTATCTGTATCTGTAGCTGTATCTGTATCTGTATCTGTATCTGTATCTGTATCTGTATCTGTATCTGTATCTGTATCTGTATCTGTATCTGTATCTGTATCTGTATCTGTATCTGTATCTGTATCTGTACTGTATCTGTATCTGTATCTGTATCTGTATCTGTATCTGTATCTGTATCTGTATCTGTATCTGTATCTGTAAGCCTGTATCTGTATATGTGGTCTTTATCTGTTTCTAGGCATGTACTTCCTGTATCTGTATCTGTATCTGTATCTGTATCTGTATCTGTATCTGTATCTGTATCTGTATCTGTATCTGTGTCTTTATCTGTTTCTATGCATGTATCTCAAGCTCTTCCTATGCCACTATCTCTATCTACTTATTTATAGACTCAATGTCCAGCTGTAAACGCAAAGTGCCAACAAATTAACATAACATTAACCGCTATTAATCAATTGGATCCTAGAGGCAAGCCAATTACGAGATGCCAACAGTTCTGGCCATGTTATCTGCTATCTTGTTACCTGACTCAAACTGTTAGCTTCAATTTAAGGCCTGGCTAACTGACAGCTAATAGGTCTACGACACCGAGTTCACACTCCCAATTACACACCCAACTACCCACCCTCCCACACACATACACACAAATACAGACACCTCTACAGATTGTGTAAGTGGCATTTGAATAGGGTTCATTGTTGTCGCCGCTTGACATTGGGTTCGGGCTCAGGTCCTGTCTAGCTGGCTGTCTATTTAAAAATTGATTTGTTGTTATTTACATGCCGCATTATTTATCAAAGATCCCCCTTTAAAACGCTGTTCGCTGCCTACCAAACATTATCATTGTCAGCTACGATAATTGTGGGAAAGGAAAAGCCCCATCCTCCTGCCGGCTGCCAATGAGAATTCAATTTGTAAGTGTCAATGACAGTTTAGTGGATGTCACCTATCTACTTCTTCTTCTTCATTTTTATTCGTTTCACTTCGTCTTGTTCTTTTTTTTTTTTTGATTTTCTCACATTTTTATTGGCATTTTGTCCAGTGAACCGAAAATCCCCAGTTGATTTGGGAAAGCAACAAGTTTGACTAAGGCTGATGACCAGGGCAATCGATGGGGGAATCGAGTCGGGATGCGATAAGCTAACACCGCGTGACTTTTTGTCATTGCGAATGCGACGTGCAGCACAACGGGACATCCAACTGAGGATGTTAACGTATTTATTACCATAATTGCTACAGTTGAAGAAATATCTATAGGTGTGTGCGTGCGATGGGTTAGCTACACAGCTCGTTTGGTCTGTAATTGAAATCAGTCACTTAGAAAAATCAATCAAAATTTGCCATGGCAAAAAATAACAAATAACTCTATATATAAATGAAAGGGAAATAAGTTATGAAAAATGAAAAACGTTGATATCAAAAGTGCATTGTTTTCATTATGAATAGTTGATGATATCGCTCTGATGTTTTTCACTTCAGTTTTACAAGCTTACTAAAGTAGAAAGAGCATATTAGCTTTGTTTCAATGTATTCATTTGATATGACTACTCTAGATATTTGATATGGAAATAAAGCGAGATATGCAAACTTAAATATTCTGTTATCTGAGTAAATGTTAAGTGAAGCCTTAATAAGCCTTATTAACTCTGGCACTACTGCAGCTGGAGAGCTTGCACTTTTGAAATCGACATTTGAAGTTAGACAAGTATCGCATGATGAGCTTCTCACGATTCCACAATTTCCCTTTAACAACATGAAATCCTGAGTTTATGCCACATAACAGACTCATCGCGCTTCGAATGGGTTACACCGTATAACACAGGATTTGACTTGTTATCAAAATTAGACCTTTGCGGCATAGGCTGTCATTTGTATAATGAGTTATCACAAATACAATAACATCAGTCTCTGCCTACCTCAGGACAATGCATTTTGCTGCTATCGACTTGGTATTTGGCACATATTCATATACACCGAAAGTATTTAGATTTCTAAGATATGCCTGCTGAAGCTTAAGACTTTAAAGCATATAAGTAATGTGTATATAAAATATTTCTGTATTCCCAAATCGGATTAGATGTCAAGCTAATATGGGGCCTTGCCAAGACGGAAATTGCTGCATAAATTATTACTGAAATTCCCTTATTACTGGTTGGTATCTAGAACAAAATATATTACATAATTTAAAGTAAATAGAATACCAAGACTTGCTAGCTAAAATACCTCAAGTCATTTGAAGCAAACAAAAATTGTTCAAAGTTAATTGAAGTTAGGAAATTAGCTGAAGCCAATTAATTATGCAACTACATCAATGAAGCCATATATAATAATTCTTCCGTTCAATTACCATTACGACAATATTTATTTAATCCAAATTTTTCTATCTAAGTGCTTGTAGTTAAGCAGCTTATTAGATTCTCTTTCGTGCGAGTGCCTAATACTCTACACATGCTACACAAAACTGAGTGCAATTTGATAATGCATAATGCATAAGCTAATGAGAAAATAATGACTAATGACGCTGTCAGCCATTAACGGCGGACATAGACTCCACACAAATACAAATATAAATAAAAATATATAAAAAAAAACAGAAAATGAAAGAGTTTTAATCGGGACTGTAACAGACAAGTCATGCACTTAAAATTACTTTTAGACACATACAGATTTGTATATGTGTGTGTGTTTTTAAATATGTATGTGTACATGTGTGTGTATAAATATCTGTATATATTCATGTAATTTCGCACGTGCAATTTTAATGAACTTTTCACACTCATTACACTCACTGGGAACGCACAGACAGCACAGAGTTGCGAGCTCGGCATTCCATTACTCGCCCACTTACAGGCGACAGCCACACACACACATGCAAACACCCACACGCACATGCACTTCCATATAGGGCGTCGTTTAACTTCCGGTTTTGTCGCGGTTTTGTAACCGCACGCAACATCTGCAAAATCATGACAGAATGCAACAGCTGCAGTTGCGTGCCTTTAAGATACCCTGCATTTACATAGAGTCCTAGCTTGGCTTTAGTAACCTACAAAAATAGCCAGACTAAAATATACCCTACCCTTACTTAAAGTCTTAGCTTAGCGTAAGAGTCAAATGTGCAAATGTGCGCTAAAGGGCTTATACAAAAGTTGCTTGACTGGAAGATATCCTATATTCATCTACAGCTATTGCTACTTATTGGAATTGACAAAATACAAACTCTAGAATCGACTAAATAAATTCTATAAAAGATTGCCAGACGTACACTGCAGAGACTACAAGACAAGCAGATAACTTGAAAATTGCCAGACTTAAAAATACCCTGCATTCAACCTCAATTTACTTGAGTTTAAAAAAAATCAATAAGATTTTTTGGACTTTTAGAAACAAGTTGTCGATCAATTTTTACAAGCATATAAAATATATTTTGTATTCACCAAACCTTTTAAAACTAGTAACCCTATATGGAATTATTAATCAAGTGCATCACCAATCGATTTAGCTTTACATACCAGTAGGTATGTCTTATTAGGCAAAGCGAGAGTAGTATAACTATATAACTTTAATTATAAGACTGTCAAATAGTCTGTCAAAATACCCATCACTAGTACAGGGTATATAATATATATATGTATAAAGTTAGAGAGAGAGGTAGAAAGACAAGCTTGTCTTGACTTGTCAAATCGTGCGCATAAAACTTTGGCCATGAAAAGTTTTGTACCTTTCCACCTCGAACCTGATGCGTGTAGCATTCTAGTCAGACTCAAACTCAGAGTCGGACTCTAGACAGGTTGACTGATATATATCTGGGATTGGGTAACAACAATGTTGGGTGTCATCTAGTGCATGCTGAATGCACATGATGTGGCCTCATTCGCATGCTACGTGATCTGTTGAGTTTCTATCGGGACTTGTCAAATGCCCCCGCCCCAAACAGTTCCGGTTGCATTTTTGTTCTTCAGCACTTTTCCCCTTCGGCTTCGACTTCTGCCGCGTCTCGAGACAAATTGAATTGGTGCATTTTTTGTGCAGTGCATACAAATTGCAACCAACTGGCGCTGACGTTGACTTGCTCGTTGAGGTTTCGTTGGTTACACTCACTTCGGCAATATGCAGATTGTCATGGACAAGTATAAGTATAAGTATAAGTATAAGTATAAGTATAAGTATAAGTATAAGTATAAGTATAAGTATAAGTATAAGTATAAGTATAAGTATAAGTATAAGTATAAGTATAAGTATAAGTATAAGTATAAGTATAAGTATAAGTATAAGTATAAGTATAAGTATAAGTATAAGTATAAGTATAAGTATAAGTATAAGTATAAGTATAAGTATAAGTATAAGTATAAGTATAAGTATAAGTATAAGTATAAGTATAAGTATAAGTATAAGTATAAGTATAAGTATAAGTATAAGTATAAGTATAAGTATAAGTATAAGTATAAGTATAAGTATAAGTATAAGTATAAGTATAAGTATAAGTATAAGTATAAGTATAAGTATAAGTATAAGTATAAGTATAAGTATAAGTATAAGTATAAGTATAAGTATAAGTATAAGTATAAGTATAAGTATAAGTATAAGTATAAGTATAAGTATAAGTATAAGTATAAGTATAAGTATAAGTATAAGTATAAGTATAAGTATAAGTATAAGTATAAGTATAAGTATAAGTATAAGTATAAGTATAAGTATAAGTATAAGTATAAGTATAAGTATAAGTATAAGTATAAGTATAAGTATAAGTATAAGTATAAGTATAAGTATAAGTATAAGTATAAGTATAAGTATAAGTATAAGTATAAGTATAAGTATAAATATAAGTATAAGCATAAGTATAAGTGTAGGTAAATGTATATACATTTGTAGGGTATTTCATCTTCGGCTTCCTGTCATTTTCGAATGGTTTCATGTTTTCAGTGCCCGCTCAAAATCACGCTAATTGTCGCACTGCAAATGTCTGCATACATTTTGGTCGTCGAGCCCATTGCAGAGTGGTTACGGCTGGCGTCATGACGGCTCTATTAACATAAATTTGAATAAGAAATCGTTTGATGCCACCGCTGCATTTATATAGTTGCAGTGTAGATCCAAATTCATTAAATGCAGCTGAAAGCAGTCTTAAATAAAATAGCAATAAATATTTTTAAGTTCACAAAAACAAAGTGCGTTTATAATAGTATAAGAAACATATAAATATTTCGTCCATGTCTGAACATTTTTTCTGTTGTGGGTCTACCTTGGTCGACTGACTCAAAGCCTTGTCATGTTTTTTGACATGCAAATGCAAGTTGTGGCATCTGGCTCATCCGTTGTTGCAGTTGGCATCTCGTTTCTAGCTCTTTGTGTGCGGGTGTGCGGTACATATTATAATGGCAAGCCCCTCTACATAAACAAAAGTCAACGCTTTCAGCTATTAGGAAAACAAAAACAACACTTCGCCGGCAGCGCCAACATCAACAAAGCATTCCAGTGCCACCTGCTGCCAGCCAGCCCCCATACCCTCCCTCCCTACCATCCCCCTCACTCGCTCTGTCTTTGTTGCCCAAACAAAGATAAAGAGCGACGGTCAGCCACAAGCCGAACAATGATGACGATGCCGATGATGATACCCAGGTCCAGGTCTAGGTCCCCAGACCTATGCATAATTTATAGGCAAGTGCAGTACCGCAATATGTAGGGGATACTCGAGAACTGCTGATGCTGTCCCTGTTGTTGTTGCCGCTGTTGCTTGTGGGTTTCGGTTTAGGGTCGCGGACGAGCATTTGCATTTAAACACATTTCCACACTCATGAGCAGCAAATTTGTGCAACACTTGCAAGCAGCCTCAAACACTGTCGCATAACACTAATACGTATATAGGGAAAGGATCTTAAGTGACATTGGCAAATCAAGCTTACGTTCGCTTTACAGATTAACTAAACAATTTTTAACTAAAACTTAACTATTAGAGCTAAAAATGCATTGTAGAAAAATATATAAATATGAATAATTCTAATAGGTATTAAGCAATTTCTTCAACTTATTTCAAGTAAGTTTATTTATTTAAAGGTGAAATATATATATAAATAATATTTATGTAAAGAATGTTATTTTAATTGAAATAAATTAAATCACTTATTGTGTATATTTAAAAAAGATAAATATAAAAATATTTATTAATAATAAATATAAATATATATTTGTTAAAATATAAATTTCAATTTTATGGAAATATATTTTTTAAATTCTTTAATGAGCATTTTTATAAAGTAGAAAAGATTTATTTTTCATTTATATATGTTGTATTAAAAAAAATATAATAAAATATTAATTCAATTCTATTCAGTTCGTGTTCGCTTCAACATGGCATTCAAATGCAGCTAATTTAATATGCACACACGTACCTAAAAAGTCGCGTACTCTCAGTTACTCTCTCTACGGCCTTTTTCTTTGGTCTTTTGGCAGCCGTGACATTTTCAGATTGCGCATTCGCCACATTGAACGGTGCAAATATTTCAATTAGCTGGTCTAACAAAATTTTAATAGTTGTCAGCTGCATAGACTTGATAAATGCCAAAGTGCCAGCCAGTTGCCAGTTGCTCTTAATGCCACACCCCACCACACAGCAAGCCGTCGTCCTCCATACCCCCCTCTATGCCCCTTTTGGTGAGCATTGCCTGCAGCCTTCAGCTTTCAGGCTTCTGACTTCGGACTGTTTTTTGTTCCAGGGTTGGCTGCGCCTGACATCCAAAACATTTAAAACACGATTTTCACATTTACCTTTCAATTTAGCATTGCTTTCGCTTTTGCTGTCGTTTGTCCTTACTTCTGTTGTTATCGTTGCTGCCTGTTCATGTTGTTGCTGTTGTTGTTATTGCTGAGCCTGTTTGATAGAGGCGACATATTGATAAAAGTGTCTAGCTGCTTGATTAAATTATGCCCCATGGTCCCAAGAATTCGATTAGGCTAAATCGAATTTTTTGGTTTGATTTTCGATAATCAAACCGCAAACTAAATCATTGTGCTTACTAACTCAACATCCAAGAAGAACGAACTCTCAGCCTATAGATACATATAGCAGGCATTAGGAAAATTTTATTTTAAATATGCGCTGAGATTTCGATGAAGATTTGTCATGCTGACTTTTAGATTTGACGATATTATGAGCGTTTAGCTTTTGTGAGCTGTTCTAAACTTATTAAAATATGCATCAATAAAAATACTTCATGATTATATTTCTTATATCAAAAATAGATAAGTAGATAATCAGAGTTTTCTTACGAGCACATTTAGTTACGTACTTTCAGTAAACACAAAAGTTTTGCAGGATATCTAAGCGCTGACTTATATAAAACTCGAATATATTGTTTATTTCTGTTTCTGTTTTTTATTTTTTTCTTTGGCCTCATAAATCTGATTTATAGGGGTAATAAAATGTTGCATGCTTCAACAAATTTCAACTGTTCAGCACACACCTTCGTGTCAAACGTTTCAGCATGAGTTGTCTGAAGCCAAAAAAAATCAGGCACTTTGAAGTTAATGTGCGAGTGTGTTGTAACCAAGTTGAGTTGCCATCTGCAGTTATTTAAATGGTGTATCAAAAGCATTTCACAGCAGTTATGCGCTCGAGTTCATATTTTGCAGAACAGCTTATCAACTTTGATAATAAATTTATTTACATTTTTATACCCTGTTCTTAGAAATGTGAATGGGGGTGTATGATGACTCCTTTTTTGATAAAAAAGGAATCTTCTGATGATTTTTGACATTTTTACTATGAAATATATAAATGATTGAAATTTATTCTCATCAAAATAAAATATAAGATATATATTTAAATTATAAAAATATGTAAATTAGATAAATAAATTTAAAATAAAATGAATGCAAAAAAATAAAAAATATTAAGCGATTTTTAAACCAAACAATGAAGACATTTTACAAATTAATTAAGGTAGTTTTTCTCATATTAGAATTCATCAAATTAAACAGAAAAAAAATATATTTACATATGTAATTCTATTAGGAATTTTTATAAATAAAATTATTTATTTAAAAATATTTAATACATTTATTTCAATATTTTTACATGTCTTAAAACTAGAAAGAATATTTATAACCATAATTTATAAATATTAAATAATAATTAAGTTATAATAATGCATCTGAGCTGACAGTCGTAGCAGTATAGCAGCTTAGCAGACAGGATTAATATAGTGTGATGACTCCTAGGGCAATATTAATCAATTCTATCTAAGCTAATTGCATAGTTAGTCATTTTTAATTTCAATAACTACTCAATTATCATACAGATATAAGATATTTCAATACATAATCAAATTATACTAATTATACTTTTCCTAAAGTCATCTTAGCTTAAGCATTTTAGGCACAACTAAAGTACGTTAAAATAATAAGCCTTGGCTTAGCTACTCACCGCGCAACGGCAGCTAAATGGGCGTGGTATTTTAAGTACCCGAGTCCTGTTGACGTTGTGCCTATTGTTATCAACTGAATGGGCTGGCTCATCGCTGCAGGCCAAGCTTTTATGGCGTTTGGATGTGTGTGTTGAAACAGTTTAATGCCTTGGATAACAAGGCGCATCATGTTACATTTACGCACAGATACAATTACATCGGTATATGTATATGAAAGACATGTGTGGCACGCGGCCAGGTGCTTAGCCTGTGGCATGCATTGCCTGTCTCTCTATGTATATGCGTGTGTGTGTGAGCAAAGGATGCTTGGTCACAAATACACGTGCGCTCTAAACTGTTGGTTCTAATGCAATTTCTGTCATTTTTAATGGTTTTATAAGTTGCAGTAAAGTCGCCCGACTATGGGGTCGTATACGCAACACTTTTGTCACTTATTCTATGGCAGTCACTTGATTATTTGTTTGGACTTTGTCGGAGAGTCCGTCTCCAGCTGCGTCTGCTCTTTGAGCAATGGTCAGCTTTGAATTTTGTTTGCTCTCATTATGATGGGGTTTTCGTGCATGTCCTCTGCCAGCTCTGTATGTATGTGCTGCATGCTCTGCATGTCCAGCATCTCCATCTACTGTTAACTGCTGTCTCCTGATGCTGTGGCCATCCAGTGTGGCAACTGATGGCAATTACTGCTTCGTTTGTGCCAGAGCTAAATGTGTTTAGTTTTGATTAGTTAAGTAATTGCCGGATCTCTGTTCAGGCGAGTGGCATTATGGACTGCAAGGCTCTTGCTCCTTCATTTTCGCCTGCAGCAGACTCAATTGCAATTCATATGCGAAATTAGAGTTCAATTGTTGATCTAAGTTGATTAGGTTCAAATCACTAATATGAACATTTAAATTTGAATATCAAATGTTGCTTCAACATTTAATAGAGAAAATTTTCAATATTTGTAAGCTAAATATGAAACTTAATTTGGTTAATTTACGATCAATTAGTAATCTGAGTTGTGGGACAGATATGATGATTATTTTACTTATTTTTTAATATTATTTATTGCATATTGCATGAATTGCATATTTATTCTCTGAGCTTTGTAATAATTAACACAAAGAATATCTTTAAGCTTGATATAAATAAAAGAATAAATTTTATTAAATTTAAAAAAAGAAAGAAATTAGTGAAGCGTTAAGAATAAATAAATATTAAGTAATAAAATAAAAAAAGTGAAGAAAAATTATATGAAAGAGAAAAAAACAAATATATTGATTTTTTTTTGGCTTTTATTTTTAATTTCTGTATTTTTAAAACTAATATATTTTTTACATTTTAATTTTTTTATAGAGTATTTTTACAGAATAAAAATTTAAAATAATAAAGGGATAAAATAAATCTGATTACGTCAATTTCACAAAAATATTAATAAAATGTTTAACTTAAGTCGAATTTAATAAAATATGTAAAAACAAAATACGATAATATAATAAATAAGATAAAAGATAATAGCCCTAAAGTCTTAAAAATATTTCAAAATAAAATTAATTACTTTATTTTTATTTTGCTTAACAAACCAGCACATGCTTTGTTCTCAGTGTAGCTAAACACGCTCACATGCATAGATGCTCTGGACCATTCTGCGCACTCTCACCACAGAGAGACCAGTGAGTAGCGAGTCCGCAGTCGAACTGAATTTCATTTCGTTGAAAGCTCTACACTAGCTATAGAATCTATAGAACCGGACCGGGCGCAACATCTAAAGAAGCATCCGAATTGGAACCTACATCAACAGCAAAGCGCTTGAAATTCAATTCGACGGACCTTAAACAATTCCAACTTATTAAAAGCAAACGCGAAAAGTTTAATTGGAACTGCGATTGTGGCGCTGCCTGTTGTCATTGGGGAGTCGCCAAAATAGATGCGGCGGCATATTCAGTGGCCACTATAAAGTCACGCCTCGCCGTCCCCATTGCCCCGTAGGCACTTCTCTTAGCTGACTGCAGGCCTGGCGCTAAATGTGCGCAATTGAAGGCAATTGAGCAATTTTGTATGCTCCGAGCGTCAGGCGGGACATTTGCATAAATACATTTATTTAATATTTAAATTAGTTTTCTGGCATTTCTTTCAGTCATGCATTTATGTATAAATGTTTCTGTATGTTTGTGTACAATGCCCTCACAATTTTTACTGTTAGTTCCCATTGACGGCTAAGTAATTGTCCATGGCGCAAAACACGAATGCAGTTAATCTCCCTTTCGACCCGAAGACAAAGAAATGTCTAGCTGGCTGCCAAGCAAACCGAACAACAAATGCAAATTGACAAGTTTTCTAGCTCATTAATCTGACGGGTTCCAGACGAGATTTGGCTACAGCTGTACCCTTTTTTTTTACTTGTTCTATTTGGTAAGTTTTTGTTTAACTTTTATATTTAATGAAAGGCTTTCAGTTGAAGCTCTTTAGAAACTTGGAAAACTCTTAAAGGCAACACGTTTTATATTCATTTATTAAAGATGAAGACAAATATTATGCCATAAGATATTTAATTTTTTTTATCAGTATCTACAGTCAAGCAAATAAGGCTAAGAGTCTATTTCTAACTGTAATTTCTCTATAAAATGTTGCATTATTTTTACAATTTAGCATCACTTTCTCAGGCTTACAATTTTAACGTCAAAAATTAGGTTAATATCTTTAATTTATTATACACTTCGATTATAAATCAATATATATATATATATATTATAATATTTAATGAAATCCAAGCTTTTATTGTTAATAGTTATTGATAATATTAATATATTAATATTGATTTAAGAGAATATCGAAGACATATCAGCTAATCTCAAACTTACTCATGTAAAACTTTTCAAATATTATCAAGGAAAAATTATCTAAATCTTATTATAATCAACTTTTAGAGTTTGCCGCAAATCGTTTAATCAAATTAAAAACTCAAATAGAATAGAAAATTTTGCTACTTACTATGTCAGCTAAAGGAAAACTTTCTTAGCTAAAAATTTTTAAAATATTACGTATACGCACAATATACGTTGGCAATATTAACACAACGCTTTATTAGTAATATTCAAACTAATTTAATTTAATTTTAAATTTCAAAGTAAACACTTCGTTTTACTATGAGAAACTTAAACAATTCCAAATATATTACGCAAACACTCCCAACAGCAGCATATACAACAAATATTGCGTCACGTTGATTAAAAATATCTTTGTTATTAATATTACAAGTATTTTAATTTTGTTTTATATTATAGTAGATGGTAAACATCACTATCTACCCTGTTAGCTAGAAAGGAACTCGGAAAATTCTTCAAAATATTACGTATACGCACAAAGTGGCGTATACGCCAAATATTGCGTATACGCCATGTGTAGGCGCGTGGCCGTTGCTGGCAGGTGCAAATGTATGAACAGTTAACAGTTTACTTGCTTACCGCTCGCTTACCTGTGCCGCGTCCCGCTCTCGCCACTGACCCAGCTGGGAGTTGTATATGGCAGGAAGCGCGGCCAACTTCTGCGACAGTTTTTCTTTAGTTGTTTTTTGCTCAGTCTTTCGCTTACGTAAATACCCCAAAGCTCTGCGCATATTTCCATATTAAGTATTTTTATAGCTAATGGCGCTTTTTACTTAATGTCAACACACAAGCCACGCCCCATATACATATACATTTATATGTATATATATATGCACATAAAATGCAAAAAAATTGAATATTTTTATGTTGTTTTTATAACAATTTTATATTTCGATGTTGCCGCTGTTGCTTTTTGTTGCTTTTGTTTTTGCTTTTTTTCTTCTGTTTTTTTTTTTGTGTTGCCTTTTGCCGTTGACGATTTCAGCGCCAAGAGGCAGAGACTTCCTGTGACTCCAGTGCCACCTGTTATCTATTGATTTTTATGCCTGCGTATTGCCTGGATACGGGGTAATAAGAAAAATATATCGAACTGAGTAGCAGGACAAATAGATACTCTAGAGGACAGGCAATGAAGTTGCTCGAAAATGATAGGAACTTAAATTAATTTATATATTTGTAAGGACAATAATAAATAAAGAAATATATATATAAAATATATATAATAAAAAATTATTATTTAATATACATTTAAAAAATGATATATGCCACATATACTTATATATAATAAATATTGGAAATTGGAAATATTTTACATATAAACTAGCTTTATATATTTATTTGTTTATTATTTTTAAGCCAAAATAAATATCTTTTATTTATTTCTTCTTAAAAATATATATCGGGCCTAACATTTATTGAGTCTCAACGATTTTTTAGCTTTAAAATGTTTGATTTATTTTTTAAATTATTGATTTTTTTTTAATCCACTATATATTGTCTTAAAATGCTTAGCAATCTTTGAAGTTAATCACGCCCATGCTAAAATGATGTTATCTTTTACCTTTTACAATAATCTTTAGTATATAGTTTTATATACACTAAACTGTATATTTACTCTGATATATATATATATAAGCAAGTTCACCCTAAATTCTTTTCTAAGGCAAAGTTGACAGTTGAACAAATTTTAGATAGCCAGCAATGGCATGAAATACACTCACCCACGCTCACCCACACTCAGCCACTGTCACGCCCAGTCTCTTCCTCGCTGCTTTTGGGAATTGTGAATGCGTAGGTTCGTAGGGGTTAAAGTGCTAGAACAGCAGGGACTGTCAGACGAGAATGGTTATTGTTATGTTGTTTAGCATCCACACAGGATGCACAGGATGTTCGTGCAGCTGCCTTTGAGTGCCAACCAATTTGGGGCTTGTGACATTAGACAAAGTGTTGGCCATGCTGCCCCTTCTTAGCCCCTTATCTTTTGCCCAACTTTATAATTTGGGTTTTGATTTCGCATTTCTTTGCGCCAAACTGTCCATAGAAAACTACTATTGATTTAACTTGTTTTCTTTTCAGTTTCTTTAAGTTCTATTTTGTTGCTAATTTGAATTAAATTCGCTTATTTGATATGCCCGCAGTTTTTTCACTGCTTCTCTTGTTCTCGCTCCCTCTTTCTCTCCCGCTCTCCGTTTCACTTAATTGCAACATAACGAGCTCTTTGTTTGCCAGCAAGCCCTGTCGCTTCAGTGTATTGCACTTTCCCTTGCTTTTCGAGTATTTTGCATATTTTCGCAATTTGCACCCAGCTAAAAAGGTGAACTATTTTTGGTTGCCTTTGTTGCATAGTTGCTGCTGTGGCTTCCACTAACCAATTGCCAAAGCCATTAAATCGTTAACATTTAAATTATTTAATTGCATAAATGCTGCAACGATTTCTTAATTGCTCTCTTTTTTTGACACCCTAAAATGGGAATTTGAATGGGGTGTTGCAGTATGGCTTGATTAAAGCGAGATAGCAGAGAGCGTAGCAAAGAATGTTGAGATTTAAAACTAATTAATATATGATTGCTTGCTCGTTATTGTTATGAATTTTAATATATGAAAAGGAATGAGCAAATATAAAATATTAAATTATTCTCTTATAAAGTTATGAAATATATCTAAGCAAACTATGCTTCCAGTTGTCATCTTTGATCAACTATCTGTGAAATAGATACGTTTCATTGATATTAAAAAAAAAAAAACATTTCTATATTTTATTATTATTTAAACTTGAATAACATAAAAAACACTCGCTAATTTAATTTTATTTTAAATAATTAAATAATTCAACTAAAATCTAACAAAATCTATATTAGGTATGGTAACAGTCGAGCAGACCCAGCTGCCTGCCGACTTGTTTATTGCCATTGGCTTTTAATTGAATTCAATTATGCAGTAGCTGCCTCTAGTGCAGCTGCTTTTTCTGCTGGTTTTTTTTTTTTCAGTGTAGCGCTTAATCCAGTGGCTATGTGTGAAGAGTGAAACGGTAAATGGATTTAACGTGCGCAGCCAAATGGTTTTTGTGACTTGTTTAGCTAACGTTTTTTTTTCTTTTGTAATTAGTTGGTGTGTTGCGATAATCTTTGTTTGTGCGCAATTTAATTGAATGCCAAACAATTAAAATTAATCAACAAGCGGAAAGTGTCAGGCATTGAAAGCTGCAACAAAAAAAGGTTCAAATGAGCTGTAAAAAGCGAAACAGCCACACAATCTCGATTGACCCGACTTTGTCAGCACAAGTGTTTGTGTGTGTGTGTGTGAGTGTCGTCAACTGTCATTGTCAGGCAATGTGCGCGCGTGTGTGTGTGACGTAATTATCACAGTCGCCAACAGGCGGCGCTTTAAAGCTGCTTAGCCACGGCGACGGCAGTGGCGTCGTGCCTATCTATAGTTTAATAGACTTTAAATGTTATATTGACTCTACTGGGTATCTGCATACATATGCATGCTGCACTTTCGTACATACATTTGCTATTTATGTTGCATTTTAAATAAGTCAGAATGCGCTAGTCGGGAGTGCATGACTTGTAGATATCCTGAATGGTTTGACTTATAGTGTGAAATTTACTTTTGTAATGTAATTTATGTTGAGTGTTTGTTCGGTATGCAAACATACTTAGGCCAAATAACTGAAGATTAATACCTAAATGAGATATAGCCAATGTTGTACTGATCATTGCGACGTCTTTTATTTCAAGATTTTATCTAATAGAAACACTTTTCTTGCAAATAAACATGCCTTTCCTAAAAAGACTTTATTCCTAATGCCATGGTCTCCCAATCTATGTTCATGCTTGACCAATATGTATCCAATGAAAATTTAATACATTTTTAAGTAGTTTTAACAATAACTTTGTTGATGCTTGGCATAGAAATAACTAAGTGTGAAATGCCAAATGTTCTACTAAATTTTCAAAAGAAATGCATTGCAGCTCAGGTGAGGAATAGACAGGCAGACAGATAGACTAGTGAACTATATCCAGTGGCCTGTTTATTATACACATATATATTGTGTATTTGGCAATGCTTCCTTCAGCCTGTTCCATATAATTCAAGAACAACTTTATATTCTGAATTCCAATTTAAGTTTGTTGAGAGTATACGAGTAATGTAATATAGCATATATAAGGACTACAACAGTGTATATAAAAGTATATGAAGTATTTTCTTCTGAGCATTGTCTGCTTGTTAATAAACTGTCAAGTTGTTTCGCCTGCAATGAGAAGACTTACTTTAAATTTTAAATGCCCTCAACTGGCAGAGTCTATAGATAATATAGAGAGGCTTACTGAACTAACGAAGTCTTTAGATTATATAGACAAGGTTTCAAAAATATAAAACTGTTCTAACAACATAAGCAAAGAATGTATTTAAAAAAGATTTAATTAACTTTTCGAAAATATCTTACTCTATCCATTCAGACAACTCATTTGCCAAGCAGTGCAACAGTCTTGCCCAGTTGACGGATGGCCATGGTTCGTTTTCCTCTTCTTTATTGCTCTAGACTGGTATTTCCTGTTAGGTTAGGGTATTCTCACTTCCCAGTTACCCTAAAGGCCGTGGCATATTCATATTTGTTATCATTTTGCGTTTGTGTCATTTTGCGCCAACTGGCAACTGGAAAAGTTATCACAGAGTCGCAGCCAAAGTTTATTGTAGCATACTTTTCAGCTGTGCTGGCGCACTCACACACACGCACATACAGTCTCGCATACAGGCACATACAATATGGGCTTCATGACTTTGTTTTGTTGGCTGCGTTGCTGCTGTGCGTTTTCCCAGTTGGTACTCTACTGTTCTGTTGTCTTAGGTGGCTCGGTTAATTTACATTTTCCTGGTAATTAAAATGTGCTCGCCCATTTGCTACCCTTTGCTCTGCCACCCAGCGCCTACTTGCCCCGCCCACTGGCAGTTGCCACACGCAAAACTCGTTTACATAATTATGTGTGGCAATTTGCGCGTGTGCGTAAAGATTTACACAGCATAGCCTAACACACACCAACACCCATTCAGCCACGCACAGGCATAGACCATAAATTATACCATTTCACTTTTCAACTGATTTCTTAATGATTTTTGTTGTTCGCTTTCTTCTGGCAGCAACAATTGTCAGCTAATTTGAATAACTCACAAATTTAATATGAATTTATGAATTTATGAATATCAAATGCGAATTGTTGGGGCTTTACATTTCACTTTCTTGCCTTTCGCAAAAGTTTTTCAATAAATATCGCGTTTAGCTGTGGGACTTCAAACTGAATTCTGAATTGTCTTAAGCTAATACAATTTGAAATGACCAAGTTTTGTAAGTTCTTAAATTTGGGAGCTTGAACCGAAAATATATAATGATAAAAGAAAAAATTAAAAAAAAAATAATATATATACAAAATGTATATATAAAATAATATTCAAAATAAAATTATATAATTAAAAAATGAATAAAATAAAGTAAATAATAAAAAAATATATAAATAAATAAATTAAAAAAAACCGCATTACTTTATAATTTAAGCTTAAGTTTCTCTTACGAATTTATTATATTTTCTTTAACAAAATTTTTCAAATTATTTTATATTTATAAATACTTTATATTTATATAAGCAGAATAGTCTTTTCTTTTTACCATCATTTCGCATATCTATCATACTCCCATTTGATTGTATTCAATTATTTTTTCATTTGCTGTCAAATTGTCATTGATTTAACGCTTGAGAGTGTGGCATATATCATTATACGAAAATGAATATTTATGATTCGTGAAATTGTAATTAATATGTTAATTTCGTCTGTAATTAAAGTCCTATTGTGTTTTTGCTAGACTTCACCTCTACGTTAATAAAAAAACCGTATAAATAATGCATGAATATGTGTTAACTCTTAAAGATGATAAACGTGCTTAATACCAAAAAAAATATATACATATATACGTATTTAGGAAATTACTTTCGCATCTAAGGCAGCAACACTCTTTCGTCTGTTATAAATATATATTTTTGTACGTTGAGCCAGAAAATGCACGCTGAATGTATCGCGATACTTATCTGGATCAATATGTAAGCTACGTCTATGAATTTATATGAAATCAGCATCTTTCGTGCTCATAAATAAATTGTTTGCGCCACGCAACGGAAGCCAGAGCCCCGGAACATACAAAGTCAATGGGACAAACCTCTAAAGCCAACAAATAACCCAAAGAGATGGTCGGAACTGTAGCTTATGCTTAGACCGAACCGGAACCTGAACTGAACACGAAATTCGTTTGTGGGTGGACATTAGATACGCTTAGCAACTACGTTTCAAGTAAGACGCGCGGGCGTTACCCACTCCATAGTTGCCTCGTTACAGCTCAGCTCAAGGACAGCGTGTGTACGTATACGAAAACGAAAACGAGAACGAGAACGAGAACGAAAACTTCCAAAAGCAAATTAATAACAAAAACAACAACAACACCAGCAGAAGCGTGTGGAGCTGGTAGAACGCAAACTGTCAAGTGGCTGTGCTGCCCGCAGGACCAATTAGAAACATCTAATCAGAGTTGAACTCGTGTCGGGCATGAACAGCATGCTACGATGATTTAACCGAAGCGAATACTTAAATTTATATCATATTATATATAAGTCGTCAATCATTAGTCATAAGTAATGAGTCATTAATAATTATATACGATTAGGCAGTAGTCATTACTCATTAGTCATTTATCATTTATCATTAGTCATTAGTCATTAGTCATTAGTCATTAGTCATTAGTCATTAGTCATTAGTCATTAGTCATTAGTCATTAGTCATTAGTTATTAGTCATTAGTCATTAGTCATTAGTCATTAGTCATTAGTCATTAGTCATTAGTCATTAGTCATTAGTCATTAGTCATTAGTCATTAGTCATTTGTCATTAGTCATTAGTCATTAGTCATTAGTCATTAGTCATTAGTCATTAGTCATTAGTCATTAGTCTTAGTCATTAGTCATAGTCATTAGTCATTAGTCATATAGTCATTAGTCATTAGTCATTAGTCATTAGTCATAGTCATTAGTCATTAGTCATTAGTCATTAGTCATTAGTCATTAGTCATTAGTCATTAGTCATTAGTCATTAGTCATTTGTCATTAGTCATTAGTCATTAGTCATTAGTCATTAGTCATTAGTCATTAGTCATTAGTCATTAGTCATTAGTCATTAGTCATTAGTCATTAGTCATTAGTCATTAGTCATTAGTCATTAGTCATTAGTCATTAGTCATTAGTCATTAGTCATTAGTCATTAGTCATTAGTCATTAGTCATTAGTCATTAGTCATTAGTCCATTAGTCATTAGTCATTAGTCATGTCATAGTCATTAGTCATTAGTCATTAGTCATTAGTCATTAGTCATTAGTCATTAGTCATTAGTCATTAGTCATTAGTCATTAGTCATTAGTCATTAGTCATTAGTCATTAGTCATTAGTCATTAGTCATTAGTCATTAGTCATTAGTCATTAGTCATTAGTCATTAGTCATTAGTCATTAGTCATTAGTCATTAGTCATTAGTCATTAGTCATTAGTCATTAGTCATTAGTCATTAGTCATTAGTCATTAGTCATTAGTCATTAGTCATTAGTCATTAGTCATTAGTCATTAGTCATTAGTCATTAGTCATTAGTCATTAGTCATTAGTCATTAGTCATTAGTCATTAGTCATTAGTCATTAGTCATAGTCATTAGTCATTAGTCATTAGTCATTAGTCATTAGTCATTAGTCATTAGTCATTAGTCATTAGTCATTAGTCATTAGTCATTAGTCATTAGTCATTAGTCATTAGTCATTAGTCATTAGTCATTAGTCATTAGTCATTAGTCATTAGTCATTAGTCATTAGTCATTAGTCATTAGTCATTAGTCATTAGTCATTAGTCATTAGTCATTAGTCATTAGTCATTAGTCATTAGTCATTAGTCATTAGTCATTAGTCATTAGTCATTAGTCATTAGTCATTAGTCATTAGTCATAGTCATTAGTCATTAGTCATTAGTCATTAGTCATTAGTCATTAGTCATTAGTCATTAGTCATTAGTCATTAGTCATTAGTCATTAGTCATTAGTCATTAGTCATTAGTCATTAGTCATTAGTCATTAGTCATTAGTCATTAGTCATTAGTCATTAGTCATTAGTCATTAGTCATTAGTCATTAGTCATTAGTCATTAGTCATTAGTCATTAGTCATTAGTCATTAGTCATTAGTCATTAGTCATTAGTCATTAGTCATTAGTCATTAGTCATTAGTCATTAGTCATTAGTCATTAGTCATTAGTCATTAGTCATTAGTCATTAGTCATTAGTCATTAGTCATTAGTCATTAGTCATTAGTCATTAGTCATTAGTCATTAGTCATTAGTCATTAGTCATTAGTCATTAGTCATTAGTCATTAGTCATTAGTCATTAGTCATTAGTCATTAGTCATTAGTCCTTAGTCATTAGTCATTAGTCATTAGTCATTAGTCATTAGTCATTAGTCATTAGTCATTAGTCATTAGTCATTAGTCATTAGTCATTAGTCATTAGTCATTAGTCATTAGTCATTAGTCATTAGTCATTAGTCATTAGTCATTAGTCATTAGTCATTAGTCATTAGTCATTAGTCATTAGTCATTAGTCATTAGTCATTAGTCATTAGTCATTAGTCATTAGTCATTAGTCATTAGTCATTAGTCATTAGTCATTAGTCATTAGTCATTAGTCATTAGTCATTAGTCATTAGTCATTAGTCATTAGTCATTAGTCATTAGTCATTAGTCATTAGTCATTAGTCATTAGTCATTAGTCATTAGTCATTAGTCATTAGTCATTAGTCATTAGTCATTAGTCATTAGTCATTAGTCATTAGTCATTAGTCATAGTCATTAGTCATTAGTCATTAGTCATTAGTCATTAGTCATTAGTCATTAGTCATTAGTCATTAGTCATTAGTCATTAGTCATTAGTCATTAGTCATTAGTCATTAGTCATTAGTCATTAGTCATTAGTCATTAGTCATTAGTCATTAGTCCATTAGTCATTAGTCATTAGTCATTAGTCATTAGTCATTAGTCATTAGTCATTAGTCATTAGTCATTAGTCATTAGTCATTAGTCATTAGTCATTAGTCATTAGTCATTAGTCATTAGTCATTAGTCATTAGTCATTAGTCATTAGTCATTAGTCATTAGTCATTAGTCATTAGTCATTAGTCATTAGTCATTAGTCATTAGTCATTAGTCATTAGTCATTAGTCATTAGTCATTAGTCATTAGTCATTAGTCATTAGTCATTAGTCATAGTCATTAGTCATTAGTCATTAGTCATTAGTCATTAGTCATTATTCATTAGTCATTAGTCATTAGTCTTAGTCATTAGTGTCATTAGTCATTAGTCATTAGTCATTAGTCATTAGTCATTAGTCATTAGTCATTAGTCATTAGTCATTAGTCATTAGTCATTAGTCATTAGTCATTAGTCATTAGTCATTAGTCATTAGTCATTAGTCATTAGTCATTAGTCATTAGTCATTAGTCATTAGTCATTAGTCATTAGTCATTAGTCATTAGTCATTAGTCATTAGTCATTAGTCATTAGTCATTAGTCATTAGTCATTAGTCATTAGTCATTAGTCATTAGTCATTAGTCATTAGTCATTAGTCATTAGTCATTAGTCATTAGTCATTAGTCATTAGTCATTAGTCATTAGTCATTAGTCATTAGTCATTAGTCATTAGTCATTAGTCATTAGTCATTAGTCATTAGTCATTAGTCATTAGTCATTAGTCATTAGTCATTAGTCATTAGTCATTAGTCATTAGTCATTAGTCATTAGTCATTAGTCATTAGTCATTAGTCATTAGTCATTAGTCATTAGTCATTAGTCATTAGTCATTAGTCATTAGTCATTAGTCATTAGTCATTAGTCATTAGTCATTAGTCATTAGTCATTAGTCATTAGTCATTAGTCATTAGTCATTAGTCATAGTCATTAGTCATTAGTCATTAGTCATTAGTCATTAGTCATTAGTCATTAGTCATTAGTCATTAGTCATTAGTCATTAGTCATTAGTCATTAGTCATTAGTCATTAGTCATTAGTCATAGTCATTAGTCATTAGTCATTAGTCATTAGTCATTAGTCATTAGTCATTAGTCATTAGTCATTAGTCATTAGTAATTAGTCATTAGTCATTAGTCATTAGTCATTAGTCATTAGTCATTAGTCATTAGTCATTAGTCATTAGTCATTAGTCATTAGTCATTAGTCATTAGTCATTAGTCATTAGTCATTAGTCATTAGTCATTAGTCATTAGTCATTAGTCATTAGTCATTAGTCATTAGTCATTAGTCATTAGTCATTAGTCATTAGTCATTAGTCATTAGTCATTAGTCATTAGTCATTAGTCATTAGTCATTAGTCATTAGTCATTAGTCATTAGTCATTATCGTACTGATTTCGTGCTTTTTCAATTTTGTATCACGCATTCAGCATTCACCGAAGCAAACCTGGATTGTTTAGTTTCTTCGGCTTGGCGAGGTTAATTCGATTCATATTCGTGGCATTGGCAATGCCTATTCTGAATGGACTCATTAAATTGTATCGAGATTTGTTTCAACTCAACGATTTGTTGAGCACTTTGTTCCCCGGTCGATTATGCCGTTGCGCTCGAGTTGGCTTCGTTTGTTGTAAATCATTTCTTGGCCAATTTCAAAATAATTCCTAGAAGCTGCCACACTTATTCCTTGGTGAGCAATTAGAAAATTTATTTGCTGTTTGCCCACTCCACGTAACAAAAAGAAAGTAAAAAAGAAAAAAAAAAATAAAAATGAATATTTCACTGAAATTAATAGCTGGCATTAAATTATAAACTGAAATGAGTGCAAAAATTTCATTTCATTTAATGGTCCCATTTAATTTTGAGCCTCAAAACAGAAAAGGGCGGCGTCAAAAAATATGCTAATTTGACAGTTATATGAATATATTTGTTAAGACTGTAAAGAATGCTTAGGCATTGTTTAAGAGTTCATTAAAGTAATATAACTTAAATAAATTCTACTTATGACTGCAAGCCAATTAATAATTGATAATGAGTTATTGCCATATGCTAACGTTAAACTTTTCAGCTGGCACAACAATTCAAATTAGACAGATAATTAAATTAAAAGCGCCTAAAGGTAGTCGAACATTGCAACCGAAAGAAGTTTCCCTTCTAGCAAAGAACGTTCAGAATACCTTGTAGCGCTGTGTACAACAAGCAACGAGACTGGCTTTATGATTAATAAATGTAAGGCATTTGGCGGACATGGGCAAAGTCAAAAGGCAACAGCAAAGCAACTGTTAATGAAATAAAAAATTTAATTAACGAAAGGTAGCATAAAGTGCCGGATGAGTGAAGACGAATAGGCAATGCACTTAGGGAGGGTAGATAGCTGTTAGGCAAAGATACTAAAGACTTATTTATAAATAAATATAATACTTTAATTTAACACATGAAACATAGGCTTAAAATAATAATACAATTTCTAATAAAGCTATACACTTTTGTGATCTTTATTTATCCTAAAATAATATAAATGAATATAAATTAAGATGTTTTAAAGGTTTTTTGAATGTATTAATATATTATATATATTAAGCTTTAAGTAATTTTAGGCTAATTAATATTACATTAAATTTTAGAAATAAGCCAACATACAAAATGCTTTGAACTGAAGTAAAATATTTTAGAAGAGAAATTTTCATAAAATATATAAAAATTACTTACACAAAAACTGTAACAATATAAGTGCATTTTTGAAATTATTAAATCATTAAATTCATTAAAATGTATTTGTTTTATTTAATGGTACTTTAATGCATAAGCGCAAGTTTCTTAAATATTTGTTAATGTATTTTTATGAGTATGTTTCAATATATAAATTATTATTAATAGATATATTAACATAAATAAAAAAACATTTTCATTCATTTACTTGAAGTCCCATTTCTAGTAAAAAAGTTTTTATAACCTTCGTAAGTGTATAAGAAAGCGCCTTAAAGAAAAAGCAAACTCAATTGGACAGGCAGTTGAAGTGCGCAGCCTACAAATACAAATAAAAGAAAAATTATGTTTAACAGGTGTGTCTGTGTGCGTGTAAAGCTTTCTGCTTTATTTAGCTTGCGAATTTGTGCCTGAAGGAAAGCATCAATAAATTCGTTTTTTTATTTATTTTTATATTCAGCAAAAAAGCATAATGAAATATTTTATTGAGTTTATTAAGCACACATATTTAAAACCATTGGGACTAAACAAAAAAAATATAAATAAAAGTTTAACGCTCGAAAAAGTTGGCGATCGGAGGGACTTAAAAGATTTGCCGTGTGCCCGGTGAAAAATGGAGTGTGCGAAGCTAATTTCAAATTCAGGGCACAAAGAAAATGCGTGAGCTAAACAAAGCTGTCAGGTGTCAGCAGCAGTACACAAGCACAGACACACACACACACACATACATAACAGCATTATCACCATCCCGCTCAGTAGGTGCAGGTTTTTTCTTATTCATTTTTTTTGAAATTGTGTAAAGAGAAATAAAGGCTGTTGCTGAGCCAAAATGTTAGTTGTCGATTTTGATGCCAGTCGAAAAGTTGGCGAAAGCTTTCAGCAGCAGAGGAAAGGCACTTGCTCACGCATGCACACACATACATACATACACATATGCACACATTCCCTAGCTATTAGATGATAGGCCAGCCACGCCCAGCGCCTATAAATAACAGCCGTTATGTGCGTACGTGTGTGCGCGTGTCGGTGTGTGTGTGTATAACTAGGCATAGGCGCAACTATTTCGAGTGGCCAATTTACTAACAGGCCTCACGCACACACTAACACACATATGTATGTGTGTTTACATACACCTACGAGAGGCTTTGGTGGCTTTAGTGCTCGGATCGCAATTTGATGTGGTGTTTCATGTTTCAAATTGAAAGTCGGCCCAAGTGGCAGGCAAGCAATAAAAACAACAACAACAACAATGAACAAGAAATGAACAAGAAATGAAATGAAATGAATGAAAAAATATGAAAATCAATTGAAGGAATTATTTTCCTTTTCCTTTTCTTATTTTTCATAAACGAAATTGAAAATGATTTCAGCTTGGCACTCGAGCTTATTGGGTTGTCTACTCTCTCGCTCTAATTGATGGTTATCTATGTGTATACACCCTTTTTGGTATAGCTTGTGTATGGCTTATTAGACATCTTGAAAGGTCTAACTGAATGGCTCTTATTTACTTACAAGCCAATTGATCCATGAATAGCGTTTGATTAAATTATTGTTTTTTAAATCAGAGCCTATTGAAAATAGATAAATGGGGTGCATTGGCTTGAAACACTCTTGTTGCTTAATTAAATTACTTTGTACAGCTAGATAATTTGCATTTTATTTTATTCATATTTTGGAGCAAGCAAGTTGAAGTGGGAGGAACAAGTTCTTCTGAAAATTAAGTACAAAACACTCAAATTAAATTCCTCAATTGCTTGTATCGTCACTGAGAGGTCAGCTGAGTGACATTGTGGAATCTAAACTAAGCGCCTCTATAATATTTGAGAGCCAACACACACACAAGCATGCTTTAAAGGATCAATGGCGTAGGTGAATGTGTGCATTGCAGCATGCAATTATTGCGAATGAGCATTTACCGTTAATCTTGCCTGCGGTAGGGGTAATGCTGCTCGCCCGCTCTTAGCAGTGTTTGTGTTAGTTTAGTTGTCTGTGTGAAAGCTTTGGAATTATCTAAGTTAAATGCTTTAAGTTGTAATTGTATAAGTAGAAATGCTGGCTTTGCGTATCAAATTCGCATTGTTGCTTGCGAGCTTTTACTTTGATTTCAAGCGAAACGTATCACATTTCTGTTTTGTATGATTCATATGTAAATAATATGTGGTTATTATACATACATATTTATATGTTAATCGTTTTTCAGTTATCTAAACATTAATCTTTTAATAAATTCTATCGAAATGCATATGCGCGCATGTCTACCTGCATATATGTACATAGGTGAGTATATTAATGAATGTACATACATAACATACATAAAGATACATATGGATGTCTAAATATACGTTATGTGAGGGCTGCAACAGAGTAAGCCTGCAAGTTGAGCATACACAGATACACACGTGAATTCCTCGCTCTGCGTACGGAACAGAATCCATAGTTGGGCGCACAGAATGTGAAAGGCTTAGTTGGGATCATGAAAGAGTTGAGCACCTTAGTGGAATCTGATTTGAGCACTTTCCTAATATAAAGGGCTATACACTAACACACACGCACACACACAAGCATTCTCAATCACTTATTTCGGCGACCGTTAACGTAGATAGTAAGAGAGTGGAACTTAGTTGAGTGACTTTCTGTTCTTTTTGCATTATGCAAAATGAGTATTTTAGCTATATTTGTTTATGAACTTTCGCTTTCATCACAGTTAATACGTATTTTATTTTTTATTCTTTTATTAATATTTGTCTTATAAGTATATGATCGTGGCCGCATGTATGTATGTATATATGCAAATGAAGCTGCCTTAAAAGTCACTCATTGTGTGTGAGTAACGCAGATAATAAGAGAGTGGAACTTATTTTAGTTGAGTGACAATTCTGTTTTTTTTTTACTTTACACTAAAAGACTCTTTTTGATACTGTACTGTACTGTATGTATGTTGCAAATGTATGCAAATGCAGCTACATTAAAATTGAGCAACTTAGGTTGTTCCAGTTAGAAGGTAAAACTTCGACAAAGCTTCGGCTTAAAGCGCTGCCACTTCGTTGCGGTTTTAATATTCCACACATTTGCTATCTAATGACAGTTGTAAAGGGAAGAAGACACACACACATGCACATATATATGCTGGCTCACATACATGCACAGTTTGAGCTTCTGCCACTGGCGTCAAGTGAAGTTTGTCAGGAACGGGAAATCTAATAACAGAAAACACAAACACAATAACAGTTAGTTGTTGTCACGTTGTTATTACGTGTTAGTGTGCGTGTGCGTGTGCGTGTATGTATGTGAGTGTGTGTGTATGGAGCCGAGTTTTAATTTGTGTTTGGCACTGCATATTAAATAGACACATCAACGCCCCAATCCAAGACGAGCTCACACACACATACTGAGCGCCCCCATGGACGCGATGTCTGATTGAATCGATGGGGCGGCACGTGAGGTGGATTCTGTCTGTGGTTTATGTGTATCGCTTCCTAACTGAATCGAGTTTTGGTAAACTGAACTTCTGGCACTCTCTCTCCCTATCTCTGTCTCTTTTTCAGTATGTGTGTATTGTATCACTGATTACGTATACGCCGCCTGGGCTCATAAAAAAGGCATTAAATGGCGATAGTTGTCGTTGTGGCTAAACTCTGGTCAACCTGCCAAAACATTTGCCCCTTTTGGGCTGGCGCAAATTGATGTGACATATTTGATATTAATTGACATCATGTGCTCCTGGGATTTCGGACCATTGCCACATTCAATGAAAGCATTTCTCGAGCTCAATAAATAATAAGAAATTGAAATTGAAATTGAAATTGAACATTCACTATTTATTAACTTTCATTGATATTCCTATTGATAATTTCGAATTAACATTTTTCTTTAACTTCTTCACAGTTCTCTGTTATCTAACTTCTGTTATTTCGAGCTGAGTTTATTCACGCCATTGGAAGAAACGGTGTGTATATCGGGAGCTTCCCTAGAAAGTCTTAGTTAAATAAAATTTGTTTATTACTCATTCATCTATAAAAATATTGCCTAGGAAATGTTTATTGCAGCGCACAAAGAAGTACGAAATACTCTTTAAATTCTACCCCTGCTCAATGCATTAAACAAATCGAACTGCAATGTCTAGAGTTCGCTGCTGCTGCCTTTCCACAGCTGAAAACTTTACAATTTGCCCCAAGCGCTGGTAGATTCAGTAGACAAATATATGCAACATATTTAATAACAGCCACCGACAAGTTGCAGTTGCAGTTGCAGTTGCAGCTACAGCTGACATCCCATGCCTAAAGGCAGCATATTAATTAGCTGGCAATTAGACGACAACAATATGTAAATTGCAAAATTCACCTTTCTTACAGCCCTTTTATGTACAGCAACTGAACAGTTGCTGGGCAACAGATTTAACTGCAGCTTGAGTAGAAGATTTAAAAGCTGCAGCTTCTCTTAAACCACCGCTACGACACTGGATATATTTATTATTCTCTTGAGTCCCTGTTAAGAGAATATTTTCTAATCGTGCTCTTGAGCATTTGTCTTAACATCACTCAATTAACATGTACAGTGATCTTACATTACACTCTGTTAGTTAACATAACGAAATACCTTTAAGATACGATTCTATTTACAGTTATATTTTTGAGATAGGTAAGTATTTGGAGAATATGTATATTACAATCAGAGCTTTATATACTCTAATTGGACTTTTATTCCAGATATATTTAAGTTAAGATCAGCTCAGCAAGCTCCTTAATGCATATACTCACACATACTGCTTTCCATATATTATCTTTCCACTTAACTGAATCTCCTTCCCAACGATTTCAAAACAAACATATTGAAAATGTCAAAAAATATCTGCAAAGTGCTGCATGTAAGATTTGAGATGGCATAGCTTTTGTTATTCAATTCAATTGCAATCGTAATTTATATCAATTGTTAGATAATACACATTTACACACACTCAGGCGCACACTCACACACATACGCCTAGATTTTTGTGTGCTACTTACAGTATTAGGTCCAATCCCCAGAAATTAAACCGCAAACACTAGGCACAGCACCACAAAAGCCACACGACACGCTCCACTCTCCTCCTCTCTCTCACACACTTGCTCCATCTATCGCCGTCTCCCTCCCACCCATACATTTTTGTGATATTTATCAATTTGTGGCTCTGCCTCGACTGCAAAAACATCTTAATGCCCCAAATCCATTTGCCGGCAATAATGACACACGCTGCGTATACGCAATTTAATGGCATTTCATTGCTTAAGCTGCTCAAAACAATAATTGATTCTTTATAATGTTAGCAAAGTGTGTAAGTTATTGGAAAAGTTGACTCAAGTTGGACAATATGTGTTAAATATATATACAAAATGTTTTTATTTATTATTACTATATTTAAGCAGCTGTTAACGTTATCGATAACATGCACTTATTAGAAAATTTTAAAAGCTTTGCCAATTTTTTTATAATTTATCTTACATGCGTTAAGCAAGAGCAAATAATTTGAAAAATATTATTCATAACTCATTTGTGAATATCCAAAATAAAGTCTATCAGAGTATATAGAACAATATTTTTATATATATTACTATATATATATATATATATATATATATATATATATATCACAGCAACAAGGAAAATCTCTAGCTAGTCAGATGTGCACTCATGTGTACTCATTATTTATGCAAAAGTTATCCATTTATGCTGCTCAAATATTTACAAACGACTTTGCCACCCAGCGCGTACAGTTTGACAGCGACTTTTAAATTGTGGCTGAACATACGTTTCCGGCGGATTCACTTGCTAAGCTCGTAAATACGCGGCGCATTGGTTTTCAATTTGAACATGTGTCCCGGGTCAAATAAGTAAGCTATGCATATATATATATATAAATATATATATATATATATATATATATATATATATATATATATATATATATATATATATATATATATATATATATATATTATGTGTGTGTATGCGTGTGCTCATGTTTCTGTAAGCCATTGATACTTTAATGTATGCACCAGAGGATAACGGTTTATATCAGCTCTCTACAGGATTTTGTATACGCTCGCGCCATTTATTGAGGCTTGGTCTTTTGGCTTTTTGATAGCCCTCAACATGTGGGCAGATATGGAGGCAAATACAAATGTAACTAAATTGTAACTAAATTTCCTAAATACGCTGATTTCTTACTACAAAAATAGCTGAAAAAAAATGTTTGATTTTACCCAAGCATTCAATGTCATTTGTTAGTTTTGTTCATTCGTTTGGTAGGAAGCTACACACTACACCTGAAGTCTGCAGCATTTAAAGCATTCAAGCTAGGCTTAAAACCGTAATCAAGTAATCTATTTTTATCTATAGTAAGGAAATGGGGTGTAAGTTATCGAAGTGTAGACGAGAATACGCGACTAGACGAAGGGACGGACAGACAGACTAAATTGACGCAGCTCGTCGTACTCTACTAGTTAGTAAAAATACTCGGAACACAGCTGATATTCCACTTTTTCTTTTGCAAAAGAGATATCAATTGTCTCCTGTAGTTCTACTGTCCCTCGATGTTAAATTGACTAAAAATTATATCAGAAAATCAAATTCAATTCGATGTTAAAGTTCAGTTGATTACACTCCAACAATTCACAGTGGATTTGAGCTCATAAATTGCATTGCCATGGCAATTGCTGTCTATTGACAGTGTAATTAATGGGTTCGATGTCAAAGTGTCGATGTCACTCGATGCTTGAGTAAACAAAGATGTGAGCACTATTTGTCAGCCGACAGGTACAAAGGCGAACACATTGTTAATAGGGAAACCCAAAACCAAAATATTTCAGCAAATATTTTGATTGGGTTATGCGTGGGGTAAATCAAAATAAATATTTGCAAATTTGACTTTGATCAAATTACTAATTGACTGATGAGGTGAGGAAAAAGCTCATATGTGAAAAACATATGAATAGGTTAATTATATAGAAGCTAAGAAGTTATAAGATCTAAGAAGAGCTTGTGTAGTGAAACCTAGACTTGGCTTGATTTCCAGATTATGCATTGGCTTGTAGCATTTCTCGGGTCTGCCGTAGTGCTATTATCTGAGATAAGACTCTGGTACTCCCCAGTATACGGAATATAACCTGCCATACATATTTTTGTTTTAAACCAATCGACGATACACACAGAATCCAGACGCATATTAAAAATAAAACAAAGAAATAATGTAAAAAATGAGCACTAGTCTCTAAATAAATAACCTGCGATCAAAGCAAAAGTTCGCGAACAACTGAATGCCAAGCTCATAACTTGCTCTAATATAAAAACAGCTCACACGGTCTCATTATCTGCCGTTGCTGAAATGAGAGACTAGGAATACGCTCAATACATTATCCAAAATTGCGCTTAACTTTACTCTGTAACGATCCACTCTGTAAACCAAGTGTAAAAGTACTCAGTCGCCATTTACGCTCAGCGCATGGAATTGTTCATTTTTGTATGCGTGCTTAGCTTTCATTACATACATACGTGTGTACGAAAGCAAAACTCAAAACTGTCCACAAAGGCGCTCACTCTGCTACGATCCAATCTGTGGGACCTATCTAAAATTATTTACTTGGCATATACGCACAGAACAAAGAATTACTTATATATGTGTGCGCGCTTAGCTCTCTTTACCTAACTGCAGTCGAAGCAATCGTATTATTACATACCTATGCAAAACTAATAAGCAGTAAAAATAGGAGAGCGCTCAATTCAGTTTCAATCCAAAATGTGGACTCTTTTTAAATTACTCATTCCACATTTACGTTTAGAACAAGGAAATGCATATGTATGTCTGCGTGCTCAGCTATCTATACACTGCTGAAGTCCATAATATCATATTACAGCATACATGTGTACATAAGCAAATCTAATAAGATATATACGGTCGTTGCTAAATACACAAATTTACATACATAAACGTATCTTTGGTTAGTATAGTCCTGGTGAACCTATATGTTCAAATCCTTCCTTTCTTATAGCTGTCCATTACATGTACAGCAGCAGAACAGCTATTGAACAACAGATTTAACAACAGCTTGAGTAGTAGACTTAAAAGCTGCAGCTGATGTTAACCCAACGCTATGATATTGTATTTATTTATCATTCTCTTCAGCTCTTACTTGAGCAGTTGATTTAACATCACTCAATTTACTTGCACTTTTAATTAACAGTGAACTTACGTTCCACTCTGTTAGTTAACAGTAAACTGTTAATGTATCTACATATATATACGTATTATAAGTACAATTATCTTCCGCCTATTTAAAAATATTTGATATAATCCTATTAATTCAGAATTCAGTTTAATCAGAAAAATGAAATAAATTCTTTGGGTACTACTTCTTTAATGTATTCTTAAATATCAATTAATCTTGATCAAGTAGTAAAGTAATTTCTTTAAGCTCATTGCTCTTGGTTAACAGATTCGGAAATCTTTTGTGCATGATTTCAGATGTGTCCCAATTAGCTTTTAGATATTTTTTCAGACATTTTTTCAACCCATTTGATAGTCTTAGAGAGTTATTAGCTATTCCATTAGTTGATTTTAAAAGATATTCATGATTTTCTTATGATTTTTTGGCAGTACTCTGTCATTTCTGTCTGACTACAATGTCCATGGAAGTAAAAGTTAAAATTTATACTTATACGTCGTATATTGATAATAAATGTTGACCGCTTTGATTGTCTTTCTTCGCCCTTTCCCTTCCTTCGATTGGAAGTTAGCTCCGACTTAAGGAAATCGCTCTGGCATTGAAGTAGTATTTACATGGTCCATATATAGTAACTAATCAAAATTAAATAGGAAAGCTATGAAAGTTTCAGATGATCAAGACTGGAGCTTACGTTCATTAAAGAGCCAATAGCTAAGAGGCATAAAAAATTTGATTTAGACATTTCAAAAATGAGAGAGAGTTTTGATGCTGTGTGAAGTCGACTTTACTAAAATTGAATTCTAAAGAACAGATTATTGAGGTTGAGAAAAAACTGAATGCAAAACTTTATGCAATGTTGACTCTAGCTTCTGACAGCACTAATTCATTAAGTTGTGTTTGTCCCAGAAGCGAATATGTGTTTACTATTCAATTTGCTTATATGACCCTAGTCATGTGAGTAGTCAAGCATCGGTTTATAGTCTCAGCGGCAAGCAGTAGGGCGGGCCACTAAAGGGATTGACCAGACGGACTCCATGTGAAATCTAATCAATCAGTATCGAGTTGCAGTCTGTTTGTCGACGAGATTGAAAAAACAAGCTGAAACATTGCAGTCGGGCATTAGTGACTGCTGCATACTCGTTCAGGGTGCAAAGAGAGTTGAACACTTCGCAGCTCACATTTTCTAGCTGTAACTCGTAAGCCTTTGATAGTTATTGTATTTCCCGAAGTGCCACGCCCCTAAAGGTTGCCTCAGAAAAATCTTAACACTTTAAGAGAGGAGGATGCCAACGAGTTTATGCCCCGACGACTGACGTACAGACGGGCGAGCAGACGATCGGTAAAATGAACATTGCACACAGCCAATATGCTCCTTTCACTTCGTGAACGAGTATAGAAAGTAAATAAAAAAAAAAGGTTTAGTGGTTCCATGTTTATTTTGAATGACGCAAATAAACTCGTAAGAGTCAAATGATTAATATAACGCATACGAGGCGTTGTCCAGAGGGAATTCTAGCAGTATTAATTCCGATTCGGACAAAGCAAAAAATATAGCAAAAATCCATTAGTAAAAATCCTCCATCTGCAGTCTAGACATTCAAAATAATAAAAATGAAATTAAATATAAATAAAAGGCAAACCCCACAGCTTATACCAGTCATAGCTGATTATCTCTAAATATATTCGAGAGTCCGTAACTAATATGCTCTCTGGCACTTTCCAGCACAGAGGAGAAATAGAAACTTCAAAGTATTCTAAACGGCAATCAGCGTTACGAACGAACGCCAACCAACCATAAAGGCAATGCCAAAACAAGTCAAGCCATTAGCCAGCGCTGAGCAACGACAGCGATTTAAGCCAAGAGTCACATTAGCCAAAAACACTTTCCACTGTACTCCAAGGGCGAAACATTTGTAACAATCATCTCGACAGCAAATCGCAGCTCGCAACTAGAAAAAACCTTAGTAAAAAATTCATATTCAATGACGACAAATGAAATTAAATTCGACCACAAAACTTGCACAAATCTATGAGCTCCAATTACGAAATAAGAAAGCCGCCGAATTTATGGCCAAATAAGTGCGGGGGCCCTGCGGGCATTTAATGGGCTCATTTGAAAATTAAAATGCCATTTTCATACCCTGTCGATGTGTGTAGCCTGGATGATCCTGTAACTGGGTATATGCATTTAATGAGTATCTCTGTGCAAAGCAATAAATGAGAATTAATTTTTAGCTTTTAGCGTTTTATGGCTTTATTATGGCTATATATCTACTGAAGTTATGCATGAACTGGCTTTATAGAAGTAAAAATAAACTTAAAATCCGATTACCTGCAAGATATCCCAAACACATAGAAATGTTAAGTTTAATAATATTTTTATTTGTTAAATAAAAACTACAAATTATAAAATTTTTCTAACATTCTCATTCGTTAAATTTATAAACAACTGAATTTATAAATTAATTAATATAATTAATTAATTAATTAATATATTTAAATTTCTTTTTAATAAAATAATAAAAATAACAAATTTTTTTACATTTTTTACTTATTTTTTTATATATTTCTAACAATTGAAAATTTAAATTTAAGATTTGTATATACTATTTACAGGGTATCTTTCGACTCAAAACCTGCCATATCGCCGCACATTTGGCAGCCGTCAGTTGTGTTGTTCCGCCTGCCTGTATTAAGGAAGGGTTTTTAAAGCATTGGGACTTTGCCAATTAAGCTGACGATTTTATAACTCCCTTTTTATGACCAAAGTTTTATTTATAGCCCAATAGCGGGGCTGTGCCAATTGCCTCAGATCCTTCAGCAGAGACAATGCAATCAATTCAAATTGAGAGAAATTCAAGTTAAAGTAAACTCTGCCTAAGAAAATAAAGAACCTTTTTGTAAGTAAGAAAACCAAAATCTTATGTGGCATTAAATTATGCATTAACAAGACTTGAGAAAGCATTCGCAAAATATATGAAAATATCTGAACAGCAGCTGAAATTTCGAGCGGAAGTCGAGAGGAAAGAGGATGAGTCGACGCCAGCTTTTAGCTAAACGTAATCGAGTAATCGAGGTACAACTTGGGGGAAATTGCCAAAAGTCATTAAATATTTGAGCAACATGGCTGGAGCAAACAAGGTGGATCATGAATGGAATGCAGCTGCAATGGCTCATTTTTATGCAATCCCGCATTAAGAGCGCTCATAAGATTGCCTTAACACAGTGGGAGTGGAGAGAGAGGGGTAGAGACAGAGACAGACAGGGCGCCCTCAAGCAGCGTCTGCCATCTGCTACGGACGTTTACCATAAATATAATTAAAGTTTCATTTCCGTGTTAGACTTGAAAATGACAAGCGCTGCGAGCACGTGGAGCATGAGTGATGCCAACACAACCAACTCAAATGTCATTCAAACAGCTAACAAACATTGCAAATTTAATTTTCAAAATGCATTTCCAAGTTCGTTACGCCACAGTTTAATTTATATAAGTTTTAGTACATATACAAATAAAATAAATATCGTATTGCTAATATAAAATTGTTAGCAGTTTGTTTTCTTAGCATTGCAATTCACTTTTGCTGTAGTATTAGTGAGAGGCTGAGCGCGTGTGGAATGTATTATCTGAGTGAGTTTACTTCTCAATTCTCAAGCTCTCACTCAGTGAGCGAGAGAGACAAACATAGCTGCTGTTGTACATAGTTCCGGCTGTTGGTGAGTGAGAGTGAGATGGCTTAGTAAGCCATTCGTGGAGGGTCGCTCTGAACGTTAATGGATAAAGAGAAGCAACTAGAAATTGATATTCTGAAATACAGCAAAATAATAGCGTAAAATAGTCAAACTGGTACAAAACCCGATTTAGACTATAATTACTATAATTACTATTAGTAATTTTGTGTGGATATATGTAGTGTTTGTGGATTAGCTTCTCTCCGAATTATTTTGAATAAAATTTCAATTTGCAGGCGATGCAGTTTTATAAGTCCATCTATAATAAATGTCATTTGAAATTCAACAAAACACAACTATCAACTGATATATATATTTGAAAATAAAGAAGTTCTGCAAGCTCAAAGTTATGAAGCTCTAAAAAACACCGTACAAATATAAAAGGAATGAGTATCTTTCAGTCGAACACTCTCAACTAAAGCAGCATTATTAATATGGTGTAAAAGAATATATATCATCATTATCAATTGATTTCTGTAGATAAAGCCACGCTAATAGGTGCTAGCTGTGAGTGAAGAGATCTAGTATGCTGCAGCTTGATCACACAGCCAAGATGAAAGCTATCTTTCCCGTACAGATTGGGAGGCTCATAATAATATACTACAAAGTGGAGTATATCCAAAAAGTTCTTTTTTTTTGGGGGGAGTTTATTTCACTAGTTTGATGCTTGCATAGCTGACGGCGACAACGGCGCAGCAGATGATCGTGTATTGCACCTTGTGAGAAGCGACCTTGCGAGCAGTGCTGGACAGCAGAGCTAGTATGAAGCGCCAGAGCCGAGGACGGCGATGCCGAGGAGCGTGTCTGCCGAGGATTCGTCTATCGCCAATGGTATTTATATCCTTCAGCAATTGTGCGCGGTTCATGAGCTTCATCATCAGCTGGTCATCAGTTTGTTCACGCTCGTTATGCAAGGCCAAGACTTGATCTTTGTTCAAGTAGTTAACTGTGCATAGCTCTCGCTCCGATGAGACATCCGCCTCCAGCTCCATGTATACAGGCGAACTAGCCTTGGGCTCTCGAGCTTTGATGAAACGTTCCGCATCTTGCAATTGATGCTCCTGATCTGCCGGAAGGCCAATCGATGACTCATAATCCGTGCTGCCGCTGCTCACGGTTAGATATTCCGTACCCGTCAAATGGCTAGAGCTCGAATCAGTAAAATAACCATCACTCGATGTAGGGGAACTCGGTTTCGGTGCGAAGGCAATATTGGAGACGCGCTGCTCTGGCATTAGCTTCAACAATGACTGTGGCTCTGGTTGCGGATGTATCTGTTGCCGCAAATTTTGCTGGGAATATCTCGATATCTGCGGCTGATAATTATATTGGTTAGACGTGTTCGGTTTGCTCTTCTGGGGCTGCATGTTGCTCTCGTTGACTATCTGCGGACGTGCACAATCGAGCTGTTGCTGCTGCTGCTGCTGCTGTTGGTACTGCTGCTGCTGCTGCTGCTGCTGTGGGTACTGCTGCTGCTGCTGCTGCTGCTGTTGGTACTGCTGCTGCTGCTGCTGTTGCTGGTGTTGGTATGTCTGCAGCAGCTGCTGCTGCTGTTGCATTGCATTGTTTCTATTAAACGCCTGTTGACGTCCATACTCGAACTGCTGATACTGCTGATACTGCCGCTCCTGCTGCTGTTCAAAATCTTCTCCTTCATCTGCGGTTCGCTCACCATCGTCCTCCAAGTCATCCGGGTCCTCGTAATCGTAAACGTACTCGTCCTCGATCTCGTCCACCGCCTGATCAATCTCAAACTGCTCATCGCCGCCACGATGCCGTGGATCTACCCGCACCGTTCGATAATCCGAGAAAAACATATTGTAGGAGGCATCACGTTGCCCATGTTGCTCATTCTGTGTAAAGCTATTGTCGAAGTACGCCTGTTGATCCTCATTGAACTTGTACCACAGGTGGTGCGCCCTCAACTTGGCACGCTCAGTAACGATGGCAACATGTAGACGCCGTTCCAAATGTCGACGATGTAGTGGATGATGCCCTGCTACATTGTAGTTCTGGCACAGGACATCCAGCTGGCTGCCGGTCAGCTGCTGCACATGGTCCATGGTGGATGGCATAATGCTCCCTTTTCTATATATTGACTGGCGTCGACAGAGTTTCCCTACAATTCGAAATATATATATTTATTATTCCGGAGATTTTACTTGGTTTTGAGTGGCCTTTCCGAGTTTGTACTGTGAATTTCGTTCTGTTCGATGCCATCAATTTTGAACAATGTTTTTTCATTGTCAATGTTTTTTTTTGTCGTGTGTTTAACAAATGGTTTTGAATATTTTACAGCATTTCGCTGGGGTCTTTTTATCATTGGATTTTAAGTCATATCATATAAGTAAATAAGACCAGTTAGCTGTGCAAACAGAAGGAAGAATCTTGCCGTCGGTAGTGGCCGACTACATAATGCTTGCTTTCGGTTTCAAAGCTTTTAAATGTATTGAAAAAAACAATATTTATATATTTGAGAAGCTCCAAATGGTGAACTATTTAATTTAACCAACTGTAGATCAGCTGATTCTGCTCCCGTAAGGCGACGATTTTAACTGAAAAATTGTATAAAACTAAACGCAACTGAAGATCTACAGGAATATTGGTGTTCAAATCCATGAGGATAATAGTTCGAATCTGTATGTCTTTTTTTATCCTCGATACAAGCTATAGACTTGGTTCAGGGTATCTCCTAGTCGGTCACCGCTGAAAAGAGTTTTTTATTCATATACTGAACTTAGCTTTAATAGTTATAATTTTATTTAATATATTTTATTTTGAAATGTATATATTTATTTCTATATGTTTGTTTTTTCGGTCTCTTAATTTTTTCAATTTATGTAACACTCAGAAAGAGGCTGGCCAGATTCCATAAAGAATTAATATTCTTGATCAGGATGAAGACGATGATCAGGCTGACCCAATTTCATTTGCCATGTATACCATACTCAGCACTAGCTTACATATAGCTAGCTTCTATATATCGATAAAAATCGATAGTTTTATTTCGTTTCCTAAACACCGCTGCGCAGGGTTCAGGTGCCTTCTAGTCGGGCTCTCCCGACACAAACGCTCTAGCAGCAGCTGCAGGCCAATTATACCCTGAACCTATACTGAATTCAATATTCATTGACCACCCTATATAATATTTCTTTCATCTACTGCCTACTATATCAAATACTTTCAATGAAAAAAATATCTCTGATTTAACTGTTATTGTCTTTCATTGTTATTCTGCATAAACACAATACACACGTTTTCGATAGTTTTTTTTTTAATTTTTATCTTTATTTGCTTACGCACGAAGAGAGAGTGGATGGCTTTTTATATGAGACTTGACATGAATTGCATTATATGAAATGTAAACCTTTTAATATTTAATGGTAAGTTAGATATATTTATGTGCATATAGGTGTTTACTGTTATAGAAATGCAACTTGCCAGTGTTGTTGAACCATTGATCAAGCCAAGCAACAAAGACTCGAATGTTTTGCTTATTTTGTGATATTTGAAACATGGACGAATCGCTGTACAATGAAACTAGTACTGGAAATGCAAATGATACTAATCAAGTCAGCGAATTTACGATTGATGAATTTGTATCCGTCACGTATACTGAGTACAAATCGCATTTAAACTATTCCCTAGAGCCCACCTATTCGAAATTGGGCATGGATTTTATACACAAATTTACACGCACTCTATTTGAGAGTTACTATGCACCAGATGAGGATGCACCGGAAGGTAAATACTTTACCTTATACATGTATCATTTATCATGCTATTATTTATTAATTACTTTTAATTGTAGGTTATGTTATTGCTATTGATAACACGACTGCATTTGCCGTGGGTCCCAAGGTATGGGCAAATGTCTGGCAAGCTCTGATTGCCCGTAAAACTGTCGTACTCGTCTGGGTCTTGTTCTTGCTAACTGTCATAATAGTCGTTCCGTTTATTGCGTAAGTAAGAAAGCATAATCTATTGATACTCAGCTCATCTATTATATGATCTATTTATATGTGGTCTTTTTTTGAACAGTGAATGCAGTCGACTTTAGTATATTACAGCTCACTACTTAACTTTAGTTGACTATAGTTTACTATAGTTGACTTATTTTACTATAGTCCTGATATATATATATATATATATTTATTATATCTGTTTCCCTTACTATTACTGCTAAGCTTTTCTTATGAAACGTATTCTTCAGCTCTGTTTAACAGTCTACTTAAATTTTTACAATATTTAATGTATATCGTAATAAGAGTTATTAAATTCTATATGTTATAGAGAGTCTTTCATAAGGTTGATTATAGGAATAATTGACACGGAAAATCTGACGTTTATTTTAGAAAGAAAATCTTCCTTGATCAATCGTGCTCTCCATTAATTTTCATTCTGTTTTCATCTGAAGATCAAAAGCTTCTCTGAGAATAAATATATATAAGCGCTCCTATATTAAATAAATAAATAATATTATTAATATTAATATTATTAATATTAAATAAATAAAAAAAAGCGGATTGCCAGACGAAATACAATGAGATAACAACATTTATCATCCATACAACATTAATAATATTTTCATATGACAATTTCTACATAATTTCCCACAGGGTATGTTATTTTTGTTTCTGTTGCTTCCGTTGCCGCAGCATTTGTCCACCTTGTCAAAGTAGATCGACTGCTACCAAGCGTATTTTACTTAGTTTACTGCTAATACCACTAATACTGGGAATTCTGTAAGTGCAGCACAGGATGGAATAGATATATATATAATTGGAGCTTCAATTTAGGTTTGGCTTGGTCGTTGCCTTTCTGAACGATAGGCTAATCAACAATGCACTGCGAGATAGCAGCGAAACAATAATGCGCAACAGCAAGGACAACTGCGCCTTGCTGGAGGACATCTGCAATAATGTACGTCATTTGCTCGTGAATAACTTTGGGGAGTTGGAAACGGTTGTGACTAGTCAGCTGTTCGGTTAGCATTTTGATCGGTTTTGCTTCATTCGATTGGTCAAATAATGCCGGAGTCACTTTTCCCACAGCCATTGCTGACATGGCGTTGAAGGATCTGACTACAGAGGCTGGTCTATTTCTGATAGAGGTATTGGAGGACATCTTCGACAATATGCCCCAGGCATTAGAATTGATGAAACAGGTGAAGGAAATGCAGGCCTATTTGGTTTTCGTTGGCAGCCAATACAGAGACAGTAAATCGAATATCTCAAATATCAAATAATTGAAATCAAACTAATTCTTTCGTTAGGTTTGCGTGGGGCTAAGCGTGATCTCCTTTATGTTCTCACGGTCTGGTGCGATTTCCTTCCGTGCAATCAGGTTATTACGAAGAATAACCTTTTATTTATGGACACCTCAAGTTGCCTTCACTTCGATAAAGTAGAGGTCTTCAATCTGCACTCAAAGCAAGAACAAACTCTAAATAGCTTCTTTATCTCTTTTCTCAGCTGCCGAATACAAGCGCGTTTATTGAGGATATTGAGAATATTATTTATAAGGACTACTTTAAGCTGCCAAAGACATGGATGAGGCGCTTATTGGAGGAAAAAGAGAAATTCAAACATGCTCTCGATCCAATGATACCGCCCATGCTACGTCGCATCAGCATAATGGCCGACACGCTAAAGGCTGAGAGCTACGAGATATGCAATGTAACTTACGGGGCTATAAGCGATATATATCTGAACAAAATGCATTCGACCAAAAGCTTTGAAGAGTTCTACGATAACTATGGACGTAGTCGCTGGTATGCCAGTGTCACACTGTTGCTCATCATGCTGTTGGTGAGTGAGCTCGAAAAATATGTAAATATGAAAAATATAAAATTAGAGTACACTCGGTGTATAGCTAAGATTTGCTTCTTTAGTTATTATAAACATTTTATTTCAATTTAATATTCTAGACCTTTGCATCAATAGATAAATAATTTATTTATATTCATATATTATATATACGATAAAGATTGCTGTGTAGAAAAGGAATTCTGTAGAAAGCTGAGCCTATAGAAAGCTCTGAGACTGCAGGAAGCTGAACCTTAAGAAAGCTGAGTATGTAGAAAGCGAAGCTTATGCTATAAAAGCTAAAAATATTGAAATCTACAGAAAGCTACGGCTACAGAAAGCTCTAACTCTGCAGGAAGCTGAGTCTGCAGAAAGCTCAATTTATAGAAAACTGATATTAAAAAAAAGCGAAGTCTATACAAAGCTAAGTAGTAACACGTAAAGAATATAGAAAGCTCTGCTCTATAGAAAGCTGTTGAAAACTAAGCCGAAAGTAAGCTCAGCTTATATAAAGCTGATTATATGCTAAATCAATAGAAAGCTATCGAAAGCTAAATATAAATAAGTCCTCTATCCTTTTGTGTTACCATCCATCTGGACTAGACGCTCTCATATTTTTCTATACCATATGCAGTACATGTTCATAATATTTTTTTTGCTAGTTCATGCAGTTGCCTTTTATTGATAAAAATCAATATTTTGACTATTCTGTAATGAATTCTCAGACTCTGATCATAAATTTGACCCAGTTCAAGTAGTACTATTTTGAGTTTTTGTATATACTAATATTGAGATATCAAATATATGTTCTCAAATAGTAACATATGAAAGTGCTTCAAATGCTTCAATAAAATCATGTAACCATTCATTTAAAAACCTATAACATGAGTAAAAACCTATATATTTTAGATTGTGCTCATATTGACCTATGCTCTTATAGCTGGACTTTGTCTACGGAAAGATAACTCTGGATCGAGCTGTATGCTGATGTTAGTCCTGAACTCCATTGTGTCTCTCTCTAATATCCTATAAGCTGACTCTTTACAGAGCGATTGTCTTAATGTTTGCCGTCCTGTCCATGATAATGATAATGGGCTTGTTCTACTTTACGCTTGGCCTGGTCATATATCCAGCGTGCATTTTGCACGATGATAAAGGTCGAAACACACTGTATTCATTGCTGGAAAATGTTCTAGAGAAATCGGATGCAGTCAAGAACAGAACGCTCCATCGAGCGAATGCATTTGCGAATCCAATCCTAACATGCCGTGGAGATCAGTCAATATTTGATATGCTGCGCGAAAGCAATTTGTACGACATGGAGAAATTGAGGGAGATTAAGTTAAACTTGGAGGAGAGTTCGTTCATACAATTTGGTAAATTAGATGTCCATTTCGAAATGGTGACATTTATGCCGCCAGAAGAGTTTAATCGTATGTTCAAGATACGGGAGAACTTCTTATCACATTACCATAGTAGCTTATACATGGATGTTCTGTGCCCGGAGGTAACGGAACTGGACGTGCCTGATTTTATAAGCGAATTGAGGAATTGGGCTGCAGAATTTTTTTCTCAAGATCATGGTAAATACGTCGAAGATAGATTAGAAGTGGCATATGCGAACGTACTCAGAATGGCCACTGACTTGAATGAGTATTTTCCGATGCAGAAATCCATAGAGCAAACGAGGAGTCAGATTCAAATCAACGTCGAGACTATTGACAATCTGATAACATATGAGAATAACAATTTCAATAACTCCATTCTCACATTAATAACAAAGCTGGCCAATGCACAGGAATTTATAGAAGTTGTTGGCACCGATTACTTACGCAACATTGTCGATAATTATACCAACTATATTGACAACGAAATTTCCCATTACTTCGATATGGTTATCAATGTGAGTTTCGATCGAATTGGCCCCTGTGAACATCTGGCACGCATGCACGAACAGAATGTCAATAAAATCTGCGATCATTTGGTCAATTCAGTTGTGAGTAAAAATGTATACCTTTTTTGATGCCTCCTCCAGCAATTAGATCTGATTGTAGAACGGCTACTGGTTGGGCTTAGTCATATTTGGCACACTGCTAATTCCCCTCCTGTGTGTTGCCCATCGCTTGATGTGCTTATACCAATTTTATGGAACGGCAGCTGCATCTAAACACCAGAGCAATTGTCCAACCTGCATGGGACTACCACATAGGACACCACCGAGTGTGATTTCTATTTCGCCGGGACCACAGACAAGCTCTATGAATACCAATGCAAATGAAGCTTTTGGCAGCAATAAGCATAAGCACGATTGAGTCATAAGTCTATTGCTCATCTGCCGGGTATATGAAAGCGAGTTCTATTTATAATTAAATAATAGATCACTTTTTGCATTTTCATACTTTTATACATTCATACGAACAATGATTCGACATTAAACAGATCTGTATACAATTTATCGGAATAAATTATGGTTAATCAAAAGATAAATATTTAATAATTTATAATTAAAAAAAGAGTTTTTATAAATTCCAAATGTTACTGGGCATGAATGAGCATTTAATAAAAATGTAATAAAATGCAAAAATATATCGAAAATTTATAAATGTAGAACTCAGTCTGAGTTCTTTACTAGTATAGTTTTTCAATTGTAAATATGGCTTAAATCTCTCACTACAATAAAAGACGAAATGTCGAAAATAATGAGCATGAAGACTCCTCTTATTGCTTCAACTCCTATTCGCAATGCTACTCAATAAAGTCTCGTAAAATCTCTGTACAAATGTATTATATATTTAAACCTCAACGTTAATGTTCATATATCACAAGTGTTTTTAAGTTCTATAATAGAGTAAAACTCTATCTTAATAAAGGCAAGAAAAAAAAAACAAAAGGATAAAAAAATATATATAATATATAATATATAATACAATATATAATAAAAATTTCTAAAAGCAAATGTTATCAAAATTGTAATTAAAATTTATAAGAATATATTAAAATACAAATTATTTAATACACATATTTTCATTTATATATGATATATATATATAAATATATATGAAATTGAACTTAAACTTACCAAAATTTTCCCCTTGTCAGGCAATTTGTTTGCTTGTTTACTTCAGCTCTGCTGTCTAGTGTTAATGAAGGTTGCGTCACTTGGAATTGATGCTGTTTCGATGTGTTAACAAAGGGCTTAGTATATATAGTATAGTATGTACAGTTCCAAAGAATGTTCCCTTAAGTTTTGTACTAATCACTTGTAAACATCATTTGCGCAATTTATTACTCATCAGCTGCAATCTGCATATCTAAACTCCCCAGCAACAAGTGGACAGCGAGATTGGTTAAGGTTCATTTATCCATTTTATATAAGTACATGTACAGATTCGAAAATTTTATTTTTGTAAACATTTAGGCTACACAGAACTACAAATGGCATAATGCATACATAGTAATTATTATTAATAATATTAATATTAATATTAGTATTATATCAATTAATTGTCAATACTTCTTTGAACTTTTTGTCTAATAAATTGAAATTGTTCACTTAGCTTTAATAAATATTCAATGTAATAAATAAAATTATTTCTCATTTTATTTACTGTATTTTTTTTCTTTTTTTTTTTTTTGTAAATGTTGCTGACATTTAATCATAATTCATTATTGTCATTAAATATGCGTCGCTTGAAAATTTGTTCATATTTTGTAATGTTTTTTATTTATTAATTTCTTTTGTTTTTTAATTATACTTAAGCTATTAAGTATTTACAAAGCTCAGCTTCGAACAAGAACTTTAAACGGCATTGAATTTCTCTGTGATTTTTTTCTGTCATAAAATTTGAGCGAAACTAATTTTATTTAATATATTTATGTCTTTTTGTTTTCGGCTTTTGTTAAATTATTTGCTTAGCTCTTAACACAAATCGTGTTGTTTATACAACTTTCTATTTTCGTTACTTTTCCATATGTAATTTTGGGAAATGCATTAACAATCTATAGCAAAGGGCTTGAAATTGAATTATTTTTTAATTATGAATTAACTGCATAACAAGTTTACTGCTTTTTAAATATATATATTTATATATGTATAAATATATATGTATGCTAAGTATGAAAATGTAATTTAAATTTGAACTCAATTTAATTTAATTATATTCATAATTATTTACATCATGATGTATGCTAGTTAATACGTTTAACGGAATTTTATCCAAATTGTTTTTGTTTTGTGTTGTTTGGTTTCTTGTTTTTTTGTTGATCTTTCGATGTGTCTTGCGCGCTCGAAGACAATCGTTGCAAAATAAATTCGTTGATGTCTTGTGACAGCATTTACAACTGTTCCAAAATTTGCGTCTTGGCCGCTTTCAGCCGCAAACCAAATGATGAGGCTAGCTGACGATAACGTGAGTGGATAGTATCGTTCCTATCTTGATCGGAATCACTGTCGTTATCAGACTGCTGCTCGTCCTCAAGCACTCATCGTTTGCGATTGTAGGCGCCAAGCATAGACTGCCTTCATTCTTTCATCTCATGTCCACTGGTGCCCAGCTCGAGGAGCTCATGGGGCTCAGCGTTTAGCTACACATGCGTGTATTTGGAATTTAATAAAATTAATTTAATTTAATATTCATTTGTGCTACGAGAATCGTCCACTCACCCGATCAACGCTTGCCAAATCGTTCTTCGACAAATGATTAACCAAAATAGTGCCCAGAGCATCGCACATGACGTTAATGGTGGTACGGAAACGATCCCTAAAACAATCAAATGAGAATTAATATCAACTTAAAGTGAGCAATGTCATTTACGTACAATAGCCAATCGACAGCGATGATCAGTGATACATCCTTGGGCTCCAGGCCCACCGTGTCCAATACCATGACCATTGTAACGAGACCCGCCTGTGGTATGCCCGCCGCACCAATCGAGGCAGCCGTTGCAGTTATGCTAACAGCGACAATGGTGCCAAACGAATAGCTCATCTCGCGGTATTGTGCAATAAATAGTGCTGCCACTGCCTCATACAATGCAGTTCCATCCATGTTGATGGTTGCGCCCACGGGTATGACAAAGCGTGTCACGCGCGGATCGATGCCCATATTATCCAAGCATTTAATTGTCAACGGCATGGTGGCCGAGCTGGAGCCAGTGCCGAAGGCGGTGGCCAGAACCTGACTTAATTTGGCTATGAAGCGATACGGCATGCGACGCGTGCCCAAAAAGAAGATGACTGCAATTGTGCCTGAAAATGATTCAAATTCAAAATTTCACTAATCAGTTCAATTGTGGCCAATGGCATAATCTTACCAAATCCATGCAAAAACAGTCCAATCATAACGGTTATAAAATACCAGCCTAAAGACTGTATTGTCGCCGCTATAGACTCCATCTCAATGATCTTGGCTGCTATCAAAAAGGCCACGCCCAACGGAGATATCCTACAGTCAAAACAGTTCCACTTAGATTGTTGCACAATATTTGACGCCCATTATTCGTGCTTACCAAATCACCCACGATGTTATGGTCATCATGGCCTCACTGAGCGTTGTAAAGAAGTCCTGCAACAGTTGGCCCTTCTCACGCATGCGACCAATGGTTGTGCCCAGTATTACACTGAACATGACCAGACCCAACACGTTCGATCCCTCGCGCTGTGCCGACTTGAACTCCCAGTTCTCCATGGGCTCTGTAAGAGATTTACAATATTTTGGATATTATGTCCTTTAGCTGACTAGCTCAGTCGACTTACGTGCTGGCGAAATGCTGGTGTTTTCAAATATCTCCGTGCGATGCTGCAAGAGTAAGTATATTAAATGTAAATATTTATTTAATATATTAAACAAAAACCTATAAATAGAAGCTGCAATTATATGTATTTGCTCTTGTATTTCTTTTTTTTTGTTTCCTTTTTAATCGCATTGACTGCGCTCTTTGTATGTTTTCTATATAAGGTATAAACCTCATGGTTTGCCTCTTATATTTTATACATTATATTAAGTATGTATAAAATATATATAAATATACATAGCATACAAAATATATAGAATTTAAAATAATTTTAAATATATATAAAAATATAAAGAATATATAATTTTAAATATTATATATAATATTATATATAATTCTAAATAATCTTTAAAGTATATAAAAATAATAAGAAATATAAAAAAATAAAACATATACAACAATTCTTAATAATACCAAAAAAATATATAAAAATTTAAGTATAAATAATTCTAAAAGTATAAAAAATTTACAAGCTCTCAATAAAAATAATTATGCAAAAATTGAAAAAAAACTAAGTCTGTCTCAATTGTTGTTGCTAGAAATCCAAATTTGACATATAAATTGTTATATATCTCTACTGATTAGTAGAGACCTTGACTACGGCAACAAGAAGCGTCTCTAATTGGAATACCCATATCTTCTTAAATTTAGAGTTACAATCGATCAGTATTGACCTTCTATGCACCTATTGCACAGACCTATTTTTTATATGGCTCAACCATTGGGGCGGGTCATGGCAGATTCAAAATTATTGCCTTTTATATGAATCAGTCGTTCCTTCTTGTATTTTCTTGACTCACTTAGCATACAAAGACGTCTTTTGCAATAGATTTTGTAAGCTTTACAAACTTTCATAAGCGAAATTGAAAGCGACAATAATCTAATAGCATTTTATTGTTACCTATTGAGCTATTTATACTCGAGCCCAAAACACAGACAGCCGAGTTGAACTTTGATTCAATTCGCGCTTATGTACTTATATAGTAGATACATACATATATGCACATATTGTAATTCCAGCTTTGTCTGTGGTGATAATTGAAAATTCAACGTGAACGTAAATTAGATATGTGCTCACACACACACACACACACATGCGGCTTATGTGTGTGTTTGTGTGCTCCCCCTTCATATAATTTTCAATTTCAATTGAAACGGAAAGAACTTTGCTTTGGAGTAGCCTATCATGTCAGTTTTGATTATGTGCCGCGCGATGCTTTAATCAAATTATGTAAACAACACAGAAGAGCACAATTGAATAATTGACGCTGCTGCAATCAAGAATTGAGCAAATGAGTGTGTGTCTGTGTGTGTGTTTGCGCACACACAGTTCTGCTTCATAAATCGAGCCGAAGAACTAAATACCTGCGCGGCACAGATTGAATTTTGCGTCTGATAAAAAAGAAATGATTGTCGCCTCTTACAGACGTGCAGCTGGAGCTATAGATAAAAGAGCGAAGCTATTTGCAGATAGAAAGCGTTTCTCAGGGGAGATAGAAAAGCGAGTAGAGAAGCTTTGATATGACTTCAAGTATTACAAAAACTATGCGTGATCTATAATCCATATGTATATAAAACATATATAAAGACTGCTTAAAACATATTTTATACTTAACTAAAATTATTGAAAATTAATTAATAAATTAGTTAAGCTATTTGTAAGTTGTGCTATAACAACTCTCTGCTTCTTTTTATATTAACAAATTAATTTAAATATATTAAACACGTACTTGAAACATGGTTGATTGTATGATGTTATCCGTGAACATATTTCTATATGAAGAATAAATATTATTTAAATAAAATTAATATATATATGCCTCTCGTAGAACCTACCTCACTAAATCCATTAAAGTGTCTGGCGTCAAAACCTTCGATGCTTTGTCAATTGTCTCAGTGCGCGTCTCCACTATTTTGGCACCCTGGCCGGGCCGTATGCTTGTGACTAGACATATACCCAATATAACTGCCGATATTGTCGTGACAAAGTAGTACGTAATAGCTCTGTGGAACAGTAGACAAATTTATATTTGTCTTGTTCATAGATTTATTGAAGTTTCTAGCTCACCTCGTCGCTATTTTGCTGGACATACTCAAGTCCAAGCCACCGATGGCACTCGTTATGGAGGACACCAGCAGAGGTACGATGAGACATTTCAGCATGCTGTAAAATGGGAAATTGAGCTATCAATCAATATTCGACTGGGTCCAGTAGCTGCGACTTACCGCAAAAAGATTTCGCCCGGAAATGATATATACATAATCTCACGTTTTGTCCACTCGCCGGTGCTGTTCTTGATTATGAATCCAATGAGACCGCCCACAAAGACACCGATTACGGTGGCCATTGTAAGCACATTCTCCTGCATGAAACTTTTAAATTTGCTTGCATCCTGCTTGGGTCGCGTCATTGTGACTCTGTGTGTGTGTGTGTGTGTGTGCGTGAGTGTGTGAGAATATTACCCTAGGCCCGTACACACGGGCGCGACGCGTTACCAGTTGTGCGTTTCCGTTGGATCAACTAAGCCAACTTAATTAACTTGTCGAAGGGTATTGCTGTAAATAAAATCAAGCATATTGTATGCGTTATAAAATATTATTCTATTAGCTTTGATATAAAACAATAAGTTTTCTATAGGCAGTAGTCTATTTGAAGTTAATTAAAATGATTATGGGACAAACAGTTCTGTATTGAATGATAAATACCCTTTGATCACATGAATATTACAATTTTAACATTAGTTTTGAATATCAATCTAGATGGCTAAGTTACAATGAACTTTTAATCTCTTACCACATGAAAGCGCCAATATAAAGATTTTTATATTAACACATTTCATATTTCACATTTAGTAAGCAGTTGAATGTATTATATTTACAATGTAGATTATAATATGATAAATATACAATGAACATGATGAACTCATTATAAAATTGGGGCATGATATCATACTCATTGTAGATTTACCATATAGTAAAGTAGATGGTTAAGTTGCAATGAACTCTTCATTAAAGCTTTAATAGGCTTTTATACTAATTAAAGGATTTTATATTAAATTCTCATTTAGTATCGAGCTGACTGAATTATATTTACAATCTAGTTTACCATTAGGTAAAATAGATGATAAATTTATAATGCAGATGAGAAATTTATAATACCCTTCAATTACAGCCATTAATATCAAAGTCATTGTAGATTTATCATACAGTTTACCACTTGGTAAGGTACATGTTAAATTTATTTGATACATTTAAAATTTATCATCAAATTTACCATTTAGTTTTCCAACTGATAAAGTAGATAGTAACTTTACTTGTTAGCCTTTGAGCACAAATATGTAGCAAGCTTAACTGGTTTATTTTAAATTTAACATGTAGCGTAGCACTTGGCAAAGTTCAGGGTATATTTACATTGCATATGATAACTTTAGGAACTTGATCATTAAGTAAATAGGAAAGTCTAGTGCAGTTGATAACCTCTGATAATAGACGTCTTAGATTCTGAGCAGTTATTTTATATTTTACTCATTGTTAATTTACCACTTGGTACATGGTATAGTTTAGTTTTAATGTGAATTGCAAATATCCTCTAATTCAGCAGTTTGCTCAGTGAATGCTAAATTTACAATGCACGTCAAAAGCTGCAGCTTAAATCATAGAATAACCACCAACAACACTGTGAATGCTCTTGGTATTTAGCACCAATTATGATTTAACACCCACTTAACACTCATTGTTAGCGTTATCTGCTATGAAACTACGCTGGCTGCTAGTTGTGAATGGAGCTCAATTAATATATCTGTGCTGACTGTTGCACTCGAGTGTAATTGAGAAACGCGTGTCGAAACAAATAAATTTACATAAGCGACCACCTAATGAAAAGTAATGAATAACGTGCCACTCGACGGGGATCAATGCCAACTGATAGGGATGATCATGTGCCGACAGTGCGAAAAGTGATCCAAATTGTTGTTGTGAGGGTTATTAATTGAACCAGCAGACCCGCCCGATATGTAGATCTACATAAATGCATGCAAAAATACATTAATAAAGAAAAATACTTTTCGCACTAGCCATTTGTTTACACAATAAAAATTGTTCGACATTTAACAAACGGAAAGAAATTTGATTACTCTCAATAACATAGAAATGTCAATTGAACGGAAAACAAAGGGAAATATGTTTTAAGGTTATATTCGTTAAAGTTGAGTTATGTGGAAAAAGCGCTGATATATTAGTCATGTAAATAATATTTTCAATATGTCATTTGCGTTTTTGAATATATAATATTTAGTTAAAAGTCTCCAAATATTAGTCATATGAAAGTATTTGCATATAGAGAATGCTTAAGTTGGGGGAGACTCAAATTTTTGAAATATATAGTACGGGTTTGGTTTCTCTCTAAAATTTTGGACAAATTTTTCAAAATTTTATATGTACAAATTTTTAAATAAAGGAATGTTAAGTAGAAAATACCTAAGCAAGATGTGTAAGCCATACAGCCTAGTTGAGTTGACTTAAGATAGTATACTTTTTAAATATAATTCACATAAAAGTTAACTTTACAAGTCAATATATTGCAATTGTATACCTAAATTAACTTTTTCCAATCGAAATTTACATTTTTAAATAATAATAATAACAATCAACTTTCTAAACGTCATTTAAACTAACCGAGTAACATTTTGTTAATTAAAAAACTTTAATTATAATCACATATATGAGATCATTTAGTTGGCTATAGAAGGGTCAAGCGTGTATTTCTAGTATGTGACGGCATTTGAAATGCATTGCATTCATTAAGAAAACAAATGAGACTGATCCGCCTACATGTTATTATTAGCATTACTCTTGTTGTTGCTGTTGCTGCTGCTGCTGCTGCTGATGTTGTTGCAATGCAAATCAATTTGTTTACCCAGAGCATTGACAATGAATTATTTGCATCTCGAACAGTGCTGTAAGTCCAAGCTACTGCCAATTACATAGTATTCCTATATCAAATTCAAAAGCTTTCCAAACAGCATTTAGAAAAAATAGAAGAAAAAAATCAGAAAAACAAAAAAAATGTTACATAAAATCGTGTTTCGCATTTTAATTAACATTGTCTACCAGATATACGATATTACACACCTATTTAACCTTTGCAAAACTCAGGTAAGCAACTGTTTTGCATATGTAAATATATGTTATAAATATATGCTATACTATATATTCTATATGGAATTGAGATTAAGGAAATGAAATTTCAATAATTGAAACTCTTTTTAAGCTGATTATTCTTTATTTTATGGAAATGGTCTTCAAACTGATATTTTTTAGATCATTTTTATTATATGAAAATATTTTGTAAGGTGATATTTCTTTAGCTCATTTTCTTGTACAGCCAAAAGATATTTTTATCAACATTTCTTCAATCTTTGACGTTTCTTTTATTTCAGGCAAAGAAAGAATTGAGATAAATCACAATATTCAGATTTATCTCAATTCTTTCTTCTATATTATATACATTATTTTTAAATGTTCCGTAAAATATTACAGATTGTTTTTATAGTCGTTGTTGGCATGTTGAATACACTTTTTTTCAATGCACAAATATAACAGATAAATATATATAAGCCCACTACTCTATATTGTAATACGGCATTTCTATTTATTACTGGAGAAGCTGGTTACAAATATAAAAGTTGTTGAATATACGAGATATATTTAGTTTGGCATTCCTCCTCAACTTTTAAGGTACAAAAAAATAAATAAAAATATATTATATTAAGTTTATGTAGTTTTAGTGATCAGACAAACGCACCTAGGTCAACTAAGTTTGTCGTCTTGACCCATCATATATATATATACATAAATGAGTTAAAGAGGCATAGTGTTATGTGTGTCACAGGCAGAAGAGTGTATCAGCCGTATATATGTATTGAATCAGTTTTGTGTGCAAATGCTAAAATACTAAAAAATAACAATTGATATTTCTGATGATGAACTTTCGCTTATATTAAATTAGTTTTGTTTGCTGTCCTAGGGCACATCAAGTGGCATTGCATAAACAAATCAAAATAACAATTGTCAGTGAGCTCAACTAGAAAATACCCAACAAAAAGTATAACAATAATAAATATCAAAATTTAAGACTTGCAAATTAAGTTAATGATAAAAAATCTTGTATACCCAATACGAAATTAGTTTAACATTTTTTTTTTAAATAAATATAAATTATATAATATATACAAACATTAAATTCATTAGACATTACTTTTAATATAGTAAACTAAACAGTTAATTAAAAATAGGAAAACTCATTTTAAATAAAATTTTATTTCTGTATTATTATTATAATAAATACTTGTAAATTTATTAAGTCATGTAAATTAAATATCCTATTTCGTTAGATCTCACATTCTCAAATAATTAACAAATAAATGTGTTAAAATAATAATAAAATTAGTAAATTAAGTGGGAAAACACTCCCATTTCTGTAATTTACATGATGTACTCGTCGCAAGAGCAAGGCAACTATTTATAAACATGACAAATGAAATTTGTATCGAAAATAGTAAAACAAGCTAAAAATACGAGCAAAACAAAACAAAAGAAAAAAATAAAATAAATTCAAGACAAAGCCAAAATAAAAAGAGAAAATGGCGAAAATCAAATAAACAAACAAAAACAAAGTTTTTATGGTAGATACAAGTTGAAGTGCAACCGACCCTTAACAACGAACGAGGGGTAAATGGGCCTTGGCCCTATGACACGACGGCCCCTCCCGTCCTGGCTAACTGATGCTGCGAACGCTTATCAGCTGCAACAATCTCTCTCTTAATTCAGTAAGCGAAAATCGATGCATTAACAAATTAATAGATGCGCTGGACTATGGAACGCACAGGTCACAGTTCAAAAAGTATGCAAAATATTTTACTGTATATAGTAGATGTATTTTCTATTTGATTGATTTGTCTCACATATAACTTAAGATAGTGCATTCATTGCAATGTAGTTGATGATGGATGTTGTATATTGATCAAAAAACACACGAGACGTTATAGTTCCAAGAGCTAGCTAGCTACTTTTAAGAAGTCAACTTTTCTGATAAAAATCTTTAAGGCGGCTTATCAGAGATATAGGCATATATGATACATGTTATATGCTATTTCTAGGATGTATTCGTATAGAACTATTTGTTGATCATTTTCGAATATTGCTTTATTTTTTTTAGTATATGAATTAATCCATTAATACACTATCAGCTAAAATACAATTTTTTCTATTCTAATCACATACTTTATAAAAAAATGCATAAAATTTTTTAGTTGAAGTTTTTCAAGCAACAGAAATGGAACTAAATTCCAATAAATTGTTAATTACACATTTTATAACAATTTTATAACAGGATCTACTTAAATTTAAGGATTAATACAAAATAATGCATACAAATATTAAGGCATAAATTGCATAAATTTCAGCAAAGGGTCAATACAACGATGAAAATTAAAATATTTAAAATAAATAAAGATATATCTGAAAATTCAATTTTAAATTTAAATAGACAGAAATTTGTTGCAAAGTCAAAAGCTTAAAAAAAACAATTGTATATAGATTTGTATATACAATATTAACAAAGAACTTTTAAGCTGCATTTATTATTTTAAAATTATTTAGTTATTTTAAGGCCAAAAATGGTTAGGAAATGCTTTTTATATCTATAAGCCTAATACCTAATACCTAAAGGATATAAATGTAAAGACCTCTATATACAACTCAATATCTCAGTAATAAACTTACCCATACGTAAACAAATTAAAATTTGAAAAAAAGGCTTTAGTATTTTATGAATAAGAAATAAAAAACATTTATCAATGAAATAAATCGTAAAAAGAACTGTTGTAAAATATTGTTCATCCCACACAATGCACAAGGCCACATTAGTTTGCAAATTGTTGTTAATTTTTAATAGGGAAACATTTTCATTTTTTAACTTAGAAAATGTTTATATTGTTTTTCCTTTTTTATTTTATTACACTTACAAATTAGTGCATGGAATTATACTGCAGCCAGAGTGAAATATGCATGAAATTTGCATAAATTGTAACCCTTTTTTCTTTTGGTTAAATTCTGTTGATTGTGAGCACACGAAATATATCAATTTGTATATATATATATACATATATGTATATATATATATATATATGTATATGAAGAACGCGCTTTAAGTATTTTTATTTAGTGTTGTTGGTGTCGAGCACGCGACGTTGGCACGACTGAACACAGAGACTCATGCGCAGATCACAGATCACAGATGAGTTGAGGTCCACTCATAGATGCTCACTGACTCTGACTGTCTGACTGAGAACCAAAAGACACGACTCAACTTGGCTTGCCTGATTATAAAATAGTACTAAAAACTACATCAAAATCAAATACGAAACGTAGCCAACGAGCGCGCAAATTTATGCGCAACTGCACTGCCAGCGTCAGCAGAGCAGCTATACGAGTGTGAGTGTGTGTGCCTGTGTGTGTGAGTGTTGGATTATTTTCATTCATCAAAAAAAGCGCTGGCTCGTTGGCGTCGCCGTCGCCGTCGCTGCGCTGCGCTGCTTATCAATTGCAATTGCAAGCAGAGGGCACGTAACTCATACGACGCGTTGTCGCTGTCGACGTCGCAGCATCGCTTAATTAGCTGGCTTGTTCTGTGTACGGCGACGCTCTGCTTAGTTTCGCTTTCTTTTGGCTTTGGCCAATTTGAAAGGGAATTCATTATCAACAATTTATATATATATATATATATATATATATATATATATATATATATATATATATATATATATATATATATATATATATATATGTATCTAGAGAGAGATAAAGGTGAGCTGCTTTCCCACACTTCCTCGCACCTGTCGTTCAAAGTAGTTCAGTGTCGGCATTTAACGCGCCCACTTCCTTTGCACTCTTTTCATTAGCTTTCGTATTGTGAAAAGTTGCTCTGATCAACCTGCTATTGTTTACAGCACAAAGCTGTGCCATAGACCAAACAAGGCTTCATCTATTGCTATATCCACAAATGCTTTAAACTTGTTAAGTACTTAAAGAAGTTAATCATATTATTTCTTATTTATTGCTTTCTATATTAAGTAGTTGTAAAAAAGTCTTAAAGCTCTCCAAATAAATCATTTTAATTTATAGATAAAATGTATATAAATATAATAGATGAAGGATGAAAATAGGATATTACAATTGGAAATTATTATAATATAATATAAATGTATAATATAATATAATATAATGTTCTCCATATTTTATAGGAATAAATGTTGAAAGAAAAATTATATATGAACATATTTATATATTTTTTAATTCATTTAGGAAAAATCCTTTTGATATTTCTAAGTTCTTATTAAATAGTAATGAACTAATATATATTATATATTTTCATTCCTTATTTATATTTTTTATAGACTAACAATATAAAATATAGATTCACAGTTATAAATCACTAGACTACTATTAAGGAATGTTCCTTTAGTTTATATTGAAAAAATAATTAACAAATTAATAAAATTTCAAAATTGAACAGTGGAACTTAGCACAATTTGTTATTAAATATAGAAATCTTTGATTGGGCAATTCATATAATTCATAAGACTATCTGTAGAAAAGATCAGCAGTGATTCAACTTGAAGCTCGTAAGCTATAAGATACTTTTTTGGCACAAGAAACGCATAGATATTTTTAGTTAATCCACAGATCCACAGATTAAGTAAATTATAGGGAATTTGGTTATTCTAATGTGTAACGTCATCGAGGGCAACGATATCTATTTAGCATTTTTCTAGTTAGAAATAGAATAATAAGCAATCCTTAACAATAGATTAGGGGTATTTATGAGTTTATCTAAAATCGAAAGTACAGCTTAAAGGACAAAACTAATATACTTCGTTTTCAACCCGTAAACAAACATGAAACCATGAAAAAAAGGCCTAAGCAAAGCTCCCAACTTACTCTCTTTTAAAGTAAGTAATTTTCAAGTATTTTATATATGATACTTATAGTACATATATTGTAATTAGGGATTTCCGGCTTCCCTCTTGCCATCGCACAATAAATAGTAATAAAAATCAGCGTGTTGCATTGCCATAGCTGCCTTTGATCTGTTTCAATTCGATTTGCCTTGGGGGCTAGTTCTGCTGCCCGTTGGCGACACCAAAAACACGCTGGTGGGAATATATATATATATATATATGTGTGTGGGTGTGTGTGTAACAACAAAAAAATAGAATATAATATAACAAATAAGCTTATTGGGGTTTTTGTCGCTATTTTATAACTACGTATAAGTGAGAGGGCCCAACAGCAAAAGTAAATGACAGCGTTTCGTCGTAATCCCTTCCCTTCCCTTCAGTGAGGTGAATTCCATAACCATCTATCTAGCTACCCTTGCCTATACAGATATATATATGTTTTTATATATATATATATATATATATGGATCTATTGGTGACTGGCCAGCTCTTTCTCACATAGCATGGGCACGAGTATGGGCAAACAACCTGCCAAAGCATTTCTACCGGAACTGTCGATCTTCATTTTTGAAAGTGGAAAATATCACTTTATACCCTATAACATCCATATACGCATATGCCGTATACATTTATTATATATACTTGAAATATATATGTGTATAAATATAAATATATTTCTTCTTTTATATGCAAAGTATATGAAAAAAAACCCCACCAAAAAAACAAAAGAATTTCTTAAAAAAAAAACAATTTTACAAAATTCTAAATTTATAACTCATAAGCTGTAGAAAGGTTAGATTCAAATGGTTTGCATAGCCTTTGGCTAGATAAGTCAACCATTTTTAGGTTTATATTGTATATGACAGAGGCTTACGATTATCTAATTTTAATATTTTATAGACTTATAGAGGATAGCTCATATTATGATGTATTTAAACGAATCCAAGAAGAAACCGTAGATATGAAACACCTATAGTTCATCATATATTTACTCTTAATAAAAATCTATATTTTTATTTATAATTTTAATTCTTAACTAGCTTAAGTATATAGAAATGTTGAAAGAAATTTAAAAAGCAACATATCTATGTAATCTATTGATTTCAGCTAAAACTATCTGATACATATAGAGGTAAAAAAAGGGTATTTAATACTCGGAATACTTAGATAGGCTTTAAAAATACCACAATTAAGAAAAAAATTATAAATTATATTTAAAAAAAAAAATATTTACCGGTCATAAATAACTAAGCTTACGCACTATACTTACCCATACATATGTTCTTAACAGTATTTTAAGCATATAAGTAAAATCTTTTAACTGAATTCGAAGTGAATGCGCGCTTTTGAAATCTAGCAAGGCGAAGACGTGCTATATATTCGATGATAGAACTGGGAAGTTCTTCAAACTAGAAAGACAATCTCCACACATTTTGTATGTTAAAACGTTACAATTAGTTGATTAATAATAATCAACAACAAAAACATAAGCTGGTCTTAAATATACAATATATATTTAAAAAACCATATGTATATGTATAAAGTATTAAATGTAGAATAAATTATATATATAATAAATCATTGCTATAGATTTATTTGATATACATATATATATCATATGTAAAACCATTTGTTCATGCATATTAATCAATCATAAGTACAAATTTAAATATATAGTACATATATTAGGTATCTGTATCATAGATCATGTGATATATTCATATTTGTATTTTGAAGACTGCGCATACTATAAGAACTGACTCAGCGAAGATTTAATAAGATTTTCTATTTCCATGTCCTTCTATAACAGTTTTCTATTCTATTTCTCTCTAAACGAATTCTCTTTTACAATTATAATAAATCGCACTCATAAATTAATAATAATGTTATATATTATATTACGCCATTGATAAACACACTATATAAATTGGGTGTATTGAAAAACTTCAAGCAATCAACGCCAAAAGTTTTCTACAAATATATTTATATATTTTTTTTATTGTTTTTTATTTATAACTTTATATTATGTTTAAACGTATTATATGTATTGATAAAAAATTTTCAAGATCACAAATCATATTTTCTTTAATATTAAATGAAAATGTGCAGGTAATTTTCATACGCTTTTCTTTTTTCATTTCGTTTTTGTTTTGAATGCGTTGCGCGAGATGTAAGCATTTTACAATAAAAAGGCCCACTGTGTTATGACTAATAAGCAAAGAATAAGGAAAAATCTGAATAAAAATTTATATAAAAATATGGCAAACTCTCTATATGTGTAAAAAGAAATATGGCAACACTAATTTCAAAGGATGAATGCAAAGAGCATCTCAAAAGCAATCTAATACTTGTTGTATGTAAGGATTAAAGCGGTTTGTAGGTGTGAGTGAGTGCATGAATATTGTAAAGGAATGCGAAATAAGTGTACGAGTGTGTATGTGTGTGCGTGGGTTTTTGTTGTTGTTGTTGCCGCCACCGCAGTCGCTGCAACAGTTGCGCAGCTACCACCTTTTGCGCAGTCGCAGCTGCAGCTGCGCTGTCGCGTCAGCTGGAACGCCGCTTCCATGTATGCTTATATGTATATATTAAATGTATTGTATGCATGTGAATGTGTGTGTGAGTTTGTGTGAGGAGTGAGTGTGTAAGGTGCCTTTGTATTGGTTTACTCCTCCGTTTTGGGACGCCGAAATAGCAAAATATGCGGCTCCGGCTTATGTATCATATAATGTATCCAGCCGCGTGATTGCTGTACTCCAATTGATCTCCATTCGGTTTCTGTCATCAAATGCGTTTTGGGCACCAGCTTCACAAGGTCTTTCGGCAAGACCACATGTCTGTATAAAATACATACGTACACATACATTAATACACACATATATTTATATGCATTTACAGTTGCAAATTCTATGGCCCCTCACCTGTATTCGAACTTCTCATCATAGTATTTATCCGAGTAGTAAATATCTTTGCTCATCTTTTTGATCTGTTGGAATTTGGAAGGGGTGCTGGAATGCGGCGTTTAATTTGTATTTGGCGTCGGCGTCCTTTTCTGCACGTCTAAGTTCGCGATCCTCTTTACATTCAAATTTCTCCACTTTTCTATACTTGCACACGGTTATTACTATTGTTCAGTTAATAGTTAGTGCCTTTTCTTTCAGTTATATAGATTTATTTATAAGCAATTAACGTTTTTTAAGTAATTTAAAAAAGCAAAAAGTGACGCGGTCTACAATTATGTTTGTTCTAGTTCGTTTATGCTCATTGAACCACTAATATCGATAAAAAGCAATGCTTGTTTAGCTCGATATCGGAACATATGAGCACCAGTAATGAAGCGGTTTTAGTTCACGAGAATTAGCCGCTACGTCAGTGTTGATTCTAAGTTAAATAAGGTTTAGTGAAACAGAACAAAATTATAGTAGTATTAATTATACTTACACATGCTTTATTTTTCTGTGTCAATGAATTGAGCTACTTAAATGTTCGCTTAAGCGGGTCGACGTGTAACGCGCGGGTTTATTGGATTACTTGTCCGTAAATTGTGGCGGTCGGTCGACAAGCTTTAGAATATTTGTATTCGATTAGTGTGGAGCAGCTCAAATTGTTTACAAAATAAACTTAAACTATAAAAAAGCTTAAATAAAATGTTATTTCACATATTATATAAATTTACCAATGATTGTTGTGATCAAATTGAAATTAAACAGTTAATAATATATAAATATATATATATATATCGATATATCTACAGGTTGCAATACAGCTGTAGCAACATTTGACTCTAGCAACATGTTCTGCAACATGCTTAAAAAATGACCCAGTAAAATCTTGAATGTTTAGGGTCTGCATACATGTGAATTAAAGCCTTCATGTAATTAGAACTACTTTCGCGCAGAAATGCATGCAAACGCCAGTGATGTTGAGTAGAGCAACAAGTTTGGTTGGGTTCGTAATCTTTTCTCATTTGTGCTGGCCTTTATACATTAACAGTTATTAGCATAATTAGAGAGAAAAGATAATGTATGTTCGCAAATGAACTTAACTTAAAGAAACTTTTTAAATGAAAGAGTTTTTTTTGAAAATGTATAACAATTTTGTAAAGAAATTAAATAGTATTCATAGCTGCCTCCATTGGGCGATTAGTATTCGATTCGGTCATTCTCTCTATCCTTTATCTTTTCCGCTTCTCCCTCTGTTTAAATGATCTATCCACATCGTCCTCTCTCTATTTGCTTATATCTTTATCTTATCTTTTTCTCATTATTTGTATTTCTCTTACGCTCTTTATCTCTCATTGTATTTCTCTTTGACGTTATTTTCTCTGGTTTGCTTGCTCTTATTCTCTCTCTCTCTTTGTGTTTCTCTCTCTTGCGCTTCTTTCCTGTATGGACAGTCTCTTGCGATTTCCGTATCTTTCTTCATCCCTCATTATACCGGCCTCTTTTCTTGTCTCTCTTTTTCGCTCAATCTCTCTTGCTATCTCCCTCTATCCGCATTTCCTATCTTTCGCTTTCAGCAAGTCATAACAGAATACCAGAAATACGAAATATTTGTACAAATTGATAACGCAGCCAATTTTTTTTGTTTATTTGGAATTACTTAATTCCATATCAACATAATATTTTTATTGAATTCAGTAAAATTTTTCAAACAGTTTCTCATTTTTTTGTTACTCGTACATGTTTATGAAGCTTTCTGTTGCTGTTGTTCTTCTTGTTTTTTGTTTGTTTTTGTTTTTGTTTTTCATTTTCTTTTTGTTGTTGATGTTCAGTTACTCTTCTTGTTGAAAGTTCATTTTTGTTTAATATTACATCTTATGTTTTTCTTTTTTTTCCATTTAATATTTAAACTTTGTCATTGATTTATAGTTAAACTTAAACAATACAAAAGCAGTATTTGTTTTTTTCATTCATTTTGTTACACATAAATATATATATATATTTATATATATATATTAATTTTACCATGACTTTTATTTTCATTTTCTTTTTATGAAGTTTTTTATCTATATATTTTTCTTTGTTTTCCACTTTTAAATCTAAATTAAAGCAATTCTGTTAGGTTTTACTTTTTGTTACACTTGAAATAATTGTGAATGGTTTTTGTTTATTGTTTCGTGTTTTCATTTTAATTTTATTTTTGTTGTTTGTTTAATTAAAATGTCATCTTTGAAAACTGCAATTCGTCAACTGAAAATATTTGCAACTGAAAATTTATTTGAATTTCGTATTGTTTATTTGAATTGGTTTATTGTGAATGAAAAAATTGTTGTTATCGACCTTAAGTATAGTTTACATGCTGTTTTTTATGTTTTATATATATTTTTTACCATTTATATAACATATTTATGCATACATAATTTGTATACCGTAATGTTACATCGCTTAGTTCTATATAATCATAATTTGAAATAATCGATTCTTTTTTCTATTTTGCTCTAACCAAATGGGCTTGCAAATGATATATAAATCAATGTTTTTCAAGCTAGTTATTCATTTTTTCTAAAATATTGTTCTATTATGCGCTGCGGTTTTTTTGCACTTGTTGTGAGAGATCGAGTTCTCGGACAAATTTTGATCCAAAAGAATTGCACACTTTACGCTGAAATAGATCGAATAATATATATATATATATATATATATATATATATATATATATATATATATATATATATATATATATATATATATATATATATATATATATATAGATATATATATATATATATAAGTATATATGTATATATTTGTTTTTAGAAATTGTGGGCGTGGCAGTGTTTTAACATAACATACAAGTACTAAGTTAATTTTTTAAATATTTATTAGCATACATTGAGTTTTTGCTTATAATTTTGAAAATGCTTAAAATTTGTTAAACACCTTTTGGAAATAAACGACTGCCACATTTGTTAGCTAAACGATTCGTTGATTTTTATTATTACTATATATAATATATTATATTAATTAATTATATATAGATGTTGAGCTTTCAAAGAAGCAGCGGAAGTAGCTTAAAGAAAATAAAAGTTCTGAAATGATTTTGCATTTAAATACATTTTTTTGTACATTTTCTAGAAGACGTAAAAGTTTTATTATATAAAAATTTTATTATACTAAAAAAAATTCAGAAGTTTTGAAAGTAATTTTCATAACTTTAAAACAAATTCAAAAGTTTTGATACTAATTTTCATAATTTTTTAATATTTGGAACAATTTAAGAATATTTTCGAAGTATTTGAAGAGTTTTTGAAAAAATTTTCAAGTTTAAAAATCTTAAAATAAATTTTAAAAATTTTGTGAAAGCTTGAAAATATTTGTTGAAAATGTTTTGAAATTTAAGTTTTAATTTTTTTTGATTTTATTTAAAGAATCTAATAAAATGTATTGCATTTGCCTTGTGTCGATGACGTAAATTGTTGTTGCTCACACACAAAAAAATTTTGTTGATTTTTGTTTTTAAATGATTTTTTAATACACTTGGTGTACAAAATGGCAGTTTATATATATATTTATATATTTATATATATATATATATCCTTGTTAAATCTTTATCAAGTGTGTTCTAGTATATATGCCGCATGCTAATTAGTGCAAAATATGTCAAATCTTTGGATCCGCAAGCCAAATTTCTTTTTATCGTGTGCCCAAATGAAAAAGAATTTATTTTTTAGTAAACTAAAACTAAAAGATATGACCAATTTTTTCAAGAATTGTGGTCGAAAATTTGAATTACTCGCGCTAAAGGGTCAACATTTTCTTGGCAGTTTTATATATATATATATATGCATTTACATACATATATCATATATTATTTAATACTTTTTTATATTATTTAAAATTTGGTTTTTAAATTGCGTTTTTGTTACCCTATATAAACTACTAATATTTATCGGCGGTTTTGGGAACACATTTTTCCCAGGTCAAAAATTATAAAAAAAAATGTTTTTACTCAAATTTTGTGCGTATTAATTTGAAAATATTTGAAAAAAAGCCTGTGGGATTTGGATTTATTTTTGATAGCTGCAGACGAGAAAGAGCAGAGAACAAAAATAACAAATATATATTGAGTGAATCTCACAACTCGTGTTTTGTATTTTTTTTTTAATTTTATTTATTTATTTTTTGCAGCATTTTATTTCACTACTTAACTAATTGCTTTAGTTGTTTTTATGCTTTTTCTTTTTCTAATAATTTTTTGTTTTTCTTTTCTGCATTTGTTTAATTTATAAGAAAACATGCACTAGAAAATTGTTTGTTAGAAAACTATTTGGTAAACAATTGTTTGAATTTTATTTACTTAACGAAATTATTTGCTAACAATTTTTTGAACTGAAATTTGATAAAGTTTTGCCTTTTTTTTAAATTATAAAACATTTTTAATGTAGAATTTATAAAATTTTTGTTGAAATTTTTTTGGAAATTTTGGAAAACATTTTTGGCAAACGGAAAACAATCCTAAAATCCGGAAACTGATTTTTCTTTTTTTTTGTAAAACGTTTTTGCGTTAGTTTTGTTAAATTCATTTAATAAAAGTAATTAGTTGTTAATAATATATTTATAATATATGTATATATTTAAGTATAACATTTTTTCCATTAAACTATTATTTAGCGATTTTGCTGCATCTGTAGCAAAAACTGTATAACATTTCATGTTCATAATTTGTTTTATATAATCTTTTTACGGGTTTTCTGTTTTGGTTTTTTTTTTTTATTATTTTTATTTATTTTTTCTGTTTTTTTTTCCAGCTGCTTCTTACATTTTAGACTAGCACTAGTTAAGTGGATGGTAAAAGGGGATTAGTTATAAAGCTTGGTATGCCATTTAAGAGGTTTAGCTTTTATTTTTAATTTTCTTTTTTTTTTCATTCGATTTTTTAAAGTTTTATATATGTTTTTTTTTTTTGTTTTGTGGGTTTGGGCAAAGGTCTCAAGAGAGCGAGAAAATTGTTAAGCTAGTTGAGGCCTATTTATGAAGTTGTCTCTAAAAATTGTGAAAGAAAAATGAGTGAAAATCAAATTTTCTTGTTTTCCATTTTTTCTTGTTGGTATTTTTCTGGTATATACCAAAAGCAGATGCAGCATGTTGGGGTTGCTTTCGCTGCTCTCTCCCTAACTGCCCCCGCACTCTGACGCCCTTCGCTGGAGTTGAAGCTGCTGCGGCTGTAGATGAAAATTATGTTTGGTGTAATATATCGAAACGGTTTGTTGTTTGGTTGTTTTTCTGTTTTGTTTTTATTTATTGTTAAATTAAGTTCGTTTTTATTGATCTTTATTAATTTTTCTCATTTTCGGGGAATTCATTGTATACATAATATATTTTTGTTTTAATTTTATATACTCCTTTTGTTTTTGTTATTGTAACCAGTTACTCTGTACTTTACTTTCAGCTATATTTTATCTGTTTTTTGCCTCAATTTTTTTTTTTTATTTTTTTTGTATTTTTTTGTATATTTTTTTATTTATTCTCATGCAATTTTCACATTAATGATCTTTGTTTAGTTTTTTTTTTGGGTTTTTCATAATAAGTGAAGAGTATTAATTTTAAATGTGTTTGCGGTTTTTTTTGCCTTCATTTCTATGCATTTTTGTTTTTGTTTTATTTGTATCTAACCTTCTTTTGCTTTTGCTTTCTATTCCATTTTGTATTTTAAAATCTACATTTATTTTGTTTTTCTTTTTGTATTTCTTTAGAAATTTGTAGTTAAACATTTGTTTCTTTTTTTTATGTTTTGCTTTGTTTCATGGGATTAATGCGGCCTGTTTAAATTTATAACAAATTTAAACAACAAATTAAATAAGTTTCTATTTTATTTCTGCTGTGGAAGGGGCAAGGGGAAGGGGGTGGGGTGTAGGTTCATGTATGTATGTATACATATGTGTTTATATATGCGTTCCAATTGTTCACTTTGTTTTTATTTTATATATATATATATGTTTATATATATAAGTATTTATTTAAATATTATAAATATAAATAATGTTTGTTTTTTTTTTGTTTTTGCTTTTACATATTTATTTTTTAACACATTTTCTCATTGAGTTAAGAACAGTTGCTGCATTTGTCATTTGTTTATATTTTTGTTCGCTGCGCTGTTTGTCGTTTATATCTTTAATTATTTTTAATTACACCAAAAAACAAAGTAGAATTTGTTAACAACAATTTTTTTTTCATTTCATTTTCATTTATTTTATAATATCATATTTGCGCTAAATTATGTGGCTTGCCAATTTGTAACCATTTGCTATTTTATTTTTTCTTTTTGCCTAAATTGTTAACTAAATAAAATTTCCTAACCAATTAAGTTTGTGTTTGTGTGTGTGTGTGGGAGTGTGTGTGTAAGTTTGTGTGTTGGGCATTTGATAGCGTTGGGTATTTTTTTTAGCGCAAGGTTTAGTCATGATTTTTTTGTTTTTTTTTCTTTCTTTTTTTTCTTTGTAGCTCTTTATTTTAGTTTTTCTTTGGTTGTTGCTGTATTTATTTTGCATTATTATTTAGCTTTATTTTTTTTTTTGTTTTTTTTTTTGCTTGCTGCTACATTTTCTTTTGTGTGTGTGTGTGTGTTTGTCACTATTTTATTTATCGTGACTTTGCTTAACTTTTCATCTTTTTCTTCATTTTCATTTATTTTTGTAATTTTTATTTTTATTTTTATTTTGTTTTCTTGTTTTATGTATGCCTAATTCGCGCTCTCTTTCTCTTTTCAACTTTCTCGTTTACTTCTCTCTCTTTTGTTTGCTTTGCTTCTTGTTTAGCTGTTCTTGTTGCTGCTTTTCGCCCATTCACTGATGATGCATTGCTCCATGGCGTTTCTCTTAGTCGACCATTAACTCAAAGTGGACGGATCCTCTCCTATCCGAGCGATCATGTTTGATGTTGCGAGCCCAGGCTTTGCACTCAATGTTGATCAAGACGCCGGCTGGAGAAAGTATAGAAAATGGTAAAAATTTTTAAATAAATTTTGTAAATATTACAATTAATAAATAAATTATTAATTATTAATATTAATAATTTAATTATGTACAAAATACAATTTTATCCATACAAAATAATGTTAGGCTGTTATTCGCAGAGTAACTTAAACAACCAGTATTTAAAGTTTAGGAAATTAAAGGTTTTTTTATTTTAATTTCAGTAAATTAAGTCTTTACAGACTTGCAAAGTTATAAAAGAGATCTGAATTATTTTCTGTCAATCATTTCATATAAAATCACAATAAAAATAGTTTTATTTTGGCCAACAGAAAATAAACCAAATCTTATTCTAATTTTCTGCCTTCCATTTTAACTCGAACCATATAAATACAAGAATATTTTCTTATCATTAATTATATTCATTATTATTATTGTATTTCGTAGCCTACTTTTGTGATACTTTGTTACTTCAATCTTCAATTATCTTTGACCGCTTTGTGTGCTTGGCGAGGCGAGCTAACGACCCTTAGTTAACTGTCATAGCAATGGTAGCATGTAATGTATGTGGCTTAACAAGCATAAAGGATTTGCCTAATCCTCTTTTGTACGCACACACTGAAACTGAAACTCCCCCTCGCTCCTTCTCTCCTTCTCTCTCTCATTTCAAGCTAAGGAATTATTACAGTTTATTGTGGCGTGAAATTGGGTTCTAGACGATTTTCTTTTGTTACTCCCAGTTTTTTGCTTCTTTTGTCTTAGCACACCCAATTGGGCTGGGAAAAGTGGAAGAAGTTGGGCAGAAGCTTACTCATATGAGCTTGACTATTGTTTGACTGCTGCCTTAAGTAATATGTAGAGCATAAAAGTCGTTTTTTTACAGACTCTTAATATTATAATTTTTTTTAAGATTCATTTTTTACCTAATCTGTAAGTTGAGCTTTTAGATTTTAGCAAAAAAATATTAATAAGACGTTTATAAATTAAGTTTTAAAAATTTTAAAATGTTTTAATGGAGTTTTAAGAGGGATTATGTGATTTCAGTGTATTTACTGTAGAAAGAAAGATTATTCCTCTGTTTTCATTAAAATTTCATTCCTTATCCTTATGCTCTGTCACCTCTATCTATATCTCCCCAATGTTCTTTATATAAATATCTGATTACATTTGTTATATATATACTTACTTTCAACGGTAAACTGAACAGCAACAATTGGCGGTATATAGCCCTCGATATTTTTGAATGGGAAATAGAATGAGGGGAAACCCATGCGAGGATAATAATCGCGTGACTTAATGTTTTCAACATCAGCAGGATTTTCGCCCTCGCACGATACCCAAACAACGGCAGTCTATAAAGCGAGATCAAAAACATTAAAAAAAACTCTAATTTTACCAAATTCAAATTTACCTCATTTGGTCGCAGGCTCTGCTTCTCCTTGATGTGGTGCTTCAAGCCCTCAGGCATGTCTTTGGGCAAATTTGCTAAATCGTAAATTTGTGGCTCCCAGTTGTAAATCTGAGCGAAAATTGATTAAAATCATGTATATATATATATAAATATATTCTATAGATTACCTTATTCAACTTGAGGAATATGCAGGGCCTGGCCAGGTGATAACCAAAGTTATTATCAAAAGTGCAGGGCGCAAAACTAGAAACTTCAACGCCGCAGACTTTGCCCTCTGGTGGCGGATGCTCAAATGAGCAGTTCACTTGATTCTTCTTGGGTAGTTCGTCATAGGCTGTGCACAAATAGATATAACACATTTTTAATATATATTCTAGAGCTGATTAAATATCATCTCTAATATACTTAAAGCCTTCATTTAATTAGCTTCTATCAAATAGTTTCATTTAGCAATACTTTATTTAGGCAAACATATTTTTTACACTCACTGTGATCTTTATTATTTGATTTAGTCACAAAAAACAAACGTTTCATGAACAAAAATATATATATAAAACATTTATAAATAATTTAAAAATTGTTGACAGTTCTATAAAATTTATAAATAATTATACAAATATTGCGATATTAATAATAAAAATAATTTGTTAAGCTTTCATCAGCTTCAAAACAAAAATAAATATTTTAAATAAAAGTAAATGAAGGTTTGAAAAACAAATTTTTTTTAGAAAAAATATTAAAATTCGGTTTTTAAATTTTATTATATCATACAAAATTTTAATCATCAAAAGCTGAAGCTGTACTTACATTTCAGAAATCGCTCAGTTTCCTCAACCCAATACATATAATTGTCTTTCTTCGATGATTCGTACCAAACTAAAGTGCTCTCAACATTCGCCTCTGGGGGCATTGGTCGAAAGCCAAGACCTGAAGGCAATATAAAAGATATAGTGTTGTAAAACATGTTAACAAGTGTTGTGTGATGGCTTAGTATATATTTTGAACATGTTTTTTTTTTTAATTATAAAAAATTCTATTAATACATTTTATTAAAAATATTTTTATTTTAACATTTTATATTATATTATATATTATTTTATATTTATTTTTATTTTTGAAAATCAAGTTATTGCATAAAAAGTAATATCTTTTAGTTTTGTTTTCCTTTTCTCTTAAGTTGAATGCTTGTAACCTTACCTGGATTCGATCCAATCAATCCATTGTCAAGCATCCATTTGGGTTTATCTACCTCCAATGTTTGATAGAACACCGCAAATATGGCAGCAAAGAATCCGGTTAACGCCGCATAGAATATAATGTAGAAAAGTAAAATTTTTGCTGCAAAAGAAGAGAGGGGAAAACCCTTTCATTAATTTTGAATTTAAATATAGGGCATTATCTTATATAGATGATTACATGAATTATATAATCCTCAGCTGAGCGCCATAAAGTAATCAAATTTGGTTTCATGTTTGCGTAACGATGATGCAACTTTAGTTTTGTTTTCTTTCTAGACAAAATTTTTTGTGGCTTTTAGGCGCTTTTATTATGCCTGCCACGCCCCATTGCAAAAGACTTGTGTGCGGTATTTTAATGGCTCTGTCAAAGCGTGTGTCTGTGTGTATTATATTCATAAAAGCAAAACATTTCCGAATGCCATTACATTTATGTCCTAATGGAAATTTTTCATGCTAAGTTGTTTCAGCGTTCTAATGAATTTTGATATTTGTTTTTCGTTTTTCTTTTTTTTTCTTATTGGGCTCTAATAAATGAGAATTAGTCCCAAAGGAATTGTATTTCTCATATGTATATGTGACTATTGTAACCCTGAGAAAATTAGTATATAGTATATAGCTACGTTATATAATATATGCTAAACCAATTAGAGCTTTTTGTATATTTCTCTTATGCACTTTAATTTTACCTACTTTTACGATTTCAATGTTATATTAATTATTAAACAATAATTATATAATAATAATTATATAATAATAATTGCTTCATAATTGTTTATTTATAGTTTTTGATTTTCCTTTGTTTTAATTTTCATTATTTTACAAGATAATCTTATTAATATTAAATTAAAATTTTTTTATATAATATAAATAAAAAAATATATATGTAGGTGTTTAAATATGAAACAAAAATTTTATATACTTTAAATAAATAAATATATAAATAAATTGATAAATAAATACTTTTTCAAACAATTCTTAAAAATTTACTATTATTTTATATTTAAAAAAACTCATTAGGACAGATTTATTATGTTATATTTAAAATAAAATATATTTGAATAGGGCTTTTTATTATTTTATTATATCCTATCTCAAATTAAATATATATTTACAAATTAAATAAAAATAACCAAGCTTTAAAATTTTCTTTTAAAAATTGCAACTATTTATTAAAAAGTTTTAATTGAATTTACAAAAATAAAATATATAAGAGTACCCCATTCAAGCCTTAAAACTTGTTTTTTTTTCTAAAGTTTACAATCTCTTAAGTTGCCAATTAGCGAGCGACCACTGTAACAGTGCTAAAAACCTTCAACTGGCTGAGTAAGACGTTAACTGAGCCAAGAATTTACACAGTTTGGCATACTTCTGGGCTAATTGACAATCTGGGGCATGAAGGTGGTGTGGTATGGGGTAGTATAGGCTAGTAACTACGACAGTTGGATGACTGCCACGGCTCACGCCCCTTTCACACTTGTGTAACTACTCCAACGCTCTACGATTACACAATGCACGACTTTTGACATTTTCTTGGCTCCAGCTGCACGTAAAACTAAGGCCAAACTTTGAGGGTGTGTGAGGGTGTTTGATAGTGTGTGTTTGTGCTTGGCAAATATCCACTCTCCTGTGCCCCAGCTTAGTTTTGACTAGTTTGTCATTTTGACATTTCTGTTTTGTAATTAAGTGTGATTAAAAGGTCGCCAAGTTTTAGCACTCTTCCTCTTGCCCTTTAGCTTTCGCTCTTATTTTATTTTTAGTTGTTTTTATTGCAATCGCTTTAATTTTAGATTTCATAGTTAAGTTTCGTTCACATTACGCATACGCCATGTGACGCAGCAGCAAATTGATGTAGTGCAAAATATGTTGGAATTGGCATTTGGCATTACAGAGCAATTTAGAAAAGTCATTAATCATTTTGCCCGGAGACTTGGAGACTTGTGTGTGTGCCGTGGGAATTTTGCAAAAAGGAAATTGCAAGAGAACTAGCAATAAATTAATGAATGAATGGGAAAGGTCGTCGGACTAAATACATTTTTAAGTAGTTTAATGAGAATTGAATGAAGTAGAATTTTGTGGAAGACTAAGAGAGGGCGATCAGAGATGAGAGAGAAATTAGGCGTAATTGAATGGCAAAAGATATAGCTAAAAATTTGTGAGTTTCTTTAAAATGATATTTGAATTTAGACAAAAGAATATTTCGCTTTAACTCAAATTTTTAGTCTTTTTTTTATATCTTTATATATAGATAACATAAATTTCTCTATATAATATATGTTCAAAGGAGACAATCTCAGATTTGGAAACTTTCTAAATTTTTACGCAAAAAATAAATTGAAATTAAATAAAGTTGATATTCAAGAAATCACCAAATACTTTAAATATATGTTAGAAATGAAAGAAATCAATATAGTTTTAAGCTAGAATTTTATTTAGTTTTTCATCAGTTAAATTTAGTAGAAAATATATCATAAGCAAATAAACTAACATATATATTGTATTTAAAACTCTTCAACAATCCTTCATTTCACATTGATTCGATTATAGATGAGAGCCTTTAAAATCTGTTAAGTAACATGCTTATAGTCAAGAGCTATTGAAACACACTTGTGACAACAAAATGCTGCACACGGTCAATTAATTGGCAAAAGTATTGCCAATACAAAAAAAAAAAACTAAAAAACTTACAAAAAAGAAAAATGAAAATGAAAATGAGAAAAAAGAACGCATGCGCTGTCGCTTTTGCTGCTGCCCGACTAGCTATTGCCAATGCGCCCGCACTCTAACGAATTCTCAGGGCCAAATACAGACATATATAGAAATATATATTTGTATATAGATATATATATGCATACATATATATGGATATATTAACATAAAGCCATTATATGCTTCGTTAAAAGGCTTCTAGTTCAACTATCTTGGGTAAAAGTTTTAACTAATGTATTTATATTTTAACTATAATACACTATATATATATATACACTATATATATATTATGTTTTTTTCTTAGTTAACCGATACAATTTGTAATTATCTTTTTCACATTTTGTCCACCTCAATTGAGCTTGCAAATACGTTAAGCATTTGTGCAACGCCTTACGTAATTTGGTTACGTTACGTAGGCAGTTAAATAATAATAGAAAAGAAAGAACAGAAAAAAAATATACGTTTGCATGGCAACACTCGAGCTAACTTCAAGGGTTCGCCTGCAGGGCGCCTCCTTTTGCAGTTGGTTGTGCTTTTTTTTTCAAGCTGAATTTTCTTATTGTTATTCCAATGGGTGTGACAGTGTGTATGTGTGTGTGTATGCTTCTGTGTGTGTGTGTATTTCTGCACTTAACGAGCTGTTTGCTCTGCTTTCAGTGGTCGCAATGGCTTTTCGTGCTGCGCTAGGTGGGGCCTTTGAAGATGAAGCAGTTTTGTGGCTCAGCTGAGCATGGGGCATGGTTGGAGCTGAATTTTCGATTTGCTTGCTATTGTTGGGGGCGGGGAAACAGCTGTTTTATTTGGTTAGCAAGGCAAATACGCTGATTCGCTCTAAATGTTAAGTGCACTCGATAAAGATATGAAATTAGAAGACACATAAATTTAAATCGTAAATGAGTTCGGAAATTAAATTTTAAGTGCAGAAAATAAAAAAACAATAGTTTCTATACTGGTTGAAATTCTTATATAGAAACAAATTAAGTACAAAAATAAAAATCAATTTACTTAAGTTTGTTAGAAATGCTTAGAAATTCTTTTACAATATTTTAGGGTGTTTTCGACATTCGTTGATTCTAATTAAGAGTCTTTAGAATGAATCTTAATCTAAAATGAATGCAATTTATTGCATTTATTTCGGTGAGAAAAAAATAAAATAATATTTATTGCATATTTTTATTATGTTATTATTAATTTTTTTAGGACCTATTAAAATATTTGTTTTCGAGACAACTTAGTTAAATTAATTAAATAAAAGAAACTTTTATATATATAAAATAAAAAATATAAAAATAAATATGTAATTTCATTTTTTATATAATTTGTTTAATTTATCTTTTTATTAAAATAATGTGATATAACGCCGCATTTGACTTTTGTTTTCTATTTTTTCTGTTGTCAAGCGGCGCTTCGACTTTTGATTTCGCTTTTTATATTTCAGGTTTGGTTATGCAGGGCTCTACCTTAAAAATCCGATTGATTTACGCGAAAATCTTTCACTCATTACCTGTGTGCTTGTGTGCGTGCGTGTGTATGCGTGTTCATGCTACTGTTGAGCACCTGGCAGGTCTTAGTAGAACATTAAGTATACGCAGCATTGTGCGCGCACTCTCTGGCTGCGACTGCTCGCTGTCTCTCTCTGCAGCTCTCACTCTCTTTCTCCCTCTCTATTAATCGCACTCTCTCGTTCTCTTTCCGTCCCTGTCTTTCCCACTCTAGCGCTGTCTCGCTTTTTGTAGGTCTCTTGGCTGAACTTTGCCATTTGCACAGCTGCCGCAATAATGTAACAAACTGTGCTGGTATATGCACTGGTGTGCGCGTGTGTGTGTGCGTTCGTGTTGGTGTGAGTGCGTTGTTTGCATGTGTGCTACAGCTGCAAGCTGTATACATACACACACACAGAGACACTCGCAAAATGAATTGCGTCCACCTCTTCCTCTTTTGTAATTTCAGCTACAATTTTACCTTGCAGCCATTGGTGCGGGTTGTAGCCCATTTGCTCTGTTAATTTTGACAGTTTTGACAGAAAAATAAGACAAATATATATGCACACACACACACACGCACACGCACATGTATACAGCAGCAGCTGGCACACAAAGAAAAAATATTGGACAGCAAAATGGAGCAGAAAATACAGCTGTCAACATCAGGATTCGCAACCAGCCCCCAGGCTATGCAGCACATCACGTACATACAGATAGCGAGAGAGATATTGCGTGAGATTCAGAGAGAGAGAGAGGGACAGAGATACATACACACAAAACGCACATAAATTTAAGCACACAATGCAATAAGTAGAATAATAATCATTTTTAAATACTCTTGGAAGAGACTTTTAGCTTTGACTGTGTTTTAATTATTTTATTTCATTTGTAAACATTTTTAATAATAATAATGAAATATATTTAAAAATGTATTATTATATTATTAAAATTATATTATGTAATTCAAATTTTAATATATTATATGATTTACATTTTCAATTATAATATTTTATTTTTATTATTTTAATAAGCAACCCATTTTATTTTATGTATTATTTGAATTAAAAGTAATTTATTATAGTAAATTACATAAATGTTTGAGATTAGTATTCATATTTTAATTCAATATATAATTATATCTTCATATATTTTTATTATTATTTTTTATTATACTAATTTAATTTGAATATATTCTCTATTTGTTATTATTATTCCCAAAATTATAGAAAAATGCGTAATAAATTAAAAAAAAAATCATTTAAAACATTAATATTCATATTAAAATTATTAAATTTTTGAAAATATTTTTTATAAATTATATTTGAACATGTTTACAAGTAAAATAAAAATTTAATTTCATAGAATTTGGCTTGCAACAAATTCGAATTAATAATCTCAGCAGCTTCTGTTTTGAATACATAAAAAGAAGCTACGTTTGATTTATGAAGTCTAGCAAGACTTTTAATTTTAATTATGTGTTACGTGCTTTGCAATTTCCTATGTTGCCAGCTCTTTAATTATACTCATCTTCCAGGCTCTCGGGAGTCCAATAAGATTTATGAATAGCTTAGTCCTAGGCCAAGTAGCCTGTGGTTTGTATTCGCCACATGACCCGAGGATTTTAATTTGCATATTTTGTTTATTGGAAATTGTATTGTGAATTATGCAAATTACTTTGATTTGTAAAAGAATGAAAATATTTTCTAAATAAATATTTGATCATAATATTAATAAATATGCTTGATTCAGATTTTCTTATTGAAATTCTCATATCAATGAATTTGTAACTTCTTATTAGTATCTTTATACACAGGGTATTTACTAGTCTACTACACTGCTCGAGTCCACCCTATGCATACACTTGCTGTTCCTCAGGCATTTCTTAATTGTTTTCCAATTAAGCGCATTGAAAGTTTTTCAATTTAAAAACTTTGATTGCCAGCAAAGTTTTCCAGATACCCTTAAAGTTCATGAATATCTCATTATAAAGAGATCTCGGCGAGAGTTGAGCTCTCCATAATGCACTTATGCAATCAGTAATCGACAGCAGTCGTGAACCGTATGCTAATTGCCGTGTCGATTGGATAATTGTTTTTTGCTGTTGCTTTTTTTGCACTCAGTGCAAAGCACTTAACAGATTTGCAGCCCATTCGAGGTCAATGCGTGGCAATCGCAGAAGTTGGCATACTATTTAGCGCAACGCTCAATTTGATGGGTCGATGTAAATTGTAAAGCCTCGACACATTTTTTCACAAGCATCCATCTCTCATGTGCCTGCAAAACGTCTCAATTTGAGTCCATTGATCGAAATGATTGGCATTTTTTTTATATTTTATTTTTTTTTTAATTGATTTGCAGTAAAGCAATTGATTGGCTTTGATTTCTATGAGGAGAGATGAAGATGTTCTAGAGGAGAGCTGATGATGTTTGAGAGAATAGTACAGTATATAGACTGCTTGAATTACTAGTTGTCTGGGGCAATTCTTTATTGCATTGTGTTGTAGCCTTTATTGATAGATAAGATTACTAGAAATTGAGTTACGAGAGTGTTAAGCAAGCGAAGCTTTTACTTTTCGATTATCAAAGCATTAAGCTTATGTATTTGCTTTGCATTCATTGTAACCGAAATACTTTTATATTTCAATAACTTTTACTAAATATAACTGAAGTATTTTTCGTCCGGTTCGGATCGACTATTGATGTGTATTATCAGATTTTCAAGAAAAGACTTCTAGAACTTTACCTTACTGTAGCTCGGAATTTCTTTGCCAGATTTAAGACTCATCTATACTTTTTGCTCGCAAGAAGCGCTTGGCGCTCTCTGTCTCTCTCTCGCCCTCTCTCTGTCGCTCACACACTCTCACAACAAATGATCTTAAAACTGATATTACCATTAATGTTTCATGGTAAATTAATTTATATTTATATATGATTATTTTTATATTTTTTGAATGGTTTGAATAATTCTTGCTGCACTTCTCGAATTAGGTAAGGCTCTATTTGAAGCATACATTTAGATACATAGATACTCAAGTATAGATTCAGTTTTAGACTCAGTTTTTCTGTAGTTAATTTAATTAATTTGCTACCCATAAGTAATCTGAATTCAATACAAACGATTGCCTAGAGCTTAAACTGTTCATGGATTATACAATTGGCAACACTTATGCAAAATGCAAACTATAGAAATCTAGAAGTTATTGGAGCATATATACATATGTATTGACATAATATATTATATGTAGTAATATTAGTATAGCACGTAGTTTGAGCTCTAAAGAGCAATATTTAGAAACTTGCTTTTCATTACAAGCATTACCCAAAAACGTTTGCTTGAAACCTAGAATGAAGTATATACAAATGTTTATTTACATATACATATATATGCCTACTATACATATACATACTATATATATTTATACAGTATAATGTCGACTCTCTTTCTCCCCAGCTTTAGCCCTTTTTTCTTAGTTACTGGCTAAATAACGCTGAAAAGATTTCGTGCTGGCGGCGTGTTAAGTGTTTAACTGAAGAAGCAACACAACTTGCAACTAAGTAGGTTACAGACAAAGCAATCATGCAACAGCAGCAGCAGCAGCGGCAACAACAACAAGAAAATTGTCTGTTTCGCAGCCATGTTGAATTGTTTGCCGCCAACGCCCACATTTTGGTTGCCAGCTAAGCCCGGGGCGGCACTTGTCGCTGTTTTTGTTGCCTGCGTGCCTGTCAGACAGCCAGTGTTGTACAATGTTCTTTGAGAATGAGGTTAGAATTGATTTTTAGTTGAGTCAATTTCAGTGCATGATAGTGCAGGTTTTTCATCAACCACTTGGCATTTAACTGGGTTATAGGCAATTGTGCAAAAAGAACTCGAGTCGAAGGTAAAATGTGCTGCGAAGAGCTGACAAATGATAGAGGCTATGGGGCATAGACTAGAAAGCGAATAAGACTTTGGATTTGGAATGCGCTTTGCATGTTACATATACACTAAGCCATCTATAATCTATCATCTATCATCTATCATCTATCATCTATCATCTAGTCAATTATCAATTATCATCTATCATCTATCATCTATCATCTATCATCTATCATCTATCATCTATCATATATCATCTATCATCTATCATCTATCATCTATCATCTATCATCTATCATCTATCATCTATCATCTATCATCTATCATCTATCATCTATCATCTATCATCTATCATCTATCATCTATCATCTATCATCTATCATCTATCATCTATCATCTATCATCTATCATCTATCATCTATCATCTATCATCTATCATCTATCATCTATCATCTATCATCTATCATCTATCATCTATCATCTATCATCTATCATCTATCATCTATCATCTATCATCTATCATCTATCATCTATCATCTATCATCTATCATCTATCATCTATCATCTATCATCTATCATCTATCATCTATCATCTATCATCTATCATCTATCATCTATCATCTATCATCTATCATCTATCATCTATCCGAGGCAGCGAGCAGCGAGCAGCGAGCAGCGAGCAGCGAGCAGCGAGCAGCGAGCAGCGAGCAGCGAGCAGCGAGCAGCGAGCAGCGAGCAGCGAGCAGCGAGCAGCGAGCAGCGAGCAGCGAGCAGCGAGCAGCGAGCAGCGAGCAGCGAGCAGCGAGCAGCGAGCAGCGAGCAGCGAGCAGCGAGCAGCGAGCAGCGAGCAGCGAGCAGCGAGCAGCGAGCAGCGAGCAGCGAGCAGCGAGCAGCGAGCAGCGAGCAGCGAGCAGCGAGCAGCGAGCAGCGAGCAGCGAGCAGCGAGCAGCGAGCAGCGAGCAGCGAGCAGCGAGCAGCGAGCAGCGAGCAGCGAGCAGCGAGCAGCGAGCAGCGAGCAGCGAGCAGCGAGCAGCGAGCAGCGAGCAGCGAGCAGCGAGCAGCGAGCAGCGAGCAGCGAGCAGCGAGCAGCGAGCAGCGAGCAGCGAGCAGCGAGCAGCGAGCAGCGAGCAGCGAGCAGCGAGCAGCGAGCAGCGAGCAGCGAGCAGCGAGCAGCGAGCAGCGAGCAGCGAGCAGCGAGCAGCGAGCAGCGAGCAGCGAGCAGCGAGCAGCGAGCAGCGAGCAGCGAGCAGCGAGCAGCGAGCAGCGAGCAGCGAGCAGCGAGCAGCGAGCAGCGAGCAGCGAGCAGCGAGCAGCGAGCAGCGAGCAGCGAGCAGCGAGCAGCGAGCAGCGAGCAGCGAGCAGCGAGCAGCGAGCAGCGAGCAGCGAGCAGCGAGCAGCGAGCAGCGAGCAGCGAGCAGCGAGCAGCGAGCAGCGAGCAGCGAGCAGCGAGCAGCGAGCAGCGAGCAGCGAGCAGCGAGCAGCGAGCAGCGAGCAGCGAGCAGCGAGCAGCGAGCAGCGAGCAGCGAGCAGCGAGCAGCGAGCAGCGAGCAGCGAGCAGCGAGCAGCGAGCAGCGAGCAGCGAGCAGCGAGCAGCGAGCAGCGAGCAGCGAGCAGCGAGCAGCGAGCAGCGAGCAGCGAGCAGCGAGCAGCGAGCAGCGAGCAGCTATCATCTATCATCTATCATCTATCATCTATCATCTATCATCTATCATCTATCATCTATCATCTATCATCTATCATCTATCATCTATCATCTATCATCTATCATCTATCATCTATCATCTATCATCTATCATCTATCATCTATCATCTATCATCTATCATCTATCATCTATCATATATCATCTATCATCTATCATATTTTAAATATCTTATTTTCTAATTTTAATAATCAAAAAGTTCTTTCCAAAAATAAAACTGATTGATAATTTCTTATCCTTTCCTTGGCATAGATATATTTAAATATTCTCTTCCACTCTTACCACTGACCTTTTCAATCTGGTTTGACATTCGAGCGCACATCAATGTTTCAATAGTGTCAAGCGCTGCGACAGCATCACAAATTGAACTCCATTAAAAATTACTAAGTCCTGAGATATTGCTAAAAATAAAACAAAAAGAGGAAGGACGGCACGTGCCTTCAGCTGTGCGACAGCTCGAATTGAATGATGTAGCCGCCAGCGAGGGCGGAGCAAGAGCGTAAGAGGAGCTTAATCCCATATCAATAAATAGACAAATAGCACGTATGTTATAAATAGTTGCTAAAAAAACCCTTGCGCATTATCGTAAATCTCAGTTTATCAAGTAGTATTTGTTATAGCAAGCGGTGCTTGTGGTTGAACGTGTTAAGGCTAAATTTAACAAGTTAATAATAGAAAAATTCTTGATTTCTAGACCTTTTGGTACAGCAAACTAGTTTAAGAGACAATTATTTATATTTGACTTATTTTGAATCGATCTTTGCTAAACTTAGACTGTTTTTTCTAAAATCGATAAATATCGATCTTAATTTAAAATATTTTTATAAAGTGTGTAGACACAAGTTTCGTTAACAAACTGTCGTTTTATGTGCGAATCGATAAATGTCGATATTTAAATATTGAACTAATTTACGTTAATTAAGAGCCTCGATTAAATTAACGGCCTTTTTTTGTATAGGTACAAGTTTCGCATACAAATTTTCATTTTATATGCAAATCGATAAATATCTATATTTAAAAAAATGAGCTAATATATATAAGCAAAAATATAAAAGGTAAATGAAAAGGGTTTTTTTGTATTCAGCCCCTGAATTTAGAAATATAATAATAAATAATACAATTTCAGTGAAATTTTTACAAATCGATAAATATCGATATCTCATTGTCACATCTATAGAGCTTTTATAAAAATACAAATATGTACATGTATATGTCAAAAGAAGTGACATTCTACTGCACTTCAATCCACAACTTATCGATTTTTAACACTATTTCTATACGGTCATAAATATGTGTTGACAATCGAGTCAAAAGGCCTTGTACTGACCTATGAAACTTGGCAAACAACTAATATCTGTGCAGCATTATTATCTAATGCTTTTCTTATCTATTTAGTAAACGTTTTTATAATATTTAAAATAAACTTATCTAAGGCCTGAAATTTAAATAGATCAGAAATTTCGACCCGGCCTGTTTATTTATTTATTTATTTTTTTTGTTTCCACTGTCCATTGTCTTTTGCTTGGGCCATAAAATATTTATGACAATTTTGCATTCACATTGTCTCTGATGGCGTTTATACACGATATCAAATGATTAGTCATATTTGTCGACTACTTAAGCCCAAGGGAGCCTCGAGGGTTCGTCCACGCTCGTATAATTGTTATGCAATGTCTATCAAAAAGTAAATCAACTATATGAACAATCCAAATAACTAACTGACTAGTTGACTGTTCGACTAGCATGTGCTCTAGCTTAGACACATTATTTGATTCTATATTTAGGGCTGGCAGGGGCAATTTACTTGGCCATCTACCTGCCCATCAGATACGTGACTTTTTATTGTGCACGGCATTTAGAGAATGAGTCCAATCGATCGATACGCATTATTACAGGTTGAAAATTTGAAAGAATGAACGCAACTATAACTGTAATATTGATGGCACAATAATGAAAAGGATTATCAACTAGATTATCTCAACTATTATTTTTAACTATTTGATACCTATAGAAAGGGCAATTTTGTGTACTATTTTACACTTGTTACTTATAATATATTTTTTATGGTATATATAATTCACGAAAACACGAAAATCTATTCAATATTTGTAAAGAAATTTATAAGTGCTTTATAAAAATAATTAGATATTAATTTTGATAATTCCATATATATTTGTGATATTTTAAGCATATATAATATATACACTTTCGAAGCTCTATGGAATTGTATTTATTGTATATTTTTTTTTATAAATTTGACTCGATTTCTAAAAATATATCACACAAATATGAATATACTTATTAAGCTTACAATGCAAGCTACTGCAAGCTGTATTACATATTTAAGCTATATTTAACGTTCGTTATGCCCTTGAATGTCCCTCAAATAACATGTTATTATAAAACATAGGGGTACAATTATTTTTTACATCATATACGAGGCTGAGCCACGCGGCGTATGCGCAATGCGTGAAATTTGATTGATTTGCTGAGCGCTTTAATTAGCAATTAACTAGAGCACGAAAGCGAGCGCTAGGCTGTGGATATTATTAAAAAAATCCATATATAATATATATGTATATATGCATATTATATCCTCATAGAGAATTTATTTTATTACAAATTTATTTTTCTGAAATATATACAATTATAATAATGATAATATATTAATAAAAAACTAACAAAATGTAGAAATTATATTTGATTTCAATTTTAGAATGTAAACTTCCATATGAAAATTATATAAGAAAAAGAAATATGTATTAAAAAACGAGAATGTTTTTAATTTTTAATTAAACTGATAATTAGATTTTAATTGTCAAAAATTATATAAGTTCCTTCTAGTGCATAAATAAAAATTTATATAAGAAATTATTTCTTTATATTTGTTAAAAATTTTTTACCATATTGCATAATATTATTTTTATAATTTTTTTTTAACTTACCCCAACTGGAACCGGTGCGTCCGAGGCATTGGCTAGTTTCACTGTTCCATATGAATTTTTTGAAACCCTCCCATTTGCCCATCTTTGGCGGTGGCGCATAGTATTCACCAATCTTCTTGTCGGCCATTATTGATGTTTTTTTTTTGGTTTGATTTGGTTTGATTTTTGGTTTGGTTTTCGGTTTAGCTTGTTGTTGGCTTTAAGTACGGTTTACGATACGCTTGCACCAGGTCTAAGGAGGGTGTCTGTCTGTTTGTATTAGGCTAGCGTTAAACTATTGGTTTTATTTGGTTTTGTTATTCTTAATGTTTAAGTTAAACGTTATGAATATTATTTAAATATTAATTATTTATGTTATATTTGGTTTTTGTTTTATTTTTGGTTTTTTGGTATATTTGTCTTAATCAACTGCGTTGGTACAACATTTTTAAATGGGGTTTTTTTCTGAATGTTCGTAGCAGTATTGTGTTAAGATTTGCGCTAAATTTATTTGGTTACTGAAATTAGAAATAAATTTGTGAGTACATGTGAACAATTTTTCTCTTTTTTATGCCACCTGTTGGGTGGAGAAGACCAGGTAAGACTTTTTTAAATTAATATATATATAAATATATTTATATATATTATATATATTAAATATATATGGGCTTCTTTTATTCTCAAGCAATTTCCTACAGATTGTATGTATCTATAACTCTCTACTTTATTCGAAACTGTATTAAGATTATTATTAGATTTTATTGAATTTTTTATATTTTTTTGTTCAAATACAAATTAATTGTTTAATGAAAATTATGAACATTTTGCTCTTCATCGACCGCTTATATAAACATTAAAAACTCATTTGGCCTTTGTCAAAACTGAGTAAAAAGAAACGAATCAGTCTTTGTCCGCTTTGACAGTTTTTTCTTTCTTTTTGTATGTGTGTGTCACAAGGACACGCTTAGAAAACTGTTCTAAAGTACACTTTGCCGTTGATTTTGGCAGCTGTTAAATAGTTTTTTGCACTCGCTATTAATTTTGGTGAATTTTGCATAAATTTAGTTTAATTAATTGTTGCTAATTCGATCAACTCTTTGTCATTTACGTGAAAACAAATTGCAGTCGCCTGCCGATTTTAGCCACACACTCTGCCAACTGTTATGTAATCTCGAGCGAGGAGCGTTGGAAAAAAGCATCCAAAGCTTGGCGCAAGTCAATCAGCGTATGCGTACTGCGAGAGAGCAAGCACAGGCAGAATGCAGAGCGAATTCGAGATGGAGAGCGCAAGCATGTGTGAGCTGCAAAAAGAGAGAGAGAAAGAGAGAGCAAAGAGTGAGCCTGGAACTTGCGTTGGAAGTTTTTTTCCTTTTCTATTTTTTTCCTTTTTTTGGGTGCAGAACAGTAAAACAGATTTTGGCCATGCCATAAAAATTGACAGCTGGGCGCCAGCTTAATGACAGTTAGAGCAGCTCTCGGGAATGCTCAAGCAGCCCGTTACAGTTATGCGGGAATCGTCAGTTAGGTTAGCTATGACCATGCTAAGCGGCTTAGCTGCTGCAGCTTTAAACACACCACTGTACACGCACACACACAGGCATACACATACACAAGCTGGCAAAGTTATGTAAATTGTATGTTAATTTTGCAATATGATATGCGCTACTCCTTTGTTGTTGGTGCAGCTAAAAATAATGTTTCACTAACACAATGAAGCTGCTCTCTCACGCATACGCGTAGCTTGACTTACTTTCTGAATGCTGCCGCCGGCGACGTCGCTGCCACATTGCGCAACGCGCGTCCGTGGCGAAGGCGAAAAAGAAACGGCCTCGGTTCTAGCTATGGCTTGTATAGCTATAGCTATAAATGCCTGTGGCTATGTCTGTAACTGGGCGAGTCTTCTAGCTGTGGGGCAGGAGGCGCACAAATGTAGGCAATGCTCAGTTTTTTTCCTGCTATTTAATGAGTATTTAATGCAATTCTGAAGTTTTCTTTCGTGTTTTATTATGTGGCCACAAGCGTATGTGCACTGTAGCTGGGATAGCAAAGTTTATATAAGCATATTGATTACACAAGCTATACATACAAGTGCACTACATTTTCACTAGCCGAAACAAGCTAAAAACTAGTGGCAAAATTATGAAGATCTTTTGACATTATTTTCTAGCTATTTTTTGTTAGTTATGTATTGGAATTAGACTCAGACGTTCTGTTCTTTCAAAACCTGGGAAATTGCTTGATTTCAGTTTTTTATGATTAATTTATAAATTATATTTTATTATAATGATTTTAGCTATTGTTTATGTTCGTTTTATTTTTAATAGTTTATGTTAATTTCATTTTTAATATACAGCAGCAAGAAAAAAAATCGAATTTCGGTATGTATATAAGTTCTACAAGGATATCATGTTTTTTTTTGCTGCTGCTGTCACAGTGTCCTCGTCGCGATGCTATTGCCGACGCTGTTCATATAATCACTCGAAAAATTGTTTTTTTTTTGTTTTGCATAATTTTTTATTTATTTTATTATTGAGGTCGTGGAACGATTTGTTTTTTTTTTTGAAATTCTGGCACTTTTGCATCATCACCTCGAGAATTAAACTTCTTTTATTTGCTTTTTTATGTAACCAACGTTTTGTGCAAATACATGAAAATTTGTTGTATTTTCCGCAGCGGCGCACCAACAACAACACACATACAGATGGATTTTCTTGAACGCTGCTTTTCAGCCTCCTCTTCTTCTTCTCTACGCAGACATGCACATAACTCTCTTTATATATATATGTGCATATACATATATATATTTTTAAATATATATATATCTATGTGCCGTTAATCCGCCAGCGAGTGCGAGTAGCAACCGTCCACAGTTAAAACGCCAATGATAGTGCCAGTCGAGCGTTGAGTCCACCAGCGCCGCGATTGCTGCAGCTGTGAGCGAAACGTTCGGCTTTTGTTCGGCTACGCTTCGGCTGTCGTGCTCGTCGTGTTCGCACATCTCTGTCACATACGCACACACATATGCAGGGCTGGGGCGGTGGGCAAACAATTGCGCATGGAAATCACAATCAGAGCTTATTTCTATACTTTTTTCGGTGCTTCTTTTACCGCCTAGCAGCTTTTTTTGTGCTCAGCTGGGTGCCGTCGCTGTCGTTGTTTGTCGCCGCCACTGGAACGGCAGACTTGCTTGCTAGCTGGACTTTTGGCTTGTGGGTGGCGCCATTGCGGTCGGCACTGAGTGCCGGTGGTGAGCACTGGAGAGCAACAAACAGTTGGGCTGCAAGCTTTCAAGGTTTCAGGCGTTCCTGCTGCTGTTGCGGCGGCGGCTGCGGCTGCCACTGCTGCTGCTGTTAGTATTTGCAATTGTGTTCAGTGGCTCTCAAGCTGGGCGCGTGAGCTGCATGTCAACCAATTGCTGTAAACTGTAGGTTCGGTTATCATTGAAATTTCAGAGTCAAGCGTTCTTATCACAATTTCTGTCAATAGTATTTTGTAGAATATAAACAAAAACATTATAATCAAAAATAGAAATAAGCATACATATATATACATTTATTTAAACGAGGGTAACCTAGACAATTTTTAAAATTAATATTTTTTGTCTATCTGCTATTTGCAACGATCTTTGGAAATATCATAAGCTACCCTCGTATAAATACATTCCCCTTTAAGTATTCTTCGTTTTTAATTTACTTGTTAAGCTTATAAAAAGCTCTAACGAAAAAAAAGCCGAGTGCTTTTTCTAGACCTACATTTCGCTAGCACTTCACGCTTACAGTTAACTTAGCATAGATTTCAATTCGCCGAGCAATGCAAACGCTACAAGCTGGGGTAAAATGCTGCCAATTCCAAGGCGAATTGAGCCGCAGCCATTTCCCGTCAATTTGCCGCAAGCTTGCGCAGTAAAAGCGCAGCCAAAAAAGAGAGCGTGCGAGTGAGCGAGATAGAAATTGGACGATTCCAGTAAAATTTAGTAATATAATATTTATTGATTACTTCTGCTGCCAAAGTTTTCCACCAAAGAGTTCTACTCCCAACTGGCCCAAGCAGAAGCCGGAATATTTGCAAATTACATAAACCGAAAAAAAAAATCAACAAACAAAAAAAATTATTGCCCTCCTCACATCCGAGTTGTTTTCTAAAATGGAGGGTGCAATGGGGGATGCTTTTGGTCTTTTGATTATTCGTATATTATTTCGTCCACATCCAATTACGTCATATCTCAGCTGTTCTGAATACGCGACGCTTGTTATACAATCGACTACGGCTCTTTCAGCTCTCTGGCCCATCCGCCCCACATCTCACACACCCACAAAGACACACTTCATCCGCGCTCCCTCTCCTCCTTTGGTTATTTTGGACTTTTAATGCTTACCTGTTTATATGGCTGACATTTATTTAAGCTCTTGCTTACTGCTAGTTTTTCCTTGTCTGTATGGCTGTGTGTGTGTACTGCGGTTTATTTAGCTCTTGCTTAAGCTCCAGGTAACTGTTAGTTTTCTGTTTATTGCGGTTAATTTTCTTCTTGCGGTATCCTATAACAGTGTCACACACACACACTCACTTTATTACTTGGCTTTTATTTATATACACATTCGCTATAACTATTTGGGGGTCCAGTTTGCTGTATGCTTGTGAATAACGGTTATTGCCATACTCCTGTTTGCCAGAAGCTTTGATTGCGCCTTTACTGATAACTACCAGAGATAAAGATAGAGATAGAGATAGAGATAGAGATAGAGATAGAGATAGAGATAGAGATAGAGATAGAGATAGAGATAGAGATAGAATAGAGATAGAGATAGAGATAGAGATAGAGATAGAGATCGAGATAGAGATAGAGATTAGAGATAAGATAGAGATAGAGATAGAGATAGGAGATGAGATAGAGATAGAGATAGAGATAGAGATAGAGATAGAGATAGAGATAGAGATAGAGATAGAGATAGAGATAGAGATAGAGATAGAGATAGAGATAGAGATAGAGATAGAGATAGAGATAGAGATAGAGATAGAGATAGAGATAGAGATAGAGATAGAGATAGAGATAGAGATAGAGATAGAGATAGAGATAGAGATAGAGATAGAGATAGAGATAGAGATAGAGATAGAGATAGAGATAGAGATAGAGATAGAGATAGAGATAGAGATAGAGATAGAGATAGAGATAGAGATAGAGATAGAGATAGAGATAGAGATAGAGATAGAGATAGAGATAGAGATAGAGATAGAGATAGAGATAGAGATAGAGATAGAGATAGAGATAGAGATAGAGATAGAGATAGAGATAGAGATAGAGATAGAGATAGAGATAGAGATAGAGATAGAGATAGAGATAGAGATAGAGATAGAGATAGAGATAGAGATAGAGATAGAGATAGAGATAGAGATAGAGATAGAGATAGAGATAGAGATAGAGATAGAGATAGAGATAGAGATAGAGATAGAGATAGAGATAGAGATAGAGATAGAGATAGAGATAGAGATAGAGATAGAGATAGAGATAGAGATAGAGATAGAGATAGAGATAGAGATAGAGATAGAGATAGAGATAGAGATAGAGATAGAGATAGAGATAGAGATAGAGATAGAGATAGAGATAGAGATAGAGATAGAGATAGAGATAGAGATAGAGATAGAGATAGAGATAGAGATAGAGATAGAGATAGAGATAGAGATAGAGATAGAGATAGAGATAGAGATAGAGATAGAGATAGAGATAGAGATAGAGATAGAGATAGAGATAGAGATAGAGATAGAGATAGAGATAGAGATAGAGATAGAGATAGAGATAGAGATAGAGATAGAGATAGAGATAGAGATAGAGATAGAGATAGAGATAGAGATAGAGATAGAGATAGAGATAGAGATAGAGATAGAGATAGAGATAGAGATAGAGATAGAGATAGAGCTCGCGCTCGCGCTCGCGCTCGCGCTCGCGCTCGCGCTCGCGCTCGCGCTCGCGCTCGCGCTCGCGCTCGCGCTCGCGCTCGCGCTCGCGCTCGCGCTCGCGCTCGCGCTCGCGCTCGCGCTCGCGCTCGCGCTCGCGCTCGCGCTCGCGCTCGCGCTCGCGCTCGCGCTCGCGCTCGCGCTCGCGCTCGCGCTCGCGCTCGCGCTCGCGCTCGCGCTCGCGCTCGCGCTCGCCGCCGCTCGCGCTCGCGCTCGCCTCGCGCTCGCGCTCGCGCTCGCGCTCGCGCTCGCGCTCGCGCTCGCCTCGCGCTCGCGCTCGCGCTCGCGCTCGCGCTCGCGCTCGCGCTCGCGCTCGCGCTCGCGCTCGCGCTCGCGCTCGCGCTCGCGCTCGCGCTCGCGCTCGCGCTCGCGCTCGCGCTCGCGCTCGCGCTCGCGCTCGCGCTCGCGCTCGCGCTCGCGCTCGCGCTCGCGCTCGCGCTCGCGCTCGCGCCGCGCTCGCGCTCGCGGCTACGCGCTAGCGCTCGGCGTCGCGCTCGCGCTCGCGCTCGCGCTCGCGCTCCGCGCGCTCGCGCTCGCGCTCGCGCTAGCGCTCGCGCTCGCGCTCGCGCTCGCGCTCGCGCTCGCGCTCCGCTCGCGCTCGCGCTCGCGCTCGCGCTCGCGATCGCGCTCGCGCTCGCGCTCGCGCTCCGCTCGCGCTCGCTCGCGCTAGCGCTCGCGCTCGCGCTCCGCTCGCGCTCGCGCTCGCGCGCCATCGCGCTCGCGCTCGCGCTAGCGCTCGCGCTCGCGCTCGCGCTCGCGCTCGCGCTCGCGCTCGCGCTCGCGCTCTCGCTCGCGCTCCGCGCTCGCGCTCGCGCTCGCGCCTCGCGCTCGCGCTCGCGCTCGCGCTACGCGCTCGCGCTCGCGCTCGCGCATCGCGCTCGCGCTCGCGCTCGCGCTCTCGCTCGCGCTCGCGCTCGCGCTCGCGTCGCGCTCGCGCTCGCGCTCGCGCTCGCGCTCGCTCTCGCGCTCGCGCTCGCGCTCGCGCTCGCGCTCGCGCTCGCGCTCGCGCTCGCGCTCGCGCTCGCGCTCGCGCTCGCGCTCGCGCTCGCGCTCGCGCTCGCGCTCGCGCTCGCGCTCGCGCTCGCGCTCGCGCTCGCGCTCGCGCTCGCGCTCGCGCTCGCGCTCGCGCTCGCGCTCGCGCTCGCGCTCGCGCTCGCGCTCGCGCTCGCGCTCGCGCTCGCGCTCGCGCTCCTCGCGCTCGCGCTCGCGCTCGCGCTCGCGCTCGCGCTCGCGCTCGCGCTCGCGCTCGCGCTCGCGCTCGCGCTCGCGCTCGCGCTCGCGCTCGCGCTCGCGCTCGCGCTCGCGCTCGCGCTCGCGCTCGCGCTCGCGCTCGCGCTCGCGCTCGCGCTCGCGCTCGCGCTCGCGCTCGCGCTCGCGCTCGCGCTCGCGCTCGCGCTCGCGCTCGCGCTCGCGCTCGCGCTCGCGCTCGCGCTCGCGCTCGCGCTCGCGCTCGCGCTCGCGCTCGCGCTCGCGCTCGCGCTCGCGCTCGCGCTCGCGCTCGCGCTCGCGCTCGCGCTCGCGCTCGCGCTCGCGCTCGCGCTCGCGCTCGCGCTCGCGCTCGCGCTCGCGCTCGCGCTCGCGCTCGCGCTCGCGCTCGCGCTCGCGCTCGCGCTCGCGCTCGCGCTCGCGCTCGCGCTCGCGCTCGCGCTCGCGCTCGCGCTCAGCGCTCGCGCTCGCGCTCGCGCTCGCGCTCGCGCTCGCGACTCGCGCTCGCGCTCGCGCTCGCGCTCGCGCTCGCGCTACGCGCTCGCGCTCGCGCTCGCGCTCGCGCTCCGCTCGCGCTCGCGCTCGCGCTCGCGCTCGCGCTCGCGCTCGCGCTCGCGCTCGCGCTCGCGCTCGCGCTCGCGCTCGCGCTCGCCGCTCGCGCTCGCGCTCGCGCTCGCGCTCGCGCTCGCGCTCGCGCTCGCGCTCGCGCTCGCGCTCGCGCTCGCGCCTCGCGTCGCGCTAGGCTCGGATCGCTCCGGCATCGCGATACGCGCTCGCGCGCGCGATCGCGCTCGCGCTCGCGATCGGCTCTGGCATCAGCGCTCGCGCTCCGCTACGCGCATCGCGCTCGCGCTGTGCCTCGCGCTCGCGCTGGCTCGCGCTCGGCTGCGTCGGATCGCGCTCGCGCTCGCGCTCGCGTCGAGCATCGCTCGCGCTCGCGTCGCTCGCGCCGCGCTCGCGCTCCGCGCTCGCGATCGCGCTGCGCTCGCGCTTGCGCTCGAGTCGCTCGCGCTCCGCGCCGCGCTCGAGCTCGCGCTAGCGACTCGACGCTCGCGCTCGGATCAGCTACACACACACACACACACACACCCTCACACACATGTGTGTTCACTTTAATAGAACAAGGCACATGGATTAACAGCTAATGCCATTACATGCTGTTACATAGCAAACAGGAAATATATAGTATGAGACAGAATATGTAGGAGAAAGCAGAGCGAGTAAGCAAGAGAGAGAGAGAGAGTGAGAGGAAGTCTAACGAAATGTTGCAAAATGTCGCTCAACGCACAAATGCATTTATTACGTATACGCCGCATAGTCGCGGTGCGCTTCATATGTTCAGCTAAAGCGAATCGCTTGCATACAAGTGTCTAAATTTAACAAAAAAATTTGCAAATCTAAATGCTGCAACCCATAAAACAGTAATCAAAATTGCAGTCACTTTTTTGACCCACATTGGCTGTCAAAAGTTTGCGTCTGAAATGTTGACAATAGCTGAACAAGAGAGCGAATCGCTGCAATCGCTCAAGGGAATCGTTGCATATTTCTAGGCGAGCGCCAATTGCGAATGCAAAAGTCGTTGGGGGTGGGTTGAGGTAAGCCTTTGCCATTCTTTTTGACAAATGGAAATTCTATGGAAATATTGTTTAGACTTTACTGATTGCGACGTCGACTAAGACACTATGCAAATTTTTGTTTTGATAGAGAATCAAGCTGAGAGGGCAAGTTGTATTGGCTATGAGCTTATGGATTGGAATATGGCTTATTTTATAGACTGTTATTTGTACCCAATGGATTCTACCACACCTCTCTCTGTCTGTTACATGCATTTTCAATATATAAACGCTGTTCAAGCTGTTCAAACTAAATGCTTTGTAAATGGTCTCGTCTTCAGGGATTACAAAAGTTTAAATGTTTGACTTCTAGGCACATTTGATGCCAAACGCTGTGGTCGCCTCAATTAAATTTTTATTGAAGAAAATTTAATTCATATTATCGCATTAGAGATTATCAGATAATGAATGAAACATTCGGATATGAGAATTTACATTCAGCTTACTTGTAGTGTCGAGTCCACATCTAGATCCACATAAAATCCACAACAAGATCCACATATAAAGATGACAATCAAATAAGGCAATCATAGCTGAAACTAAGACATTTTTTGAGAACGAAACATGTAATTTCAAAATGAATTATTTGAGATTGAGTATGAGCTCTTTATGCTTAGAAATATTTTATAAGTTCAATTCGTAATATTCATGCAGCTTTCATTTAATGAGTTTTCGAATTGATTTAGACAGCTTGAATTGTATACAATGCCAAGTTACCTATGTTTCTTTATATATTCGTGGAATAGAATAACAATAAAAAATATCAGAAAAAGTTGAGACTTTGCTCATCTCAGCATCTCATCATTAGTTGTTACTAAACTTTCTTTGTTTTATAACAAAAAAGTTTATATACTTCACACTTGGAACACTGAAAAAGTTTGTCCAATAAAGCTTTAATTTTTTGTTAAGTTTGTTTCAAAGCAAATTGAAGTCAAGTTTTAAAATAATTGAGTATTAACTCAATTTTTTTTTTGGGGTTTTCTTAAGAAAGTTTCATGGAAGAACTGTTTGAAAGGCATCATAAAATTCTATTGAATATTGAAAATAAAAATGAACAAAGGCAATAATTTATAGATTAACATATTTATTGATTTATATATACAAAGGCTATAGCTAAGCTTAATAGTAATTATGCAATATGTAAGCTAATATTTAACTGGGTTAAGTCTTTTGTGCTCTATTAATAGAATATTGTGAATTTTTTACACTTATTTTCTCTTCAGTACTCGATGGTAACACACTTGGTCTTCAGATACTCGTTGAGCGCCTCCTGGCCGAGATCCTTGCCAAAGCCGCTCTGCTTGAAGCCGCCAAATGGAGCAGCCACATCCGTTTTATTATAGACATTGACGAAGACGGTGCCAGCCTCAATGCGATCGGCAAAGCTAAGTGCCTTGCTAATGTCCTTGGTGAAGACGCCGCTGGCCAAGCCGTATTCAGAGCGATTGGCGCGCGCCATTACCGAGTCGACGTCGCTGCCATTGAACTTGGATATGATCATGATGGGACCGAAGGACTCCTCTTTTGCTATGTACATATCATCCTCGACATCTGTGAAGACGGTGGGTGTAAAGAAATAGCCCTTCATATTGGGCACACGACAGCCGCCATAGACAAGCTTAGCGCCCTCGGCGACACCTTGTTGGCAGTATTCCACCAGCTTATCCATGTGAGCTTTGTGGTTCTGTGGTCCATGTGCTGTGGAACGATTCAGCGGATCTCCAATGGTCATGGAGCGCAGATCCTTCAGCACACGGCGCACGAACTCATCATGAATGCGATCCTCCACGAAGAGACGCCCAGCGGCAATGCAGTTTTCACCTTTGTTAAAGAAGACTGAAGACATGCCCTGCCAAAGAGAAGAAGTCTCAGCTAAGCTATCTCACACATAAGTCAAGCGCCTCTACTTACATGCTTCACAGCCTTGTCCAGGTCGCAGTCAGCGAATATGACCAAAGGACTCTTGCCGCCCAGCTCCAGCGAACATTTCTTCAAATTGGAGTCGGCGCAGGATTTCATAATATGTTTGCCAATGGGCGTGGAGCCCGTGAAGCCCAATTTGCGCACCAAGTGATGGTCGGCAACAGCCTGACCCGCATCGGAGCCTTTGCCAGGTAGAACATTGATGACTCCAGCAGGAAAGCCAGCCAAGACTGTCAGCTCGGCAAACTTCAGAGCTGTCAAGGGGCAAGTTTGCGCCGGCTTAATCAGGCAGGTGTTGCCAGCCGCTATGCACGCAGCCATTTTCCAGGAGAGCATCATCAAGGGGTAATTCCATGGTGTAACCAGGCCACAGACTCCAATCGGTTCCTTGCGCGTAAAAGTCAAAACATTGTTGGGTCTAGCGGGGTTCACGGGTATCGTATTGCCCTGTATCTTATCGCACCAGCCGGCGAAGTAGCGCCAGGCATCGATGGACATGCCGATGTGTGTCTTCAGCGCCAGAGTGTAAACAGCGCCAGAGTCAACCGATTCGATGGTAGCCAAGTCCTCCTTGTGCTGCTCCATCAGGTCCGCCAACTTCAACATGAGTTGGCCGCGCTGCCTGGCTGATACCTGTTTCCACGAGCCAAAGAACGCCTTGTGCGCGGCCTGCACCGCCTTGTCCACGTCGTTGGGGCTGGCACAGGCCACCTTGCAGAGCAGCTGCTCATCGCTTGGATTTATAATATCCAGCACGCGTTGCTCCTCAGCATCCACGAATTCGCCGTTGATGAAGAGCTGTGTGGGCACGCGTATGTCGCGTTTGTTTGCCTTGAGCTGGAAGCCCTGGTACTCCACCTGCTTCCCGCCGGCACCGCCGCTACCTTCGCGCAAGGTGCGAATGAGCAGGTCGAAGAACTCGTCGAAGACCGGCGCCATAAACACGTGCTCGTTCTCCAGCGGCACATCGAATGCATCCTTGACCTCCTCGACCAGACGCACCACATCCATTGAGCCAGCGCCAGCGGCAAAGAAATCTGTGGCTCCTTCAATGGGGGCCTTCAATATGGCCTGCCATATGCTCGATAGCTGCGCCTTCTTGGCCAGCTCATCCTCGCTGAAGTCTGTTATGGGCTGATGCTCAGCCTGCTTGAACCAATCGCTGGCGTTGATCATTTTGGTGCCGCGCTTGATGCGGCGCACATTGACGAAGGCGCCATCGGTGCCCTCGATCAGGAGGCCGCCCTCATGCACCCAGGCGGGCTTCGCCAAGCCAACCAGCTTCAAGGGTTTGCCATTTTTGACGGGTCCAGCGGAATAGAGATGTGCTCCAAAGAAACGCACCTGCTCCTCAGTGCCATCGTCGAGCACCACTGTGGCTATGGCTCCCGGCACTGAGTCCAAGCCGCGCACGAAATTCCAAATGCGCTTAGCTGACTGATCGAGGCACAGCCGTTGATTCTCTGCCTTAAACATGGCTGGATCATAGGTGGCGCCCACCTCGGTTTGCACTATCTTCGGCGCTGTGCCATTGGCTACCATGTCCACAGCCAAGCCCATGGCCTTTACGCCCTCTGGGTAAAGGAATCTCTTATAGATGGTGTCCAAGGTGTCTGTGGGCTCGAGATTCGTTTGGCGCTGCAGCAGCAATGGTCCCGTGTCCAAGCCATCATCAGCCCAGAAAATGCTGAAGCCAGCGACCTCATCGCCCTGTTGAGCATGAGCAGATTAAGACTACGAATTCAGCTACGAAAAGATTGAGCTCACCTCGATGAGTGTCCACGATATGGCACTGGCACCACGATGCCGAGGCAATATGGATGGATGATAGCAAATGCTGCCCAAACTAGCGCCATCAATCACCTCCATTGGTATGAACTGTGAGCAAAAGGGCAGCACATTCAACTCTGCCTTCACGGACTTATACTGTTCCAACACCTCGGGCAGAGCGATGCCCTTGCGTCGCCAGCTGGCAAACTTAAAGACGGGTATATTGTGGTTGGCAGCTGTGGTAGCCAAGACATCCTCTCGGCTGCCCTTGTCCGGTATGGTAAACACGCCCACTACTTGGAACCTCGAACGCTCCAAAATGAGCTCCAACACATCAGCAGCAAAATTGCTTTGACCAATAATCGCGATGCGCAGATTCGACTGTAAACAGTAATGATACCGAAATGGAATACGCATTATAAATGAAACCACAGTCTGTTAAATATAAATATCATATAAAAAACCCAAAGGTACAAAATTGCAAAAATCTTCTAATCTGTAATATGCACATTAATTTATTGTCCACTCATCATTTTCCTGAACTCTGAAATAGCAAAAGAAATCATCTCCGTACATTTGTTCGATTGAACGTAAACTCATAGAGAACTAAAAAAGGCAAATTTTATATTTGCTGTCCAAGTTATATGAGATAGTGAATCGCTTCGAAGAACCTTCAAATATCGTTTGGAAAAACTGTTTGTATGCATCGAACAAGGTCAAGAGATTAGATGGACCTAAGCCAATAAATGCCTGTGTATAGCAATAGAGCTGAATTTGGTTAAGAATATATATAAAATATTACAATGAGTTCTGAAAAGTCAGCAGAAAGAACAGCGAGAAGAGAAAGACGAGGGAGAATAGAGTATAGGTAGGATTGAAGTAAAAGGCAGCTGTTGACACTTTTCATGAAATTGAAATTTTTACGGCTAGCAAAGAGGAAAAGAAAATATGGTTTAAACAACTACCAAGATTATTCAGACTGAGCGAGTACATCTATACTTAAATATAGTATATATAACCAGTATATATAATTTTTAAATATGAGCATAACTTGAATAAAATTCTAAAAAAAAAAAAAAACAAAATAACTTTATAAAAAAATAAATTAAATTCAATTTAATAAGTAAAAAATATTCTAGAAATAATGTATTAAGCAAAAAAAATTGTATGTATATATATATAATATAAATTTATATGTTTAATACATTTTTTCTAGAATATTTTTTACTTATTAAATTGAATTTAATTTATTTATATATATATATAATATATCTTTATATGTATACATATATTTATATATATTTTTTGTTTTCTTTTATGTATTTTGTTTTCTAATATGTAAATATATATTTTTTGTTTAATAAATTGTTTCTAGAATGTTTGTATTTTTTTTATTTATTGAATTGAATTAAATTTATTTATTTTATAGTTTTTAAGTAATTTTGTTTGTTTTTAATTTGTTTATTTAATTTAATTAAATATTTTAGTTACTCAATTTATTTTTATTTATTTATTTAAAATTTATCATTCTTCAGTAATCTCAAACACAGAGGTTAAGCAATTTTAAATCAATTTTTAAGACTAGCAGAAAATAAAAAATATTTGCATAACACTATGAGCAAACTAAAAATATTCATGCCAAAAAGTGTTCCTTCATTAATATAAATGCACTTTTTTAAATAAATTTTAGCTAACAAAAAATTGTTAAACTTTAAAACACAACTAATTGGAAAATATTTAAACGAAAAGATTTGAAAAGTATATAAAATTTGTATACTAACATTCATTTTTGTGCACTTTGTAATTTTGACTATTTAACACACTCTCAAAACAGTTGAATTTGTTAACAATTTCTTTATATTTGCTTATCACTTGCGAACTACTTTTTCCACTTCAAATTTACTTGCTAATCTAATGAGTTTTAGTTTTTATTTTTTAATAATAATTAAGAAGAAGCGGGCTGCAAAGCGTTTGAACAACTTCTCTTAACTGAATCGCATCGAGCGTGCGGCTCGTATTTATACCTAGAGCCGGGGCAAATTATTATCAGCTGTTTCTAGCAATAAAAACAACAACAATAAATATATAAATATATACATCAGCATAGGCATGCACTCGCACTCACATACTTTTACTTTTTCAATATTTGAATAAACAACAAAAAGAAAAAATTAATCGTTGAACAATTCGGTTATCAGTTTCAGAACGTAGGTTTGGTCAAGCGCGTTGATAAGGCCCAAATCGGATGCGAAGGCCGACACTAAGTGGAAAGTTTGGTAACAAACACCTCGAAGCACAGTTTATATTTGCCATGGCTTGTGCTTTGTATTAAATTACATTAACATCGATTTAGGTGTGAGGTTTCTAGGTATAAGTTGAACTCAAGATTGACAAAAAGTGAATCACAAAAATATCAATTTCTGCAAATAATAATAATGTCTGGCTTGAACTAGTTATTGGGCAAGTGGACTGTAAGAGTTATCAGCGCTCACGATCGATTAGTGTGAAATATATTATTTGTAAAGGGGGCGCAACACATAACCAGGCAACGGCTCTAATCGGTGTTAATACAAAGATTTGCTTCTACTTGGACGTATTACTTATATAGCTCAAGCTTTGACAGTCGGAAATAATTGCTAATTATTTGGCATACATTTTGTATTTGATGCTAGAACTAATCTTTATTCAGTAAGACTTGTTAATTCATTTGCAAATTATTCTATTTTATTAAATGTAATTTAGGGCATAATGTTTTTGTGGAAATGTACGTAACAGGCTGAAGATGCAGACTCCATAAACTATATAAACTATGAAGGTCGACTTAGCTATGTTCGTCTGTCCATACGTATGAATGCAGCCATCTCATAAGCCATAAAAGCTAGAAGCTTGAATTTTATTCTCGATAACTTATCGATAATGATCGATCATTTTATATGATTTTTTAAGCGTAACTTAATAGTATAGACGAGCTTTAGTATATATACAAAAAAAAGTTGTCATTTTCTGTTTTGAAAAAAATTTTTTTTTTAATTTTTTAAATATACATATAAAATAAAAGTTATTTCAGCTCAGCTCTTGTGTTAGTGTGCATGTGAATGTGTATGCGTATGCATTGTGTATCATGTATGTGTTTGTATGTAATGATTGAAATATCAGCTGTTTGCAGGGTGCGAGTATATGCTAGTCGGGCACTCTTGGCTCGCGCTCTCATAACTTTTTTTTATTATATAGAAGTATTATTTTTTTCTAAGTTTTTAATTTTTTAAAGTTATAAAATATTATTTATATTATTAAAAAATATTATTTATTTATAACTATATATATTTCTATACCATCATTTTTACATAATTTATTATATTATAAATTTAATATATATTTTTTTTTGGTATATTTTTATAAAAGCATAAAATAATTACTGTCATATTTTTTAATAAGAAAACATTTTTTTTTTTGATTTTAATATTTTTTATTTTTTCAATTATTTTTTGCAATATTTATTATTTATCGATTTTTTATATTCTCAATTATTTTTTGCAATATTTATTATTTATTGATTTGTGAGCATAGTAATGTAATTGTTTTATTTTTATTTTTTATTTCAATTTATATTAGCAACATTTATAATAATTTTTTTGATTACTATTAAGCAATTTATCATTCTTATCATTTGGCTTATCATTTGCTATCATCGCCATCAGCATAATCATTTAATAACATAATTATCTTTCCCATTATTATTGTTATTCACAACAATATTTTTTTCATAGTATAGCTCATTATTTGTTGGTATTAGTTTAATTTTGTTGTATAGTACTTATACTATTTTTCATGCCCTTTGCAGCATAGACTATGCTGTTTCAGGAACTGCGTTTCAAGAGTACTTCAATTGTATTTTCCTACAATACTCAATGTAACTCTATATATATCTGAGCACATAGTTATATATATATATAGTAAATATAGATATATATGTATATGCGCGCTACTCGAATTTAGAATTTAAGAATCTACCGCAAACTATCTTTGTTAATTGATTTGTTTTGTTCACGCATTACGCTTTTTCCATTTCAGCTAATTATTTTGCATTTAATTAGCAAGCATATCAAATGGGATTAATCAACGAAGGTTTCTAGCGAAACTCTCTCTTTCTCTCCCTGACTACTACTTAGTATCCATTGGCACTTTCTCAACGGAACATGTTATTTGCTCTGCAACGTTATATCAAATACTTCGCTGTGTTGGGCCTGGTGCCTTGGGTGAACGAAAAGTCGAGCAAGCAGCATTACCAAAAGATCTATACGCTAATGCTAATACTCTCAAATGTCGGCGTGGCTCTCTATAAGATCATTTTCCGACCGCCCGAGGGAGATTTGTTAGTTTCACTGCTGGTCAGCTGCATCGTATTTGTATGCCAAATTGTTACCATGACAGGCGTGTATCCCAGCTCTCTCCATGCTATATAGTATATATATGAATTATTCCGTTTAGTTATTGAACTGCAAGTGATGTGCCAGTACAATGGATACTACGAGTTCTGTCTGCAGCTGAAGTGTTTGCGCTTGCACTTCCAGTGCGAGTTGCAGCAGCCGATCAGGAACTTACCCTGGAGCAGATATGTCAAATTTTATGCTCTGGGCATTATCAATATCGTTGTCTTTATTCCGTCTATATATGTGGCCGTGAATTCGGACTACATCGGCTACTTTTGGTACTCGCTGGCCGCAGTTATCATCAATCGATATCAATGCCTGCTGCTGCTGCTCTATGTGGATCTCTTGGGCTATCATGCGGAGCGTTTGGATCAACGTCTGCAAGCACTCCACAGCTATCGTCAGCTGGGCACCCAGACCATATTGGACACGAAGTTCGAGCAAATGTGCTCGTTGGACCATCTGTTGAGTCTGAAACGCGCCTACATGGAGCTCTATCGCCTGTTTGAACTTTACAACAGTTTGTTTGGCTGGTCGATTGTCAGCATCTTTGTCGTTATGTTTCTGGACAGCATCATTAATATCTATTGGTCACTCCTTGTGCTGATTAAGATCTACAAGTTTGGCTTCATCTTCATGACCTGTGCCACCTTTGTGCCGTTGCTTATACTACTTTTCACCTTTTGCCATTGCGGCGAGTACTGCAAGCGACAGGTGACTAGTTGGATCTTTTTGGCTATATCTGACTAAATTGCTTTCCTATAGCACATGCTGATAGGCAGCCATGTGAGGGCCCTGGCCTGTGCCGCCCAATGCCAGTCGGTGCCGCCTCCATTGGCCTATAATGCGGTTCTGGCTGAGTTCGCCATGCAGGTGGAACAGGATGCTCTGGCTATCAGCGCTGAGGGCTTTATGGACATCGACTATAATCTGCTAATGTCGGTAGGCTTTTAGTTTCCTTCGTAGCTAATTACGTTTAACTCAATCGAACTATTTCTACAGATCTTCACGGCCATGGTTACCTATCTGATAGTGCTCATGCAATTCGGCTCGTTGTATGCTTAGACCTGTGTCTGGAGATTGGAAATTTTGATTGTGAAAATAATTGTGAAAAATTCAATTTGATCGAATTTATTTATTTTTTATTTTATTAAATTTATGTATCTAAATGTAGGTAGAATCGAATAAATATTTGGGTATGGTCGTTAAGCATTGTGTATGCATTGCTTTACACTTTAAGTGACTTGTATATACCCTGTATATATTAGACACAGACATTGGGCTTAACTCAGACTTATTTATTTATTTTATTTTTATTTTTTTAATTGCTGTTTTTATTTGCAATCTGTCTACATTTTCTCAGCATCATTTATATTTCAGTGTAACTAGCTTATAAAGCTCTTTGAAGTAAATTTCAGCTTGTCCTCTTCCTCTACAATATCATACGAAATCTACTATATTGCATGATATATGTTGCAGGTACTTCGCCAGGCTGTTACAGTTAGCCAACTAAATAAACTTCCCTCTCTGAAGCTGCCTTACACCTGTTAACCAAGCGTTAATCTTCTTCTTTCTATGTGCTCTAACCAACCTCTGTCATTAGTATTCCTGCTTCCAGCTCCATAGACCCTTTGCCAAGCATCTTAGCCTTTGCACATTTGCTTCAATATGATCTTTAATTTGGCTTCATATAATTTCCGACAGCTCAACTTCTTCTTCACAGTACAAGAAATTTAGCTCCAACTAAGGCAGATACTTGAGAAACTGACCAGAGCAGTTGCTGGTGCTAATGAGCTTCAAGCTTGCCAAGACCTGACGAGGATCAGTGTGGATTACTTTCTAGTCAGTCTCTTATAGCAACCAAACTCAAGATTGTCTATGCAGAACAAGGCTGCGCTGTGAGGCTGCTGCCAGGTCTCATAGGTGTCAGCATTCGCAGACAGATCTCCAAATATAAGTAAATATACTGCCAGGGACTTAATGGAACTGAAGCAGTTCAAACTTTGATCTAGAAGCCGTTTCCCTGTGTACTGAGTTCCTAGAATGGTCAGACCTGGGGCAATCAATTCCAAAACAAATTTTCTTCCTTTTTCGTAGTCCAAGTCGATGAGATCTCTACTTCTGAATGGCTATGCAGCAGTTCAACAGCTACTGCCAGCGACAGTATTGCTACTGGCAGACCACAGACGAGCAGCAGCAATTGGCTTTGCCTCAAGTATCCAAGCTCAACTGCGTCATCTATTCAGACACTCCTAACTAAAGTACTCCAATTCCTCGGCAACTTCTCAATGAAATCGAAACTAACAAAATAGTAAGGGAAAGTTTTTAGTTGACCGATAAAATTGTACATTGAACGTCGATCAGCACTCACTGGCCTACTTTGGCCCCCTCACCCAGTCACCCAGTCGGCTGTTCCGGCGCAAACCGCTTGCCGAACGTGATATAGATAAGATTATGAAATGACCAAAATGAAATGATTATAAAATTCGGGAAATAGAACTGGTTGAAACCAGATTCAAGGTATTTTTATACCCAAATCATCACGTATAATCGCTAAAGTGCTTAAATACATGAAATATGTTTTCAAAAAAACGAAATATCTCGCTATAAATATGTATGTGACCCCCCCCTCAAGAGTTCTTAACTGATAGCTGTTGTCAGCTGACGGAATTCGAGTTCTTATAACATATACACAAATGATTTTCAGCCGTATTATGCAATGGCATCCACATAGCCTACAGCCGAGTCCAATAAACTGTGCACGCACTCTCCAGCTGTACGTTGCTGATATTTGGACGTCTATGGGAATAGTGCAACATTCTTATTTTCAATGTATTATTTTCGAAGCGATAAGCGCTGCGACGATAACCTGATCGAGTGCCCTCGGCAAAGTCATCTAAACAAAGCAAAAAAACCGGTTTGGGCTCTGTGCGCAAACCGGTTTCAAGTGGCTCAGGATGTGCCAATTTTGATAATTAATCGATCGAGCGGTAAATAAAAAAAAAACTGAAAGGAAAATATAATCTAGCTCTAATCTTTCGCACTTAATATATATTTATAAATCATGTACGTGGTTTGTACTTTTCATTTGCCTTTCGCCATTAATTGCCCTGTGGTTGAAACCGGTTTTTGGCATCGCAATGTTATCAAAGGGGTCAAAACGCTGCCCACACGTGGCTAGGTAAGCACACATATTATTTAATACAAAATTGGTGATTTATTAATAAAAATAAACTCAAATTTCAATTATTTTTTCAATTCATAGGTGACTTGGGCGCTGACGCTAACCTCCTTGACTACGGCATTGCCATCATCACTCAGTATTTCCAGATTACATTCAATTTCTTCGGTCTTCAGCTCAGGTATTGTGTGGAAGCTGTCGTCATCCGTATTCTCTTCAAAGTAATCTAGTGTTATTACGGGTTTCGATGGACTCCCGGCCAGCTTTTGGTCAGCGAATAATTCTTCCGGCTTCAGATTCGAGTTTTCATTCTCATCTGCTGGCTTAGTATGCTCAGGACTCGGTTCTCCTGTCACTTCTACAGGCTTTTCATTCTCCTCTTCCGGCTCTACCTTCACTTGTTCCTCTTCTGGCTTAGTCTGTTCTTCAGACTTCCGCTTTGGGTTCTCACTCTCCCCTTCTGGCTCTACCTTCACTTCTTCAGACTTCAAATTTTGGCGCTCCTCTTCTGGCTGTTTGTCTTCAGACTTCCGCTTTGGGTTCTCACTTTCCTCTTCTGGCTTAGTCTGCTCAAGACTCTGTTCATCCTCCTTCACTTCTTCACACTCAACATTTGGATTCTCATTCTGGTCTGCTGGTTCAGCATGATCTGCACTCTGCTTATCTCCCTCCACGACTTCGTCATTAGCTACTTCGGACTCCTTCGGAACTTGCATATTTTCGGGTCTTGCGCTCTTTATTTGTGTCTCGCATTCTTCGTAGATAATATTCAATTTCTTAAGACTTGCCTCTAGCTCATCTTCTTCCTCGTCCTCCTCGCTTTCCTCCTCATTGAATTGACTCTTGTCCAACAACTTGAGCTCATCGGCCTCGATGAATTCGCTCAATTTCTCCGATATTTTCGCCCATTGGCGCTTGGCATTGCGCGCCAGTTCGCCAATGGCTCCATTGGAATCCGTTTCATCATCGTCCTCAGGCTTAGTTAGCTCCGAATTCGTTTCCACTTCCCAACTTTCGTCATCGACGTCTGTTGTCTGCGCCGATTCCGAATCTTGTTTTTCGTTTTCGGACGCCGCATTTTCTACTCGATCTATGGAATTTTGACTGGCCCAAGCCCGCAGAGGCAAACTGAATAGTTGTTTGCGCAAGGCATCTTCATTTTCGCGCTCAAGCTTGAGGCCGTCCTTATCAAACTGATTGCTAAACAATTCATTGAGCGCGCCCTCGGGCAGCCTAGGCGGCTCTACAACGGGTATATCCTCGCCAGATTCATAGTCTGTCGATGTATCCGATATAATATCATCATCTATAGTGACATTGGCATTAGGTGCGGGCTTCACTACGGCATTAGCCGTTTCCTCAGGCTTTTCATTGCTCGTTTGCTCTTCAGCTTTTTCGGATATTTGCTCGCTGTTCAAAGGTCTATCCTCTGGCTTCATTTCGCCTTCCTCTGTCGCTGCTTCGACTTGATCTCTTTGTTGTGCCTCCTCATTCGAAATTTGACTCTTTATTTCGCATATTTTGCAACTGCCCAGAGTTAATTTTATGGTTGGCAGCTCCTGGAGATTGTCCGAGTCCCTTGGTTCTTCCTGCTGCACCTCCGCGAGTTGCTGCCTCAACTCCTCCTCTTTGGGTCCTTCCAGGCTGTTTAGCATCACTAACAGATTTGTGGTAGCCCTCGCCTCTTCGAGCTCGCTTTCAAGCTGATCCCTGATTGATTTGCATTTCAATTTATGTGCGCCGAGGTCCTTGGACAGCTCCTCCATCTGACGTTCGCGCTCCTCCTGCAGCTGCTGGCGTCCGATCAGGTCTTTAAGCATTTCATCTTGCTTCACCAGTGCGCCAGGATTTTCGGCCTTCTGCGCGCCATCGTCTGCAGTGAGTTCGTCGTAGCTGCGCATGCCCTCCACAGTTATTTCGCCATCCGTGCCAATCACCTTTTGCAGGTCCAATTTGTCCATGAACTCGGAGTCTAGCGAGTTGAAGGCAGTTCTCGCTTCTAGGGAGTAGAACTTGTCGCTTGACTGATCCGCCGCACTGTCGCCGTCGTTTAGCTCAGTCAGGGATAACGGTTCTTTGCTGATCTCCAGTTCAGCTGGATCGGCTTTGGGCCACATTTCGCGTGAGTTTCTATTCTCCTCGTGCGGTTCTTCGGCCGTATCGTACTCATCAACGGATTGTTCGGACTCATTGCCCGACTCACTCTCAGTATCACTGATCAGAGCAGGCGGTGGCGGCAGATCGAGCAGCTCACCTGTGTCCTTCTTTTTAATCATCAGCTTATTGTCCACTACCTCGAGTGAGTCCTCGAAGTTGTCACGTTTCGAAAAGCAACGCGTTGCCATGGCCGCAACGTGTCGCTTTTTCTTCTCCTGCTCTTTGGCCAGCTGTGCCTCCACGGCTTGTGGACTCTCATCCATGTAGGCGTTAAGCATTTTTGACTTCAGCAGCGTTTTAGCCGCATTCACCTTCTCCGAGCTAGTTGTGGCATTTCTGTCCAACTTTCTTTCGTTCTTGCGTTCGTTGACCGAACTAAGGAAATTGCCAAAGGCATCCAGACACTCACGCAGCGACTTGCCACCGGCTGGATCCTCAAGCTCTGGTGGCACAATCGGCTTGGTCTTGGGCTCAGCTGAATAGCTGTATTCTTCATCGGATTCAATGAGTCCGAAGTCAAAGCATTTTATATTCTGTCCGTTGATTATTTCCTGATATTGCAGCTCATCGATGAGCTCGTGGATAAGCGAGGCGCAGACCTCGTCGAGCGGTGGCTCCGGCACCTTGTCGAGTATTTCGTCCTCTACGTTAGTTATGTCATACAGGACATCTGTCTCATCCTCCAGCTGCTGCAGCAGGTCCCGCAACGAATTCTCATCGGCTTCCAATTGTCGACTCATTTCCTCACAGATTAGTTCAGCTTGTTCTACGGACGTTTTTTCACTCAACGGCTTCACTCTGTACACGTCATCGTCAGCCAGTTCGCTGTCCACGGTACGAGTCTCCTTGATGGTTAACTGACGCATACACTCTTCCTGGCGCCACTCGTAGCTGGGCGTATCGCAGCCCGCGCCGAAGACACGCGTGGGCACATCATCCGTGCAAACATCCAGGGCCTTGGCGAAGGCAGCGTCTATGGCATCTTCCTTGTCTTGCTCCGTTTGTATCTCCTCAGTCAGGACTTTCTTTTGCTGCTCCTCGGTGGCTTTCTTCTTTTCAATGTCCTCAGAAATGCGCTCTCGGCGCACACTGAACTCCTCGATGATGCGCAGGGAATGTGTTACCGTTGTCAATTCAACGCATTTCTTTCGGTCCGCCTCCTTCTCCTCGTCGGAGCTGTTGTTGCCAGTGGTCTTGTTGTTCGGTTGTTCGAGCGTGGCACGTATTTCCTCTAACGGCTGATTCAGCTCCTTTAAGTCGTCGTCCATCTGGCTGCTCAGCTCATTCATATTATACTCGACAATATCATTTGCCTCCGCGCATTCCTCTTCATATTCCAATTGTTCCTTAGTTTTGATTATATCATTTGACGTAGTCTTTGATGTTGACTCACTGCTTGCATTAGGCAGTAGCTGTTCACTGGAGTGTTCCTTCTCTAACATTGCCGTGTTGAACTCGGGTTGTTCTGCAAATATTTCCTCTCCGTAGGATTCATACATTCTGTCTACGGCTTCCTGTTTGAGCTGCTCGGCTGTTGGCGGGCCATTATCATTTAAAGCTATATCTTTTAATTTCTGGCACGATTTGTCCAGATCTGCTCTGGCATCTTGTTGATCCAGCTCAGAGCCGCTTTCTGCTGCAGTTATCAGAGCTGGCATTTGCTCTACTTCCTGCACTGCCTCTTGCTCCACCTTCTGCTCTTCTTTAGGTTCCTCTAGTTTATTCTCTGCCAGCTTGCCAACCTCTTCCTTCTCCTGCTCAGGTTGTACTCTGGCTTTCTTGCATTCCACCGCGAGTGGTTCGAGCTTGACTTCCTCTATGAGCAGACGTTTCACACCTCGTGCATCGTCAGCTTTCACCTCATCAGCATTATTTGTATTATCGCCAGGTGCTTCCTGCTCATTATTTGCATCGTCAGCGAATTGCGTTTCGTATAGCACCTTTGGACGTCCGTCCAAAGGCTTCGCTCGACGATTGCTCAACTGCTCGGCTAAGTCATCATCGTGTGAACCGTTGTCAGCAGCCTCATCCGCTATATCAGAACTGTCCGAGCTTTCGCTAACTTTCGCATTATCGCCAGATACTTCACTCCATATATCATCCACACAACCGTATTCCAGCTCAGCCTTGACACGTGTCTTTTCGGCACCTTTATCGGCATCGCCTTCTGCTTCCGAATCGGTTGAGCTGATCAATGCAGCTTGCTGATCCGGCGGACGATGACGATTGCGCAGCTTGATGGTATCTAGGAAATTGAAACTTCTAGCTTATCTATAGATATTACAAATATCTAAAGTACTTACAGTTCACGCTGTCACGCATTTTCTTACGATCGGCACGATTCCAGCGCATATTCTCCTTACGCTCGCCTTCGTAGCCCTCACGTTTCCTAAATTATAGAAAAAAAGTACATCTGGAATAGAACTGTATGTAGTCAAAGCTTTATATTACCAAGCCTCGGCACAAGCACGATCACGTGGAAATACAGGACGACTGTCCAAGTAGGTGAGCTCTTTCTACAGTTGAGAAAATAAGATAAGATTTTATATATATTTTATAAGGCATGACATACTTTTCAAGGGCTACAGTTTATAGTAAAAAATTATCAGAAATTTTATATATAGTTTAAGGAAATTATTAAAAATTTGTATATGATATTGGTGTAGTAGGGCGGCTATATATGAAAGTATAGCCTTTGCAGGTCTCGTTACTAAAGTTACCATAATTTTAATAACTTAAAAATGTTGTCCTATATTTTAATAATCTATTTCATTTCTGAATCAAAGCTCAGATTTGTCTATAAAAAAATTATTTAAAATGTATACTTACCTTCTATATGCGGAAATTATTATTATTTCTATAAAATATTTACTTATATAAAAAGTACTATTTTTTCAATTTATATTTCAATTTAAAAAAGTTAAGAAATTAATTATTTTTTGCTAAATTTTGCAAAAAGATATTAAATCACATTCCCCTTTTACCTCATTTCATAAAAATATGTATATATAGACACTTCATCTATCGCTATGACAACTTAATCCCACCACAAACCCTTTTAATACTTACGCAGGCTAGAATCAAAGTCTTCCGATATTGGGGTAAGCGTGAGACGACAGGATTTCCTTGTAGCACCAAAACCTTTAAGCAGGGCATCTTCTCGAAGATCTTAACCACCAAAATATCATCAATGCGATTGTTGGACAAGTCCAGCACAGACAAGGTCTTACAGTCCACCAGTCGAGCGAGACTCTCGCTATCCTTCAAATAGTTAGACGATATATTAAGGGTATTCAAGACGGGCAAGATCTCAGAGCCGATGTTCTCAATCAGACGTATATGATTCGAGCTAAGATTCAGCGTGTCCAATTCGGGGCACGAGGCCAAGTTCTCGATGCGCTTGATGAGATTGTTCTGCAAAAAGAGACAGCGTAGCTTGCTCTGTTTCTCCAGACCCTCGATTTCCGAAATGGCATTGCACTCGAGCCACAAACACTTGAGCTCCGTATACTCGTCCAGGCACTCAATATACTGATAGCCTGTAAATGATACGAAACTTAAGGGGAGATCAATTTCAGTCGCATCGGATCTCATTTACCCTGATAGTGCAAATAGAGCACATCGTTCAGACGCGGCGTCTGATATAGCTTATCCTTCTTGCACAGATCTCGCAGTCCCTGCTGGGTCATGCGATGCAGTCCGGTTACCTCCTTGCGAGGCGCCGCAGCGGCTTTAGACATTATTTATAATATATATAGATATATAATTTTTTTTATGTATATATTGTTTATTACTGATATATTTAAAAATGCAACTCGTTTCCAAATGTTTGTTGCAATATGTCTAACAAAATTGTTGGCGTAGTTGACGGCGCTTGTTAGGTTTGTTTATTATTATTGAACAAACATCAAACTGAAGTCGTTAGGGACAACCATATACAGAATTATATAATATATGTATGTAACGTAAGAAATTGATTGGAAACGGATTGCTATGATACAAACCTTATAGAGTATTAATTTGGCAAACGAAACATTAGAGACACTCCCGCATATTAATGCTGCTCTTTAGAGCTGGCTTATGCTCAGTTATATATAGACATTTTTAAACTGAATTGCTTTAAGCTACTGTTATTTCAGCAACTTAATATACCTTATGCTAAGAATTATTAGAAAATATATATAATAATTTTACATATAATTATATTTACATATATTATAATAATTATATTCATGTTCATTAAAAACATAATATTCATATTTATTATTTATTTTATATTTTATATATACCTAATACGATTGCAAATAATATTTAAAGATTATTAAACACTTTTTAACACTTGCCACAAATATTAAAACTAAAAAAAAAATAAATGTAGTTGGCAAAAACTGTATTTGGTTGAAGAAATAAAAAACCATTTTTTAGATCTGCTAAAAATAAAATAAAAAATATTTTAATTTAATATTAAATATTCAAAATATACAATTTATATGAAGCAGCTGAAATCTAAATCGGAGAAGATTGTATTCAAAATACTTAGATAATTATTGAGACTGAATTTAAATACATAAAATAATAAAATAAAATATTCAATTAGCTTTGTTCCAAATTTGTATACGCCTAAGCTTAAATAACAATTTTCAAAGGAAATTTAATCATAGTGTATAAAATAATAATTAAACAATTATTTTGATTTTTAGAGCATTCAACGTACTGCTTGGTAGACGAGTTGTTCATGAGCTTCCCTGGTTTTTTCTGCAACCAATCAATGGGGGTAATCTAGATTGAAGGCCCAAGCTTAGTGCATATACATTTTGTTATTATATTCGCCGAAAGTCAGTTCTAGTTTAAAATAAAATATTTTAAGTAATAAAAAAAGTTCGATATAGTTAGAGATGCTTGATCTTTAATATAAAATATTGTGTAGTATATTTTAAAGAATCTGTATGCTAAGTAATAATAAATTACATATATCATGCATATATACTATATATAAGTAGCAACCGATATTTAATAAAAAACTAGTTTTTAGAATATACTATACTATATCTTTTATTTTTCTATAATAAACCAATAGATTGATCAAATACCAATTGAGAAACAAATTCTTGTCTATTCAACTCATAGTAAAAATATGAATTTATTCTGCTTATGCATTAGCAATAATGCCATTTTATGTTCAACAAATTATTTATATAAAGTTACGTCAAGTTTATTTAAGAAGCTATCGGACAACAAAAATAAAAATATTTGATATATGCTAGAAAGCAAGTCAATGCTATAATAAAAAAAATCAGCATATATCTATCAAAATTCGTTTTTCAATAATTTGAACTGATATAGTCTACAAATTGTCTCTATATAAGTATACATTTTTTATATACTCTATCTACCACTATCATAAACAAGCCATTTCGCCTTAGCTTGACAATTCATCAATTAAAGAAATCATTTTCCACGTATTAATTTCCACATCAAATTTATTATATTCATTCCTTTCGTTTATTGATTCTTAAGTTTTTCAGTGCTGCACAAATATTTCAACTCATATCATATTTAAAATACATACATATTCGAAATGCATATTGAGAATTAAAAAATCGTGCTGATTTAGACAATTGCTTAGATAAAATTTTGTCATTTTATTTTTGCATTTCAGATAATCTAACATTGAATTGTAATATTCACTATTTGTGATCATTTTGAGAGTTGCGTTTAATAAGCACGCTGCTTAATTAATTTAATTTAAATTAGTTCGATTTCCAACTGTAAATTCGCTTTCAGACAGTTTTCTTTACTTTTGCTGTATTTTTTCTTTCTAGGAGTCGCCAAGATATGTAAAATTCTCCCAAATATCGTTTTACTTTATAATACAAATACAAATACAAATACAGTCACATAGATATTCATTGTATATATAAATAATTATATATATGTATATAGGGTATGTTTGTGTATTGCTAAAATTTTTCCGTGTGTGTGTAAAATGCAGTGTTCTGTTCATATGTATATAATAAATTGCATCAAGATATAAGGGTATATAAAAACAATTAGCAAATGGTGGGTTTCTCTTTAGGATGGGGGAGGGGCCACGCCCATACACACACAGACACACGCATATACATTACAAAAATTGAAAATGCATTTAAATGTACATTACATATCAAAATTTTGTTTCAAGGACACTTTTTAAAATCAATTTCGAAACAGTCGGTATATAGTGTAAATAGAGATGATATAGTTATGTGATGCATAATGGGCATGTTGTGGTGGCATAAATGGGAATGTAGTAAGAAGAACTAATCATAAATAGTTTCATGTTTTCAACAAAAATTAAAGAGGGTGTTCAAGTATAAGTAGATATTCTTGAGATATACAAGTTGGTATAGCTTATTTATAGAGCTCAGCGCAACTGAGCTGGGAATAACATTAACAAGTTTTCAAATATATATGTATATATATATGCATAGAAAAAAACTAAATCTTAGAATGCTGGGCTAACAGTGATTGAGAGAAATGCAAATTATGAATTTGTGAATTGAGAATGTGTTGTGATTTGTGTTTTGTGTATTATAATTAATATAATATTCTTTTGAGAGACGGCAACGAGTTATATCGCATGCATATGACGAAACTACAGACTACGTTAAGGGGTTGTCTTTCTTTCTGCTTTTAAAATCGATAGATGGGATCCTCACTACGCAGCCTAAACATGATCGTAGCTGCGGCGAAACGAACGATACAAGCAGCAGGCAAAGAGTATGGTGAGCAGCTAAATAAAAGAGAAGATGCAAAATGATGTATAATTTAACAATATATATATTAAAATATGATTCGCTCACCTGTATGCCTGCCACAGCGAGCACCACACCGGCCAATATCAAAGTCTTTGAATCGAGTATGTGCAAAAGCTTTTGAAGACAGCCCTGCTGTACAGCATGCAAGGTGGTGCACTCCTTGGCCTCGCTTAGATTGATAATCTGGCAGCAGGCAGGAGGCAGGGTCTTATTGGGAAAGATGGTATCCCAGTCGTTGGGTCCATTTGTGCCACAGCAATCCAATTCGGTTTGCAGCAGTGTCCAGGCATCACGATAATCATCACGTTCCTTATAATGCTTCATGGTCGTATTGAATTGTGTTTCCATTAGCTGCGGCAGGCCCGAATGCTTGATATAGCCAGCAATGCCCAGACCAATTTCCAAAAGGAATATAATAACAGCCAATATTGCAAAGCTCAGTATCATGCAGCTGTTCTCCTTCAGGGCGCCACAGCAGCCCAGGAAACAGATAAATGCCACAGCAGCGCCCACAACCATGAGTATAATGGGCGCCGTCCAAATATGGTCACTAACGAAATTCGAATAATGCGCATAGTTCAGCTGCACCATTGCGCCCACCATCAGGATCAGCAGACCCGTGAGCTATAGAAACAAGACCAAATGATTAGTGAAGATTTATTATTTACACTCTTTGCTAACTTACCGCAAACAGCAGATTGCAAAAGAAAGTTATGTATTTCACACATGTCAAGCCGCCGGATGCCATTTTTTTTGTTGGTCAGAACCTTATACACCGGATACCGTCTAGATACTGCAAGGATATGGGCGAAATATTAATCAAAACAGGCAAAAAGGGGAGAAGCAAAATAGAACAAAAATCAATATGTGTATGGTCAACCGCACTAAACGAAGGGGAAAGTTATTGGAGCCAACCCCCAAATCAGTGACAGACACGCAAAGCCCCTACCCCATGACCAACCATAACGATGTTCAAGTGTCTCTATTTACCACCTGCCACCGACCATCTGCCAACTGCCACCAGCTACTCCTGCGCCTAGCGTCGTCTGGCTGCGGATTAACCCTACAACAACCCTCAACGAATGTGGCCAAGTCCGCATAGAAATGAGTTCGCCTGCATTCAGCCACTTTTTCCCTTGGCTGGCCTAGTTCTTGGCGCATTATTATTTGTTATTATATCGAACTGTTGTTGTGCCTCGCTGAGTGCATTATTTTGGTGGCAAGGACGTGGTGGGCTTTTACCATTTCGAGTGCAATGCGCGCTAAATGCAGCTTGCATTAAAATCAATGCAAAATGCGTGCCACATAACTCAAGACAGCGTGGAGATCCATGCAGCTGTGTTGAACTATTCAGGGAATATGGGACGTAGCAAAAGTAATTTCCGAGAAAATTATTTTTAATCTATTTTAAATGGGTTAATGTGTTATTGCTGACATGTATGTGTAACAGAAAAATAAAGGCGTGGATAAGTTCATAAGATATTAATATTATACTGCGTCGGTCTGACCATTTCCTAACAGGAACTAAAAATTTGAAATTTTCAATATTCCAAGCATTCGCAATATTTCTCATATTTACTTAATATCAAATTGGAAATTTAAAAACTTTCAATTAATAATTTTTCCCATATTATCTTTCTGATTGATATCAGATATAAAAACAATATTTCGAATAGATCTGTTGCGAACTCTAGGGAAAAATTTGAACTGTTGCTTCCTGTCTACAATCTATAACCTTTTTTAACTTTTAAGCATTAAACGTTTTTGGATAACTCGAAAAATATAAGTATTAAAAATACAAAAATATGTACACATTATATAGTAAATTTACTTATTATATAAGAATGTTTTTTATTTATTTAGATTATTTTCTCCTTTTATAATAATGAGAAAAAATACGAGATAAATATGAATAATAATTTTTACAATTTGATACATAGAACGATTTTTTAAAAATTTAAATATTTTGCAAATTAAAATCAATTTTTTTCAAATTTTTCGAAAAGCTTAAATAGTTTATATAATAGACATTCTGCTTTAGCATTTATTTACTTTTTTAACTTGATAAAAAGCATTAATCTTCAATTAATTTAATATCTACATACACGAATTAGCATATAAAAAGGTAATTTTTAGAAATTTAATTTTCAAATATAAATATAAACATATTTTACATACATTTTAATATACCTAGTCTGGAAAATGTAGAATATTTTATAAGTCCATTCTTCCATATTAAATTTATATTATTATCAAAGTTTCATCCCATATCCAATTTCAATCTCTTTTTACATATACACATACAGATTCATATATACCAAAACATAAGATCGCAATGTCCAACGCTAACCTTTAACCTTTCTGTTAGTTAACAAAGCTACGCTCATCAAATACATAAAAATATTTTATTTCTAATAAATTATGTCTTAGCCGTCCGTCCGTCCGTCCATTTGAACTCTTCAATTAGAATAGGTCGCAATACCAATTAGTTGAGCAACGCAATAGGCATAATTTCCCACTGCGAAGCATGAATAAACCAAATATATAGACGAATAGAATATATATATATATATATATCGCAGCGAAAGTCGTCTAAAAATCGATCGACCTGAAATTGTGTCAGCGGCGGGTGGCGAAGTGGTTAATAAAGCTGGACATTTGGGTGGATTGATTGAATTAGTTTCCAAATAGAAAATATACCTCGACGAAGTGAAAAGGTTCAGCTGTTCGGGTTACCTGACGCAGCTACTGACGCAGGTAAACAGGACAATAGAAGGCGTAGTACAAAAAACCTTGTCAATATATTGTGGACGTGCAGGAACTGCACAGTGGTTTGAGTGCGTGAAACATGAACTATACAATTATTATATAATATAATTAATACTAATACAAATATAATTAAAACTTTGAATTTATTATGAATTTGACATATAGAAAAATATTCCTTGAATAAAAAATATATTTTGATAATTATGAGTAATTCAGACATATATATAATGTGAAATTATAAGCTAAAGTCCTTACCGTTCACATAATGTCTTTATTCCTAAAATAAATTGTTCTAAAAATCCAAGACTATGTAACTTAACATTTTAACATATATTTTTATTAAATTATTCTTATATATTTAATGCATATATCTGAAGAAAGCCCAATCCCTGCACAAACAAATGGGAATCCCAAACAAGAAACAGAAATTAAGCTGAGTAATATAATTTAATGAGATCTTGACCCACTGTAGAATATTTGTTGTTGTCGTGTCTATAATCAAATGGGAGACTTTGTTGGGGTCAGTGGGCTGCGATATTGAATCAACTATAGAGAGTACTCGAATAGAAAATACCCTGACTCAAAAAAACACATTTAATTATTTTAAATAATTAAATTGAAATATATTTTTAAATTATTTAAAAACTTATTTACATATATATTTACAGATGTTCCTTATCCCAAAAAAATATTACGGTGGTAACTATAAACTTTAAAGACACTTTGAGCATATGGATTATATTTATTATTGAAGAGGGATCTAACTTTAACGGTCACAGAAACCGACTTGGCTGCTGATCGCAATCGACAATATACGCATTTTATTGCGTATTACATTGAATTTATACGATTTCTTCGAATGTTTTTTCCTCTATGACTTCATCTTGCATCTTTATAATCAAATAGCTTGTATGTCAAAAAATCTTATAAAAATAAACTAAAAACCTCTGCTATCGCCGCCAATTTATTGCTATCATACCAGATGGCAAAGCCGAAATTAAATTAGCAGCCGACAATAAAATTACAATTTTGTAGAACTGTGTTAGTTTTCGGAAATTTAAGCAGCGGATCTATATTAGAAAATTTATCACATTAGTATAAATACAAGGTCTTTAAAATTTAATACAAATTGTATTAAAAAACATTAAATAACTTGCAAAATTTAGAGATTCTAGCTTCAAAGACGTTCGAGATATAATTTAATAATGGAATTTAGATCAGCTTTTTAATCAATCGCAATGAATAGGGAAGAGTTATCGACTTTTAGAAACAAAGTTGATCTGCGCGTGCTACATATGGACCCACAAAAAGCTCATAGGCTCTGAGATCGTCCCGTTGACACATACGGACAGGACAGGGACAGCTAAGTGGATTAAGCACTTAGCTCGTCATCCTGATCGACGATATATACAATTTATAGGCTCTGGCACGCTTGCTTCAGCCTGTTACAAACATTTTAACAAAACTAATATAACCTAAATGCACATTTTCAATAGGTACAAGGTGCAAGGGTATAAATACTATATACATATATATACATATATATGTATGTGTGGACAACAACAACAATAGCATGCAAGTGTGTTGCGTGCCATCAGCTAATTCCGGAAATTTACCTATAGACATGGCTAACGGGCATTAAACAGAAGCAGACGAGCTGACCATTGTGTACATATGTGTATGTGTGCGTGTGTGTATGCGTGGGAGCTTTTGATTAGATTTCAAAATTAAAACGTAATAGAGGAAAGTGTTAACAACTGTGAAATGGCAGAAAACAACAACAGAATTGGAGCACAGTGTGACCAAATGCCAATTGCAGCGGCAACCGACAGAGGTTAACAAACTCTAACGAACTCAAGCGGCAAATGCAAACGCAAACATACATACACACATACATACATACGCTCACATACACACACCTTGAAATGCAGATATCAGTATGCGTGTACAGGAATTTTTGATCAGCATCAAACGCAACTATTGGTTGCTTTTGTTTTTGTTTTTATCATGCTGCGTGCCAGTGTTTCTCTTAATATAACTAGTTTCCCACAGGAACATACAAAAATACATACATGCATGTATAAGTATATCTGTGAGTCTGAGTACAGACTCAAATGAATCTGGTAGCGTCTTGAGAAGAGGCATAAAAGAAGAGCAACAAACAACAGACCAGCTAAGTAGAACGGAAGCAGGCAGTGAACCTGAAAAATAGAAATAACTGCACTCCACCAGCTACCTCTGACGCTTTACCTAATTCCCACATGCACGCATATACTGTGACACACACACAATTTTTTTTTAATTTATTTACTCACTTTGGTTTGCAATTAACTAATCTCAATCTTGTAGTTTGTCTACTTTTAAAAAAACGCTTGTATATGTATTAGTTTTTTTTTAGAAATTTTTCTTTAGCCGACGGTTTAGCTCGCGATGTTTTAGTCGCAAGGCGCAAAAACATAATGCAAACGCAAACAAAAAATCTTGTTTTGGTTATTGTTGTGGAGCGCATTGCGCAGGTCCGTTACTCGGTTTGCGTGTCAGCTGCAGAGAGAAAGCGCGGCTCGTGTTTAATATACTTGACAGACTAAACAAGATTCCTGTTTGTTGCTATTAATTAACTTTGCAAATACTATAAATTATATTGCCTAAAAGAGTAAAAAAATTGTGATCTAAACCATTTCCATCATATTTTAAGTTAATTTATTTTAAAATTCAAACTGTGGCGGCTGTCGATAGGCTACATTTAGGAGCGCAAATATCGACATTGCGTTCTACTTTTTTAAGCAATGTGGCAGCATTACTGTTTACAATATTTTCAAATATGACGATAGTTTTGCAGTACTCGCTTCCAAAGCGACATTGTGTTTTATTTAGTTTTATCTATGTGGCAACACTACTGCTCACGATATTTTCAAATGTGACGATAGTTTCGCTGTGCTCGCGGCCAACGTAAACTTCAATTTGTTATTAGTTTAAAAAATTTGCCTTCTAAAAATGTATTTATTTATGGTGCTTAGTTGAAAATATTTTATTTGCAGATCCTCTCAATCGTGCTACACTGACAGTTTTTTCCCATGATAAAGTTTAGAAACTGTTTAAAAATGATGCAATTTTTTGGCCGCAATGGAAAGATCAAATCGAAATCAAACAAGAAATTAAAGTACATCAAATATTGCATCATCCCAAGGTAAGTCAAAATTATATTCATGAAACTTACCTCGAGAAAAACGTTGACACAAATTTCAATAGGTTATTAAGTTATTAATGAAAATTAGGTTTTTTTTTCAAATATTTGAAATACGTGCAGTTATTTCGTGACTTTATTAAATAAACTTTAACTTGTTATGCGCAGTTAGATATCATTAATGCTCTATACAATGTTGATACATAATTTCGAATATATATACCAATTACCCATGTATATAGAATTGTATATATATAGATATATATAGGTATATGTACATACGAGTACTTTTTATTATTTTCTTGTACACACCAAATGCTCATTTAGACCAGATGCTTAACATTATATACATTGAGACTAATAGAAGTTTTTGAAGTATTCTTTTACAATATTTTCGTTTTTATAATAGACATAGCTTAATAATTCTCTACACAACTAAACTACTCGCCTATATTGCAATTTTTAAAGATTTTTTACTGATTCTGACTAGAAGAACTCGTTCATTGGGTTTCGTTCAGTTTTTGTTTTCCAAATGCAACCCTGTTTGTCCATTTGGCTACAAATAAATATCGATAACGTTTCGTATTGGACTTAAAGCTACATAGAATTCGATATCGGATAGTCAACTACGGTTGAGCATTTGAGCAGCTCTCCCATTCCTATTTAACTTGACTAAATCTTGACTAATCAAACATAATCAACAAGCTTAAGTTGACATCCACCCTAACTACTATTTTTCACTTAATTATTGCTAAGCTTCCCCCCACACACACATACACACACACGTACACGCCCACACACGCCACCCATTGAGCACCGTTATTTTTATTACTGTTTACCGTACGCACGTCATCCCTGTGCCATCTCTTTCTAACCGGCGGCGCACTAACGGAAGTGTGCCAATTTCAATGGGTCCGCTTTCAACGGTTTTTGTGTGTTAATTGCTATGACCACCCACCCCTGCTCCTGCCGCACTGCAACCCCCCGCCAGTGTTAGCCATTACAACAACACTAAATTTCAAGTGCATTAAAAAGATCATGGGTGGTAAATTAACTAAGCGCCGCTTCGCTCGTCACTTGCTGTTCCATTCCTGGCGTCGCATTGGGTCGCCATTGTGGCATCATTCAACATCTACTTAACTTCCCCAATACACAGTTATTTAACGTTAATTGATGCTGCGTCTTTGTTGCTGCTATTGCTGCCAATTGTTAATGCGTACTTAATTATATTAACTCAAATACGCACATACAGAGTTATATATATATATGTGAGCTACATATTTCCTTGCACTGTTTCATTCACTCGTTTCAGTTTTGCTATGCTAATCAATTTCTGTTTTGTGTCATTCATTTTCTCGTGTTGCATTCGTCCGTTTCTGTTGCGTGCTTAATCTGAACTACATTTCTAAATAATATTTATTACTTATAGGCTAAAAGTATATAATTAGGTATGTATATATATGTGTGTATATATATGTATATTAACACCTTTGAATAATTGCGTATGTATTTGAAATTTGCACCACAACGGTCGGCTTTGTTATTATTTTCTATTATATTTTAATAATTTACAAGAAATTTTATTAATAGAAATGAATAAATAAAGCAAAAGTCAGAGGCATTTGAGGATATTTAAGCAATTTCTTGGAAGGAAGTTTATATGTACTTTGTTTCAAAAGTCCTTGGTAAATACTCAAGTTAACATCACGTTAAAGAGCTTACTAACTTTGTAAGTACTTTAGAAATAACAATCTCGAATTTCAATTAAAGTGCTGAAAATCAAGTTGAAAGAAACAATTTACTGTATGTTAAAGTGCATGCTAACTTTAACAACCAGTTTTGAACAAAAACTAACTTTGTTGAGCGTTTATATTGTGAATCAACAAATAAGAAATATCTGACATGATGTTAATGTGAATGTCAAATTTGACAGCCACTTGAGAAAGAGTTTTTTTTACAAATGAAAATAAGTGTAAAAAGTTGATGAATTTCCTTGTTGTGTCTGCTAACTTTAACAGTAGCTGAAAAAAGAAATTAGAATTTTTCAATGAATAAAGCAAAGTTCATGTTAAAGTGTATGTCTAAATTGACAGGTACTTGGAAAATGAAAAGCTTCTGGTAGTTTGTAGAACCTTAGCTTAAGATGTTTGCAATAAAATAAAATTAGTGCCTGCTAAGTTTGACAGCTAGTTAAGCTATAATAGCAATAGCTCTGTCGAGAGTTCTGACTTGAAGCTAAGCTGTTTTGGTATACAATTTACTTAGGGTTTTTGCTTAGACTTATGTTTACGTAATTATTTAAATTTTTTTTGTATTTTTAAATAATTATTTATAGATTCCCATTGTTTAGGCTTGGATATTATGTGTTTTGTGTATGCTATAAATTCTATTTTGTGTACTTATATCCATTTTACCACAGACCTACAGAATTAGCCGAATCGACGCTCTTTAGAGAAACTCCCGAAAGGGCTCATCGAAATTATCATTGACATCTGGAAAAACGCTCCCAGCCACGCCCACATTGCCTGAGCCACCCACAGCGACAGCAACTGCAACGCCACCCACATTCAAAGTGGTGCCACCATTGAGTATAAGCGTTGGCTGTTGCTGTGGTTGTTGCTGCTGCTGTTGCTGCTGCTGCTGTGGCTGTTGTTGCTGTTGTGGCAGCAACATGTTGTTGCCTAGATGCGCATGTGAGTGCAACAGCTGTGACTGCTGAGCATGATGATGGTGTGGCAAGTGCTGCTGCTGCTGTTGCTGCTGCTGCTGCTGCTGCTGCTGTTGCTGCTGCGTTTGCTGTTGCTGCTCCGCATGCATGTGCATGGGCAGCGTTTGCATGGCATTGGCGCTCGTTGCCGCACTCAACAAGCTGCCGTCGCTAGCAGCGAGCAGCGCGCAGTCGTAGGCACCGCCGCCGCCGCCGCCAGTGGCCAGAGCATCGTCGAAGCACAAGCCATTGCTGGCACCAGTTGCGGCAGCAACCACATTGCTGTCAGCTGTCAAATTCGTAAGCAACACGCCGCCAACAGCGCCGGCGTTCAGCTCCATGGCGGCAGCTTCCTCGTTGCGCTTGGAGAGTATAATGTGCGTCAGATTGATGATGTAATTCTTGGCCAGCGTTAGGGTTTCGATTTTGGACAGACGCCGCTCCATCTCCACGTGTGGAATCACCTCGCGCAGCGACTGAAATGCATCGTTCAGGCTGTGCATGCGCATGCGTTCCCTTTCGTTCGACTCCAGTCTGCGTAGATTTCGCTCTTTGGCATTCAGTGCGCCTTTGCGACGACGATTCGCATTGGCGTTGCTGCTGTTGCTGCTGTTGTTGTTGTTGTTGTTGCTGTTGCCGTTGCCGTTGCTGTTGGGCGTTAGATTGGTGCCATTTTGTTGCCGGCCGCGACTCGAGGGACGTTGTCCGCCCAGCGCTGGGCCCAGCTGATTGCTGCTGTTGTTGTTGGTGCTGCTGCCGCCCCCATTGCTGCTGCCACCGCCGCCGCTCGTGTCGTCGCTCTGCGAACTGGAATCGGTCATCTCCAGGTCGTAGGTGTTATTGCTTAGCTGTGAAACAGTTGCAACAGCGATTTGCATGCCATTTATCCCTTATAATTGATTATATATCTCTTTGCTTACCTGTGAGGTGCGTCGTGTGGCGCGTCGTACAGGTCTTGAACTACGCTCCACAGATTCCGGCGACAGGCCATTGTGGCCATCGGTGTTGTAGTTGTTGTTGTTGTGTTGCAACTGCTGCTGCAGCTGCATGAAATCGTGGCTGCCCATCAGCTCAGTCAGTTGCGTGGCATCCATTGTGTCAATAGAGTACTGTAAAGGAAAGTAAATTTTTAGGAGATTTCCCATATTCAATATTAAATTTAAATTAAATTAAATTTTCTTTAAAATATACTTTTTTAAGTTATTAATATATATCCTATACTAATCATATTATAGTAACTCAACTACTTCTTGGCTCACCTTGTATAAATTATCTTTAAGCCAAAGTTTCCCAAGCCATCAATATCGTATAACAATAAATTTACATTTAAAAAAGATTTTTTGTGATAAAATTAAAAAATATTATGAAATATTTGAAAACTCTCCTAAATTGTAGATTAAATATATCAGCTTAAACTGCTGAGTATTTAAATACAAATTAAAAGTGTGTTTTAAACATATACCGAAACTTTGCAGACCTTGACTTGAAAGATCAAGATCTTCCTCAAACATAACCTTGGCGTTTCTTAATTACTTATATATATACTTATATATACTTATATCTATATAAGCTGCCCATCTAATATTGATATTCATCTCCACATTAAAATTGTTGTTATGAATATAAACTAAGAATTTGGTATTTAGAAATCTTATCAATATTTTGCTAGATATTGTGAAATAGATTTAAATACATAATAAATAGCACTATTGGAAAAGAAGTAGATAAAAGAGCTTTTAGTTATAGAACACATAGAATATAGAATATAGACTCCGTATGACTATAATACACATAGAGACTTACAACAAAGGAAAATATGCTTTTTACATTTGCTCAGAAGTGAATACAAAAACGAGAATTGCAAAAAATCGCATTACTTCGCTCAGAATTTATTTATTTTCGACTATTTTAAAATAGTTGAAATAAATAAAATAACAATAGTAAACTTAAAAATAATAGAAAAATTAAAAAATATTAAATAAATCTATCTATAATCTATCTATAATGATCTATACTGAGTTGAAGAGGCAATAATCTCAGAATATTAAACAGATCAATAATGATCGAAGCTTCAAATTGAAGGCTTAAAAACAACAAGAACTGAGCAAAGCTGTTTAGCAAGCCTTTAAGTTATCAATTGAATAAATATTAAATAATTATATTTATATCTACATTATAGATTTTTTGTTTCTCCATTTAGAATCAGCTATAAATATTTATATTTGTTATTTATCAAAAATATTCGTTGAGGAACATCAAAATAGCTTTAAATGTAATTTTCGTTAGACAATTGCCAAATTTAAATTTGATCATAAATATATAAAATATTACATAGTTGATATTTGTCGATTTCCCCTGTGTTACATCCATATATAATTGTCTGACAGTAATTTGTTAACTGGTTTGACATCGCGTAGTATTTATGCTTGATGTTGTTAATTTCTGTCAGTTTTATCTGCTCAATCTCAACTTATTAGTATTGGTTTCCTCTTAATCGTATTAATAGACTTTGCGTCATATTCATAATTTTTCTTATCTAAAATCGATATCAGTTATTGATGCACGTGACATTATCAGCGTTTAACATGCGGCTTTGTTAAACACAGAGTTTTGTAATTGTTGTCGCTGAATCGATTCATTTGGGGTATTCGGTTTTCAATCGAATTGTTCGATATATTAATCGATAACTAATTCGATAACTAAATGATTTGATACCGATTTAACTTACTTAATCAACAATTTTATCGTTTCATTCGATATATTAAGGGGATGCTCGTTTAATATATTAAATATTATTATTATTAATATATTAAGTATTATTATTATTAATATATTAAATATTATTAGTTAATTACCTTTTATATATTATTTATTTTACTTAAATATTAGCATTGTATAATTATTTATCGATCAATTTTAGTATAATTTCGATACATTTTGATCAAGTTTTTGTATTTATATCGATTCCATCTATATATTATTTTCGAATATTGCGGTTAATCGAATAGGTAAACTTACTGTTATCGATTAATTCAACATACAAATTTATAGCTCTTGATATAAGATCTACATTTGACTTTACAAACTTTGAAAATATCATATTATTCTTTAATTAATAACGTTTGCAATAAATTAAATATTATAATTGATAAATCAATAATTTAGTTAAAAAATAAATTTATATCCTAACTTTAATGTAGTCCGCTTCAAAACCAAATTCGCAATTATATTTTTATAGTTTTCTAAATATCGATTATCAAAAACATATTCGATAATTTTAAAATCTAATTTTGAGCTCTTAAATTCTCAAAGAAGAAATCTTTCTATTTACGACTTTTTAGCTGAATTATTAAAACGTGTAGGGCCAGAGCCAGGATACGGAATGCATTGCATTGTAGTTGATTTCTAAATACGGCGAAAGCAAACGCTTTGCTCTTTTTATGACGCAGGGGGAAGGGGTGGACGAGCCAAACCACTGAGCCGCTGAATGTTGGCGGCGTTGTTATGGTTATGCCCCTTGGCATTGAAGCATTTGACCGGAACAGCGTGCAGCATTTAAAGCGCTGACTTGTTGAACAACGGACAACGACATGGTCATGGATATGGATGCGGATGGCGAGGAGTGTTCAAAGGCGGGGGCAAAAAGGGCAAGGGTCAGTGGGGTTGGGAGATGGCCGGGCGGGACGTAACAGAAAACGCGCACTTTGCGGCGCGTTTCTTTTGTCGCCTGACCGACTGGCAGCTGCGACTGTGGCGCTATTATTGAACTGCATGTTGTGGCAAGCTCCTTGGGCCTTTGGACTCTTTAATAGAAATGCTACAAGAAATTAAAACACAACAGCAACATCAAAAACAGCAACAACAGCAGTAGCAGCAGCGAGCTGCTCACAGCGCTTGTAATGGGTATAAGGTTATAGGATTACATTCCCAGCGATTGTGCGTTGATGTTACGTAATGGCTTTTAGTTATAAAAAAGCAGCAAAGACCATGCCACTAGCGACTAGCCGAATACGAGGTATCCTTTAAGATGTCCTAAAGTAGTGATATTTTGAAGTTTTTCAAAACTTTTTGTTTGACTATTATATTATAATATAGTAGAAATTAAATTATACCAAATCTTCAAACTAAATTCAAATATTCATAGTCAAAGTTTCTTATAGAAATCCTACATTTTCCAATTTTTATTCATGTTCTTCCTCTAAGAGCTCATTGAGGTGCGTTTTTGATAAGCCACAAAAAAAATATTATCTAAATTTCAGATGCATAACAAAGCTGAAAAATTGTGTATGCTTTCGAAATGAACTCTAATATAAATATATAAGAAAAATGTTATAAAACATATATAAATAAACATATATAAATATAAATAAAATATAAATATATAAGAAAAATATTGTAAAACATAAATAAATTTGAATATATAAATAAAAAATTATTTTGTTGTATATAAACTAAATTCTATTAATTTAAGTGAATAATATTTGCATTTCTAGTTATGCCTAAACTCTACTCTATGTACAGCAGTAGATGATAGCTACTTAATAATATCACCTTAAAGGTTATTGAAAAATATATACAGACAACAATCCACTCATATTTGTTGTTGATTAAAAATAAATATTATAAATATAAAAAAAATAAAATAAACATTATTGATAGAAATGTGTTCAAGCCGACCTACATAAAAAAGTTGCAAAATAGAAAGACACAAAAATTCTTATAAGAACAAATTCTTTATACAAAAATGTTTACTTGGAAATGCTTTCTATTACACTTATATATTTTTTGTATTTATTTCAATTAAATTCTATTTAATATGCTCTGTGATTAAACTAATGAAACAATAATAAGATCATCTCTGTTAAAGCGCTAAGTCTAAATCAACTGAAATTAATTCTAATAGCACAAGGATATGTTAGTTGACAAGGCTTTTAAGATAATAAAGTTCTTGAAATGCAGTCAGAGAATTTTTGAAGTCATCTGAGCTTTAAGTTTATATATAGCTACAACTTCTAGTTTGTCTCAAGTTCCAGCAAAAGAACTCTCAATATAAGCGACTTATGATCATGAAAACCTGTACCTTTTACAACTTAACTGAAATTCTGAAGAGTCTTATATGCTTATGTATATCTCGGCAAATTTGTTACATATTTTCTAACAAATATATAACACCCTTCCTAAGTATTACTAAAAAACAATCCAATACCATTAGGAATTCATTTTACATGAACTTATGCTTGGGGCTTAGCCAAACTTGTACGCAGTTTGTTGCTGTTGCATTATTCGACAATGAGTAGCCGATTTGTTGGCGCCATGCAACATGTTGCAGCTACCAGTTGCTGCTGCTGCTGTTGACACTGAAACTGCGGCAGATTTTATGCGGCTTTGTCTGACAAACGTCCTTAAGCAGCAGCCAGCCAGCACCTGCGCTTGTGTAATATTTATTATGCTCTCTATTAAATAAGTGAAGCATACATTTCTGCGACAGTATTCTTACTGCTGCTGCTGTTGTTGTTGTTGTTGTGGAATAAAAGGTCGTTGCTAGCTTTATAAAACAATATAGAACTGCTTTTGACAAGCACGGTAAAAAAGTGAAGCTTTTCCTCCTACGCATTTACCAAAGAGTAGGTCAAATTTCATTTAATTTAAACAGTAACTATTCAACTATTGGATAACTGCTAAGCTTACTTATATTGTAATTGTATTATATACATTATTGATTTTATATGAGATATATGAACATAAAATGCAAAAAGTAAAGTAAAAATAAATCTGGAAAAAATTTAAAAAATAAGGTAATCTTTTTAATACATTTTTTACGTAGAATATATAAGATAATATGACAGCTTATAATATTAATATTACATATGTATGTATATTATTAAATAAATGTATAAGCCAGCAAATCTTCAATCTTAGTTTATTTAGTCTTATAAAACAAGTTTTTTGTATACCTAAAATTTGCCTTTGCAATTTCTCTAGCTCTTAAAAATATGATTTATTAAATAAACTAAATAAAAAATGTTCTTGCTGAGTATTTTTCTCATAATATCTAGAAGTCTATCTGAAATATACAATTTACTTTATCAAACTTTTTGTTTTAACGAAAACAAATATTTGGTATATTTTTATTTATGATTTATAAATGTTAACTAAACAAAATTTCCAATTCCAATGCCAGAAGAAGTGAAATACATCATTTACATAAATATTAAATTTTTTTCTTGCTTCTACGCTATTTATTATTATAAATATATATTTCTAAAATAGACTTAACCAAATTGCCAAACAATAAATTGCCTAAAACTTATTAAACTTTTTCTTTCTATCTATATTAAGTTGGAATATGTTTTTAAAAGATTTTAAAGTTCTCAAGTCGTAAAAATCTGAATCCCAAAGTCTAAAAAATTCATAATTATTAATTATTAAATTAAATAAATTTATAAAATAAATAAAAAACAATAAAATTTTGTAAATTTTCATTCTACTTACATTCAAATGAATTTCAATATTGTTATTGAATATATGAATAGAGAATTATATACAATTCGTGCACCACAGCGTTGAGCATTCACAATTTTCCATCAACTTTAAGAAATATGCGTATCAAACATTTTCACAATCATCTTTGCCATATTCACACACACAATTCACTGAACAATTTTGCATTTTATAGGAATATTTCTCAAATTTGGCGCTGCCTGTAAATTTTGTGAAATTTTTGTATAAATATTTATGGAGACTTGTGCGTTTTGAAAATGGTTTTCGAAACAAAGTCACTCGCGACGACCAAATTGCGTTGAATCAATTGATAAACTGAGCACCGGAAACGCGTTGACGTCGACTGCCACTTGTGGAATGGAAGCGACGAGCAGAGCCGAGCCGAGCGAGAGCCAGAGCCAAAAGGCGAATCACGAGCCTGCCCGGCACGAAGTCGAGGCGAACATGTTGCGGCGCCAGCTCGTGTGCGTCTGTGTGCATGTGTGCATGTGTGTGTGTGTGCTTGTGTACGGCCTAGGGAGACACCCATACGATGTACGACGGCTGGCGAATCGAGACCTTTTAATTTCGCTCAACAAAAGTTTTGAGCGCAATTCCGAGTGAGTTTTCGCCTGTGCAATCGAGTGATGGTAAGCTGGCATGCAGGAGGTTGAGTGGAATGGAATTGAGTGCAATTATGGTGATTGGAGTGAGTTGCCTGTAGCACCCCTGTTGTTCTTGTTGTTGTTCTTGTTACTGCACTGTTTTCCCTTATCACGTTACTCATACGCATCACACACATGCACACACATCAGGGGGTGGCTTATGTTGTTGTTTTTTTTTTCCTTTTGGAGTTGGAGTTATGCACACCACGTGCTGCGACCCCCAACTCCAGTAGGCGGGGGTCGGGCGGTCGGTCGCTCGTTCGGTCGAAGTGGGCCATTGACGCTCTGATTAGCATCATTGACGTACGGTACTCGCTCGCACTCTCTCTCTCTCGCTCACTCACTCACTTTCTGGACCGACTCCATGTGCTGGCTGAGTGACTGTGGCATAGTCTACACTGTTATTATGTATTATTATCGTCTGTTTGTCTACGCTTTTGTTGTTGTTGTCGTTGTTGCTTATCACTGTGCTTATGTCCTTATCGAAAGGGTTTTATCGCTGATAAACTATTGTCGAGATAATAATAAAATGTTGCCAAAGAGTTTCGGTTAGTTGAAAGTTGGCCTTTATTTTACTTTACATTTTTTTTTCGTTATTTATATTTTGTCTTTTATGCAATTGTTAAACATTGCTAAAGGACTTTCAAGGCGCGCCTTTGTCTCAGTGCCTTAATAAAGCTGTTTATTGCACTTGTAGCACTTTGTGTGCAATTTTTTGTATAACATAATTTTTAAGCAATTTTAACTTGAATTGAATTTTAATTTAATTTAAGTTCTATCAAATTTTCAGTTTGCTTTATTTTCAGATTTCTAAGCGCAAGAATTTTGATATGCTTACGTAAATATTCAGAGAATTATGATGTGTTTGAGCTTAGGCTTTGAAACATAAATAAAAAAATTATGAAAAGCTTAGAGTTTAACAATTTATATATTTTTTTATATATATATTTTTTTTATTATATTATATATGTTTTTAGATATTTAAGAGATTTGTATTGCTGCTTGGTTCACTATTTGAGCTTAAGCTTTCATTTCGTTTCGTTTTTCCCTGAGTTTTTATACTTCAGATATTTCAGAATTCATACACAAATACATATATATACATATAGTATATGTATCTATCAACTTATTAATGTATAAAATGCTGTAGAAATATGCCTCAAGCTCGTTTGAAGCTGAGCTCTGGGTACATTTTAGTTTCTTACTGCTCCATAGAGTAATCCTAACTATGTATTCTTTAAATAGATAATTTATGGCATGTTTAGAATATTTTCGCTAATTTTTACAATTTATTTTAATACTCAAATTACAATAATTATATATAGAAATCAGTTTTTAAATAAATTATTTATACTAAAATCATTTTAAAATAACTAATATACCCCGTATTGTTAAACTCTATGGGCTCAAAATGTAGTTTCGTTTGCTAGATTTGCTACTAGAAGAAAGAAAATGTAATTTGCTCAGTCTTCTTCACTCCTTCCTTCTCAGCTCCTAAGCCAAAATCTTATAAGGGATATATGTAAAGCTAAATTTTATATCTATCATCTATCAGCACTTACACACACACACACACACACTCACACAGCAACCCTCAGAAATTCATGCCCACTTATTAAGCTTGCGCTAAGTATAGGACTTTATCAGCCAAATGAACTTCACTAGCTTCCAGTGCACTTTCTGGTTTTGCTTCGGCTTCGGTTGCGACTTCAGCTTCGGCTACGATATTCAACTCGACGGAACTGCGGGCTGCCCTTCTCTATTGGGGGCGGGGTTGGGGTGGCCGCTGCTCGGCAAATGCCTCTTCAGCCAAGTGTTGCCAAATACAAATTGACAGTTAATATTTTTAAACTAGTCAGAGCGAGGTCTTGTGGTGGCGGTGGCTGTGCGAGCAGTCGAGGGGTGCAGCTGCCTGCTGCCTGTTGCCTGTTGCCTGCTGCCGATGTCGACAAGGACATTATGTAAATCACACAACGGCAAAAACGCGTTGGCGTTGACTCATCCCCCCAAGCCCCAAGCTTCACTTCGGCTCTTGCAGCTGCGATGTGGAAATAATAAACAGGAAAAAGACGCAGAGCAAACGAAGGCCAAGCTGCAGTTACTCAGATATTCAGATACTTTTGGCGTGGGCGTTGCTTTTCATCCGGTTTGCCATTTGATTATGCCCAGGCAGCAGCAGCAGCAGCACTACTTGTTGTGGTTGCATGTTGCTGCTGCTCGCCATCAACTGAGTCCAGCCCTTAACATATTAAACCGATCATTGTACTCGACATCTCAAACAAAAAGTTAAGCAAACAAATACAATAATAACTCGCAGTATATGAAATGCCTTTCGGCTCTTACCCATTTTCGAAGGCTAGACGTTTGTTTGCTCGGCTTGTCCTGGTTTCATGTGTAAGCCAATTGACTGCAAAGTCTATGTGCGGTTATTTGAGTTATGTAATATACGACACAAATAACTAGGCGGAACTCGAGAAGGAAAATCAATAAAAGAAAATTTCAATTCAAACTATTTTCTTATTTAAAAATAAAGGAATCTATATTTTGATATTACATTTATAATGTTTTTTTTTTAAATTAATTAAATTTTTTTTATTTTTTATTTTTTATTTTAACTTGAAATTGATATGGATTTAAGATATTGTGTCTAGAACTTTACTTTTTTATGTATGAAGTCTGGTGTCTGTGTTAAGTTCGATGGATATGCTCTGACTTTCTTCCTTCTCCTTTCTCATTTAAGATCTGTTATTTTTTTTGTATCTGTAGGCAAACTTAGAACTTATTATTTATCGAATATGTTGCTATGAGTCCTGTTTTACAAATCCTGCTTTTCAACTCATCCAAATAACAACTGGAGAAAGAGGTGCATACCAAATCAAGGCAGTATTTCCCCCTTGACCTAGGAAATAGGAATTATGGTCGTTTAACCCGGTGCATATTGCCTCCATCTGTGTATCTATCTCTCTTTCCCTATCTTTATATACATATCTCTCTTTCTCTCTCTTTCGCTCTTTCTTTGTCGCTATCTCCATATCTCTCTCCTATCTGTTCTCTTGCTACATTTCTTTTTGCTCTGTCTCTTTTTATCGCTCTGCCTCTCAACTTTTCTTTCTTTCTTTTTATTTTTTAATCTCTCTCTCACTCTCCGTCTCTCTCTCTCTCTCTCTCTCTCTCTCTCTCTCTCTCTCTCTCTTTGCGGCGCTCTCCCTCTCTCCGTTTCCCCTCCCGCTCTCACTCTCCATTTCACACTCCATCTCTCTCTCTCTCTCACTCTCTCCCCATCCCTCTCTTGTCCTTTTATTTATAGCCATATTTATATATATATCAAGCACTTTTTCTTTCTCTCTCTCTCTCACTTTTTGTCTTATATTATCACCAAGATTTCTTATAGAATTCTTATGGAATAAACTTCATTACTTAGCTAAAGATAAACACTTATGATTCAACTGCTTTCTTTAAAATAAGACTCTGACTGCGTGCTTTATAGGAACACACACGAAAATAATAATAAATAAATTACCAAACACTTGTTCCTATGTGGAAAATCAGCTGAATCCCAAATAGCTTGGCATTATTTAATGGTTGTCTCTCAAGAACAGATCTAGGCTTCTAATACGAACTCAGCGAACGGGGCATTGGTAACCGCATCCTGGTAACCGCAACAGCGTGTCAATCAAAGCGGTTGAACGGGCGAGGGGAGGAGGCCAGTCGCTCCGGCTTTAATGCAATCAAGTAGCAGCTCTGCTCTCTACCCGAGCAGCATATTTAAGCAGGCAGCTTAAAAGCGTTTAACACACACAAATTTAATCATGAGACAGGACTACAGGAGCTCGACCCCCAGCCCGAAGGGAATTGAGCGGCGTTTAGCTGTGTAAAAATCACACCCGCGGTTATTTAAAATGCTAAAAACAAGGCAAAATATTATAAGGCAATAATAGAGGAGTGAAAAAAGAAAACAGAAAAAAGTATATAAGCGACGCTCGACTTACAGCTAGACCAATGCTAACGCCCAGGGGCCAACCCACGCGGCCCCTGTCAAATGTCAATAGCAAAAGCGACGACTTTTTGCTGTGTCGTCAACAGCTGCTCGACATCCTGCGTATCCGTCGGACTCTCATCCTCATCTCAGCCTTTTCGATCATACCAAAAGCCCCTTCTATGTCCTGGTCTTACGCTGGCTTGGGGTCAGTCTAACGGCAGATTTACATTTATTATGCCCATCGACCCTGAAGTTGTTCCAACATAATCGGAGGCTGCATGCCAGCTGTGTGGGAATCCATAACCGAATATTGAGGTCAATTATTTTCGTCTTTTTTTTACAATTTTCAATTTTCAATTTTCTTATAAATAATTGAATTTTTCTTTATGTTGGAATAAAAGTAATGAATGGCTTTGAATGCTGAAGGAAGATTATTAAACTAGCTTATCAAGCTATCATAGAACGCAAACAAAATCTATCAAACTGTTTTAGCTGTTTATAATTTAACTATAAGCATTACTCTGTGTACATTTTTATCTTCAGAGTATAAAAGTTTAGCAAAGAGAAATCCGAGTATAGGAATTAACCAGCTCATAGCTATTCTGAGATTCCCAAAATTGCAATTGAAACACTTTCACTCGCAAACTGCCATCAACTGTCGATCAAATCATTTTCTATCGCTAAAATATCTCTAATAGTAGTACTTATCGATATTGATAACGATAGGTCGAATGCATACACAAATTTGAAATGTTATCGGGTATGACTGAAAGTGCTTCCTGTTTAGATCGAATGCAGACGATCAAATTTAGCTCATAACATTTTGACATATCGATAACGATAACAACAACTTGTAAATATATATAATGTTAAGTTGTATTCTTACTTCATATATTGTTTTTATTAGTAATCGATAAAATAAATAAATAAAATTGTTAAAATAAATAAATCGATCATTTTTTTCTTAGGAAAATTACCAACTAGCTCAACACCTAGGACCTAATGATATTTATAATGGAAAGTCGAATATATACACATATTTCTTCTATCTGCACTTTGTTAGTTATCGCTAAATGCAGAAATATTTCTTAGATATCGATAAAAATATCTTGGTTCCCTATGAAAATACTTATCGGTAATGCTGTAGATAAATAGAATACATATACAATACTTTAGCGTTGACTACAAAGGGTTTCAGCTATAAATACAATAAGATGATTTTAATTAATCGATAACATATCGATATATGCTATTCTTATGCAGTTTTCAGCTATATTTCCTCTTCACATCTACCCAAATTCCTAATAGGATTTGTATTTCTCTGCCAAGAGTCTAAGCAAATCGATAGACTATGTAGACCTGCAACGCAATAGCCTTCTGTTTTGCTGTCAATTCTAGTTTTCTTGAGAATTTCTTTGTTCACATAGACTTCGTAGAGTTCGTTGAATTATAGTTGTTTAAAGTTGTTTAATTTTCAATATTGCACCTGCCACTTTTTATACGTCTAATTTGAGCTTTGCCCAGTACTATCGATAGCCAAACAATGGAGCAAGAGAAGATTCCCGAGGCGGACATGTGGTGCGTATCGAAGAATGCCCGTAAGCATCGTCGCGTCGTTTTGGACTTCATACCGAACATTGCCCTGCCCATTGTGGACTATGCGGATGTGGATAGAATCGATTCATTCTACTTAGAATCTCAGGAATATCGAGACTATTATCGCGATCCATACGACAAGCTCCATAAGCCACTCAAGTTCATATACCTTCAGGGCAAATGTGGCGTTAAGCCCGATACGAGTGTGGAACAGTTAAGGCAGCCAAATATTTGGGCTCCTAAACGGGTACCGCCAGTTTTGCCCGTCGAATACCAGTCCTATCTGAATCTGGGTTTCAATATAGAGGAAATAATGAAGGGGCGCCACAGCAACCAGAGTTGCAACGTGTACAAACGATAAATTGTCGATAAGAAAATACGTTAAGTTGAAATCGTTTCTCGACGTCCAGTACCATATCGATGGGTTTATTCAGTGCTTAAAAGTTATGTAGACGAATTTTAAGTATTATAACCAGGCAAACATCAAATTTCAAAGTATAGAAACGTAATTCAATTTAACCATTGCTCCAATCAGACATCAATTCAGACAAAACTTGAACCTTAAAAAAAATTGTTTATGTATTATTTATTTGTATTATAAATATTAATGATGACTATGACCTTTGTCGTTCACTAAAAATAATGTTTGTTATTTAGTATATTTTAATATTTTTTAAAAGAAGCAACAGCTAAGTCTGAGTGTCTACCTACCTGTCTGTATTTTCGCCTGAGACTTGAAATGTTGTGCGTAGGTTCGTTCGTGACACGCACAGATCATTGAATTTATTAAGATCAATATGTAATCAAAATTTTGAGTGCCTTCTTCGGAAATTTAGCTATTAATTCTTTGAAAAGTATTACACAATTTTTGTATCTTATCTACTTTCCTTAAAAATGTGCAAAAAGGGTTTAGAAAATTTTCTAGTTGGGAGTGTTTTTCAGTTCGAGGTAGTTTCTAGTTGGGGGGTATTTTCTAGTTGGGCACTCCCTATAGAACTTTTCTTGAAGGCTGAGTCCAGTCGTTGCAGTCTTTGCATTGATTGTACTCAGACTATATGTTCTATATGTTTAAGTCATTTTTATATGCGTAGATATATTATTTTTAAAATAGAAAATGTTTAAATTTCAGAAAAAAAACTATAGACAATTTTTTATTAATTATTTCTTCTATTACACTATTTTAACTTGACTTGCCTTGAACAAAATCTTTTAAGCATTGAGCTATATTTTTGTGTTAGAAAAAAGTAGTTTTTAAGGGAAATTTGTATCCTCTAAACAAATACTATAAAAAATATAATTTAATATAAAATAATATAATATATATAATTAAGGATTCTAACTTCTCTAGATAAGTTTCTCTTGTAAATCATTTCAACTCTTTATAAATAATAATAATATAATGTAATGTAATATATTTATATTTATATTATATTTATTTATTATTTTTATTTATTAAATTTATATAAAAATATTAAACATTTTATTATGATATATATAAAGCTTCCCTGGACCAATTCCATTATATATATATATATATAAGAAAAAATTTTGTTTTTAAATAAATCAATTCCAAGTCAAATGATATTCAACTCGACTCATTTTCACAGCAGCTTAAATCTGTGTTTCCAACTTTAAGTTAGCATATTTGCAAGCACTTTAAAGCTCTATATATAAATATATGCTTCAGATATTTACTCAAACACTTGATGCATGTGCCAAGAACTGAGCTGAAAAGCGCACAGAAATAATTATTATTTACACAGCGGCTGACGACTGAATTTCATAGTCCACATTTGACTTGGTTGGGGAGGGGTGAGCGCAGTGAAAGAGAGGCAGAAAAAGCCGCAAAGGCTTACGGAGAACTCTTCATCCGTTACCTTGCAGCGAAACACTTGCTAATTGGTGTCATTAAAAAGTTGAGACGAGTTCTTTAACAAAAATATGTGCCACAAGCAAATAATGCGTATACGTCACGTTGTATGTGGGCTGGGTATGGAGCAGCTGCTCAGTGTTGCATGCCCCAGCTACTGCTTTACAATGTAAATGTAATCAAAGTTTCCATAATTTTTTAACACCTTCCGCTTGATTTGTGTTTATGAAAATGTTCGAGTAAAAATTCATTGCGGCGCACCTTGAAAAGGTGCTCAGAAAATTAGCATTTAAATTACGCGACAACCATCGCCGCCTCCGCCACCTCTGTCCAGGCGTAATCCAAGTTTAGTTTTAGCGTTCAATGAAGCAACATTAATTGGAATATCCTGCCCTGGACACTCTGACGTCCAGTGGCTGGCTTTGATGGCTCGCCTATAATTGTTATTGATGGCGCATTATCCAATGCCGCACAAAAACAAAGTCAACTTTTTGTGCCCCAACTGCCGCTGATTGTAGAGGTGTTATGCTAATCAGGCATGGGCCGTGGCCAATGTTCTGGCCAGGCACTCGGCCTGTTTATGAAATCTGTGCCTGCTGTAGAAGGGAGAGAGCTTGATTAAAACTTATTTTACATCATGTCAAGCGGAGTTATAGATATATCTGTAATATATCCCAATCAGTTCGTCTTTAGATCACAAATAATGTAATTGATATTACTTGATTAATTGATATTACTATATTTTTTTAAAATATATTTTTAATTTTAAAATCTGGTTTTTATTTTTACAATTTCCCAAAATAGATATATTTATTTTTTTAAATACCATATAATAGTGAATAACTGTATATAGGTTTCAGTATAAGACTAGTTTTAGTATAGGTAAAATAGTATTCCAGACAAACAAAGTACAGCTAATTCTGTCAGCTATGCTGCATAAATTAACTAAATAAATTAGACATGAGTTAAACATATCTTTTTATCATAAATCTGACTCATTCAGGGATTGATTTGAGTTTGGCGTATTAAAGGTATTTATTCCACAGATCAATAGGAATTTTTATGATTTCTCAATCAACAGCTCTGTTAGCTAATCTATTGTGTTTTCTGCGCTGTTTGTTGTTGAGCTTCAAGGCCAACTCTCATCAGCAGCGACTCACACTCATGTATGGCCCCTGTTCCATGAAGCCAAAGAGTTTAGCTAGCATAGATAGTGACATACCCTGTAATTGTTGCTGCATAGGTAATATTAGTGGTTAATTATGCATTTGTAAAAGTAAAACTCTTATAAAAATAAGTACTTTTAACTAAATTTTGAAGCACTTACCAACACTGTTAAAGAATATCTTTAAAAAAAATGAATAATATTAAATTAACATTCGAGAGAGTAAAGGTCATAGTAAACTATTTTTGAGCACTGTAAAATTATGATTTAAAATATTTTTTATATTTTATTTACATTTTCTATTGCTATTTTATTTTTATATTTATATAATTTATTTTTCATATTTTTGAGCACTGTAAAATTATGATTTAAAATATTTTTTATATTTTATTTACATTTTCTATTTATTTTATTTTTATATTTATATAATTTATTTTTCATATTTAATTTTTATATTTATTTATTTCAATTTCTTATTTTGTGTACAATTTATTTATTTATTTATACAATTTTATTTATTTATACAATTTATTTATATTTAATTATTTTTTATATTTGCAAGTTTAGTTAAAGTTCAGAGTTTGAAAGTTTCTTTTCATTTAAGTCAAATTCTAATTGAGTTAAGACTAATTTTTAGGCATTTCTCAACACTGTCAACTTATGTTTTGGAAAATTATGCTCAATTTTCAATAATATTTGAAAAACTAATATTTTATAGCATCAGTCAAAGCTCTCTTATATGTACAGGGTATAGCACACACGCACACTTACCATTGCATATTTGAATTTTAGCTTTACAGATGAGCCAAGTAGGCGTTGGGGGGTGGAGGCGTGGCTCGGCAGCTGAGGCGTGAGCTTGAGTTTGCCTGGCGGCTGAATGGCGCCGCTTTGACCAGCCCGCAAAACCGACGCCGCAGCCAGAATACAGAAGAAGCTAGCGCAGACCTAGGGCCACGAGCCACCCGTTAATCACCCAGCATACACACACACACACACACACACACACACGCACACGCGCGCGCGCTCTCTCACACACATAGAGAGACGCCCGCACACACAGATCCAGGCAACAATCTATTTACATTTACACCAAATGTACAAATTTAGTTATCGTTAGCTGGGTGACGACTGGGGAGTGGGTGGCTGAATGAGTCGCAGGGGGGAGGGGCAGGCGTTGGTGGGACGTCAGACGTCACGCAAAAGTTGTTTGCGTTGGCGAACGCACAAAAGTAGGCAACGTTATCTTTGCATGCGGTATATGGGGGCGTGCCTCGGCTGGGCATGGGGGCAGGGGGAACGGGGCGGGCATATGTTTACACACATGTTGGAATGTATGTTTCGGTGTGTGTGCGAGTGTGTGTATGCACATCTCTCTCTCTATCTCTCTCTCTCTCTCTCTCTCCCTGCTGATGAGTTTTGTTTTTCTTGAGCAAACTTTAATTGTTTTTGATTTTTCTAAGGATTCAAGTGACGCTCGTTTGCAAGCGGATGCCAGAGCATCATGATGAAGCTGCCAAATGATAATGATGTTGACAATGATATATATGAAGCACATGTGTCTCCCAGTGTGTGCCTTGCTTGAAGCCTTTGAATGTCGTTTCGGACGACAACAAATCAACGTAAGGAAAATTGAAACCGCGCGCGCACTCTGTCGCTGGCTAATTAAATGCACATTTGTCAAGCTTCGCCTGAGGGGGAGCTCTCCCAGCCACGCCCCTCTGCCTGCCTGCCTTTTTGAAAAGCCACTTGAAAACAATTGGCTGGCCCAATTGCCCAAATGTCACGTACGCCCGTGTAAATGTCAAAGAAAGGGTTAGAGCAACGTTGGCTAATTGTTGCAGTTGGCTCGAATTGGAGTGTGGGGCCTGCTACATGTTGCATGCTGCATGCTGCACGCTGCACACTTCCCAGCTCTGTATGCACTTGGCTTAAAAGTTTTGCCTGCAGAACCTGCTCGTCGAGAGCCACATTAAAGCATCGCCAGCCGCAGTCTCTGCTGCTCTGGGGGAAAAATCAGATTTTGCTCGTTTTTCATTTTGTGGCTCATCTGTTTGGCAAATTGAAAATTGCGCTCATTTATTGCATTATTCGCAAAACCTACTTGTTGTTGGGACCTGCTTTTTTTGCATGCCCATTCAAATAGCCGTGAAATTGCATTCGATTTGTCTGACAAAGTGTGCAAATGTGAGAGAAGCTGTGGATGGGCAGAGCAGCAGAGGGGGCTGGATGAGGTGGCTGGTTAAGCAAAGTGTTTGACAATTGTTGCAGCTATTTAATGTGACTGTAGTCTGAAAACAAAAATGCGTTTAAATATTGAAATCAAACAATGTCGAAAATACTTGTTAGCTTAAAAGATTCAAAGTGAGTTTCAAAGTCTTGGCGGATCTATGCAAATAAGTCCGTATCTAAATGCAAACACACATATTCTTAAATGTACATTAGCAGTTTTATAGAATAATAATTTAAAGGCAAAGAAGTGCTTGGCTTCTGAGAACATTGACTTAGGCCCTGTCCACTTATGCAACTGAAACTTGTGGCATTAGCAAAACTGATTAACAAAGTTCAACTTGGCAGGCTCAAGCGAAATGACTCGAAATTCCTTTGAAACGTGATCAGAAACTTTTCGATTCCATGCTAAGTAGAAGTGATGCAGCAAAGGAATTTGAAGTCCTTGTGCCTTGAACTGCCTGCCTCATGTTTGTTTCTTATCTATAACAACTTGTTTATGACTACGCTAGATATTTGCACCAATAGCTACAGGTTCCTGTGCCTCAGCTTTTAATGTGTACTTCACTGCGATATAACAGAATTTCCTTTGTTGCTTTCATAGCAAATCTTCATTTTCCTGCCGTCGTTCCATCCACATTTTCCATTACTCTAGTCAAAGATCCTTTTGCTACCTTCTAACGCCTAAATAGCTCACTAATCCTTAATCACTTTTCATATATCCATTTGATGGCATCTCTAACTTGGTTGCAATTGTCTTAGCCAAACCCAGAGCCAACTCAGTTTGTTGCTCAGCAAATTTCAAATCTCGGTAGCTAAGCCACGCCTAAATGCGCATCATGACTTGGCCAAGTCTTCGTTGAGTCTAAAGTGTTTCGAGCAGCCACGACGTCACCTGCATGCACAATTAGTTGGGTATCTTCAGCCTTAGACTGTCGTTGTAGCTGATGCTCTAGAGTTATATTTCTCAGCTTGATCCTTGTGTAGCTACTTCGGTTTAGTAACTAGCTTAGTAGCTCAGAGGAGCAGTCGTTACAGCAAGCAACTCCTAACTAGGCTCATTAAATATCCAGCTAAGCGAAAACATGGCTCTAGAGTAGACATGTTGCTGCACCTCGCTCTATTAAAGGGAATTTTTACATCCAGCATTACTAGTAGAACCATATGACCTGAGTGTGAACTGCCTTTGGATTGGTCTTTTTTGCAGTTAAAGCAGTTTATCTGAGCTTTACTCCAACAGCATGCTCTACTTCAGCTAGCAGATGGCCAGTGGGCGGATCGCCTTTGCCCTCGCTGTTACGTCGATGTTTCTTTTATGTGTCCAGATATAACGTTTCTTTTAGACACGCTTTGTACCTTCTAAGAAGATTAGCTGCAGCTTCAGTGTCAGGCAAAGAATTTGCAATCTTCAACTTCTACTTCTCGGCAGTAAAGCTCTAAAGAGCGATGCTCCACCCCATTTGATGAATATATTATATTAAATATATAATTATGGATACATATATTAGATGGATGCTTGTTAAAAATAATGTTATTTTTATGTGATGAATCGCAACATGTTTCTACGCTTGCCCAAGGATCTCTGTGGATATCTATGCAATGTTCTTTTCCTTTGTTTGCTTTGCTGCAGGAGCTGGCAATCGACAGTTCCTTTTAGCGTCGTAGTCTAGTAAGCCTTCACTAACGGTGATCATACTAATAATAATACCAATGATATTAATATAAATGATAATAAATATATTGCTAAACATGCCAAGAAAGTGATGGGATGGCCCTTGCCTAATGTGTCATCTGATCCCATGTACAGTTTCCTTACAGTAATTCCAATTTATGTATGTATATTGAGCGCTCAGCTCGTATTTCAAATGCAATAAAAAATCGTCATTAGGCCACACACACACATCGCACACACACACAAAAAAAACTTATTCAATCGAACTACTGTGAGCGCATTTAGCTGTGGCCCATTGGGAACCCATTCGATTGCGCTGGAATGTAAAATAAAACCTTTGCTTGGAAGCTGAAAGCGCCCTCTAGTGTTGGGGGGAATCAACGTCATCGTTAAATTTAATTAGGCATCAAATGACCAAAGAGCCAGAGCTAAATCAACAGCCAAATGGCCTGTAAGCGCATAATCCAGTGCCGAGCCCCTGCCAACGCCTGCCTAACCCCTCGTGGAACACTTTAAAACACAATTAAAAGTCAAAACGCCAGCCAAGTAAATGGTAAATGGATGCCACTGGGCAAACCTCCACGGACTTCATTTGCAAGTCAGCAGCAGTCGACGCCAAGGAGTCGCTATCAATGCTGGTGTGTGTGCGTGTGCGTGTGTGCGAGGGGTGTTTATAATATGAGACGCTTTTTCATAACATTTAACAATGTCATAATCGGAGTGCGACATCAGCTTAACCCCTGGGCATGTTAATGAGACAGCAACAAGCCAGAGATTTGCATTTTTCGGGCTGTGTGCGCAAACACACATGAGCCACTGTGCGGCTTTTTATTAATGTTAACTATGAGTCAGTCGCTGAGCGAGAGTTGGGCATAGCTAAATGTATTATGTGTCCATTAGTGTAAATGTTATTAGCACAAAAAAATGAAATGAGAAGACGCAGAGAAAATATGACGGAAGTGCAAATAAATGTATCTCAAAGATACAAAACGAACTTATAGATATAATTACGCAGTGCAAATTGGTTTAGCGCCACATGAGGCAACAATGCTGCAAGACGCTCTAATTAGAGAGAGCGACGAACGAGAGCGTGGGAGAGAGGGAGAGAGGCACAGACGCAGCGAGTGGGAGAGCAGCATTACGAGCTAGCTTTTAGTGAATTCAATTTATTTGCGCAAAGCGAACAAAAATTGCACAAAACTAATTTCCATTACACACGATTTTTATGCGCCTGGAAACAAGGCAACCCTCTGGCTGCTGCCCTCCGACCCTCGGCGGAAATAACAGCCAACTGTTTGATTTTTTGCTTATCTAATCGCAAACACCACAACACCTTCAATAGCTTATCTCAGCCCGCACACTCACACACACACCCGGAGTCATTTTCCACACATTTTCATTTGCACCTTTTGTAGCTGTTCCATAAAAATAAACTTAAATAATATGTAAACAACGTGAATAAACGGGTTACAGTTCGCTTTTGGCCCAATGCGGGCCAATTTTCAATTAAATTGAAAACCTATCATGCCTTTCTTCTTCTTCTTCTTCTTATATACATACATAAGGGTTATATTGTAAGTAGTCGAAAATGCTGATTGGATTGGCTTGGCCTGTCTAGTTGGATTACAAACATTCAATTCAGTTTCTATTTATAGAATATTGCTAAACTCAACTTGCATTTGCTTCTTTTATTTTCTTTATATAAAAAGTGAAGTTGCAGAAAAGCTAAACAAAAATTATATTGAAATTTAGCATTCTTTAAAATATTTTTTTATTTATTTAAAAATTTCAATAAAAGTTCTATTATTTTCCAATTTTATCTGATCATAAAAAATTTATAAAATTGTTATTCATTTTTAATTTGTTGCTTTACCAGTTATTTATTATTTATGTTAGAAACTTTTACTATTTTCCATTAGTTTTCTTTTGCTTTAAATTAAGACACTTAACAAATTTAAAGTTTTAATCATTATATCTAATATTTTTTAAATCTATATTATAATTAAAATATAAAAAACAACAGTTCTAAAAAATAATTAATCAAAAACGAATTTTACTATTATATATTATTAAGAACTTCTTATAAATAATTTATTTATATAATTATTTCTGGTCTTATTTATTATTTTTAGTATTATAAAATAGCTTTTAATATTAATATCAATGTTGTAATGCAAATGTTTTAGATTTAATTTTTTTTAAAATAATTTTCTTATTTTTTTTAATATATTTTAAAGCAAAAAACTAACAAGAAGATAAAAAAAGTCAAAAATATATTATCAATAAGTAAAAAATTAAATATGCATTTTTTGCTTATTGATAATATATTTTTGACTTTTTTTATCTTCTTGTTATTTTTCTAGAAATAGACAGAAAATCTATGTTTTAAAAAATCTATAAAAGCCGCTTCAACTTCAACATAAATCAGTTTGTAATTATTTTAAAACAATAATAAATCATAGCCTCTTCATAGCACTTCTTTATATTTTAAACTTATTTATTTACTAGAGAATTTGCTATACTTAAAACATGAACCACTAAAGCCCTAGGCTTAAAAGTATATAAATTCAAGCACATTTTTTATAGAGCCTGTCACATGCTTAAGCAACTGCGCTTTAAGCCTTTATTGCGTGCACACATAAAAGAAAAACTCAAGCCAATATAACGACTTTACATTACTCTACAAATCATTTTGCGCATCGGTGCCAAAGCATTTCAAAGTAGCCAAAAGAAAAATCAGTTTTAGCGACATTTTTATTGACAGCACTTGAAGAGAAAATTTGTGGCTGGTCTGTTGCCTGTTAAGTGTGTTAAAGGATGCGCGTGTGTAGATGTGTGTGTGTGTGTTTTGGCAAGGCGAGTGCTAATAACAGGATTAACACAATGGAGGCAAATTGAATTTCGTTTGGCAATACCCGCTTAAAGTCAAAGTCTGGCGCACCGTGCCCAGTCCTAAGGCAAGTTCCTGGCTGGAGGGAGGCGGTGGGGCCAGGAAGCGACCAGCGACGTCGTCGATGAGCAAACACAAAGTCCCAAACGTAATTTTCACAAATTCATTGAACTGCGTGAGTGTGAAAAATAACAATTTAGATAAACATTGCGACGGCGTCGCGGCGACCTCCATGGGTGTCGCTCCAGCACACGCATATATATCTACTCTATATATATATATACTCTATATACGCGACGGGTGACGAGTACGTTGGCTCAGACATCGCCGACCGTTGACACAGAAATCATATTAATATAAATTAACGATGTGGAAAATTTAGTTTAGTAGTGAAAATGGCTTTGGCAGCAAGGAAACTCGCTCTCTCTCTCTCTCTGTTTGGCTGACTCTCACGTCGCCAGCTCATCCGTCAAATGCCACAGCTCGCAAATCCCAGCAGTGGCATACAGCATCCACGCACACACACACACAGAGAGTTGAGAAATTGTTCTCTTTTGCTTATTTGGCCTGCTGCATATAATTTGTATTTGGAATTCACTTTTGGCACTCGCTGCATCAATCTCCATCTACGTGAAGCTCTCTGACCCGCTATTTTCAATTAATTGACTACTCTCGGCGCCGACACAGGTTTCAAGATTGTCCATTGTCTGCGCAGCACTTGTCGCTAATAGCTTCCGCATAGACATAATCATAATCCGATTATACCTTGAACATACCCCTTAGTCACGTGTGCTCATGTCGGCAAATCTTGTTGACTATCGATTGATTAAGCTTTAGCTTTTTATTTTTTAACTATAAGCGAAAGGGCTGAGCGCCTGCTGAGTGAGTCGACAGCTGGAATACCCTGTACGAAAATTACAAAATATAATTACTGAGTTTGCTTCTAGCTTAACTCTTCAATTATATTTAAAATAATTTTTTAAACTTTAAGTTATTTGTAAGTTAGTTATAAAAAGCTGAAAAAAAAACAATTAACACTAACTCTCAATAAATTTTGCATTTGAATTAATTATTAGATTAGTTAGAAGAGCATGAAATATTTCTGCAGTAACTCTCAAATAATTCTGTAATAAAAGAATTTTAAACGTAAACTTGTATTACAAATGAACAAAATACAAGAGAGAAATATAGACTCTAATCCGAACTGCAAAGATAAAAAAATTCCACAGATTTCTTTCAGGGAAAATCTGCCATGAATATTGAAGAATACTAATGCCAAATAGCTTGTTACAAATTCTTTGAAATTAGACTAAAGCACCTCAAAGATATCCAAATGCTGTTTTCTTGTATATTTCTTCTTCTATGTTAAAATATTTTAAAACCCCGACTTAATATAGAGATATACGGAAATTAGATTTAAAATGCCAAATAATCTACGTAAAAGCTTCTACCTTATCTGTTACGCATATATAAATTAAATTTAATATACAAATCACTTTGAAGTTCTATCGTCAGTCCATTCATTTAAAATTTAAGCTGAAATTAATATTAATATTGACATAATATATCTTTATATAATATATGAAATCTATTGAATTACTTACTCTTACCTCAACACTCATAAGTAATAAATTGCTGTAAAATGTTCGTCCCAAGGTTATTAAGTAAAATCTTCATACCTCTTCATATTTGAGCCCTATAGCATTACAGGGTATACTAATTATGATATACAATGCTTGGAGCAGGCAACTCATTAAGCAACCTTTAAAGTATGTGCTGAATGGTGCCTTGACTGATTTAGACTGAATTTTCATGCTCTTAAATATACCCTACATACGCAGTATAAGGTTGCCAAATAAATTGTATTAACAGTTGTAATTCTCTGTAGACCAAGACAACTTACCTGGTGAACCAAATGATTTGATTAACAATTTTTATGCAAATGATCAACGAGTATTTGGGCATGACTCGTTGTCTTAGCCAAAAGCCTTAGGTAACTGCGCTGCTTATTGTAATCAAAAATTGTATTGCCAAGTACACAGCTGAGTTGAAATTGCTTTTCATTATCCTTTTCCTATGCTACTTCCCTGTCTTCTTCATTAAAACATAAATATTATTTAAAAATTATTATGAATGAGTTCATATAAGTAATTATGTGTAAACGAAATGATTTCTGTTCATATATTACAGCTATATATATCAAAATTGTTATGTAAATTGAAGAACATAATTCAAGCTTATGCTCAAATTATTTTTAATTTTTTAAGTTAGTTAAGGTTTCAGTTTTATGCTAAATAAAAAACATATAAGATCTCATTTGCTCCATCTTGTCTCCATCAACAGTTTGCAATCGTGGCAATAATATTTAATATTTTTTAAAAATGATAATACAAGGCTTTTGCAACAATTTTAGCGTATTATAAAGCGACTTTAAATCTGTAATATTTTATATATATATATATCTTGTTCACTGTAACAAGCAACTTCTAATTACAATTTACCTCAAAGCAACGAAAGAGATGAAATTCATAGCTCCAATACCTTAAAAAAGTTCTTTTATTTCAGTTTATATATCTAAATCATATCAGTTTATAGCAGCATATATAAAACATCAGTTGTTTGCTTTTTTTGAAAACCTTTTCTTTATTATTCATTCATAATAAAATCAACTGTTTAATGTTAAATGTTAAAAAGTTAAAAATCAAATCGAACAACAAATGCAAGAAATAGAATGGAAAATAAAAATAACATTTAGCGGCCGCCGCACAGGGTTTGATGATGATATTTTAATTAAGAGCTTAAAAAGGTTTTCATATACATTTTTTCTCGTCAACTTTAGTGCCACACGTGTGTGTGGCACAGTGGCCTGTGCGGCATAATGTTGTTGTTTTTGTCCACTGTTCAGCACTGGCAAAGAGTTTGTCGAAGACGCAGCAAGGCGACTTGTCATAGGTGCCAAAATAGAAATGCTGAACAGGACAGGCAGCTAAAGTTTGTTTGATATCAAATTGCATTTGTTGCAGCATTGATTGTGTGTGTGGGTGGATGGGGGGGAGGGGGCATTTGCAACGTGACAATGACGATAACGATAACTTTGCATAGGGCATTTAGCTAAACTAAGCAGAAAGATAAATTTGTATTTGAACTTGAAAGGCAACAGTTGTGTTCTGCTTCTATTGCTTGCGCTCCTTGTAGAACTCGCGTATGAGCTGACGCAGATAGCGTGATTCATTGCGACGCTCGGCTAGCTGGCGCTTTAACGCTTCATTGGCCTGCAACAGCTTCTGCTCCTCGCCGAGGACTTCCTCCATTTCCTGCTTTTTCTTTTGACGATAGCGTGTGGCGGCATTTTTGTTCTGCTCCTTTTTACGTATCTTACGATCCTCAACGCCGCGTCCATAGGTGCGTGTACGCTTCTTGGCCGCCTTAGCTGAGCTGCAGGTTGATGTTGACAGCTGCTCCTCGCTGATGGTGTGGGCAGGTGAGCTGCTGTTGCTGCCCGGGAGCCAATCTTCATCCGCATCAGCAAAGCTGCTGCTCGGACTGGGGCTACTGCTGCTACTGCTACTGCTGCTGCTGCACAGTGTGGAGGATGCCTGCGATTCGCAGTCATCATTGTATTGCTGATGCCAGGGCAGCTGCAACTCCTTGGCGCGCATATTGACAATGTCGTCAACCAGCTGTGTTTCGCGTATGATCTCACTGACGGGCACCCAGTTGTTGAAGCCATCGGCCGCACCGGCTGGTGTTGCTGTAGCGTCCGTGGCATATTGCAGCTATAAGTATAAAAGGGAATCTGTTGTAGTAGTTGTTAAGTCATGGAATTTTGGTTAACTCACCTGCTTCGACTCTTGCTTCAAAGGCACCTCCAGCTGCTGTTGTTGTTGCGCCTCGAATTGTGGCGGCGACTGCGGCGGCGTCAATTGTTGTAGTATCATCGAGGAATCACCGTGTGGAAAATCATTAGCATTTGCTTCATTCGCCACCTGCACTTTGGTTATGGGTAGCATATCCTGCTGCACCACATCGAGATGCTGGGGAAAGCTTGTTGTTTCATAGTCAATGTAGTGCGACGCCTTTTGGTCTAGGAGGCACTCTGCAATGAGTACATATATTATGAAAATTAGTTATGTAATCTTTAGTTTAAAAATAATTATATTGACTTAATTAATATATTATATTATATATATATATTATATTATATATATATATTATATTATAATATAAAATTGAGATTCAATGCGCTTAATATATACAATCAATTTTAATGATCGTTAACAAAGATCTTTTCTCTTTGGCTTTATGCAGTGCTAAAAAGTCGACCATAAACATGGACACTATATATTTAAAAGCTTTAAACCATTATATACTTGTATGTGCTTTCGTCTTATAGACTGTTGAGGTACTAAAGCTATACATTTTGAAGTTAGAGTTTTGGAATTTGGAATTTATCTTTTGCTAAAAACACCTTATATATAGAGGTACGTTAATTGAAGCTATAGCAAATTGGGCAGCAAATGTGTACTCTACTGCTTTTGAGCTTGTTTTCCAAAATTTGACTTTAGCTTAATGTTTATACAGTCTATAAATTGACTAAATATTATTTTATACGCTTTTTCGGTAATCGCAAATAGCGAAAAATATTATTCTTCACAGTTTTAGAGTTTTGTAGGTATGTTGCGTAGATCCCTGCTAAACTCTTCTTCAGTTGAGCGAACACGCCCATGTGCGTTCAATTATAGAGTGGATTTTTTATAAATTTGTGTTTTAAATATTAAAATATAATACTAATATAACTTTTCTTATTTGATATAATTTTTTAAAATATTTTATTATTATTATTCCTAAGCCACTATTAATCTATTATTATGATAAGTTAGTTTATTTATCTTCAAAGTATTTTAAGCATGTATATATATATATAAATATATATTTATTTTATATATTCAGTATCATAAAAGTTATAATCAAATATCAGAAAAAATATATTTTTGTTTAAGAAATGTATCAATATTCAATAAGATACATACATATAAATACACATAAGTATATAATTATATATAAGAATAGATGTAAATATAGGCATACAGGAAATTGAGTTGATTTCAAAACATTTTACAGTTAATTAAAAATTTAAATAAAATGTTTTTATACATATAGAAATTGTAATATGTAAATGTTATTTTTTTAAGCATTTACTATTTTAAAATGAAATCAATTTCCTGTCTAGCTTTGATTACAGTTATCTAGCTGAATGGTCTGTCTCTGGCAGAACTACGTCGTAATATCAGAATTCTTGTTATCTATCTGCTGCTACTGCTGCTGCTTCTTTCACATCATCATCTATCTGTGTTCAATTCAAATACAGTTCCATTAAGATGTGAAGGACGCTTTAGCTAGACCAAATGGAGCAGCGTTGCGTAAATATTTGCATATTGATTGTGGCATATTTTTAGCTATTTATTGCTCTTGTCGTTGCTGCTGCTGTTGTTGCTATTATTGTTGTTGTTTTTACAATTCTTTTATTGATTCTCACTTGAAGAGAGACGACAAATATTGAAATTAGTTCGCTGGCAACTGAACGATTTGATTATTTGTCTTGTCGCTGAGTTTCATTTCAATTGAGCAGCAGCCGCAGCAGCCGCAACAGCAGAGGTTATCAGCGCAGCAGCAGCCCGCCGCCTGCTTCGCCTCGCCTCCTCCCCCAACCAAAGCAGTTGCCAACTGCATTTATATATATATATATATTCTATAGAATATATATTACTCTGGACAGTGTGCGCGAGTGGGAGAGTATAAGGGAGAATCGACCTTCGCCTGCACACCTGCTTGAGCACCCTGCATTTCCACCTTGGGCTGGGTCGCATTCTCCACTCGATTAGTCAATTAGCATAACTCGTTCGATACATAACTCGCCTCAAAGATTTACATATAAATCTAGTTTACAACACGCTGCACACCTACTCTATATAAGGTGTGCCCATATATATATATCAGATTAATGTAAGTCTATTCTAAAATCGAAATTCTAATCATAACTGCACTTAGCCTATCGAAAGTTTGTTTTTGCTACTTTGTTGCAAAGTGAAAAACAATTAGTTAACAAGTATTTTAAATCAATGTCAGAAATACCTGAGTGATGTGTGTATGTATATATATACGCGTATCTGTTCTATCTGTACAAATTTGTTAGTCAATAAGCTGCTCAATTGGCAAAGTTGTCTGAACAGTTGTCAAGCTGTGGGGGTTTAATGACCCATAGATATATATCACAAATCAACATTGAGTTCAAGGTCATATTTGTTAAAAAAAAGAGACACCTAGGGCCCACTGTATCGCTGTACTAAAGAGTGAATAGTGCTTAGCTCTTGGTAGTTGTAGAAAGTGAAAAAAGTAATGAACAAAAAAACGTGCATTTAACAAAAGATTTCATATCTTAAATTTATAATAGATTTTAATGTAAATTTTAAGAAATTTTCTTAAAACAAATTTTTTCGTTTTCTGAATAGAAATTAATTATATAAAATATTGCACTATACAAAATATTTTTATATTTTTTATATTAAAATTAGATTTGATAACTGAGAATTCCAATTTGTTTTGCTAAAATAATCATTCAGAAATATATTCACTTAAATTACATTAACAATAACAAATATCTATTACTTTAATAAATCTTTAGCTAGTTAGATGAACGGTTTATTAGGTTATACTAAAAAATGCATAAAAAATGGATTGTCTACTTTTATTTCATATATAATATTTAATATATATAATATATTAACATTTAAAAAACCTGGAATATATTCTAGTTTTGTTTTCCTTATTTAGCGGGCTAGAGTTCATGTATTTGTTGATTGTTTCTTATCACTTATAGCAAGGTATAAAACAACCAGAAAATTCCTGCAGCCATGGACAGAGCCAAGCGTTTCCAACCTCAACAGATTTTCTATCAGTTACTGGTTGGCCTTGCTATACTTGTTGAGCTATATCTAGTCTTTAAAGAGTGTTAGACGAAGTCCATTGTCCAATTGATATATATATATAGTTTTCATGCTTTATATATAATATATATATTCTCTAAAGAGGAGTTAGAGTTAATAAAGTCTATAACACTCATGACATTCGAAACATTCTCCAGCAGTTCCAAATACCTCTATTTGTCAAACAACAGATCATTATTGATAGTGCTAAACAATGTCATATGAACTGTAATCAAAAAGTAGGAAATGAATGTGCTACGCATGTTGCGACTCGATAGGTCTATATAATATAAATATATATATATATAAATAATATATATTTTTATAAAATCGTGTCCCACATTTCCTCTGCAAACTACGCAATTTGCAGTTGCAATGAGAGCAAAAAAATAACTCAGACATTAGACAAATCAGAGATTAATAAAAACAAACAAAGTTGTCTTTGCGACAAGTAAATAGAACGGGCAACAGCTGCAAAAAAAAAAGGAAAAAGCAATGCCAACAACTCGCACTATCACTGATCATATATATATATATATATATATATATATATATATATATATATAAATTTATATATATACATGTAATAAATTAATTTTAAATGAGGGCATGATTAAATACAACCTTGGTGAGCTTTAGCTCTAGAGAAAGCTGAAACAGTTTGCTTAGAAAAACTGAAAAAAGGCCTGAAATTTCCCATATAAAAAATATAAATTTATAATACACTATACATGGGTTTTACGACAGTAAATATATTAAGGGAATTTCTATATTTTTTCTATTACTTTTCTCTTGTCTGCTGCAGAAGTAGGTCATTAGGTCAAGGTCAAAGATAACTGAGCAGAGTTCTTATTTAATCCCAACCACAAGCTGATTAAACTGCAGAGAGAGCTATAGCTATATATACTTATATATACCTATAAATACACTTAAGTATTTCGGAAAGGGCACGTCTGTGGACAGAACATAAAATGCAAATGAATTTTATAAATACTCAGCCAAAAAAGCGAGAAAAATACAGCAAATGGAAAACAATAAGCAATCATAAAAGAGAAGTACCAGTATTTATAAAGTCACTCATATATATGTATATATATATATACATACCTATATGATAAACCCGCTTGACCGGAAAGACATCTTTGACCAGACAAGCAAAACAAATAAACAAACAGTTGAGTGAAAGAAAGATGTTGGATGCGTGTATAAATAGATGATCTTCCATGGCAGATATTTCTCGAGATTTACTTTTATTTACTATAAGTATACCCAGGGTAAAAAAGGAATGTCAAACTGTAGTTTCAAAAAGTATCCAATTACTCAATTTTATACTCGATTATTTCATGATTCATAAATATTGACAAAAATATTGGAATACATTCAGTTTTTAAAAACTTAATTTAATATTATAAGCATTATTATTTTATTGTACAATTATATATATGTATCTACGTATTTACTATTTTATCTATTTATAATATATAATACTATTATGTATTTATTTTCAACTATTCAACTATCTAAATTGGCTAAGCTCAAAACATTTCTTGTTTCAATTATAATATTTGAGACTTATTTAAAAATATAAATTGAAGATGAGAAACCTTGCTGTAGACTCAATTTGCTAATCTAATTCTGTCTTCTACTTCTAAAAACTAAATTTTTTATAATTTAAGTCCGAACTCTATTTATAGATCTACATACTTATGAAATCCAATCACAGATATTAATTTTATGGATATTAAAGCAAATTTAAAATTTATTTTAAGAAACAACAAAATAATTATTAAATTCACTTGCTGTTCAAAAACAGAAATACTAGACAGATAAGCTTATAGATAGAGTTGTTAATATTTGAATATGAAAACTCATTTGATGCCTAGCAAATTCGTTTACAATCTATCGACTTAAGTTATAGATACTTTCAAAACACGTTCAATTGAATTCCATATATATTGTACATAGATCAGGCAAGTTATTTTCAAGGTCTAATTGAACATAAACATAAGAGGGAGAATGCATGGCAGAATATGAGATATAAATAGATCTATATACGTTGTATACTGTGTGTAATTAGGCTTAAATAGTTATTGCGTATACTAACCATAGGCTTGTTGCATAAATATATAGCTGCTCATTGTTGCGGCAGCAGCGACTCAGATTCAAACAAATTTATTTATATATAGAAGGGATCGAATTACAAAACGAAAAAGGTGGCAAATAGTTAGGGCGAGAGAGGGTGAGGGAGAGATTTGTTGTGGAGTATTCAAAGACTAAAAACTAAATATTTATAACTGTAAATAAACGCTAAAAGCGTTTTTTTTAAATCAAAAACAAAAACTAAACTAAATAAAAACGTTTAAACTAATTGCTAAATTAACGAGATGCGCGTTTAATATCAAATATATATTTATGTAAATATCTAAAAAATATTTGATTAATAAAAATATTTGCAACAGATTCGAGAATATTACAGAAAAAAACCTGCTCAAGCGTGAAAAAAGGTAGAAAAAAATCACAGCGAATTTTCAACAAGAGCCAATGCTTTTGGCCAAGTTAATAACAAGCGAAAGGTGTGAGGCGGATATGAACATACACACGCACACACACACTCTCCGAAGGGGCGTGGCGTATTACAGGGTATATATAGACTTAAATTTCTGGTCAGCTGCTGCCGCAGAAAATACTTCAAAGGCGTGACAGCTGTACGGTGCAGGTTTTTCGCTTGCTTCCTCTTTATATTTTTGTTTCTTGTGGAGGGCTGCTCCGATATACATATATATATATATTTATATATATATGAATATATGTATGTATCTGCCCGCTTTTTAACGTCGCTTCACCAATTTTTGCGAATTGATCACAATTTCACGGTTCCACATATAACGGTATCCACAGTGTGGTATCATGCTCACAATGTCCTTAGCGCACGCAAACGATTGCCGGACGTAATTTTGACCCAGCTTCTTTAGAGCGGGCGCGAGCGAGAGCGAGATAGTCGGACACAGAGGCAGACAGAGCGACCGAGCGAGCGAGACAGAGAGAGCGTGAAAGGTATGTTATATGTCGCACGAATCAGCTACATATAGTTGGCTTTTGTATGAAACACCTCAAACGCACGCGTTTCGTTTTGTTTGGCGCCGTCGTCGCACTGTTTGAAAGCCAATTGCCTTTCAAATAATATAAAAATCAAATTCTATTCCAATTTGATTCCAATTCGGTTCCAATTGAATTTCACGTTATTTTCCGTTTCACGTATTTGTATTTGTATTTTTTTATTTGCGCGTTTTTAAAACGCCACGACGTGCGTCTTGCTTGTTGTTATTGTTTTCGTTTTATTGTTTTTTTTCGTCTGTCTGTTATTGTCTTTTTTCGCTTGAAGGCAGTTTCTTTGTTTCCAGCTGCTGCTGTTGTTATTGTAATTGTAACCAAAAGCCGTGCTTGTAGCCAAGCGCACGCACGCGTCAGAGTAACAAATTGTACTGAGCTTTGTGCGCAGAGCGCGCATGGTTTTGCTCTGATCAAGTCAGAAAAAATACACACAGAGTGAAAGAGAGTGGGAGAGAGTGTACGTGCGGCAGAGAGTGAGCGCATGACTGTGTATGTATGTGTGTGGGAGACAACAGCCCTGTAATAAGATCAATCCCAAGCGCTGCTCTGACGCTCGTACAGCTAGCCGAACGAACAACAAAAAAACCGAAGCTCACAAATCAAAGAATTGGCACAGTGGCACAAAGAGCAAAAGACATTGTTCAAAAATTTCAATCAGCTATTTTTTCGTATTTTTGATTCAAAAATTAAAATGAATCCAGAAATTTTAAAGAAATGTGAAATATGAGACAAAAATAATTATAATTTTTAAATAGTCTTTATCTATTATATACCATAAAATAGTGTAAATGTAATCTAAATATATCCGAATAGTTAATTAGTTTCATTAAAATGATACGGCATTTTTTTCAATTTCAAATATTTATCATCTATAATATGAATTTCTACATGGTTATTTAGATACTCTTTCTATCAGCTAAGTTATAGTTTTTTTTAATGGTTTTATAGTATTATCACTTTCAATGGCTTGAGGATAAAATGAAAAATTAATTAAATCTTAAATCAACTAGTTCTCTTTTTAGTAAATACAACTATTTTGATTCAGTAATTGTTTATTTTTTATTTCCAGAAATTTTTTTTTGATATTTCTTACATATATTTATAATAGAAAATCCCTGGGTTAATCCCCATCCAAAAGGCCCCCCAAAATCAATGATAAGCTCAGATTTTATGTATATATATAACAGTATATTCGACGATTATAGACCTCAGCGTGTGTAAAAAGGTGACGTTCAATGAACTCGACATGGGGCATGCAGCAGGTAAGCGATCGAAGGAAAAGTGATCTATGCATTCATCTATAATTCAAGTAGATTTGTTTGCTTTATAAAGACTATATATAATTGTGTCCACGATAAGCGTTGCGCTTGTGTCAGGGCTCCAGAAGCAAATGCAATAACAATTCAAATCAACTGAGGAGTTCAATGACAGGCGCCCCATATAAAGCTCGCTATCGCGCTGTTTCACTCTTCGATGACTCGCTCCCTCTCTTCTTTTTTTGCATGCGAATTGCCAACTGCATTTGGTGCAACGAAACAAGCCCCAAAAATATCTGGAGACAGGTCAAAATATATGATACCAAAATGAGGGGCACGTCCACTAAGCGAGTTTAAATTTAAAACAAAGAAATTACAAACTTAAAATATCCTGTTTAACCGACAAAATAATATAGCAACATCAACTGGTTCTTTGATCTGCCAGCTAAGAAGTTCTTGAACCCTTCATATATTTCATATATTTTTTTCTATTGAAAGATAATATATATATACAAATTTTAAGATCTGGTTAACTTTTTGGTATTTAACGACCTTCAACTAAATTTACTTGAACTGAGTTCTTAAAAAACTTGAGCGAGTTCAAGTGTTTTGTTTTATGAGAGAGCGAGAGTTGACAAACATTGACAGAGAGAGAGAGAGACAGAGATAAAGTCTCTTTCTCTCTATCAAGTGAACAAGTGAGATAGAGACTCTGTCTAGTTCGTATCGCGCGTGGAAGTCTTTTGTTTTTTTTTGGCTTTATGGTCCACACTTGCCATGTTTATTGTGAATTATAATTAACTTGCAAAATGAGAGCTCAAACAACAACAACGACAACAACAACATTAATGTGACAGACGTGTTTTTTTCCATTCGTAACTATTCACAAAATGTTAGACAATCAAAACAGATAAAAAAATGCTCAAAACATTGGATATTTTATGAAATGCCAATTGGAATATATATGCAAATAAGCAGTCGTATATATATATATATATATATATATATATATATATATATATATATATATATATATATATATATATATATATATATATATATATATATATATATATATATATATATATATATATATATATATATATATATATATATATATATAACATGTCTCCTATATATTTAATCTGACTTTAAGTCGAACAAAATAACGCCAAATATAAATTTTGGACTCTTATTATATAAAGTCAGTATTCAGTTCCAATTGGACATTAGCGACTCTTATCGATAATTATCGAAGCAACATATTCACTAATTGCACAAGGAATCCTTTTTAAATATTTTTTAAAAATATAAACAATATTATAATATTTCAATAGGCTTGGCTAAATCGATATGTACGATAACTCGATATATTAAGTGCAAATTAATCCTGGTAATTCAGTGCAGTTTACTTTATAAATTCTGTTAGATATTTTGATTAGCTGCCACCACATAACACCTTTATCAGGAAACTCCCTAACTCTTATCAAATATCAAACTTATTTATTCATATTTCATACTCTTTTCCTTTTTTTCAAACTTTCAAACATATCGTATAGCAACTATGAGAAATAGCAGCGACTTGATACAATTTAAGACCCAGAAACCGGTTCGTTGTCTTTTCAAAATCGTTTATGGGCAATTCGTACTCAAAATAAAACAAAAAACAATAACAATGACAATAAAGCTGTTCAGCAAGCTTCGTTGCACGTCTTATTTGTCTACATTTTTTCAGACGTTCAAAGTTCAGCTGAGTTTCAAAATGTTTGTTTTGATTTTTTTCCAATAGGCATACATATATATATTTTTTTGTATATAAGCGCCGACATACATAATATCTATGGTTGACTAGAAATTGTAAGCATTAAGGTCTTTAGGATCATAAGTTCATATAATACATATCGATATTTGACTTTTAATATAAATAAATGCTTGGGGCTTTAATGATCAAGAAACTCAATCTTATCATATAATTATTATAACTCTGGGGAAAGTTTAAATAAGAGTTCAAAATGCAAATATTTTACATAGAAATATTTCAAAACGTTTTCAATTTCAATAGCTTGTATTGACATGTTCCTTTAATATTTATCTCTTAGTCTATATCTATCTATACATTTTTCTAACTAAAATTTAAATCTTTTGTTTAAAATTCTGAGAAATGTCTGAATTGTGGAAAGTTTGCGAAATTATCAGCAAGAAGTATTTAAGTATTTTCGGAAACATATATGAAGAAACATGTCTTTCTTGATTCTGAATTAAAGGCAAATGACATCGAAAAATTAGCATTTACTCTTTTTTTTGCATATGAATGATTTAATTAAAATAAAGCCGCACAATTATTTTATATCAAATTGATATGTGTTATACGCATATAGCGTTAATTTTATATTTCGTTTCTGAATGCCAAACTCAAACCTCAACAAATTCTTTTATTATATAAAAAAAGTGCAAACAGCGAATATATTAAATATATTAAGATATTTAAGATTATGATTTTTGTCTATAAAAAACCTTTCAGAAAGTTTAAAGTTTTGCGATCTTTCAAGTTCCAATTCGTTGCAATTCTCAAAGAGTTTAAGCTTTAAATAGGTAACAAAAGTGCTGATTGAAAAGGCAAAAAGGAATCTCAGAAAATCTCGATAATAACAGCAAGATTAACAATCAATTAATATCTATTATAATAAATTAAAGCAAGGTATGTATTTTATGCATAGTATATAATCATATATATATATATATATATATATATATATATATATATATATATATATATATATATATATATATATATATATATATATATATATATATATATATATATATATATATATATATATATATATATATATATATATGTTCTTAGATATCTTCAAGAATTTCTTATACTTCCTTAACAGTTAATATTCTCAGTTTACTAATAGAACTATCTAAGAACTATATGTTAAGCTTGGCTAAAAGTTAAATAACAGAAATTTTTATTGTCAATAAGGAAGATTAACTCAAAGATGTCATCTCATTTCATAAAATATAGGGTATATCATAATTTCATTTTACAGTTTACTTATTTCGATGACATCTTTGAGCTAATCTCTGTTGAGCACTATAAAAATTAGCATATTTTAAATCATCATCAAATCCGAGGATTTAGCGAAAGCTGAAGCTCACCCCTTATCTGAGTTTTGGCTTAAGCTAAGCTTAAAGCTTGTTAAGCTTTATTAACTTGCCTTCATCCTTCATATCCATGAATTCCACGACTAAATCCTCATCGCTGAGCAGCCCTATGCACGCAGCCTTCTCCAAAGAGTCCGCCTCCTCCACGCTCAAAAGCGTAATGCCTAAAATATAAAATATTTAATATACAGATATGTGTATATAGATAATCATTCACTAACCATTTGCAAAGTTATCGTCATAGAGAAAGGTTGCTGTTGGATCATCAAGCGCAAAGAGCTCGCCGGCCACCACCGATGGCGGCGAAGCTGGCTCCATCTTGGGATCCCAATATAGTTCCGGAGGTAAATCTAAACTCTCCATTGTCAATGGTATTTTGCTGTTGGTGGTCATAGGATGATGTCAAATCTGAATCAAAGCTTAACGGGATATATTTGGAATATATTGAAAACGGTTCAATGAATGTGATGAACGCTGGTTGCTGCGGTTGTTTTTGTTGTTGTGAGGACGCCATGGTGGCACTGCGAACGAGAAAAAAATTGATTGATTAATAAAAATTAGTTGGCACTATTTGGCTGACCTGAACTGTGCATAAGACTTGTTTACATTGATAAACTGCAGCCAGACATAAACAAATCAAATTGCATGTCCAGACGACGTCAGCAGCTGCTGCTGATAAGCCCTTTCGATGCGGCCCAATCGAGTGTCAAATGCTAAATTATTTCGTTATCATTAATTTTCTAAATATGTGTTTTGTTTTAAAAATAAAAATTTGAATCCTATCTCAATAAACATGTAATTTTCTATTTCCAATTTACTGTTTTGATCTTCTTCTTCATTGACTCACGAAATTTGAGAACCTTTAAAAATGCGCGTTGGCTGACAAACACGACACGCGCCCAACTCCAATTCACATCGTTGTGCAAAAAAAAATTAAAAATATCATTAACAAATAGCTGATTGCTATAAGCACTAGCAACGCAATAGACGTCAACGTTCCTTAATTATGTGCTGCGAGCAAGAGCAGTGCGATGCATACATATGTGTGAGCGAGGTAGTTCAGCTTATGTATGTATGTAAATAATATGATTCATTGCCCAGTGCACGTGCTGTAGCATGTGGCAAGCTGAAGAAGCATATGCCGCATTTACGCAATTTTGCAACCGATTGCATCAGCCATTTTTCCAGTTCCAGCTGCTACGGCTGTCCGGCCCTGTTGCATGCCACAAGCAGCCTGTAAATCTTTCTGCCACGTTAACATGAATCTACAAATAAAGCCATACACTCGCACACATACGCACACTGACACATTTAACTGTTTATAGACAACAAATCCGCAATTGGCTGGTATGCATGTGTACTTGTGCATGGCTGTCAGCTTCTGTTTGTGTGTGTTCGCTTATATTTGTGTGCGACATTGCGAAATTGTTGCACCTTTGTACACTTGTTTCAATGTTTAGGTACTTACAAGTTTTTTGTTAACATTTTCATAACTTTGTGTGTTTTGGGCACTGTTCGTGCTTGTGTTGTGTTTGCGCGCAAACTAGAAAGCCATTTTTATGTCCATATAAATGCAAAATACACGAGAGAAAATATTTTGACCTTTTTGCGTTTCATTTGGGACGATACTGAACGGTTGCTAAGTGCTCCGGAACCAATTCAACTAAGTGGTTCCAACTGAACCAATGTTAACCAATAACAGTGACTTATCTGAACAAACAGTGAACTAACTGTAATTCCGGGAATTTTTGAAATTAATGTGAAAAAAATCATATATTCATTTATATGGCTTCCCTCTATAATTAAAAATTTTGAATCAATGTTCATATTTACAGAATTGTAAATGTCATAATGATATTTTTTGTGTCTGTGTTTTGTAAAACTATTACTAAGTAATGAGTTCAGATTAACTATTTATTATTTAAAGAGTAGATCAAAATAGCCAAAAATAATTACTATCAAATATTTGTATTAAAATAATGAATCAAAACTGTTTAAATTTATTTGTGCTCCTTGTTGTTAGGTAACATGCTGTTAACTCGTCTTTCGTTAAGTGAGTAAATAGTATTGTAACTGACAGCTTATGTCTAGCTCCGAGCATACATTTGACGCTCACGCAGTTTGGCATTTTTTAGTCAATTTTGATGTTGTGTAGTCGCAAAGACAAATTAATTAATATGTGTGCTTAAATTTCAATTAATATTACGTGAAGACGCACGCTTGCGCGTTAAACTCGTGTTACGCTGTACGGAACTGAACGGCACTTGACGCGCCCCCAAATTTGTGAGTGTGTGCGTGTGTGTTTGTATGCGATGTAACTAAACTGTATAAAAGCAGAGGTCAAAAGTGCACGCAGCCAAGAAAAAAGGGCAAAATTGTGACGTAAATGGAAGACAGCGCTACAAATACGCCTATTGGTTGTGGCCAATTGGCCGTAACATTAAACGGGGCACTGTGGCCATTGTTTTTGTTATGCACAGCGTACGTATATCCAATACAGTGTGAGTGAGCATGTGTGTGTGTATATAGATATGTGTAGGCGCAGCCTACGCCAACGTCGTAGCCGAATGTTGTTTCTTCTTCTTACACGCTTAGCCAGTCACATTTTAGTCTGAAAATTCCTATGCTGATAAGGCTTGTACGTATGTGTATGCGTGCGCGCGCGCGAGAGAGCTTAAGCTAGACACACGATTGCCAGAACGAGAGAAGGGAAGCGCACCCGAGAGTGTAGTAGTGAAAGAGCGCAAGCTGCTGGCGTCAGCTGTTTTATGTTTTGATTGTGTGCAGGGCAATAATAAACGCAATCGCACAGGTTTTGTTTTTTTTCAGTCTAAGTTCTTGAGTTGCGACGAGCCGCTGATCAGTACCGTTTGTGAAATTGAAAAGTCATCAACGTGTGCCGCGTACCAAGCGAAAATCAAGAAATTAAAGTATACTAATAATTCACACAAGCTTTTTCATTATCAGCCAATTAACTGACGTCGCATTTCTAAATAGTTGCGCTCTCTACAAATGCAGGCGTGTATATCTGTATGCGTGCGTGTGTATTTGTCTGTTTGTGTGAGTGAGCTGTGACGCGCTAAAAGCGGGGCGTGTTTGCCATTAGAAAAGAAGAAGAACGAACAACAACAACAACGGCAATAAATGCGATAAACAAAAAAACAAAGAAGCAAGTGCTAAGAAAATTTAAACAAAACGCAATAAATGTGGCAGAAATTAAGAAAATTTGTTAATTAATAAATATCAACAAAATAGTAGAAAATGCAATATATATATGTATATATATTTAAAAGTGCAAATTGAAGAAACAACAAGACAAAACGAAATCAAAAAACCAAAACCAAATAAATTGTCATAAATAAACCAAAGTGTTAATTAAAGTTTTTTCAAACTGAAATAATTAAATTGTTAAGCTTTTTTATAGAGAAAATATATATGTATACCTATGTTAGCAGTAAAAATTTATATAATTAAAATTTACAAAAAAAATATACCAATAGAAAAACGAGTCATTAAACGTGTCCATCAAATTAATTACAGAGCTCAAAGAAATTTTTTGCAATCACATAATGCGTAGCATAAACACGAGCTGAGAAAATCTTGCAGCTCAAAACCTCAAATAATTGCACCTGGTCACACTACAAAAACCAAAAAGAAAAAAGTTAATTTTTTGTAAATTAAATAACAAAGAAACGTAACAATTAGCCAAAAAAAATGATGTTGAACAAATACGAAATATATCAACGCACAAACAACATGTTCCAACAACAACAATTACAACATCAGCAGTTACAACAACAACATCAGCAGCAGCAAACATCGCTGCATACACAGCACCAGCTCTCCCACTCGCACTCGCACGCCATATCCTATATTGACAGCGCTGCCAGCAGCAACGCCGGCAGCACTGCAGCAGAACTGGCCGCCATGTTGGCCGCTAGCAAAGCAGAAAAGGAGTCCATACATTCGGGTCAATTTATGGTCTCACACTTTGAGGCAGAGGAGGCGCAGGATGATCTAGAAGATGACGGCGAGGTGAAGATGTTGGATCCCGAGGATCCCAGTCTCGATAAGCCGGGCATAGCGACGAACACGTGCCGCGACGTTCAACTGTATGTGCCCCAAACTGTGGTTCATTTTCCGCACATGGATCTGGATCGCGAATGCGATGAGAATAGCATGGGCATGAGCATCACCTCCCATCTCGAGATTGAGACGTCGCTAACCAAGCTCTTCAAATGCATGAATCTGGCATACAGGTGAGTCGACATTAAGCCAAAGGCCACGCGCCAAGCGCGTGTTAACTAACAAACATAATTTGTTAACCATTAAACTGGGCCGCAAAGACTTGCCTGTCCGCGCAATCGTTCGTAGCACATGTTGCTGCGACGCCGACGGCGACGTCGCTGCTCGAGTTACCTTTAGCTTTAATCGCAGTCTTCCTTTTGTGCTGCGTCTTCTATTTCTGCAAACCTTTGCAAATGCCAGAAAAATTAAATAAAACAAAATAAAATCAGTAATCAAAAAATATGAAATATCAATGCAGGAAAGCTGATACTTGTAATTTAATAAAGTCACCGACTTGAACATACCTTATAATACAAACAGAAATAAAAACAAGATCTCAGACCACACATGACATGACATACTCATACATAAATATATATATTTATAGTAAAACTTCGTTTGAGCGAACAGCACAATTTTATAATAAACAAAGATAATCATATACAGCATAACCTATCCACCACTAAAAGTTTAGATCACTTCTTCTTATACTTAACATTAGCGAATGTTATGCTTTATATAATAATCATACTTGGTATATACTATAGATTGATATACAAACCCGGATTCTGATTAATTAAACTTAAAACAAAAAATGTGCGAAAAGTGTTCTATTGCTTGAAATATATTGCTAATTTCCTAAAGAATTTTTATTAACATTTATTTTCGTTAAATCAAATTTTCGTTAAATTTCTATTAGAAGAATTTTCTGAAGAAATTTTTACGATTTTGATAGCTAAAAATACGAATAATAAAAGAAAATAAAGCGTAAATTTAAGATGGAAAATAAATGAACTTTAGCTGAAACTTAAGTTGATCCATTGGTAAAGTTTCACTGTATTCTAATTGTTGGAGATCCTACTGTATAAAATAAATTCGCTTCGATAAATTCTACTCATGTAATGATTACTGTAGACCTCCGCTGTATTATAGAGAATTTATAAAGCGGGCACACTAGAGTCGGGAACATATACCACTCATTGAGTGAGTACTTAAGGCCCCAGCGACCTTATAGAGCATAAACCTTACAGAACTGCATGACACTTATTGACTGTCCTCTTTAAAGACTGTAGATATCGTACAAAACATATTATCATTGATGTATTCCACTTACTGAGTAATTACTGTAGACCTCTGCTAATTTAAAGAGCATATTCGGTTTATCGAGTCAGCACTCTAGAGTCTTGCCTATCCTCTAGGGCTTCGTATACCACTTATCGAGTGACAACTGTGGACTCTCTAACTCAAAAAGATATATAGGCTATCTTTTCGAAGCAAAGGCTAAATGTGTCTATCTTCATATCTGTGTATATATGTATGTGTATATAACCCTAGATCCACACGAATTCTGTGTCAACAAAAGGAGAGATAAAAATTTGTTTGCCATTTTAGATACCCCAGGTGCGCTATTTAACGAATATTATTGTTTATTTCATCTTATTTCTATTGTATTCAACAAGATTGAGATTGAATATATATATATTTGTGTATGATTCAGAATGTTTAGTCATTTTATAGGCTTATTACAAATTTAAATTTCGAAAAATATTAAAATTTTATTAAAAAGTCAATGCAACAAAGTTGGATCACACAAAGCCCCCATATAGAAATGATTATATTCCGATATATATATATATATATATATATATATATATATATATATATATATGTATATATGTATATATAGATATATTTATTTATTCATATATATATTTATATATAATTGCTTGTAAAGCACGTAGCCTGATATTGGCGCTTTGTTTTGGTTTTAAAATTATTTCTTCACTTTGGTCAAACTTTTCACAAAGTCAGCTAGTTTGTTTATAATGGCGTATTAATTTTTTGATAGACGGAAAACGGTTATCCGGCATTGCACGGCAGATTAAAGTGTAAGGAAAACGCATTTAAGTTTAGTTTATTATTGACTAAAAATGGTTGGGATCTTGACAAAGTAGGTTTTATATTCTAAATTTATTATATATATATTATTATATTTATGTATATAATTTTATAAAAACATAATAAAAAATATATAGAATATTTAAAATAAATAAATATAGAATATTTAAATTAAATTAAAACAAGTAAGAAAGCTCTAGTCGGGGTGCCCGACTAGGAGATACCCTGATCCTAGTCCTTTGAGTTTTGTAATATTTTCCGTAGTTTGTATCGAGTATTAAAAAAAAAAGAAAACAAATAAAAATCAACATTGCGAGACCAGGATTCGAACCCGGATTATTTTCGCAACGTGCACAAACTCTACCAACACCGCCACTTCATAACTAAAAAAAAAAAAAAATAAAACAATAAAAAACATTTCATCTCCTCTGGTCTCGAACCCGGACCAAGCTGCATACGAGCGGCGCCTCTACCAACGCAGCCACTGCCCTTCTTTCGCGAGTTGTTGCAAATTTGAACATAAGTAGCAGCTAATAATTCAGCACAATTCAATCGCAATTTCAATTCTTGGAATAGAAAAAATGCACGCATTTGAATGTATGTGTGCACACGCATAGGAAAAATGCGTGCGCGTGGCGCTGCTGACATGTGCTTTTGCAAATTGGCCAAACGTTTTGTTTAATAACTTCTGTTTTACTTAATGGATTTTAATGAAACTTTCAGCATTTGATCTACATATCCTATTGGCTTGGTTGAGATGCAAACGCCTTGACATAATGGCCCTAGTTCCAACTAAACTTAAATTCTAAGAATTTGGGGGAATTTGGAGCCGGTATCCAAAATCCAACAAAAATCAAAATTGCATAAAATATACATAAGACTAAATACAAAATTTGGAGGCTCTAGCTCTTAAGACTTTCGAGATATAATTTATTTACTGCATTTCAATAATGTTTTTATTCGATAACAATTAAATGCGAATAGTTATCGAATATTTGAAACAAACTTGACCTGCGCGTGCTATACACGGACCTACAAAAAAAATTTCAAGTCTCTAGCTCTTATAGATGCTGAGATCCACGCGTTCACACATACGGACAGACGGACAGACGGACAGACGGACAGACGGACGGACAGACAGACGGACAGGGCTCAATCGACTCGGCTTGTCGTCCTGATCAAGAATATATATACTTTATGGGGTCTGCCACGCCTCCTTCTGCCTGTTACATACATTTGCACAAAACCATTATACCCTGATTTCCCATTTTTAATGGGATCAGGGTATAATTAATAAAACTTAAAATTACAGAGATTAAAAATAATAAACTAAAATTAAAAAGTAAAAATAACTTAAAATACAAATAAATAAATTGTAATCTAAGAAATTCAAATATAGTAAAAACAGATTCATAAATAAATTAAAATTTATACAAAGGTTCAAAATAAGAAAATAACATTAAATGAAGAAGCAAATTTATCAAAATTTGTACAGCATGTTTTTATGGAAAAAAATTTAAATATTAAAGATTATGTATTCCAACATTTTCATAGGTAAAAATATTTTTTTTTTTACAAATCATGCTGAATGATACAAATGCTGAAAGGTTTTGCCTAGTGCATACTTATCGTCAGTGCCTAGTTCTTATACATACGTACATATATATATTCATAGGTAATTAAATATGTTTTCATACATATTTGTATGTATGTGTGTACATCTATATTAAATGGACTTTATGCCTCATCTCTAATTCGCTTTGAGCACGTACACAATTTTATATTTCTTTTCTTTTTGGCCTGCTCTGGCTTTGGCTCGTTTTCCTAGTGCTAAAGTTCAGAGTTTTTGGGTTCATTCAAGTTTTTAGTCATCGAAGATCATTTGTTGCGTAGTTTTTTCGTGTTTTCTTTTTTTGCTTTGTTGTTACGATCTGTTTTTAATGTCATGTTGGTCGGTTGAAAGCTTGGTCGGTTGGTTTTTTCGTCTTTTATTGTATAGTTTTTGTGGTTTAGCATACTCGTTTTTTTATGTCAGAGCTTATCAGTTTGATAGCTAGATAGGCTTTTGGGCCTTATTTATGTTTGCGTTCTCTTATCTATCGGGGGTCTGTGCTAAAGGACAATCTCCATTCAGTTTTCTGCGCTGCGCGTATTTTGCACACCAGCTCGATGTGGGTTTGTCTTAGATAATAGATATTTGTACGCTGTTGGTCTACAAAAATGTTCAGTTTTAGCGCGTGGGGAAGTGTGCACAGAGTATTACGATTAATCGATATATATGTGTTTGAATTTGTGACGAAGTGAATTTAAGATAAGAATAAATTTATAAATATACGCAGATAGATAAAATCAATTTATAGCTTTTCTAGTATTTATGGCTTGGATGAATTGAGATATACTCGCTTATAGTTAAACGTTTCTAATCTAATGTATAATATAATTTTTTGTTTATCAATTTGAGTTTTTATAAATGCTATACTATTATTTTAGAATTGTGGATATTTCAGAGGTGGCGTAAATATATATATATATATCTATAAATATATCTAAAAATATCTAAAGTATAATAAATATTTTTAAGTGTATTTGAGCTACGTAATCAATCTCTTCGTTCTATTTTAAGCTCATTTCAGACTTTTTTTTCTCATACGTAGTTGTGTTATTTTTAGATTTTAATTGTATTTTTGAACTAATGTTTGTATAGAACATTTAATATATTTATATATATATATATATATATATATACATATATATATCTTTTTGCTCAATGATTTGTTTAGAAAATACATTTGGGAGCAATCGATTTATTCATTGACAACTTTTTGGTTTGGGGCATTCCCCTCGGAATACAAAAAAAAAAAAAATAACAATTATACAAAAGCTTTCATTTTTCTAGCTAAAAACGGGTTATTTAATTTAACTAAAAATGGTTTTGGGGTATTCCCTGATTCTCAACCATAATCAAATTTATAAACCATAAATAAATTTTTTCTTAAAAAACGCCTTAAACATTTTTTATTATATATATTATATATAAAAAAAAAACAAACAAAAATATCTTAGCCTTTATTAATTATTATTATAATTATGGGGGTATTCACCTCTTAACCTAACTCGCTAAAAAAAAGATAAAATCAAATTTCTAAACTTTATAGCTATTAATATATTCTGAAAAGTATTCTATCAGGAAGCTAACTGATTTAGGAATGCGGCTGTGCGTTTTGCGGTGGTTGGTGGTGCTTAGCATTTCGAGTGGTTCCACGAATGCGGGAAACTGTTTATGCAAGTCCCTCCCTCTCTTAACTTGTTATGTAATTTTGATTTGAGTTCAGGGCGTTAAGCAAAAACAAGCAAATGCAGTTGTTTACTATTTGCTACAGTGAATCATCGATAAGAACAACAGCGAATAGATCGTGTATCGGCAGCTTATTGATTAGTTAAACACTGTTTATTATGTTGGAGCTGCATTGATATTGATATTGATATTGATATTGACGTGTGTCGATTAATCAGAGTCGCACTCAATACCTGGATATTTATATTGATTAACAATTATTTTTCGTTCGCTCTCTCTTTGTTTAATCAAACATCAATATGCCACATAGGTAAATAAATAAATAAATAGAAATAGAATAGTAAAAAGAAAAATTACTCAGATTTTATTTTGAGATTGCCGCCCAGGCGGGTTATGGGGCAACCTATTTATAGCACTCACAATCTGTCCATTTCTATACCTTATATTATTTTTAAACAAATTGTGCCTGCTTTTATTGTAAACTATGCATATTTAGCTTGTATTTATTTCACATGCATACAAACATATATATATATATTTGTTATATCATCGTTTTCCTTTTAGCCAAAAACTGACATCTCCCAAATGGAATCATTTTAAAGGCGTTCGTTTGCGCTGGAAGGACAAAATACGACTCAATAATGTCATCTGGCGTTGCTGGCATATGCAATGTGAGTAGAACTCCAATTATAAAAACATATATAGCCTTATATACATAATATTCCTCAAGTATTTCAAAATACCTTTTTCCACGGTCAGAAATTTTCTTCATCATTTTTTTTTTAATTTTTAAAGTATGCCCACATCATGTTTTAAAAATTTTCTTTCATTTAACATAAGAAATTTGAAAACAAATTATTTATATTAAGTTAGAGATACTCTAGAAATTTATAAATTATATATTTTGTAAGGGGAAGTTTGCTAGCAGTGACATTAAAAAACTTAATAGATTAACCAGCTTAACAATAGCTAAAGTTTTGTATAGTATATGAATGAAATGATTAATTGCTTTTAATAGATTGAGATATTGTACACAAATGATAAAGTTGAATTCAAATAATGAGTAGCTTTCATAGATAAGAAATTATTTAAAAGTCTGTTTTAATTTAAAGTGCTATAAGAAGTTGAGTTTTCTGAAAATATCATGAAATCAACGAATTTTTGTACTAATTTTTTGATTACGCTTGAAACTCATAAGATTTTGATTAATAGTAAAAGTTTGTAAAGATTATTATAATAGTTTTGTCATTTCAACAATAAAAAAACTTAAATTATAAATATATAATGAAATTAAATTATAAATATATAATGTATATATAAAATAATTATATATGTTATATAAGTTGCCAAACCAATCAGTAGCATTATATTTCATAATAATTCTTTTAAAGACTTTAGTAAAATTTAAAAAAAAAAACAACCTATAATTGAGTTGTATAAAATTTTGATATTTACACGTTAATTCGGTGCTATAGTTTTATGACAACATTAAAAAGTTGTTCGACAAAATTGTTGTAAAATTTGATTTTGATTAGGATAAGATAACCTTTTTGTTGTACATTTGATACAGTTGCTAGGTTACTAAATGTCAGAAGCAAAAAGCATAATTTAGTTGCTAGACCAAAAATCTATTTCGTAATTATATTTTCCCAAATCATAATATAAGCAAAGCGCTTTTCTACACATAATTAACTCATTCCCAAACAGAGCTGAACAAAAATGTAAAATACAAAATTTTCCACACGCGGCACGTGTCAGGGGCGTTAATAAAAATGTAAAAAAAAAAATTACAAATCATTGCAGATATGAAAAACAAAATTGTTTAATGGCCCTTTCCTTGAGCGCCAAAATGCTACACGTGCTGTGCGAAGGGCAAAGCCAAATAAAAAGCAACAGCAACAGCTAAAAAAAAGCTAAAAGCTAACACAAAAAGCTTTCTTGATTAGGAGATGAGTCGCATTTGTTGATAGCTTTTTACTGGTTTCTTATTGTTAGTTATGTGTCTAACTTTTTGACAGTCGCTGTTCAGTCTGTGGAGCAGATGTTCGTAATTGTCATTGTAGTTGTAGCAGACACTTTTTGTCCTCTACGTTTGGCAGCGTTGCCAAGCGTCTGGGAATGCGTCGCACTTCTCTTACGCTTTTCCTTATCAGCTTCCGATGGTGCTTATCAGAGATGTCTGTCTGGCTTGCTTTGTGAAATAGGTTTTAAATAATTACCTTCTGTGTCAACTCGAACATCTGATGCCAGCCAAAATTCAACATAAAAAAAAAACTTATATGAGCAAGCTATTAAAAATGTCTCAGACTATAATTGAAGATGTGGCAACGCTTCTATTTAAATTTTTTTTCTTTTTTATTATTTTGAATTTGTATTTCGTATAAAAAAAAAAATGACAGCTAGTTATGAAATAAGTGTGTATATAAATTGAAACATCTACAATCAGGAAAAAAAAATGTTAAATAATATATATAAATAGAGTTGCTACGTTTTTCGGTTTCCTTAGACTATATCAAAAAGCTTGTAACATTTAGTTTATATATTCAAGCTTCTCACTTACTTTTTGTTAGTAAATATTAAAATATTAAATTTCTTATTAAGTGATAAAAACTCTGAGAGTTGCCATCTTATAAAAATACCATAACATATATATTTTATTTCTATGTTTAAATTTAATTCAAAAATTTCAACTAATAAAATTGAAAATAGAAAACTTTTGACATAATATAAATATCTGACAATTCTTATAATAAATGTTATTCATTTTCTTTAAAAAATCACTTTAAATATATTATATAATACAAATGTCCACAGCAAAACAAAGATAAGCTCTGATGAAAATTGCCACCTTTTAAAAACAATCAATTGATAATAAAAACAAGGGGTAACTCTAAACACAGACTTTTTATAAACCAATTTTCTTTTTAAGATTTTGTAATGCTTCGCATATAACTAAAGCAAAATGTTATAATTAAAATTTAGAATATTTATATTTTCACTTTTCATTTTTTTTTTTTTCGAAAATTTAAGTTATTACAAACTGTACACACATTAATCATAGCAAAACACTTTTATATAATTATTTGGGGGTTTCTCTGTTTTAAATATTTCCACTCGGTTACATCACAAGTGTGAAAAGAGCAAGACAGTTGCCTAGATAGATAGATAGATGTGTATTACAAACCCCGTCAACGTACGATTATCTCTTAAAAGTGACGACAACGGCGACAAAGGCAAATGGAAAATTTTAGGTCTATTTATAAAGTCTGTTGTACTGTGCTGTAAATCCAGCTACCTACGTATGCACATCGTACACACCCGTCTTCTTCTTTATTTATCAGATTAAAAACCTAAAATGTTGAAAATGCTTCAATGAGTTCGCTGTAGGGTATTATCGGTCAGATAATTTCCCCACAAAGCATATTAGACTATCATTTTGGAAGTTACTAGCGCTCTGTTAAGATTAGTTTAAGCAGAAATTGGTATTAGGTGGATTCAATAAGAAGAGTTTGGCAGATATTTGATTTGATGTTTCAAGCAAATAGAGTATAAATTATATATTTTATTTTATTTTTACTACTATAATAATACAAATATAATAATAAAATATAAAAAATACTAAAATAAAAAGTCAAACATAAAATAGCCGTATATTAATAAAAGCATAAATACACATTCTTAAAATGTTTTCTCATTTTAATTAATTGTAATTATTACATATCGATTAATTTATATTTTTGAAAAATTTTCACTAAATAATACATAATAAATGAATATTATCCAAAATATTCGAATTTATTTGCTTATTTGTTTTTGGTTTTTTTTTTTTTAATTCTACTTAAAAACAATTCACTTCAATAGAATCCCAAAAATATCATATAGTACACATATACATAAATGCTTGAAATATTTCATAGTACAATATTAATACGGAAATATATAATAAGAAACCAAATAAAGCACATTTTGCAAAAAAAAAATATTAATCGAAGAGTCGAAGTTCAGACAAGGCCCTTTTTATAGTTGCGTAGAAAACAGTAGCACCCTTTTACTATATTGCATATTAATTAAATCTATATAGACTTTATCAGCAACCTAACAAAATATATATAATAATAATTTGATAGTGAAATGTATATAGGTTTCAATATGCCATGTTTTTCAATCGTACTCTAAAGTATATATACTTAGTAGATACTATCGTCAGTTTACAACATAATGAATTGTCATCCAGACGTGATTCCTACACATCTCAGGTTCATTCTCATTGTTATCCCGTCAAAGCGTTGTTAGATTCCGCTAAAAACCGTTTTGGCATCTCTGGAGCTATCTGTTGAAATGTTGCTAATCTCCAGGCTAAATCTTATCTCTGAACGTTTGACGCGCTCTCTTTACATAGTCGCTAGCAGCTCCCCGTATTTGTATTATTTTTTCATATTTCTCCCCTATTTTTTGCAGTTATACAAAAGCGCAGAACACCGGTGTGTCAATTCGCATCGCCGCTGGACGTTGACATACACAGTAATCCTCAAGTAAGTATTATATTAACGAGTGTCACCCACAAGTTAACAGTCTCAAAATGTGCGCGTTCTGATAATATTATCTATATGAATTTATGTTCAAAGGGTGCCTCAAAATCAGTTAAAAGTTTACAGTGATAAACATATATAGTAAAGGAAGTTAAAATGATATTTAAGGTATATCAATTCTGACAACGCACAGTGTATTGCTTGCTTGTTAACAAAATTTGCAGATTATTCTTCTATATAGAAGCTGAACGACTTGCTCTACTTCTATATTTCCTTAGAAATATAAATTTGTTATAATAAATAAAACCGTTTGTGCGATAGATTCTTATTCAATGCTGAAATGTGTGCATTAAGATCATAAATTCTATAAAAAATGTGTTAACAATAAGTGAACATTAATTTTGTATAATAGTCTTGACAAAGATTGTAAAGAAAAGGATACCAAAAAGTAAGAATAAATTCATTGCATACAGAAAGAGAAAATAATTAAACATATAAGGTTATATAAGGTTAACTTTAATCTAATGATTACATCTCAAATTTTACTGACAATTTTTTAAATTTCATTCAATTAGAACTAAGTTTCATAATTAGATTTCACTAGATATCTCTCAGAAAAGTTGTTTAATTATTTCTAAATTAAAAGATATATAGTGCAAAATGCATATAATAAAAAAAAAATAGAAAAAATAAAACCTTTGAAAATTAATCAAATATATTAAAATATTCCATTTTTATGTTTTCATATATATTTTACAAAATGATGCGAAAACAAACACATTGCATAAATATGCATAATAGTTAAATAATATATATTTAAAGATAGTTGATTACGTAAAATTAACTAAATATATATTATGTAGTAAAATTCCTTGTTTCGATAAAATTACAAGACAAGAAATAGTCATTCTTATAACTTAAAAAACCTTCCAAAGCCTTTAATACTTCAAACATCCAATCCAAATTTGTTACCAAAAACCGTCCACAAATACTTTTTCAACTTTTCTGCCATCAGCTGTTCCATTATTTAATAGCTATTCCCATGAACCGAACAGCTGACATATTAACCTAGTCTATATTTGTCCTGAGTGAATGCTATCGCAATGTACTCAAACAACCCCCACATGGAGCATCGGCAAAAAATTATTATAATGTTTGATTGACCCAAAATCATTTGCTGTACGCGTGATCGACAAGTCGCGCGTCGTTAACTCATCGGCAGATAATACAAGTAAAAGCCAGATATACATATATATATAACGTATATTTATATAAATTTCGCGTTGCGCTGCTTTCAACTTGCAGCACGTGATAAGAACGCGCGCTTATATTTTTGGGTATCGCTCACCTATTGTCGCAAGTTATTTATAGCAAACGCGATTAAATCTACAAACGAAATCGAATTCGCGTTTCTGTGTATAGTTATGCAGAACATTTCAGATTCCAGATTTCATGTATATTTAAATTTATGGAGCAATTTTAAACTACCCTCGCCTAAGATTCTAGATACCAGATAAACATCTAACTTTATTTCGCGTCAATGTTGAAATCACGTGATAGAGATATAATTTTAATTGACAACAATTAAAATAGATTCTACTTACACTTGTTTATAGAACTTATTTACAGAACTGTCAATATACGTAGTTAAAAGATTACTTTTTATTGCTATATCAGATAATATAAGTCAGAGTGTTGCATTTGTCTATGAGCACGAGATGATGATTTAACGAAAATAGATTCATTCTGTTTATAGAGAATGTAAAATGTAGTAGGAAGATAATAGATAATAGATAAATAATAGATAATAGATAATAGATAATAGATAATAGATAATAGATAATAGATAATAGATAATAGATAATAGATAATAGATAATAGATAATAGATAATAGATAATAGATAATAGATAATAGATAATAGATAATAGATAATAGATAATAGATAATAGATAATAGATAATAGATAATAGATAATAGATAATAGATAATAGATAATAGATAATAAATAATAGATAATAGATAATAGATAATAGATAATAGATAATAGATAATAGATAATAGATAATAGATAATAGATAATAGATAATAGATAATAGATAATAGATAATAGATAATAGATAATAGATAATAGATAATAGATAATAGATAATAGACAATAGACAATAGACAATAGATAATAGATAATAGATAATAGATAATAGATAATAGATTATAGATTATAGATAATAGATTATAGATAATAGATTATAGATAATAGATAATAGATAATAGATAATAGATAATAGATAATAGATAATAGATAATAGATAATGGATAATGGATAATGGATAATGGATAATGGATAATGGATAATGGATAATAGATAATAGATAATAGATAATAGATAATAGATAATAGATAATAGATAATAGATAATAGATAATAGATAATAGATAATAGATAATAGATAATAGATAATGGATAATGGATAATGGATAATGGATAATGGATAATGGATAATGGATAATGGATAATGGATAATGGATAATAGATAATAGATAATAGATAATAGATAATAGATAATAGATAATAGATAATAGATAATAGATAATATATAATATATAATATATATGAAGGTAAAAATACTGTCCTAAATCCCATACTCGAGCAACTACTCTATACTAGAGACGAGAAACTAAAGAAAATAGACACAGTCGGTTTATAGAGAATGTAGAAACTTTATACCAGATACTAGATAATAAATACTATATACTTTAGATATATTACATCAAATGCTATGCATATATTTTAAGAAGCAAAGAAATTATTATTTTTTATACCATATATAGCCGAGAAGAAAGTCTTATATCGAATGATTAAAGTTTTTCTCATAACAAACGCTTGACATCTTTGCTTCCTGCTCGGCTATACTTGACTTTAAAACGACTCCTTTATCTTTGATTCTTCATAGATTATCACGTTTTCAGCTTAGTTAAGACAACATTGTTCAGCGTAAACTGTTTACACATTGCACAAAATATGAAAGGGGAAAAATCTGATAGAAACTGTAAACAACCGGACGCCCACCACACCTTTTACAATAACTGCTAATTAGCTTGGGACAACAACGGATTGCTGGAGGCAGCGCCACTCGTCTGCCACACCCATATTATAGTGAAGTTGGTCTAGCACGTCAGTCAAATACTAAATCTAGATTGTATTTCGTAGTAGTATATAGCCATATAAACAAGCTCTTATCATTGTCTGGGTGGCAGCGGAAAGAGATTTATCTTATCGAGAGCTGCACCGAGAAATTGTGTTCATTCGGCAAAAGTTGACTAAATCAGTTAGAGTAGGCTCGTATACTGAAATTTACTTAGTATATTCTAAAATGTTTTATACATTTTAATTATCGCAACGCCTCAGTTATTGACTTTACGGTTGCTTGGGAACCACTCGAATCAGTTGTCCAAAGATCGTGACGCTAGCCAAACCATACAATTCACTCTCGTGTCCAGAGAATATGTGTAAAGTAAAGTCTAAACACTGTTTACTTTAAGTAAATACAAAAAACGATACTATTATATATTTCTCACATACATGTCCATATTGTTTTATATATTTGTTTTCTTTTTTCCCAGACCGTTGTGCTTGAGGGAAAATATTGGAAACGTCATGCAGCTGTTATCAAAGCCGAATATAGAAAATGGCGCAAAAATTATAAATCAAAAGCAACTGGCTGCTTGACTTATGATTCGGTAAGTGCCAAAAAAAAATTCATTTTCTTTGTTCATTAAACTATATTTAAATAAGTTTTACAATAAGTATTGAAGTTATGCCTTCTGCAAAGATTTGGTTGAGTTTTCCATCTCCTTGAACTGCACCAATATTACCATATATGTAAATATGGCTGTAAAGAGCTGTGAAATATAGTCGATATAGAGTTATGACAATATAAATTATCATTTAGCTCATCTAGTTGCTATGCGTACCTTAAAGAGGGTGCTTTTATCGAGTGCAAAAAATCCATAGGCTGTAAGTATGGGCTGTTGTCGCAAATTCTTGAGCAAGAATTTTTCAACCTACATTAAATGAATAGGGAAAGAGAATTGTTTGAGATATATGCATATATATATATAAATATATAGTATTACCATTTTATCAAGTCCAGATCCAGTTCTGGGTATTTTTGCTAGTATTTTGGCGGTTTTATTGGCCTAGAAGAGAATAAAAGGGCGAGAGTTAAAACGATTGAGAATTCTTAACAGAGCTTTAACTTTTTTCACTTTGAATACATACTACAATCTAGATCATAAATATCTGATTTATATTACTTAATATGATTCTATATTAAAACAGCAAGTTATATTGATAGAAGTAGAAATTAAATGACGCATAAACTGTAGAGAGAGCGAGTTGAAAGAAAAGTGAAAATGGGAAACCCAGGAGATATTTTTTTTATTAAATATCGATTATTGTTCATAAAATATATGAAATGCCCAAAGGAAATATCAGCTCTAAGACTAGACTAAATATAATTTTTAAATTTATTATAAATATTCTTGATACAATAATTAGAAATGTTATTATGAATTATGAATTATGAACTATAAATATTCTTAATAAATTAATTAGAAATATTGTTTATGCGAAATCAAGAATTTCCAATATTTAAAAGGCTATATTTGGCAAAGAAGTAAAAGAGGTGCCATAAAATTGATTTTATATTTCAATAGAGCAAACATAAATTAATTCAAAGTTGTATGTTATGAAAAAATTGTTTTTCAATTTATGGAGAAATTAATTCAAAGCATTAAATTTTATAAGAAACTTAATATCAAAGTCCTTCGCAATCAAACCTCTGCATAGAAGCTTGTAATTGATTTGGTTAAAATGTTTTCGGCCTCCGTTTCACTTACTTCAACTGAAATCACATTCGACCTCAACATGAACGTCATTGTAGCCAGCCAAGGTACATTCCATAGAGAGGATGTTATGCAAAACAAGGGTCCTAGTTTGCCCTCCATTACGGTGCTAATCAGAAAAAATGGGCCAGAGGGCGCAAGGAATAAGACGAGCGGCACGATGGGCAGTATCAAGAGTCCGTAAGATGCAATTAGCTCCACGGCAATAATATCCAATAGACGATGTCTTTTGTAGAGCAAATGCTTGCAGCTTGACACGGACTTGCTGTGCATTAACTGGCTGTTAAATTTAGCTATGCCAGCTGCCACAATATGTTGCAGGCAGACAAAGAACACTAGCACCAGGCACATGACCAAGAAGCTATACAAATACACGAATATATAGACTAGAGTCGGTATTTTGGATAAGCCCGCCCGAGTATAGCCATTCAAATAGTTCACCAAGCAGAGCGCAGAAAGAGCTGCATAGATATTGAAATTGCGTCGAAAGTAACGTTCCATAGCTTCGTCTGGGCACAACCGATGCAGTAGGAGTAGTTTTTGAACTAACTCTATATGACGCTGACGACGTACATAGAGGCACACATGTAGCAGACAGAGCCCAATGCAAAAGCTGCGTATATTGATCAATTCATAGTAGTTGCCCGTATCGTTGTAAACGCCCATATATAACTCTTGAGGCCGCAGATAGGCGTAGGTGAAGCTAGCGCATGCCAGGATCAGTATGAACAGCAGATAAAATAGCGCATAGCGCTCACTACCGGGTGTTGCCTGTAGCAAACATTCACGATCATCGAACTGGGCACATAGCATGCCCAGCCTGTACAGGACACACAAATATAAGCGCACGTTGCGACTGCCAGACATGCTGGCACAGACTAACCAGCCGGAACAGATAGCTATACAATTTACTAAGTGCATGAACATAATATTTGATTTAGATATTAGATAGATATTGATTAGTCGTGCAGGCCTTTAATTAGCTCAGCCAACAAGTTGCTGTAGTTTCCATTGGTGGACTAGCTGGGAATAAATTGGCAATGACCTATAAAGTAGGGTCCAAATATGCCAAGGCTGAGTGATTAGGGAGTCGTCTTAAGATTTACGATCAGTTTGGAGTTTTTTGAATCAAATATCAAGTACTATTTCAGGGAAATATTGTGCTGGCAATTTAATATAGTTCATCTGATGGCCTCGCCTTAAGATTTCGCCTAATTTGATTCGTAGATTTGAACTGGATTTGGTTGGAATTTTTCAAAGCGAATCAGTTTGGGCTTGGGTAGGACTTATCTCTATTCGCGAAACTTTAAAGTCTCATATCATAATGTTGATAAGAAGCGGATTTGATTTATAAATCTTCGGTTATAAATACATATTCACATCATCACTTTTACTTTGAACACTTAATGCTTGAGTTTCATTTATTGAAAGAATTTAGTTGGTTAGTAAAAAATATTGTAAGATATAAATAAAATTTGGATTGGCTAAAAACCAAATATATATATATATATATATATATATATATGTGTTGGATTTGGATTCACACTAATTTTATAAAAATTTGGTTTGCCAAATAATAACACAAGAGTTTGGCTCGTGCTTAGTTTCGATGACGTCAAAGGTTGGGCTTATCAAGTAAGAGTTGTGTATCAAATCAAGAATCAAGTGAATCAAACCATTAGCTAAAAGCCATTTTTAGACCCTGATTGTCTTGATTTGCGCCTTAATTTCGAAGTCATAATCATGCCTCTTACCTCTTGCCGAACGCTCTCTTGTCGAAAGACCATTACTAGCCCGATTGTCCAGGGTATATTCCACATGCAGCATGTGTAGAGTGACTGTAAAAAGTATCTCAAGCCAATTTGATTGATATCCAACTTAAAGACAATTGTGATCATAAAAAACGGAGCAACTGGCGCCGAGAATAAACACAATGCCATAATTAGCGCCATGAATGGACCAAACACAGAGTTCAGCTGCTCGTGGCAAACGTTGAGCATCTGATTACGTTTGTATAGAAGATTGATTGTAGTTGTTGTAGTTGTTGTTATAGCTGCCATCAATTCGCGATTATAAAGGTGCAAAAGGGCAGCCATGATTTTTGTTAGGCAGCTATATAGAATTATGATAAGCCCTATCAGCATAAAGCTATAGGTATAAAGGAAACTTAATAGAACGCAGGGCACTAGCGGTAAGTTAGCGTATCGGAAAGCGCCTGTATAGGTAGTCGCACAAATTACCGTTAGGCACACATACATATAATAGAACATTAGGAACTGCTTGCCATGGCAATTTTTGAGATCCCTGTGATTGTGATGGAGTATGAAGGAGAACAGCGCCAACAGACGCTGGCGCTTCACAAAGAACCCGATGTATAGAAGCGATATAACTATGCAAATGACGCCGTAATTTATGATAAAATACGTGTTGCCAACGGCCGTGTATTGTGGGAGCATAAAGCTTTTTGGCGTTAGCAAAACCTGCGCGAAGGCAAACCAAATAAAAAGCTGAAGAACCGTTAAACCGACTACGTTTAGAGTCTGATCCGAAACGCTGGCATAAACCCGATACGGCTTGCGAACATCGTGCGTTACGTAGAATAAACCGATACACTTCAGGCTAATTAAATAGACGCGCAGCTCGTCACCGGTAAACATGACGGAACAGGTGCAACTGGCACAGGATGTTTAACTGCCCGTGGCGCCAGATCAATCAATACGTTGAGCAGTAGCAGCCAGAGGATGGTTTTCATATTATATGACTAACAAATATGAGTTAACAATCAAATCAATTGATGTTTACATTTCATTAGCACTTAGTGTTTAACCTGACTGCACCCAAGGGGCCCAGGGGCCCATAGATAAACAACAGCAGACAGAAGGTGGCAGAAGTGAGGACGGTATTTAGTCAGTTAACTGAATTAGATTAAAGCTATTTATAACCAAAAATGCTTGAGAAATGAAAACTTACATTGATTTGATATAAATTGAAATCATGTTAAAATATTTTTTACGCACCCTTTTTTTGATGCAACGTATATATAAGAGAAGTTTACAATTGTTTACTACAAAATTCTAGTATTTGTGCTTACATAGATTATTCAATCTATGCAATATTATAATTTTAATTAACCTTAAATAGTTTTTGAAGTTATAGAAACGAATTTTTAGCAAATTTGAATTGAAACTCAAGAAATGTTTAACATATGGAAACATTTCGTGAAGAATTATAATTTATAAAAATTTTTAACGTGAATATTATCCAAAATTAAAATTTTCAAAATTAAAATTTTCTAAAATTTAAATTTTTCTATTTGAAAATTTATCAAATCTAAATCAAGTTCTTACAAATGTTATTTATGCCAAAAAATATGTGTTGAAAATATAAAGAAAAATACAAAATGTCAATGAAATTCAAATGAATTTCACTCATTTAAAAAATACCCAGAAATTTGTTTTGAAACTCCGAATAAAACTATCGAAATATTCCAAATTTGAATCTACTTTAAATAAACATTATATAATGTAAAATGTATACATGTAAATAATAATTTGCACCAGGTTTATTTTACAATTTTTACTGAAAATTCTGTTTAAAGTTTCAAGTTTTTTTTTCGTTCCCAAAATCTAAATATTTAGAAATATAATTATTTAAAAATCTAATATTTAGAAATATATTTCTTCAGTCAAATATCTTAACCTGAGTTAAAAAAGGCTCGACTTTTTCTCTTTATAAATATGATACTAGATATAATAACTTTAGAAAACCCTAAGGATTGCAATAATATGATTTCAATGCAATGAATTCATATTCAAATATTAAAATATCTTTAGTATGAATATGTGGTATATTAATATCTCATATTCATAATAAAAAAACTTAAAAAATATGTATGAGTAACTGGAATATTAATACAATTTATTAACAAAAATGAGTGAATTTACCTGCACATGAACCGTATCGCTAAATAGAGCTGTAGCCGCTGTCATAATTGTGGGTGAGAGCCAAATTAGCGACTTGAATATATGTTCCCACAGAGAGTTGTTCGTGTCTGTGACCATTATGATATATAATATGCTCGATGCGTCCAATGAGGAAAAGAGCATGCAAAGCCAAATGCTGAAGCCGTACACCACGCTGACCTCATCCGTGCAGAGGACAAGCAGACGATCGTGCATATCGAGGCAGGCGCGCAAACGCAAAATGGCGCTGCAGCTGCGCTTGGGCTGCTGCAGCTGATGAACCAAGGCGGTTAACTGCGCCTGATTGGCTTTCAGCAAATGTCGTATGACATGAATGAGAGACACATAGATGCCCTGAATGAAGCTGCTCGTGAGGGCGCGCAAGAGAAAGCCAATTGTGCTGAATTTGAACAAAGCCGATATGTTGGCAAGCCAATCGGTAAAGCAGGCATTCAGGAAGTTGCTAAAGTAGATGATATTGAAAAATACCAAAACCAGAAACAGACGTTGCGGCAGCTTCAGGCGTCGGCCCATCAAATATTTTCGCTTATATAGCTCCACTTGCCGCACAACATTTATTTGCAGCGTCTGCAGCCATAGGAGCCAAGCATTCTGCACAAATTGTATGACTATGGCCGAGAAGAGCACAAAGCGCTCATAGTGATTGCCCGTTGCGGTCATTGCGCTATTGAAGCAAAAGGTCCAAAAACTCACCAAGATCACCATACAACTGATCAAGTAAATTTGCATTGCCACATGCATCGCATAGCAAACGATGCTGCGATGCAATCGAAAGCGCGCCCTCCGAGGATCGTACTCTATGCAAAAGATGCCCAGACACCGACAGATCCAATAGTACGGATACAACTCGAATTGCTCAGCCTTCATCATGATGATTGCACCTCACTCAACCAACACTCGACAGAAACTGATTCCAATTGAATCCATTCGAGGATTATTTATGTCGATGACAAACAATTTCCTGATTGTGTTTGCTCAGTGATTTGTTTAGCTTAGCCTATAGTTATTATGCTTCACTTGTGTACTATAAATAGTTTCAAACTAATTGAGCTTTAATTCAATTGTTGGAATATAAAAGTATTAATGCTCGTTTACAGAGTGAACAGTGTATATTGGCTTTGTACAATGTTCTGTTTGAAGCTTGAGACTTGAAATTTTAAATATATACTCATTGCTCGCTATGCTGTCAGTGGCTGCCGACATTTTAAATTATTTCATTGATATTTTCAACGAAATTCGCTATTCAAATTTCAATCAACAAATCAAAAATAGTTTTCTAGAAAATTTAACTTACAAATTTACACAACTAGGCAAATGTTTCTTCAAATTAAATTTGTTTTCACAGCGTTTTCTAAACAATCGAATTTCATCAGAATAATTTGGGAAATTTGGCGATTTTTTTAAATGTAGAATATTTTTTAAGTATTTGAATGGCAAATTTTCCAAGGATTTTTTATTGCTAATTGTTGTCTGTTAACTCACCTGTTTGGCTATATTGTTCACAGTCATTAGCAGAGTCATTAAAGAATAAAGGCGTTAGCTAAAGTATAAAAAGGGAAATATCAATGTAACACCAAAGACTGGCGACATCTCAGCAGATGACGAAAGGTAAAGAATTTGATTTGTGGTCCTGTCCACAGTCCACTGCATGCCCATGTAATACACAAGCTTGACAAGGAAACCTTCCAGCAATGCAAAAATTTTTATGCTCAGAACAGCATGTGGCATGCAACGTTATGCGCTAAGCAGCTCGAGTAATCGATATCATTGAGACCCAGAATGCATGTCCTTTTTGTTTGCTGTGCCACAAGTTGCGCGATATACACTGAATGGAGCCTAAAGTTTCGCCTAGAACTAAGTACGCCCAAGATATTGATACATTATTGCTACATGGAGAAATTTGATATGCGATAAAAGTGTAAAAGTGGAGATAACATATTAATTTTGTTAATGAGGTCGACTAGTGAATGAGAGATGACATCTTGTATTTTTATGAAAATGTAGCTATAAAGTGTATGGCTAGATATATTTAATGTATATTGTAATTAGTTTTTAGCACTCTTTGAGGACATGATAATTTGAATCAGCAAGTTAATAAGATTTGACACAAAAAATGTGAGCATAGCTATCTCAGGAACCTTTCGGTTCTATCAAAAGCTAACTGCGAATTGACACACTTGTTTAGTTATAACCATTTGAGAATTGTAAGAATGCAACTTTTGCAATGAAAGCATAGCTGAGGCTATTTACTAAGATTAGTAAATTGGTACAGAACTGAAATTCAATTGCTTAACAAATCACGTTAAGCATTTATATTAATTTGAAGATATATTTTGAATATGAATCAAGTTTTCTATTAATATAAAATATAAATTATATTTTAAAACTTTATCAAGCTTATATACATAAATTTAATGAACTTTACTATGCTACTTAAAGATGAATTTAAATGTAACTTAAGCATCTTTAAGCATCTAAATATATTAGAACACTTCTCTATAAAAAGGTTATTGATTAGAGTTTTGATGTGTTAACTATGTAGCTAAAAGGCCAATAATAATTATGTTTCTTTATGAACCATCAAAACACATTTTTAGGCTTAGCCAAGACGTTTTGGAGATATGTAAAAGGCAAGAAAGAAAGACTTGTTTGAACTTCAATATAATAGACCACTTATCCTTAATTTCAATATTAAATAGAATATATTTATAGGCAACTTGACTGCTAGAGCTGGTCAAGTATTACAAAGATCAAGAAACTAGACCAACTAGCAATACTAGGAATAATAAATGCCAAATATTTCGCTTGACTACTCACCTCATAGGCCAAATTATTAATTTTTAACGGCATGTACATAAATATTATATTAACTGTCATCCAAGTCAGTATACCAAGTATATTTATATAGTCGAAGCGACTCTTGAGTGTAGCCAAATAAGCCACAAAGATGGAATTCTGACAGATAAATATTAGGCAGACGAGCAAAGCGATGCCAAAGACATCAACGAGTTCCTCGTGGCACATCAACAGTATTTCATCATGAGTCTGCAGATAGTTTGCTAGTTTATCTACATGTATTCCGGGTAGAGCGCGGCTCAACTGTGCAGCTTGGGCTTGCAACAGATTTGAGGCAACATTCACCAAGGACGTGTAGCACGTGATGATGAAATTCTTTCTTATAATATGCAAGAAGAAGCAAATGTAATAGAAAATAATCTGGATCTGATGGCAGTAATCATCAAATATCATAGCAAACATTGTCAGATGCAGGATATAGAAAGTTGAGCTGCCCAAGCAAAGGCGGTACAGCCAGCGGGGGCATGGCAATGCCTCGGTGTTCAAAAGTAGCCGTTGCGCCAGCAGCGACATTCGCTGCAGTAGCACGCGTTGCCTTTGCTGCCGGGAACGCAGGCATATGTTGAGCAATATCTGTATAATCGGTGGCATCAATAGGTGTAGATAGTAGAATGCTTTGACGGGCTTGGATATCATTTCCGGATTGTAAACACACTGCCCAGTCAGAGTGCCATGCAAAGAGCCACACACAATGAGCAGCACCAATAGCTGACTTAAACCCGAATAGCAATCGAAGTGTACGATATAGCGCTGAAGCTGCTTCGAGTAGTCTATATCGTTCAAGCCGAAGTAACGTTGATAACGTAGGAAACCCAGCAGTTTTCTGTCCTTCGATTTTAGGAACATTTTCAAAACACTTGCGTCTTAGTAAAGGCTTTGGGAATAACTGAATGTATTGAAATTTCTAATGCAGTGAAGTAATAGGATATTATTATATCTATAGTTAGATCTTTTAATTACAATTAATGGCAATATGAGCAAGTTGCCATATTGGCAATTGAAAGGAATATACGCTAATATGACTCTCATTTGTCTACTATAACGACTGCTGATTATCTAATTGTTGTCTAGTCGAGTAAACTGGAATGTAATATACCCTGTAATTGAAATAATATATCCTCTTATATGATTGTTATGCGCCTTGTGTAAATTATGATATGCGATAGATGGAAACAAGTATTTGGGTTAAGTATACAAAGTTAGTATAAAAGTCGACTGTTGTATACCCTATAAAAAAAGAAACTTTGTATATTTTGATAACCTAAAGTTAGATCTTTTAATTTTAATTAATATAAAATTAAAGTCCCTTACAAAGGCGTTATTTAATATCGCCATTCGACTGTAGTATACCCTGTAGTTCAATAGCAATTTAGATATATGTGTATATTATCATATGCTACGGATAGATTCATGAATTTCAGTACATAGTAAAGTACATAGGCATTGTTCAATATAGATACTCGACTATAATATACCCTGTAGTTCATAAGAAACTTTGATATTTATGTGTGTTATGATCTGCCAAAGATAGATAGATAGATCCCTGAATTTCAGTTACTATAAAAAGTGCTCAATATACTAATTATAATATACCCTGTAATTAAAAAAACTTTGATACACATATTATGATATCGATATGATATGACTGTCAGATTATAGTCTAATCATATGCCTTCTACTCGAAGAAAATATACCCTGTAATTAAAAAAACACTTTGCTTAAGTAAAGTTGTTAAATTTGCCGACTATAATATACCCTCTAGTTCAAAGGAAATGACTATTGAATGAGAAAACCTATGCAATGCTCGACTGGTCTTCAGTAATAGTTTCCAGCCCTTCGCTAATCGATATCAAATAAAAATTTATAAAGTTGTAGAGATCGACTCACCTGATTGCCCACATGGTTCATTGTTAACGGCAGGTATATATACAATATATTTAGGGCCATGCAATAAAGAATAACCACGACTTCCACATATGAGAAGCGACTCTCCAATGTAGCCAAGTAACTGATGTAAACGCAGTTCTGGCATAGATGTAGGATACTCAGCAGCATGGCGATGCCAAAGGCGTCAACAAGCTCCTCTTGACATAACAACAAGAGCTCATCATGAATGCTCAAATGGTTGGCCAACTGCTCTGGGAATAGATGCAGAGACTCCTCCCGCATCAGCTGCTCAGCATGTGCTTGCAGCAGGCTTGACATAACACTCGTCAAGGACGTATAGCAAATGATGATAAAGAAGGTGCGCACGATGTCCAGAATAGAGCAGACATAATAGATAACCACGTCAAGCTGTGGACAGGTGTGCCAGAATGCCGCTGCAAAAATGGTCATATGCAGAGAGTAGAGCAAGCTGGTGCATAGCCAGAGGCGGAACAGCCAACGGGGCCGTGACAATTTCTGTGTATCCAAAAGCAAACGTTGGCTCCACCAAGACATTCCCTGTAGCAGCTTCAACTGACTTTGTTCTCGTATGCGCAGCAAAATAGTGAATAAAATTTGTAAAACTGGCGCCGTGAAGATAAATAGATAATAATAAAATTGAACTGCACTGGAAATCATCTCCTCATTAGAAACACACACTCCGCTAATAATTCCATAGAGAGTGGCGCATACGATAGTCAGTAGCAAGAGCAGAGCTGCATAAGTGGAGCAATCGGTTCGGATTGAATAGCCATTAAGCTGCTTCGAGTAGTCAATGTTATTCAATCCCAGATAGCGTTGATAATGTATAAAACTTGAAAGTTTGCGATTTTGCGATTTGAAGAACATTTTCAAAGCACTTGTATTTTGGCAAACGTTGTCAGCTTAACTGAAGCATATATACGTATATATCTTTTGAATAATCCTTAATTTCAATTAGTGCTAATTGTTGTCATTAAAAATGCAAAGTCAAAGTGGAACTCATAACTCAACTGCTTAGTCAGTTTATTGATAAGCAGCCAACTAAAGATAATAAGCACTTTCTCAAATGAAAATCGTTCCCTTAGGCAGCACAATATATTATATAGAAATTGCATATATAAACGTTGTAATATATCAGCTATAGAGTATAGAAAGCTGTATGAGCGTGCCAGATTGCAGGCCCAGCCATAAACATTAAAGCCTTTTAAGTTGAATTAGCTCACTTTTAAAAGCTTGGCTAACTTTACTTAGCTATGCTTTCCAGTAAAGCCGATGCTTGCTGAATGATCAGCATTGATAGGGATGAAAACTCTCTGATCTCAGCTTGATGTAGCCTGACTGCTAATATGTATTTCAAACAGAATTAAAATGGAATTTATCTTTTACATTGCAATTACCCAAAAGTCAACACTTGCTTAACCGTCAAATATATATATATATATTTCTGTAACTAGGTAGATCATAGTTTGTGTAATCCAAGCTGTCTTAAACTATACTAAACGATACCAAATATTTCAAAATTTTTTTATTTATATTTTTGGAGCTCAGCTCATATCACTCACCTGTGTGGCCAGGTTGTTGATTAGCAGCGGCAGGCTGAAATATAAACATAGTGGTAGAAACCAGTTTAATAAGAAACCGACTTCCGTGCCTGCGAAAAGCTCCTCCAATGTGGACATATAACAAATGCACGTAGAATCCAACAGAAAGTAGAATACAATAAACACAAAAGTGCCGCCAAATACTTCGACCATTTGCTCGTGGCATAGCAAGAGCAGTTCATCGTGAATGCACAAATTGCTGGCCAATTGCTCCATAGATATAAGAATTCCGCTCTCTATAATATGCAATTGACTTGCCTGCTCCTTCAGCAGAACCAACGTCCCATACACTAATGATGTGTACAGCGTGATGATGTAGTTGGTGCGAATGATATGCACATGGAAGCCGACTATAGCAATTAAATATCCGAATGTGAAGTAATGGCATTTTGAAAAACATATTGAAGTGCCCACATAGTAAAAGTTAATGGCAATCCAAAGGCGACACAGCCAACGTGGCAAGGATAACTTCACTGTATCAACATTTAGTCGACTCGATAAGTCATTCAACATCTTGAGTAGGTCGCACTGCGAATCTTGCTGACAACGCAGCCAGACTTGCACGAGCAACTGTAAAATAGGAGTAGCCAGGACGACCAAGTAGTAGAATACATTGCCAGCTCTCGAACGCATGTCCATGTACAGATAGCCATTGGCATTCCAAGTACAACAAGTGCCAATGATTAGAATTGCTAGCATCAAGACCTGCATGCCAAAGGTCCACCAATTTCCATTGATCACATAGCAATTGTCAATGCTATTGTATTCAATATCGGTTAGTCCCAAATACCGTTGATAGTAAATTAAAGTTAAGAGCCTTCCTTGCTCTGGCTTGCCGGACATTCTGCTTAGACTCTTAGATTACACCAGCGACCGCTCAGAAGTCGATTGAATAACTGAATGCCATACTTATTACCTGCAAACCATTAGACTTAAGTTCTATTGGTAATTTAATTAATTGAAATTCAGGATAATCTGCAACCATTTGCCAAGTTACCTATTTGCATTACTGGGAAATTGTGGAGAGAGAATGAGCACTAATAGAGATGGAATTTGGCTGTCAGAGAGATTAAAATAGACATAAAGATAGAGATAGAGATAGATATAGAGATAGAGATAGAGATAGAGATAGAGATAGAGATAGAGATAGAGATAGAGATAGAGATAGAGATAGAGATAGAGATAGAGATAGAGATAGAGATAGAGATAGAGATAGAGATAGAGATAGAGATAGAGATAGAGATAGAGATAGAGATAGATAGATAGAGAGAGATAGAGATAGAGATAGATAGAGATAGAGATAGAGATAGAGATAGAGATAGAGATAGAGATAGAGATAGAGATAGAGATAGAGATAGAGATAGAGATAGAGATAGAGATAGAGATAGAGATAGAGATAGAGATAGAGATAGAGATAGAGATAGAGATAGAGATAGAGATAGAGATAGAGATAGAGATAGAGATAGAGATAGAGATAGAGATAGAGATAGAGATAGAGATAGAGATAGAGATAGAGATAGAGATAGAGATAGAGATAGAGATAGAGATAGAGATAGAGATAGAGATAGAGATAGAGATAGAGATAGAGATAGAGATAGAGATAGAGATAGAGATAGAGATAGAGATAGAGATAGAGATAGAGATAGAGATAGAGATAGAGATAGAGATAGAGATAGAGATAGAGATAGAGATAGAGATAGAGATAGAGATAGAGATAGAGATAGAGATAGAGATAGAGATAGAGATAGAGATAGAGATAGAGATAGAGATAGAGATAGAGATAGAGATAGAGATAGAGATAGAGATAGAGATAGAGATAGAGATAGAGATAGAGATAGAGATAGAGATAGAGATAGAGATAGAGATAGAGATAGAGATAGAGATAGAGATAGAGATAGAGATAGAGATAGAGATAGAGATAGAGATAGAGATAGAGATAGAGATAGAGATAGAGATAGAGATAGAGATAGAGATAGAGTTAGTGAGAGGGATAGAGAGAAAGGCAAAGATTGAAAGACAGAAAGATTGATAGAGAGAGACACTCAGAGAACCAGAAGCATTAAAACTTAGTTACACAGAGACATAGAGCCTTAGACATATAGAGATATAGATAAAAATACGACTGAGAATAACGTTTCATGTTTCCTTATAGAATTCAAGTTGAGTTAATGCTAAGAGACAACTTAAAGCTTAGTCTACCCACTCACCTGCTTAGTCAGATGGTTGACTGTCAGAGGTATGATCAGAGACACGAATATTGGCACGATCCAGCAGAGCACGAACAGGACTTCGACGAAGGAAAAACGTTCCTCCAATGAGGCTAAGTAGCACGTGCATATAGCGTCCAGTACAGTATAGAGAAATAGGAATCCCAAAGAGCCGCCATAAACATGAACAATTTGCTCATGACACAGTAGGAAGAGTTTATCGTGAATGGCCAAGCTCTGGGCTAGTCTAGCCACAGTAATGGGCGGTTCAGACTGCAGCTGATGTGCCTGCTGCTGCAGCAGAATCATTACCAGGTAAACCAAGGATGTGTAGCACAGAATGATATAGTTGGTGCGCACGAGCAGCACAATGTAGCCCGACATGGCGAGGTAGTAGCCAAAACTATGATTAACATTAAAGTAGAAGCGCGCAAAGACAATATCGCAGGCATAGAGAACGCTAATGGCCACCCAGATGCGGAAATACCACTTAGGACGTGTCAAATCGAAGGTATTCACTTCTAAAGCCCTGGTCCAATTGGTTAACCTCTCAAGGAGTATCAGTTGCGTATCCTGTGTCACACGTAGCCAAACATTAACCAATATCTGAGTTATCGGAGCCAATAGTATATAGATGTGATGAAAATCGTTGCCCGACTCTGATGGCAAATTCACATATCTTCCAGAAACCGCACCGTAAAAACACGCAACAAAAATAATCTGTATAACGAGCTGAATGCCATGGGAACGCCAGTTTCCATTGATCACGTAGCACTCCAAGTCACTGGAGTAATCAATGTCGCTTAGGCCCATGAAACGTTGATAATGTATAAAAGGAAAAAGTTTTCCACTACGTTTAAACCTTGACATGCTGAACCCGGAAACTTGTGCGTGTCGTGCCTTAGGTCGTCATGCGTTCAACTAAATTTCTGGATGAGTTTTGGGAATTGTCTAAACAGAAACATTACGAAATCGCTAAAATATCTACTTAATTGCTGCTTAATTGGAGTGCTTGGGGCGCCTATTTGAATAGTGTTTTGTGTTTATCTACAGCAGAATTCTAATAATGCTTAAAGAGCTTGATTGAGTTGATAATGTAAAAAGTAAAATGATCTAGGTTTGATATAAAATCTAGAGGAACTCAACTATGTTTTCGAAATATATACTCTCGTAATAAAGAGAGATATAGTTAAGTTATATTTGCTTTTAGAGGTCTTTAACATATAAAGATATAAAGATATATGTTCAGCCTTAAGCTCAGTCCTATCTATTCCTTAAGTTTCCATCTATATTCAATAGACCTAGGGTATTTTTTAGTCATCATTCAATGTTCATCCATATTATTTTTGACAACTCGTAAATAGTCTTATCGCGCACTTACCTCATCAGCCAAATCGTTGATTATCATTGGCATGCTCAAGAATATGCAAATTGGTATCATCCACCTGAGCAGCAGCAGCATTTCCATGTAGGAAAAGCCATCCATAGGCAATGCCAGATAGCAAACCTCAATGGCATCGAGTGTGCCATATAGATAGGGTAGAATTAGAGCGCCTCCAAAGACATTCACCAACTCGTCCTGGCACAAGAGCAGCAGTTCATCGTTCAGCTGCAAATTGTTGGCTATGTCCCTGAGGCATATGCGCCTGCTGCGCAGTTGACGTTGCAGCTGGGCTGCCTGGACACGAAACAGATGCTTCACGAGATACACGAGTGAGCTGTAGCAGATGATGATGAAGTTTGCACAGACGAGGCGCACATAGAAGCCCAGCAGAAAGATCAAATGATCCAGCTTTAAGTTCATATCGAATATCACAAATAGAACAATATCCAAGGCATAGTAAAAGCAAATGATGAGCCACAGATAGTAGAGCCAACGAGCTCGTATCTTCTCCAAGTTAACAACTCGCAGCGACGTGGCCACATGGCCCAATCTGTTCAGCAGCTGCAGTTGCATTCGTTGATGCAAGCGCATCCAAGCATTGGCCATCAATTGGGTAAACGATGCAGCCAAGATGACCAAGTGATCGAAATTGTCGCCCGTTTTCGAATCAGTTTCCTGATAGTTGAGCGACCACTGCATAAACGTGGCCGCAATGCAAGCGATCAGGACGAATTGCACGAGCACATACAGCATATATGAAATGCAGCTGCCTTTTAGTATATAACGTCTTAAGACTGCGGAATAGTCCAGATTGTTCAAGCCCAAATAGCGCTGATAATGCAGGAACCTTAAGAGTCGCATTTTAATTTGAAATATTGATTCCAGCACTCGCGTTGCTTGACGAACTACAATTTGTTAACTGAGAGCAATTACTGCTAGTTACTTGCTTAAATAAACTCTATTTTTTAATTTATTTATAAATGAAACTAAAATTTAATTGCAAGAGTTTAATTACAGTTTTTACCAAAGGCCAAATGGTCGCTCAATATCCTCAGATACCCATAGGAATTAATCAAATAACTTTTTAATTTCTCTTTGACACTTTTATTCAGAGATAATAAACATTTTTTTATTCTTGTATAATTTTTTTACACATTTATATTTTTTTTTTAATTAAAATAAAATATTAAATTAAACATTCGAATTTAAATATTATATAGTTAAGTATATAATTTAAATATAATATAAAACAATAATATTTATAATAAAAACATTTGTTAAAATTAAAAACAATTTCTAATTTTATATCCAATTATTTTTTTTTATCTATCTATATAATTTAAAACAATAATATTTATAATAAAAATATTTACAATTTAATTTTTTTTTATTTTATTAAAACATTTTTTTTTTAATTAAAAACAATTATTAATTTTATATCCAATTATTTTTTTTATCTCCAATTAATACTAATTTTTTTTTATTCAAACTAATAATAATAATAATAATAATATATGCACTTTTTTTTGTTATTAAATTCAAATAAGTTTTTCAAATAATTTTTGTAAGATCAGTTATATTTCCGTATTGTACAGATATTATATATTTATAAATAAACTATGCCAGAAGCTTTTTAATAATTTCTTAAACTTGTTTTCTTTACAGAAAAGTGAATTGGACTTTTTGGAATGGTCTCCGCTGAACGATAGAAACTTAATGCCAGACGACTGGACAACGGATACATTGTTCTCGGCAATAAATGGACCATTTCCATTTCCAGATTCTAGAGAGATCGGTAAGCATTAATTATAATAGATCTATAAATGTATTCGAAACTAATTTTATATTTTACCAACTGCTTACAGCACGCGGTGCAGGCATTGCGGATTTTATACAGCCAAGTCTGGGGCCGTTGCAACCGAATTTAGATGATATCGATATTACCTTCTCAGGTATATAGAAATTGTATATATATTTTATATAGATATTACAAGTCTTGTCCATCTAGATTTGCTCACCACAACCGGCTCACGCTTGCCACCCGTGCCCGAGGAGGGAACCGATGCGGAGATGCTCAAGAACGACGACTATTGCCTGCAGGCAATCGTAGGTGCTCCGCACACGCTCTACACCAGCGACAACATGATGGAGGTGGTGGCCGGTAGCAGTGGCGGCAATGCTCAAGTGGATGCCAATATGCTGGAGCTGAATACGCCCATTAGCAGCATGCCCTATGGCGACATTGAGCAGCAGTTTGTGTCGGCGCGACAGCAGACAGTCAGCGATACGCAGCAGCAACATTTGCTCAACGATGGCCAATCGACGCGTCTGCATGCGGCCAAGCATTTTGGCGCCATGGGCGGAAGTGATAGCAGCAATCGTTGCTCCCCCAACGACAGCTTCTCCAGCAAGAGCGTCATCAATGGACGCATTGCCAAGAATACGCAGCGTCTTATACGACGCGAGCCGCACAACTATGATAAGGCGCAGCCGACGCTGCATCAGACGAACATCTATCAGCAGATGCTGGCCGAGCAGCAGAAGAATCAACAGCAGCAACAGCAGCAGCAGCACTTGAGCGGTGGTGCTGTATTGCAGCCGTTTCAGACATCCCAAGAGCAACAACAGCAACTGTTGCAGCAACAGCAACAGCAGCAACAGCCGCGCTTGATCTTTCCCACACAGCAACAGCAACAAAACGCTTACAACACGCAAAGTTTCTTAAGTACCTATGCAGATAGTTATCCGCAGCAACAGCAACAGCAACAGTTGCCAACACAGCAGCAACAGCAGCTTAGCGTCAAGGTGGAGCCACATCAAACTGATGTTATGTCTTTGCTGAACGACGGCGCCTACAACTCAATCAGCTACAAGCCGTATCCGCAGTTTAAGAAGTCCGCATCCACGGGCACGTTTTTGAACGTGCCGCGAGTCTCGCAGCAGCAACAGCCGCAGCAACAAAATTACATGCAACAGGAGCAACAGCAGCAGCAGCTGCAGATGCAACAGTCGCTGCCTTTGAGCCTAAGTCCGCAACAGATCATGCAGCTGACACGCCAGCAACAGGCCTCGAACACACAGCAACAGCAGCAACAGCAGCACTTGCAGCTGCAACAACAAACTGTATCGAGTCTGCTGCTGCCACAGCAACCAGCTGTCAGCGTTGCCTCCTGGGCCACGCCCAATCAAACCACCATCTTGCCCAAGGAGATGCATCGCTCCAATAGTCTGCCACTAAATGTGTCGCTGCCCAAGCTCATTCATCACGATCAGCAGCAGCAGCAGCAGCAGCAACAGCAACAGCAACAGCAACAGTTCGCCATGCCCAAGTATCATGTGAAGGGCAAATCCCGTGTGCGCAGCAATTCTATGCATCAACAGCATACAGTTGTTGCTGCCGGCGGTGGCTCACCCGTCAACAACGGACACGCCAGCAGCAGCACCAGCAACTTGCTGATCACACAACAGATGCAACAGGCAACCAGCGATCCAATGCTCAACAGCACCCTCGCCCAGCTGCTGACCTCAAGTTAGTTGACAATGTTCTCTCTCTCTATTTTATGAAACGAAACTGAAACTCTTTGTTCTCTTCTATAAACAGATACACGCCTGCAGGCAGCCGTGGCCAGCAAAACGCAACAGTCAAATTCTTCCCCCAATGCCATAGTCAGCAACAGCAACAGCAACAGCAACAACAATAGCAACAACAGTCAGCAGCAGCAGCAACAGCAGCAACCGCTCTATGTGAACAATGCAGCAACATCGCCGCTTTCAGTGCCGGTGCCAACGCAACAACATTCACCAAAGAAGTCCGCATCGTTGCCACTGTCGATAGCTGCACCCTCGTTGCACAGTCCGCCTATTGCGAAGATGCTCAGCTTTGGGGGTCAGGGCAATAATCCCAATTTGGGCAGCAACTTGAGCCTGTCGCCGGACTCGCCGTTCCATGATTCGCAGGACTCGCCGCTATCGCCGACGACCAGCCTGAAGTATCAGCCACGCGATACGCAACGTCGCGCCGGTCACATTCATGCAGAGCAGAAGCGTCGCTATAATATCAAAAATGGTTTTGATACGCTGCACGCGCTCATCCCGCAGCTGCAACAGAACCCGAATGCCAAGCTAAGCAAAGCGGCGATGCTGCAAAAGGGCGCCGATCACATCAAACAGCTGCGGCAGGAGCGCAATGTGCTCAAGGATAAAATCGAAGCGTTACGCATGGAGCGCGATGCACTGAACAACTCCCTCATGTAGGTCGTCTCACACCAAGTACTTGGCTCAGCTAATTGAATTACTCTCCTTTTATAGGCATCTGCACTCGGTGCTGCCGGCGAATGGAGCGCCTGTGACACGGCAGGGCACAGAGCATGTGCGTCAGCTATACGAGGTCTATGTACGCTACAATACGATGAACGATTGGAAATTTTGGATTGTAAGTTGCCAGAGAAGAGGAAAAATAGAGAAGGAAAAAATTAGTAAATCTAGAGACAGCTTTGCAGATAAATGAAATTTTCAATATTTCACAAAATATGTTGGATATATCTTGTATGTTATATGTATTCCTGATGGGCATCAGAGACTGAGTTGGGTTTTGCATAATCGTGTATTAAATTGAAAGTCTTCTTTAAGCTAATTAATTAGATATTTATTTTCAAAGTTGGATTTTTAAGTACAGATTATATATTACCCATATTCATATTAATGTACAAAACTAATTTTTTTGTTTTGCAGCTGGGTCTCATTCTGGAACCCTTGTTGGCCTCGTACACCTCGACCGTTTCCAGCGCCAGTTTGGATGAGCTGCGCCGCACCGCTTTCCTCTGGGTGGATCAACACTGTTCGCTTATAGATCTGCGACCTGGTTAGTATGCCTAAACAGTTGGTCATCAAACAACTTTGGTAACTCCAATTTCTTACTTCAGCTGTTACGAACAAATTAAAGTACCTATCGATGCATACGGATATTGTTTCGGAGCCGCCCAGCACCTTGCAGGAGGAAGTGGCCAAGGCTCTGCAGAACACCAGCGGACAGCATCCCAATCTGCATGGCTCCTAACCGTTGTTGCTGCTCGTGATATGAATTTAACCCAATTGCTACAACAAATCCAATGTCAATGCAAAATGTTCGCCCCGTTGGCAGCCGCTACGTTCCACAGTCAGCAGCTATAAATTGTACAAATTGCCTCATGCTGAGGCAGATTCATTATATATATAAATATATATGTGTGTGTATGCAACGGATGCCACAACAGCAATCAGTAGATGCAGAACCAGAAGCAGCTGCAGCTTCAGCTGCAACGGCAGTTGGCGCTAAGCTAAGCAGCGTGTAGTGCCTACAATTCTATGACTTAAGTGTAAAATAAACGATTTTACAATTTTTTCAAAAATGTCTTTTCTTTATTATTCCAAGATGAGCTCTACGATGTAAAATGGTCAGTTTTGTTTTTTAATACAGCTGAGGTAAACTGTATATTATATATATAATAATACAGAATAATACAGAATCATACAGAGTAAAGTACCCTAGTGGAAGCTAAGCTGAGTACTTTGCCATTAGTTGAACTGCATAAGCGCAAAAGCACATACAGAATCCACAGGAGCGGAGCTTTTAGTGGAAGCTAAGCTGAACCTGAGCGCTTGTACTGAGTAGCTGCAAAAGCGCATAGTCGCGCATTCCCACCACGGCCAGGAACCATTTCAGTAGTGCGAGCGCATATAGCAAGACGCAATTTTAGCTGAGTGAACTTTCTTAATAGTTGAACAATGATTGCACACAAATAAATGGAGCTAGAGCGAAGTATGTGTGGATTGTAGATTACAAGCTATGTTATCTAGAGGCAGAGAGAGAGAGAGAGAGAGAGAGAGCTATGCCTGTACCTTCCGCTCACGCAATTGTCGATTCGGCAAATGCTCTCACTCTCAAAATCAGACTGTACTCGAGTGTGCAGATTTAAGTCCACTTGAACTAAAACAGAAGAGCTCTAGCTTCTACTAAGCCATTTAACTCCTCTTAATTAAAGTCCAAAGATCTTGTAATTAATTAAAGTCCAAGCGTCTTTTAATTTAAGCACAGAGCAAAAGCACAGCCTCGAGCTTTTAAAAAGCTCTCTCTGTTACATTCAACTAACATAGACTTATTTGGATGAATTATTAAAATTATACAAAAGGTTAACAAGTAATAATAAATTTATTCATATTTTCATTCAGTCCATGTAAATTGAATACGACACTTTTGTCGGCAGTTCCGAGCGAAACACAGAGAGCGAGAGAGAAACAGCGCAAATTGGTAATGTAACAAACTGCAAACTGTTATCTATTGATCGCTCTCTTTCTCTCTCTCTCTCAGTCTAGTTACATTTCAAATGCACTTATATTGCACACAAGCCGATTGCCAGTTCAGTTGACTCTTGATTGTTGCAAGATGTTTATCTTTGGCCTGTTGTTGCTGCTGCTGCTTGCCTGGCTTTGGCAGCGCTGGCACTTTGGTCACTGGCAGCGCTTGGGCGTACCTCAAACACCCGCCACGCCCTTTGTGGGCAATGTTTGGCGTCTGTTGCGTGGCTGCTGCTGCTTTGGTGATCAGTTTCGCGAGCTATACGAGCGCCCCGAGGCCAAAGGTCAGGCCTATGTGGGCATACATGTGCTGCACAATCATGCGCTGCTGCTGCGTGAGCCGGCGCTAATCAAGCGCATTCTTGTCGAGGACTTTGCGCAGTTCTCGAGTCGCTTTGAGACCACCGATGCCATTGGCGACACGATGGGCTCCCAGAATTTGTTCTTCTCCAAGTACGAAATGTGGCGTGAGACGCATAAAATCTTTGCGCCCTTCTTTGCTGCTGGCAAAGTGCGTCATATGTTTGGACTGCTGCAGCAGATTGGCCAGCAGCTGGAGCAGCACATGGCCAGGCAGCTGCAAGCGGCTGCAACATCAGAGGACCACTTCGAGCTGGAGGTCAAGCAGTTGAGCGCGCTGTTCAGCACGGACATCATTGCCTCGCTGGCATTCGGCCTGGAGGCGAACTGCCTGCAGCAGCCGGACGCAGAGTTCCGACGCATGTGCATCGAGGTGAATGACCCGCGGCCGAAGCGTCTGCTGCATCTCTTCACCATGTTCTTCTTTCCACGCTGCTCGCGTCAACTGCGCACGCATCTCTATTCGGAGGAGTACGAGCGCTTTATGCGAAAGTCCATGAACTGGGTGATGGAGCAGCGCTCGGCCAGTGGCGAACAGCGTCACGATCTGATTGACATATTCCTGCAGTTGCAGCGCACCCAACCACCTGAGAGTGTGGCGCATCGTCGTGACTTTTTCGTGGCCCAGGCGGCATTCCTGCTGCTGGCCGGTTTCGATACCTCCTCCTCGACCATAACATTCGCGCTCTACGAGCTGGCCCGCCAGCCGGCCATACAGCAGCGTCTTAGGCGGGAGTTGGGCGCTGCGCTGCTAGGCTGCGGGTCTGGCCAATTGGACTATGAGACGCTCAGCGGCTTGCCCTATTTGCGGCAGGTGGTGGATGAGGTGTTGCGCTTGTATCCGCCCACTGCCTTTCTAGATCGCTGCTGCAATGCCAAGGCAGGCTATGACTTGTCCGGTTGGAGTGGAGGCAAAGCTTTGCGTCTGCCGCCAGGCACACCTGTCTACATCTCTGTGCTGGGACTGCATCGGGATGAGCAGGTGAGAAGGCAACAATGAATAATGAGCTTAGGCATAACTTAATGCGGTTGCTTTTGCAGTACTGGCCGCAGCCTTTGAAGTTCGATCCGGAACGTTTTGCGCCGGAGCAGCGCGCACAACATCAGCCCATGACGTATTTGCCCTTTGGCGCCGGTCCACGTGGCTGTCTGGGCACCTTGCTGGGCCTGTTGGAGATCAAGGTGGGTTTTATTCAAGCTTCATTTCTGATCGACATACCTAACCTTAACTGTTTCTTCTACAGGTGGGCCTGTTATACATACTAAAGAACTATCGCGTGGAGTGCTGTCCGCGAACTCTGCCGGAAATGAAGTTCGATGCGAAGTCCTTTGTGCTGACTGCTGCAGGCGGCACCTTTTTACGCTTTATCTATGATCCGCTGTGAAAGTAAATACTTCTATTTTTTGTTTATTTTTTGTATTTTTACTTTATTGGGGTAATTGTTTTTCACATATTTTTATTTAATGTATTTTTTTTTAATTTTTCTCGTTTGTTTTTAGCCTAAGATCAGCTCAAAAATGTTCACAAAATTTGTCAGTTGGGCTAACCAAATATCGTTGGCCATATAAATATGGCTAGTCGACCATTATCTTTAGACTATAGACTGCATTTATTGGCGGGCTTATCTGTAAATGTAATTGAAATCCTAAATGAAGTGCATTGATAAGAAAATGAATTTGAAACAAGGCAAAGGAATTGAATTATTCAGTTTGAGTCAAGAAATAAAGTGTTTTATGACTGCGGCTTTTAGCCATATGTATTATATATTACCAACAATATTTGGCTAGCTTGACAATCAACCATATAAACGTTGTGTCTATTTGTTTTTTGTTTCTTCCCTTTTATTTATCATATACAATTTAAAAAACTAGCTCTCGAGCTACCTGGCTTATATATCTTCACTTTATACAAATTATCAAAAACATAACTAAAGCAATTTTACACACTCATCATGAATGAACTAAGAGCTAAGCTAACAACTAATTGCATTTTGTTTTTCTTTATGTTTCATTTGTAATTTTAAATATATTTTAATTATAATATATTAACACAAAATTGTATTTGTATTTTGTTTTATACATAAACGTTTTTTTCTTACTTTTCTTTTAGTTGCGGAGAATTGAAATTGATTAAAAATTGTTTACTTCGCTAGCTACGAGTCGAATTTAGAAAAAATCAAATTCCATTTCAGAAATTGTTGTTTCAAATGCAAAATGCAAAGTTTACTTTTAAGTTTAAATTGTTAAAAAAATGTGCATAAATATAAATGTGAATTTTCAACTGCTGCAAATAAATTTTATAACTTGAATTCGGCTGAATTTTGTCTACTATTTTCGTATATATTTGATTTTTGTTTTTTTTTTTTTTTTTTTTCATTTTTTTGAATATATTTTAGCAGTTTTCAAGAGGAAGCAGCATTTATTATGGCATTTGTATGTATATATAGCGGAAGGCTCTATTTTTCTGTTTTTAGTTTCAACTCCTTCTCAATTGTATATATGTTTCGTTATATATATGTGTGTGTGGCAAGCAAATTTGCATTTCGTTTTGTTGCAATGACAGCTTCGATTTTTTTGTATTTCCTATTTTGTTTATCATTTATTTTTTGGAAGCAATAAATTAAATATTGTTGCAAGTATTTTATTGAAATTTCGAATTAGCTCTTTTTTAAATTTTAAATTTTAAATTTCTATTTACATTTAAGGTGCAAGCATTTAAGTGTTTAATTGGAAAATTTGAAAAGTTTTTTATATTTGGTTTTTGGTTTTTTCTCTTCTTCACACAATATACAATAAAATTTGTGTTAATTTTTGTTGTTTTACTGACTTTGGAAGTGTGTTGGAGGTTCGTAATTAAAAATGGTTAAACAAGAAAATAAAAATAAATAAAATGTGCAAATACAAATTATAAAGTTTCTGTATGCAAAATATTTGTATCCAAAACACTCCCAGAAGCGCTAACAGCAGCGACAAAATGTTAATTAACATAAGTGAGAGCGCTGCTAATTAACACGATGTTATGCTTAGGCTGTTATTTTATTTGTTGTGTCTAACATAACGCTTAATACACACATTCAATATTACATATAACGGTATATATGTATATATATATATAGCTAGTTACATTTATAGTAGTGTACTTTTGACATGACATACAATTATATATATAGTTTATATATATATGCTGTACATATATATATATACTCTCACTTTTAGCTTGCTAGTAAATATCATGTAAAAATTAAATCATTACATTTAACTCCTTTGTTTTTCACTATACTTGTATTTCAATCTGCTGTTGTTGTTGTTGTGGGTTTTTGTTTTAGTCTTCTAATACATTTTACGAAACGCACACACTAGAATCGTTGAACTGCTACTATCTTCGATCCTGCATGACCACCTGCTTAAAGGCACCCGCCCGCACGTTCGACTTGACCTCATGGCCGCCTAGCGAGGCGGTACCATCGCGCGCTATATAAAGCTGCAAGCCAGATGCTAAATTGACGAGAGAGAGTATTATTAATTTCGATATTTATTAGATATAAAGTTGTACTCACTCTCAGCGGATTCGCCCAACTGATCTAACTTTGTGTCCTTTAAAATCTCATCTATTAACGAATTGGGATTGACGCGCGTCTCCTCGACACGATCCGAAACGCGTGGACCATCATCGAGGGCGCCTTTTTTGCGCTTCTCGCCGCTGCTTTTCGTGCGATCTAGAGATCCTGTTTCACTTATAACTAACGAACCGGAACTGGGATTCCTGTGAAATCAAAAGACGACAGTACAATTAAATACATATAATGCATATAGAATCTAAAATAATATAGATATATATATACGCGGTGCGCCCTGTTTAGTTTATAAAATGTGAATAAGCAGCGAGTTACAAAATCACACGATATATATAGGAATATAGGCAAGACCAGGGATATTGCGGGACCAAAACAATTGCATCGGCTATCAAATCTGGCCATGCCATGCATAAAACATATATGAGTGTGTCTATGTCTGTGTGTGTGTCTTTATATACATACTAGGCTTAAAAGTATTTAACAAAAACTGGTGCAACATGAAAACATTGAGAACGCCTAAAAATAAGAACTAGAAAGTGCACAAAAAATAAAATTGAAAAGTAATATAAACATTACATGAAGAACATAATTGTAAATTAAATTAATATAAATTAATGTTACATAATAAATTTATAAATAATTTGTATCATTATTGAAGACATCATTTTACACACAATTGTTGAATTAAACAAAAAGTAATATATATATATAACATAAATTTTAAAAGAAATTGTATTTGTTAATAAATACAATTAGCCCATTTATATTAGAACTGGAAATTAAATAAACTTTAATATACAATGCTTCAATTTCTGCCTGGCTTTACCTAGCTTATCTTTCAATTTATGTTTATTATTTAATAGAGTTTGGATTTATTTTAAATTCAAACATAAAACAAACAATCAAATATATAAAAAAAATATATAAAAAAATTGTTTTCTATAAAATATAAATATTATATTATTTTATATTTAATTAATTGGTTTCTGGTCTAAAAAAAAAACCAAACATAAAATATATAAATGTATATGGCGTTCAATTTATATATATATATATATATATATATATATATATATATATATATATATATATATATTGAATATTTTATACATTTGGGCTTTTTTAAAAAATAATTTATAAATAAATATATAATAACATTTATATAATATATTTTTGCTTTCTAAGCAATTTAAAATTTGATAAAAATATTAAAAGAAATAAATTAATATTTTTAATTCAGATATGATTTTCGTATCAAAAATCTTTTGCATTGAAAACGTAAGAATATAAAAAAAAATTCTCTCGAAAAAAATCGAATATTTTGAAATTTATAAATTAAAATTGTAATAAATCATAATTTTAGTGGAAAATTGTTCGCAAATTAAAATTTTAAAGCTGCATTCTTATATAAATAAAACATTTATGTTTTACGGACAGATGAAATGAGCTGCCCACATATAGAAAGTATCTGTCAACTGTTTTCCAGCTCTAATAAATTATTTAAATAATTGTTTATAGACAAAATTAGAGCACAAAGAGTTACGAGCACAACAGGAAAGTAGCATAACTTAAGGATCTAACATGTTGATACAACGAAATAGAGGCAGGCAACTAAGTTTTACAGTTCGCTGTGAGGATAAATGGAAAACCCACATCATTGTGATGCTGGGCCGACGTATGATCTGTGTGGTGGCCAGCGGCGAGAGCGTGGCGCCCGAGACAGACATCATGGTGGCCGAGGTTAAAGCAGATGCTTCCGCTGCCGCAGCCGATGTGGAGAGCAGCAGCGATGCAGCCGATGGATTGGAACGTATGCTGCACGCATCTGTGGGACTGGCTGCCAGCGAGCTGAGTGCATCTCCCGACATGACATTGCCAATCCTAGGACTATTTCCATGTCCATTAGGTGAGCCGATCAGCGTCTGCTGTGACGGTCCATCCACAGTATCCGGATTGCACTGAAAGGTGATGAGGGCACCGCTGCTGCTGCTGTTGCTGCCGTTCGACGAGGAGGCCGAGTGATTGGAATGGATGCTGGCTAGAGTGCCACAGGGCGAACAGCTGCTGCCCTGCGCATAGCCAAAAGATCCGCCCGATGCTCCACCTCCAGCTGCAGCCACCGTTGTCTGCTGTCGATTGCCGCTGCTGCTGTTGTTGCTGCTGCTGTTGCAATTGTTGCCGCCGCTGTCGAACAGACGACGTGGCACGCCGCTGAAGCTTCTGCTGGTAGCGTGTTTCGTTTCATTTCGTTTCGTTTTTTGTTTTTGGATTAATTTATAGACACAGTTACAGATCAAAGCGGTATGTTTTCATATATATATAAATAAATTTATATATGGGAAGACATAAGAAAAAAAACATTTGCAAAATATGCACCATAAAATTTATGAGTAATTGTAGAAAATACTTAATATATATTCATAAATATATTTAAATATATATTATATATTGTATTCATAAAATATGGCTCAAGGCGCTTAACTCAAGAAGCATTTGAATTTAGTATTTATGTTAGGATATGAACTTATTAAAGATAATTGGATATTTTTATATTTGATAAGCTTTTCTTTAACTGTGTTATTTTATTGTGTGTGTGTAGGTAGGTGTGTGTGTGTCTCTCAGTATGTTCAAAATAATATTTTAATAAAATTATAGATAGAACAACACAAATTTCAAATAGTTAAAAAATATTCCTGATTCCTATTAATACTTGTTTATATATTTTTTAAATTGATATATTCGCATCTGATTTGATTTAGTTAAGCATTTGGTTTAGAGAATTATTTCCTAAGTTGTTTCTTGCTTCAGTTGTGATTTAAGAGAAAATTGAGTGCGGGAAAAGGTATTTGAAAATTAGTCGGTTTTCACCAAAAGATTTGTTGAGAATATTTTTTTCCAAATTTAGTTGATAGCATAAATATATACATATATATGCATATTTAATAAATGTATATAGATTCTTAAATGTTCTGCATGTTCAATATATAATTCAGTTAAAACTTTAAAATATATTATATTATATTACTAAAGAGCGAATATGTTTTTAAATTTGGAGACTAGCAATATAATTCCAATGTTATTTTTAAATTTTATTATGACATATTATTATAATATTTTATACTATTAAGTTTTATATATTTTTATATTAACGTTGATTATTTATATATATAAATATATAATATTTTCAATATAATTCAGTTAATAAAATATAATATAATTTGAAATAAAATATATGAAATTTCAGAACTCTTTCTAGACTCTTATCTTTTTGTACATACACAAAGCCGATTCGATGTTAAGGACTTATGTCAACAACAAAATTACCAGAGTTTTATTTATATTTGTATTTAATTTTAATACAAATTGGCAGTGTAACAGCTATGAAATGTCTCTACAATTGCAAAGTTAACCCTGACCTTTGTCAGAATTGACTTCGCTGTCTTCACTTTCAGTCATATCCTCTCCCATCTCCCAACTGAAGTGTCGGCTGCTGTTTAATGAATTTATGGCACTCTCAACACCAATAATAAATGTCAATGAATGCTTTGAAGCTTTTGTAAAATCAGTTAGCAAAAAGCTTGCTGTCTTGGCCCAGCCAAATGGAGGCCAAGGTGAGAGGCGAGAGTTTAGATGGCCGACACGAAAGTTGACAGACAGGGGGACATATCCTTGCCCCAGTTTCAATCACTGTTGACCCCGCAAAGGACAAGTTATAAGTAAAGAGGTAGTCACTAGGGGGCGGCGGTGGGGCAAATACAAACTGAATTAATGTTGTTTGATTAGCGAGGGCAAAATAAAATTGAAGGCATCACAGTGCAAACTTTTAGAAAATTCTCATTTCAATTATAAAAAAGAAATTAATTGTACTCGAAACTCACTTAAGGCTAAAATTAAAACTTAATTAGTAAGCCCCAATTAAAGTAAGTGCTTAGTAACTGTAGAACCATCAGTAGCTACTGTTGACTGTACAAAATTTGACCAATCCCAGTGATGAAAACCATGGGATAAAGGAATAATAATTACATGTTATATAAGATAAGATTAGCTTACAACTAAGACTTAAGCTTTACTTTGTAGTAACCCATTTTAGGGTCATGATTAGTACTAAGAATAAAGGAACATGAACGACAACAAAAAAGAACGCAACAAAAAACGGAACCAGAATATAGACAAAAACAAGAACAATAACAAAATATCAACAGAACAAGAGAAAGTGCATTAAATCATGAGAGTAAAGGCGGGAACCAGATCACCAATTTAACGTTAACGAGTCAGGCCCAACGAGTAACGAGTAACGCATGTCAAGCTGTATAGTAACGAGTAAAGCTTAACAGGCAACGAGTGACGACTCGTCGCCGAGCTAATTATATATACTTAGTTTGATTGTTTTTGTATATCAGTTTTCCAGCAGCCTAACAGGTCGAGTTGAAGTTTAATTCAGGCTTTGTTGATAAACTGAAAAAATTCAGTCTAACTGTTAACGAGCTGAAGTAAACGAGTAAATTTGAACGAGTAACGAGTTACGATTCGCTGCTGAGCTGGCTAAGATTTCTTGTAGATCAGCTCTTCAGCAGTCTAAATCTCAAATCAAAAAAAAAAAAAGAACGGTAAAGCTTGAAGAGTAACGAGAAATGATTTGTCTGTATGATAACGAGTAAAGCTTAACGATTAACGACTAACGATTCGCTATGGAACTAGTTTGAAATTGATTTAGGATAACTGAACATCAGTCTAAGACCTGAACGTTAACGAGTAAAGCTTAGGGAGTAATGAGTAGAGCTCAACGAGTAACGAGTAAAGCTTAACGAGTAACGAGTATTGATCTGCTGTTGAGCTAATTTAATACATAGTGTCAGGCGGAACGATTAAAGCTTAACGAATAACGATTCGCTGTTGAACTAATTAAATGCTTAGTAAGGGATAAAACGCGACGCACCTCATGAGCTCGTAGGCAGCATTTGTGGAATGTGGTCGAACCAAATGATGGATGGGCTCCTGTGTGGTCAGCGGCGTTGAAGATGTACCCTGGAGCATGGTGCGACGATAGGCGCGTTCAAACGGCGTGCGCGACATAAAGGAGACGGCATTTGCGAAACTGTCAGCTGGGGAATCGACCACATCGTAGGTTAGCAAACGATTCACATAGCTGTTGCCCAGCGCTGGCTTATCCGCCGATTGTATGAGCCGATTGAAGCTGGGTCGACGTTCGCTGGTGGGCGTCAGAAATGGATCCGCTTCGATGCGTTCGCTAACCACGTCGGGTATGGTGCCCATCGAGCGCATTTTCTGTATGGGATAATGCGATGGCGATGCTGGGCTGTCTTGCCCGCCATCCTGGCCAATGAACTTGGCATTGCCCACCTTCGGCTGATGCTGATGATGCGTCTGATGCTTCACATACAGTTTGCCCGACGAGCTATTCGATGTGGTCGAGTTCTTGCGCAGATTATAGCTATGTATATAGAGATGATGCTGATGCTGATGATGATTGTGCTGCTGGACACGCAAACGCTCCTCCAGTGATTGATCGCGTATGCGTTGAAATTCCTTGCGCACCGCCTCCTCGGAGTAGTCGTCGAAGCACAGATTATTTAGCGATTTCATTTTGGGTATTTGTGCATGCTCGGCCAGCTGCTTGAGACGCCGTGGTGAATTGCGATCTAGCTCCATGGAGGCCTTGTGAAATTCCATTTCAAGTATGGACAGATTCTCCATGGACTTGATTTTGGCCACGCGCGGCGTATGATAGTTCTCCTCCAAGCCCGAATCGTTATCGCCCGAATCCTCTGGGGCATATTCATCCGATTCACTTGTCGTCTCGGCGCTATCATAATACTGTGTCGCCTGCAGCAGCAATGGCAGCGGCATCTCCGCCATGGGCGTAAGAAAATCCTCATAGCCGGACAACTGATGCTGCTGCTGATCGCCGGGATTCAGGGTGGCATTCGGTGTCTGATAGAGCAGCTCTTCGCTCTCATATTCGATGGTGGTGCTGAGGCCAACAGTTGCCGGCTTGCTCTGTGGCCCCGCTTGATGCTCCTGCACCAGACCCAGGCCCAGGCCTAGGCCCAGGCCCAGTCCCTGGGGCTGTGGTTGCTCCGCTTTGTGTCGCATCGCTGGTATATTCAATTTCATGGCATTTATAGCTCTCTGATTGAGTCTATTAAGTAGAGAAACGGATTTTCTAAAACGACTGAAGTATGTTTTTTTTTTGTTTTTGTTTTGCGACGTACGTAGAAATACAATTTTTTCAGGTTTTTTTTTAAAGATGAATGTTAATGTTTTTATATAGTTTTACAGTTGGTTAGTTGGCCATTTACCCGTTTTTATATTCAAATTATATACAGTACATATGTTGGTTATAAAAGAAGAAGAAAACGAAAAATGTGTTAAACAAAATTAGCCAAAAGCAAAAAAAAAAAAAAAACAATAAAAATTACTAAATTTAAAAGGGGTGAATTGAACGTAAAAGCTACCATAAAAACCGGATTAGAAAAAGCCCACAAATTCCATTCTTAATTATTATATAAACTACATATGACTTATATATAAAGTTAAACTAACAATGAATTCAATTTTGAAAATGAAAACAAATAAGAAACCAATTCCATTTCATGTACTTTCTTATAAATGAGTGGTGAGTGAAGAGTAAGTTGGGTGTTCCCGACAAGCCACAGTAGACGAATTAGTATTCCTGACGTTGCTTAGTATGTTGCTTATAGATCTGGTTTGACTCAGGTATAGTACAAGCTTTAACGATTTGCATAAAGCGGACTATATTTTGATATAGTAAAAATATATAATTCTTTACAAAATATTATATTATTATAGTTTAATATTTATAGCAAAATCGGAGGCATATGAAGAAAGATATTATAAAAATGTTGTGACATCTGCTTTCAATCAGTTGGATTTGACGTACGATTTTATAAAAATACACATCAAAATCTAGGGCCTAGCAAATGAAATGTAACAAATGTCTGCTGAGAGTGGGCTTATACATGAAAGTCAATTCATTTTGCAAAGGTAAGGTCAGGACAACTGCTTAACAGTTTCTAAAGAGCTCAAGATTTTTCTAAGCACGAGAATCGCTATATCATATTACTATTTAAGCAATATATAGTTAATATGATCTGCATCAACTAAACTGAACTTGCTCTTGCTAACTTTTCTCTTCTGTATTATAAAATACTTCGCTTTTAATTTTCGCCAACACTTTATCAACTTGGCTGTCTACGAGCTACTTTTTCTCAATACAAATTTCCAACTATTTAGTTTTCTGTTTAGTTTCCTAGTTTGTGTAGTTGAAAGTGCAGCAAAAAAGCCCGAAATCCGTGCAAATGCCAGATGCAAACACGTGACCTTTGAAGAGTCCCAACATGACGTCAACTGATGAAATCACCAGCTGTGCAGAGTTATTTTTTTTTTTTGTGTAAACAATTCATCTGTAAGCGCTGCACGCGAGCATAACCAAACGAACACACTCCAAACTGAATTTAAATACATATTTTTTTTATACATTTGTCTCTTCAATTCTAAAAGTCATCAAAGGGCGACAGTTTGTCTGTGTGCTTGGGCAAGGATATTGGAGTTTGTGTGTGTGTGTGTGTGCATTTGACCTTAAACTTAACAATGAAATATTGTTGCGCAGCTCTCGCTATAATACATATGTAACTATTTAAAACTATGTTTGTAAACTAATTTAGTTAAATTTAAAAAAATACCAAAATAATTATTATTTGCCTAAAATATGTATAGCTGCGCTAGTATTTAAATAATACTAAATATATAGTATTTATTTAGGAATTTGGCGCAGTCATACGTATATAACTCTAACTTAGCTAAGTAAAATATTCAAACTCAAGAAGTTAAGAAAATAAAAAAGAAATTGAAATATGTATGTGTATATTTTATGTGTGTGTGTGTGTGTTAAACAGTGTTGTCTAATAATACTGTTCCTTTTAGTAGACATTTAGGGCGAATAGTATATGTGTATATCGTGTGTGTGTGTGAGTGTGTGTGTATCATTTAGGTACGTCTCTTGTTAAGATACGCAGAGAGTTTGGTATATTTTAGAGCTTTAGCATATATAGCGCATATGATATATAGAGAGGAGCATAACAGTTATAATAGTTATATATTTTAGGTATTTGGTATATGTATATATAAATTAAATAGTCGGCGCGAATTGTGGGCAAACAAATCAAATTCAAATTCAAAGCTTTATACATAGTTCAAGCTATACGTAATAATTAAATGGCATGAGGGGAATGGTTTTTTCTTTGTTTGAGGTTTATAACTTACCTAGCATGCCCTGAGTCACCCTCGGAGCTTTGCCTCGAATGTTGACTGTGCGAAAAACTACTATAACCCGAACCTTTTGACATCTGAGTGAAAAGGAGAAATACATTAGCAAACGATTTCTCAAGAGATTCGGGACTAATTTGGATAAGTGCTGAGGGATTGTTGACTTACTTGACTAGTATTACTGGAATTTCTGGAGTGTCCCATTTCCATCAGCGCCGCCGTATTGACAGCGCCCACATTAGCGCCTGTGGTGCCATAATTATTGCTACCAATGATACCCAAGCCAGGCAGCGTTTGGCTAACTGTCACAGGTGTCGTGGCACTGGCTGAGGCGATCACATGTTGTTGCAGATTGTCGGTGGTCAGCGTAACAGCTGACTCCGAGGACTCGGACAGGCCGGAGTCGGTGACAATTGCCGCTATCATGATCTGTGTGTCGAGATCTACTACTGAAATATTATTAAGGTTCGGTTCACATGCATTGAGCTGAAGTTTCGAAAATATGTTTAGATTGCACTCACCCTCATCCTTGACGGTGGAGACGGGTCGTGTGCCTGCCGCAGTCATTGTGCTAGCCATGCCGCCCAAGGTGGCGCCACTGCCACCCAGTGGTATGGATGTGCCGCCACTGCCGCTGCCAATACTGGACAGAGCTGTTGCCGTTGGCGTCTGTAGACCACCACTACATGCCACATCATTGACCAGATCATCTGCAGATGGCTTGCTGGGCTTGTTCTTCAAGCTGGGCGTGGGCCTATCAAATGTAGGCAGAGTCAATTAGCGCATATATTTTTATGAAATCAATTCACTTACGCCTTGAAGAGTATATCACCGCTTAGCATATGCATTTTAATGCTAACTCTCAGCATTGAGTTGTCCAGGCGATGGCGCGCATCGTATCCCTCGAGCAGAAAACGACGTGATGTGAGACCGGCGCCAGCGAATTCCGCCAGATTTAGATCGATAAAGCCCAGCTTGTAGTAGCTGCGACCGCCCTTCATCTCTTTGCGTATGGAGATGCGCAAATGGCAGGGATCTAGGACGCCAGTCGAGGCATTCGCGCTCATCTTGCAGGGAAACTCAAAGCTGCGATTCCACTCAACGCGATGATTGCGCACCTCCTCGCTGGTTAGATAAATTATTATTATTATGACATATGTATATAGGTTTAATTTCGATATTTCTTATCAATTAATTACTTTACTAAATCAAGAAATTATTTTAATAATTCTCCTTCATTTTCATATTTTTCCATTATATGAACTACAAAGTTACTGTAGAATAAATGTATTATAAATGATTGATAAATATCGATGCATGAATTGAGTCTTCTGTCTACAAATAAGTTTATTTTTTGAAGACAATTGTATATATATTAAATATATATTTTATATTTATGTATATATTAAAATATATTTCATGCTTTATTAGCTATCGATTCCCAGCTTCGTTAAGTGAAGTTTCTAAATAAATCATTATTTTGAAATTCTATTTCAATTATATTTCAGTTGCAATCGATTATAGGTGCGAATCTATCGATAGTTTGGCATTTCATTAACTATATATCTATTGACCTGAATCAGTTACGGCTACGATAGTTATCTGTGCCTTATTACCAATACGGATATGCATATATTTTACAAGGATAACTCACCGACTGCTGTACTCCTGAAAGGAACCACCGTCCAGTAGTCGTATCTTGGCAAAGAGCACCTCATTGACCAGAGCCACCTCGACCAGATCTTGCAGCTGGACCTCCACATTGAACTTGTACTTTTTCTTTTTCATCATAAAGGCCATGCCAGGGGCGCTAGGCCCAAGTAGTGTCATCAATTGCCTTGCCTACAAGCCGTTGTGTTGCGGCGTTGCCACCTAGTCACAAAAAATTATAATACCGAATCTGCTTTCAGGCGGTCGCCAAGCACCGCCTCAAATACGCTTTTTTAACTGTATAACTTTATTCCGTAAACTTCCTCTTCAAAAACGTCCTCAGCGCGTAATTTGTTATAGTTGGCTTTGCTACTGTTCTACTGTCTTGTTTTCTGACTTTTCTGTGTGTTTATAAATATTAGGTTTTACTATTTCTAGTTTGGCTTTCCTCTCAATTGTTGTTGTGTTGTGCTACTTGACAGCCATGTTTAGAGTTGGTGCATGGCTTCGGTCTTGAAGTCGTACCTCGCGTCCACCTGCAACAATAGCCAAAGGAAAAATAATTTGAAAATCAACGTATTTTTTGTATTTTTTTTCTGTGCAACTTACAACCTAATTGGGTGAATTGTGTATGTAACTTCAATAGATAGAAAACAGCAGTAAGAAAAGTCGTGTGAGAAATGAACAGAAAAATCTGTAGCTACGTACTCATATTGTTTTTGTTGTGTGTCAGTCAAAAGCATTCGATTCGAATCGATTGTCGACGTTGTCCCTTTTGAAGGCCATACAAAATGGCAATTTACAAGTAAGTTAAAAATACATATTTGTTTATCAAAACTAATTGGAAACCTATTTGAATATGAAATAAATGATAGACTGTTTGGAGAGAGTTGTATGAACACAATACTTTTGAGCGTATTCCCTTTGCAGGCAAAAATATGTTTTAATAGACATTTTGTCTATTTCATTACACTTCGTTGTCTATTGTTTATTATAAGCGTTTTTTTTTTATTAAAATTACCAATATTTCTATTATTGCTAATATTAAAATTGTAATTCTTTGCTATTGTGGAAGATGGATCGAAGAAGCCAAAGTATAGAAAATAATAAATCAAATGTGCAACATCAAAGATGCTTGGAAAAAAGTGTGTGACTGAGCCGAAAATGTTTCCCGAAGGAAAAGAACGGAACCTGAACACAGGAATACTAAGGAATAAGCTCAATAAAAGCACATAGAAGGACTACGTCGTGAAAGTTATCATATATTTTCAGTCTTTATGGAATGTCTATATCATTGTTATTGTCCATTTTATTTTTATTACTATTGTCATCGTTATTCCCATTGTCATTGTCAATATCAATATTAATATCATCATTATCATCATCATTATCATTGTTATTGTCATTGTCATGGTCATTGTCATTGTCATTATCATCATTATTATCATTGTTACTGTCATTGCCATTGTCATTGTCATTGTCATTGTCATCATTATAAATATCAATATCATAATAAATAACATCATTATCATTATCATTATCATCATCATCATGATCATCATTATCATTATCATAATTATTATCATTATCATTAACATTATCACATTATCATTGTCATTGCCAGTATCATTGTCATGGCCATTGGCATTGTCATCATTATAAATATCAATATCATCATTATCATTATCATATTATCATTGTCATTATCATTGCTGCCATAAGTGGCATTATTGTTATCATTACTCAAGCATATGAGTAATATAATAATTTATTTTTGTTAGCATCAAAAATATCAGAAATACTTGGTACAGTCATCCCACAGATCGCAGAATCCCACAAAACCAAATCATATTATAATTTCATCACATCATCACATCATGTTTTGAGTTCATATTATATAGCAATCTTATTTCATGATATTTACAGAGCATCTTTAGGTCATTCATCCCTACGCTCGTCCATCCAATTATAATTGTCATCAATTTTGCTTGTCATTAGAAAGACGTTTTCTAGGCGCCTAATCGTAACGCTAGAACAGTCGTCAATCAAAACGCAATAAGGTGAGTAAAATTTATCGCATAAATTAAGCTGCAGCACTTTAGTAATTAAAAGGGCCAACACGCAAGACACCATACATAGAGACAAGACAGAGACAGAGACAGAGAGAGAAAGAGAGACGTGCCAGGATTACCTCATGGTGCGCTCTATTTGGTCTTGGCTTTATTTCGCGTGCTTTCTTTAGTTATTATTGTCGACTTTTGCAAATTGATGACGCATTATCATCAGCGTCATAATTGATGCCGTCTTCAAGTTTTCCGGCAATCAAAATAAACAAGTAAGAATCTTGAAGTCGGGTGCTACTGACTGCATAACACTCGTTTATAGTTCAAAAACAGTTGAATCAGTTTTGGTAAATCTCTAGAGAGAGTCTGCTCTAACTTACCTGTAAGTTTATGCAGCTCTAGTTGCAAAAGTTTGGTATTTAGAATTTGCCACGCCCCCGAGAGACATTTATATAATCTTTGGTAAATCAATAAAAGAAATCAACAGTAGCTTGTGAATTACGAGTGTTCCAAATTGCAAGTCATTAGGTAAGACAACAAAATTTCAAAGATGAATACTAATTAATTTGTATTGTTGTTGTCAGTAACAAAGTCCACGGCATACATTAGACAACTGATAACAGAAGAAGGTCAGGTCCGGCTTTAGCGACCCATATAAACATTAATATTAACCTGAGTTTGATAGCACATTGCAATCTGAGATGCTGAGCTTTCATAATGCAGCTGGCAGTTTTAAATTTGTTTCAATTGTGTGCGGTTTAATCCATCAATTTTGGCATTCTAAATGTATATATTTCGAAAGCTAATGCTAACTCTCTTTATAACCCTGCCAGGGATAATAAGTGAGAGAATAGACAATTCGGTATGTTAACCTAATGAACGTGAACTGTTTGTGTTTGTGATCGCTAATCGTGAATCGTGTATCTATATATTTCAGCAATGCGTTGCCTCCAAGAAATTGGATGAGCAATGCAGCAGATATTGCTATGGAATCGTAAAGCCCCTTTTACAATATGCTTCGACGGTCAGATCTAAGGAAGATCAGTTCACGGCATTAAACAACCAAATATTGAATCTCGAAGCGACTATCAAGTTGCAAGAGAATCAGCTTCAGTCATGTAATTCGCATGAGAAATATTACTTGACCAAAGACGATTTGTTGGCATCCAACAAGGCTCTTGTTGTCCAGATTAAAGATTTAATAATTCTCAATAATAACAACGAAAGTCAGGAAAAGGAAATCGAGACAGATAAAAATAATGAAAATCAATTGAAGATAGAATTAAAGAATAAAGATTCTGAAATATTGCATCTGAAATCTCAAGAAGTAGTAAAGACAGATAAAATTATGGAACTGGAGAATAGATTAACTAAAAAGGAAAAGGTAATCGAGACAGATAAAAACAATGAAAGTCAGTTGAAGATGGAGTTAAAGAATAAAGATTCTGAAATATTGAATCTGAAATCTCAAGAAGTAGCAAAGGCAGATAAAATTAGGGAACTGGAAAACAGATTAACTGAAAAGGAAATGGAAATCGAGACAGCTAAAAACAATCAAAATCGATTGAAGATAGAGTTAAAGAATAAAGATTCTGAAATATTGAATCTGAAATCTCAAGAAGTAGAAAAGACAGATAAAATTAAGGAACTGGAAAATAGATTAACCGAAAAGGAAATGAAAATTGAGACACATAAAAACAATGAAAATCAATTGAAGATGGAGTTAAAGAATAAAGATTCTGAAATATCTAATCTGAAATCTCAAGTAGTAGATAAGCTAGGGAAAATTACGGAACAGAACAAATTAACTGAAAAGGAAAAAGAAATCAGGAAATGTTTACCCTCTAGCTGCATAGGTAAAGAGACAGGTATATACGAAATACAAGTTCCTGGATCGAATCCGTTTACCGTGCCTTGTGATGCGACCCTGATTGATTCTGGTTGGACAGTAATTCAGCGTCGTAAAGATGGATCTGAGAATTTTAATCGCGGAATGAGAGATTATCGTTTGGGCTTTGGCAAATTGAACGGAGAGTTTTTTGTCGGTCTCGATAAGCTCCACTTAATGACGAAGTCCCAAAAACACGAGTTGTTCATTTATATGAAGAGGTTTAACAATGAAGTAGGATATGCGCGATACAGTCACTTCCTAATTGGAGGAGAAGATGAGCTCTTCAAACTAAAATCATTGGGAGGCTTCTCTGGAAATGCTGGCGATTCACTGTCTCCAAATATTAATATGAAATTCACAACACGTGATAGTGGTGATTGGCGAGCAGAAAATTGTGCAAAATTGTCTCAAGGTGGTTGGTGGTTTAATGGCTGTGGTTTCAGGTAACTAAATTAAAGTTTTTTAAATTAACTAAATGTAATTGCATTTATGTTTAATTCGCAGCTATCTAAATTCATATTACTGGACAAATTTGCAATGGCGGACATGGACAATGGATAACCTTAAATTTGTGCAAATGATGATCAGACCGATTAAGTAACAAGTCGAACATTGTTAAATTGTCTAAAATTGAAATAAAAATTGAGTTTCATTTGAATTGGGGGTTACCCGAGTTAACTTAATTATAAATAAGCAGAAACGCAGACGCATCACGAGCCTAGGTAACATTACCATTAGGCACAGAGAGTACATTACCAACGGGAAAAAGTTCAACAGCTTAACAGTTTCTCTCGGCCAGACGCACATTGCACAAAACCAAAATACTCACTTCACTTTGCGAGATAGTGTAATCAGCACAAATAAACAACAAAAAAAAAAAAAAAAACAAAATAATTATAATAACAAATAGAACAAAAAGACGAACATGCGCCAACAACATCTGCTAGACGCCTACGTTGATATCTTTTGTGGGTTTGCCATTTGCGACATTTTTTCGACTGCTGACTAATTTTATATATAGCTCTCAGATCAATTCTGAGAACCAAGAGACCATGTTGTTGTTTTGTCTTTTTTTTGTTTCAATTGAGCTGCGTGCCTTTTCGCTTTGGCAACTAATCTTAAGAAACAATTAAAGCAAAGTTCATCTAAAAAGAAAACAATAAAAAAGCACGTAAAAATACGAGCTGATTGAAAATAGATTAGAATTAAATAAAAAGATTTTACGCAAACCAAAAGAAAACGATAATAGGTGGTTTTTCTTTCAGTGTATTTCCGCAATCGAACATGTTTTTGCCAATTATAAATTACCAAAGAAATATAATCATTTTACACTTTCAATGGGAATAGGTACGGGTAAACATATAAAATGTGTTGAAATAACTGAACTGATCGATATCGATTATTTTTAATAAATGTGAAGGGAACGATCGAATATATATACTTAATGCAGTCAGCCATGCCATCTTTTGGCTATTATATTTAACAAAACCATTTAGAATCCATTTTTGAAAACTTAAGAATATTACTTTGTTGTAGATAATATATATAGTTTAATTAAAATATCAAAATAAATCGAAAAATGGTTAGTTTTCGGTTAATGTTATTATTTTTTATATTTACTTTATTATTCGACTTCTGGCTAATTATAGTTTTATTTAATCATCCGATATGTATACGAATATTCTCATTAATGTGTCCATCATTTGAATTGCGCTTAATACTGTTTTGACTGTTTAAAGCCATGATGATTTATGTTGCAATTTGTCATTTAATCCAACGTCAGAAAAATTACCAAATAATATTGTGAATACCTTATGCTCTTATTATTTTATTTAAAAGAGATAAGTATCAAGGGTGAATATCCTTTAAGCTCTCATGCGTCTCTCTCCCTTCAATCAGTCGTAAAAACTTTAAGTCCTTGCTTTAACCTGACAATATTTGCAATGGGCCACAAACAAATCTGTAGCGAGTCAATTACGTCCATTATATCCATTAGCTGAATATACCCCAATCAGTTGGATAAACATTGCCAGACCAATCATAACCGAAACCCATTAACCCAGTTATTGCCACGGGCAAAAAAAAAACGAGGAGATTGGGCGTCGAGTGTACACACCCCAACATAATATATATATAAATTGCACCCCAAAAATCTCTTGCAGCGTTTATTTTTTGCACGCTTCGGGTTGGTTGGCTTCACCACGCACATGTGACCGCACCCAAAATAAACCTTTACGGAATTACAAAGTCCGTAAAGTGAAAAAGCTTAGGGAGAACTTGGTTTGGTCAACCGACAGGGAAACTTGCCGAGAAAAGTGACCATATGAACTAAATGACCGACTGACTGACTTGATTGACCGCAACTTTATGTTGAAAATACCCTGTAAAGTCATAAAACAATTGTTGGGCATATAAAGTCTTAAGAATTAGTTATAATGTTATTAACATTTGTGAAAATGGTTGTTTGGTTAAAATATATCTAGGTTTATTTTTTTTTTATTTTCCGAGATATTTTTCATTTCAAGAGTTATAAGAAATATTAGTAAAAAAAAGAAATGAAAATTAAATAATAGTATTAATGGAAACATTGAGAGCTTCAGAAGAATATTAGAATATTTAAATTTTTTGTTGACTTACAACTAAACAGAATTCTAGATAAAAAGCAAACTTTCTATATACTATATATTAACAAATATTTAAATATTGATTGCAATGCAATAGAAAAGCAAACTGATTTTAGACTCTTTTGCAATACTTCAATCTCCTTACCGGGTATCGCCCAGTCTATCATGCCTTTAGTTTTTTAAGTACTTGCACGCTCATTTGTGGGTGCGCCTGTTAAACCTGAACAACCGCAAGGCATGCACAATGTTGTTATTGTATCCTTTGGCATATCCCTTGAGTGTAGCAAAAGCCAAGTTGATAAATTAGAGAGTTCTAAAAGTACCCCGTGCTGATGGTTTCCTATAAGAACTACACAGAGCAGCCACTCGTATTAAGGCAAATTTCATTTCCATTCACTTGACAATTGAAATGACAAATTTGCAGTGCATTTGTACCAAAGAATTGATAGTCTCTTTTCACTAATCAGTTTCAATCAGTGTCTCAGACCTTTTTGGTGCAGAAGTCAATTAACGAGTGTTCACAAAATAACTCTGTTGATGAGTTCAATTTGACCTTTACCTTGCCCCAGCATCATCATCCCGTTTATTATTATTAACAATGACGCAGCAGCAAAAAATAACAGCAGAGCAAATGTGGGAAAGAGTGCGCAGATAAGTGCGCGCAGACACAGAAACAACATTAAAATTCATTGCTAAACATGCCACAGAGTGCACAAATATTTATTGTACACATAACATGTATATATATATATGTATATATATATTTATATATCTGCATCTTGGTCAACAGCTGATGACAAGCGAATTGTAAACGAAAAATTGTTGAAACGAATCGGGTGAATCAAGAGAGATGGTGTTATTTCAAAACTACGTAGAGCCAGCTAAGATATTGCAATACGCCTACTAAAGTGCAAAACAAAAAGATCCGGGTTTGATTCCCACGTCAACAATATTGTGAAATAAACTTGAGATGTAGATACAAAAATGGGTTTGCTAGCAAGATGTGCAGTCGAGAGAAATCTAAGATAATATAAATTAGATAAAGATATAAATTAGATAAAGGATATTTGAAGAGAACAAGAAAAATAAGATCGGATGAGAACAAAACTAAATATATAGAAATTTAAATATGAGAAAAATATTAATAGAAAAAAGTTGATGATGGAACATATGTGCTGAGAGATATAATGTAAGCAGAGGACCAAACATAGTAAGTAATGAATTTATCATTAAAATGTTATCCACAATATATATCTCGTAATACCTATAAATATGTAAATATTAAAATTTATGTAATAAAGCAAATGAGGCTAGGAATAGGCTAATAATAAATAATATTCATTCACTAAAATTGATCTAGAAAGAATAATATTAGTTTCTTCTCTATATTATCCTCCTCTATAAAATCCAAAAATATTTCTATCACAACTACAAAATATTATATTAACATTTTAACATATTATAAAAATCATAATTGCCTATAATTAAATATTCAGTATTATTCTCAATATCAATTCGTCGAGTGTACTTCTTTGATTGATGATCAGAGCAACTGTTCATGTATTTCATCTATAGTAATCAACAATCTAGTTCTGTGTTGTCAACAACTAAATGCATAAAATATTCACATTGAACTGTGACTTGTCAATTCGAACATAAGTGCAATTGTTCGATTTGTGCAATGATAAAGCAGATATTATATAATATCTATTTGATGAGCAGATACATTCCACCTGGCACTGTAGTTTGCTTTGTTTTGGGTTTTACCTGTGTCATTTGGCTTGATCGTGGGCGCCGTGTCACGGTCAAGTTCTCACACACACACGGTATGCTAACTGAGAGACATATTCATTTGCTGATTGTGCCAAATTGACTGAGTGAATTATCTGATGCTTATTTAGCTGCCTCCCCCTAACCCCAAAGGTTGACATCGACACGCATCGCTCTCTATCTTAGAGATACAAAAGTATCTGTTTGTTGTCAAAGATGCGGCGGTTCGATAGAAGCAACGACAAAGTGATAAATGAGTTCATAGCCCGTATGATGTTGGTCATGTGGATTAGCGAGGGGCAACCAAGCAATTGATTTAAATAAGGTAGTACTATCTCTAGATAAGCAGTAGTATCTATAAATAAAGAGCAAGTCTTTGACTGAATCGTGTGTATTTGGATTAAGTCTTATATATAATAAAATAATAGTATTATTATATATATATTATTTTTTTAGAAAATGTTTAAAAATTTATAGCTCCATCTAAAAAGAATGCAAAAAAGTTTGCAATTCTGGTTTATTGCGTTCTATAGTTTGGTTATTCTGCTTTGTTATCTCTGCCGGTTCTCATTCACCAACTACTCGATCCACCCATGCGACAACTGTTTTTGAAGAACTCGTGAGTTGTATGCTCAGTTTTCTTGGTCGCCCATTCGTTGGCTGCAGCTGTTGCACACATGTTCGAATGATTTGCATTCGCCTGGCTTCGCGCTTAATGCTCGATGAAATGTTTTTCGGGGTGCCCCCTTTTGGCCCCTTTCATTTAGGCACTCCAAAAAAGTATTTGAGTGCTAATGATGTGTAAAACACAACACACAACAGGCATTCTTTGCCGGGGCAGATGCTCGCATATGTCAGTCTGGAGGACGGAGCCAAGCGAGTGTCGGTTGAGTGCTCATAAAGATAAGCACGGAAGCCAAAAAGATAAGAGCTTGTTGTTGTTGTTATTATTGTTTATATAGAGAACAAACTGCAAACAGCATCAGCCTAAATTGGCATAAAAAACCAAGCTGAAGCAGCGGCTAAGGCGGAAGTTTTTGCGAGGTAGTAAAAAACGATGTTCATTATATATCAACTTGGGAAACAGCTTAAAAAGATAACGAATAGTTTGTATTACTTTTTTAAAATTAGAATATGGACATATAAGGCACTCAGAGAAAAGTTAACTAATTTATAAAAATATATTATTTAATTTGTTGTGGAAAAGTTGTGAATAATTAATTTAATTTCTAATTAAATAATTAAAACTATTTTTTTTAATCAAAACAAATTATATATAATAGTGTGTTAATTAATTTAATTTAAACCAATTTTTTTATTTATTACAGAAATGTATTAATTTTTTATTTAATAATTATTTTTATTTTGTTTTCAAAAATATTTAGATTATTAATCTTTTATAATCCTATCATTATGTTTAAAAAATAATTTTCAATCGATTTTTTTTAAATATGTATTTATATTTATATTTAATTCAAGTTTCTACGTTTTTCATATTCAAGATTGAAGTATTCAGATATGTTCTGTATACACACATGTGAATATCTTCTGTATTAAGAATGATTATTATGGAATTATTGAATTGTTTTATTAATTATTTATAAATTCTTTTTAAGTCGAAATCTTTTTGCTTTAATGTGATTGTTTTAAACTAAAAATAAAGGGAATTTGTTTGCCAATACTCATCCAGCTAGTAAGCTAGCACTGTGTATACCACTATACGTTTTACATTTCGCTGTAAGCACTGAGCTGAGCTCTGGCAAGAGCTGATTATTCGGCTCGGCTTACATAAAACGCTCAACTTGGCCGCAACGACACGTACTGAAAGTTCAAAAGAGGCCATAACGTGTCTTGATTGAAAGAAAAAAATAATAATAATGGATGCTTGAGTGATTTCTCTATTGTGCAGAGAGAGAGAGAGAGAGAGAGAGAGAACCACAATAGAGCTATCTTAGAGACGCTGAGTCATACAGACATCTAGAAAGACATTGACCTTGACAAAGCGAAGCGTTAATGGATTCGACTTTGAAGGAAAATGCTTGGGAAATCACACGAGACCAGCATTGCCGCCTTGCAGCTACTTAGTGCGCTTTGATTTTGCCTGTCACAGGGCGTTGATTTAGATTTACTTGCACTTTTGACCTTTGAAGGTGGGCTAACTTTTAGGTTTCTGCTCCAACTAAATGGAAAACTTTTACTGCCCTGCTTGGCCATTAAGTGCAGTATAACATAGTTCTCTCGGCTAGCTGACCTTCATTGCTTTCAACTCCTGCAGCATCCCATGTTGGTAGTTTGATATCTTTAGCTTTATGGCTGTCCTTTACACACCAAAAGTACTTACACACACCCATACACACACTCGCGCACTCTAAACACCTTCGAGTCATTAAGAGCGGAAACTTAATTTGAGCTTTTGCCTCGGTTGTACCCTGTACTTACAAAGGTGTAAAAAGTTGGAATTATGCTATGAATATGATTTGATGGCGGATATCTAAAATAGCTTTGATTAAAAATTCGGTTTTAGGTCTATTCGTATTTTAATAGCTCTTTACAGCAATAAGAGGTATATTAGTTCTCCAGCAATTTCTCTCTCTATTTATTAAAAAGTAATTGGAATTTTGCTTGAGTTGATTTATTACACAAATTTATAATATTTGCTATTTTAATTTAAACACTTTTTGTTTCTGTTGGATCTTTAACACATCTATCTATTGGTATATAGCTACAAATTATGAGACATTTTAAAGTGTCTAATTTATGAGTCAAGAAGTCAATGCAGTTCGCTTTACAGGGCATCCTGGAGTACGTTTACTTGCTAACTATTTGGTATAGTGTGTCACCTGCACGTCGTCTGTGGGTGAAGTGTTAATGAGGTACACTCTTAAGGAATGCTACTGCCATATCTAGGGAAAAGCTCTAAGAGTGCGTTTAATTGTGTCAACTTACCCGCATTATCAGCGACTCACAAGTGGATGGAGGCTGCACAGCAGCTGCCCTGCAAGACAAGCAAAGAGAGATCCTTGTAAATTACTGTCATCACTTCACACACAAAAATCTTTTACTTAAGTGTATATATATATATATACATATATATTATATGTATATACTGTATACGTGTATACCCCCTCGGCCTGACCTACTTTAGTAGGTACCAAGTGCCTGCACAAATTGCGCAACAAATGCCCCGAGGAGCCGAAATCATGAAAAATGTGCAGTGCTTGACGGACAAATAGAGAGAGAGAGCGAGAAAGAGACAGAAGTGAAAGAGAAGCTGGAGCAAGACTACTGGCTGTAACTTTGATGCCACAAATGCACCTCGTCGTGCGGCTTGGATCAGAGTGTTATGTGATAGGCTATAAGCCACGTAATTTTCTTTTGGATTTACAAGCTCGTTAAATGAATAGATAGTTAAGTTATTACGTTAATGCTAAATGAGTCGACTTATTTGAAGCTTGTTATCAAAGCTGGGGATATCGTCAGAGATTGGTTAAGGTAAATGTAATGCACATGAATATATATTAAATATAAATAAGTTATATTCAAATATAATATAAATATTATATATCAAATTATTTTGAAAGCTAATATAACTTAACTATCTTTATTTAAATAGTTATGTCTTCGCAAAAAACTGTTGCATAATTGTTAACATAAAATTTGCAAGTTAAATTCAAGACCGGTAATTGGCTCAATAGATTTAGGTTTATAACATATTTATATTTGTAAAGAGATATTAATTTATATATCTTGATCATGATCAGCTACGCCGCCGGTCATAATTCAAGCATATTAGAAATTTATTATCGTTTGCATACTGCAGCTGCTAAAGTATAAACAGCTCTGCGAATCGTTTAAATATTGTCTATATACGCACATATAGTATCCAACTCGTTTGCATAAACTTTAAGCTAGAGTACTGAATCCCATTTTCATTTCAGTCAACACATTATATTTTATTTATTATTTATTTAATTTATTTATACTAATTTAAATGTGATATTAACACCCAAGCCTCTTATTATTTATCGGCAAACACATTTTACTTTACAATTTCAATAAATCTCACATTTTTCAAGCAATAAAAATACGAAGCACTAAACAAATCTTGGTTTTTAACTATATTTCCGTCTTCACTTATCGCAAAAATAATTAAAATTTTTTTTTCTTAATTTTTACTGTATATAAAACATTGATTATTTTATTTCAGCACCAACGAGATTTTTGTTTTGAGATATGAACAAAATTTCAATTGTAACAAGCTCAAGGCACAAGTCTTTGAACGTTTTATAAACTATTTTTTATTTATTTGTTTTAATATTTATTACACAAATGTGTGTCGCCGCGCCGAGTAGTAAAACTAAACTAAACGCTTTTTGTTCTTATCAAAATATGTTATAAATGAGGTTCCGTTTATGCCGCCCCCGGGGGCAAATGGCAACAAGAAAAACAACAACTATTTCAACTTATCAAGTGAACAGGGAGACGTTGACTGCGACGCTGGCGTTGACGCCGACAGCGCTGACAGGCAACACCAGTGACAACAGCAAATACAACTAAAACATATATAAAATGAAAGTGTTTCACTGTCAAATGTCAGACGCAACGTTTTTATTTTGTGTGCGATAAACGACAATATTTCTGGAGAGGAAACACACAAATGGACGCGAAAATGTGCGATGACATCATAGAGGCAAAAGAGCAGAGAGCAGAATTGCGTTGAAAAACATGCAGAAAAATATTTGAGAAACGGATATAATAAATGACAGAACAAGTGGAAAACCTATAATTCGCGAAACGTAGAAACGCAGTTAAATAAATGATATAATGATAAGACTCGCCAATTCTTTCTAATATTTTTCAATTGATGAAAATGTATTTGATCATATAAAAGATTATTTTATGGCTAGCATGCAATTAATTGTGACAATTTTGATACGCCTTTATATAATGCTTCCATATTTATGTGTATTTTATTTATTAAAAATTCGATATTTAATTTATATTTATTTACGTTATGTCATTTTTTTAGAGTATTTATATATGTACATATGTTAATTTTTGCAAATGCATATTTTTAATTTATTTCAAATATAAATATATACATATATATTTTTTAAAATACTTTTTTATATATATTTCTTTATTAATTTTATTTTCATATAATTATCAATTTGTTTGTTAAGTTATTAATATACAGAGATATATGATAGAATGATATAAATTGTATATTATTATTATTTGAATATAAACTTGAAATTGTTTTTTAGTTATCATATCAGACATTCTAGCTGCAGTAACAAGTAAACTAAATAAATTAAATATTGAAATATGAATTTTACTTATTAGTCCAGTCTACATAAATGAAAATTCCTTATTCGAACAAGCTGAATGCCATTCGAAATTGGAAAAGATCAGTTTAAAGTAAACATAAGATTCGAACAGGTATTTCTCTTCATTTTCCTCATGAATGAAAAGATTTTCTTGTGAAATATACTTTATTTAAAATAATCAATTTATATGCTTTGTGATGCTAACAAATTTACAATTGGCGATGAGCTAAGCGCCATACGAGAATATGGTTAGCCATTGTTTAGCAAGTAGTACCAACATCATCTACTTACAAAATTCCCCCGTCTATGCCAAAAGCAATATAATCGATAAGCATTTGTTTTTATGGCATACTAATCAAAGCAAATAAACACGACGAGAAATCGCGCAGTTGTTCATGTGAAAATTACAACAATTCGCAATCAGCTAAAGCAACAGCTATATATGTATATATATATGTATGTGTGTGTGGGCATATCTGATGGAAGCGCTGCTAACCGCAGATAGGCAGATAGTCGGACAAGTAGATAAACAATACCAGACAGAGATTGCCAGACGTCAGACAACGTCATCATCAACGTTGTCAGTGTCAGACGTTAAATTTATACTATTTGCCAGATTTATGACGTGGCTTCGGCTCAACCCGGACAACCCAACTGAAAACGTCATTTGGATAATCAAAGTAAAAAAAAAAAAAAAACAATAACAAATACCAATTCAATTCGACTAAATTTGGTTGTGAATAGACATACTTATCGGGCCTGTGGTTGGTTATTCACTGGAAAGGACAAGGACAAGTTAAAAATCGATGCCTGACAATCCAAATGAACATTTCTCATGCTAATGGATAATTTGTGTTACGTTTCCTTGAAATTGATTTGCATTTTACAGGGTATAAAGGGTAATAAGTATGTGGGTTTAGTTAGGTAAATAGTCAAAGGTTTGGAGATACCCTTAGAAAAAAGCTTTATTTGCCATATACAAATCTTTTTTTTATCAATAATATTTCCAGAGTTTTTCGTTTCGTTAAGTGCAATGCCTCTCTATGTGATTCTCAAGTTCATGAGTACTCTTCTTATAATCTTTTTACCTCTATTTTCCATTCTCATGTTCCTTTTTTTTCTTCTTTAGCTTTAGCTTCTTCTGAAGTGAAGGGTTTCAGTCTAGCTAGGCATATAGCATCACTCACTCGAAATATATTTGCTCTTGGCTTTTTATAGACTACGTAAGTGTTATACCTGTGTTACAGGGTATAATAGCAATGCGCTCTATAAAAACTACCGTCTTTTTATGTTCTTTGGAATGCTTACTTGGCACAGTGACATAGACCATTTGTAACTTGGCATTGAGCCAAATATCACAAGGCAAGAAAACAACAACCTCAAAAACCTACCAAAAAACACCTGCAGTGAATGAAAATCAAGTAAAAAATTAATGCAATTTACAGAGATGGCTAATTGTAAATGCCAAGTGACTTAGCCTTAAATACAATAACAAAACGCATTGCACTGTGTTTAACCAAAAGAAAAATGACTAAATAAATGTGTTAAGTAGTCAAAAGCCATAAACAAATCTGGTGCGCATTTTCATTACTTTTCATACGCAACGTTGACGCTGACGCAATGCCTCAACCCCCCCTTAGCAAACAGGCAGACAACTGACGGCTTCCGTTGACCCTGGTCAATAAACTAGTGAAGCAAATGGGTAGCTAAAAGTAAATATCATAAACGAGAATATGTGTCAATAATGTGTGTGAGAAGCGCATCGAGTGAAAAGCACAAGTAACTCATTAAAAGCCGAACAAGACAAGTAGAACTATAGCTAACGTTTGCATTATACTTGTTCACGGCACTAAAAACGCTGTAAATTTAATAATATACAGACATTTTAGAAAACAAGATAGAAAAGTATAAAAAAATATTATGAATATGATCATCTGTAGAGGCAGACAATTGACAACGAGCTGCAACACATGACGATCCTCGCATTAAAACTGTAAAGATTTGTCTCGCCTTAAAAGGTATCTAAATAATATTTCCAATATTCCCCACATAAGCTTATCAATATGAGTAAATGCTTCACATTTCAATATTATTAATATTAATAGCAAACCTATATACTCTCTTTAACTGAACGAACGAGTATAGCAACACAATGTCAGTATCTAAGAGATACTCAAATGAAGGCGTTTCGCAGTAGTTTTCATATATATCCTTTATCTATTGTCTGGCTTGATTAATGACACATAATAAACTTGTCTTGTGTAGTTCTAATGGATGTGTTTTTGGCCAAATAGGAATCCATTAAAGGGCTGCAACAAAGCAGCAGCTAACAAATAAATAATTTCTAGTAAAAGCAAACAGAATATAAATGGCGTTTTAGGAAAAGCAAATGATAAGGCAGAGACACTAAGACAAGAAAATATTTAAATTAAGTAATAGAAACTGAATAAATAAGATATGTCTGATATGTGATTAAATGCGGATAATTTGCAATTTCTATAGAATATATAAATTTAATTTTTTCTTCGAAATGTACTAAACAAAATTCCCTGACTGAAAAGTTGACTATATTTTTTAAAGGATTTTTCTACTAAACATACATAGATTCCTTTGTTTTACTGGTCATTCCCTAGTTAAGCCTCTGAAAGCCCAACCCTTTGTACCCAGTGCTCGATAAAGCTAAACGTAGTGTTTCACTTTAATCGCGGAAATTGCAAAGCGAAATATACATTTATAAATAAATATATAGATATAAATTATTGATAGCAAAAGTTGAACGTAGTAAATGTTTTGTTGACATTATATGAATTAAATGTGTGCCGAGCCGCCTCTATGGCAGTGTATGAACTTTAGATTCTCCAGCTTTGTTTACATTTCTCGCTGATAAGTTAGTTGGTTCGTCCCTCCCTGAACACAGCACAACCCATTCAGAATGGAGGTATTAGTCTGATAAGCGTACGGCTTTTTGTTTATACGGGCTTAATTATAATCGCCAGTGGCATAATGAAAGTGTACCGAGCAGCTCGAGCAGGTTTGCGTCAGGTTATCAGCATTTGGCGTGGTCGACGCGAACATTCAACTAAATAGAATACTTGTGGGTGCGATAAATGATTGATTGATTATTTTTATTTCCAAACGTACAGCCATGGCATTGAGGTTCAAGTTGAACAACTAGGGAGTGTGTAGTACTAACAAGCTACTCCGATTAAATATTATCTATGTGACATAATGAAAGCCTACACGCAAAACTAACTGCTTATGCTAGGCCCAAATAGAACTAATCTATATATTGATAAGCTACATGCATATGGCCGCATTATCGTCTAGTTTGTCCTGCTGTTAAAATTGAAGCGCTTCTTGTTGGCGTCACATAAATTGAATTTCTAAGTTTAAAATTTAGTTAAATTATCATTTGTCATACTAAACATGTTGTAACCTCAACTTAAGTTTGGCATCTGCTATTAATCATATTTAAGTCTTCGACTTGAGCTTAAATTCTTATTCATTATAAACTTATTTCCATAAAAATACTTTGGAACTTGGTTTCAATTATTAACTTCAAGTTGTATTTAAGTTGATATACCCTTTTCCCACATTTGTGTAAACTTAAAACAAACAATTTTACCACTGAAATTACGTTATGTATTATTAATAAACACTGACGTTATCGAAGCCAACTGCTGCTGTTGCTCCTATAATTGCCCATTGTCCTGGTCTAAATAAAGAATGCATATTGCGTGACCGCGTGGGCGCGCTGTGGGTCTTTCCGAGCTGAAGTGTGGGAGGACTAACTGTGGTTTAATTGAGGCGACATTTTGAAATTTTTCATTGTTAAGCGTAGAACGCCCACAAGCGAGTGCCCAGAGCTAACAATAACTGTAAAGTGAACACGCAATGCCAGCACATACACACATATATGCAAATAAGTGTGTGTGTGTGTGTGGGTGGGTGTAAAAATCGATAGGTTTATCGAAGTAGAATTAGATAAAGTCGAACTAAAGCGGCTGAAAATCAAAATTAAAAACGTAATTTCCGCCCGAGATTGCGCCCAAAAAGGTCGCACATAGATACAGCTGAGCTCACACCGAGGTTGCACAAACATCCGCCCCGAGAAGCGCGCTCAATCGGCTGACCAATGCCTCGCATACATGCAACAAATTAAAATTTCAAATCTTGAGTGGGTGGAGGTGAGCACTAGGTTTTGAGCAGGCATTCGGGGTAGATGGTGGGTAGGGGTTCTTTTCGAACTGTCGTAGATGGCTTTAATGTTATTTTATATGGATCCATTCAAAATGAGTGGACGGGGTATATCGTTTACTTAGTTTCGTAGCCTTTAGTATTGAATTTTAGAATAATACTAGAGTGATCCTAATGAATAATAATAATAACAATGAAATTATTTGCAATGATGATGATATGGATGAGCGTTAAAGGTCATTGATTATGAGACAAAAATGTTTACTTAAATGATAATGACACCAATAGATAATGATAATAGAAGTAATGATAATGTCAGGTCACGTCACACTGGAGTCCGCTGTTTATGCAGCTAATGCAACAGCAGATCAACTGATAGATCTGAGCAGCAGGGTATCTACCAGTCGAGCACTCTCGATCAGAGCACTCTTACAAGTTTTCGTTATTGTCTCGCTGTTGTCGTGTGTACGTGACATGAAATATAAATTGCTTTCCCGTCTTTTTTTATTTGTATTTTTTTTTGCGCTGCTTTTTATTTGTTTCATTTTTTTTTTCTTACTCTTGATTTTCATTTCGATTGCAGCTGAAAAACGCGCAGGCACGTCTGCAATTTAATGCGCTCTGCTTTCTGAGCCGTTTGTTGACTGTTGCTCCTCGAGCAATCCGTTTCAATGGTAATAAATTTGGAAATAAAAGTTGCCTAGGGTGTAAAGGATTGCGACATATATGTAAATACCTGTAGAGTGTGTCCTTTGTTTCTTTTTTATTGGGAAAGTAGGTATAAATAATGAAAAGCTAAGAATGAGCGAAGGAAAATGTGGAAGAGTTGAAAGCAAAGCTTAAACTGGATTTCCATTTTGTTGCCTGTTATGCCATAAAAATATTTTAAAGGGTATTCCATTTCCATTAGCTCTAGCTCCAATTCTCCACTTTATCTTATTTCACTAGAGGCCAACGTTTAACTAATTGATTTTTCAGTGCAAACGGTGCCATAAATTCAATTTAGATATTTTCAAAGCGGGTACAAACATGTGTCTACAGACACACGCCTATAGTATATATAGATATATGTCAAAAAAAAAAAAGAAAAACAAAACACATTATAGATTGTGTGCTGAATCATTATGAGTTTTTGATAGCAACTTTTTTAGTGCCATCGATTAGAGTTGCTTGAAAACCGACAGACAAGGCATTCACAGCGACATAAAAGAAAGAAAAGCTTTAAAATGAAACTGAATCATATTCCAAGTATAGTCCACATGCTCGATTGCAGCAGCCTCATATAGAACCACAATATTAGTTCATGATAAACAACAATTCGCATCTCGATGCGAACTTTAAGCTGTTAGTCATTATAGCTATTTTAGATTGCAGAAAACTTTGCATTTGGAATGAATATTAGAACAGTTTTAGCTGATCACTATAGAGGCTACAAAGAGATGAAATTTGCAATTTGGAAAATTCTGGTTCAAGTGAGAAACTGCGTAGAGATTTGCTCTACTTACTATAAATTGATTTTCATCCATAGTTGATCCATGTTGCCTTCCCTTAATGTACAAGCTGAAGTGGCATTACAAATAATGATATCCGCTCAGGTTTCAATAGTTTCTATTGAATTCAGAGATAATTCCAGACTTTAACAATTGGTTGTTCTATTTTTTTTTTGTTAGATACCATTTTATATGGTCTAAACAATTTAGTCTACTATTTTAGCTAAGTTTTCGCTTTAGTCTTATCTTATCTAAGAGCCACTACGGAATTTTTTAATGCTTTCAGGGCATTTATAATCTATATATATATTTATATCATATCATATAGATGCCATTAAATTCCTGAAATGCTTCTCTGAAAAACACTCAACTTAATTTGCGCTGGCGCTTCCCATCGCTGCCTGTATTTTTTCTTTGTTTAGTTTTCTCTTGTCTTTGGCTATGAGTTCATGGGAATTTCCATGCCCCCCGCTGTGCATTTTCCAGGCAAGCGTAAAAAAAAATGTAAATATTGCAATTATTTATGCGATATTTCGCTTTTCGTACGTATATATTTGCCATGCGAAAAGACGAGTTGGTTTTCCCTTCTCTATCTCTCTTTCTCTATTTGCTTGTTCAATGATTCAATCGTGCGGCGGTAAATGTCAGAAATTCTTACGCTCGGCATGCGGAAACGTGTCGGGGCAAACGCGTCGTATGCGCAATATATGTATATATATATATATATATTTGGGTCAGCATGCAAATAGATCACCCACAAAAACAGATATAGTCAAATATTAAGAGATTCGCATTTTCTTTTTGCTGTGCTATGGATTTTAGAGAAATTGAAATTTTATGCACATTCCATGGCCGCCGCCAGCTGTGCGAAACAAAACAAATTAATATTTGTATGGCTCAAAATACAATTACCGAAAAGTTGTTGGTCTTCTTGTTAATGAGCGCGAGTAGTTATGCCACTCGAAGCATGAAGAACAAGACAATTTGCCAACAAGAGTGTCTCAAGTGTAACCATATTACGAAAATATGTTTTTAGTATTGTTAAAAGTATATGACATGGTAAAGAAATAAGCAACAATGTGTAAGATTAATTTCTGTGTGGAAGCGGCTCAAAAATACCATTAGTTTAAGCTGATTTTTATTTATATGAAACATACCAAATTTAAAGGCTTAAAGTCTTTGAGTTATTTTTTTAAAACTGAATATAACTGCCATTTGCTTGATGTAGAGGCAATAAACTTAGATATTGGGCAAAACTAAATTGCTAACTATATATATAAAATATTAAATATATGAAATAATAAAATAACATTTGAAAAAGTCAGCTTCAGGTATTCTAGAGATGCAGGCTTTTGTATGACAATCAAGAATATAATCTATTGAAACTGACACACCTTCTTATGTCTGCTATATATATATTGATAAAACCCTATCATACCCTGCGTGCACACTCACAATGGGTATAAAAACCAACTTTTCGTCATAAAAAGTAACTGCCAACCGACAAAGATACGAATAAGTACAAATGAGTTTTTTGTAAATACTTGTATTTAATATTAATTAGCTTCGCTGACTCATATCTGATATACGAATAGAGTGTGCTCTGGCTAATTTTGCGCAGAAAACATTGCGAAAGAGGTACAAGGTGTGCTGTTGTGAGCCATATAATGAATCTTTTGTCAATGCGATGCGATGCGTCATGGGTGAAGGCCCACCCACCCACAAGTATTGCACAGAATTTGACACTTCCCGAAAGCCATTCAATATATATATATATATATATATTTTATTGATTTTAGGTGCAAATAATACGCCCGTGTAAAGTTCATTAACCAGTTAAACATTATTGAAAGATATTTCGAAACATAATGAAGAGTTTCTGATAATGTAAAATTAATAAAAAAATATATAAAAAAAAATAAAGAAATAGCAAGGGTAAATTAATTATTAGCAATAGAATGTAGTCTGTATTTTAAGTTCATAATAAAACCGAATGAACAATATTTTGATAAAGCAGCTCATTAAAATAATAGTTTAAAGCGGATAAGCGAAATTCCATAAAAACTCTTTGTGAGCAACAGCTCAATATCGCAACGAGTATGGAAGTAAACAAAGCGATTTATGTTTCAATTATACTCAGAACTCCAAGCTGGTAGTAAAAATGATTGCCAATTCGATTAGGCGCTTAAAGCAATTGCTTTTCTTATCATATATTTTAACTCTTGAAATAATTCAAATATTTCCATTACAAAAATAAAAATGTAAATCGATTCGAGCTTATTGGTTATCAAGTTCCTATTTAAAACTTTCAATTAGCCTGAAATATTCTGCAAAACGTTGGCACTAGCATTTAAATGCCAGTGCATGCATGCACAGTTGTTATGCAGAGCGTCAAATAGCGATAAAAAGTATTATAACAAACAAAACTAACAAGAGCTCCACACAATCAAATAACAAACAAAAGCCCCCAAAAGGCCTTGAACGACCTTGGGGCTGGAGAGGAAATGAGCGATAAAGAGAAACGCAACGGAAACTAGTTGCTGGGTGCGCTCTTTCATATACGCCTCGCTCATGCAGAGAAAAGGGGTATATTCGCTTTGTCTAATTTCAAATATGTATACTCCGGTATACCCTAATCTGATTATTTAACACAATCAGCTCTTAGATGAGTGTTCGAAGATGATTTTAAAATGTCAAATTATACTTTCTATCATGTTCGAGTATCACGCAGTCAGGGTTACCCCGCCATAACATTCAAACTTGCTTAATGATGAAATGCGACACTTACACCAGAGCTCGAGCCACATAGAAAGAGAACAGCGTAGTCAAGATGCTGCTTACCTGCAATGAGAGGAAAATAGAAATAAAAAATTTTTAATAATTGTTATTAAGATACATTTAGAGCTTAAAGTACAGGTGAATTGATGTGACAAGGCTTTAATTGTGACAGGTGAAGTGGCGACCGCAGCTGTTTCACACACAGTCACGAATGCCGTGGCCGCAAAAAGGGGGACAGGCAGCTGTGTAGATGTGAAGGTGTGTGTACTTAAGTGCCTTTATGGTGTGCGTAAGTAAATATATTTGTCTTGCTTGCGTACAATAACAACAACAACAAGAGCAAGAAACAGTAGCAATTGCTTTAATGCATTTAGCTTGTGCGCACATAAATTGTACTCGAATTGCCTTTGTTGTCGCTCGCAACGTGTTGCAAACGCACATCGAGCGAAATTGCTGCATTTATGCCTGCAACTGCAACTGCATTTCTGTCAGTGTAACTGCGACTGCAAACAAAGCGACGAGAGTAAATTTATAGGCTATGGGCTTTTTGATGGGTTCATCGATCTTAAGTAAATCTGATAAGATTGTAATAAATAAAGATATATATTTAAACATATATCTTTGTTCTACATTGCATTAATGTCTTGAACAATATATCTGTATCTATATCTATATCTATATCTATATCTATATCTATATCTGTATCTATCTATATCTATATCTATATCTGTATCTATATCTATATCTATATCTATATCTATATCTATATCTATATCTATATCTATATCTATATCTATATCTATATCTATATCTATATCTATATCTATATCTATATCTATATCTATATCTATATACTATATCTATATCTATATCTATATCTATATCTATATCTATATCTATATCTATATCTATATCTATATCTATATCTGTATATTTATATCTTTATCTAGCCTATAAGCATCTTCTATCTATATCTAACTCCATATTTCTGAAATACTCTTGGCATATTGATTATTAAATTTGTAATCCCCAAGTTTTCTTAAGACAATTATTTTTATATATTTCTTTTTACGCCCAATCAGGAATTTTTGTACCTTTAAACTCGATGTCGTTGATCATGACCAACTGAGCCGAATCAGACACTTTCATCCTTATTAATTTGTATACAGAATTCAGCTGTCAAGAAAGATTTCGTGTAATTAAACTTGAATTTTTATATTTAAAATAGATATATATATATATATATATATATGAATAACATTTGACTGCTAGCTCCTCAGGCAGTTGGCTTTATGATATAAGTATACGATCGTTCTGTCTGTTTAAATAAAAGATCAACTGGCATGAAAGCCTGCAAAAACACTGAAATATTGAGTTCAATTTAATGATTTGTTGATCACACTTAAATCGTTTCATAAAGGATATAATTCTTTATTCGGACACAGTTGCCATCTTGGGGACTTCAACTCGTATTTATTGAGTTAGACTATTCTCTTTTGAATCCTGCCCATACTCACATACTCATTCACTCTTCCAACTGTCTATGGCAATGAACGAAGTTAAGCCAGCCTTAAATGGATACTTTGACCTATAAACCTTTAAGCTTCTGCCAGCATGCTTAGCATATGAGTCAGTCCTAATTACTTACTAAATGGCTCTCGTTAATGCAAATTCACGGAATGTTCTATTATAATTAAAGCTGTGACCTCAAAACGCACAACAAAAAGCAATACAAACTAACTACATATGGCAAAAATAATGCATAAAGTTCGCACGTCTAGACAAATGAAGAAGAAAAAAAAACAAATAAAAACGTGCAAAATCACGCAAAAAAGAAGAAGACAGACAAAGAAAATGAAATTAACGCATCATGCGCTAATTAAACAATAAAAAGAAAAGACTAAAATGAGACTTGAAAAAAAATGCATAAGTTTATATATATTAAAATACAAGACTTAAGCAATTATTTCGCTAATTTATTATTTATAAGTGAATTCTGCCAATGCAGCACAATAAAATAATCATTTTTTGTTACATGTTAGCATACGTCAATTATCTAGGGCTTGCTACATATACATACGCTCTCATATTTTGCAAAAAAGAAACATTAAAAATAATTAAAAATAAAAAAGAAAAACAATTCCCCAGTTGTTGGAGAAATTAAACGAAACTGAAATGTGGCATCAGCACGCGAAGTTTTTAGCTGCGTGTTGAATTTTTAATACTTTTGCTTTCATGTACAGCGCTGCACCAAACCTATTCAAAAACTGACCCACACTACAAACTGTGCAAATAATAATTATACAGTATTCAGTTTATTCAAAAACAGAAACAAAATCAACTATTTTTTCGTGCGCAATTTTCTATTTTCTGTTTTAGACCAATTAGAGTACTGAGCACGGGATATAAATGAAAAACTGCTGAGAAATTGAGTGTGGGGATTTTTAAGGTAAATTTATATATACTAATATATTATTAGTATTCAAAAAAAAAAAAAAAAATATATATATATATATATATATATATATATATATATATATATATATATATATATATATATATATATATATATATATATAGATCATATAAAATTATAATGTAAAAATTAAAACTAAAATAAATTTGAGATATTTAATTTATTTGTTTTGTATATATTTTATACATTTGTTTAATATTAATAAAATGGCAAAAAGTGTCAAATCAAATTATCTGCATTACATGTGAATACATATATAATGTAATTATATTCTTTGAATATAATTTCTTTATATTGTTCATAATTTAAAGGCAAAATTAACAAAGTTAAATAAGCCATGGAAAAGCTGAAAAGGATTAATTAATTATTTAGCAGCATACACTAGCCTACGTATTGGGCTCGAACCCGCTTTTGACCTAGAAATGAATCGAGTATTAAATAGGCAATCTTGTAATTTAATAATACGAATTTATTAAATAAAGTTTAAGTTTTAAATAATAAATTCGAGTTTTAAATGAAGAAACCAATAGAAAATCCTTTTAGTTCTTTCAGTTTAGCTATGCAAAATTAAAATAAATAAATAAAAATTATGTAAATTTATATTTGTTATTCAAATTCATAATTCAAAAACTCAAATGTCGAGTATTTATTATGAAAACAAACAAAGCTTCACTAAGGTGAAGCTTGATTTAAATTGTGCTTTGGAGGCCCAGGTGAAGAAATGTTCTGGAACATGTGGAAGCATTCATGAATAAACCAATACAAGTGGAGTGGAGCAATATAAATCATTCAAAGAATTTATCGAACTGGAAATATACATATATTTATATATATCTACAATACTTGGCAGCATTTGAGTAGCGCCTGTACGAGATACAAATAGTCAGCTGTCAGCTACGTTGATGATGAAGTCATTTGCACAGACGTTCAATGACTCGAGTTGAGTGTGAATCGAATATATATATATATACGCACATACACACACACACACACACACACACAGACATATATATATATATATATATATATATATATATATATATATATATATATATATATATATGCATGCATATATGTATAACTAAACTGACTTTTTGCCTTATGTTTAATTCTGCTTTTATTGCCTGGCCTGGCACTTTTGCAACTTGCGCATATATTTGGCAAAAAAAAAAAGAGAAAAACAAATCAAATACAATTTGCATTTATTGGAAATTTTCGCCTTGTTTGATTTCGAGAAATATGTTTCTAAATTATGAATTATTATTATTATATATTTGCCCCGATCATTTAAGGAACTCATAAATTAAACGCACATCAAATGGAATTTTCTTTGTTCGAAATCATTTCAGTGGAAAACCCAGCGAACGAGCACCGTTCTCCTTTGTGATGTATTCTCCAAATCACATTAAAAATTTAATTAACAATTCGTAATACCTGAAATTGATTACATTTATAACTGTGTAAGGCCTCAAAATGTTTATTCAATTAAAAACTTTTGGTTTTGGCAAGATAATGCATGTAAACAATTTATATAAAATTTAGAGTGGATACCTTAATAAAAGTGAATAATTTTTTCACAAACAAACAAATTTGTTATTTCAAGATTTACATTTTTTCACAAATAAACTAATTTGAGCTTTAAAGAGCTTCAGATTTATTTCCTAGTGAACTTAATTATGCATATTTATGGCAATTTTGAAGTACTTTAACTATATTTGCTTAGCTGAGTTTTTTTTTTTTTTGCTTCCATAATTCGAGTACCCTTCAAATGTGTCAAAGCAACAAAAATGTTGTTCGTGATTCGTCTGGCATCAAGTGCAATTAAAATCTAATGAAAAAAACACAATTGTATATATAAGGAGAGAGTAAAAAATGGAATCAGCAACAACAAACAAAACCTCGACAACTAATGATTAAATAATAATTATATTGCAAAAAAACAACCAACATGAACTGTTTTAGTAATAAAAACTTGAATGGAATAAACACAGTAGCTAGCTACTATATACTATACATATATATACGTATATGTACATAAATAGTATATAATTGTTAGCTATGGAGTGATTCACTGACTAGCGGTTTGTATTGAAATCTGAACTTTTGCTTTTCTAACTCAATCACTGCGTTAATAACATAAGTTTTACTTACAAATGAGTGTTGAAATACTTAGACATGCTAATAAAAAAGAACGTTTATTATTAAATTGTTATAATATATTTAAATAAACTACATAAAAGTAACAATATTGCATATTGTGCATATTAACGGCAGTCTAGCTTTCTACATAAAATCCGACATAATAAAAAATATATATATTTGAATTATTTATAATAATAAATTTATAGAATTTATATCTTAAGGTGAGTAATAAATATAATATATTTACAAATTATATATAATAAATAATATCAATATATATTAAGCTACAATATGAGTTTAACTATAACATATATATACAGATCATTTATTTAAGCATATAATTGCAAACAATATGTTAGTTATAAGTCGAATAGTTCTATTAGAAAACCATTTTAAAAAATATTACAATAAAATTAATACGTTTTATTTACGAAAATCTAGCCTTTAAATAGTTAGAAATATTTCAATAAAATAAAGAAGCTTACAGATTAAGATAGATAGATAAATATATAAATATTTTTGTATATACATAATATATGCACTAATATAATAAATACCCACCACCCACAGAACAGAAATGCATTAAAAAATCAATCAAAAATAACAACAACAAAAAATACTTTCATTCCAAAAATTCTCTAAAACCATTCTTAAATTCAATCAACCAGATCTACCTACTATATGCTCCATACATTATAATTACAGCATTATTACAGAGTATATGGATTATAAAGCAAATACTGAATTATAAAACACGCGCAACTTGTGTTTCGTAATATTTTGTATTTATCTACGGCATATGACAGACTTATGCAAGTTACACACACACACATAGTTTAATAAAACTGAGTTTCAAGCACGGCAACAGCTTGGCAACGCGATAAATTCTAATTGCGACACGAGTCAGCCTCGAGCTACAGTTGTCTGCTTTCAATGGCGCACATGGCGTATGCTTAATCTCGGCTCGTGTCCAGGCAAATTGAAGCTGGCACAACAGCCCAGACTAGCCGGCTCTATGGGTGGCTTTTTTAGTTTATATACATATATGTACAGTTCATATGTGACATAACCTGTTACAGTCTGTTGTCAATCAATTTGCTGCTGGATTTCGCAATACTTTTTTTGTTCAACTTAATTTTGTTTTTCTTTTTTTTGCTTTTTTATTTTGTAATTGAAGTAAACACATATATAAAAGAGCTGAAATTTAGTGATATCAAGTGATGCGTCTAAAACGATTTTGATTGGTTTGTTGTGGGCGATTGTAAGTATGTCAAGATTTTGTCATAAATCAAATGGAAAACGCTGACGTCTTTCTTTGCAGTGCATAGGGTTTTGTATTAATGAGGGTTTGCCTCTCTTTGTTTTTCTGTATGTTTTTGGATTTTGTTTTCTTGCTAAACGCCTAGCAATTAGACAAATAACCCCCCTGTAGGCTCTTTAAGGCCCTCTGACCAGCTGTATTTGTATTTCTTTTTTCGTTTTCTTTGCAAGACTTACGACTCTTTTACATTCGAAAGTTGCGTTAGTTTTCAAAGATTCGTTAGGTTATTTCGCCATATTTTTTTAAATTGCATTTAGCTAACAATTACTTTAATAATTGCAAGAAAAACTAATTATTATATAGAATTATTTTATTTTGCTTATTACTTACATATAATAATAATTTAAAAAGGGGGAAAAATGTAGGAAAAAACTTTAAAATATATAACAATTTATTATTATATAAAATCGTGTTAAAAAAATTTACAAATATAAATAAAAATAAAAAGTAAATAATAAAGAAAAATATACTTTACTTATAGCTAAATATAAATTTGAAATAGAAAAAAAAGTTTTTATATCGAATAAAGTATATATCAAATTATATGTATCTGAATAGTTGCTTTACTGACTTTAACCAGCTATCACCACTCAAAACTTGATTTTAGCAGAGGAGAACCGATTTTTAGCTTGAGCATTTGGCTTGACAATTGAAATCATCTAAGCAGATTCTATTGCCAGATAAATGCTATAAATATGTGTTGAACGCGATCTTTTCAACGAGTTGCTTGTTGTAAAGTGTGCGATTGTGACACATAGGTCAATTTAAGGTTGCTCTCATTTTTTAAAGTAATTAATTTGAAAAAATAGAAACCACAGATAATATTAATATAATTACTTTAGAATTTTGAGTTAAATAAGTTTATGGACTTGATAATTTAACTGGTTTTTCAAACGTAATTAATATATATATATATCGCATGAAAGAAATTGCTATCAATATGAAAGGCCGCTTCCAATGTTTAACTTCAATCGCAAGCCGTTATAGCCGTACCTTTAATTTTCTGCAGCAATTTATGAATAAAATCAAAAGATTAAACATTGACAAGTTACTTATCACGCGAGCACTCGCACAAACAGTGCGTTCAAATGAACTGACAAATATTATCAAATGATTTTTGTATTTATGACGTTGTCTACGACTTGCACTTGAACGACCGAGCGAATGGGCACAGATACGAAAATAAATAAAGTAAAAATAGATAACAACAAATGAAAAAGAAAAAGCCAACACAAAATTAGTTGTACGGACAGGTGAGCAACAAATAATGAAGACGTAATGCAAGGCACCTTGATAATGAACGATAATGAATATATTACATGGCCCATGGTCATGAAATTACTTAAAAAACTTAAGCACAAGAAATTTCAGCTGAAGTTGGACATTTGGACACATGGACGACGTGAACATGATTGATGCACTAAGAAACGTTGTATAGATATATATATAAGAAAAGATAATGGGCTATGGAAGTGTCGCGGAAGTCGTGCAGCGCTACTTTGCCAAGTTATTGAACTTTGCTTTAAAAATTAACAGTCAGTCGAGCTAATTTTGTGCTCCATGAAACAAGCGAAATACATAAATATATATATAAAAACTAAATAAAAAGTTAACGTGCAATAAACAAATATTCATGGGCAACTGTGCAAATAACTGCGAGAGGTTTTAACGATCGTGGCTATACAAGCCACAAAATAAAAGAAGATATAAGCACCGTGAAGGGTACACTCGAGATTCCACGAAATAAAGATCAAACATTTATTTTATATACCGTTTCAGCAGTTCAAACAAAAAAATTATCTCGAGTTCACTTTAAATATAAATTATTTGGCTAAATAAGAAAAAAAAAATAGCAAAAGTCGCAGTAAAATATTAAAGATAATTTTGTGAAGTATGTAAGAATTATTATTATAAATAAATAAAACAATATAGAAAAATAGAAAATAAAATAATTAATTTTAAAGTTAATATCAATTAATTTGAATAATAACGAATTTAATAAAAATCGGATAATTTGCAAGATTTTACTACTATTGCTTCAAGTTTTTATTTATGTTCAAAAAGGAAATAATAAATTTGATCTAATTTTCAGAAACTTGTGTTTTAAAAAGAATTTAAAATCTTTAATAAAAAAAATATAATAAAATATATAAATGTATGTATATATATATTCGGCAGTCTGCGAATGGACAGACCCAAGAAGTCTACTGCGAGTCTGATTATCTTATACACATGTGCTCTGCCACGCCTTCATTTTTGCTGCTGCCTGCAGCTACATACACACTCATTTGTCATGAGTACACAAAATAATTTATTTAAGCATCTATAAAGCGAGTACATAGGCAGAAAGCTGCTCACGATTTGTCACTGAGTAAACGGCAAATATAGAACAATTGGATGTTAATGCATTTCATATTGACTTCCGTGTGGTTTACAAGGCAATTCGAAATTCCAGCGTATTTAATTGCTATTGACTTTTAATAAACACAAACACATACAATAAAGAGGCCACAGTTGGCATGTCTGTCATAAATTCAATTTCGAACTTTGTCGTGCCTTCCTTTAGTAAATTCTGTAAATTTATTATGATGTCAGAATTTCTAAATTTGACAAAACACAAAATTAAGAAGATTTTTCCCCAATTTGCTCGAATCACGTGCCACATTAAGTGGCTGAGTGTGTCGAATATCAGGCTTAGACTGTGTGGGTTTCATTTTCATTAGCGAAATCAGTGGACAGAACAAGTTTTGTCTGTCTGCCTGCCTGCGACTTGATTTCTTCTGTTTCTTGAAGTGAAAATTATAGAAAGTTGAAGTACAAACGAAAAACAACAAATAAAAAGCCAACTTGAGACAATTGTCAAGCTGGCAAAAAAGGCAATTAATTTGCTCAGATTAAGAGCCAACAGCAAAACAATTTCATTTTAAATGAATCAAAGAGAACGAATGAAGAGCGCGTGAATTGAAGTAGATTTGATTGACTTTCATTTGTGAAAAAGATGAACGATAGCTTTCAACTCGTCAGCATGCCAAAGTGTAGACAGATGGTTAAGATAGATGTAAACTTGTAGAGATAATCTTTATATAAGATGTTTATATTACGGGGCGGTTAGTTTCGTTTTGGAATTTCAGTATTTGATTGTAGGTGATATGCTCATAAATATGAAAGTTCTATAGAAACTAATTTTATATATATAATGTATACAGGTCAAGGAAACTTTGTATTCAAAATTTAATCAATATATTTTTATTTTAAGTGCATCAGACAGCAAGTGAAGTGAGATAGATTTTATTTACTTTCATTCGTGTAAAATATAAACTTATTTACTTTAAAGCTTTCAACTTTTGAGCATGCCAAAGTGTGTACTGATGGTTAAGATGGATGTAGACGTGGAGAGACCAGCTTTACATAAGATATTATTTTGAAGTTGAGCTCTCGTTTCATGATTGAAGTGCTTTCAATTTTGGGATCACAGTACATTTTAGATATTTATGAATACATGAGTAATATAAGATAACTAACCTTAGTCTCAGACCATGATTCTGGTGATGCTAAATTCCAATTGGAATCTAGCTTTTCTCTATGATCTCTCTTTCCACATAAGCTACCCAACCGTAATTTACTTTTCTCAACATTTCACACTTCATATTTAGCAACTTTTTTGTAACAATAAAATAAACATTTTGTTTCCCCATTTCTTTTTTCTCAAATTTGTTCATTGCTTTTGTGGATGACAAACGAAATGAGCTTTGCGCCAAATTGTAACGCCCTAATCTATTGTTCGCACAATACACGCAGCGCAGACAATAATATTTCTTTTGTTGTGTTTCCTTATCGTTTGTTATTATTTTTATTATTATTATTATATTTCCAATAATGTATTTTGAAATTTGTTGTGTTGCGTCTTTTGTTGTTTTCTGGCACCGATTTTATTGCTTTTTTTTAGTTCAAACCTTATTTATAAAACATCTCGCCCCCGTACCATTACTCACGGCCTCATCAAGCGTAATCGCAAATATTTGCTGAGCTAATGATATGAAATTTTTTTATTTTTTTTTGCCTACACAGTAATTTTTTAATCATTTTTTTGCGCTAAATTTGTAACTACAAAATGTTGAGACAGCGATTTTGTAAGATTTTTTGCAACAGAAAGAAAAACAAACTTGATAATAAGTGTAGCAATAATTGGGTTTTGAGTTCACATTCCAGAAAAGAAAAACTTATGGGAATTAAGCGTATGAAATATGAATGAAACATTGTAAAATTATTTTGGTTTTATATGAAGACTATTAACAACAATTTAAGGTAAATAAATAAATCAAAATAAAAAAAACTGCTTAAAAAAGTTTAAAAAATTGCAATTTGAGTTGCGGAAAACTGAGGTGGAAAGCAATTTGATATACATATAATTTAATATGGCTGTATACATCCTTCAGCAAAATTTTGAGCTCGTATAGGATAATTTCTTGAAATATATTCAGCAAAAATAAATAATAAATTATTCAAGTTTCAATCAAAGCTAATTAATAGACTAACTACTACAAAATGTGACAGTTTGTGTTCAATTAATTTATGCAAAATGTATATATATAACCATGTAAAAACAACTTTGAGTTGGGCTGACAGCTTATTTTGTTTTATTTTACTTGTTGTTTAGCATATTAAAACAGTGTCGTTCGGCATTTAAAGGAGGGAGAAGGTGAGCGAACGAGCTGATTGGTTGATTAATAATTAATGTAAATACTTGTAAAATTGATGAGCAATTTTAATGGCTATGGTTGGGCGTTATAATGGAATTTAAGCTGAAGGAATATAAATTATAATTTAAATTTCATTTGCCACAAAATTAGTTAAACAACAAGCTAGTTAAAGTATTTGAAACCAGTTTGTTGTTAATGGAGCTAAAAATATATTAAAAACTAAAACGAATCATAATTTAAAAAGTTTCTTTGTGTAACTAAATATTAATTTTTTATGGTTTCTTAACAAACATTTATATATGAGTGGAGAATAAAGTATTTGTTATTTTTATACCCTGATCCCATTAAAAATGGGAAATCAGACTATAATGGTTTTGTGCAAATGTATGTAACAGGCAGAAGGAGGCGTGGCAGACCCCATAAAGTATATATATTCTTGATCAGGACGACAAGCCGAGTCGATTGAGCCCTGTCCGTCTGTCTGTCTGTCCGTCTGTCCGTCTGTCCGTCCGTCCGTCTGTCCGTCTGTCCGTCTGTCCGTATGTGTGAACGCGTGGATCTCAGCATCTATAAGAGCTAGAGACTTGAAATTTTTTTTGTAGGTCCGTGTATAGCACGCGCAGGTCAAGTTTGTTTCAAATATTCGATAACTATTCGCATTTAATTGTTATCGAATAAAAACATTATTGAAATGCAGTAAATAAATTATATCTCGAACGTCTTAAGAGCTAGAGCCTCCAAATTTTGTATTTAGTCTTATGTATATTTTATGCAATTTTGGTTTTTGTTGGATTTTGGATACCGGCTCCAAATTCCCCCAAATTCTTAGAATTTAAGTTAAGTTGGAACTAGGGCCATTATGTGAAGGCGTTTGCATCTCAACCAAGCCAATAGGATATGTAGATCATATGCTGAAAATTTCATTAAAATCCATTAAGTAAAACAGAAGTTATTAAACAAAACGTTTGGCCAATTTGCAAAAGCACATGTCAGCAGCGCCACGCGCACGCATTTTTCCTATTCTTTTCTATTCCAAGAATTGAAATTGCGATTGAATTGTGCTGAATTATTAGCTGCTACTTATGTTTAAATTTGCAACACTTCGCGTATGAAGGGCAGTGGCTGCGTTGGTAGAGGCTCCGCTTGTATGCAGCTTGGTCCGGGTTCGAGACCAGTGGAGATGAAATGTTTTTTATTGTTTTATTTTTAGTTATGAAGTGGCGGTGTTTGTATTGTTTGTGCACGTTGCGCAAATAATCCGGGTTCGAATCCTGGTCTCGCAAAGTCGATTTTTATTTGTTTTCTTTTTTTTTTTTAATACTCGATACAAACTACGGAAAATATTACAAAACTCAAAGGACTGGGATCAGGGTATCTCCTAGTCGGGCACCCCGACTAGAGCTTTCTTACTTGTTTAATTTTTAAATATGTTAAAATAGACATTCAAACGGCTAACAGGCTTTAAAACCCATTATTTATATTTAAGACTGTAAAGTTAAAAATAAATTTTTAAAACTTAAACAAACTAAACTCAATTTAAACATAAGTTAACTTATATATTTCATATAATTCCCATAACATTTTCCCTGCCCTCAGCTCAACACTCAGCCCATAAATAACACAGCCAAACTTCTGCAACAAAACTGACATAATAATAAATTAAACACATAAAATGAATTGCGTTCAGCTAACACTTTAGGTTTTTTTCGGGCCTGTCAACTTTTTTTCGGCTTGAGGTGAAAGGTTGAGGGCGTCATAAACTTATCTATTTTGAGACAAGTTGCTTCTCACTCTCTACTCTTTTTTGTGACTTAATTTCTGTAATTTTGTTGACATTTTTGTGGCAAAAAGTTTTTTCTTTTTGTCAACTTGTTTGATTAATTTGCCTAAGCAGTTCGTTGTTTCAGTTGTTTTTGTCTCTGCATTTGGTGGGTTGTTTATCATGTGGCTCGTGTGTGTGTAGCTAAATAACACAGGCCCGAAACACTTGGCAATTTAATTTCATTTATTTGTATGCGAATTGCTGTTGAAAGATGAGTTTTTTTGGTTGTGTTTTTATTCGCTTCTGTTTTTGGTTAGCCCAAGGTCAATTTTTGTAACTAATGGCTTTATTTACGCTCAGCATAAACATCCGTTTGAATTGCAAAGTTTATACAGTAGTTAAGCAATTTGAATTTCAAAGGAAGAATCTCTTTGAAAGTCTATAAAAATTGTATTAATTAGTTTTTCCAAGAGTGAAACGAAATTGCTTTTAGTTGAAAAAGCCTTTGAATGAATAATTTTATTGAATCTATCCCTATTGCATAATTTTATCAATTTAATAAAAAAGTTCTGCGTAACATTATTATTTTATCTTTGAAACGCATAAACAAAATTTAGTTTTTATATAATAGTTTTCCTTTGTTTTATATTTGTTTTGAACAAAGTTTTAACTTTTTGCTTTATCGCCCACGCACACACAAAATGATGAAACTTTAAGAACAACTGCAATTATTTCTTCAGAACTCATGCATAATGCATCTAGCTAAAAAGAGCTCCAACTTTTGATGAATGTCCGCGTTATATGTGGGTTTTCTATTATTCAACTCGATTCTATTCTATTCTGGGCTCAGCTGCGAACTATGCAAAATGTGCATAAATAAATAATAACGCCCGCGCTCAAATTATGGCTAATATAAGACGAGTAATAATGACGAATAGAAAATACCCTTTAAATTAAGATAATAGCCGGTTTAAGTTCTCATTCTATAGTTATTAAGGAAGAGAAAGAAAATTCTCTAGTAATTAAAGTTTTTAAAAAAATCAGAGTATTTTATATATTAAAATAAGAGAAACATAATATTAAAATATTTAATACAATATTAACATAGTTTCTGACTTACAGGGTATCATATCTTTTATATAATTATTTCACAGTTTCAAAAGCTTCAGAATACAACAATTAAACATTAATAAATAAAAAAATAATATTGAAATATTAAATATTAGTAAATTAAACCAACTGTTTTTAATATTAATCAACAATAACTTTTTTCAACAGGGTATCCTCACTTTCATAAGCCATTTTGTTACACTTGATAAAATTTCACTCGCTTAGTTTTGGATTTGTTTGCCGAGCAGCAACAACGAGCTGAAACGGGCTCATCAGCAAATGTTTTCCGGCTTTGGAAATAAGCCGCCGCCAGCCCCTCCACTGGAATGTCTCCTCATACGGGCTAAACGACTCTAGAAGTGGGGGTAGCCCCACTATTATTTTGGATCCGCCGGGCGTACAAAGTGCGGAAGTGCTTTAATTTAAAAAAATTTGCCGATGGCGGGGCGACAAGTTGAGTTTAGTTTTAATTTTGTTAAACAATTTTTTATCTTTTTTCCCACGTTAGACAATTGAAAATTAAGGAGCAGTAGTGGTGGGGGTGACAACTGTCGAAACTGGGGCGCAATTGCAACTGAAACAGTTGACGGCATTGAGGCTGGACCCGAGCTTTAACCCGAGCCTGAAGGTGACTGCAACTGCAATTGGAGGCTAACCAAAATAACAATAAAAAAACCCAAGTTTCGGGTATTTTTTTTTTCTCTCTCTCTCTCTATCCACAGTGCTTCTTGTCACAGCTGTGCGATATTTAAGTGCTCATTTGCCCCCCGGCTCGGCCTGTCCAGCATTTAAAAATTTTGTGCATTTTTAGCGCTACTTTTTGGAAGTGGAAAACAAAAAATGATTAAAGAATGTCGCCGGTTGTCGTCTGTATTGCATACCAAATGGAAACCTTGGCCCTGACTTGGATTTCTCGCACTGCTTACAAAAGGAGGCATTGTTCAGGTTTCCGTTTACGTTCGAGTTTTTGTTTTCGATTGGAGTTAATCATTTAGACATATAAGCATTTGAGGTAACATAGTTTTTCACAAGGGCAATTCGAGAGTCTATTGAGTCTATATAAAGAATTTGTCTTGATTTTGTTATTCAATTAAATCAAAAGCTTTATAGCGATATTAACAGCTAATAAGTGATTTCGGTTTAGATGTATATCGATATTTATCGATGATGCAATAAGAACGATATAATATTTAGATAAATATGCTAGCATTTTTTATATTAATGGCTCTATTTAAGTAAAACATTAAATATTAAAATATAAAAAGATTCTTAATTTAAAAATCTATATAAATGTAGAGAATATATATGTAAAATGCGATAATAAATGGAAACTAGAAAATGTTATGAAAACCATAAAAATTAACGAAAGCAATGAATGAACTATATTAAGTAAAATATATTTAAATTCGAATTGATAGAAAAACCCTTAAGAGAAAGGAGATTCAAAAATTCCTTAAGGAGCGAAAGATTAAGCAATCTTACATAAACTATTATAATTTGCACATTTTTCTTTTTAGCTCGTTATACAGTTAGCTCTGCATTTGGAACTGGTTCACATTTGGGTAACCCATTTATAAGGTGTCTCACTCAACTATTACTACATAAATAATAACATGTTTAAAGAGACTATTCAAGCACAAGTTTCGTGACAACTGAAATCCCATGTGTAACCCAAATAGTCTGCTCGCTTTATATATAGTTTTTTTTTCTTTTTCTGAACCAACAACTTGCTCAACTTTAAGTCGCCAAAGCAAAACACATTCAACATTCGCTCTATTTTTCCCCAACTGTTTTTTTTTTTTTTTTTTGGCAATTTTTGATGCGACTTGCATGGCAATTGACTTGACACGCAACTGAGAAATATATTTCTGTCGTTTTTTGAGTGAAGTTATTTTGCGCATTGGAAGATCCTTAATCTTAGCAATAACTGTCTGTCTAACTAATTAATCACAATGTTTTACGTTTTACGTTTCAAATCCGCATTGTCTCCCACAAAATGCCGCAGCCGCCACCGATCTCAATTCATTTCGTATCTAATCAAAGTCCAAATGCGTTTAAATTGCAAAAAAAAAGCATAAAATAACTTTGGGTCCAAGTAAAGCATCGACTCCCAAACGAGTTGCGGATACTCGAGTGCTTCGAGTGGTTTGAGCGAGCGTGAAAAGTGATTGAATTACAGTAGCCATGCCCCGGAGCGGCGGGTGAGCGGTCAGAGTGAATCTGTGGTCGCTACGAAGACATCTTTCGCCTGGTCACTTAAGAATCGCAACAGGTTTTTCAGCTTAAAAATATGACAGAGAGAGGAAGAGAGAGACAGAAAGAGAGAGGAGCGACGACTGTGCAGAGCTGATTGCTGATTCATTATGACCACAATTAAGTTATGGCGGTAATAATGAAGGGTATTCCCAGAGTTGCCTACAACAAGCAACAAATATGTGATTCTATATTAGGGGAAGCGCTTGATAATGTATATGATAATGTAAAATTATTTACATAAAATATAAAAAAATAAATAAATATAATATTATAGTACTCAAATTAAAGATTTCTTATTTTAATTATTACTTTACTTTAAATATATATAATATAGGGAAACACCCCTTTCATTATGCTCAATTAAATTATAACCTCAACTTGAAATTTCCCATTAAATTACAATTCCTAACAAAGAGTCTTAAGAAATAAGGGAATTTTTCTAGATTTGATTTATCCCAGATCTCCAAGTTCCAATTCAATGAAAATTACTAGCTCAGAGTCTTACGAAATAAGGGCATTCCCAAGCATTAAATTTCCTATTCAATGCATTCCTAAGTCTGAGTCTCTTTCTACTATAAATTATTTATTGAATTATATATAAGATCTTTCTACGATATTTGATATACATAAAATACCAAAACTGATAATTAAAAAAAAAATCTGTCTTTAAAAATATAATTCTGTAGTTTCTGAATTCGGGTCATACGCATTCGAAGAAAAGGGAGAACTCATTATTTTCAGCGCTGATTTGGGATTCAACAGCCACTTAAGCCCTTAAGCATGGCTAACAACTTGCCGGCACGCCCCAATGATATCCAAATGCCCCACTCGCTATGGCAGAACTTAATTAAAAGACTCGGAGCGAAGCGAAGCAGAGTTCCCCCTTCACATAAGCGCTGCCAACCAACCAACCAGTTAGTCAAGCAAACCAAACAAATACTCAGAGAATGTACGCTGTGCACTTACTTCTAAAACACACTGTATGCACTTTATGCACGTGTATGTGTGTATGTGTGGAAGATGTGGCTCAACGTCCTTGAGTGGCAAATAAGCATATAAACGAGGGGTGTTCCTTTAATTGAGAATCAAGTTGGCTTTTGTATATGAAAATATAATTCATAACAAATCTCTTGTTTATTATTAGTATCGATAATTTATAGTTGTAGTTATTTTCTTCGATACTATCGATAAAATATTTACTAATATATATTTAATTTATCGTTGACATAGCCTTATCGACTATTTTCAATGTGATATAATATAATATATATAATATGATATATCAATATTTTTAAGCAATAGTAATAAGATATTTATCGTTAAAATATTGCTTCTATGGATAATTTTGAATTAAAATGTTGGTTTATGAAAACTGTTTTATTGACTCATTGGGACTAGCGAGAAACAAATTGTAATATTTCACGAAATTAATTAAAATTTAAATTGGCTTGACTAAAGTTTACAAATTAACTTTTTAATCACAGATCAGACAGCTGGTAATTAACTTTTTTAAGCTCACATACTAACGAATGATGGAAACGCGATTAATTAATTAGTGCACAAAATATTTAAAAAAAAGATGTTTCCATAAAAAACAGTAAGTGTACTTTATCATTAAGTATATTTCTTCACTGACTTCATGACCAACCCCATAGTACAAGTGTTTGTACTTACACACACATACATATATACGAACTCTCATCTTTGCACAAACTCTGCTGCACTTGTCATTCGCCCGCTGTGCAACCCTGCAACATCCACTTGAAAGGCAGCAGCGGGAGAAGAAGAAGCACAACACGAAAGCGTATAAAGTGCATGCAATATCAAATGGCACTCAACTACAAACTTCACTACTCACCCTCTCCTTGCTTACTTAACAGCAACAGTTGAAAATACACAGTAAGAAATTTCGGTTACACTTAACTTATATATATAAATAAATAAATTTCAATCAAAAAGCTGAATCTATGGAATTAAATTGCAAAATTATATTTCAACAAAATAAATTTATTGTTATTTTTATTTTTTGTTTTCTTTTTTATTTGTTAATAAGTCACTTAATTTACTGCGCATAAGAAAATTACGCAAATTAACTTGAAATTCGACACAATTTTCAACAGCTTATTTAGTTTTTAAATTTTTGTTGACCGGTTCAGTAATTTTAAGTGTCGAAAATAAGCAAAAAGTTACCAAGTGGTCGACTTGGGTATTTTTTTTGTTCAAACATTTTGATCAATCAAATGAAATTTGTTGTTTTTTTGGCAATTAAAATCTATTTGCGCATTCTAATTGGAGCTTGTAAAGTTTCAAATTTATATGCTAGGAAAACAGGAAACATTTGCGTAATTGCTTAGTGAAAATAGCGCAATAATTTTTCTTGCGGTGTTGATTTTTTAACGCTTGAAGAAATAATTATTGGGCAATAGAAGAATAACCTCCAAAACTGGCAACAGCTGCTGCAACGTAAAGGGGAAGGAAAATAAAAAAGAACCGCTAAGCATTCGACACACAAAACAACAACAACGACCCCAAAAGCGCACCAACAAAGTCAGTGGCAGGCGGAACTTGTTTACGAGTGCCCCCAACAACAGTGAAATAGCAGACAAACGAATATTCTCTCACATTTAAAACGGCAAAAGTCTTATACACAACATGAAAGACAGAGAGCGAGAGAAGGAGAGAGGCCAATAGATAGAGAACGGCTGCTTTGCCATTGTAATTTGCCATACACATGGTTGTTGTTGTTTTTGTTATTTCAAGCATCGCCTCATTAACGGCAAGCCCATACACAGATACATTCACATATGCCTATGCATACACATATACAGTTAAAGTCTGCGACCCAGTGACGTCTTCTAAATGACGTCGCAATGTCGCCAGCGTCTGTATGTAAATATGTAGTATGCATATAACTATTTACAACAACGGCAGCGGCAGCAGCAGCAGCGCCCTGACCTCTGCACACAGACAGCTCTTTTCAATGTTATGTGAATGTTGTTAACAGCGCACTGTTGCGCTTACTTATAAGAGTGAGTGTGATAGAAACTGTAACAGTAGACGTAACAGTTTTTACAAAAAATTAACTTGCTTATCTCTTCTTGAAGTTTTTACTAATTATAGTTTATTTACTAAAAACTGATCAATTTTAAGCATTATAAGCATTTTCTCAGGGTTATTAAATTGTAAGACTTTCTTGCGCAGCAGGTTGTCTAGTAAATTCCATAGTTCAAAGTGCATAAGCCTTCCCTATTTTCCTTATAATAATTATAAGTAGTTAATCTTTTTCTCATTTCAACTGTCCACTTCCCATCAATCTGAATTTCCACACATATTTTGCTTGTCTCCATTAAACATCATCATCATCATTAACTCACACACTTAGGCACACAGAGGCACACACAGAGCCACACTTGGGCCCAGTTTACATCATCTTTGGTATGTGAAAATCGTTTCCGACTTCCGCATGAGCGTTACATTTTCTGCTGAAGGGGGGTTACGTTTCGTTGGGACAAGTCACTGGCGTTCCACCTGCTTGATAGCAATTGACGAGGAGGACGGCGAGGTAGTGGAACTTATTGATTTTACAGTTACTTTTCAATGTTCAAAACAAGTGAGTTTTAATCAGTGAGGAGGCTTGAAAAATACCCTATAATTGACTGTAGTTCTTCTTCGTATTTCCAAGAGCTTCTGTCAATTTTGATGTCAAGCTTCAAAAATTGATAATAAAAATCGATAGATCTCGATTTTCATATAATGTTCTTGCTCTAACATACAAATTGTATTAAGTAAATAGTATTTAGATATTACAAACGTCAGCATTTAGTCTCTTTACTTTTTAAAAGGCAGAAAATCAATCAACTTCGATATAATATAATAATGGAAGCGAAGTTACATTAATTTACTCTCGAAGTTCATTTGGAAATATTTATTTAGCAATGAGTCTTCACAAATTAATACTCCCAAATATAATCTACTAACGTTCCATCTTACTAATACACTCTCACTTTATAAGAAGCAATTACAGGGTATGGAAACACACAAATTAGTTTGTTTTGGTCGCGTGCCATGCACGCGTCCACTGTAATTTTCTCGGAACCAGAGTCATGTCTCGCTTTCCATATTATATTGGTGACTGCATTGTGGGGTGGGGGACATGCTTCGCTTGTCACCTCCCACCCCAGTTGGACAGGTGCAATCCATGGCCTCCGCATATTTTCTTCCTCTTCTACGCGAGGCACGCGTCATGTGTGTGGACTTAGGGCTAAGGGCTAGAAAAATCAATTGCGCCTGCTTTGTGGGTCAACTTGCTTTTTGAACAAAATTTTTTCCCGTAATACGCCTTAAAATTTACATCATGCAACCGCCGCCCACTCTTCAGGGGCGCTGAACTTTTGTGGGGAAGGAGTGAGACGGCGCTCAGTTGAAAGCGTTTACACAGCTCTACAAGGCGTGGGCACCAACACTCTCCACTCTTCACTCTCTACACTTTGGGCGGTGGGCTCTCTCCAGCGTGACAGCCGCCTTCGCTATGTGTCCTCTCTATCGCTCTCTCTCTCTCTCTCACTTCCTTTCTCTTACGCTTTGCCCATTCCATTTACGTTGTCAGCTTTTCATTCAGTTTTTTCGTTTGCTGACAACTGTGTTGTTGTTGTTGCTTATGTTTATTTTTAGCCTCTTGCTGATAAAAAAAGTAAAGCGAATTCTTTGGCTTGCTTATGTGTTGATGCGTTACGCTTCGCTTATAGTATACATGTGTGTGTGTGTGTGTGTATGTGTATGCTTGAGGGAGTTTCTCTCCCTTTTGATATTAATATGTACCCTTTTATAACTATCTTATAATGATATGTGGCTATATTCAGGAGAGAACTTTTTTTCTCTTTTTATCATCGTATAAAAATATACTCGAGTAGATTTATATTAACTTCTAACCAACTTATCTTTATTAATATATGATTTTCTTTTTATTGTTTTTTCAGAGCTCATTTATCAATTTGTTTACTTAATATTTAAATCTTAGGATGTCTATTTTTGATTTATTTACTATTATCTTAAAGTCTTATCACATAAATTTATATTTCTCTTTAAAGGCATATAAATAGTACTTCTAGAGCTACTTTAATACTCGAAGCTCTGCTAAAAATACCTTATCTAGAAGCTTCTTCTCGCTAAATGAAAAAAAAGATTTAAGCATTTTATTATTTCCAAGAATCAGCTTCAACACAACACAATATTATACCAAAGATAAGAAAGAACTTGAAATCGAACAAATGCAATAAAATTAGCCCTGAACGCAATTAGATCATTAAATTTATTGCAGTCCCTCGATAAAGACTAAAGATAAGAGGTTCGATAAGACCAAATTTGTTTAACATTCAAAAATGTGTAGAAAGAGAATAAATAAATGTAGAACAATTACAAATTTGTTTCCTAGCAAAACATAATGCAGATAGGGGCGGGCCGGAGCGATAAGTCCCGCCCAGCTGATAAGCCAAGCGTCCCAAAGACGACCTTGACTAATAAAAATAAAAATACAAATAAATAAATAAAATCAACAAATTATAGTTGGTTGGTAAATCTTTTTTGTCCAACAAATCTGTTTCGCATGCAAATTAGCTCAAGTTGCTAATGAAAAAACTTTATAAATAAATAAAAAAATACAGCAAAAATTAACAAACAAAGCTAATAAATGGGTTTCAAAAACCCTCAACTTAAATAGAGCAAAGCCAAAAGTAAACCGGTTTTTTTCTTTACGGGGTGCGCAAGCACCCAAAAACCCAACTAGACAAAAAATTAATTGGAATTTTAAATTTTCAGCGAAAAGGTAAATAGGGAAGAGCGCGATAAATGAAATAAAAGCAACAAGAGGAAGGGTATATAACTAAAAGCAATTTAAATTGTTTTTTTTTTTTGGGAATTGGATAATTTTAAAAGTATTATTCATATATAACTATATAAAAATTAATTAAATAAAATTAATTATAGATAAAGATAATAAAATTAAAAAAATTTTAAAAAATTTTGTAACATAAAATATTTGTATAAAATTTAAATTTATTATACATTAAGAAAAATAAATTGCATATTATAATCAGAAACACTATTAGCTAAAGAAACAGAACTTATAATACAGTTTATCTTGTTTTATTTAATACATTTATAAATTTAACTTTTATTTTTAGTTTTATAATTATATTATATTTTGCCACAAAGCAGACTTTAAAACCAGATTCTTTGTCGTTAAAAAGAAAAATATTAACAGCTGTTCAAATACAAAACAGTTATTTTAAACAAATTACGTTTGAGTAATAAAAGATAAAATTACAGCTTATTTGTTAAAAATAGTTGCAAAGTTTATTTTTAATTTGCTGAGTCTTTCTATTTGACTTTAATTATAATTGAATAAGTAAAAGATATTAAAAGAAAATTTATTTTTAATTTACAAACTATAATTTTTATTTAAAAAATTAATAGTAATAAATAAATTATTTAAAAATCAATTCTTTTAGAAATTTGCTCTCCTGCTATCTTTCAAACAAGTTCTTCTTAGCGCGTGCCTATCGTACTTTTACGTACACAATGTACTTGTAATAAATTGCTATTTTCAATACTTCTACACACACATTCATATCTTTGGCCTAATAGCATATTAGGTCTGTCTGCATTACAGTTTATCCTCACATAAAACGAAAAAAGGTCTGAGAAATAATAAAAAAACCGCCCCCAAAGTAGAATTGTGGCTGCAGGCTGCGCAGCTGAGCTTGAAATGAGCATTCAATTTAATGCTATATATATACATATATATGTATGTGTGTTTATATGTCTAGCTTTATATTTTTCAATTTGAAACTGTCGCCAAGTGCGGGCAGCAATCAAATCAAATCAGCGAATGAGTTTAAATGCGAAAAAAAAATATATATATATATATATATACAATATATGTAATACATAATATATTCTTTGATGCTGTACTTTTAATGAGGATACATTCAATTAAGTGGGTATTTAGATCCTGAAGCGACTTTAGCACCTGCTAATTGCTCGGCCTTTGGGTTAGATTTTACCTTTGTACCGTTACGTGGAGCTTTCGTTCGCATGCCGGAAGAGATCAATTTGTGGGCCTGGCCGGCAGCTTGCGCAATTTAAGTGCCTAATTGCAGTCGCAGATACAGATACAGATACATTCATACAACCAGCAGCAGACACAGCTGCAAAAGCTCTATGTTGTCTAGGGTTGAACGGGAGGGCTGAGATTCAGCTAAGCCCAATTCTCAGGGCCAGAAATGTGTACAAAAAGAAGAGCTAAGAACAAGAATCGCGAAGCGGGAGAAGCCAGCGCGAGAGGCGGGCAGTGAACTTGCAAAACGAGTTCAACGAGATTTCAGGGCAGCAAAAAAATAAAAGATGGGAGCGAGTGCAGCAAAAATGTTAGAATTCTATATACCCTGTATAATAATTATTTAAATATATTAAAAATATTATAATAATTTATGGGCATACTTTTATGAGTTTAGAGCTTTAAATTTATTTAATTGATAATAATATATTTATTAGATATACAATTATTCAATTTATTGCATTTATAATTTTATTTTTATTGATTTGTTCATAATTTACTACTATGTATATTAGAAATAAAACATTTATATACATTTTAGTATTCCATTGAATATATATTTTGAAAATAAATCTTTAATATTTCTTAACTTATCTTTTGCAGTGGCTCTCGAAATTAAAAGCCTTTCGTTCGTTTAAGACAAAAACAATTATCATAAAACCGAAATTATTTATACAAATCGCAATAGCCCACGCCAACAGCTCGCACTTCAAAATCTGATTTGTTTATATAGATATTTCGAAGAAATAAAACCAAATCAAACGTAAATTGCAAATTTTTGCTTTCAGTTTTTCACCAAAAACGAAATAGAAAGCAAAAGCTGAAACCAATTTCGCTGGCATTGAATAGATTGTAGAGCTATAGCTATATAAATTATAATATATTGATCTGTTTATGCTATATTTCTATAGTCCGAAATTCTCTTAGATTTTTGCGTGAAATTCATAAATAAAAGATCGAATGCTGAAAGCTGCTGTCAGCGAATTTAACGGAATACTTTGAACTTGAATTGCGCAGAAAAAAACCAAAGAGAAGAAAGATAGATATAGATACAGATATCTACACATATGTGTATACAAATACAAGTACATTTTAAGATGGATTAACGTTTACATATGTAGATACATTTTTAGATAAAGATACATTAGCACAAACAGCTGCAGAGACAGGTAGGCTACGTATACCTACAGAAATAAAGCTACAGATACATTTACATATGCAGATACCGATACATTTACAAATGTTGACACAGATATATTTTCAGATGCATGATCAGGTAGCTATAAAAATACAGCTACAGATACATTTTCAGATACTGATAAATTAACATATGTATGCATGAATACAGATACAGATACAGCTCGATTTGCATACACTGCAGATACACATTCAGATACATTTACATAGAGCCCTTTAAATACGACTGAAAAACATGTAAACATTGTGCTTATATGCCTTTTAACCTGTAAATCGTTTTTATAAAAGTAATATCGAGATAGTTTGTATCTGTTGAATCTTTTATATATTACATACCCTGTAAAAATGTCTGCATAATAGCGAATTTCCTTTAACTGTGAAAAGTGGATACTAACAGTTTATATTCTAATAAGAATTTCAGGATTCTTAAAAGAAGCTTAAATTTAATTGATATGTCCTAATTTCACAAGCTATATAAATATTTTAATATTCCTTGTCATTGAACTATTAACAATCCAACTATTACTTTAGGGACTGAACTAAACAATCCATTCAAAAATAAGTCTTTAAAAGTGGGTGTTACTCATGCATATTGAGATAAAAATCTTGAACAGCTGTGTGCAGCAGCTGTTAAGCAAGACTGACGCAAATGTCACAATGCTAAACTTATCGATTATCGATACAATTTAGATTTACGCACGTTCTTAGGTATTAGAATGGGAAAACAATTGAAACTTACCTCGCAAAGTGCTAAAATTGCAAACTATTTCTTTACAATTTACAATTGGGGATGTTGTTGTCGACGTCACGAGCAGCTGTTGGCAGAGAATTTTTTATATATTAAAACACGCGCGCAAACACAAACTAACAAAACTTTTATATGCGAAACGCAATGAGATAAGCAAAAACAACAACAACAGTTACAGCAGCAGCAGTGGCAGCGACACAGCGGCAGAGACAAATTTTTCTCTCAATGAGCGCCGAAAAAAAAAAAAAAATCGAAAATTGACGGCGCCGTCGCTCTCACCAATACAGAGGCAAAAAGCGACAGGGCGTCGTATTTAGCACTGTTATTGTAGTTGCAGTTATTGTTGTTATTGTTGCTTTAACGTTTCATTGTTTTCTAAATAAAATTTAACACCATGAATCAAGTACAATTTTTTCTTTTAAGACACTCTTTCGTTAAATAGCAGATGCTCTTAACTCATATTTGCCAAACATTTTATTGTAAACATTTTCTCTTTAAAATTTCAGCACTTTTATTAACATTTTTGTGGTGAAAAGACGCATCGCACAAATACACACACACACATACAAGCGCGCATGCATAAAATACACTAACACACACACACACGTACCCACTTGGGCACAAACACATGTACACACGATGCTGCTGCTGCTGCTGCTGCCTGCTTCTTCTTCTTCAGAGCGCAGTTGGTTTTGTTGTCGCGTCGTTTTGCTTAAATGTTTATATGCATTGAAAATTTGTTTTAGCAGGTTTATTCATGAAACGCGATTCATTTTGTTTTTAAACAGCAGCCAATGCAAAATAAAATGTTAAGGTACGAAAATTGCCACCCACGAACGAACGCAAAAATCCAAACGAGCGATTTCAGAGTAATTGAGGTACAGCAAAATCAGTAACTGTTTCTCGCTAACTTCAGCGCATTTACGGTTATTAAACTTTTAAGCACAAACACATTACTATTATGCAAATTTAAACGCACCCAAAACGCGACTTGACCGTCCGCTTGTAAGATTGTTAATGTTAACATATTATGTTAATTTGCTCTACCATAGAATAGACACTATGTTAAACTCAAGAGGTACTGCTACAGGTTTTCAACAATTGGTGGTTAAATGTATAGTATGCGCCAGACACTTAATATATCAATCTTAATTTTTGATATACCATTTAACACCTATTGCTTCTTTTATTTACCAATTCAAATCATCCAACACAATTTTTTAAACATGAGCTGCATACTTGGCCTAGACTTACTTGTAACATTATGTTAACTTTCAAATTTGATGTTAGTTGCTGTTAATACTCAAAATGGTGCTGTTCGACTCAAAATGGCATAGCAAAATTTTTAGTGTGCTCCAAATGCTTTTTCGCCATCTATCGTAAAAAGGCTAAAGGTAGCCCGCTTCAGCAAAGACAAACACCCATTTCAGTGCGCGATAAATCCTAAATGGCGCAAATTTAAATTTTTATTGATACGGTGAACGGGTATTCCATTTAATTTTACATGTTTTATGTACGTGTAGGAATCTACAGATTTCGAATGTTAACTTATGTCCATACCTATATGTACAATACGAGTGAGTCTAGTACCTAGATTTCCTCCTGAAAAAGTGTTTAGCATGACAATCCACAGCCACCACAGGGTCCACATCCACCACAGCAAGGAAAACAAGAACCACAGTAGCAAGCAGCATAGCAGTATGGGGAACAAAAGCCGCATCAGGAGTAGCACGGACAGCACATTTTCACAAACTGCGAGCGACTTGATCAATGCTATTTTTACAAGCCCGGTCATATACTGACTACGTACTTACTTTTCTTATTACTTCTTCAGGGAAATAGGCAGTAATTGGGATTGAAGCGACTTTCTACAAGCATCATTTGACTTTTTTAATTTTATTTTTTAATATGCTAAAAGCTTCAACCTGAATTATTAAAAATCATGTATATTTATCAATTCTATTTTTTGGATTATTTCAACTCACAATCAACCCATATTTCACATAACGAGCACATACAAAAGGTATTTACTGGACAAATTTAGGACTTTTAATGAACAATGCTTCCTTGTGCTGCTCTTATCGGAATTCAAAACGTTGTAGCCTACTATTTGTTGGATATTCAATTTTGATATTCAAAAAATATATTATACGCTGATCCTATTGAAAATGGGAAATCAAGGTAAAATGGTTTTGTGCAAATGTATGTAACAGGCAGAAGGAGGCGTGGCAGAACTCATAAAGTATATATATTCTTGATCAGGATGACAAGCCGAGTCGATTGAGCCCTGTCCGTCTGTCCGTATGTGTGAACGCGTGTATCTCAGCATCTATAAGAGCTAGAAAAGTGAAATTTTCTTTGTAGGTCCTGTTTGTTTGTTATCGAGTAAAAACATGATTGAAATGCAGTTAATAAATTATATCTCAGACGTCTTAAAAGCTAGAGCCTCCACCTTTTGTATTTAGTTTTATGTATATTTTATGCAATTTTGGTTTTTGTTGGATTTTGGATACCGGCTCCAAATTTCCCCAAATTCTTTAAATTTAAGTTTAGTTGGAACTAGGGCCATTATGTGAAGGCGTTTGCATCTCAACTAAGCCAAAAGGATATGTAGATCATATGCTGAAAATTCATTAATTCATTAAAATCCATTAAGTACAACAGAAGTTATTAAACAAAACGTTTGGCCGATTTGCAAAAGCACATGTCAGCAGCGCCACGCGCACGCATTTCCCCTATGCGTGTGCACACATACATTCAAATGCATGTAATTTTTTCTATTCAAAGAATCGATATTGCGATTGAATACTGCTTGAATTATCAGCGGCTACTCAACTTCAAATTTGCAACTCTTCTTGCAAGCAGTGCACTGGCTGCGTTGGTAGAGGCGGCGCTCGTAAGCAGTTCGGTTCGAGTTTGGTGGGGATGAAATATTTTTCATTGATTAATTGTATTTTTTTGTAATACTCTACACAAACTACGTAGAAATTAAAAAACGCATCTTGGATTGGGATCAGGGCATCTCCTAGTCGGGCGCCCCGACTAGAGCTTTCTTGTTTTTCCTAGAATGGGGGATAACCTTGGAATACTTTCTTCTCGAATCCAATTTTTCCAATTGTATTTATATTCTTAATTACTCTGTCTATCTTTCCATAAATATTTCTCTATATCGCTACATATCCCTCTATATCGCTCCACCCCCTTCTCTCCACAGCCTCTGGCACCCACACCCAACAATGGATCAACGCTGCTTTTTAATTTCCCATAACTTTACTTATTTAAACATAAAATTTTGTACACTAACAGAGTGACATTCGTATAGCGCCTGAAGTATGAGTAGTACCTAGATATCCTTTTGAAGACATCTCTAGCAACAGGGGCCACAGCCGCCACAACAGCGTCCATAACAGGGACCACAGCAGGAATAGCGATAGCAACAGCCGCCATAGCAGCCGCCGCAAGGTCCACAACAGCCACCGCAGGGTCCGCAGCACGAGTAGCAAGGTCCGCAGCACATTTTGCTAGATGCTGTTGCAATAGACAAAGAATTGAATATGAAGCTGCAGGAAGGATACCTCACGGAAAGGTAGGTACTACAATATATCGATCTATAATCTGAATTAGGCTTTGGGGAAGCAGGCCAAGCCGATACGATCGATATTTATAATTATTACAGGAAAGACTACCACCTAAAGATAAAATAAATAAAACATAAAATAATTATTTAAACACAAATCTCAGAATTCTACTTACATATCCCAATAAAGAGCACACAAAAATGTATATAGAAGTTTACGGGACAAATCTAAAAATCTTAATGAGGATTGTTTGTGCTGGTCCTGGCTAGGACAAAATCGTTGAGACTGAATTTCAAAAGCCTACTTCATGCTTATTTTTAGAGTTTTACTTGCAATACCCGACGTGGCTCAGTAATAAGTCGGTCTATCAATGACCAATAGATGTTTGTGTTAACTTGAAAATATCCTATAAAATGTCTTTAGCTATATAGCTGTAGATGTTCTCAACGGTAAATTGCAAGATAGTTTTATTCGATTTGCCAAGGATGGGTGGACGAATAGAGGGATGGACGGACTGATAAATGGAAGGACGGAATGACGGGCGGATAAATGGAAGGACGGATGATAAATGTAAGGGTGGATGGACGGATAAATGGAAGGAAGTTATCAACAAGTGTATAGGCATTCATTAGGTATATATATTTTATATATTTTGTATTTATTATATTTATTATATTTATTATATTTATTATATATATTATATATATTATTTATATTATTTATATTATATATATTATACATATTTTATGAAAAAATCGGTGCCTTATATAATCCAATTTTCAGAGCTCAAGCTTGAATACTTTCCCCAGTAAAATTTAAGTAAATTAGACATAATTTGTTTTCGTTTATCGAGTGAATACTTTATTTATTTTTGTGTTTATATCTAACTCTTTAGAACTATATGTTTAAAAAGAGACTATAAAGTGCACAGATAGAACATACACGTAAATGGTTAATTACTTAAGCGGTGCAGTACCTAGATTTCGTTCTGAAGATTTATTTTAACAAAATGGGCCGCAGCCTCCACAGCATGGTCCACAAGATCCGCAGCAAGGACCCGACCCACTGCAAGGACCACAGCCGCCACAGCAAAGTCGCGGGGGGTGGCAATAGGGCGAAGCGCCGCCGTTGCAGTTGGGATACAGCTTGTAGCACATACTGTAAGCAGCTGGAAATAGGAATTGATTGTGATTGATACGGACACAGAAATTTAATCAGATATACTCACTTGTCAGAATACCTCTTCACGGAAACAGGAAGTAAATGGAAGCTCAGAAATTCTCACTCAGATAAAAACTTTATTCGAGCTGAGTTGTTGTTTTCTCACAGAAGCTACTGAGGCCTACATTAGAATATTGGGAATCATTTACAAATATATAAAAACACATTATATATACGTACATTCCCAAAAACTCTACACAATACAGAAGTAATGTCATATACTTCAACACGACAAGTCTATGAAATTAAATGGAATGAGGCATTTCAGTTGATCGACGAGCGGAATACCAGTTCACATTACGAGGGCCTACTTAGTTTTTATTTACCGAACCCACTGAAAATATTAAATCAGGGAGGGTATGATGAGCTTTTGATGATGTTTGTAACAGGCAGAAGGAGGCGTTGCATACGTCGTTAATTATATATATTCATGTTTAGAACAAGTTGATTCGATTTAGCTCTGTCTGCTCGTCGATCTCAGCATCTATAAGATTAAGAGTTTTAAAATATTTTTGCAGGTCCGTCTATAACTCACAGTTGAAAAAATAATATATAACTTTTGCAGATGATTTCTGGATATCTTCCTGAGTTTTAGAGCTGCTTTGCAGTTTATCACTGCTGAATGCTTCACATGATCCGTCTATCAGGAAGGAAACCCGTGAGCTGAGCTGATATAAAAAGAATATCCCTCTGCATGTCCCTATGAACACCGTGATATCAAGAGCCAAGACGACAGATGTCGGCCTTTCATTAGTTTCCAATCATTCCACATAGTCTCTAGTGCCCCATTTACTACGTGGCTGCAAGCAGCGGCTACAACTTCCTCCCAAAGTTAAAACTTCCAAACAAAGTACGCATGGATTTTGCTATTTATTTACACAAGCATTGATGCAGTACCTAAATTTCGTTCTGAAGATGATTCATTTTAACAGCATGGGTTGCAGCCTCCACAACAAGGTCCACAATGGCCACAGCAAGGTCAGCCAGTTCCGCAAAAACCACCCCAAGACGTGCAACACATTTTGATTTCTACAGACACTGGAGACACTGAATTTCCGACTTCAAGCCTCTGTCTTAGTCACTTACCTCTAGAAAATCTTCATAGAACCAGGTACTAAGTGGTTGGCAAATTGTGACTGCTGTGTGGCTATCATTCGACTGCGAACTTTCGTAAGCCTTTGCCGTCGTAGTTTCTATTAGCAGTCAAATCCACCTGTAAATCAAATCAATTATAGATCTTACGAATACCTCTGCTTACTATTGTTTCACCTACATTTCCTAAAACTTCACAATCCAGGTACAAACAAATAAGCTGAGTTGTTTTCTGAACGAGTCCTTTATAATCTGTGTGGAATTTTGGAATTGCTGGTTGGGGGTTCGATATTTAGAGTCTACTTTGTTTGTTGGTTTTCGAAAGATTTTGCTTTTATGTAGACCTTAAAAATGAATAGGGCTTACTAAATTGAGACTGCTCGGCTCGCAAATACCCTGTAAAATTGTAATTTCTAATTCACGCAAACTAAATTGGTCTTTATAAAATTGAATTAGACTTCAATTGAAATTAAATATAAAAAAATATAAAAAAAAATTGAATTAAAATTAAAAACATTAAATTAAACTAAATTAAATCAAGCTAAAATTTAAAATATTAAATTAAAATTAAAATAAATTAATGATAATTACAATTCAAATATTCATCAATCAATCTCAATCTCCATATGTCAAGCTCTTGATTCATATATTAAAATAAAATATAAATTAAATGATACCTAAATTCAAAATAAGTTTATATTATAATTCAAATTAAATTGAATTATATATTATTAAAATATAAATTTAAACTAAAATTCAAATTAAATTCAATCATGCTTTAATGAAAACACAATTTATTATGACATTCTTTTTTTCTCCAAAATTGGAAATACGGAATTTAAAAGGCTTATCGATACCATTATCTCTAATCTTTTGCGTTGTATGTAGGTCCTAGATTTCCTTCTGAAGATAGTTGCAGTTTAACAGCAGGATCCCCCACAGCCGCCGGGAAAGCAGCACGCCGCAGCGGAGCAACCGCTACCGCCGCAGCAGCCATTGCAGCCGCAGCAGCCATTGCAACATCCATTGCAGGGCGAGGTGCAGGAATAGTTACACGAATAGCAAGGAAAGCCCATGCTGATTGCAATGTTAACTTTGGAGTACTCTTAGCTGAACTACTTCACGGAAAGAGGCAGTTGGCAGGAGTGCAGAGGGCTAATCGACCGACTTATAACATTTAGTAAACTATTTTGTTATGGTATCCGAATCAGTCGCTGAAAAGGAAGTATTTTAAGATATTTCATTATATATGTTTTCTTTACTTACATTTCTTAAAAAATTAGAGATGTTTATTGGACAAGCCTTAACACGGGAATGTACTTGGCTGGGTAGCTAAGGGAAGATTGTACAACTTCAAATTTCAAAGGTTACTTTGATGTCCTTAGAAAATGATATGTACAAAGTCCTTCTCAACTCAGTTCGATTCTAAAAATCATCTACAGGAAAAATCTTGATTTCCTTCAAGTATAAACTACATTTTAGACTTATCACCATTTACTCATACACAACTGGCATAATACGAAAAATTTACAAATTTGTTGTCAATTTCATATACAAAGATCGGTTGAACTACTACCTAGTATCTTGCCCTGCATCCGGCTCTGAGCCATGAACCACAGCTACCACAAGGACGATATCGACCACCACAAGAGAATAACAGGGTCCGCAGCAGGAGCTGCAAGGTCAATAATAAGCACCGCTAGCCGCGCAGCAATTGTAACAAGGTCCACAGCACATCTTGATGAGGTCTATATAGAGAACGTTAAAGTATAGTTTCAGAGGGCATAGGACATATCACCTTTTAGTAGAACTTCTTTACAGATATAGGCAAAAGGACACCGAGCAAAGAGCGCAGATTGGATTACAGAAAATCATTTATTTTTTATCCCAAACTTCATGCAGTCTTATATATTTAATTAACAAGATAACGTCCAACCTGTCATTCAAATAGAAAGTTACACTTACATATATTATTGGTCTAATTCGAATATCCGATAAACTTACATTTTCCAAAAAATTTACAAATATTCGCACAAATAAAATCGAAAGCTGTTGACTGGACAAGCCTTATGATCTGAATGAAGATTATGTGACTTGCGCCGATAACTAGGCTAAAGGCGTTGACGTTTAATTGTCAGAGATTACTTTGATTCAGATTACTGCGGATTGTGTTACCTGGCGCTAATCGCCTAACGTTTAGACACTATTTTATTGTGTGGTACAAATATAAAATTCATATATTTATAGATGCTTATATGTATATTTATTTGTTCATCTATTCATCTATTCATATATTTAGATATTCATCTGTTGAACCATTCATTTATTATCTATTCATCTATTAATTAATTCATTTATTCATTTATTCATTTATTCTATTCATCTATTAGATATTCATCTGTTCAACCATTCATTTATTATTTATCTACTCATTTATTCATCTATTCACTACTCATCCATCCATATATACATCTTATTTATTAATTCATCTTTATTTTATATATATTCCTAAATTCACAAATGTATATATTCATAATTTAGCAATTGATATATATATTTTATACTAGAAATAGGTTCGAAACCCGTTTGATTAACTATATTTATTTAGTTTAACAATCCCACAAACACCATTGTATATTAAGCAATTAGACGATCCAAATTTTAATTATTCAAATTTTTAAGACTGTTTATTTACAGATATATGATTAGTGTGATTACAGAAATTTACAAATGGAATGCTACTGTTTTGTCCTAAATGGAACATTGTATCTTGTTTTTGAGTACCCTGGTTTTGTTCTGAATATGGTTATGGTTTAACAGCATGGACCGCAGCCACCACAGCATCCGCCACAGGGCCCACAGCAACCACCACACGGACCACAGCAGGAAAAGCTCGGAGCACAGTAAATACCACAAGACCCATAGCAGCCACCACAAGGTCCACAGCAGCCACCACATGGTCCGCAGCAGCCACCACAGGGTCCACAGCACATTTTGTTTTGTGATCTATGTGTTATTAGATCTTTTAATGCAAACTGAAGACCCCAGATTTCACTTACTTCTAGTTAACTCTTCCCAAAAATAAGTCACTTTTACGACCGCTGATTGGCTTTCCAGAAAACCGTATAGACGGATATCGCGCCTCCAGAAAACTAATCAGTCGACGCCTTATTTTTCTTTTTTTACATGAAAGAATTCAACCTGAGAATTTGGTAAAAAAAAAAAGAAAATAGATAAGATTGAATGAGGTTTTAAGCATTCGAAACTTACGTCCCTTAAAAATTTACAAATATTTACACAAAAAATAAATAATTTTGAGTTGTTTGACGGACAAGTCTCAAAAACTGAATGAGGCTTATTCGTGTCGCTTGTGATAACCAGACAAAAATGGGTGAAGTTTCAATGGCAGAGACTACTTTGATGTAGTTGAAGTTTGCATAAATAACTTATGACCAAACACACAAGAGTGATACTATTTTCGATAACTAAATTTCAGCTTCTATTTGAGTTATTGATAACGTTCGCTCGTTAAAACCTTTAATTAGCAAGATCTGCCGTTTGATTAAGGCACGTATAAAAAATACCTCTGAATCGGAAAAAGACAAGTTTGCTCCTATGTAGTCGACAGCAACGATCACATCTAATATCAATCTGAGCTGCGCAGGCTTCTGAAATATTCTCAAGCAGAGTCCGACTGATGGCTATCTATTTACCCCCGATTGATGCTACTTGGCGAGATGCAAGACTGCTGAACTAAGATCTTCGATCAATCTTATACCCCAAACCACAAGCCCCTACCCATCAAAGATACGTCTGATCATTTGTATTCGACCTGTTTTATTTTATATTTACGAATACCGAAATTTACAATGGGTTTGTTGAAACATTTTCCTAATTACTTCTGAACTGGTCGCTTTCGCACTGAGGTTAGTTCTGGTTTTTGTCAACAGCAGGGTCCACAGCCACCACAGCAACCGCCACAGCAGGAGTAACACGGACCGCAGCAGGAGTAGCAGGGTCCGCAGCAGGAGTAGCAAGGTCCGCAGCAACCGCCGCAGGGTCCACAGCAACCACCGCAAGGTCCGCAACACATCTTGATAGAGACTGCAGGGCAGATCGTTCAGATAGATAGTAACAAGTCTCGGACTAGTGCAACTTACTTTTACTATAACTTCACAGAAATAGATACTAGGGGATATTAAGTCACGACAACTAATTGGCTTTCCAAGAAACTATTTAGTTCAGATCTGAAGCTTTCGCAGTTGTATATTTGTAAATTAAACGAAAAGCTCCAACCTGCGAATTACATTAGAAATTATTATTCAATAGAAAGTTTTTTGTTAAAACTTACAGTTCCCAAAACTTTTACAAATATTCACACATATATAAAAAATTTGTTTACTTAACGAGGCCCTAAAACGAATTGAGGCTTATTCGTCTGGGCTCTGCTAACCAGGGGAAAATCGTTGACGTTTATTTTACAGAGCCTACTTTTGGTCTGAAGGGTATTTTTAATTTCTGTTTTTATTTGCAATCTGTCTTATACTAGACAATAAACAAATTTGTTAACAATAATGTTACTTAACCAGATGGCTTGGTCTCCACTTAGATCAATCCATATATTTACTTACTTTACATATTTATCTATTTCTGTGGGGCAGGCTAGGACATGAAACCTTTTGAGTCGCCTGTGGTTGCTTGAGTCATCCAGTAGTCTTAGTGCTAGAGCCTTATAGTGGTTATGTAGTTTATTCATGTCTGTTTGCATATAGTTGTATTTATTCTTTAACAAGGGGCAGTTTAACATCTTTGTCGATATTATAATTAGTCACATTTCAGGGTGCACATGTCTTGTTCTGGTATCACTGCATAATTTCGATATTTGAATTGAAAATTATTTTGTATTCTAGGTCAGCTTTATTAATCGGCTTTACTCGGCTTCTAATTTGTATGGAATTCTTATTTTTAACTGCTTGATAATGGAAAAATTATCAATCCTTTGATCTGTAGACGAAATCTTTGCTATAAACGCAAACCATTTCGAGTTGTTCAAGCTGAATATTTGAACTTTTTGTATGTTCTTTGGAAATGCTGAAAATTATTGTATTCGCTTAGTGGAGACTCGGCAAGCCGTGTTTAAATAAATCTAGAACCCGAAAATTTGGCAAGGGGAATGATTACTCATCTGTACAATTGCATATAGATTGAGGTCCCTTGGATAAGGATTTTAATATTTTTCGAACTCCGCCCGAGAATTTCTATGAACGTAAAGCACCTATACCCATATATATTATTTGACGATCGTTTATTCTTCCCTTCCTTGGGAAGTGGCAAATCCAACTGATTAAGCTTAGCAGACCTAGACCGCACATTGCTCTAGTGAATCACAATTACGAATTATTCGCAGTTCACGATTTCTCATTCTATTTTAAAACGCTTCCCAGCAAATAAAAATACACATATTTTAGACTCATCCATATCTATTTATACCGTGCACAACGAAAATTTACTAAGGGTTTTGTTGCAACTTTCACGCCATTGTTTGTCGTTTGATTCTTGTCAACAGCAGGGTCCACAGCCACCACAGCAACCACCACAGCAAGAGTAATATGGACCGCAGCAGGAGTAGCAGGGTCCGCAGCAGGAGTAGCAAGGTCCGCAGCAACCGCCGCAGGGTCCACAGCAACCACCGCAAGGTCCGCAACACATTTTGATAGGGACTGCAAGGCAGATATATGAATTATCCATCGAGTCTTCGATAAGACTATACTTACTATTAGTTAAGCTTTACAGAGATATTAGTGTTAACTAGGATAACACTGCTAAATTGACCGTCAAGTAGTTTGAATTTTCACTTTCGTCGTATAACTTTCAATTACAAGAAAGGCCACAACCTGTAATTTAATGAAAAATTTTTAGCTATTCAACATATTTGAAAAATAAAAACTCACAATCCCCAAAAATTTACAAATATTCACACAAATAAAGTCGGAAGCTTTTAACTGGACGAGCCTTTAGAATGAACTGAGGATTATTTGTCTGAACGCTGTTAACCAGGCCAAAATCGTTCAGATTTGACTGTCAGAGGCTACTTTGATTGTCTTTTTTATAAATTCGTATCGGGCCTTTTACCCTTGGTTTTAATTTAAATTGAATAAATGTGAACATAAGTTACAAAGTGAGATCTTTTAGTAGCTTTAAGCGAAACTCTTTGAAAATAAAAGTCTTTTCACTTCAAACTTTGACTAACAGTTGTAACATAAGCCCAGGAAAGCCAGACGGAAATGCCCTTTAGATGAGGCCAAAGTGCGAGGAAATTGTGAGGCAGGCACTTAAAAAACAAACTCAAAGGCAAAGAGCATCTTTCAGTTTCCAGTTTCTAGTTCAAATATCAACGGAAAATGGCAATGAAAAGTGCCCAAGTGCTTAAGCTCATCTATCAATATATTTGCCAGATATGAAGCGTCAACAATATTAAGTCACAACGACAATAAAATACCCTCGACCTTAATCTGTTATCTATTGAGTGGAGTAAAGTATAAGTATAAGTAAAAGTAAAAGTAAAAGTAAAAGTTAAAGTATAAGTATAAGTATAAGTATAAGTATAAGTATAAGTATAAGTATAAGTATAAGTATAAGTATAAGTATAAGTATAAGTATAAGTATAAGTATAAGTATAAGTATAAGTATAAGTATAAGTATAAGTATAAGTATAAGTATAAGTATAAGTATAAGTATAAGTATAAGTATAAGTATAAGTATAAGTATAAGTATAAGTATAAGTATAAGTATAAGTATAAGTATAAGTATAAGTATAAGTATAAGTATAAGTATAAGTATAAGTATAAGTATAAGTATAAGTATAATTAAGTATAAGTATAAGTATAAGTATAAGTATAAGTATAAGTATAAGTAAGTATAAGTATAAGTATAAGTATAAGTATAAGTATAAGTATAAGTATAAGTATAAGTATAAGTATAAGTATAAGTATAAGTATAAGTATAAGTATAAGTATAAGTATAAGTATAAGTATAAGTATAAGTATAAGTATAAGTATAAGTATAAGTATAAGTATAAGTATAAGTATAAGTATAAGTATAAGTATAAGTATAAGTATAAGTAAGTATAAGTATAAGTATAAGTATAAGTATAAGTATAAGTATAAGTATAAGTATAAGTATAAGTATAAGTATAAGTATAAGTATAAGTATAAGTATAAGTATAAGTATAAGTATAAGTATAAGTATAAGTATAAGTATAAGTATAAGTATAAGTATAAGTATAAGTATAAGTATAAGTATAAGTATAAGTATAAGTATAAGTATAAGTATAAGTATAAGTATAAGTATAAGTATAAGTATAAGTATAAGTATAAGTATAAGTATAAGTATAAGTATAAGTATAAGTATAAGTATAAGTATAAGTATAAGTATAAGTATAAGTATTCGTCTCACGTCTCCGTCTCCGTCTCCGTCTCCGTCTCCGTCTCCGTCTCCGTCTCCCGTCCTCCGTCGCCGTCTCCGTCCTCCGTCTCCGTCTCCAGTCTCCGTCTCCGTCTCCGTCTCCGTCCCGTCTCCGTCTCCGTCTCCGTCTCCGTCCTCCGTCTCCGTCTCCGTCTCCGTCTCCGTCTCCGTCTCCGTCTCAGTATAAGTATAAGTATAAGTATAAGTATAAGTATAAGTATAAGTATAAGTATAAGTATAAGTATAAGTATAAGTATAAGTATAAGTATAAGTATAAGTATAAGTATAAGTATAAGTATAAGTATAAGTATAAGTATAAGTATAAGTATAAGTATAAGTATAAGTATAAGTATAAGTATAAGTATAAGATAAGTATAAGTATAAGTATAAGTATAAGTATAAGTATAAGTATAAGTATAAGTATAAGTATAAGTATAAGTATAAGTATAAGTATAAGTATAAGTATAAGTATAAGTATAAGTATAAGTATAAGTATAAGTATAAGTATAAGTATAAGTATAAGTATAAGTATAAGTATAAGTATAAGTATAAGTATAAGTATAAGTATAAGTATAAGTATAAGTATAAGTATAAGTATAAGTATAAGTATAAGTATAAGTATAAGTATAAGTATAAGTATAAGTATAAGTATAAGTATAAGTATAAGTATAAGTATAAGTATAAGTATAAGTATAAGTATAAGTATAAGTATAAGTATAAGTATAAGTATAAGTATAAGTATAAGTATAAGTATAAGTATAAGTATAAGTATAAGTATAAGTATAAGTAAGTATAAGTATAAGTATAAGTATAAGTATAAGTATAAGTATAAGTATAAGTATAAGTATAAGTATAAGTATAAGTATAAGTATAAGTATAAGTATAAGTATAAGTATAAGTATAAGTATAAGTATAAGTATAAGTATAAGTATAAGTATAAGTATAAGTATAAGTATAAGTATAAGTATAAGTATAAGTATAAGTATAAGTATAAGTATAGCATAGCTGCTAATGTGAAGTTGTATTAGCAATAAACTAAAGCTTCAATGAAAGCATTCATTTACATTGGTTTAAATTATGTTGATTGCAATTGTAGGTAGCTTTAGATAATATTCATAAAATGCGATGCATGATAAGCATATATAATGTTAATCAGAAGAGGAAGGGGCAGAAGTAGAAACAGATGAGAATTGTTAAACAGCAGCTGACCAGGATGATGTACAGAGCTGAATATGTCCTAGGAAGATTTACGACTCGAATGCAGGAATCAGGAAAGGCTAGCCAACAAGTAAGGATGTTCATGTATATATATGTATGTATATATATAAATATGTTTATATATATGTATAAATTCATGTACGTGTGTAACAATGCGGAATTCGGAACGGGCAAGTGGAAGTGAAAATGGCACACACAAACACAGACACATAATGTCCTTCAACTAGCTTTACGTCACTTGGCCGCCTGCCAAGCCTCGTGACGAGGACAACCCTGACACTTGAGTGGAGACAGACAACCACTTGACTGTGAACCCCGCGTGGTGCCCGCGGCTCTTGCAACAATGCGTGGCGCCACCATAGACGACACATACAATACGGACAGTGCCACACATATACGTATGTATAACAATTGTGTGTGTATAGATATATTTGTAGCGCACTGTGCTGACATTAATGTGCGTAACTTGGACAATTACGACAAAGAAAGCAAGTATAAAAAAATATAGCCACTATGACGACTTGTGGAAGCTTAAATACCCTAATAGTACACTAAATTGATCAACATTTGGATCCATAATTGCGAAGCATTGGCAAAATAATAAGGGTTTGATACAAACCAAACCAAGTTTTAACTTTTTATTTGTGTTGATATTTATATATAATTATAATTTAACTCTTATTTACTATAATTTAATTAATTAACAAATGTACAAAAACATAAAAATTTCAAAAAAAAAAAAATAAATAAATATTTTATATTTCATTTTTTATGCGATTGTCTTAAAAAAGTAAAGCAAAATCAAAATTTCACTGGGTTGATTAATTTTTTTCAAATATTTATCTTTTCATTTTTATAATTTTATTAATTTATTAATTAATGATTTGGCGAAGCGAACTTAGCTTTAATGTATTGTCAACAAACCAACACAAAATGAAGCCATGAAGAATTTTCTCCTTTGTTAGAGTATGTCCGATGAACAATCCAATTATTTGTCGAAAAAAAGTTATTGCATTGCAAATATTATAAAAGCAATATGTAAGAGTATTGAAAGGTTCGACATGTCTGTAATTATTGGAGACTTAAGTAGTCCATTACAATAGGTAAATCTGTTTGTATTGCATTCGTGGCAACAAAAGCGTAAATGCTGCTCAAAATGCGAATGTAACTGAATACCAATGCAATGCAGTGGAATGCAATCAGAAGTAATTAAAGGTGATGAAGCAAAGGTGTTTTGATATTTAATTGAAAACTTCAATTGCAATTGGCATGACCTAAGTAAACGGTTTATTGTTGGATAAGGAGAAGCCGGATTAAGAGACGATAATAATTTGTTAAATGAAAAATCATATTGAATAAGACTTAATAACTGTTATTGATATAAATTGATTTTGATAGCTATACATTTAATAATTCTTTCTCTCTCTCTAACTACCTTTCTTTTTACCTACCCAATTATAAGTCCCGACTCACTTTAATGCCTCGACAACTTAATTTTGTGCGCTTTCAACTCTTTCAAATGATTTTTTAATTTTCGGCTGCTTACATAAAAAAGCGCCTTTTTTACCCATTTACACATTCATTTTTCATTTTCTTTTACCTTTTTTCCTGCACTTATCTGCCTAAGGGTATGCAACAGCTTGTGTTAATCACAGCTGCCCTAAGTGCTTAATGAGCCTAAGAATGCTGCAAAAAAACAACAAACGAAAAAGATTAGCCAGAAGATACCCTACTAGGCACTTTGGCATTGTTTATAAATTAAAAACATATTAAATTCTAATTATAATTATTTGCATTTTCATTAATATTAGTATATTTATTGGCTTTTCTCACTTCAAAGTATTCATTTAAAATAAATAGTCTTATACAAACATACTAAATTTATATAATTATATTTATATATATTTCATACATATAAATCAATGCATTAGCCAACTTTTAATATATATATATATTTATTTATATTTATATTTATATATGATATTTTTTTTATATTTATATTCAGGCGTATTCAACTATTCATACTTTTATGTAATAATTAATACATATTAGATTCATATAAATCTATTGTTATTCATGCGTTTTCTTATGATTCTTATATACTTAAAGTTGCAAGTAAAAATATGAATACAAATCATATATATATATTCATGTCGGTTTATTTTTTACTGCACTTTTAGATGTTTATTTTACTGTACTTCAAGCGAATACGAATATATTGAAGCTTCGTTAACAATTGCTGGTTCAGTTTATGGTTCAACTTTTTACATAGCTATTCATGGAGTTCAAGTAAGAATTAGATGTATATAAATATATATGTGCTCAGAACATATATATAACAACTCATAGTTACTCATATATCTATTCATATTTGAATCACATATATGTTTATTCATATTCAATCAAATGATTCACATCAACTCACAAATACTTGCTCATTTACTCATTTGCTTATCATTTACTCATTTAAAGGATATTCAAAAGAATTTCCTTACGTTCTCACTTTAAAAAATTCAGTTTGTAATTATGTAAAAGCTGAGAAAATTACGCGAGTTGAAAGTGTGAAAATGACGCCGATAACTTGGCCAGCATAAGTGAAAAATGTGTTAAGTGCATTAAAATTAATTTCCATTTCGCAACTGATGCTGCGCCATATGTCGATGTGTATATTTATATATATATATATATATATATATATATATATATATATATATATTGATAAATGTATATATATATATTAAAAGTGATGCGTGTTCCTCAACATTTACAGCAGTGAAAATAGCAATTGGCATTAAGATTGTTGCATTAATGCGTCAAGATTTACAAGCGAAATGTACGAAGCGACAGTCGTAATACTACGATGGGCATTTGAGGCATGGCTCATTATAACTAAATATAAAGCCAAGCAGCTTTCAAGTTGGCTATTCTTAATAGAAGTCATAAACATAGCTGGAATAAATCGCAAATTAGAAGAAATTGACAGGCGAGCTTAAAGATATATATAAATATAATAATTAGATATATATATATATTCATATATAAAGCTTAATTCATATAAGATATATATATCCAAGTATATTTATCCAAGAGTAGAAAGTGACTTCTTAGACGTAGCCGAGTTCACCTAACCCAGTCAGCTCAATTGCTGTGTGGGCAGAGAGTTCTCTCAATAAATTCAAGTGGCGTAAACCACAAAAAAACATCTGGAATGAGGCAAACAAAGTAAACACAGGGCTTAATGAGAATCATGAGGAGTAAAAGTTAAAGAATTAATGATAAACAGTTTAATAAATTAAGCGGTTATCAAGAGGCTTAAGTTAAGTTATTGCGGAATTTATAATTATTATTTTCTGAATACTTTGTAAATGATTGTAAAAAGGGTCGAGTGGTCTCATGAAAACAGATATAACTTGTAGATGAAAGCTAAGGTATTAATTAAATAAAAAAAGATTACATTACTAATAAATATTCCATATGTCTTAAAAATCGATAAGTATCACTATCATTTTAGAACTACTTTTGTCTGTCAAAGTTTTCCTAATGGACGTAACTGGGAAAATAAATTAAATGAATCTTATTATCATACGGGAAAAAAATCGATAAATATCGAATGCAGTTCGAAATTATTGAAAGTGTTGGCAATAAAGGTTGACTAATTGATGTAAAAATAATCAAAATGAATATATTTCTTTACCAGAAAATAATTGAAACTTCCAGATTAGTTTGAAAACTAGTTCAAATTTGTTCATTGCGATAAACTTATGCTACTTCTGATAAAATTAATAAAAATCTAAAATATATTTATAGCTGCTTAAATATGCTTCAAAATAAATGTATATTTTAGCTCCGAAACTATCAATTTTTTATTTTATTATTACCTATTCATACAGTAATATTCCTTGACCTAAGAATTTATCATTCCTCATTTATACAGGGAATATTCCAGTCGCTTATCTCCCAGGCGAGCTCTCCACACACTTGTTTAAATTGTAGTTTCAATTGCTGTGGAATTGAAATGAAAAAATATGCTTTAGTCCTCATCAAGTGGCAACTTCAAATTGTGAAGTGTTATTGAATATGTGAGATTCGAAATAAAAACCAAAAAATTTAAATTAATTTTACACTACTAAAAACTTAATGAAATTACAAAAAAATTTTAATTTGCTTCATTGCCTAAATTTTTAGTTGAAATGAAACGAAATATAAAGAAACAAGTTGAATAACTCGATAAAGGGCTAAAGAAAATATTAATAAACCTGCAAAGCCATGAAAATCAGCTCAGAAAGCACTCAGCGAATAAATAAAAATAAAAATAAATATAAATCTCACAGAAGCTTAAAATTTATTCATCAATCAACAAAAAAAGATATATACCTGCAGGCAAATATTATTTAACTGTGGGCTGACGAGTTGCGCGAAAAAAAGTATTTTTTCGGTTTCAAAAAATACTGCACTATGAGCAATAAATCCGATTTGTAAATAAAATATACGCGTTACACGTGAACACAAATACAAATGCAATTAAAGCAGTCTCTGTGTACTCTTCAGTGCTCTGTCGCCTTCCTGTCTCTCCCTTTAACCTATTTGTCTCTCTCTCTCTGCCTCTCTATCCATCCCTCTCTCTGTCTCTCTCACGATTTCGCTCTGTTGAACCGGGAGTATTTTTTGGGTTATTTTGTATTGCCTACTTTCGGGTTGGCGACTTAATTATACACATTTTCCACTTAATTTTTTTTCTCGCTCAGCATTGTTATACCCTGCATGCAGAGTAGCTATTTAAAACAGGGTATATACGTTTATGGCAATGTAAGTTGTTTATCTGACTTAACTGACTGAATATATTTGTTTTTTATTTCATAAAATACACAAAAATCTTCTGTATGGTAAATTGATAAATATCGTTAATAAATTCATGACTTTATCAATATACAATATATAAATTTTATGTATGTTTAAGAATGTTGCATAGGTATAATTTAAGAGTATCGATTACACCATTACAATCGAAATCCATTAATTTTACGTTCAACATACAGTTTTGATAGGATTTGACACAAATCGATAAATGTCGATAACAATTATAATTTTTTAAAACATATCTTATAGGTAAAAATCGAGACGGAATATTATGCTTATTGAAAATAGAAAATGAAAGTGTTGTATATATCAACAACATCTAAATAACCAATATCGCTAAGAAATCGATTACAAATTTTGTGATTTTTTAGCTTAAGAGTTTGTTAGTTATGAAGACAGCACTGTTTAGTGCTATGCAGCGATAAGTATACGATGCTTAAATGCTAATGACTACTTAATAAATGATAATCGATAAATATCGAATAGTTATTTTTTCATATTTAAGTGTTTTTATGATAAATTGTTTGCCTACGAGATATCAGCTAGTCGTTCTCTTCTTGTTGTTTGGCGGCACGTGCTTGAATTTGGCGCGAATTGTTGTTGTTTTTTTTTTGTTTTTACCCATTTTGTAATTATAGACGTCACTCAGGCATTTAACTCGTTTGTTGTTGTAGTCGTCCAACAGCAACAAATTGTTGCCGGCCTTTCAATTTGTGTGGATCACACGTAGAAAACCCCGCAACAACACTTATTGCCAGCTGTCGGTGTGTGTGTGTGTGTGTTTGTTGTTTTTGCTTTCGCTTTTGTTGTTGTTTTGTTGCTGGACATGCGAAATAATTGCTTCATACATAATTATCGCTGGACGCGACCGACGCGCAGCTCATTACAATTGTTGTTGCTGCTGCTCTTGTTGTTGTTTATTTTGAGTGCTTATTGTTGTTCATGGTCGTCAGGCCTTGCGCTGCGTCTGGCATTTAGAGAGAGCCAGAGCCCAAAACATAGAGGATTATGTGCATAGATATTTGGTATTAAAAGCGTTTCTTGTGTTTTTAACTGCTGAATCCTTTAACAAAAATGATTTTAGCTAAGTCTAGTTAGTTTTCAGCTTATTTATGGAAGGACTTATACTTTTCATCATTGGCATACACAGCTCAATTTGCGATTTAACTTATGCTGTGAATTCTTAAGTTTTTCTTGTTAAGCTTTAGCAAATTTCGTATGTAGGATCAGGTAAAAGTGCTCAAGTCGGAATGATTGACTAGAGATATTCTGAACTGTGTGTGATGTTCTCTACATTTTGGATCAGTTATTGAAGAGAAATATTAAATTTCTACTGCGTATGGTATGCACTAAAGCTTTAGTATTATGTATGAAATATTCTGTCTGTCCCATAATATAATTGATATAAAACAATATTAATGAAAGTAGGCTCTTTCATTAAGTTTACTTACAAATTAATAATCAAATATAACTTTGTTATGTTGAAATATAAATATATATATTTACTATATATATATATATATATATATATATATATATATATAAATATATATATTTATTTATTTATGAAATATAATTAATATTTTAATGAATATGTTAACTTCATAATATTTAATTTGCGTATATTTTATAATTATATTTGCGACTTTAATTAAGCAATCAATTTATAAAGAGAAAAAATACTTTAGCTCACTTAAAGCTTGTTTCTGCTCTTTATACCCTGACCTCATTGAAAATGGAAATTTGGAGTAACCTGGCTTTGTGAAAACGTATGTAACAGGCGAAAGAAGGCATGGTAGACCCCATAGAGTATATATATTCTTAATCTTCGCCCATCTGCCTGTCCATCCATAGGAAAGCATAAAAGCTAGCGACTTGAAATTTTTAAGTTTATATATCTATACGCCTCATGCCGCATAGACTTAGCTTCTTTTCGATAACTCATTCCATTTGCTTATCAATAAAAAAGACTGCGTTTTTAAGCCTAGTTAGAATACCTCAAAAGCTGGACAATTGCTATTTACTTAAGAGGCTTCTGTAATGAGTACACAGATTTTGTATATTATGGATTTTGGATACCTCCACCCGCCTTTAAGTACTAGAGACAAAAAAGACAAAGCCTAGATAATTTCAGTACCAAGGTGCATTAACAAAAAAACTTATTCAAAGTTCGTCGCATGGTTCAGTGTGTCTACTAGTCGAGCAGTCTCGACTAGAGCACTCGCACTTGTTAAAACACATTTTACGTACAATTCCCATAACCAGATGCGCATTTCATGCCAATAACTGGATACGTTTAACCTCATACATATTTATATATATATACTATTTACTATACATATATACAAATATGCACACACGCACACACACATATATTTTTTCGTCTTTCAATGGCAGACAGAAACGCGTGCGGATTGCAGTTGGTGCGGCTGCTGCAGCCGGAAGCGAATCGTTTAAATGTGTAATGATGCTATGGGTCAGCTGCTGGCTTGTGTGTAGCTGGCGCTTGCTGTCAAGGTGATGGCAAGCACACGCTCACACACACACACACACACACTCACTCACATACGCAGACAGACAATAGTCAGACTAATTAAGCTATTTATTAGGTTTGGGGTTAAGTTCAGCGGCAGTTGGCTGCAGTTCCGTTTCGCTGTAGATAGTTCACTTTGGCTCTTAACTCGAAGGCGGAAATCGGTTTCGAATTTGTATTCGCTTACAAACTGCAGTTGACTTTATGGGCTACTGGCCAGAAAAGGTCATCATGTTGCAGCTGTCGAAAAGCTAGCCAAGAGTCAAAAATAACTCCTTCAGGCTCTCCCTTGCTCTCTCTCTCACTCTGAACTTTAACCTGACTGTTTGTCATCTGTCAGTTTTCTGTGGTTTTCCTGCTCTTTATCCTTTGCTCTGACCCGTTTTGCTTGCAGTTCATTAAAGTTAAATAAATCAAGTCAAGAGTAAAAATTACAAAAAAAAAAAGAAAAATTGCGATTGATTTTTGTTGTTTGTGGTTGGACTTTGCTGGCGCTATCGAGGTGTTGATTACCTGGGGCCATGCTTCGCTTCACGTTACGGATAATTCGAGTGGATAATTTTTTAATGATGCTGCAGCGATAAGTGCAGCCAGTAGAATTAGCTGCTGCTCAAATTAATTGATGCAATTGCCAGCGCAACAATGTTTCAATGTAGATTTAGGATTAAAAGGGTTTTTCGATTATTATTTAATTTTGAGCTGGTCTGCACTTCGTGTAGATAGGTCAGATTCAATAGATCATAAATTTGATTTTGAAAATCTCTTTTCCATGTGTGAAAATAATAGAAATAAAATATAATTATTTCGGCTTGCCAGTCTTTTGCCTTGATTCCGGCTATAAGATGGGCATGAAATTATTCTTGTATATTTTTATAGTTCATTGTAAAATTTTTATATATATGTGCAGAATTTTTGTTTATCATTTTTCAGTTATGCAATATTTTTTACAGTGAATTATCTCTAATTAGATTTTTTACTTTCAATCAAAAATATATTTTTTATATATTGTTAAAAGTTCAATTAAATTAGAAAAATAATTTTGATAGCAAATTAAATCTTGAATTATTTTTAAATATTTTCAAAATGCCTGATACAAAATCTCGCATTTTGCTATACATTAAAAAATGTACAATCCTAAATAAATATATTTTCAAAATACAATTTGCCTCGCACACGTTGAGCTCTTTATTAATTTTGCAAACATTTTTTCTAAAAATTGCTAACAATATCTAAATTTTTTTGTTGCTTCGCTTCTCTGAGCTGAGGCCTGAGGCCAGGGGCTGCTGTTGCAGGCAAATGCAAATGTAATTAGTTGCATGAACGAAAACCATAGAGCAATATTTATGGCAGACACTGTAGCAGCTAGCAGCGAGCACCGAGCACCGGCTGCAACTGCTGTAGATACTTTTCATTTTTTACGATTTCTGTGGGCGAAAGCTTTACCCCTTTTTTTTGCCCAGTTTTGTTTGCCCGCTTAGAATATTTATCTTGCTCTGTCATTTTTTTCTGTTGTTGCCTGTTGTTGCTTTGTTTATTTATTTTGTTAATTTTTTATGGTCTGGTCGGGTGTTGCGGCTTTTGGGCTCGGAATTGGGTTTGGGTTTTGGGGTTGTGGGATTTTTGGGTTTTCGGGTTTTATGGCAACGCTTGCCACAAAATAAAAGGCAAGAAGATTCGGCGAGAGTGCGAGATGCAGCAATAAAGTAGACTAGGTCGAAATAAAGATAAAACCGTGCAAACGTTTTAGACCAAAAAGGGATTCGAGCCCCACACAGTTTGTTGCAATGCGAAAATTTAACCATTTCTGCTGCCGGCTGCAGCTGCGCGAAAGCTTTAACAGCTAAGAACACAAAAAAAAATAAAAGCAACTTTTGCCAGTCATTGGCGCTGAAAATTGAGATTTATGAATGCACCTGCCGCACCCAACGTGAAGGCGGTAGCTTCAAGTCTAAAAGTAAGTTGTCTAGGATAGCTGTTCCTCTTTCTCTTACTCTGTTTTTTTTCTCTTTTGCTTTTTGCTTTTTGCTCAAGCGTTGAAACTTGGCATATTTCTCCATTACGAAGCGAAGCTTGCAAATTGATTTGATTTGATTCAATTTCGAATCGATAAGCCAGCTAGCTTGCCGCCCCTCTTCCATCTGTCTGTGTTAGGTTAAATCATATTTGTATTGAAATTGACGTAGTTTTTATCTGACCACCTGATTGCCTGTCACAAAGCGAATGCGATTGAGAGCTGGCTCAACCCTTTGAATTCTATTGAGAAATGTTTTGTAAGCTTAATACGATAGGGTAGTAGCAATATACACCAAGTGTGCTCATATGCACCTCATATACACCATGTGTCCTATGAAAAACGAACTAAAATATAATAAAATAATTTAAATTATTTTTTGCAAATATGTTGACATAACGTTAAAAGCTTTAAAAGAATGAAAAAGTTATTAAATAAATTATATTTGCTGTTAGCAAGGTTCCACTTCAAGGAAATCAAATTTACGTTCATTTTATATATATATATATAGTCTGAATTTCGCTGCAGACTTAGTTCGTTCTGAAACTTCGTTGGAATTGCATTTGCGATGCTATTGAAATTCATATTGCTGATCTTGTTGCTACGCTATGCGCCAACTGAGACCCTCAAGAAGGGAAATTGCTGTGCTAGGGGTCCCGTCGTTTTTATACCAAGGCCCAATACAGGCTGCTTACATTTTAAGGCGGTGAAAGGTGCCAATAGCACTTGTTCATATGAGGGCTGTGAGGGTTGCTGTGGTACACATTGTCAGCGCAAGTGCTGCGAATGCCGTTCTTGCAAGCATGCAATATTAGATAATTGGTTCGGCACTTACTGGTCTGATATCGAGAAAGTATTTCCCTTTAACTGATGTGAGCAAAAGTAAGAGAAAGTATTTCCCTTTAACTGATGTGAGCGAATGGGAGCTAAAGAGAGGACTGAGTGTGAGGTGCTATGCCAATTCTAGTGATCCCCAATTGACTCAGATGGCGTCAAAAAAAAAGATGTGAAAATTGATACTGTAACTAATAATAATAATGATATTTGTACGTATTATATATACTCAGCTGACGTCTAGTGTTATTTAATATATCGAAAACCAAGTCTACATTTTTTGATTTGTGGCCCAAGCTGAACAGGCAAGAGTGATACTATTTGCGATAATTATATTAGGTCAGTTGTTGAAGTTATGGTACGATATTTTGCTGATGAATTTGTCTTTAAAAATAAATATTTAAGTTATAAATAATTTTCTAGATCATAAGCCAACATTCAGCTGGAGCTTGGTACCAGTTGACTTATAGTTGTCGTAGCTAGCAGTAACAAAGTTAAGGCACAAAAGTTGGCAATAAAACACTGAAGCCACACTTAAATAGGATTAGTTTCGTATTCTATATATAATGGCAAATATATATAATGGCATACCTATAAAATAAAATCATAAGCTACAAAATATCTTAAACAATTTTTAGTTATATTGCGCTTTCTTGTTCTATAGCTCTTAATGGGTCACGCGGCACATTTGAAATTAAAATTGTTCAGATTTTCCAGCTGGCGAGCAAAATCGATAGACACAGCAATTAGATCTAGGTAAAGATTAGAATAATATATATACACTTTATATATGCATTATTTCTACATTGGAGCGGCATCAGATCGGGTTTTCACTTAGTCTGCGGCAGCTTCCGTTGCGAGCATTTCTGGCAGAGTGTCAATTAATTTGCCACACAGCAGCCACTCAACAACTAAACTAGCAAAATTAAGTTGGCATCGTTGTTGTTGTTGTTGTTGCTGGTATTAACAGTCGCAGGTGTCGATGTCAGCAGACAGCATTTGGAATGGGTACTCAGCTGGTGGCTGCAGCTTTCCGCGGCTTCCTCAAACAGTGGCCGTGGCGCCAGGCAGCGATTGCTATTTAGCTGATTGTGTGGTTTTTGGCTTTAAGCATTTGTGTGCACCAACCCCCCAGCCCCTTTCAGCTGCGACCCTTGAGCTGCCCTGGCTTCTGCTACCCCCAGCTTTTCGGCCATAAAGCGCATGCATTTAATTAATTGCGCCATTTTGTCTTACCCTTAAAGGAGGTCGAGTCAGAGCTTACACAGAGACAGAGAGAGATAGAGAAGGAGAGGTCGATGGGTGTTTGGGAAATGCGAAACGTTTGAGTTTAAATGCAAATTTCTTTAAGTAAATTGTAAGTGAAAATAATTTAAATTTTTCAATTATTTGCTCAGGTACACATACTAAATTGTTTTAATTACAAAAGACTTGCAAGAGAGAGAAAGATATATAGGAGCTGAAGCTGACTGCCTTTATTGCAGAAAAAGCATCCTGTACCATAAAATAGATATATATATATATATATGTATATATATATATATATATATATATATATATGCCTTTATATATGCCTTTGTCTTTGTCTTTGCCTTTGCCTTTGCCTTTGCCTTTGCCTTTGCCTTTGCCTTTGCCTTTGCCTTTGCCTTTGCCTTTGCCTTGCCTTTGCTTTGCCTTTGCCTTTGCCTTTGCCTTTGCCTTTGCCTTTGCCTTTGCCTTTGCCTTTGCCTTTGCCTTTGCCTTTGCCTTTGCCTTTGCCTTTGCCTTTGCCTTTGCCTTTGCCTTTGCCTTTGCCTTTGCCTTTGCCTTTGCCTTTGCCTTTGCCTTTGCCTTTGCCTTTGCCTTTGCCTTTGCCTTTGCCTTTGCCTTTGCCTTTGCCTTTGCCTTTGCCTTTGCCTTTGCCTTTGCCTTTGCCTTTGCCTTTGCCTTTGCCTTTGCCTTTGCCTTTGCCTTTGCCTTTGCCTTTGCCTTTGCCTTTGCCTTTGCCTTTGCCTTTGCCTTTGCCTTTGCCTTTGCCTTTGCCTTTGCCTTTGCCTTTGCCTTTGCCTTTGCCTTTGCCTTTGCCTTTGCCTTTGCCTTTGCCTTTGCCTTTGCCTTTGCCTTTGCCTTTGCCTTTGCCTTTGCCTTTGCCTTTGCCTTTGCCTTTGCCTTTGCCTTTGCCTTTGCCTTTGCCTTGCCTTTGCCTTTGCCTTTGCCTTTGCCTTTGCCTTTGCCTTTGCCTTTGCCTTTGCCTTTGCCTTTGCCTTTGCCTTTGCCATAGTTTTAATATCTATTTCTTCAAATAGCATATGAAATATATGTCTTTTAGTAACTTTTGTGAACAACAAACAGCAGTTAAAAAGATCAACAACAATTACTTAAAGACAAAGTGTTCGAATTGAAATATGGCTGGGCAATATGTATGCGTTGCAGTTAGTCAGCTTTGGGTTTTTATCGATGGCCGTTGCAGGACAACGGCCATTACCAGGTTGTCCACATGTTTGGCCGCCAGACAGTGCCGGAGCTCAGTACGGAGAACAAACGGGGGCGGCATGGCCAACGTGGTCAGCCTTTAATCCAATGGCCAATAGACGCCAACACGATGCAGCTACAACTGCCCATCCTGTGTCCTCTGCCAACGTTTGATATTAACATGCGGCGGCGGCGGTGGCAGCATCGGCTGCTGTTGCTGCAACAGTTCAGTGCAGCCGTTGAGTTTCACTAAAACCCTTTAGCTGGCTTCCGCTGCCCATCGCCCGCTGCTGGCAGCCTGTAAGTGATCAATGTTTGTCTATGCTCTGTGTTAGCCACCTCGAAAGCACCAGCCGGCCAAAAGTATGCAACGCGCCTGGCCAATGGTCATTTGTACATCAGACCTCAACTCGCCCATCCCTGTTCCCATCACCAACCCCAACCCCTTGCGTGGACATTGTAAACATGCATAAATTGTTGCATACTTTTGGCCTGACTGGAGCTGTAGCTGGGCCCATTTTGCTTAGCTCCTGATTATGTTTGTTGAGCTCAGTTGGCTTCGCACCGAAGCGAGTGCTCTGTGTAGCAGCAGCAGCTCGTTAAATGCCAGTTGACTTATTTGTGCCACTGTTTCACATTTGCCTGGCTAACACGAAAATTTCACTTTAAACGTTTTGTCCTGCATTCTGTGTATACTAATCGGACAGGTGTCTTAGTTCATCAAATGTGTTTACAACTGTTTGAGGTGAGCTGAGCTGAGATGAACTGTTCACCTGTCATGGCAACTGAATGAGAACAATTTCCAAGCAAACTTTTATTTCTATACATGAGAGCTCAGCTTGAAGCTGTTTTAAACTTGTCTGATAATCATTTGCACAAATTTGAGGCAACCGTTTGGCCTAGATCCTTTGCTTGGAACTCTCCATTTAGCCAGCTGCGAATTAGAACTGACTAATTTGCATTGAGTTAATTATTGCCTCTCAATTTGCCGAAGCCCCAACGATAATCGCTCATTGTGCGCTTGAAGCGCTCAGAGCCATTTTGACGACGCTGTACCAGTGTCCAGCCAGCATCAATCAGCCTCGAATCACAAGACACGTTAAAGGCACCTGATTCTCGAACTTTTATGTATACCTGAACTTCATATATATAGGTCTCTTTGTATATGCAACGCTAATTTATCGATTTTTATTTTCTTTTCCGTTAATCTATTTAGAGCAGCTTGCAGTGCTTCTCTCTGCTATCTTTTTGGAGTCGTATTTTGAAATGTGGTAAAATAAAATGTTTATGTATATGAATTCATGTAGAGTATACATAGTGGTAACATAGTATGTAACAGTTGTATGTATGAATCAAGGAACCCGTACATATGTTTCTCTCTTTATATATCTCGCTATCTCTCTCTCTCTATTTCCATGTGCTTCTATTACATTCTTTCTCTCTCACTCTGTCTCTCTCTTTCTTATAATTTTTCCCTCTCTATCTTTCTCTTTCTCTTTCTCTCTTTCTCACTCTCTCTCTCTCTTTCTCTCTCTATTTTTCTCTCTCTTTCCATCTACCCGCTCTTCTGTATCTCTGTTTTACATTTTCTTCCTCACTGTGCTTCCCTCTTTCTTTCTTTCTCTGTATCTCTCTGCATCTATCTGTCTCTTTATTACCCCATTTCTCTCACTTCTTACTTCCCCTCACTCTCTTTTGTTTCTTTCTATTTCTGTTTATCTCACTCTCATTTCCATCTCTCACTGCTTCTCTTTCCCTCACCTCCGCTCACTGTCTCTTTCTATCTCTCACCATACAAATATCAATATTAAATTTGTAATTCTTGTTATCGTTCTTCACTTTATTTGCATATCCACTTCACAGTTAATTCATCAATATATACATTTAAGCTCCCCTTGGCTTGCCTATTTTGCTACTTTTATCGCTTTCAAAAACTTATATTGAGCTTAGCTTATTTTCCCATCACTTTCCGTGGACCTCGTGTCGTGCCGAGTTTCCTTTTGGCTTCTGCTTAGCTCAACTTTCTTCCATTTCCTTTATAAATAAAAAAGTCTCTGGCTATAACTAAAATCGCATTGCTTTCAATAGCTCATATTATGCTCAGTTTACTTTTTTTTGCCAGTTTCCTTTTCTATTTGGGAATTGCCATGGCCAACGTTGGCGGCTGCCTGTGGCTCTGCCGCAGCAGGTTGTCGTTATAATTTTCTTACACCTGCTCGTTTTTATCGCCTTCTATACCGTTTGCCTTTCGCCATAGTATTTCCTTTACTCGCATCCGCCAGCTACTTTGATCATTAAAGTTTTCCCCCTTTAGCCACGAGATGCTGAGGATTTACCTTTTACTTTCTCTACTACTTCTATTTCAATTGGCCGGCTCTTTGTGGGCGTGGCTTGAGCGCAAATGCACACGCTTTATGCTTAATTTCTCAATAATACAAGTCGAAAAATTTGGCTGATAAGCGCTCTCAGACCCGCCTCAACGAGAGGGTCGAGCAGCTCAGACATTTCATTTGACTTGGCAAATAATACGAATTTCCAGCTCTGCTCACTGCTGCGTGTCTCTGTGTTTAAAGCGTAAGTGTTGAGCAATTAAAGAAACCTCAAAACCAGACCGAGACCCCAGCTCCAACACCAACAGCAGACCTCAAGTCCATTCCACAAAAGAGTAAAAAACGGAATTTCTCTCAACTGCATTTTAAAGTCGATTGAAATGAAATTTTCGTTCAAAAAGTTGCCCGATTTCGCTCTATATAATAATTGCATACTTTGCGGAAGAAATTGCAAAACTAAGATTCAATAGTTTGTTGGCAAAGCGGGAAATTGGCGATTGGGTAACGGCAACGGCAAAGGTGGGGCTGGAGCTGAGGCTGGGGCTGGGGCTGCCAATATTTACACGTAAAGTTTGCGTGTTAAGTGGATAAATTAATTGCGTGGAATTGTTTCATGGAGGCTTAAGAATTCTGCCCGAGCTGCTGCAACCAATCGAGAGATGGCTCAAGGGCACTTGGGCAAAGTGTAGACAGAACATAAGATTGTATTAAATCTTTATCTTATGCGTTTTGGCCAAATGAAATAGTTTATTTTTGTGCTGTTTACTCAACTGGAATTTACTTGTGTCTTTGCTCTTTCTTATGCACAAATATTTAAGGTTTGTTAGGCAGACACCTGAAGTATTTTAAGACCTAAAATTGAAATACAAAATTTAACTAGAGAATAAAATGAAATTGAAGCTTGTTGAATTCATTTATTTTTGAAAATATGTTAAGAATAAGCTTAATTTAACTAACTCTTTTATTTGTTTTTATTACTATCAATTTAATTTTGTGAATTATTTAAAAAAAAAACAGTAAAAATTTGATAGAAAATTTACCATTTCTCACATATTTCTTTAAAGTTATTTTAAGCATTTTTGAATTGCTTTTATAAATTTTAATAAAAACTAATTTTTCTCACACTTTTTTATTTTTAAAACATTTTTTTTCAGAAAACTAAAAGAAGATGAATTAAAAGTTTTATTAAAAAAATGTTTTTAAGCCTAAACTTGAAGCTCAAAATTTATTTCAAGCCTCCTTAAGATATACATGATATATGTCCCTTTTATTGCCTATATATTGAAGTATAAATTTATATAATATTTAAATAAAATATATATACATTTATATTTAAGAATTGTTTTCTTTTCCAATTTTTCCAAAATTTATTTTATTTTTTGTAACACTTAGCCATAATCTAATATCTATAAATATATGTTTTCCATTTAATATTTAATTTTATTTGGGTTTTTAATCTATTGAGTTATTAATAACATTAAAGTTGACCTTTTTATAGAAATGAACCGTAAATGCATTTGTTTAAACAAATTGGGTGGCGCATTAAATCGAATTGAGGTTGCTGAACAAAATATCAAATTGCGCATACGCCACGTTTGTCCAGCAAAATAATTAAACTTTTCGGTAAAATATGCATTGCACAAAGTGCACAAACATTTTGCCATAATTAGATTTTGGATACGGGCATTACGTATTTTTTTTGTTTAATTTAAAATGTATGCGAAATCAGTAATGGAAAATTTTAACTACATTGTTGCTAATTTTTTATTCGGAGTTTGGGCCTCGACTAAATTTCAAATACAGCTGGCATCAAATAATATATACATATGTATATATATATAATTATATATATATATAAAGCTGCATAGCCTTTGGCGTTGAATGCGACAAGCGATACACAGCATGGATGAAAAGGGATTAAGTTGGGTAGTGAGGCAGGACATGGGCTAGGAACTGGGTAGCTGCTTCCCCTCGGCAGATATCATGTGAGATGCACAACACAGAGCCCTAACAGCTGTTGACAGTTGCATTAACCTTAGCTGTCAGCCGGCTGACCGGCTGAGTGGCTGAGCGGCGTCTGGTTAGTTAGGCTGCGGTTTTTCCTGATTTTCGCTTTGCCATATCCTTGACAAAGGGATTTTTACCATTACGCCGATACGGTCAAGTTGAATCGAATTGTCTGTCTGCTGGAGCTTAATTACATGCAGCAGATGGTGGAAATGTATCCAATTTCTGTCATACTCGTTGGTATGCTCCATATTAAATCGATATTTTTGTAAAATGTATATATTTTATATATTTAAATAGTTTAATTCTCACTAACAATATACTACATGATAATATATAAACAGCATATTAATATTATATTAAGTTTATTGTACGCTCAAAGCTAATTGCATTGGTTAATTAATATTAAGAAACCTTTAAAACGACTAATTCAACGAAGGCCTTTCCTCTGCATTGTCACATAAAATACTAAACTAAGGTAATTCCAAAAAGCATGTTATCTGCGCTCTCAGCAACACGCATAGCTAAGCCAATGAGATCATATGTGATGTTCTCTCTCACTCGCGCTAACTAGCCATTGCGTGTGCGTGAAGCGTTTCAGTCCGATTATTAGAACAGCGCTCAGTTCGAGTTTCAGAAAAACACTCATCTTCCAATTATGCATAGCGCCTTGCAAAAATATATCAAATGTATGCTCTCCTCTCGCTCTCACACATAGCTTGTGCGCTAGCTATAAATAGCATTTGAGTATTATGCGCCATTGATCCGCTATCGCGTGTGTAGTAAATCAGCTTGTGTGTAACTCGGTTTCCATTAAAGCACTCAGCTTCTATCTAAGAGATTAAGTGTATTGTTCCCTTTCCTTATTGGTCGATCATGACTTTGGCCATTGATCCGCTGTTGACTGTATGTGTGTGTCTGTAGTCCTCAGTTCAATTATTAGAACAGCACTTGATTTGGCTTCCACTCATGTATAATACGTATAACAGTGCGTGCTTTATTTAAACCACTCAATTGATCCGCTGCTGCGACCATATGTAGCCGTTAAGCTTCGTTAAGTTCTGAGAAAAGCGCTCAATTCGGCTTTCTGTAAAGTTGTTTGCTCTCATTTACAAGATCTACATTTTCTGAGCGCCGTTTTAAAGATTCTGTTGTTGTCTTCGTGGTCAAATATGATTTCTGACCTGAGAGTAAGATTTGTTTACAGTTCTATCACGTATTGTCTGTTTTGATCGCTCATTTGGGCTTGTATTTGAGAGTGAATTTTTATTTTGAGTATGGACTTCGGCTACCCTCGAGCCTTATGCGATATGTATAACAAAGCAATCATGTATATAATACAAAATAAGTCAAATACATTAAGCTTTTTACATTATTCTAAAGCCTTTTTAATTAAATAATAATATAATGCAACTACAAATACTTATCAAAAATATATTTTCCAAAAATAGTTCCATGCTTAAAACTTGAGTCCAAGCAAAAACATTTTAATTAAGCTTCCTTATTGTGCAGTGGAATAAGTTATACTGATGCCAACAACTTTTTTTGGGTGCAAAGTTATTGTATCTGCTTGCTGGGCTTTGTGGGTGTTGGACGCATGTTTTTATACGCGAAATTGTTCGGAAGTAATTTTGTTTACCTTTTATTTTGCGGTAATTGTTTGCATATGCAGCTGACAAAATTGTCCCCCAACAAATAACATGCATATATTTATGTATATATGTATTATACATAAATATATACAGATATATATGTATAGTGGAGCACAAAGTTTACCCTCTGCTCGTAGCTAACCAAACAGCCTTAAGCTGTCAATATGGTTTGTTGGGGCAGGTGCAAGAGCACGGGGAGCACCCAGAGACAACAAGAAGCGGAAGTGCGTGCGCGTGCGAGCTGAAAACCTTTTTAACTCCTACGCAAAGTGCAGCGACTCTTGATAGAAGAGTAAGGGACGAGCGTTGATAATATAGTTGAAGGGGGTGAAGGGAAAAAATCACAAATGCACTAAAAGAAATGATATTGTACTAGGTTCTAGTACAGAAATTGTACAGAATATACAATTATAATACATAAAATCTTCTGAAATATATAAATGTGAATATATATATATATATATTTGCTAAATATAAAAAAATTGTATTTAATTAATGTTAAAATTATATACTTTTTAAAAATATTTATCAATAAATTTATATATATATATATTTATATATAAATAAATTGTTTAAACTCAATTTTCTTAATACTTTTTTAGTGCGTACTTTATCATATTATTTTAACAATTCCACCCAAAAATTTATTTTCAAGTGTTTTTTTTAAATCTAATTTTAATAATTAAACTTCTAAAGTTCCCGTGACATAAGAAATAAGAATTTTGTTCTTAATATTTTATTATTTTTTTCTAATTTTATTTTTTACAATTTTATAATACATTTTATTTATGTTAATAATAATTTTATTTCATTGGAGGAAATTTTAATTTTTTTTCCTTAAGTTAAACATGTTTGCAAGTTTTTTGGTTAAGATTTCAACATATTTATGGGGCTTTTGCGCTCAGTGTATCAAGTCAAAATGGCGACGGCGACCGCAGTTTGTTTTTAGCATTCGCTGGCGCTTTGATAAAGTGCAGCCACGCAGCATAAACAAAGTGGATACTCGTATGTGCACGGTCCGAGCTAGTCACAGTACCAGCCACGCCTATCGGCTACTGCCTCACGCCCCACGCCAAAGAAAAAAAAACAGAGCTGCAGCCACAGCACGGCCCGCCTCGTGATCGCCCTCTTCCGCTCTCTTCCTTTCAGGTATGCCACAGCGGGAGCAGGAGCAGCTGCTGTCACGACTCTTCCAGCTGGCGCCTATCAGTGTGGTGGGCGTGGGCGTGCCCGTTGGTTGTAAGAGCAGTGCGTGTTTTTACGCTTGAAGTGCTTTCGGTAGCCGTTAATTGAAATGCATGTGGTGCCGCAGCCGATGGCTGCCGCCGTGTAGCCGCTCTTGCCTCCTGCCTTCTGCCTCCTGCTGTGGCAGACGTTGCAGCATTGGCTTCTATTGCCAAACAGTCTAAAGGTGTTTGGCCAGTTTCTGCATTTAAATGCCCTACCATTTTCGCTAAAGTGAAGGGATATTTGCTGCAGGGCATACAGCGAGTAGCATGAGAGAAACCGAACTACTTGAAGGGGTACATAGATTATTTGAGACCAGTTGTTTAAGTGATGAATTGGACGAGATACAGAAATCATAATTAAGTATATGGTAATTCTTAATATTAATATTTGTAAATATTAAATATTATTAGAGAACATACTATTTTAGGTGGATTATAACTATGTGAAATGTTTAAAGATTACATAAATGTTTTGGAGACCCAAACATTGTTTAAGTGTCAAATATTTTATTTATTTAAATAAATAATTATTAATAATAATTAATTTAATATATGTCAAATATTTTGTTTATTTAAATAAATATTTGACATATATTAAATATATATTTAGAACTTATCTATAAACTTATATAAAATATATTATCGGGTAAACGCTTTTATATTTTTATACCAATTAAAAATTGTTTTAATCATTATTTTCCAAGATCATTTTTCTAAAATCACAAATTTATTTTTACATAATTTCAGATGAGTTTTTGCAACTCTTAAATAAATATAAACATATCTAAAATATTATTTTTCAATAATAAAATAAATAAATAAAAATAGTATATTATATTTTTATATTATTCTTAATATAGTAATTAGTTGAGAGAAAAAAACATATTTTATTTATATTCCGTTGTTCAGAAATATAGAATTGTGTAAAAACAGCTTCTAAAAAATGTTTCATCATATTTATATATATACAAAATGTTTTAAAATATTTGAAAACTAATTTTTAATTTTTGAAATTTTTTATATAGTATTCTTTTTACTTCTATTAAATTGTTTTCATTGTCTTTTTAAAAAATATTATTATTTTTCTATATTTAAATTTTCATTAAAAATTGATGATTGTTTTTTTATATTAAAATTGTCATTTAAATATTTAAATTCAGTCAAAAAAGTCTCTAACAATTATTTTATATTTTTCTTCGTCAATTATTTATATTGTTATTATTATGCATTTATTTTAATTTTTTCTCTTAAGTAAAGTTAATCCAATTTTCCCATCTGAGCTTTTAAGACATCGAAAATTGTTCAAAGGGTATTTGAAATGTTGTAAACGCTAGTTTGCTACGGGTGTTAAAGATACTTTGTTTTCTTTTGGGTGTTGTTTGGTTTGTTATAGTTGTTGTTGTTGTTCATTTCATTTGTTTTGTTTTCTTATTTTTTTCTGTGGCTCGCTTGGCTGTTGCTTTTTCGGCGACTTTTGCCTGGGCAGATTTTCATTCTAATTTCTGGAGTCTTCTTTACTCTTAAGCACGCACATTTTGCTTCAAGCTGTTAACGTCACCCTGTGTGTGTGTGTTGCTGTCATTGTGTGCGTGCGTGTGTTTGCATGCTTCTGTATGTATGGTCGAAGTTATAGCACGCACATTTCAAGAGGTTTCTAATTTGCTTGCCAGCGGCTGTAGCAAATTCTAATTTATTCGCAAAACTATGTAACACTGTTTTGTTCTCTTATTGCTTCGCAGAGGGTGCAGGCAACCCTGCAGCGAAGTGATTGTGTATACGTGTGAGTATGTGTGTGTGTGCGAAACGTTGATTAAAACTGCGCCAAAAACGAATCGTTTAATACATAAATAAAGCTGAATTGTTAGCACCCTGAAGCTATGATAAGCATAAATATACGAAGAGGTGTTGAAGGTGAGCTGAATATGTAATAAAAATGGTTAGAAAATATTATTGAATTTACACATGCGGTCAAAGCATAAGGTAAATGAAGAAAAATATTGAAAATTATGCAAATAAATGCAAATATTTGATTTCAATCTTTTTTTCAAACTAAATTTTTTTTGTCGAAAACGTATATTTTGTAATGAAAAACAAATGACAATCAAGATGTTCGCTTCCTAATGTTAATTCATTTAGGTTCTCTACAAATTTGCAAATTGAGTTCACAATGTTGCAAGAGCTTCAGTTATCTGTAATAAATATTATTACAAAGCTTGTCTATGCCGATCCCAATTTCAATTTTCGTTACGCTGCACTCTAAAGAAATCAGCAATAAGCCATTTCAATATGCACTTTGGCAAATGGAAAAGCGGGAGGTGGAAGTGGGAAGGAGGAAGGGGCAGAAGCACATTGTCAGGTTAAGACATGAAGCATGACTCGACTATGACTTGATAATACTTACTGATACTTAATGCCCGAGCTTACAATGTGCAAAACTGCCTATCTAGCCAAGTATTCAGTCAACATCATTCGGCTTATGGCGTCAGCAGGCTACACACACAGAGGAGAGATGGAAAAGCATTTTACAAAGACTTAAAAACATTTTTTTTGTACTCAAAGCCAAAAGCCAACGATGCTCGGGCAATGCAATCAATGGCTTAAACTATGAGCCAAGGCCACCTACTCGAAGTGGGCGAGCTTTTCGACTTTGGTTAGGCAAAAAAGTCAAATGTCTAACAACTTGTCATACAAGCAGCACACAAACGCACACAAACACATACACACACACAGACACAGGCTCTGTGAGAGGCCAGAATTTCATAACAATTTTTGCTGTTGCTGCAAACTGACAGCCGAGTTTGGTTGCGTGGGCAATGTAAACAGCATATATCCATAAATTGCATGCAGAAATACGCCTTAAAAGCAGGGCGTGGCACCGATGTGTATGTGTGTGTGTGAGTCGCATGCGTGTGCGCCTGCCTGGCTGCTGTTTCAATTTAGCTGCCAACAAATTGATAAGAATTCAATAAAATAAATTTTCCAACAGCGCCTAAGTCGAAAGCAACTTTTACTTGCCACCCAGTTGCCATGGCTTGCGTGAGCGTACACCAGGTGGCGCCACAGTGTTGCTCAGCGAATGCAACTAGAAACTGTAGTTGGCCTAGTAATCGATAGGCGACACTGTGATACGCTAATGGTATACTGATGATACTACTGACTAATGATGATGATGATGACAATACTGATAGTGAGGGTAAGACTAATAATGATACTGATGATGATGATGATGATGATGATGATGATGATGATGATGATGATGATGATGATGATGATGATGATGATGATGATGATGATGATGATGATGCTGATGATGATGCTGATGATGATGATGATAATGATGATGATGATGATGATGATAATGATGATGATGATGATGATGATGATGATGATGATGATGATGATGATGATGATGATGATGATGATGATGATAATGATGATGATGATGATGATGATGATGATGATGATGATGATGATGATGATGATGATGATTATGATACTGATACTGAGGATAAGATTAATTGTGATTAATATATAATGATATTGTTAATGAAGAATATTGATAATGCTAATGAGTAAGACGATAAATAATAATAATGATACTGATCTATTGATGAAACTATAATAAAACATATGGCCATATCATAATATTGATGACTAATGATGACAGTGATCACATGCATAATTGATAATGGTGATAATAATGATAAATGAATAAATACACATCTGCCATATGAGCTCGTCATATTCCTATTTTTCGTAGGGTATTCAAATAATAAGCTGCATATGTGCTTCAGCTCAGCTGCATTCTGGGTCTCGTCTGCGTTTTAAGTAATATGAGAAAGTTGCAATGCATTTTTCATGGGCTACAAAACTCAATTGCAACACTTACACAACTAATACACAGGCAAACGCACACGTACACATCTACTTACAATATTACATGGATATATTATATATGTATGTGCATACGCATATGTATTTATGTGATATGAGGTACATATATGAAAAACATTTGCGCCTACAAGTAGGCAATAGATTTACAAGTAGAACCAACTGCGTGTTTGTGCACATGTTGATTTTCACTCAATGCGTTAACGTCGGTTGCCTTTTAGGCTCCTCTGCATATACTCATATGTTGACTACCCTAGAATAGAGCTACAAAAATTTGTAACTCTATTTGTAGTTGCCTTACAGAAATTTATATATGGAAAGTCGAAGTGAGCAGATTCAAAATATTCAAGAAATTTATCTACCCCGTTTCGCTTTATAAGCCATTTTCTTCTGGTCCATCTACTCTTGCCCCGGATAGTGTATATTCAGTTCGTTACTTCATCGTTTGCTTATCTTTTTGGTTTTCGATATGAAAACATGTCCTCAGGTTGTATGTGTACCACGTTGCGTATGAGTGCTGCTCGATGTTTGTGTGTGTAAATGTGCATATGAAGTAAGGTAAACATTGTTCATGATGGCAACGACAACGACAACGACGCTCAACGGTAGAGCAGAGGGCACTAGATGCGGGCTAGTGCGGCGGGGCAGATACATGAGGACAGCGACTCAGCTGGCGTGAACTGTGACATAGCGAAAAGCTTCAAGCTGCGTAGCATCCATAATGCTAATGATATTTACTTTAAAGAATGACAAGCAGCCGCAGCAGCAGCAGCAGTAGCAGCTGCTGTAAATTTACATGATGGAAAACTCTTTAGAAATACATTAAGCCAAGTAACGCGACTTGTTGGTCACTTGATATAGCTGTGTGACTTCGTGCTACTTTCAACTGATTTTCTAACACTTTTTCGATAGCTAATGAAGCAATAAGCTAAAATGAATTTCGCTTTTAAGTAGGGCATATGAGTGGAAATATATTTTATAGAGTGTTTCATATTTTGAAAGCCTCTTCAAGAGATCTTTTAGGGTATTTTCCACTATTTAGAAAGTTAATTGAACAATAATATTATTAGTGTAGAATACGAGGGAATACATATTTTATATAATAATACTTTCTTTGGTTAATATTTTGAAGGAAATTTGAATGTAAAAAGAAGACTAATTTTAAGAGATCCAATACTTAGTTTACTGTCAATTGCACAAATCATTCAAGTTTTTTTATTTAAAAATTATAATGTTTGAGTGAAGTGAAGTTTTGCAAAATAATAGATGCTGAATTTGGTGACATTTAAAGTAATTTTAGAGATCTTTATTGTACTTTTAATAATTTAAACACACTATTTTAACAGTTCATTGAGCAATTAGTTAGACTGTTATGGAGATTTTATTATTACGGATGCTTTCTGAGCGGAATAATAATATTATTTGCTTTTAATAATATTAATAGGATTTTCCATGTATAAAACTTAATCAATATCGGAAAGGCAAATATCAAAAATTAGAAATAAAACCCCATTTCAATTCTTTACCATTCGAGAACTACTTTTATTACCCGTTCACCGATTGAGCTTCGATTTTTGGGGAATAATAAAACAAAAACAAATTTATACAATTTACCTCAATTTAATTAATAAATGCCCGCTAAATGTTACACGTAAATTTCTATTGCAAATTAAATAGGCAAATCAAAAACAGGCTTTACCTAAATAACAATTTAAAATTAAATGTGTGCATCGAGCACTAGGAAATTATATAACAATAATTGACAGCCCATTTGATTTGAATCATTTGTAAATAGAGCTGAAAAAAGTAATCACACACGCACACACACATAGGCAGACCATGAAATATGCAACACATTTGTGGAATCAACATTTCCATCTCTGTAATATAATACAATGCATACGTTAAAGTTGATTGTCATAAGCCAAATATTAAATACAACTATTAGCTATAATTGCTATATCCTGGATTCGGAGAAGTGGCATTCGCTTAATCATATACAATATTATTGGAGTTAAGGTTTGCATCCTTAATTGTAAACTGAGGTCAGGTACATGTGGCTAAATGTAATACGAAACTGCCTTTATAGCATAAGACTGGAAATTTCCTATGATTATTTATCGCCCGCCTCCGCAGTCATTTGTTTGCTGTTTAGCAACTCTCAAGTCCACAGCAGTTCTGCACAGGGCTTAGGGTATTTCCTAGTCAGGCATTTCGCACTAGAGCACATATAATAATAAATTGTGATATACAACTGAGCAATGGCTATTCATCCAATTCTTTACTACTCATTATGCCCGCCTACACAGTTTGATAACTCTAAAATCCAAAGCAGATCAGCACAGGGTGCAGGGTATACCCCAGTCGGGTACTTCCCACTAGAATAATATGATAATACATATATTAAACTGTGCAAAGACTACTCATTATGTCCATCATCTATTGACTAAACAGTCAACTCTATAATCCATTGGCATTTGATCTATTTTCAAATTGTGAACATATGTAAAAACTTGTAAAGGTTTTTGCACAACAACCCTTCAGATTCCTAAACATATTGTCGAAAAAAGACATTCTCGCACACAAAAAGTGCTTGCATGCGATTACAGTGACACTCAACAAGCACTCGACGCCTGTAATTAAATCCTGATTAAGTTCAAGTGCTCTGTAAGACTCGACTCAGCTAGTAAGCGTGTGGATTTGTTCACTGTTTTTCGGAGTTGACGGGAAGGCGTCTAGCGTTGATGAGAGGGGCGTTACAATTATTGGCGATAAGCCGACGACACTTGACTCGATAACATTGAGGACGCAACACCCACCAGGGGGGCGATAAAATTTTGTTGCCTAGTGTAATGCTTAACGATTGTGTTCATTGACTGGCTAACGATTTTGTTGAATAGGCTAATGCGACAGACGCATCGCATCTGCTGATGGGTTGTGCGTGTGTGCATGACTGTCTGCTTGTGTATGTGCGTGTGTGTATATGTGTGTTGTGTGTGCTACGGCATATCATGCTTAGCGAGCAAGATTCCTGATAGCACACATCGCACATCGAATCGTCATGAATCAACGGCAGCAGCGCGACAGCAGCTCGGCCTCCTGTGCGTGATTTGATAAACAATTGTTTTACGGCTGCTCAACAATTGGCCAAAAAAGTTAAAGCCAACTGCACATACATATAGCCAGTCATTAGGCAGAGTGCGTGTGCTTCGGATTGAGTGATTGTATGTGAATATTTATAAATTACCTTACCAAAAGGTAAAATTTTTATGTAGTTCAATTTTCAGATTCATCTATTCACAAGAATTAATTTTAAATATCTAATCATATGTTAGAGTTTACTTATTATTTTCTATTAAAGAGTATTTACTTCATAGTTTGGTTTTCTTAGATACATGAATTATGAAATAGATTTTATTATATATATATTTATATTTTATTATACAGTTTAGACAACTAAATTCTTGTAAAACTTTGTTTGTGTCTTTTTATTTGATAATTAAATAATATTATTTTGTCAGTCAGTTTGTTTATAACATTAATTATTATTTTTAGTGCTTTAAATATAAAAAAATAAAGGAATTCAGAGTTTAAAAACTAATCGCATTACTTATTAATATATACAATAACAAATAAAATAATAATAATTTGAGATATTTTATTGCCTTTAATTACAGAGGCCAATAAATTTAAGTCATCTATAATCGTATTAAATGTTTCCAAAGGTTTTTGAATGCATTAAAATTGAATATAATATAAGTAACTAAACACTATCGAGAACAAAATGAGAGGGAGAGAGAGGATGCAAGTCTGCCGTGCAGTAAATACTATAGACAACTTTTTGCCAATAGAAATCAATATTTTTTGAAACTTTAAACTTTTAAAAGAGATTTAGTAGTGAAGAAAAAGTATTTTCATATATCATAGCTGCTCTTGTAAAGACAGAAAGTTGTGCACTCTTACAATATCTGAAACATAAGTTAGAATTTCTCATACGTGAAATTTTGCCTGAGTCTCTTATTCGATAATCAAAGTCGTATTACTTTGTGTTATATATTGCAGTATCTCTTATTTGATAAAATGCTGGACATACTATGTTTTAAACATATATATATTAAAAAAGTCTTTATCTGATACCATTTATGATTTTATTAGTCAGCCTATTATCAAAAAAGTTGTTGATGCACAGTTATCAGCTGGAATACCCATTAAAATGGGTTTTTACATATATTTTGTTGCTGCTATATAAATAGGCAACTATAGCGAAGCAACGCCTTAGTAAAAGGTAGATTTCTGCGAAAAATTCAAGTGGCAAAGTTCAAGAATAAGAGATATGCCAGAAAAGGCAGCTTCGACGCTGAGGCGTAGGTTTCCTCTTAAAGACAACTGCCGGCCGTGCAGTCAACAGCCGATGCTGGATCATTTGGCACTGCAGCAACAAATCAATGCAAATTTCATCTTACACGCGATTACCAACTATAAGAAATCACCGTTCGAGCGAAAGACTCTGGACTTTATTGACAAAAAGTGGCTGGCATTGGTTGGGCTGTGGCGCGAGTTCCGGTGTCGGGATTGGCAAATACGACGTGACTACATGGTTGCCAACTTCAATGGGCATATCCACAAGCATCACAGATACTTTCAGCAGGAGCTGTACGCGCTCATTCATGAGAAATATATGGCGGTTTGCAGACGCATGAGTCGCGACAAAAGGAATCTGCTCAAGTGCACAGCTTCCCAGCCAGCTGGGCAGCATGTTTACCAAGCAGGCCAAGCTGCAGCGGATGTGGCGAAACAACATCGAACAAGCAGCAAGAGCAAACGAAACAAAGATACGACTAATAGATATCCTCTACATGAATGTGAGTTAGTTTTTTGAGAGGTTTCAATTTAAGAAGTTGTTTATATAGATAAAATTTAAATAATTTATAGCTGAATCGACTTAATATTATACTAATAAACTATGTATTAAATGCTAAGGCTCCACTTTAATGGCATAAGTACTATATTGCTATCGATTATCTATATTAATGCTAAATTTATATTAAATTATCGATATTTCTGCTATAAATGTTATCGATAACTTTTGATAAAGGTGATATAAACAATATAGATTATCGATACACACATTATCGACTATCGATGTTGATTAAAATTACCGATTACCGATTTTAATGCTACAAGAATCATCATTTCAGACAATAAGGATTAAAGGCTATCAATAGCAGATATTTAAATTAAAATTTAAATTAAATTAATTATCGATCTAACTTCTCTATCATAATCGATAATTTACTTACCTATCTAAAGACCTGATGAAACCATTTATTATTGATCAAATTTATATATACTCCTTATTCATACTCAAACGTATTATAGCTATACTTTAGCTATATTAAGAGATTCTACATTAAATAAGTAACCCCTACTAAGCGCCTACCTTACAGGGTATAACACGTATGAAATACACCGAGCTCTTTAAATATACATGCCCTATATCCACTTGCATATCCATTTCGGAGATACCCAATCGTGTTTAAATATATATGGAGCGGCTTTCGCAACAGCAAAAGGATATATTTCATAGAATTATCGCATATTTAAGAATTGTTTAATACACTTATCGTTAATCCATCAATCAGTCAGGCGATTGTGCCATTTGATTGATGGCCATGTCATTTGGCATTTGTGTTTAAAGTAAAATTGACTTCTCATATTCGTATATCGCTGACGGTCTATATGTGTTTATATGTACTTAACTATTGACTGTGGGTGTGCATGAGTGTGTGTGTGTGTGTGTGGGTAAGTGTGTTTGTGTACAGTCAACACCCACTACAAACGGCAGAGACCTTGGCCAAAGGTCTTCGATTGCAATCTAAGTAATGACACCTGAGACGCAACAATTCGTATTGTCATTCGACATTTGAGTTGCCCAAGAAGTGAGTCATCATGCGAGAAAAGTGATTGATATTAAAAATGAATTGTATTAATTTGATCACTTCTTACTTTAAAGCTTAAGAGGTCGCAATACAAATTTGATTATGCGGCAAGCAGATTGAGAAATCTATGGACGAACATAGAATACTTTTACTTCCATATAAATTTATTGAAATTTGGAAATTTAAATTTACTAATACTCTTGTGGACCTACTCTTTACTTTACTAAATTCTCATTTGAAATAGAATCGAAGTATTACATATTTAAAATCAAATTCCTTAAAAATTCTTATAATTATATTATTGAAATTTCGATAATTCAGCCTTTAAGCACACTTCGTAATTACTGCAAAGTCCATTTGAAAGAAGTTCCCAATAGGTCCACGTAAAGCTCGAAGAAGCTTTTATCATTAGACCATGAATATGGCTGACTGTCTAATTATAACCGGCTCATAACCAGTTTAAGACACGTCCACAGTCAATATTAAAGCGATTCAAATCATTCTGCGAAAGATTAGAAATGCTTTTTATGAGGTATATATTTGATAAAGCGTAATTGGAGAATACCAGAAATCACTTCAGATTTTGTTACTTTACATTCAGATAAGATAAGACTCGCGTCTACTTATTACGTCGATGCGTTCAGTAAATTCCCAGCCAGCGTTGTTTTTGGGAAAAGCCCCCCTATCGCTAATCGCACTTAATCAAAGTACGTAATATGATTATTTATGAGTTTATTAACTCACATTTAGCTTTATAGAAGACAATTAGTTCGAATACTATTTTTTTTTTATTGTTTATTCAATTAGTTCTATTTGCAAAAAAAAAAACAATTGTCTTGACCAAATAATGTGCTAAACAGCTTATTAAATTGGCCACAAAACAAACTAATTCGATAATTTGTTTTTCGGTTGTTGCCAAAACAGCAATCGCCAAGTTGGTCTTGTTTTCGCTTCTCACTTCTCGCTTCTCCCTGGCCGCTGCCCGCCGCCCGCTGCACGCTTGGTCGCTACTCGCTTCTGGTATTGGATATTGACCACACTTTTGTCTGTTCACTGAACACCCAAACCTGGCAACGAAAATGTTTTGTGGGCCCTGGCATTAAAACGACTTGGGACCACAAATTTATGTGGCTTCTGAGCGCTTTCACTCGCAACTGCTGAGGGTCCGTTTGGCAGGCCAAGCACACAAAATGTTGCTAAAGATAAATGTCTTTATTTATTCTGTCTGTAGCTCGGTAGCCAAGTAAGCCTCGATTAATATTCTTGTTTGGGTCAAAAATTATTTGCGAATTTATCGATGCTGTGACTTAATAGCGATACTTATGATTAGAGGATAAATCTGATATTCGTTTTCGATTAAGATCTAGTAGCTCAAGCTATAAATGCAGATATTTTATATATAGATTTAGTTAAAAAAATGTATTATTATTTGGTTAGTTTTTATTTAATAATTTAATTAGTGTCCTTAAATTCATAATTATTATAAAAACAACAATTGACATACATTGTTTTTAAATTTTATTTGCTTTTAATCAATTTTAATGTATATAGTATAAAATATGCCTTAGCTAGTATTTAATAAATACTATATTAATTTATATTGTATTCAATGCATTTTAATAATAAAACTTAACTTTATTTTTTAAAATATATATTCGATTATAATTTATTTTGGTTACTCTACATACCCCGACAAATATATTTAAATATACAAAAATGATTACAAGCAAAATATAGTTAGGTATGTAATAAGTTTAAATAATTTATAAAATAATATAATTTATACAAAAAAAAAATAGAGCAGTCTGTAGTTCCCATATAACATATTTGTTTTTAATATATTTAAAATCATTTACAAGAGAGTAATGACTACAATATTATTACTTTTATAATACTATAATACAGTTTTATTTGAGTTGTGGAAGTTTTTAAAATATTTAAAATTAAAAGGCACAGATTTAAAATCATTTTTTGCTATATATTATTAATTACTATATTAATTTTGAATTGAATTTATAGATATAAACTAATTATAAGTATTTATCTGACTTTATTTTATATATGTTCTTAAAGTTTATTTATTTAAAATTTACTTCAGATTTCTTTCTGAGGTCAACTAACAATAATCAAACATTTACAATACTGCAACATTCTTTTGAGTGCTCTCCAAAAGTGAAAGGAAAATGTAAAATAAATTTATGCAAAGCAAAAGTAAGGTAGACGACGGCTTAAATTGAGCAGCTAGACCCAAAAAAGAAGAAGAAGTAAAGGCAACGAAAAGTAAGAATAAGGAAAAACATATTTTAGAGTTGCGCGTCGCGTACTTTAATAAGATTTATTAAGTCATCGTCGCGACGTCGACCCACGCTGAGTTATCCAGCCTCACATTTAGTTGGCTCTGTCTTACCAAAAGGCAAATAACAACGGCCTAGAAGTGGGAGAGTTGGGCAAGCAGTAGGTTTCCCTTTTTGGTGGTTCTCTGGCTGTAAATATTTGTAACTTAACTCTTGCCGAGGTTGTTTGCTTTTGTGTTGTGCTCTGTCTGTTTATTTTCATGATTTTTTCCTCACTTTCAACCCCTCCCTCTTCTTCTATTTCTGTCTCTCTCTTATTTTGTTCGTGTTTATTTTTTCAGCTAATAAAAATTTGATGTGTTGCCTGTTTCTTTACTTGCTTTCGCACTTTTTCCCTTTTGCTCTTTTTTTTGCCTTTGAGCATTTGCACTTTGTCTCAGCATCAAATACAACTGCCAAATGGCAAATACCAAATATAATTTGCAAAAAGGCAAAAAATTTACCAGTAAATAACTTTGCAGTTTCATTTGTGTGAGACTTTTGTTTTTATACCCTGATCCCATTAAAAATGGCAAATCAGGGTATAATGGTTTTGTGCAAATGTATGTAACAGGCAGAAGGAGGCGTGGCAGACCCCATAAAGTATATATATTCTTGATCAGGACGACAAGCCGAGTCGATTGAGCCCTGTCCGTCTGTCTGTCTGTCCGTCTGTCCGTCTGTCCGTATGTGTGAACGCGTGGATCTCAGCATCTATAAGAGCTAGAGACTTGAAATTTTTTTTGTAGGTCCGTGTATAGCACGCGCAGGTCAAGTTTGTTTCAAATATTCGATAACTATTCGCATTTAATTGTTATCGAATAAAAACATTATTGAAATGCAGTAAATAAATTATATCTCGAACGTCTTAAGAGCTAGAGCTTCCAAATTTTGTATTTAGTCTTATGTATATTTTATGCAATTTTGATTTTTGTTGGATTTTGGATATCGGCTCCAAATTCCCCCAAATTCTTAGAATTTAAGTTTAGTTGGAACTAGGGCCATTATGTCAAGACGTTTGCATCTCAACCAAGCCAATAGGATATATAGATCATATGCTGAAAATTTCATTAAAATCCATTAAGTAAAACAGAAGTTATTAAACAAAACGTTTGTCCAATTTGCAAAAGCACATGTCAGCAGCGCCACGCGCACGCATTTTTCCTATTCTTTTCTATTCCAAGAATTGAAATTGCGATTGAATTGTGCTGAATTATTAGCTGCTACTTATGTTCAAATTTGCAACGTCTCGCGTAAGAAGGGCAGTGGCTGCGTTGGTAGAGGCGCCGCTCGTATGCAGCTTGGGCCGGGTTCGAGACCAGTGAAGATGAAATGTTTTTTATTGTTCTATTTTTTTTTTATACCCTGATCCCATTAAAAATGGGAAATCAGGGTATAATGGTTTTGTGCAAATGTATGTAACAGGCAGAAGGAGGCGTGGCAGACCCCATAAAGTATATATATTCTTGATCAGGACGACAAGCCGAGTCGATTGAGCCCTGTCCGTCTGTCTGTCCGTCCGTCTGTCCGTCTGTCCGTCTGTCCGTCTGTCCGTCTGTCCGTATGTGTGAACGCGTGGATCTCAGCATCTATAAGAGCTAGAGACTTGAAATTTTTTTTGTAGGTCCGTGTATAGCACGCGCAGGTCAAGTTTGTTTCAAATATTCGATAACTATTCGCATTTAATTGTTATCGAATAAAAACATTATTGAAATGCAGTAAATAAATTATATCTCGAACTCAAATTTTGTATTTAGTCTTATATATATTTTATGCAATTTTGATTTTTGTTGGATTTTGGATACCGGCTCCAAATTCCCCCAAATTCCTAGAATTTAAGTTTAGTTGGAAATAGGGCCATTATGTGAAGGCGTTTGCATCTCAACCAAGCCAATAGGATATGTAGATCATATGCTGAAAATTTCATTAAAATCCATTAAGTAAAACAGAAGTTATTAAACAAAACGTTTGGCCAATTTCCAAAAGCACATGTCAGCAGCGCCACGCGCACGCATTTTTCCTATGCGTGTGCACACATACATTCAAATGCGTGTATTCTTTTCTATTCCAAGAATTGAAATTGCGATTGAATTGTGCTGAATTATTAGCTGCTACTTATGTTCAAATTTGCAACAGCCCGTGCAAGAAGGACAGTGGCTGCGTTGGTAGAGGCCCCGCTCGTATGCAGCTTGGTCCGGGTTCGAGACCGGAGGAGATGAAATGTTTTTTACTGTTTTATTTTTTTTTTTTTTAGTTATGAAGTGGCGGTGTTGGTAGAGTTTGTGCACGTTGCGCAAATAATCCGGGTTCGAATCCTGGTCTCGCAATGTCGATTTTTATTTGTTTTCTCTTTTTTTTTAATACTCGATACAAACTACGGAAAATATTACAAAACTCAAAGGACTGGGATCAGGGTATCTCCTAGTCGGGCACCCCGACTAGAGCTTTCTTACTTGTTTAGTTATGAAGTGGCGGTGTTGGTAGAGTTTGTGCACGTTGCGCAAATAATCCGGGTTCGAATCCTGGTCTCGCAATGTTGATTTTTATTTGTTTTCTTTTTTTTTTTGAATACTCGATACAAACTACGGAAAATTTAAAAAAAAACTCAGAGGACTGGGATCAGGGTATCTCCTAGTCGGGCACCCCGACTAGAGCTTTCTTACTTGTTTTATATGTAAGAGAAGTGGGAAAACTATAGAGGAATGATTGTCAAGAAATTTTTTGATTGGAACAGATGTAGCACAAACGAGTATTGACGTTAGTACCTTTACTCGAGTTGCCACTTCATAAGCCTGGTTAAATGGAATTTTGAGTAGCATAGTGTTTGCTGTGTTATGTAGAATATTTTTAAAAATTATTAAAATTATAATATAATTAAATTATCCTTTTACTGAAATATGTATTTCTATATTTTATATAGAACTTTTTAATATTACTCTTATTTTTATAGAGTTTTCAAGCTGTCAAAGTCTAATATATTCATAGAATTATTCAATTGGTATTTTATTTTACATAAGATAGGAATATGACTTTCTGCTGAAATTACTGAACAACATTTTTTTGTATATAGAAAAATAAAATATTTTAATTGTAAATTTTTTATTTTATTTCATTGTATTGAAAGGAAAAGTTGTTGGCTTTAGATTTCATTTTCGCAATTGTTCCGCGGGTGGAACTACGCAAGCACGGATTAATTTTATAGTATACAAATTTGTATTTCGAATTCTTCCCTTGAATCCAATCGAAATTAGTTTCGTTTGAAAACAGTTTTTGGCTTAAAAGTATGTGAATAAAAATACAAAATAGAATTTGTATAGCTACCACTGGCATTTGCTTTAAAACAAAAATTTAATAAAAAAAAATTGTAATTTTTTGGCTGTTTTGCAACAGTTTTGAGCTGCTATGCAGGTTGCACAGACCAATTCGGTGAATCGACCCCAGCGAGCATCATATAAAATTGATGCGCTGTCGTCTGCCCGAAAAAAAAAAAAACAACAAACTGTAGCAGATTCCACCCATACTACTGAGTTTCCCTTGACTGCCTGCTGGACTGCGCCGCCTGCACAGTAAATAATGTAATAATCTGCCTGGGTCGTGGTCTCACAGCGTCCCATAAACCGAAATTTATGCACAAAATTCAATTATGCTTAAAATGTGGTTAATAGGCCCAACTGGCGGCTGTGTAGGCCCTGGCAACAATGGCCACACCCAAGGGAAAGGATCTGCTTTCCACACACACATACACACACACGTGAACACACACACAGGCATAGCTATTGCCCCCGCTTTGAAATTAGATATTGTTATGTTGTAATTTAATAACAAATTAATCTGCTGTTGCTGTTGTTGTTTTTATGGCTCTGTTTTTTATGCCTAGTATGAGAGGCAAATAAAAACAACCAAAACAAAAAAGCAGAGAATATTCCTATCAGAAGTTTTTTTATGCAGCTTAACACTAGGTTCATATGATATGATCTACGCCCAGTTGCTTTATAAATTGTTTACGCACATGAAAGGGTCGTCATTTTTTTATGGCTTTTGAAGAGTTTGCAGTTAGTTAAGTGCTAACTCTGTTTTTATGGCCTAGTTTACACTTTAAAAGGTGCGTGAGGGATTAAAGTGAGTTAAAGTGGAATAATGAACATAAAAAAGTTGTGCATTTTTATACACATTTTTTTTGGGAATTATAAAAAATGACTAATTTGAGAAGAAAGAGGATGACCAGTTTTTTATTTATATTAGATATATTTTATATGCAAATATTTTTTTTGGTAATTATAAAAAAATTGATTTTCATTTGAGAAAAAAAGGTTTCGATTTATATTAGATATATTTTATAGACGATACAAAACAATAATTAAAAATATATAAAATTTCTGTAGTATGAGCGCTATCATATATCGACTAATCCAACATAAGTGATATTATATTCAATTGCTGCTGCAGTTTTAGTTAGCGTTCACGTTTAACTGCTGAAATATTCCATAAGTCTTCACATTTGATCTTGACTCATCTCACATCTGCTGAATGTAGAAAAAAGTTTTTAAAAAATTGAATTCAAATTGAAGCTAAATTTCGTCCTAAAGTTCGCCGTCATCATGGCTTGAACGTACTCTTTTGGCTCTTAAGCCAACGCTCAGACAGAGATTGCGACGGAGTGAAGCAAGCAAAGCCAAAAGTCGATTTGAAGCCAATCAGCTGAATTAGGCATAAGGCAGAGAGTCGACAACTTTGAATCGAGTTATCCAAAATTAAACCTTGCGTTTGAGACACAGTCAGCGAAGTCGGGGCTGCTTTTTGATCTCTGCTCTGCAAATACATATATCATGGCATAAATATAATTACAAAATTTATACAAAAATTATTAAATATATAATATATATATATATACATATATATATATATATATATCAAATCATATCATCAAAAAAATTTATAAAAAACTAGTAAAATATAAAATATATTTAAAATAAATATTCTATAAATTTTTTCTAAAATAACTTAAATTTAAACTGTCTCAAAATATTAGTATCAATATCGATATTAATATCAATATATGTACTTGCGTTTAAGTAAGTGGAATATATTCTTCTTATTCTATGTTATACGCCACGCTACAAAAGGGAAAAGGAAAAAAAACAATAAGCCAATAAAATGCAAACATTTTCATACTTATTTACAGCTCATGGACTTATCGCTAAATTAATCCCAGATTTCTGCCAAGGTTTTTATGCTTAACCACTTGACATTGCGCTGCCGCTCACTCGCTGTGTGTCTCCCTGGAGGTGCTTTGGCGCGTGCAACTGAGGCCAAAGGAAACTGATAAGCAAGCAACAAATCCCCACACATGAGACAGGATAAAGAAAAAAAAATAAAATAAAATAAAAACAAAAAACACATATACTCGGAGGCAAGAAGTCCTTGAAGAGATGTGCGCGGCATCCAAAAGGCGAAACACAGCTCAAAACTTGCAAAATGATTTTAAATGATATAGGAAATGGCAAACGGAATAACACACAGACAGACAGACAGACGGGCAGACAGGCACAAAAAACAGCTCAAATGGACTTGGGCACTGACTCTGATCTTGTTAAGATAAAGTCCTCTTGCAAATATTAACAAACAGGATATAAGAACAGAGAAATATGCTAGACATATATATAAGTATATAAACATATATATGTATATATTTATGGCTAAGAAATGTGAACTTGAATTTTGAAGTCTCTTGCGAATGGCAAGTCACTTAACACAGTTTGTTGTTTTAATATTATATTTATATATTATATTAAATAAAATTGTTTAATAATTTTGTATAAGCATTAGTTATTTGCATGGCTTTTTCTCTCACTAAATATTGAGCACAATTTTAGCATATGTATTTAAAGTAAAACTGTTTCAAACACTTTTTAATTGACATTAATTAAATAACAGTCGAAGTGTTTTATCACTTAATTAATTAATTTTTAACTTTTAATAAATGCTAAACAAATTATTTTCTATGATTTATTGAAAATTACTTAATATTTAAAAATTATAGGTTGATACGAAATCATAATGTTTCTAAACTTTTATACCCTACAACTTTGAAAAATATATATTTTTAGATATTTACCAAAACAAAAATATATTAAATATAAAAAAAAATAAATTCTCTATTCTACAAAAATTAGTTTCTTTTAGTTTTTACGCCAAACAAAAATACATTATTAACACTCGCTTACTACACTGTATCATACAGCATTGTAACAATGATATAATTGGCTAACAATAGTTTCGTTATCAAACGAAAATAATTAGAAATTAGGTTTTCCTGAGATAAAATAACCATTTTTGATTACTTCAAAGTGGATAAAAATAAAAAACTCTATTTAAATATTTTTCAATTTTAAGAGTATTTACAAGGGTCACACTATATCTTACTGCCATATCATAAAGTATATAGAAATAGTTAAAAAAAAGAGTTAGATGAAAGACACAGCGCCCTCAACTTGTCTACCTTGCACACACCCACATTGCTTCACATATGTGTATGTAGCCTTGGACAGGCACCTGTACCCTATGCCCAAGTAGGACATACTCACACACACACAGGCACACACACACCCGTACAAACATGCTGTTTGCCATTTTTATTATGAACACAACGTGCGTCATTTTCTTTGCTCCGGCTTTCGTTATCCTTCTTCTTTTTTTGTACATGTAGTTCGCTTTCTTCTACAGCTTTTCCAGCTTCTTCAGCTGTTTTTCTTTTTCCTCATGTTTTTGTTTAGTTTTTGTTCTTTTTTTTTAATCTACTCGAAGATATTATGCTTGGCATGCTGGCTGGGTGCGGCGCGCCCGCTTTTCTATTTGTCACCCAGATAAGTGTTTTGTAGTTTTTTGCCTTTGATATGCTCAGAGCCAGCGAGCTGGCAAAACCAAAGCCAAAACCAAATCCAAATCTTAACTGCAATGCGTTACGTGCCTCGCAGCACAGCCAAACCAAACCAACTGTCATGTAACATGTGTGTGTGTGTGTGTGTGAGGGTGTGTGGACTCCCTACCCTTCTGACAGCTTAGGCTGCCTTGCACAGCTTGAAGTCAGTTCAATTCAACTGGCAACTGTCTTTAAGTCCTTCACTCCTGCAAGAGCTCCATCTTACTCTCTCTGTGTCTCGCACACCCACTCGATATGCGAGCTAAGTGAGTTGAGACGCCGGCGAACAACTTCAAATCTGCAGTAATAGATATCAACAACTTTCAGTGCACAAGAACTGAAGGACTCGAACTCTTGTCTGCTGCGGGTTTATAGATTGTTACGTTTGTCCGCTTCCTATATGTTCATCCTCTTCCTCTTCTTATTTTTTTTTTGTTAAATTAAAAATGAACTTTGGCAGCTGAAATTCATGGTCATGTTCATGTTCATTTTTTGCCACAATTCTTTGCTTGGGGTCAGCTCAACTGGTCGACATTTATCTTCGGGTACCTCCCACGCTCCCACGCTCCCGCTGTCTCCGTCACTGGCTTTGTTAGTCACTTGATAAGATAAAGCTCTGTGTATATCACTCTATGCTCTGATTGCTCGTTTGTCCCTCAGAGATTTTCATCGACAACGCAACTAGATAACAATAAATATCATATCATTTGATTTATTTTATTTGAAATTAATTGACGATGTTTTTGTTATTTTGAATTTTGGGAAAATTTGTTTAAATGTAATTTTCTGCTTTTCTGAGCGATAAATCACTAAATGTTATACCCTATAGCTACTAGAGATTTATAAAGAGCATAACAAGATAATGCTTTAGTGTCTAACGTAAAACAGAATAAAAAGTGAAATAAAATAATAATTTATTTAGAAATTATCGATTAATTAACAAGATGATCGATTATCGTTGAGTTTAAAAAGACAAATAATAAAATATAAATGATCGATAACCAAACTATTTCATTTTGATACATAATTTATATTTATCGTTAACTATCGATTTATTTTTCATATCCAATTTTAATTAATACAGAGATTATCAATTGATCGATATGATTTCTTGATACATTGTCCATTAACTAAGATATCGATTAGTTTTTAGCCATGTTTGTAATCTATTTATTAGAGTCTCTTCTCATCTTTTTGTGTACTTCCAACGGTATCTACATGTCAAATCTTACTTTGGACTTTATACAAGGAAATACCCAATGCTGATTACTGAGTCAAGTCATTTGTTAATCTGCACTAATTATGATTCGGTTTTAGCTTGTATAATTGTAACTAGTACAATCCCAGCGAAGTCTTTCGAGAATTTATCAGCCCTCGATACGGCAAACATTTTGATAAGAGTTAGTATAAAAGCCATGCGATTCGATAGGTGTTTAGTTTAGTATTTACTAAGAATATGAATCGATTGGTTGTAAGTTTCGTTGGGCTATTGGCCTGCTTGGCCGCCTGCCAGGCAATGCCCGAACAGGAGTTTCCCTTTGGACGCATCGTCAATGGCGAGCCAACCACCATTGAGGCGCATCCTTACCAGGTGTCCATTCAGACGATCAAAGGTGGCCACTTCTGTGGCGGCAGCTTGATCGATTCGCAGACAGTTGTCACCGCTGCCCATTGCTTGCAAAAGAACTCCCCAAACGAGCTACAGGTTCGTATGGGCTCAACTGACCGTAATGAGGGCGGCGAGCTTGTGACCGTTGCGGCATTCAAATTCCACGAGGGCTACACTAAGAAAGAAAAGGCCAACGATGTTGCTGTGATCAGGCTTAGCTCTCCAGTTCGTCAGTCAGCCAAGGTGCGCTATATTCCGCTGGCTAAGACGACTCCACCATCGGGCACACAGGCTGTTGTCACCGGTTGGGGCACCACCTGCTTCTTCTGGTGTTCATCGACCATTACCCTGCAACAGGTTAAGGTTGATTTGGTTTCCCTCGCTGATTGTGGCTCAAGCACTTATTCCTACGGCCAGGACAAGATCTTGGAAACCATGGTCTGTGCCTACACCGAGACTAAGGATGCCTGCCAGGGTGACTCTGGTGGCCCATTGGTCGCCAATGGTGAGCTTATCGGCGTTGTTTCCTGGGGCCAAAGCTGTGCCAAGGCCAACTATCCTGGTGTCTATGCCGATGTTGCCTCTCTTCGCACTTGGATTCTGTCCACTGCCGCAAACTTGTAAATCATTTGAATAAAATTTATATATTCGATTAATTAATCAGAGGTTTTTCTTCTCACTTTCCCTTTCCTACGTTTTTAAGGCACAATTTAGAGTTCTTCATGCATATCTTCACAGAATACTGTTTCTCATGTGTAAATATTTATATTCATTTATGGATATGATTCAGCTTAAAGCTTAAATCATATTTAGCCACAAATTGGTTATTTTTGCATTGTTTATTCTCTCTAGATGGCTACAGTTTGAGCTTGCGTCTAATGGCTTTTAATCCTCTTGGCCCAATGTCAATCTGTAAACATTATCGTGCCATCAGTTAGCCACATGACAGCAGCAGCAGCCAAGGCATGGCACAACTTGTCTATAACTTGCTCATTTATTAAGTTCTAATAGACTGACATACACACACGTTCTCTAACCACAGCTCAGCCACAAAACAAGCCACTCGAAACCAGCTGAAAATATGCAAAGAATTATTAGAAGTGAGTGGAGAACTTTTGACGAGGATGAGCAAGGACGCAAGACGACGACGACGACGACGACGACAAGTTGACTAACTGCCTCAGTGGGCAGAGGGATCGGTTACCCCAACTAACAACAATATACATATATAAAGAGTTTGTGTATGCGTGTGCGTGTGTGTTGTGACTTGAGTTTGGGCTGTGTGTCCATAAGATACATTGAGTTCTTGTCGTCGACTTGGTTTAAGTTTTTGTGCTCGAGCACCGTTTTGGCTTTGGCCATATGTAAAACTTTTAGCAAACATGACAGCACAAACGAATAATATCGCATGCTATAAATTACACTTAAGTATTTAACAGCTTTATGGAAAACAACAACGACAACCACTGGCACGCCCACAGCTTGGGCAATAAAACGACGTCTGCCAACCGGATCCTAGGCTGTGCGTGGGTGCCGGACAAAAGTCGCGTCTAAATGTTATCTTTTATCTAAAAAAAGAACAGCGAAACATTTTTAATCAAAATGCCCGACTGGGCGTGGCCAAAGGCAAGCAATCGATATCAGCCACAGCTTGAATAGTCAACGATTCGAAGACATAAAAATATCTTAAGTAAGCTAAGAAGAGACTTATATGCGTCAACATTGGAAGTAATTGAGAGCTTTTAGAAATTGTGTATAAGGTACTGTAAAGCTATCGATAGCGACTTCATTCGATGCATCGATCGACATAACAGCTCGCAACTACCAGTGGAAAAATTAGTTTTTAAACCTTTTATATTAAATAAATAGTTACAAATAAAATTTAATCTTTTTAAAAAAATATATTAAGATTCAAAAACAACTTTTGTAACAACTTTTGAAAATTCTGAATTAGTTATTAAAAACTAAATCAGTTAATCTTTTAAATTTAATAATAATTACAATTATTTAATTAATTTTAATCTTAAAATTATAACATTGATTGTTATTCAAGAAAATTAATTTATTACAATTTTAGGATTTCAAAGAATTTCTAAGAGCTGCCTTAACAGCGTTTGACTTGCTAAACATTGCTTGCTGAGATGCGACTCAATTAAAATATATGTTATTTATATGAAAAGATTATTTAAAAATTAATATCCATAGATACTATTGACTGTGCCATCGACAAATCTAACAGCTCTAATTTAGTTTAGATAAATTTGTTCTCCAATTTGTTAAAATAAAACTATAATTAAATAGATATTTGACACAGCTTAAATGGCAATTCACATGGAATCTGACGACAACAAAATGCTATCGATAAGTTAAACAGCTGCTACAATACAGTCAGTGCAAATAGTATCACTCTAGCTTGGTCGCTCTAAGAAGAAATTTGCAATTCAAAGTTCACTTTCATCTATTCAGCGCATCACTCAAAGTGCAACACTCAATTCAATATTCGATTTAAGCCCCATCATAATCCAAACCAATCTAAAGTAATCTAAAACAAGTTTCATTCAAAATATTGATGAATATTAAGTAAAAGTCAATAAATACGACTGAACACAATATTTTACAAACAGTTATCAATTTTCCATTTAGTTAGTATGCCGTATGCTGACCAAAAATATAAAAACAACACTCTGCTGCAACATTTGCGGGACATATTGTTGCACAGGCTCGGCTTGTGGCTGCATAGTTTGTACAGTAATCAACTGCCTGAAATGCTTTTCGTGGCAAGGCCGTGATTTAGTATCATATTTGCCCAGCTACCAAAAAACAAAGTACCCAAAAAAAGATGGCCAAAAATATTGCATACTTTTGGGCCTGGCTCAAATGGACAGCAATTGACCCGGCTACAACAAAAGTTGCACCCCTCGCTCTGGCTCCCTCGATTCCCCTTGGCAACCAGAATGGAGAGAGCCAGTGAGAGAGACAGAGAGAGAGGTGCAATAGCAATGTTCGTTCGTTGGTTCGTTCAGGCAGGTGTAAAATTATATGCCAGTCGTGTGGCATATGCGGCATGTGGCATGCAGCACAAATAGCTGACGTGCAACCCAAAATATGCGAACAACAGAAGCGAGCGAACACCCTAACCCTCAATCATTCGATGGGCATGGCAATTGCCAAAATAAAAAATTAACAATCTTAATTACAGCCATTTAGCAACAGTTGGAATTTAGTGTATCTAAATCGAAATATCTTTTATAGATCTAGATCAGTTTGACTGCACTTGAGATATTGGACTTAAAATGACTTTTTATAAATATTAATTTAAATACTTATTTTTGAATAAGAAAAAATATAATAATAATAATAATAATAATAATAATAATAATAATAATATAATAATAATATCAAATATTTAAATAAAAGAAAATGTTAATATGTAACAACTCATTTTAAAAAATAATAACAAATAAAATTAAAAAGAAATTAATAAAAAATTACAAATTAAATAATACACAAAAAAATAAAATAATAATAGATAAAATAAAAATAAATGAGTTACTTTTATAATAATAATTAAAATAATATAATAATAAATAAAACAAAAAAAATAAATAAAGTAATAAAAAATATTCACAAATAAAATATTAGAAAATAAAATAATAAACTAATAAAATATATAAATAAATTATGTAAGTCACAAATATGAAAAAAGTGATTTTTAGAATCAATTTGATAACTATACGTATTTGAGTAAAAGATAATTTGATTTAAAGTTTTAATAAAATTCAATGCACAATAAATCTTGCTTAAAACTAGAATGTATTGAATGAAAGTGTTTGCTGAAGCTGAGGCAAAGTTATGTATTTTAATGTATTTCTAACTCTCGATATTTCACGCAGAGTTGAGGCGCATCAAAACTACTTTTATAGTATGGAAAGTGTATAAGAATGTAAACTTTTAACACATTTGCTCTCGAAGCGCCATTTACATGAGTTCAAATTAAAGTAGAGCGTATGATAATGATATGAAACTGAATGGAAATGTATTTCGAGGGTCTGTTGATAGAAGCAGCAACAACTGGACGTTGAGTGCTTGCTCGACCCAAACACTGACAGGCGGCGTTAATATGAGTGCATTTTAAATATATATAAACTTTTCACACACACTCTCCCTCTCTCTCTCTCTCTCCCTCTCACTCTCTCTCTCTCTCTCTCTCATATGCTTATTACATAATGGCAGCTGACTTTTGTGCACATAACACATACGCCATGTGGCCATCAATAGCAGCAGGCATTGGGTAAAAGACAGGGGCCAACTGTGAGGGTCTGCCAAATGCCAAAGCTGAGCCGAGGCATTTTCTGACAGTTATGACTGGGATTCAAATGTAATCAACAATTTTTAACTTGCTTTAACTTCAGTCCCAGCTTGAACCACAGATGCGAACAGGTTTATTATCTCAATCATCTGCGCTGTGCTGCGCTGCAATCAACTGTCAGATTTTGGGTTAGTCGCATAAAAGTTCACTCACTGGCAAAGTATAAAAATCACTTGCTGCCACTCATCTCCCTTACCTCGTCTTCGTCTTCGCCTTCTGCTCCTTCTTTTTGCATAATATAATAATAATTTAAGCTCGCCTGAATGGCAGTGTTTGGGTCTGACCGAGCGGCAAACTCAAGTGGGGAACTGTGTCAATTTCATGAATGAGTGTGTGTGTGTGTGAGGGAGTGAGTGTGTGAAGGTAGCTGTATAACTGTGTGTGTATAAGTTAGTGGGTTGCTATAAAAATTAATAAAAACATTGGATGCCTACTGAATATGAGTAAAAGAATTTAAAATTAAATAAATTTCAAAATAATAAAATAAAAATAAAAAAATAAAATAAATAAAATAAACATATATATATATATATATATATTATAATAAATATTATATAATATATAATTATTATAGCTGAAATTCATGTTCGAAATATAAAAAACAATTATATATTAATTTTATATTATATATTTATTATATTATATATATAGGTATAGTAAGTGATTTCCCTGAAACATATATGCAAGGCCACAAGAAGTCGTCTAAGGGATATTTATTACCCACAAAGATTATGGTATCTGTAGCACATATAATTTATAAAAATTACAGGTTTTATTTTTAGTAGATGTCTTCGTCGTAATAACATTGAGCGCGTGCTGTTCTTCTAATCTAAGTGACGTCTTCTGAGAATTTATGTGCTCGCGACATGGCTGTACGATAGATGACGCTTGATTTACAATTTGACTGGCAAACAGTTTGATAAGAATTAGTATAAAAGCGCTGCGATGCGATAGGTGTTTAGTATAGTATTTACTAAGAATATGAATCGATTGATTGTGAGTTTCGTTGGGCTATTGGCCTGCTTGGCCGCCTGCCAGGCAATGCCCGAACAGGAGTTTCCCTTTGGACGCATCGTCAATGGCGAGCCAACCACCATTGAGGCGCATCCTTACCAGGTGTCCATTCAGACGACCAAAGGTGCCCACTTCTGCGGCGGCAGCTTGATCGATTCGCAGACGGTTGTCACCGCTGCCCATTGCATGCAATCGTACAAGGCCAACGAGATGCAGGTTCGTCTTGGCTCTACTGATCGTAATAAGGGCGGCGAAGTTGTGAGCGTTGCGGCTTTCAAATTCCACGAGGGCTACAATAGCAAACTGATGATCAACGACGTTGCTGTGATCAGGCTTAGCTCTCCAGTTCGTCAATCAGCCAACGTACGCTTTGTTTCATTGGCCAAGACCACACCACCATCGGGCACACCTGCTGTTGTCACCGGCTGGGGCACCACCTGCTTCTTGTTCTGTTCATCGACCATTACCCTGCAACAAGTGGAGGTTGATTTGGTTTCCCTCGCTGATTGCGGCTCAAGCACTTATTCCTACGGCCAGGACAAGATCTTGGAAACCATGGTCTGTGCCTACACCGAGACTAAGGATGCCTGCCAGGGTGACTCTGGTGGCCCATTGGTCGCCAATGGTGAGCTTGTCGGCATTGTTTCCTGGGGTCAAGGTTGCGCCAAGGCTAACTACCCTGGTGTCTATGCTGATGTTGCTTCTCTTCGCACTTGGATTGAGTCCACTGCCGCAAACTTGTAAATCATCTGAATAAAATTTGAATTCGGTTAATTAATCAGAGGTTTTTATATATTCATATATATATAAAGTTTTTGAGATTTCATCAAACGCACCTCTGAAAAACGACTACGTATATGTGCTTTAGAGTATGTGTGTGAATGTGTGCGTGTGTGTGCTTGTGCTTGAGTTCATCAATCATATTTAAATCAATTAAGTCAAGTTATGGCTGATGTGTGGAAGCCTCGGCTTTTAGCTGTTTCGAATTGCACGCCAAATAGTTTAAGCTGCGAGCTTCAACAGACGCAAGCGACCGCATATTTAATTAATTATTCCACTGATGCCACGCCCACCTCACACGCACACAGTGGCGTACGGGCAGCCATTCATAAACATTAAAAAGTTGCTCAAGTGCATGTCAAACTTGGTAAGTGCAAGAAATAACTAATTAAAAAATGCATTTTATTTTCGTTTTATATTTTCATTTTCAGCAACTATTGCTGAAGACAGTTAAAAGTGAATTTTCAAGGGTTCATTTATATTATTTTTATTTTAAAATAAATAAGAAAAAACGTACAACTACTTACCGTAGCTATGCGCCTGTATATAAATGTTTTTACATATTTCATTTAATGTTTATATATATTTTGTAAATTTTTTAATACATATATTAAATTTTTTAAAATTAAATATATTATATATATATATACATATATATATATATATATATATATATATATATACATTTGATATATATTTTTATAAGCCAAGGTTTCAGTGTGAATATATAAAACATACATATATATAACATATTCCAAATGGCTTATAATTATTAATTAAAATGACAAGAATATAAAATTAAATATCTTTACAAATTATAAAAAATACTATTAGAATTTTTTAGGTTTCATAAAATTGTAAATTTGTTTAAGTTAAAGGAAGCCACTAATAATATAAATATGAAAAAAATATATTAGAGTTTTACATTAACATAAACAGTTAACATCTATGATCCATGTCAATTATAATCATATAGCCTTTTCGAGACATTTCTAGGGTATTTGAAGTTGTGCTACAAAACTTATTTGGGTCAAACTCGATGCTCGCCGGCTTTGGCTATGGAGTTGGCATTTGCCTGCTGCTGAGGCTGGCCATAATGTCAGCCAGTCAGGCCACTCATTACTCATTTACCATAAAACTTTTCTTGACTTTTCATATTTTCTAAAATGCACACTAACACACGCACACACACACAGAGAGAGAACTTTAGTTCTCATTGTATTGATTTTGCTGAACCATTAAGAACAAATTGTGGGCTGCCAAATGGGTTAGTGGAAAAGCGAGCGCGGCTTTTGGGGATGGGCCTTTGAGGCACAGCGGGGCAGAAGTGAAAAAGCCGGCCAGACAACAAATCGCCAGCTATAAATTCTGCACTTAAAAAGTTTGCACAGTTTGAGCATTTTGCGGTTGTCCTTGTTGTAGCTCGGACTTTTTGTACAATAAATTTTTTTTTGCTAGGCTTTTAGGGCTTTGTATTTTTATATATCATATATATATATATTTCTATATATATATACATATGTATAAGCTTCTATTCACATTAAAAACTGACACACAATTGTGGGCGTGGCTAGCTTTTACACATGTTTCGCTTGGCATTTGGGCAACAAGTGGCTGTGAAGGTCCTTGACCAACTGTCTCCGCATTTTGCGGTGGGATGCGTGCACTTGATTGCGGCTAAGATTGTTCAAACTTGGATTGTTAGAAACTCTAACAAATGAAAATATATTATCTATATTTATGCTTATATACAGTTAAGAAAATGTTTAATATATAAAAACAACTGCTTTAATAAGAGACACCCATTGAAAGAACAAATTTAAACCTTAAACTTTTAGTCAAAGCAAACAAATGCCATATCACTCGGAAATACAAACAAACACACTCTCACACACACTCTCACACACCCGCACCGTTTAAAGTCCACAACAAAGCGCTGAGTGCACCACAGGGGACCGCAGCAAGGGCCAGGGAGAGGAGGAGAGCAAGAGCTAGACCGAAGGGAGCTGCTACTTGCAACATGCCACAAAAGTTCGACACAGAGCAGCTGTGTGCCATGAAAAACATGTTGCGTGAAAAACTATTAACTTGTTGTTGTTTTTTTGCTCCTCTTGTTGGGCATTAGATAAGGTAGTGAGCAGAGCGTCAGAGCTTGTCTCAAAAATGTTGCAAGCAGAGAGCTTAAGTATTAATATGAAAATAAATAATAAAATAAATTAAAAATGAAATAAATATTTAAAATGATATGCAGCAATTTAGCTTAATACAGATTCTTTTCTACGATCTCAGTTATTATGCCTGTAACTGTAATATTGAGCAGCAGCTCAATGCGAGCTCTAAGACTGTGCATTATACATAGGGTGTAGATATACCCACTAAATCTTCTGGATATAGATAGTAAAAAGATATATAGATGTGGAAGATAAAGAATAGACTTCGGAATTAGCTGTAAAAAGAGTTTACTTTAAGAACCTTGAAGAGCGTCGAATCACAAGACAGGTCAAACGGATTCGATCCACGAACTTTTATTTCGTATATACCTGTCTCTTTACCTGTGCAGCTAGAGGTCAAATATTTCTTTATTTCTTTATTTTTGTTGTCGACTTCTTGAGTTTTCAGATTAAATATTTCAGAGTGTTTATTTTTTGAACTCAGTCTTCAACTGACTCTCATTGCTTTTATCTGTCTCGATTTCCTTTTTATTTTCAGTTAATTTATTTTTCAGATTTCAGATTAGATATTTCAGAATCTTTATTCTTCAACTCAGTCTTCAACTGATTTTCAATGTTATTATTGGGAGCTAATAAATCTTTAATGTAATCAACAAGAGCTCCAGCAAGGCTCTTATACAACAAATCGTTTTTTGTCAAGCAATATTTCCGATGTGAGGCAGACGATTTGAGTTGATTCTCTTGCAACTTTATATTATATTTGGTTGTTCAGTGCCGTGAACTTCTTGATCTGATCGATGAAGCCAATTGTAACAGGGGCTTTACGATTATATATCGATATATATCGATATACGATTATATATCTGCCGCATTGCTCATCCAATTTCCCGCTGCCTTCAGGCATTGCTGAAATAGATTCAACTCACAATTATCGATCACAAACACAAACAGGTCACATTTATTTGGTTAACTTACCGAATTGTCTATACTTTCATGCATATGCCCTGAATTGCTATTATCAATGGTAACATTTCACAAGTTCAAAGTAATTATGTTTTTTTTTTTTGCTTAATTATTTCTTTACCCCATGAAATAATTTACAATTTGAATGCGGCAGCAAAGCCTCTTACATTCTGCTTAAATTATGCATGCCGCTTCTCAGCTGCGCAAGTTTGGGCCAAAGTTTTAAATATTGTTAGCGGGTTTTTCTAAGCAGCAAACAGACGCATTTGCCATATGATATATGCCTGTGGTGCGGCTGTCGTGGGCAAAGTTTTACGACTCCAATGTACATACATGTGTATATGTTTTTCTTAACTGAAAGTTTGGCTAACATTTTGTTGCCGTTGCTTTTGCTGTTGCCGTTGCTTTTTACACACCTTATCAGCAGCGCTTTTTGCACCATTTTGCAATTGTTGCAAATTTGTGCGTCGCTTAAGTGATTTTTGGTGTAGCATACTTTCGAGCGCCTGTCTAAGTCGCATTCTGCATGCACGGTCAACAAGCAGTGGCCTCTCTTTCCTTCCCTCTCTCTCGCTCTAGCGCTGCTCTACATTTCACGCACGTTCCAGCTGCGTCTTGGTATCTAGGTATTAAAGTCGTTTAGCCAGGCAGCCAAAGATAACTTGAATTGTGGTTCTTTTCGCCTTACTTTTGTACAATTTGCTGCTTTATTTCGCATGTTTATTTTAGAGATAAACAATTTTAAAGCATAATAAAGCCAACAATTATATTTTTAATATCAATATACAGCACTTTATCAGCCAGTTAATTTAATAACATAATGTTTAAATGGAGCTGCCAATTAGTAATGAGGAATATTAATATTAATCTACAGCCCCTTAAAGTGGTTTCGACCAAAACATGTGGATTATCCCCACTGCAGACGCGATTATTTTGCTTATAAATAAATCAATAAAAATAAAAAAAAAAAAATATATATATATATATATATATATATATATAAATATAAAATATATAAAATATGCCGTGAATATGGGCTTTATACGACTTAAGTTCTTAAGCAGCACAACCTGCTGAGCCACGTCCGTATATCTATTGGCCTGTCGTCTTGACCCTTAAGCCTATTAGAGCTAAAGACGGAAAGTTACAAATTTCAAATTTAAAATTTGAAATAATCAAGCTGAGGTTAGTGAATCACATCTCCCACGCCATCTTCACTAGACAAGAAGTTAAATGATTAATAAATATTTTTCAAGTCTCCGAGTTACACATGTCTTTTCACATGTCTCGAGGTTTGTGTTTGTGTGTTGGGTTTCCTTGGAAGACGACTTCTATAATTTAACATTAAGATTTGAGCATTTGACGTTTTGGGCTGGCTTATTGTTTTTCGCTAGTCGAGCAGCTTCCGCTGCAGCTTCCGCAACAAGGGCTGCCCTCTTAACCAGACCCAGATTGAGAGCTCGAGCTGAATGCAGACACCCAGAGCTGGGAGGCTTTTAGGGCAGACGGCAACAGCGGCACCGCTTTCGCTTTCGCTTTTTCTCTGCTCGTTTTGGCTTATTAAACATTTATTGTGTTTGCCGGAGTTTCCGCTACAATTTGTTTTAGGCTTCCTGTTTTTTTTTTACAGCGTCTCTCTCCCTCTCTCTTTCTCTCTCTCTAGTCGTGTGTTGTTCACTCACGCCTTCTTTATTTTAAATCCGAAACCGTTTACACATCAACAACTTGGCAACTTGGCACTCTCTTATCTTGACTGAATTTGATGTGTCCCATGTGTGCTACGTCCCTCCATCATCTGCACTAACAAACAAAAGGATATGCAGGATAATGGCATTGGCGTGATTACACGCTCCCTCCCCACCCTACAATCCATCCAGCTGACTCTGAGCATAGAAGCATTGAATTAACGAATGCCCTACTCTGTCTGTCTCTGTCTCTGTATCTGTATCTGTCTCTGTCTCTGTCTCTGTCTCTGTCTCTGTCTCTGTCTCTGTTTCTGTCTCTGTCTCTGTCTCTGTCTCTGTCTCTGTCTCTGTCTCTGTCTCTGTCTCTGTCTCTGTCTCTGTCTCTGTCTCTGTCTCTGTCTCTGTCTCTGTCTCTGTCTCTGTCTCTGTCTCTGTCTCTGTCTCTGTCTCTGTCTCTGTCTCTGTCTCTGTCTCTGTCTCTGTCTCTGTCTCTGTCTCTGTCTCTGTCTCTGTCTCTGTCTCTGTCTCTGTCTCTGTCTCTGTCTCTGTCTCTGTCTCTGTCTCTGTCTCTGTCTCTGTCTCTGTCTCTGTCTCTGTCTCTGTCTCTGTCTCTGTCTCTGTCTCTGTCTCTGTCTCTGTCTCTGTCTCTGTCTCTGTCTCTGTCTCTGTCTCTGTCTCTGTCTCTGTCTCTGTCTCTGTCTCTGTCTCTGTCTCTGTCTCTGTCTCTGTCTCTGTCTCTGTCTCTGTCTCTGTCTCTGTCTCTGTTCTGTCTCTGTCTCTGTCTCTGTCTCTGTCTCTGTCTCTGTCTCTGTCTCTGTCTCTGTCTCTGTCTCTGTCTCTGTCTCTGTCTCTGTCTCTGTCTCTGTCTCTGTCTCTGTCTCTGTCTCTGTCTCTGTCTCTGTCTCTGTCTCTGTCTCTGTCTCTGTCTCTGTCTCTGTCTCTGTCTCTGTCTCTGTCTCTGTCTCTGTCTCTGTCTCTGTCTCTGTCTCTGTCTCTGTCTCTGTCTCTGTCTCTGTCTCTGTCTCTGTCTCTGTCTCTGTCTCTGTCTCTGTCTCTGTCTCTGTCTCTGTCTCTGTCTCTGTCTCTGTCTCTGTCTCTGTCTCTGTCTCTGTCTCTGTCTCTGTCTCTGTCTCTGTCTCTGTCTCTGTCTCTGTCTCTGTCTCTGTCTCTGTCTCTGTCTCTGTCTCTGTCTCTGTCTCTGTCTCTGTCTCTGTCTCTGTCTCTGTCTCTGTCTCTGTCTCTGTCTCTGTCTCTGTCTCTGTCTCTGTCTCTGTCTCTGTCTCTGTCTCTGTCTCTGTCTCTGTCTCTGTCTCTGTCTCTGTCTCTGTCTCTGTCTCTGTCTCTGTCTCTGTCTCTGTCTCTGTCTCTGTCTCTGTCTCTGTCTCTGTCTCTGTCTCTGTCTCTGTCTCTGTCTCTGTCTCTGTCTCTGTCTCTGTCTCTGTCTCTGTCTCTGTCTCTGTCTCTGTCTCTGTCTCTGTCTCTGTCTCTGTCTCTGTCTCTGTCTCTGTCTCTGTCTCTGTCTCTGTCTCTGTCTCTGTCTCTGTCTCTGTCTCTGTCTCTGTCTCTGTCTCTGTCTCTGTCTCTGTCTCTGTCTCTGTCTCTGTCTCTGTCTCTGTCTCTGTCTCTGTCTCTGTCTCTGTCTCTGTCTCTGTCTCTGTCTCTGTCTCTGTCTCTGTCTCTGTCTCTGTCTCTGTCTCTGTCTCTGTCTCTGTCTCTGTCTCTGTCTCTGTCTCTGTCTCTGTCTCTGTCTCTGTCTCTGTCTCTGTCTCTGTCTCTGTCTCTGTCTCTGTCTCTGTCTCTGTCTCTGTCTCTGTCTCTGTCTCTGTCTCTGTCTCTGTCTCTGTCTCTGTCTCTGTCTCTGTCTCTGTCTCTGTCTCTGTCTCTGTCTCTGTCTCTGTCTCTGTCTCTGTCTCTGTCTCTGTCTCTGTCTCTGTCTCTGTCTCTGTCTCTGTCTCTGTCTCTGTCTCTGTCTCTGTCTCTGTCTCTGTCTCTGTCTCTGTCTCTGTCTCTGTCTCTGTCTCTGTCTCTGTCTCTGTCTCTGTCTCTGTCTCTGTCTCTGTCTCTGTCTCTGTCTCTGTCTCTGTCTCTGTCTCTGTCTCTGTCTCTGTCTCTGTCTCTGTCTCTGTCTCTGTCTCTGTCTCTGTCTCTGTCTCTGTCTCTGTCTCTGTCTCTGTCTCTGTCTCTGTCTCTGTCTCTGTCTCTGTCTCTGTCTCTGTCTCTGTCTCTGTCCTTGTCTCTGTCTCTGTCTCTGTCTCTGTCCTGTCTCTGTCTCTGTCTCTGTCTCTGTCTCTGTCTCTGTCTCTGTCTCTGTCTCTGTCTCTGTCTCTGTCTCTGTCTCTGTCTCTGTCTCTGTCTCTGTCTCTGTCTCTGTCTCTGTCTCTGTCTCTGTCTCTGTCTCTGTCTCTGTCTCTGTCTCTGTCTCTGTCTCTGTCTCTGTCTCTGTCTCTGTCTCTGTCTCTGTCTCTGTCTCTGTCTCTGTCTCTGTCTCTGTCTCTGTCTCTGTCTCTGTCTCTGTCTCTGTCTCTGTCTCTGTCTCTGTCTCTGTCTCTGTCTCTGTCTCTGTCTCTGTCTCTGTCTCTGTCTCTGTCTCTGTCTCTGTCTCTGTCTCTGTCTCTGTCTCTGTCTCTGTCTCTGTCTCTGTCTCTGTCTCTGTCTCTGTCTCTGTCTCTGTCTCTGTCTCTGTCTCTGTCTCTGTCTCTGTCTCTGTCTCTGTCTCTGTCTCTGTCTCTGTCTCTGTCTCTGTCTCTGTCTCTGTCTCTGTCTCTGTCTCTGTCTCTGTCTCTGTCTCTGTCTCTGTCTCTGTCTCTGTCTCTGTCTCTGTCTCTGTCTCTGTCTCTGTCTCTGTCTCTGTCTCTGTCTCTGTCTCTGTCTCTGTCTCTGTCTCTGTCTCTGTCTCTGTCTCTGTCTCTGTCTCTGTCTCTGTCTCTGTCTCTGTCTCTGTCTCTGTCTCTGTCTCTGTCTCTGTCTCTGTCTCTGTCTCTGTCTCTGTCTCTGTCTCTGTCTCTGTCTCTGTCTCTGTCTCTGTCTCTGTCTCTGTCTCTGTCTCTGTCTCTGTCTCTGTCTCTGTCTCTGTCTCTGTCTCTGTCTCTGTCTCTGTCTCTGTCTCTGTCTCTGTCTCTGTCTCTGTCTCTGTCTCTGTCTCTGTCTCTGTCTCTGTCTCTGTCTCTGTCTCTGTCTCTGTCTCTGTCTCTGTCTCTGTCTCTGTCTCTGTCTCTGTCTCTGTCTCTGTCTCTGTCTCTGTCTCTGTCTCTGTCTCTGTCTCTGTCTCTGTCTCTGTCTCTGTCTCTGTCTCTGTCTCTGTCTCTGTCTCTGTCTCTGTCTCTGTCTCTGTCTCTGTCTTGTCTCTGTCTCTGTCTCTGTCTCTGTCTCTGTCTCTGTCTCTGTCTCTGTCTCTGTCTCTGTCTCTGTCTCTGTCTCTGTCTCTGTCTCTGTCTCTGTCTCTGTCTCTGTCTCTGTCTCTGTCTCTGTCTCTGTCTCTGTCTCTGTCTCTGTCTCTGTCTCTGTCTCTGTCTCTGTCTCTGTCTCTGTCTCTGTCTCTGTCTCTGTCTCTGTCTCTGTCTCTGTCTCTGTCTCTGTCCTGTCTCTGTCTCTGTCTCTGTCTCTGTCTCTGTCTCTGTCTCTGTCTCTGTCTCTGTCTCTGTCTCTGTCTCTGTCTCTGTCTCTGTCTCTGTCTCTGTCTCTGTCTCTGTCTCTGTCTCTGTCTCTGTCTCTGTCTCTGTCTCTGTCTCTGTCTCTGTCTCTGTCTCTGATCTCTGTACTCTGTCTCTGATCTGCTCTCTCTCTGTCTCTGTCTCCTGTCCTGTCTCGGTCTCTGTCTGTCTCTGTCTCTGTCTCTGTCTATGTCTCTGGTCTCTGTCTATGTTCTGTCTCTGTCTCTGTCTCGGTCTCTGTCCTCTTGTCTCTGGTCTAGTCTCTGTCTATGTCCTGTCTCTGTCTCTGTCTCTGTCTCGTCTCTGTCTCTGTCTCGTCGTCTGTCTTGTCTCTGTCTTGTCTATGGCTCTGTCTCTGTCTCTGTATCTGTTTCTGTCTCTGTCTCTGTCTCATGTCTCTGTCTCTGGTCTCTGTATCTGTCTCTGTCTGCTCGTCGGTCTCTGTCTCTGTCCTCTGTCTCTGTTCTATGTCTCTGTCCGGTCTCGTTCTGTTCTCTGTCTCTGTCTCTGTCTCTGTCTCTGTCTCTGTCTCTGTCTCTGTCTCTGCTCTGTCTCTGTTCTCATGTTCTCTGTCTATGTCTCTGTTCTTGTCTCTGTCCTGTCTCGGTCTCTCTCTGTCTCTGTTCTCTGTCTCTGTATATGTATCTTTCAGTCTCTGTCTCTGTGTCTCTGTGTATCTCTGTCTCTGTCTCTGTCTCTGTCTCTGTCTCTGTCTCTGTCTCTGTCTCTGTCTCTGTCTCTGTCTCTGTCTCTGTCTCTGTCTCTGTCTCTGTCTCTGTCTCTTTGTAAGGGTATTCAGTTATTGACCCAGCCGTAGCTTCTTCATATTCTTTGCTCACATTTATTTTTTAAGGCTCTGTCGCGCAGCACTTTATAAATTATGATTCGGTTGTTGTTGCTGTGCGCTGCCAACAAGTTGTTTGCCTCGTCGTTGTTTTAGGCGCCTCATTTGGCTTATAAATGGGTGAAATAAAAATGAAGTAGCAAAAAAAGAAGAAGCAGAAGTGGTGGAAGACGGCCCCATCGTATCTAGCAAAAATATCAATTACAATTAAATAGATTAAACCTTATCATGCAACAACTGTCGCACAAGTGTCCTGGCCGTGAGGACAACGTCGCAGGCGGCACGGCAACAACAACGAGCCAAAGAAACTGCCAAACACAGACAGCCACACACACACATACAAATTGATATATACACAAGAAAAGGAAAAGCCTGACGCAACAGCGAAAACGCTCTACAAGATTAATGAACGTACAAAAGTTTAGAGACAATGACGACGACGACGACGACGACGACAACAACGAAGACAACAAACATGACAAGCGGCTGCGACTGGCGCAGAGTACAAAATGAACACGAAAATAGAATGGAAACAATCGAAAGCCGAAGATTGAATACACTTCCATGCATATAAAAGCAATATATCACAATAGATATATGCGATAGCTCAATTTTCGCATCTGTTTAAGTTATCGATAACATTTAGATGTGAAAAAAATCAATAATATTATATAATAATATATATTTGTTGTTAGTATCCAGTATGATGTCGGATGTTCTCATGTCTTAAGCACGCTCTTTCAATTTATTTTTATTTTCTAATTATTTTATTTATTTATTGAAAATAATAAATTTATTATTTAAAATTAGTTATTAACATTTAAAAAAAATGTAAGCTGTTTGTTTATAGTATTTAGTATCGATTCAAATATTTTAGTTATTCTATCACAGAAATATAAATTGTAAAATAACAAACAGCCTTAAAATGCGGGAAGTACTCACAGTTAGGGTGTAGCTTGTATATATGGCTAACACTTAGGCGCGCCAAGTCTGTAAGTTGTGCAAATTTATTTTGGCGTAAATTTCATTTCACTAATCGAATCGATTCTTATGCGTTTCATTTGATTTCTGTCTCTCTGTCTGTTTGACTGACTTTTCGCTTCTCTATCTCCCTCTTCCTCTCTCTCTCCCTCTCACGCGTCAATATAATTCGTTCGCTTGGTTGTTTACTGACCATCATTTATTTCCTACTCACTCTCACTCTCTCGTTGTTCGCTCTTCTCTTTGTTTTGGACAGCCGAAAAAGTGTTGGATAGGTCAGTGCTGCTTGCGAAAGTGTTTGCATATACACACACACATACATACATAAATCTCTTCGGTTAGAAGTTGAATAATCGCCGCTGTGGCGTGCTCTCAATTGCATTTTCGCTGCCTTGACTTTTAGAGTGGTGGTAAATCGATTATCCTTCAGTGAAATGTATATTTGTATATTTCTTTTTTTCTCTCTTTTCTTCTTGTCAATTTTATTCATTAAAATTGAACATAATTTATGCAGCAGTGTTGCTAAGATAATGTAGCATTGACTGTTAAAAATGAAATAAGCACCACTGTATAGCTCATAGGTAACTGACCCCTTCTCTCCTACAGCACTACATTTGGAAAGAGCGAGAAACACTATGTGTTAATAGCACAAAACGATTTTAGATAAAATAACATTGATGCTATCTCGCTTCCACAGACGCAGCAAATAAATTGTAAATTATCTGCGAGTCTCCCGCTCCCGCTCACTCTTGCTTTCTTTGTTTCTGCTCATTGATTTTGATTCGACTTCCACCTTACGCTTTTGTTTATATTGCTTCATTTTCGATTATCGCTGCCTGCGCCTCCAGCCTTGTCAACGTCCTCAGGCGCTGGGAGAGAGAAGGGTTGGTCAGGCTATAATTGTTCAACTGGTTAGTAACGGGCCTCAATCAATGTTGTTTTTGTTTTTTTTATGTTTCTGCTTGTGCTCACACACCCTCTCTCTCTCCCTCACTCACTCACTCTCCTTCATTTCGTTGGTAATTGTTGCTTGTTGAATTCAGTTGGCAGCCTGTACAAGTCCGAGACACTTGTCGAGTTTTGTGCCGGCTTCTTTTTTACTTCTTTATGCATTTCTTTTCAGTTTCCTTTCTTTTTATCCCCTTCTTCTTCTGACTGCCAGACATTTATTATGGTGCCTCTTTTTTGTGTGCAACACCCGCCTTGGCATCCAAATGGAGCAACGCTCCTTCGCTGCTGCGCTTCTGCGCCCCTTCAAGTGGACGGCTGCCCAGTTGACCAGCGTCCAAGGCGAAGAACCCTCTCAAATAGAAAAAAGCTGTAGACGGCGACAGCATGACAGTGACAAGTACAGTGGAGCTTGCTAAATGAAGTCTTGAGTGCAAGTTGTTCAAGCGGATGCGGACGAGGCAGTGACATAAAAAAGTTTTCTAAAGACAGATGAGTAGTTGAAGCTAAGAGACGGGATTATAGAGAGAGAGAGAGCCAGAAGTGATGAAGAGTCACCTAAAGGACTCCAAGAAGCAACAGGATGAAGTCTTAAGACATATAACAAAAATAAGCAAACAAAAATATTTCGTTTATCGTTTATCGTTTATCGTTTATCTTATATCTTATATCTTATATCTTATATCTTATATCTTATATCTTATATCTTATATCTTATATCTTATATCTTATATCTTATATCTTATATCTTATATCTTATATCTTATATCTTATATCTTATATCTTATATCTTATATCTTATATCTTATATCTTATATCTTATATCTTATATCTTATATCTTATACTTATATCTTATATCTTATATCTTATATCTTATATCTTATATCTTATATCTTATATCATATCTTATATCTTATATCTTATATCTTATATCTTATATCTTATATCTTATATCTTATATCTTATATCTTATATCTTATATCTTATATCTTATATCTTATATCTTATATCTTATATCTTATATCTTATATCTTATATCTTATATCTTATATCTTATATCTTATATCTTATATCTTATATCTTATATCTTATATCTTATATCTTATATCTTATATCTTATATCTTATATCTTATATCTTATATCTTATATCTTATATCTTATATCTTATATCTTATATCTTATATCTTATATCTTATATCTTATATCTTATATCTTATATCTTATATCTTATATCTTATATCTTATATCTTATATCTTATATCTTATATCTTATCTCTTATCTTTTATTTCTGTAATTGTAACTGTAAATTGTATACTTTTGGCTTTTTGGTTGTTTCCAAAAATGGCCTAAACTGCTGCAAGCTCTCTGGCTATGCAGTCCGCCCACTATTCCACTTTCACCTCCTTTTGCTGCCTGCCTCCTGCCAGCACATGCTGAACTCAACTGAGCTCAGTTGGCCTTTTGTTTCAGTCAGGTCGTGCGGCATTTTCTAGCAATTTTTACTTTTTAATTGACATTTGTTTGTGCTCTGCTCCACCACTCAGCACTAAATTTGCTAGTTCTGTGTGTGTGTGTTGGTTAATATTCATGTGTGTGTGTGTGTTTGTCTGCATTTCATTGAGCACTTTACGACCGGCGGCAGCAGCAGCAGCAGGCAGACATTTTTGTAATTATAGCACAAAATTGATTTGATTTTTGATTTTAATAGGTATTGACAGTATTTTTAATGAAGCGGGCCGTACTAGCCCACAGCATCGATCCTCTTTATATAGATATACACACATACATAAGCATCTATATATATATTCTTATATTTATGATTGTGCTCGAGTCTGTTTGCAGCGGCTCCAAAACCCTTAAGCACTGTAAATGTAATTGAATATTTTGAGCGAAGTAAAGGTCGTTGTCAGCCTGTGTGTGTGCGAGAATGTGTGTGTGTGTGTCTAGTACAGCATCATGTTAGCTAGTGTAGCATTAAGTTTTCAGTTTTGCCTTTTCACATATTTACAATTGATTAAGAAATTCTTAAATTAAAAATACATAAATTTTTAAATAAATTGACTTGCTTAAATAAGAATTAATAATATTACATTGTTTATTTTATTAATTTAATTGTTTTTAATTTTATTTGACAAATATTTTAAAATGTTTTCTTATATAAAACATTATTATATTTTACAAAAAAATATTTTTTATATGCAGAATAGTTATTTAATTTTTTTAGAAAGAAATTAAAGCTGAATTTAAAGTTTTGACAGCTTAAAATAAAATTTTTAAATACATTTATTTTTTGTTGTTTTTGATTAATAAAATTCCAACATAAATAATTCAAAATTAAATATTTAAAACTTAAATTGAGCTTTAAAAATGATTTATTTTTTATTGAAAGGCCAGCAAATTCATGAGTTAATATAACTTAGTTTATTAAATTTATATATAATTTAGTACTTATTTTAACTCTATCGATTGGAAAGGCAGTGAATATTTGAACTTATTTTCGCAATATTAAATTTACAAATAAGAATAAAAATTAAAATAATATAATAATTATCAAATAATTATAAATTTAATGAATAAAAAAATTCTTATTATAATATATAATAATAATTATTAAATTACGTATCGCAGCCTCTTTTCAAGCATCGCTACTTAAACTTCGCACTCGTTGGACTATTTTGTTGCTTTGCTGACTTCAAGCTATGATGTGATATATTATGATATGATATGATAGAATTGCTCATAGACTTAGAATTAAATAAATAATTTAAAAAATTTTAGCTGACTCTAGAAATAAAACTAAAATAAATGTTTTAATTGAATTTAATAATAATATTATTATTATTATAGTTAATAATATTATTAATTTTGAATTGAAATTAGATACTCATAATCAGTTCTATATAGTTTAATGCCATTTAATTTGAAATATGAAACTTTAGGATCACAACGAAGTCCGCTGGGAAATGAAAATGGAAAAGCCGAGCAGAAAACAGGCTTGGGATCTCGAAGTCTGACATAAATTTGCAAATCGACAAATATGTCATGTTCAATGCAATGAATGCACACAGGCATGCATGTGTATGCGTGTGTGTGTTGTGTGTTTACAGTTATGTAGGTGTGCTTTTGATGGACAATGTTTGCTTATCGCTGCATACTGCCGTCCAGTCCAGCCTCTCACTCTCGCAGCGCTGCAGCTGTCTCTGTCGCGCACCGGCTCTGCACGTGACTGACGCCTTAGTGGCAGCACCTAAGGAGACACACCAACTCACCCCCACATCACTCCGCCTCCCCACAAACTGCTCGAAAAGCTTGTACAGCCGCAGTTCAAGTCCAAGTCCCAATGCTGCTTTGCTTGTGCGCCTAAATGTATGCAAGATAGCATCTGTTTTCGTCGTGTTGCCGACTTACACATGTAAGTCACTCATATTGCCATGTCTGTCTGTCCCTCAGTCTCTCTCTGTGTGCGTGTGAGTGTGTGCCTAAGCGCCTACATTCATTACACATGTATGCGTATTAGGCGCAAATATTGGGGCTTTACTTAAACAGCATTAAGTCTAAATTAACATGTCTGAACAGGAGCCAGCGCTGAGCTGCGATAAGCCCCATCGCACGCAGCTGCCAAGAGCATACACGTGCAGATACAGCTAGTGCACAGCTAGTGCACAGCTAGTGTCTTATCTTTCAATTTCGCTAAAATTCAATCTATCAAATGCAACTGCATAAAAAGTAAAAACTCAGCAAACAAAAAGTGAAGGAAACCAAAAAAATACTGTAAAAAACTGCAAGCTTTGCAAACCAAAGACAACAACAAATAGCCAAAAAAAAAAAAAAAACACTCGATAAATAAATAAAACTTCACACACACATAGACATAATGTACAAACACACCTTGGCCATGTGTGCTGCTGTTCGTGTACTAAATGTGCCAAAAATATTTGCAACTAACACGACACGATTGGAATCTTCGTTGTGCATTCGGCTGCATCTTCGGTTATCTCGTTTCGTAAAGCTTTCGCTCTTTGAGTGAGCTCTAACGCAAATGAAAAGAGAGTGTGAAGAGGAGCGTGCTTACTCTTAAGTGGTGAATATAATCTGACGACGGAACATGCACGAAGAGCGACAGAATGAATGAGTATTTATTCAATTCATACTCTTAGCGCATTCCGCATGCACTGAATATAGTTGAGTATATTAACTGCTGAGCAGTAAGTAGAATTCTGCTCAAATAACTGTTACGAAACTCTTGAGTGTTATAAACTCTTGAGCGTTGTCAGGAGTGAAAAGACGTTTTAATAAACTTGAACTGGGGCAATCAAATACTTTGTTTACATTTTTAAGAGAATGTTAGTAAGTGATTATAATATTTTAAATGCTGTAGTAATACTTATTTATTTAAATTTTTTCTTTAAAAATCATTGAATGAAATTGCCTGTAACAGCTGTTGAGTGCGTTAGTTGTGCAGCAATTGTGAGTATTAAGCAGTGAGCTATTTATGAGTAATAAGTGTCAGTAACTTTATAACTCTCTTAGGATTTGGCTTTGAGTCGTTTACAAACTGTGTCTAGATAGGTAAATAGCTCTTTATGATTGCTGAGTGAGCTATTTGTGGCCAATAACGCTCTTGAGTCAAAGGATCTGAGCTGTTAATGAATGGTTACATCTAGTTATTTTTCACTGCTCTTTGAGCTACTTAATTGTGAGTAGGGGTTGCGTGTCGCTTCGAACCGTAAACCATTGGATAAACAGCTCATAATGGATGAGTGAGTTTTTTTGTAGGCAATATTTGAAAGTACTTGAAATTGAATTTCTCTTGAGTTAAATAATTTGACTCACTTCATAGATATAGCACTAAATGAGTGACAATAAAAAGTAGTTACTCTTTGAGTTAGTTAGCTGTTGAGTGAGATACTTTAAATAACACTTGAGTATGCTAGTCAGCAAGTTATTTAGAATCTTTGAGTTTATTTTGTATATTGCATGAATAGTTTGAGTAGTTTCTTAAATGCTTTACAATCTGATATTTATTTTGTATGAGATAGTTTTAGTATATTATTATTATTATTATTATTACGATTAAAGAGTTATTAAAATTAGGGTATATGATATGTATTATGATATATAAACTGAAGGACATTTCAAATTTTTATATTTTATAATTAAACATTTCCATTATTAAACTTTTAATAAACTATTTTAAGAACTATTTAAAAACTAGATAGTTAAAATATATTAACATTGATAAAGGTATACATATATATAGATATATTGTGTATCTATTTCATGTTAAATCAACTATTTTTTTTAATTTTTCTTTGAACTTTCACTTTCTTTCTCTCTTTCTCCCTCTCTCTCTCTAACTGTCTTAAGCTTCTCTTGTGGCTTATTTGAATTGATCCTGTTCGTATTTGTAGATCAGCCATTTCCAGAGCACCTGCATCAATCGCACGTCGTCGCAGATAAAGAAGAGCAAAGATCTCAGCTGTTTGGCGATCAGCTGATTGGCAGCGATCGCTTTTAGTAGGCACTGTGACCAATTCAGACACTCGACCGCGTACATGGCCAATGGCAACCTGAGCTCCAACTGAACCAAGCAAAGCTGCTGGCAGGTGTACTTATAGCCAAACGCTGCCATATCAAAGACCATTAACCGTTAACGAGCAGTTGGTCCCTCGACTTGAATTGGGTTTTCATAAATCGAATAAGTTTCGGTTTCGCTAATTGGCAGCTTGCCTATTAAATTGCATCTATAATCGATTCTTATCGATTATGCCTGAAATCCGTGTTGCCTTCTCTCTCTTTCTTCGATTCTCTCTTTGAATTGCCAAATGCCAAAATTCTTAAAATCTTTTGCGCTTAAGTTTTATAAATTTCCGCATATATAGGATCTCTTCTTCTCTTTCTCGCTCTCTCCCTCTCGCACTCATTCATTAAGAATGCTCAAAATAAATTGCACAATAAAATTCAATTGATTGTGTAAATATTTTCCTTGGTCGCCAAGTACCAAAAAAAGTGGACAAAAATTAAAATGGGAAACAAAAAAATATGAAAAGTGTTTTCTTTCCTTTTTTCCATTCAAACGATGAGAAATGTGAAATGAAAATGAGAACTCAAACTCGAATCCTTGATATCCTGTCGCAACATTGATAAATGTCCTCGTCTTCCTGTGTGCGTGTGTGTGTGTGTGAGTGTGAGCTATGCAACAGATTAAAATCCACTGTAGCCGCATAGAGTTCACTCTAGGAATTAAAAAAGAAAAACTATATATCTATATATGTACTCGTAAGCCAAGCCAAATTGCTTTTTTACACGACTGTTTGTAATACCCTGTAATCATTGAAAGTGGGTTGAGTTGGGGGTTTATAGCTGTCGATGAATATTCTCTCTTCCAACTATATCTTGACAAAATATCGATAAATATCGATTTGTAAACAAATATAATACAATAATACAATAAAATTGGCTTGAGAAGCAAAGAGTAAATGGTTTCCAAGCACGGGTTATACTCATATAGCGTATCATCTAGTCGTGCTTTCATATAAAATGTATTTTATTCAATAAATTAATCTCAGAAACAAAGAATAGATTGAAATTAGAGTATGAAACATCAGTTCAGAGTATCAGATTATAGGATATCTATTAGTCTATCTCTAATTTATCATATTGCATATTAGATATTCAATGAATTCGGAAAGGAAACAAATTAAGTGTAAGTTTATTATATATATCGAGCGAAAGGGTATCGGCATATAGAGTATCTGGTAGTCGTGCTCATCTCTTCAGCAGCACTTACTATATTTGCTCATAAATCAAAATTGTAACTGAAGTAAGGCAAGACAACATTAAATCTTAAGTACTTGTAATTAAATTATCTGAATTGGAAAATGAGATTTAACAGATGAACAATTAATAATACAAATTAATATATATGCTTATGAGGTTTGTGTTAAATTGATTACCTTCCATTAAAATTTTCCACGTTTATAACTGCGCCCTAAAACGAATTCCTTTTGTGCTGTCTTTCGCAATCTGCGCTTGCAGCATGACATTTTCTCTTCTTCGCTTCTCTTCGTCCACGCACTATAATAGCGGCCCTGTGCGAATGGCATAAGTAGCCATCTCCCTCTCTCTCTCTTTGAGGGCCACTTAAGACTGCGATTAGCAACAGCTATCTGCATCTCTTTGTGAGAATTGAAGGATACAAGCAAGAAATGAGAAGCGTGCAGTTAAAACGCAAACTCACTCGGATAATATGTCCAGCAAGCTCTCTCCCTCACACTAAGTAAAAAGACTTTGCTATACATTTTTAGTACATTAGCGATACGACATGCATTATTTGTCTCTCTCTCTCTCTCTCTCACACACACACAGAATTAACGAATTCAAGCAAGGCACGTGCAGCTATGACGCAAACTTATTCAGATAATATTTTTACAGCAAGCTTTTTACCGCTCACTAATACTGCTACGACAGTTCGAGGCAATTACGACAAAAATTGAACATAAATTGGGAAACTGAGAAAACAGACTCTGCTATTAATTTTACCATAACGTATTATATTGGCGTTACGACATCATATATATATATATATAAACAAATTTAAGTGAAAACGTTTGGAAATTTTGTTAAAACTTCTGAATATTTTACTCTGTTTTTTTATTTGTTCTATTTGATGATTTTCTTTTACATTTTTAACAAAAATAAATAAAAATAAATGTAAAAATAATGTAAATATTTTATTGTGCACGCATTTTGCCTCGCTTGATTAAATTTGCCCTCTCGCACTTAACTGTCATGAAAACTGAAACTGAAAATATTCTAGGGTATGCAGTCGTCGTAAAAGCGTGTTTGCTTCAAAGCGCAATGAACTATATGAATATTACGTATGCGCTGCGTTTGCCCTGCCTGGCAGCCACAACAATATTTAACACTAGGCTACAAAATCGTGAATTGCCTTTTAGTTTAGTGCCCAGTTTTAGCCATAAATTTATCTGGCCTTTTCGTGTATCTTGTGGTGAAATATATTATACAACCAGCTGCCACGCCCATACGTTTGCCTAGACAACTTCTTGCAAATTTTAATTAACCACAAAATGTTCAAATATTCAAGAAGCAAAAACAGATGAGAAAAAATTTAAAGATGTATATTTATACATATACAGATATGTGTGTTTATGTAACTTTGTATATCTAGCTAAATGTGCAATGCACATAAGCGAAACAACTTGTAAAAACAAACAAGAAGAAGAAGCAGAGCCAAGCCTGAGCCTAGCCTCAGGTTAAATGTATGCAAATATAAACAGCGTGTGAATCCTTGAGCCTGAGGCACTGTGTGTAGGTGTGTGTGTGTGTGTGTGTGATTGTCAGCCAACGCCCAACGACCATGCCCACGCCTTACGCCCACTTGTAGACGCCTGCAGCGGTACTTATGCCAATGTTTTTGGGCTCTAGCTCGCATTCGCGCTCACCCTCTCTTCCCCTCTCTCCCTCTCGCTCTCTCGCTCTCTCGCCCACGTTTGCCCCGCAGTGCTGGCCCTTCATTGTTACACTTGTTACATGGCTGCTCCCCCTTTTCCATTAACTTGCCCTCAAGTATTGTGTTGGCCCAAGCATTTTTGATTGCCAAGCCACCTGAAATAGATGCCCCAAGGCTGGCCTACGCTGAGCTGGGCTTGGGCTCTAGTTGCCGAAACCAATCGAGCGAATAGCGCAAAAAATTAAACAATAACAAAACCGAAGCTAAGAAAAACTCGCAACCCACAGTGAAATCAGCGAATTGAATACGCTGCATTACAATTAGTCTGCCTGACTTATTGAATCCTTTTTTTGTTCAAATTATTTAGCATTAAAATACTTAGGCGAAAAGTTTTCATTTGCTTGCTGCTGCCAAAAAGTTCTTTCAAGCCAACAGATTATGACTCAATCAATCTGCATTGGCTAATTGAAACTGAAAGCCAAATGAATTTACTGTCAAGAGAGTACAAAAATAATGACAACCAAATATTTTGAGAAGCTTAAGATTGTTGTGATTTGAGAAGAGAACGTAGGGCTCTTCAGTCTCAAGTTGATTAACACAGCAGCATATACCTTATAGCTCCCATCTACGATCAATTATCTACATACATGTATATCCTTAGAACACCATTAAGCATGCTTTCCTAAGTAACTTTTGGGAAATTACTATTTTTTGCCAACGTGTCGTATACTTGATATACGAGTGACAATGTTATTATTCCTGTGGATTTGGCAGTCGAACAGTTTAAGATATTATATCAAGTTCAAGGTGTTAGATGTATCGATTCGGCAAACGTGCTTACATATAACTGAATCATTTACGTTATCTTCTGTGGTGCAATCTTCTGGCCAGCTTGTGAAGGTGTGACTACTGTTTTGTAGCGATATGTTTATTATGTATTCGACCTGTTGTGTTTTGATGCTAGCTCTGAGTGTTCTATGTACCACTCAGCAATGGCGCAAGTTCGGCAAGTTTTAATATACTGCTAGAGGGTCGAAGATTAAGCCTAATGATCCTCCACAAATGTGTCCATGACGTCCAAGGCTGGTCTATTTATAGTTCCAATTCATCGAATCGAAGTCAGATTTCATTAGTCAGAATGTAGTGTGTAACTAGCATTGCTAACAACTGATACACCAAATACTAATCTGAGACTAATGACAGCTATTCTATGTTAGCTAAAGTCTTAGTTATATTTAATATTTCTACTAGGACTTTTTGATATTTGAGCTTGTTTAGACCAACATCAATTACTAAAGCAAAAGTCAACTTAAGTTTAAGCTCATCATATTCAGATTCTTGGATTTTATTGTGATTTTTGAGGATTGCTTTCTCTTCACTCTGTACCCAGGTTGAGCATAGAAGAGTGTAACAATAAGATTTGTTACTGTAAACTTGTCTTCAAGGCACTCAGCGAATCTGATTGCTTTTAGTTCTCAATATTGTTATTCAGCTATTTCTATATTTTAGTTGCTTTTTAAGTTTAGCTACAATTTCTATAATTTTTGCTAGAGCCATTCAATTCGCAATCAAACACCTTGCAAATTAATTAAAGTGGATTGGACAAAGGAAGAAGAAGAGAAATGCAAATAGCTGAAATTAATTTTGGTATGAAAACATTTCAATTTGGCTTTGAGTTTTTCAAATCATTTGTGGAACATTAATCAAGAGCGCTTAGAACACCTTTTTGTGCGCTTCATCAAAGCAGTTTCACGTGACATTCTGGAGAAGGAAGAAAATTTGCATAATTTGACCATAAAACAGAGGCAAACAATAATAAAAAAATGCGGCCTTTAAGCACTTCATTTATCAAGGCAACAATTTCGCAAGTGCTTAATGATAAATGAACGAATTTCGCTGGGTCAAAGGAGCAGCGGGCAGCGGACAGCGCTTGATCCATGGCATGTGTCCAGGCCGGACCACATGTCGTATGATTGACGTGTGCGCTAAATGCTTCACGATTCAGCTATGCAGCGCTAACTATGCAAAATCACAGCGCTCTTTATTTATCAACTTTCTCTCGGTCTTCTGCCTCTCCCTCTTTCACCTCCTCCCTCCACTTATTAGCTATGCAGGCTGCTGCGTTGATGAGAAAATGCAAATTAGTTTGCCAGACAAACTGCGAACTTTTGCTCCTGTTTCTGCACTCGGAGTAAATAAATAATATGGAAAAAAGAAAGTAGTATTAACTACCTAGCAGTTGGCGAGTGGACGGACATTTTCCTAGGGGGTGGCGGCTGGGTCCGGGCATCTCAAGAGGCTTGCATCACCTGCGCTTCATCAGTGTCAGCCGAAAAGTATGCAAGCATTTTTCGCACTTTATAATTAAACAAGTGGCGAAAGACAAAAAGCTGACTTGAGCTCGCGAAGCAACGACACCGAAACCAAACTACCCCTCGCCCCGCCAACTCCTCGTTGCCGCCACGCCTCTGGTCTGGTGACAATCTAGCAACATTTGCACTGTAATGAACTTTTGCAATAAACTGCGCCGCAATTTTTCGCTGACAAAAACTTTGCTTCTTCTTCTGCTTCTTTTTTTCTGTTCTTTTTCGGCCGACCCCCCCTTAACTTTTGTGCTGGGGCGTGGCAATGCGAATTATTTCGCAGTCAAACGAAGGCGCCCGGCTTGCTTATTTGTTTTGCAGCATCTCTCATTTCCGCATAGCTAGCTGCGCATTTTTATTGCACTCCAAAACTGAATGCAAGTTCAAATGTCAAACTACTTAAAAACTTATTGTTAGCACAAAGTGCGACAGGCCAGCCCAGACCAGACCAGGCAGCAGCAGCAACAAATGTGCGTTTGAGCTACAAGACACAATAACTTACAATATACATTTAGCTGTACGCAGAGATACTCTGCGAGTCTACGAAATAGCTAATATACTGTATATATATAAATATATATATATATTTATATATATATATATATTTATATATATTTATCATTATTGAGTCCAGATAGTTGACAGTTCCAGCATTTCTTTGCTCTTTCTTTGTTGTTTAGCTGCCCTTTGAATACTTTACTAAAAATAAAGGAATTTCTTCACAGCTTAAAACTAAGATACTTTTTGAAGCTTAGATGCCATTTTTATATACTACATTGCATAAAAATAAATAAATAGACATATTTATATTAAAGTAAACTTGAAATTAAATGACAATTTAATATAGTTTTCATTTTAATCATATACTTTTTTTTAACTATTAAATTTGAGTTATTTCTAATTAAATTATTTCCATTCCCTAAATATAATATATAGTAATTTAATTTAATTTAATTAAATGTTGATTAGCTTTACATTTAAACTATAACTAAGTTAATATTAATTAAAATTCTTAATCTAATTCACAAATTAATATATACAGTAATTTATTTAAATTATTTTATTTTAATTTGAACATTAATTATATTTTTTAAAATTATATTGATTTTATTTTTTTTTACAAATTAAAAAATTTAATTTAATTCAATGAAAGGATTTTTTCCTTAATTTGAATATGAATTGTTATTAATTAAATTCAGTGAATTTAAATTTTATGTAATTAATTAATTTTATATATTTTTAAAAAATATAATTTAAGTATTTGTTTCTTCTTTTCTTATCTTAACTTAATTTAGCTTAATTTTCTTATGCATTTTTTATTTAATTCTACCAATTTGCAGATATTTAATTTCATTTAATATTAATTTTAATTATTTTAATTTTAAAAATTAACAAAAGAGTAAATTAGAATACTAAAAAATTTAAATATCTTTCTAAATTTTAAATAGAAACAATTAATTATTATAAATAGATATAGTAAATTTAGTGTCGATGAGTCAGAATTTGGAATGTTCCGTCTGTGTTTTTAATAATTGTATTCAACATTTGTACACATTGGTCCATTAGTAAATTAGTCTGATATTGTGTTGGGTGTACAGCAGCTACATTTTCTCTATCAGAGCTTAACAAAGCCAACAACAAGATGATAATACCCGATGCCCTCTTCTGTCCGAGTGCAAAAACAATTGCGACTACAGCAGACACTCGAAATGTGCAAGACAAAACGAACTGGCTTTCAAAGTTGCTGGCAACTAAAACTCAAACATTTTCAATAAGACTGCAAAAATTATTTGTCATTTGCCCTGGCTGCAGCCGAACGACACCCCAAAAATGCTGCCCAGAAAATGGAATTTGGGTAGGAACACGGGAGCAGTTCATGAATCCAGCTACTCGTTGCCTGTGCACGTTTCATGTTCTCTCCTTAACTGCAAATCAAAATGTATTTAAATGCATTTCTGGCCGCAAAACGCATCATATTTGCAGCAGCCAACCCACTTAGCCCCGTGCCCTCGCCGTAGCCACCCCGAACATCGTCCACCTTTTTTGGTGGCACAAATAGACATTGTTGACTTTGCATAATAATTGAGTTTAACTACTGCCAAAAACGAAGGCAACTGACTCCAAGCGGAGCGTGCAGCCAGAGGTGGCAGGCAGGCGGGGCATAGCGGTTGGCTGAGCTTAGCTGCTTGGTTGGGTTTCTGTTTGTGGGAAGTCAAATCAAGCCAAGTGCAGGACATGCTTGTCTTTCTCCCCCTCTCTATATGTGTGTGTTCTTCATTGGAATTTTTGGCAATTTGCATAGACTGCTGCACACAGCGTCAGGCACACACACACGCACACATGGACAGCCGGTACACAAACTTTGGTCATAGTGCCCACGCACCATCTACTGCTGCTGCTGCAGCTGCCATATATCGACAGTCTCGCAGTTAAACAGTGAACACCCAGTGCAAACTCCTCCCAGCTGTCCAGATAAGTACCAGCTGCAATTAGATATGTCGCAAAGACCACAACAAGATGCGCTATTGAACAGCAACGAATCAGCTTTTGACAATTTACCAATTTCTCTCTCTCTCCCTCTACTTCACTTTTTGGTTACAATCACAGAAATATAATTGGATTGGAAAAAGTACACTTAAAGTCATTTTTAATTAATTAATTCTTATAAACATAGAAATCACACAGAAATAGAAAATTCATTATAAAAGTTATTAAACTCTTTTTTGATTAATTAATTTTTATAAACATAGAAATCACACAGAAATTTAAAATTCATTATAAAAGCTATAAGTCTTATAAAGAATTTTAAGCTTTGCCAACTGGAAAATAAATTTTAAAAAATTAAAAAATGAACAAATAATTTTTAAAAAATTGTCAAATTAATTTTAATAATCATTTTAATAATTTAAAAAAATAATGTCAATAATAAGTTTACATATTTTAATATTTAAATAATGACTAAATACTTTTTAAAAGAATGTCAAATTAATTTTAAAAATAATTTTAATAATTTAAATAAATAATTTCAATAATAAATAAATTTACATATCTGAATAATATATCAATAAAATAAATTGCATTTCAGTTGCAACTTTTATCATTAATATTATTAATATATGTGACATATAAATATTAAAATTAACAAAAGATTTAAGTTTTATTTAAAAATAGCCTTAAACATTTATTTTTTTACTATGCAAATTTCTAGTTAAAATATTATCATACTTTTATAACATATTTTCATTTTTCTAATTTAATTTTTACTTTCTTACTGAAATTTTAAGTTCTTTAATAGAAAAATAAATTTTTTAAACTGGAACAAGTTATGTTAAAGAACAATCTTAATAGGATAAAATATTTGTATTCAGTTTATGCTCAAGTATATAATAATTTAAATTTGTGGAATTAAAATAATAAATTATAAAATATCCAAAAGACTATATATAAAGTTCTTTTTGTATATTATTTGAAATTTTTCTGTATTTAAAGCTTTTTTTGTTATTCATATTTTAATTAATTTAATAAATTTATATTTTATTTATGATATTTAGACTATTATAGCTTAGTTTTTTGTTAGAAATACTGAAGATGCGAATTCGAAAACTTTTCGACTTGATTGTAGTTGAATATAAACAAAATGTTTATGGCTCTCAGCAGGTAAACACAATATAAGTCTGTGTAGACCGTGTGGCAGTGTAGATGAGTGTGTGCAGATATGTAGTGGTGTGTGTGTAGGTGTGTTTGTGTGACCAGAGTAAGGAGTTGTCAACAAAAACATAGAGACGCACTTATACGCAAATGTATGTTGCCTGCTGTGAGAGTTTGCCAAGAGCTGCTGCAGAAGACTAAACAAAAAGTTCAGACAACCTGATGCTAGCGCCGCTCCGACTGCTGTTGTGAGGTCCTTGCTTCTATCGTCCTTGTCGGCGCTGGGCCTATCCCTATCGTCGTGGTCTCTTGTCCAACTGAATGCTGCTCCCCCCACTCTCTGCCTCTCTCTCTCTTACCCTTCCTCTGTGTGTTTGCGAACTTTATTAGCAAAATTGTGTTAGTACCGAAATATCCATTAGCCCAATTACGTGTACTTTTGTATCTACGAGCACAGCCAGCTGCCCAGGAGCTCAGCTCGTTCTAGATACCACACAGCTCTCTACCGTTGCACCAGCAAAAAAAAGTGCAAGCAATTGCGATGACAACTCTGCTCTGGTTTTAAGTTTCGTTTTCATAGATAATTACATATAAAACATTAAAAACACTTTTTTAAATTTAATTTTTATTAAAGCAATGCATTTGAATAAAGTTAATATTATATTACCTATTTAATATTTAATGCATTTTTATTTTTTATTTTTAAATTATATTTTATGGTAAAAAATGAAAGTATTTTCGTGATTTTTTTAGTATTTTGAAAGAGTTAACTATGGTTAATTGTTAAATTAATTTAGTTTAATAATATTATTTTATTTTATATAAAATCTCATTAAAAATTCTATATATATTTTTCCATATGCAAAACAACTTTTAATTTAAAAATATAATTTATTATTCGTTATTTATAGAATTAAATTTTAAATAATTTTAAATAAGTGCATTTTATTTTGAGGTAAATAATCATAGAGCAGCATTAATAAAACTTATCATGTGTTCATTATTTAACTTCAATTGTATGAAATTTTGTGTTTTTATGAATTTACTATTTTTATCGACATTGTCTTCTTGAATAACATTAAATACCTAATATTTTTTCACTAAAATTCTCTTTTATTTATTTATTTTATCTTATTGAATTTGTGTATATCTGAAATAAATATAAACTAGATAAACCAGCTAGCTTTTATTTGGCTAATGCAAAACTATGTGTATATTTCTAATATTTATATCCATGTTTTAACTCTCTTAGCTATAGCACGAGCCAAAGCAGCAGCAATAAATTTGAGAAATATATTTTGTGTGAGGTGCTCTCGATGTGGAATGCCGATTGCCGGAATTAAGATATATGAGACTCGAGTGCATTTGATTATTATTAAGTGGTTATTGTGTGTGTGTGTGTCTCTATGTTTGTGTGTGTGCAAAGACACGGGTATTAAAGAATAGATTTAAACAAATACAGCTCGAGCTAACGTTTCCTATGCAATTCAATGGAGGGCACAAAATGCAGAAATAATAGCACAGGTCAGCAAAATTTTTAGAAATTTAGTAAACTAGAAATAAAAGCATAAGCTGCAAACAGAACAGAGACACAACTTGAATGTTTCTTGACTACATTTTGGTTTTTAAATCTGTGGCATCAAAGACACTTTTCAGCTCATTAAACGCTTTGTGCCTTAGCGGCAACATAACTAAAAGTTAAGCGCTGCCTAATCGATTTATTTTTAAATTTTGAAAAAGCCTATAATTCTCAAGGAGTTCTAGAATAGTTGAAGACTGCATAAGAAAAGATGAAGAATATACAAAACTTAAAAAGAGTAAAAGGAAGAACAATACTTTTCGATACCGTTACAATCTTTTTATAAAACTTTTCGCATTTCATAGAGTCGCAATAGAGACATTTAGTCTGGAAAATCCTGTTGGCCAGTGTCATTTACTCGTTTCATTTATTTATTTTGATTTCTTTTGCATTGCGCTTGGCGATTGTCTGACAATTTACCTTGCATTCGAAGTGGTCCAGGCGCTTCTTCTGTTTTCTGTTTGCGGTCGAGCAGTTGCATTCCATTTGGGTTAAATTGCATGGCTTGCGGCACAAATAGAAGTTAAATCTGATTGCTAGACTGCTAGACTGCCATTTGTCTTTGCAGTTTGTCAATTTTGAAAACATTGCGGACACTCTAAATATATATATATATATATATATATATATATATATATATATATGTATAGATATATTATTGATATTTTCAATTGTCAATTTCAATTGACTTTGCTAATGGCTTTGTTTTTGGTCATGAAGTATGAAGTATAAGACAGTTGAACGGACAAGCAGTTGACAGGCTTGACGTTGCCCTGCTGAGCAAACTGCATAAATCTGTGAATTTGAATAGTTGCTTCTAATGAATTGAGTATATAAGAAATTAAAAATTGCAAAAATTCAATTTTTATTTCATCTTTAGACAATTTATGAATATTTTTGAATATGACCTAAGTTTGTGGCTGATCATATTTGAAGAGATGTAAGGGATAGCGCGGTCCATGCAGGTCAGTCAATACCTTATTTTCGTTCAGCTCAATCCGTATTTGCATTTAGGCAACCACGAATTCAAAATAATTATTTAAATTTTAACTGAACGTATGAAATCTAATTTAGTTACCAACTCCCACCACCAACTCTTACCTCCATCAAACCTGATGAAGTGTTTGAAATGTTAAGAAGAAATTCATAAGTCGCACTCCATTGAAATTAATTTTACGGATCTAGCTCTCTACTGTTATCAGTCACATTCTGAAATGTAGTTAAATTACTTATGGAAATATAAATACATACATTCTTCTACAAAGTGGTGATCAGGCTGTAATGGCTTTGAGCAATAGTATCTGACATAGATGTATGTGTGTGCGTAAGAGAGACTCCGCACAGAGATTAGGGTATATTCGAGCTAGGCACTCCCTGCTAGCTAACTCTCACTTGTCTATTCATGCAACATTGTGTGTCAGCTTTATATCTATAATTATATATAGCTGTCATAATATAGGATGACCATACTCAGGCGCAGACTAATTGTAGGATATTTTGCCGTCGACTACAGTACAACTTGGCACGTAGAGAGATTTGCTGAGACTTGTCTATAAGTAGCCGCGGACAATGCCAATTGAGTTACCTGTTATTATTTTCTTGTAATTATAATTAAACAACAACAATTGAAGCATTTGAATGCTCAAAATATTTGCGCCATTTGCCCAGCAACAAAAGCGCCGAAGCATGAACAACAAATTTTTATACTTTTCTGTTGCTTACCCTGAACGAATTCAATTAAGGATTTAGGGTAAAATCTCTTCGTGCCAATGTATATAACAGGTAGAAGAAGGTGTGGCAGCAAAGTTTGTCCATCTGTCTAATCTTGTAGACTATGGAAGCTGCAGACTTGACATTTGACATGATAACTTGTCGCTTCACCCAAATATCGATTAATATCGATATTTTAACTTGATTTTCTTGGACAAAGAATATAATTATTTTCTATATAGGCTGCCTCCACGACATTTCCTAAATGCAAATTTCATTAAACTAATGCATTTAGAACCGAAGCTTGTCAAAAACTAGTGGAGAAGGTATTTTTTAGTCAGGCACGCCCGACTAGACCGCTTTTACCTATTATAATTTTTTTACTGCTGGTTTTCACACCATTTTCGTGGCAGAAGAAAGAAAACAAAAAGCTTGGAAGAGCGAGAGAGTACTTAAAAAGCGGAAAGATAGATGAAGAGCAAGCGAGAGTTGCAGTAGCAGGAGGAGGTGATGGTGGTGGTAAAAGCCTGCGAGGCAGCTTGAATGCTTAGCGCTTATGTATTATGAATAATTTTACACAATTTTCCTTTTACGAGCAACTCTTTCGCTTGCTTTTCTTCAACTGCTAGCGTTCGCTGGGCTAGTTTGTCCTTTTATGGATGATGCTGCTGCTGCTGCTGCAGCAATGTCGTAAATAGCGGAAAATTCAATTAAAAAGCTTCAGCCACTAGAAAAATATCGTCGCCATGGCAATGGCTATGACATAGGTACTGTCCAGGACGATGCGACGCGAGCCGCCCTCGCGATGACGACGACAGCGAACAAGTGAATAGGCGCACAACGGGCTACTCAAGGGATAGTTAGGGCGGGCGGGAGGTTGGATGAACTTGTATTAGGGGACTACTGTCTCTCTCTCTCTCTGCCTGTGTGGGTGTGTCATTATAACAGCCGAGTCGCACAGACACGGTCTGGCCAAGTCCTGGCTCCAGTTGAGCAATCACGTGACAGGTTTGTCAGGCTTTTGCTGAAAAACAAACCGAGCCTGCCAACTGCTCCAGCATCCACATCCCACTCATCCATCGTCGTCCTCGCAGTTAAAGACAAAAAAAACTAGAATAGCTGTGGAAATCGTGGAAAATATTCCCTGTACGTTTGTCTTTTTCTGCTTTTCATTTGCTGCGCCTTCTCTTTCCATATTTTCTTTCATTCTTCTTCATTTCCAGCTGTTGCCAGGAGGCAGAGCGTCCGGATTGTTAAAGTCCAGTGTAGTTCAGGAATCAATTTACAGCATATGCTGATGGGTAGAGTATATGCGCAGTCATTAGGAATTGAAACAGGGGCTTCAGAAGCTTCGGATTGTTTGAATGACCAAACTCTATTAATATATGTTGCATAGGGTATATGATGATATATGATATATGATGTATGATATATGATATATGATATATGATATATGATATATGATATATGATATATGATATATGATATTTGATATATGTATATGATATATGATATATGATATATGATATATGATATATGATATATGATATATGATATATGATATATGATATAATAGATATATGATATATGATATATGATATATGATATATGATATATGATATATGATATATGATATATGATATATGATATATGAATATGATATATGATATATGATATATGATATATGATATATGATATATGATATATGATATATGATATATGATATATGATATATGATATATGATATATGATATATGATATATGATATATGATATATGATATATGATATATGATATATGATATATGATATATGATATATGATATATGATATATGATATATGATATATGATATATGATATCTGCTCTCTGCTCTCTGCTCTCTGCTCTCTGCTCTCTGCTCTCTTGCTCTCTGCTCTCTGCTCTCTGCTCTCTGCTCTCTGCTCTCTGCTCTCTGCTCTCTGCTCTCTGCTCTCTGCTCTCTGCTCTCTGCTCTCTGCTCTCTGCTCTCTGCTCTCTGCTCTCTGCTCTCTGCTCTCTGCTCTCTGCTCTCTGCTCTCTGCTCTCTGCTCTCTGCTCTCTGCTCTCTGCTCTCTGCTCTCTGCTCTCTGCTCTCTGCTCTCTGCTCTCTGCTCTCTGCTCTCTGCTCTCTGCTCTGATATATGCTATATGATATATGATATATGATATATGATATATGATATATGATATATGATATATGATATATGATATATGATATATGATATATGATATATGATATATGATATATGATATATGATATATGATATATGATATATGATATATGATATATGATATATGATATATGATATATGATATATGATATATGATATATGATATATGATATATGATATATGATATATGATATATGATATATGATATATGATATATGATATGATATATGATATATGATATATGATATATGATATATGATATATGATATATGTATATGATATATGATATATGATATATGATATATGATATATGATATATGATATATGATATATGATATATGATATATGATATATGATATATGATATATGATATATGATATATGATATATGATATATGATATATGATATATGATATATGATATATGATATATGATATATGATATATGATATATGATATATGATATATGATATATGATATATGATATATGATATATGATATATGATATGATATGATATATGATATATTATATATGATATATGATATATGATATATGATATATGATATATGATATATGATATATGATATATGATATATGATATATGATATATGATATATGATATATGATATATGATATATGATATATGATATATGATATATGATATATGATATATGATATATGATATATGATATATGATATATGATATATGATATATATAATGATATATGATATATGATATATGATATATGATATATGATATATGATATGATATATGATATATGATATATGATATATGATATATGATATATGATATATGATATATGATATATGATATATGATATATGATATATGATATATGATATATGATATATGATATATGATATATGATATATATAATGATATGATATATGATATATGATATATGATATATGATATATGATATATGATATATGATATATGATATTATGATATATGATATATGATATATGATAATGATTATGATTATATATGATATATTGATTTCGATATATGATATATGATATATGATATATGATATATGATATATGATTAATTTATGAATAGATATTGATATATGAATATATGATATGATATAGATATATGATATATGATATATGATATATGATATATGATATAGCATATAGATATTGTATAGATTATATGATATATGATATTTGATATTAGATATATGATATATGATATATGATATTATGGATATATGCTATATTATATATGAATATGATATATGATATATGATATATGATATGAATATGATATATTGATATACTGATTATGATGATCTATGATATGATTTGATATATGATATATGATATATGATATAATATGTATTGATATATGATATATGATATATGATATATTGATATATGATATATGATATATGAATATTGATATATGATATATGATATATGATATATGATATATGATATATGATATATGATATATGATATATGATATATGATATATGATATATGATATATGATATATGATATATGATATATGATATATGATATATGATATATGATATGATATATGATATATGATATGATATATGATATATGATATATGATATATGATATATGATATATGATATATGATATATGATATATGATATATGATATATGATATATGATATATGATATATGATATATGATATATGATATATGATATATGATATATGATATATGATATATGATATATGATATATGATATATGATATATGATATATGATATATGATATATGATATATGATATATGATATATGATATATGATATATGATATATGATATATGATATATGATATATGATATATGATATATGATATATGATATATGATATATGATATATGATATATGATATATGATATATGATATATGATATATGATATATGATATATGATATATGATATATGATATTTGATATATGATATATGATATATGATATATGATATATGATATATGATATATGATATATGATATATGATATATGATATATGATATATGATATATGATATATGATATACAGTTTAAGCTGATATGATTCTCTGCATTGATTAATTTTTTATATATTTGATTCATTTATCCAGCTACCTCAGCCTATATTTTATCATTTCTATTTCAAACTTGCTCACAGTGCAGCGAACTAATCTTAACATCTAGCTGAATCAGTTCATCTGGTAGCTCTATCTCCTTTTCAAATAAATTAATTTCAAATGTGAGCCGTCAGGAGGCAGTGGCATATGGCAACCTCAAAAGACCCCATTTCACTGAACCGACACGCTTTAGCTAAGGCTGTGCTACGTACTCACAGCCAGTTGATGGCGATTGCAATTGACGATTTGTTTGTTTGTTTTTGTTCGCATCGCTCGGCCGTTTGTCTGCGACTCTGGACTCTGTGTGATAGACATGCTTTTGCGCTTTTCTTACTGGTAATTGACAGATTTTTCCAGCGTAATGGCTGACAAAATGGTAACGACTTGACCAACACCACACGCCAGACCCCCCATCCATTCTCAAATCAAAACCCTCCTAAACCCACTCGCTGCTCTGTTCCGACATGCAAAGCCAACGACACAAACTTTGGCCTAGCGTAAACAATGAGCCACGATTTGATTGAATACCCTGCATTTGGGTATCTGGACTAAAAGCATTAGTACAGTAATATGTATCTATATATATATATATATATATATATATATATATATACATATATATATATATATATTTATTAGATTTACTATTTATAAACTATTTTATATATAGATTCAAAGAACTTTAATAATATATATAAATAAATGATATAAAAATGTACAGATATTTTTTATAATATTTATTTTGATAATATCCATAAAAATAAATGTTTTAAAATAAACGACAGTGCCCAAATAAAGGTAATACCATTTCCGATAAGTATAAGCTGTTATCGATAACACCAAATTAATGGCTAAACTAGCGGAGAGTGCCAAAATAAGAGTAATACTGTTATCGATAACTATATGCTGTTATCGATAACACCAAATTAATGGCTAAACTAGTGGAGAGTGCCAAAATGAGAGTAATACTGTTATCGATAACTCTATGCTGTTATCGATAACACTAAATTAATGGCTAAACTAGTAGAGAGTGCCAAAATGAGAGTAATACTGTTATCGATAACTCTATGCTGTTATCGATAACACTAAATTAATGGCTAAACTAGTAGAGAGTGCCAAAATGAGAGTAATACTGTTATCGATAACTCTATGCTGTTATCGATAACACCAAATTAATGGCTAAACTAGTAGAGAGTGCCAAAATGAGAGTAATACTGATATCGATAACTATATGCTGTTATCGATAACACCAAATTAATGGCTAAACTAGTGAAGAGTGCCAAAATGAGAGTAATACTGTTATCGATAATTATATGCTGTTATCGATAACACCAAATTAATGGCTGAACTAGTGGAGAGTGCCAAAATGAAAGTAGTACTGTTATCGATCATTATATGCTGTTATCGATAACATCAAATGAATGGCTAAGCTAGTGGAGAGTGGCAAAATGAGAGTAATACTGTTATCGATAATTCTATGCTGTTATCGATAACTTTAAATTAATGACTAAACTAGTGGAGAGTGCCAAAATGAAAGTAATACTGTTATCGGCTTCACTCCACTTCATGTCCTTCTCCCATCTATTTTATAACACATATCGAATATTGCAGTTCGATTAAGGAGCAGCTACAAAATGAAGAAATCAATCAGCAGCTGTAAGCGAAATTCAATTTAAATAAAAATAATATGCTTAAGTTTTGCTTAGACAAAATATTTTAATTTTGAGTTGAGTTGAGCTCGGCAAGTGCATTCAGTGTGCGTCTATTGTTCGCTCTGTTTTCTAGTCTTTGTTTGTGCTGGCAGACGCCGTCTGCATTTGATTTGTTGGCACCGACTCGCCTCGATATATGAATATTAATAGACACATCGGCCCGAGGTCTTGCTGCCCTGCGCCCAACTCCCAGCTCCAAGCTCCAAGCTCCAACTTTTTATAGCTCGACTTGGACTTGGATTTGAGCTTGAAGTCTTTGTCTCTATTTTCTTCTCTCTCTCTCTCTCTCTCTTTGGTATGAAGTAGAGTAATGGTAATATTTATTTTCCATTTTGCAAACTTTGATTTCACACACAAACACACAGACCCACACACCTTTGGACATACCTTCTGCTGGCTGCTGCTGGTGCCCTTTGCTCAGTTGTCGCCAAACGGCAAACGACAACGGCAACGGCGTCTTTTGCTTTGCCAATTTTTCACTTTAGTGCATAAATATTTATTGCAACTCAATTTCGCAGGCAATAGAAATGCCATTTGCACCATTAATTCAAGGCAACACCTGCCAGCAACACCTCTTTGGCACAGCCAGCCGCACAGCCACACGCATAAGCCATGGAATTTGAAAAATGAAGTCAGACTCGAGCATTTTTGTGTGTTTATAAAGATTCCAACTGGGAAACTCAATATATATATATATATATATATATATATTTATATATAATGTCTCTATATTAGAGCTACGCCTAGCTGCTGCTGCTGTTGTTGCTCTTGCTATATTCCATTCATGGTCTTTATCGTTTGTGGCAGCAGCTGTTGCCAGAATTATGCTAAAATTTATGCCACAGCCAACCAACGAAAGCCCATCATCAGCCCCCAGCAGCCCCTCCCTCTTTGAGGCAGATATTTCGGTTATTTTTAAGTGATTTTTAATAAAGTTGGCTTCGGTTTTGGTGGCCACAAGCCGCAAGTGTGAAGTGTGAAGTGTGAACAGTGTGTGTGACGGCCAGTTTTACGATTATGGCCAAGTTTTTTCTCGTTCACTTTTTGCCTCTTCCCTTTTGTATCTGTTTTTTTCCTGTTGCCATATTGGAAAAATTCCGTTGGCATTTATTATAACATTTTGTGGCTTTAGTTTAATTACATTCATTTGACGCTTCACTAACCAAATCTGTTTGGCTTTTCTTTTTTTTCACTCAAATTATGGGTGCTGGAGTGTGTACTGCGCGAGTGTGTGTGTGTGTGCTCAGCAGCTCAGCGGTCAAATTGTTAGCCCACAGTAACATCTGATTGTTGGCAACAAAATGTGGCAGTCGCAACAACTTGTTGAAGTCATATATGTATACATATATATATTTAAATAATAATTATATGTATATACATATTCTTGATATGAATTTATTAACTTAATCGATAAGGTCATGTGTAGAGTTTTTTTTAATATTACACAAGCTTAAATTATAATAAACTACAGAAATATATTTTTTTATCTATACAACTGGCCTTATCGAATAGAAAATTTAATGACATTTCTGCTTTAATATGTCTGGCGTGCACAACTAGCAACCTGAAACACAAAATTTCACAATCATCTCAATCCTGGCCATCAGCATGCTGGCCTGCCAGCATAGCCTTGTTGGATGCCAACAAATCGTCTTTGGTCAAGTATTATTTCTCAAGCGAATTACATGACTGACGCTGATTCTCTTGCAACTTCATATAGTTTGTTGTTTAATGAACTCATCTTCCTTAGATCTGATCGTCGAAGCATATTGTAACAGGGCTCTACGATTCAACCATTTTCTTGGAGGCAACGCATTGCTGAAATATAATTATCGATCACAAACACAAACAGTTCACATTCAATCGGTAAACATACCGCATTGTCTACTGCCTCGCTCATTATTCTGGCAGGGATATCAAAAGGATTAGGATTAGCTTTCGAAATATAAGCAACATTTTAATTTTTAACATTTGAAATTAAAACTATTCAACCGCACTCAATTGAAATGAATTTGAAACTGAAATCTGAAGCAGCATAATGTAGTCACGCAATCTCGCATTTGTCAGTCAATGTGAAGTGCATTCGTATATCGTATATATAAGTGTTACGTACGCGATTTGTAACCCGATAAGCTATACAAAAGCATATGTCTATAAATATAAGCGTAATCAGTATATGACGAATTTTCAAGCAAATTTATTTCTTTTTTAATGTGAGCTTAGGCGAGAAAGAAAATTTCCTGCAAAAGTCACTCTTGCTCCACTACTGAGGGGAGGATTTGGGAAAATTATGTTCCTGAAAGTTAACTCAGGGTTGTAAACCAATCTGCAATAGGGGTAGCTGCAAATGGGGTTATTTTATAGCGAACAGTTTCAAAATATAAGTACACTTTTATAAGTTTCGTATAACTTTTTGTATAAGATGTGCTCAATTTTGTTATACTAACTATATTTCCCTCATTGTATAAGTTGTGTATAACAGTAAAGGAAATATGTGCCGCAATTCTAAATATCCTCATTGTATAACATGTAGCAAGCTCAGTTTATACTTGTTACGCTTCTAATTTCCTTTGTGTAACTTGAGTATAACAATATTTTTGTACATCTTCAAATAGTCCAATTTTTATATTCAATGTCACAACCATAAAGTATAAAAGTATAACAATCCACTGATAGCTTGTTCGACAACAGTATAACAATATAATGCAATTTCCGTCATTTACTAACTGTTATAGAGCCTTATAACAATTGAAGCGAAAGTCTCCAAGCACTGTAAAAACTTTATGAGCATATTTAGACAAGCTATTGGATTCTATGTTTTTGTTTAGAGGAAAAAGCTTTGATGCTTTGATATAAATTTGGTCTTATACTGAGCAAGTTCATTTCATAAAAATAAGTAAGTAAAGTAAGTATATAAGTATAAGTAAGTAAAATAAATATATATTTAACAAATATAAATATAATAAGAGAACTATTAAAATATATATATATATATATATATATATATATATATATATATATATATATATATATATATATATATATATATATATATATATATATATATATATATATATATATATATATATATGTGAGATATGAATTTATCCTATTATTCTATGGAAAAAGTATATTTATTTATGACTTAGAATAGACGGTTCTTTTAATATATTTATATAACTGACTAAGACTACCAAAAATTATATAAATAAATATATATACATAGGTATATTAATATCTAAATGACAGTTAAATTTCACACAAATTGAATTAAAGTTAAGGCATTCGCAAAACATTCATTGCTTTTACTATATACATATAAATATATATATATATATATATATATATATATATATATATATATGTATATATATATATATATATATATATAAATATATATATATACAAGTATTGCTCGATTGGAAATCTCCGGTTCATAAAATGAAATCAGTGCTTGATAAATGGACAACTAGCGGGGGAGAGAGCGAGAGAGAGCAACAAAAACAAATCAAAAACTAGTCACAACAAAAAATGCGAAAAAGACAGCGCAACAAAAAATGGCTGACTTTTAAAATCCGCTCAAATTTAATTTAAAATCGGGTACACACACAAACATAGACTCTTAAACACACACACACGGACACACACTCAGGCAGAGACAAAAATATATACAGAGACACACACACTCGCACAAACGGGGTGTGTTATACAGAGCGACACACACACGCACGCACGCTGAGACACAGAAAGAGAGAGAGAGAGATAGAGAGGAACACTCACACAAAACTGATAAACAAATACACAAATAAACCTCAATCAATTGGGCACGGACAAATAAGCCTCCAATGCAGCTACAACAAAAACACAAACAGCAGCTGCTAATAAAAAATACTAAATATACAACAAGAAATCAAGTAAATAAAAATACCCGTAAACTTTGTCTATTAAAATGCCCACAAACAACAAACAAAGTGCAGAAAAATGCGCTGAAAAAAGATAAAAGTAAATAAAATAGATAAAAAATATAACTTTTTTGGCAGTGCACAGGATATAAGGTATGCTAACAGAACGCTTAAAATTACATTAAAAAAACGTAATATTTAAATATATTTGAAGTTAGCTGACATCAAATATTATTATTTTTGGTTAAACAATTCGTTAAGTAAATACATTGTTGTAATTATTGCAAAAGATAATTTTTAAAAAATTAAATTTAAAATATTGTACTTAAACAAAAAAAGCTTACAAAATATTAATTGTTATCGTTAAGGAAATTAATTACTGAACAAATTCTAACAAGCTTCTGTATGTGGGCGTAACAAGGGGATGTTTACTGGGTTATGGTTACGGCAAGTTGGGCAGGCAAATCTGCACAAAATTCAACGTAAATGAAATGTGTTTGCGTGCCGCACCAGCTGCGTGTGATTGTGTGTGACTGTGTGTGACTGTGTGTTAGTGTGTCAACTACAAAAACCGCACGCTTACACACACACACGCACACAGAGAGTAAGAGAGTGAGAGAGCGGGAGAGAGCCAGTGAGGCGCATGCCAAAGCTAGCAGCGTGTAACAAGAAATTGCAAATAAAAAGCGAAAAGAAAACACAACGAACCAGAAATGCTCTATAAGAAAAAATCGTATGGGAATAATTTAATATGAAAAAAATTAATATTAATAAAAAATTCAAAGTAATGAATTATTAATTACCTTTCTAACTTCTTTCATACGACAGCAACTTTTCAGACTATCCTCGAATGGACACCTACTTATATATGTATTGTGTTACCAGCTGCTTGAGCTAGCGGTGATGCCCTTGCAGCTGACAACACAAAATGTCACATGCAACAATTTCCTGAGCACATTTTTAAAGACGCTTTTTATGCGCCGCCATTTTGTGAGTGAGTGCCAAAGTGAGTGCATGTGCACGTGTATGTGTATGTGTATGTGTATGTGTGTGTGTGTGTGTGTGTGTGTGTCTGTGTTTGTGTAGTGCAAAATTTTATTTGACTTGCGTGTAATGTTGGCACACACACATACACGCACACACAGCTATGCCTAAGCCTTTGCGCACATTTTCAAGGATTGTTAAAGCAAGTCAATGGCAAAGGCATGGGCCAAAGGGGGCTGCAGGGTGGCTCGGGGCAGCTGATGGCAACTTGGCTAAAATTACTTTGTGCAACAAATGTCAAAAATAAAGCCAGCAGCTGCCGTGTAGAACGAATTATCCATTCAAAAGTGCAATTGACATGTGTGCGTATCTCACAGCCAAGCATTCGCGGCTGCATCTGTGCGTGTACTAACAGCTATCTGTGTGTGTGTGTGTGCTGCATAAGGTAAAAGCTTAAACTGCTTTGACAGCAGCTGCAATTATGGCTCTCCCCCATTTTTTCTTGCAATTTCTTTGAGCGCAGCAAAAAATTCAGTCAGCTGGAAAATTGTAAGCGAAAGCTGAGTAACTAGCAAACCATATAGACAACAGATCTGATATATAGAATTATGTTTTGAGGCAAATGTAAGCCTAAGATATTATAGATCAGCAGATGAAGTCACATATTTGAGGAGATTTTTTTATTTGCTCATAATTGGTTTGTTTTTATTTTATTTTTTATTTATCTGTTTTAATTTAAAGTAAACAAAATTAAAAAAGAAAACTGCATAATTATATTTAAGTATATAAGCGAAATACGGAATTTATATTAGAGGGACGTTCGAAAATTGGCTTCCATATGGCCTTATGAAAATATATATTTAAATTATGTAAGCCCCAAAACTTTGCTTTATTCTAGGCATTTCTGAGCATTGTTCCCAACATTATTTAGAATTGAAGAATGTAATTAGATTACATTATTTAATTAAGTAAATTTTGCATTTACATTAATTTTAATTAATAAAAACACCTCAGGATGCTCAAAATGACAATTAGCTGAAATGAATTTGCACTAATTCAAGTGCCACGGCCTTTGCAGTTGAAGGGCCCAATCAAAAGTCGATTCAATTAGGCCTAATAGTTCATATAATGGCAAAACCATAAACGGCTTAACAGCCTCCATTCAAGTGAATGTCCCGAGGCCAGCAGCAGGCAGCAGCAAATGTGTTGAGTAGGGACAGTGAAAAAGCCGGCGAGTGAGGTACAGAGCCAGCTAACTATAATGAACTGTTGCACTTTGCAACAGAGGAAGCAAGTGAGAAACATATATATATACACAACTACTACATATTTGAATACTATATATATGTACAGCAAACACAGACAAAACCAAAGCACAACTACAAAGCAAAACAAAACTGAAAATGAAAAAAGTTTGCAAAGTATGCACAACTCGTCTACTGTCTGGCCCAGCTAATGTGGAGCACATTTATTCGCATGGCGACATTGTTGTTGCTCCATTAAATTTAATGAACAACGACTCTTCGTCTCCCTCTCTCACACACTCACTTCCATTCACAATAAATACATTGTTGCGTCCCACTTCCTTAAGAGAGATGAGGTGCCACTCTATGCCCATTCAGAGGGTATTACTATTCTCTTTAGATAAGGAGTTTCTGCTAGTGATGCAATGCATTCGATTTAATTGCAGTTACGGGATACCCAAAGACCAACAGCAGTAATAGTTAATATAGATAGTTTACTTGTTACTTACTGCAAGCGCTGCAAAAATATTGATCAGTCTTCTCGATCTGCAATATAAATACTTAAAATTATATTAAATGTAATAGCGTTAATAGCAGCTATAGCTGAGTGTGTTATCTTTCATGCTGTCCATAATAATGACCGCTCTTTCTGCAAATGATGTTGATTCACTCACACTTATGTATTTATTATTTACTCTATTTTATCTGATGTAAGACAAAAAATCTGTAAGTTAACATTAGACCATTGCTGTTCGCCGGGTACTTCAGCCGAAACTGCAGCTGCTGTACAACAGCGGTTGTGTTAATTAACATCACTCAATTTTAATGAGCTCAATTTTGACAGTTGCCTCTATTAGTTGACATTACTTGACTACGTTAGTTAACATTTGAATGTTAAATAACATCTTTTAACACAGTATTTCAGTCAGATTCTTAATAAAATAAAAAGTTCAATGAAATATTTAAAAATTGCGAAATGTTAGCCATTGTCAATGGGCTTAAGATAAAAAACGTTGGAGCCCTGGATCTGTAGCTGAGGCTGGGGTTACACGGAAAGCAATTAAATTCAAATAAATGAACTTAATTGAAGCAGATTAACTCAGCAGCCGCCGACGCGTTGGCAACAGCATTGCATGACTATGTGTGTGTGCGTGTGTGTGTGCGCTTGCGCTGAATGTCCTTGTCAGCCAACAGTCGACGATATGTGCCCTGCTTTCACTTCCGCAGCGATATCCGTCACCTCTCCTCCCCCCGGCGTACTCCATCCTGCTCTGCGTCTCTCAGGTGCTGTTGGCTTTTGTTTATTTCGAGTTGCGCTTTTCATTTATAGTTTTATGGCAAACAGTAACTAACTAAATGCAATTTTATTTACTGCACATGCATTTAAGCTGTGCGTGTCAAAATCGAGGTTAATCGTGTGCCATAGCCGAGCAAGCTTCACGCTTAAAGCCTCCTCATGTCCGACCGAGTAGCTCGATTAATTACTCAAGCAAATTGCTAAATAAGATGAGTTTCCAATTTATTAATTTTAAGCTTTCAGTAGAAATGCTTGTGAGAGAAAAATATATTAGTACTCTATATTTACACCTCAGTAATCTAGCTCCACTTGCCACACATTTTCGTGCCACACAAAAACTGTTGCAGGGTATATTTTAGTTGTATATTTAATTACTACTAACATATTTTGCTTGTATTAATTAAATATTTTTGACGGAGCACAGCCATCCTGCATAAATTTATATATATAATATATATATATATATATATACAGCACCTTATATTCTAATTTTATGCTGTCTTTTACAGTCTGCCTTTGCAGCATGACAATTTCTAGTGCTTTCTCACGGAATGACCTAAGTAACCATCTCGCTCTCTCTCGCAGCGTTACCCGGGACTGCATTCAGCGATAGCTATCTGTATCTCTATCTCGCTCTAACGATGTTAGAATTGGAGCATAACAAGGTGGCTAAAATGCAAATTCATTCGGATAATATTTCCACAGCAAGCTCTCTCTTACATCAATACTTAAAGACATTCATGATAATTTGATCAATTTTATAACATCATATAATCTATATATACACCAAATTCGATTTATAAAAAATATGAAAGAACTCAAAAAATCGATTCCAAATTAAATTTTTTAATTTGTTAAACACGACACAATTAAAATATAAAATAATATATAGCATGTAAGTATAAGTATCAACTTTAAGTTCCAAAATAAAACTTAAGAAAATACAATTATTTGTTTAACTAATATAAAATAGCTTCGAAATGCTCGTATACTTAACTCCTTAACTTAACTCCTGTAATCAAGTAATCAATTGATCTCGCCAACATCTATCGAATAGATCTATACATTATATGGCTCGGCCATAGGAGCGGGAAGTTGTTCTCATTTCAAAAGTTTGTTTTACAAGCTTAACCAGAGTTGCCATTGCATGAAAAATGAGCCTAATTTCAAGCAGCTGCAATAAGCTCACATAGTCGAGCATTCAACCCTAAAGCTCAGCAGCAGCTTTTTTCAAGCTCATTTCAGTCAGACTCTGAAAAACGGAACTAACTTAACAGCTTTAACAGCTGTTAGGCGCTATGTGGGCACAGAGCAAAAATATTCCACTTCTCCCCGCGAAAGCTTTAGTTCAATACGTTGGGCAAACTTATTTGGATTTGAAATACCTAAGGAAGGGAACAAAAAACAGATTTTCGAATACTTGATAGAATTGTAGGTAGAACATATGAACTGATTTATTTTACTTGATTTCAAATTGAATAACGATTGAATAAATGATTAAGAAAATAAATATCTTATTTGCAAATTCAATTATATATATATATATATATATATATATATATAACAACAACTCGAGTTGCTGCACATTGAGGACACTCGCAATGAGTCAGATCAAAAGTGGGAAAGACGAAAAGTGAAACTGACAAGCAGAAAAGTTTTATAGAGCTGCTGCTGCTGCTGCTGCTGTTGTCAGCTCTGCGCGACACTTTGGCGACAGACAGTTCAAGGTCATGCTCAAACGCAAAAGGATTCGAAATTGCGTCCCTCTAATTAGCAGAGTCGCTCTGCTACAGTAAACAGGCGGTAGAGCTTATGGAGTTCAGTAACCTCCAAGGCAATGGCCAAAGACGTGATTAGTAAGCGTCCAATAAGCGTCAGTTGCAGCAGCTACGGCAAAAAAGGATTCATCAAGGATTAAGCGACTCTCAAATATATATACATATCTTGTTATATATACTTACAGTTATGCTCCACACAATTGCCGTTCTTAATTAGAGCTGACAGGTGCTGTCGTTGGGACCACAAGGCGCTTAGCCCTGACCGCAAGACAGCTTTGTGCCTGCACAATTTTGTCAATATCCTTACACACTTATAGAGAGTCAAGTGTATTCATATGTTTATATATACATATATTTATTTATTTATATATATTACTCCTTTTTGCTTGACAACGAGTATAAAACCCGATTTGCCTACGAGAAGTTGTAAGAATTTTATGCAATGTAAACTAAGAGCAAGTAATAAAGCTGTGCGGAGTGCCTAGGATATACTCTGCTTTCAGTCCTATTCACGCTTTTTAAAATTTCCATAGTTTGTATTGGGAATTAAAAAAAAAAAACAAATAAAAAACCAACACCGTCACACTTCATAATTAGAATAGGAAAAACGGCCCTTCGCCGGCAGGCTCGAAGCCCAGCAATCGCAGCTAACGAGCGCCGCCTCTAACCACACCTGCTTAAGGAGTTGCAAATCTTAACTTAAGTAGCAGCTGACAATTCAAGCGCGATTCAATTCAATTCAATTAGCACACGTATAGGAATTTCAATGAAATTTTCAGCGCATGATCTACATATTCTTCTTCATAATGACCTTATTTAAAGAATTTGGGAAAATTTGGAGCAGGTATCCAAAATCCAAATAACATAAAAATAAAAATATATACAACATTCGGAGGCTCTAGCTCTTAAGACGTACGAGATATAATTTATTAACAGCATTTTAGTATTGTTTTCATTCGATAATAAATAAATGGGAATAGTTATCGAATATATTAAACAAACTTGATATGCGAGTGCCATACACAGAGCTACCTGCTGATATCGACGCGTTCACACATACGGACAGACGAATAGACAGACGGACAGGGCTCAATCGACTCGGCTGATCAAGAACATATATACTTTATGGGGTCTGCCACGCCTGCGTCCGCCAGTTACATGCATACAAAACCTGATTTCCCATTTTTAATGGGATCAGAGTATAACAACAGGCAACATCAATTGAATAGGAAAAATCGGTTAAAGACGAAACTCAAGAAGAAAAATCCGAAAAGTAGACTCAGCCTCGGCACAGTGAAAATTGGAAAATTGGAAAATTGGACTCAAAGTAGCTGCCACTTTGACTTGAATGAAATTGAAATAAGTTATCAAGGAAAAATTTCCACTGAGTATAATAAACAATCAGAGTCAAATCGCAGCATTGAGCCAAGTTAGTCTTGTACGAGTGAAGCCAACTAAGGTGCGTGGCTGTCCGTTGAGTTGAGACACATCTCAATTGTCTTTCAATCAGCGTAACTGAGACGAATAACCTGGTCCAGGCCCAGGAACACTCTACGCTCTACAGCTAAAGAAATTCTCATCATGAGGCTGATTATGCGCTTAGAAACTGGCAAGGAGGGAGCAAGCAGCTCGTGGTTCCTTTATGTCCACATTATTAACCCGAAATGTATGCATTAGCTTGTGTGTGTGTGTGTGTATTTTCATTACCACCACGCGTGCAATTATTAATATTTTATGCACTCTATACACAGAGAGAGAGAGAGAGAGACGCATCGACATCGGACCACAATGAAGCAGAAGCTGCAAACGCAGACGGAAAGTCGCGAAGCGAGTTCGAGGCTGAGAGGCGGAACAGACGTTAAATACGAAAAATAAAACAAAAAGACGGCGTGGAAATTGCAAGAGACGTGCAAGAAATTATTACAAGTAACATTTATTTTTATTAAAGCCCATGCAGGACGCCGTTCAACAGGACACACAGGCAGACAGCCAGCCAGCCAGCCAGCCAGCCAGGACGCGGCACAGCTTGGCTCCTGCCAGCCAGCCAGCCAGCCGCCAGCACGTCACATAAAGTGATCTCATAATCATACTCTGTGCGTTTACCTTGCCAAAGCGCCAAAGAAGGAGCATAATTTTTACAAAAGGCTTCCCGCATTTACCTTTGCCTCAGCCCCATTCAAGCCGCCCACTGCTCATCTTTGTTTTGTTTGCGTTGCTGGTGCAAGAAGCTTCACTTGCTGTTGCTGTTGCTGTTAAGTTTAAGCGCGTGTCTGTGTGTGCAGATTAAATGTTTGTCGTATGCCTCGTATACCCGAGAGACGGCTGGGTGGCTGGGTCGGCTGGGCGCCGCTACAAACGGCCAAAACGTAGCAGACAGCCAGAGGATGGCAGTTTATTACGGTTTATTAGCGAGTGTAGCGGCATTTCTTTTCATGTACTGCCTTGGCCTTGCCTTGTACTCATTGCCTCGCCCCTACCTCTCGCTGTCTCAGTCAAATCTAATCTCTCGCTCACTCTGCGAGGCAGGTGCATGGACATATTGGCTAAGCTTGGCAGCCTGCCAATATATGCACATGTATGTGTGTGGCTGTGTGTACGAAGTGCTGCTATAGGCCTAGTCCTTTGAGATGCTATATAGATGTATATATATATATATATATGTGTGTGTGCTTGATATCATGATTTGATTACCATAATATACCTGTTTTAAGGCATCATAGATTAGAAGGATATATATATATGCTCATTTTCCCCTTTAAACCTTTATAAAAAGAGCTTGAATTTTGAATTTTAGCAAAGATAAAAGCTAATCAGAAGCGAACGAGAAGCGAATCATCAAGCTTAAAGCTGTAAGTAATTTAAAATATCAATATATGGAATATATATAAAATGTATATACAGAAAAAAAGACCTGTAACATAACTCAATAAAAATAAAGCCTTTATGCTCGAATATTGAAATATATTTTCAACTGAACAAAATCGAAATTGAATATATTAAAAATTTAAATATTGTAGATATTTTAATAATCTTAGAGCTGTAAGATATTTAAAATATATATTTATAGAATATATATAAAAGTGATATATAGAAAAACAAGAACTAAAACTTAACTTAAATATTGAAGTAAATTTTTAACTGAACAAAATAAATTCAAATTATAAATTTAATTTTTATAAATATTTTAAACAGTTTTAAGATATTTAAAATATCAATATATAGAATATAAATAAAATTGACAAATAAAAAAATAATACCTGGAACATTTAAATAAATTTTCAACAGAACAAAATCGAAATTGAATAAATAAAAATTAAATTAAATTTAAATTATTATAGATATTTTAATAATCTTAGAGCTGATTATTTAAAATATCTACATACAGACTATATAAAATTGATTTAAATTATATATAAGATATTTATAATAAAATTTATATATAGAAAAAAAAGAACTGAAAAATTTTTGAATAAATTTTCAACTGAACAACATCGAAATTAAATAAATTAAAATTATAAATTTATTAAATTATTATTATTATTATTACAGCTTTAAGTTCATGTCAAAAATACTAAATATTCACTATAATTTGAATTAATATCGAGTTACAACTCTTGAAACGCATCAAATTTACATTTTGGCTGGTTTGCCTTAAAATTGCAACGATCATCGAGTGTGGCCACGTTGTGGCTATTATCCAGCTGTTGGAAGGAGCTAAAGTAATTAGAAGTCGATTAGATAGGCCAAGAAGTGGGCGAGTTGCGTTTGGTTTGGATAGCTTGGCAAAGCAAGGCGAAAAACATTTCATGCCCATTCAAATGCTGAGGACCAAAACTAATGCCAAAAAGGAGCTGCAGCTGCCGAAGCAGAGTGAGCTCTGACTAGGCCGTCGGCTGTCTGTTGTCTGCTGTCCGCGGCTGTGTTGCCAGCTTAAGTTCATGCAAAATGCAAAATGCGAAAATCCTGGCAATTAAAAACACAAAAAAAAAAGAAACTGTAAAAAGTGGGTGGCCCAAAGCCGTTGACAGCTGGCAGCAGGAAGGTGCATACACACACACACACACACACACACACATACAATGACCGCAAAGCTGCCGCGAGCGCTGCAACAATTAGCTGAGCCCCGCAATTGGCCCTCCCCATGCCAGAAGCTGGTCGAGTGTTGCAACTGTTTGCGCACATGTGTTTATGTATGTGTGTGCGTGTGTTAGTTTAGGCCACGACAAATTGCGCACAATTCGTGCCTAATTTTTAGCCAACATTTGTGTCGCCCTTTTCACCTCTTACTCTGCAGCTTAAATTTTGGCTTTAAAAGCTACAACAAAACTGGATTTCATATCTATAATACAAATATTTTCTAAATCTGTTACAAATGTTCAACAAAATTTGATTAGAATAAAAAATCAATTTTCGGGTTAATTTCAGTTTGTTTGGCTGCTTAATTCACTTGAGTAGCAAATAAAATAAAATGAAAATTGTTTAAAATATATAATAAAATAAGCTAAATAAATATGGCATAGAAATCATTCAATTTTGCTTTAATTCCAATTTAAAAGTAATAAAAAAAATAAATTTATCAAATACAATAATTCTTTTGATTCATTAGCAGTATTAAAAATATTTTTTTGTTTTGCAAGAACATCAATTGAAACTCATCTTAATCAAGACAACAAATAAGCAAAAAAAATTTTAAAAAATTTGAAATATTTGTATTAAGTAGCCTAAATAAATAAGAAAAAAAGAAAACTCAAAATAATTGCAGAAAATATTATAAATAAATTGCCAAAAAAAAAGCAAAAAAATCGATGAAAAAAGTTTAATCCATTTCACCTAATTGAAAGTTCTGTTCGAATTTGAACTTATATGAACTCTTGAAAAAACACAATTCAAACTGAATATATGCTATCAAATGAATAAGCAAAGACAAACAAGGAAGAACAATGCCTTGAGGTAGATTTTTTCAATGCAAAAGCTTTCGTCGACAACGCAAGCCAATCAAATAAATAGACAAACCTGAACACTAAATAAATTTAACTTTTTGTTAACAGCCGCAGCAGCAGCAACAACAACATAAACTGCAAAGAAACTAAATCGAATCGAGAAAAAACAAAACCGAAAAAAATAGCCCCAGGCGTTGGCCAACAGCGAAGCAAAGGGTCGAAGTCGAAAGTTGCACCCAGAAAAAATTGTTGTTGATTCATCGCAAATAAAATACAAAGGAAATTGACAAATGGAACGAGTTGTAAATTTCGTATGACCTTTAAGCAAGTTTTTCAATTAAATTTATGAAAATCTACCTAAATAACCGCCTGGAGGCGGATGTACACAGGAAAATCCAAGGGGGAAAATAGGCATTAGGAAAATGCAACTTCCATTTACGTCTGGCGCCTGTCAAGTCTTCGTTTAGTTTTTATTTCTTGCACTTGTCTGACACACACACGTGCTATAAATTGACAAATGTCAGTCAAGGCGAGAACTAAGCACATCAATTTCCTGTGCATCTGCCAGCTGCCATTTGCCACCTGCTACTGTCTCTGTCTGTGGCACACCAAGAAATTGCATGCACACCTCTGAAGCTGTGGAAAACCTGCAAAGTTTTCATTAAAGCAAATTTTTATTCTAAGTCATTGCAGCAACTTAAACAGTAAACCTTAAGTTTGTATCTCTTGTGGCAGCCAAATGTTCGATTTATATCGATAACATTGAAATCGAAATGATGCACTCGTAGTAATCATTGAAAATTTCAAGTCTCTAACTGTTGGGACTTACAACAACCCTGATCTCATGCCAATCGACAGGCAGAAGCGACTAGTCTAGCCTATATATAATATAAAATATATATTTTACAATATATACAATAATATATATATACTCTATGGGCTCTGCCACGCCTGCTGCTGCCTGCTATACACAACCTTTAGACGAATACGAATATGAGTTTCTTAAATTGATTGCAAAAACTTAAAAAAAAAATCGAAATTTTATTAATTTTTGGTAATTTTGAATCTGTAAGAATTGGCCAAAAAAATGAAATTTGATTAATTTTTGGCAAGTTGCATTAATGTAAGGATTGGCTAATGATATATTAAAATATATATGAGTGCGTGGCAAATTGCAAAAAAAAAAAACATTTGTACTTGAGCTAACAGCAATATGACCATTCTCATTTAATTTTTTAATTTATTATAGCTATGAATAAAATGTTATTAAAGTTTAAATTTCAAGCCTTGTCACATTTCTAATATGCCTCTAAGCTTATACTTTTGTTTGGAGAGCGAGCACAAATTGTGTCTTGGCTTGGATTACTTATGGAATTTATGATTTAACAAGTTGTTACTGGAGAATTCGCCTAGCGATAGCCGTTGCGATAGCAGTGTTCAGTTGTCAACTGGGGATAAACTGTTAAATGGTTTGGCTTAAGAAGCCAAAATCGATTTCGACTCGCAGCCAATTTGTGTCTCTCTCACTCTGTGTGTGTGTGTGTGTGTTTGTTGTATAACTTTCTAAGCCGAAAATTATGTGCAGCAGAAACTTGGCGACTGCCAGCAGCTATAGCTTCCGACTCCACCTTCAACTTGAGCTTTGGTAGAAGAAACGAGGAGACTGGGGGTCAGAAAATTGCATTTCTATGCAAATGCCAAGCGAGCCGCAAACAGTCAATGACTTTGTCACGACTTTATAAGTAGTTGGCTACAAAGTAGCCAAAAAGACAGCAGCAACAACAACAACAACGTCAAATAAGTAGCAGGGGCGCAATTTGGTGACAGACAAGAGCGCGGCAAACACACGACTTGGCTGATGATCAACAGTTAGGCAAAAGTTGCCACCGTTAGCTGCCAAGCAGGTTCTACTCGTAAAGCACAAAGCCAATCACCATTAGTGTAATCGCCTTTGGTATTATGTATTATCGAGTCACTGTCGCCGTCGTCGTCGTCGTCGTCGCCGTCGCCTCTAAGCTCTGGTTGGAACGCATAAATTAAACGAGGTCAAAGAGCCTGCGACGTGGTAGGTTAACCCATTCTCCCTCCACCTTAGTCCCCTTCCATTTGTTGACCACTTAAAAGGGCGTCAACTTCCAGTTCCCTCACACAAATCGTCGGCCACGTTAATAATGTGTCCGGCTAGATGAACAAGAGTATGTGTCTAGTGCAGCTTCTGAATGCATTTTCCACATGCATTTTCCACATGCATTCTATAAGATAGCTTCCCAATGTGTTTTATTTACGTAAGCCTTTAAAAAATTCTGACTGAATTTTATAAACTTGAGCAGACTTTGTTCTAAGATAGGCTAGTCAAGTAGTGAATGCTAGGCGATACATATGAGAGAAATGGAATCTGGAAGATGGAAGATGGAAGCTGGAAGATGAAAGATGAAAGATGAAAGATGAAAGATGAAAGATGAAAGATGAAAGATGAAAATTGGAAGATGAAAGATGAAAGATGTAAGATGATAGATGAAAGATGGAAGATGAAAATTGGAAGATGGAAGATGGAAGATGAAATATGAAAATTGGAAAATAGAAAATAGAAAAAAGAGAAAAGAGAAAAGAAGAGATACATCGAACTATTATTAATCGATTCAATGTAAATAATTCCAAATTCTTAATTTTATAAAGAAAATATGATACGATATAAAATTTGATTGATTTAATATATGCCATCCATAGTTGAACAAAATAAATATACTTATTGTCACTTGTGGAGCCACAAGGAATCTTTTAGTGGGGTAGCTGCTGACCAGGAATGTGAAGATACTGAATATCAAAATATAACATGAGAGTACAAAACTTATCAAAGTGTAAGTCTCCTTCTTTAGTGTTATATCAGAGATTATTCAATAAAATTGTATTAAATATTTATAGAAGCCTGTTTAAAGAGACTTCCAAACTAGGCATTTCAGAGTTATTTAAAATAATAAAAGAAATACGTTGTTAAATAAGTTTTATTTTCGTGCAATGCGAACCAAAAGCTAATGCACATCTATCGCTCGTTATACGCCTCTAATAGGTATATATATTTTAATTTGAGTAATTCAATAACTTTTATTGCATTTGAATTGCGGCGCCATTTTATAAATATTCACTTCAGCACCGTCTGAAACGTTACGACAATTGCAGTTAAATAAAAATTGAAAAATGAACAAAACAAAAAAAAAAAGGAAAAAGAAAAGAGAAACAAAAACTTTTAAGTGTTTCCGAAATGGCGCGCAAATTTTGCCAACTGCAGTTTTGTCATTGAAATTTTTATGTTGAAAGTTTTTTATTTTGGTCGTTACGCTTGTTTTGTGTGCTCCACTCGCAATGGCCGTTGCTCTACTACTTATATTTTCACCACTAATATTTCATATATATATGTATGTTTATATATATATATGTTTTTTATTTTTATTTTCTGCACATTTTGTGTAAATGCGCATTTGCAGTCAACTTTAAAGCACGCAGAGTTTTGCGTTTGGGGAAATACTTAACTACTCAACAGCAACAATAGCAACAACAACAACAAGAAAACAAACGAAAAGAAAATAAAAATGTCGAACACTGGAGAGAAAAGCGAAAACTTTGATTTAACTAAATTATATTTATTTTGTCTAAGCATATTAGCAAATTGCAATTGTATTTGAGCACTTTCAAAGAGCAGTTGAGCAACAACCATTCAAATTAATATGCAAAGTTTGCATTAAATTAGCAAAATTGCTACGAAATTTAATTCAATTTGTTGTAAAACAATATTTTGGATATGTTTCATATTAATAACTTGCTTGAAACTAATAAATTAATTAAAATATTTATACATACATATAAACCTATACAATAAACCTGACTTTTATACAAATCAAAATATTTATAAACAATATAAATAATATCATAGAGCAATAAATTTTGAATTAAGATTAAATTGTTAAATTCTTGATTTTTATATTTAATAACATAAATTATGTTGCTAAAAAATTGAAAATAAATTAAAAAATTGTGATCAAAGAAAGGGTTAAGTTTCGAGATACTAAAAGAATGTGATCCTTGATAAATAATACGTTTAAGCTATTTCAGATGAATACCAGAGCCCATAAAGAACACATACTCTAGATCAAGACGGTCTTAGTCGATCTAGTTATATTCGCCTGTCTGTCTGTCCGTCCGTCCGTTGCAGGGCTCAGTGTACCTTCTAGTAAAGCTATAAACAACACTTTAAGCCACTTTCAAGAATTTTGAAATATCTACATCGATGTATTACCACGATAGATGCTGGCCGTCCGAGTGCAGTGGACAACTGTATCAATTGTGAGCTATAATAAAAATATATATTTATTTTGAATAAATTGGCAAAAAGATGTGGCTATGTGACTGCACTGATTAACATGTGATATGGCCTAGTGAAATGCTTCTGGTTATTTGCATTTGGAGTATGTCTAGTAATCGACATAATCTGCTTGCAACATGCAAAGCTGTCACAGAGTCACGTTACAGATTTTGGCCGCTTAATAGAGCAAAGCCCGCGCTGGAGGTTTACAGCAGTTCGTGTGTGGCATTCATTCATTCATTCATTATTTCCGCAGTGTTACGCGCCGTGTGGCGTGTGGGGGTAGCCACGGCCAACCGTCGAACAAACAATTTGATTTTTAAATTTTCGCAACGGCAGAAAACTTTACCCAACGGACGCGCGCGAACTGCTCTCGACGTTTGACTTTTCACAACAGACAAGCTGGCTGGCTGGCCGGCTGGCTGACGGCCTAACGGCGTTAAAAGTTGCCAACTCTACCCATTCCCAAGGCCCGCCACACAGCCCCTGCATCCAGTTAACCCCATCAAATTTACCACTTTGACACAATGAGGGCAGCTGCAGAAGAGAGCAGCAGCTACAGCATCACACAAAATCAAGCTGGCTGAGCTCTGGACCAGCCAGCGGGTTTTTAACAACTGCATTTTTAATAGTCGCACAAAGTGCAATGCGTACATACCTGTCTATCCCTAACCAGGTGCCTATGCTCCTGTCGCTTGATATTTTTTCTATTTTCCAGCCTGTGCTGCATTGATTTTTGTGCCGTTTTTTCGTTTGTCCCTCAACTGGAGCTGGCGCTTAATAAAATATGTAAATCATTTCAATATGCATGGCTTTTGTTTCAAAAGCCAATGCAAGAATAGGAAATTGATAAAAAATAAAATAATAAGAAAAGTAAAAGTTTTGATTCTCAAGGCCTGTTTAAATTTGAGTTTTGTTTATATCATTTGTGTAAATATAAATATATAATTATTATTATTTTTTATTTATAAAATTTAAGGAATTAATAAGAATAAGTCTAGGGGCATACGGAATATTTGTTCATGTTCTGGCTTCATTTTTTCGATTTCATTGACTTTCTTTCGATTTTAATGCAATATTTATAAATATAAAATTAAATTCATTAAACACATTTTAAGCAAATCTATTCGAATTAGTGGCTAAATAGGAGTCCATGCATCACGCTTATCTCTCGCTGAATCTCTTGTCGTTTATCCTAAGACCCATCTCGACTGCTCACGACAAAAATAAAGAAAATAAAACCTTGTTTTTTGCTTTTGCTTTCGCCTTCTAAAATCCACTCATACACCGACCGCAGAGTCGACATAGCTTAATGAAGTCGTTTTGTGTTTCACTTTAGAGGCAAAAGCAATAAATTTACTTTGTTTTCCGCCCCTTCCCACACACCTAGTGCATCGCGACGCTCGTTTTTTTTTGTGTTTTGTCATGCCCTTGTCTGGCCAGGAGAAATGCGAATGCCCGGAATGCAGTAGAAAGCTGGTGGGAGAGCTGGTGGCCTGGTGTTGCGGGTCGCCAACTGAATCGAAGTCGACTGCAGGGGAAAGTGAAAATTCCTGGGAGCACAGGCGAGCACACGCGACCGAACAAATATTTCATATGCTGCTGTCGTGGGAATAGCTGAAGGACCCAGGAGTGCTGGCGACTGCTAGGGACTGCCAGGGACTGCCAGGGACTGCTGCTGCTACTGACGATTGTTGTGCGTCTGATTTCCACGGAAGTCACTTGAATTATTGTTCGTCATTTTTGCGCAAATGATTCGCTTTTGAGTTCGTAACGAACGCAAGCTTTAAGCTTAGCTTTAAATGTAACTTATTGCTTTAAGTGCAGCTTTTATATAGAGTGTTCTCTTCATCAAAATGGTTTCAGTTAAAAATTTACTTCACTTAAAAAAAATGCATTTCAAATTTAAATTTAACTTGAAGATATAAATATATAACTTAAGGTAACCAAGGTCTATTGTCTTTTGTCTTACCTCAACCAAGACAGCCAAAATGTTCGAGAAAGAAGTGAAATATGTTTAAGGTGGTACAGCTCGAAGGCAACAACGAGGACAACGACACGACACGCGACAGACGCCTTCAAGCAAATCTGCCAAAATTATCCCAACAACTTTTTACATGCGTCTAAAGGAAGCAATCAATATGACTGCGGCGCAGGATGCGGCGGGCAGCGGGAGTTGTTGCTTTGATTTATAAGCTTTATTGAAGGCCATCAGCGAGGTGCCCTGTTATTGTTGTTGTTGTTATTATTGTTGCCGCCGCATGTGTGTCATTAAAGATGATTGCGCGCATAGAGCAAGAAATCAGCAGAACAATGCAAGAAGTTGAATATTGCATACCCTAACAAATATATAAATTATCGATGCGAATGAAACAGCAAAGCATTCACACTTGCCATAAAATTGAAATTTTATCTAAGTAACTATATATATAAAATAAAATAATATATATTATATAAATAATATATATAAGTAAAATAAAATGTATTGAACAAATAAAGAAACTTAAAAAAATATAAATCAAATAAATCTTTAGAAAACAGCCTAAGAAAATTATCTGGAAGCGCAGAGTTTTTGGGCTTGCCAGCTTTTGAGGTATTCAGCTATTCATAATCACAATTTTGATAGGTAAAATTATTTAATTATCTGCTTACTTAAAAAATAAATAATTTTATTTATTATAAATTTTGTAGCGAAAGTCTCTATTAAAACAGTGATGGCCACAATTGATTAAAATTAATACATTAATATATTATAATATTTATATATTTATAAAAAAAGGGACGAAATCTTATAAGGATGGCCCATTTGAAAAAATTTAAATACTATTTATAAATGAATCATTAAAAGTGCTGCAGAAATTGCATGAATTGGACTTCGAATTGCTTCCGCAGTGACAGTCGACTTCAGCTCTCCAGATAAATAATAAATCAAATTATAACAAAAAATTTACTTTTTATGTTAGTCTATGACATTTGCAGCCCAAATGATATGTTCCTAAAATATACAGATATAAAAATATTTCATTTTAAGACTTTAGGCAAAGAAAGCTAATTAATACAGTTATGTAGGCTTGAGGTATTGAGCTGTTATTAATTTCACATTTTTACTATTCACCCAATCGACTAGGTCAGCTCACATATGAAATCTCTGTTAGAGTATGTGTTACAGCCTGCAGGCTGTCATCCAAATGCGTCTTCTGTCGAAGGTGTCAACTTGGCAACAATTTGCGCGAAAAAGCCAAACAAATGAGCAACAAATTCTTGGCATTTAGTGATAAAGTTTTGTCTCACTGAACTTTCTTCTTGCATACGAACACTGTACAAATATATTAGAATGTAATATGTTATAATGCATATACATAAAGTTAACTCTGATCAACTTGTTTTGTTTGAATGCAATAATGAATGAATGAAATTGAATTGCTGGAACAGCTAGCCAAATGCAAGACAGCAGACAACATCATTATCATCATCATCACCATCACCATCACCATCATCATCATCATCATCAGTTTGCTGTCAGTTGCATTTACAAAAATTATGAAAATTTTCTTTTGACACTTTTACTGAAATGCAAAATGTTGCCTGTGGCGGCTGCTGATGTGAAGATAAACAGACAGATAGAGATGGAGCGAGAGGCAACGAGTGTGGAGAGAGAGAGAGAGAGAGAGAGAGAATGTGGTTAAGAGTAATACACAAAGAGTGAGAGAGAGGGAGAGGGAGAGACAGGCATGCATTTTCACACCTTTTGTGAGAAATGCTGCACATGAAAGTGTGTGTATGTCCAGGTGTGTATTGGTATATATGTGTATGGGCAGTCAGTTAAACGGCAGTCGAGACAGTTGTTTCATCAGTTGACTTGGCAAATGTGTGTGTCTAATACATTTTCCAGAAAATATATCCCAGTTTAGTTTTCATTTAAGCCAAAGACTAACGACTTGACGAGCTTTTGTTTTGTGTTTCTTGCTCTAAAAATATCTCCTTAAATATCACATTTAAAATAATTTTGATGCTATTTGCTCATTTATTAACTCGAACCCCAAACACAATTCTTAGCTTTCATTTTGTACTTTGTCTAGAAACATTTCTATGTGCACAATTGTTTAAGTCAAATAGCTGCGACTAGTTGACTTGTGAAATATTTAATAATTTATTCTGTCAGCGCAAACAAAAACAAAAAAAAAAAACGAAAAAACTTATCTAGCAAATTGCATTATAAATTCATGACTCTAAATAACATGACAGACGTGTGGCCAAAGACGAAACAGACGCGACTGGGACACACACTATGATGTAGTCCATTGTTTCATCTTTGATTGTTTTTTATTATCAGAGCTTAGAGGCAATTAGCGATGTGTCTGTGGCAGCATTTGCAGTGTTTGGCGACTGGCCAAAATGTCATTTAGTGCCGAAAACATGGAACATTCTATATGTGAGCTAATGGCCAATTATTGCGGTCGAACTGAACTTTCAACAAGTACAAGTTGCGGCTATGCGAATACACATCAAGTGGATTTTATTGTCACAAACTTTCAGCTACTCTTGGAGTTAAGGCTGACACAACAAATCTGAAGAATGCAGAGTATGAATGCAGCAGAGAGATTATATTCATTTTGCTCTAATTAAAAAGAAGACAGGAGCTACTCAATAGCAACTGTATTATTAAATTTTAAAAATCATTTTTTATATTTCTATATTTTTAATTTGCAGATAGCAACGACTTTATTTATTTATTTTCCCTACAAAATCCAATAAACAAAGTCTATAATTTTAACACAATTTTGATAAATAAAAAACAAATTCTTAAATAATATATTTATCAGTTGTGATGGATAATAATGTCTGGATTGTAAATTATTTTCATATAATTTTTACTAATTTTTTCAAGAGTATATTTGTTATTTTTTTGGCTCATTTGAATAGGGGTTGATACTAAAACTATTTATGAAATTTATATTTATATTAAAACTATTTAAGAATATTTATTTACTTTAAAGGACATTATTTTTTCAATATTTAATTTTTAGTCTGCACTCCCTCATTTTAATTAATATGAAATATAAGCCTCAGTAAACAATTTGAATATTTTTCAATTTCACTAAGCGAATTTGTTGACCCGGATTAACTAAGGACGCAGAGTGTTAAGCTTATCTCCTAAGCAAAGAAGCTAAAAATATATGCAATAAAAATCATAAACAAATATTTTTAAATTTTTATAAAAATATAATTTCCTTGTTGCCAAAGCAAAAATCTTACCTTGTTCAACTGTCATTAAGTTTATATCAAAAGCAACCTACAAAAGGTATATTAAATATCTTCTATACATACATACTTTTTCCGCATACTACATTATATTGAAGCAATTTATTTGATCCACTCAACGGGACTATGTTGAGCTAATCCCCAGGCAGTCGGGCATAAATATTCGTATACATTTTAGACGTACGCTCAACTAGCCGTAAATGTCTCGGCTGTCGCTGCCAGGTAATTGATAATTTCTTTTGTTATTAACATATTGCCAGTGGCATGCGTTGGCGTCCTGCTTTTTCTTCGGTTTTTCTTCTAATTTTTTTTTTGCCGCAACTAAGTAGCTTATTTCACGCCTAAAAGGCAGTCAGGACTAACATTTGGTAGTCAGGACACGTACGCCAAGCAGCCAAAGAAAAAAACCAAGCAAATATAATCGACTGCTTGTTTCCTTCTCTCTCTTCCTCTCTTTCTTATTATTTTGCTTTATTTTCTTCTGTTTTTTTTTTTTCTTTCATAGAAGGTCGCTGCTCCTGTCACTTTATATGATGCAGTGTAAACAAGACGGTTATGAGCTGTGTGTGTGCGGGGACGTGGTTGTTGAAGGACTATGAGCCCGGCATCATTATGTGAGAACAAAGAACTTGAAAACTAAATTGCACTTTAAGCAGCCATTAAACATGAGCTGTGACGATGCAGCGTATGTGTAATGTCGCCTGCACTATGTGCTAATTACTTATTTATGCGACTCGAAATACCCTAACATTCACTCACACACACATACACTGACACACACACACACACACTTTGCAAGTGCATATCTTAAGAGCAGCTCTTGCCGCTTCCTCCGGCAACTTTCGTTTTTTTTTTTTTTGAATTTCTTTTTTTGCGTTGAATTGAATTTTTACCTGGCCACATCGATCTGCATCTGGTCAAGTCTCTGACTGCTCTTACATCGCCAGCTCAAGGACAAACTCAATCAGTTCCCAATTGACCGTGTAATGTGGCTCTTTTCAGCACTAGCGGCGGCTGCTGCTGCTGCACTCATTCCTTCAGGCTCAAGTTTTGCGGTATTTACGTGAGCCATTTTCAAAGGAGACCACCTGAGCATCTATCTGTAGACAAGTGAATGGGGTAACAGAGACTTAGTAATTGGAATAAAAAACAGAATATTGCTCTATTTAGAAAAGTCTTTAAAATATATATAAATTTAATTTTATATAATCTTCTATTATTATTACTATTTTTAATCAAATATATATTTTATGAAAACAAGAATATTCTTTTATTAAAATATTATAATAATTAAATATTAGTATTATCTTAAGCATCCTTTTTAAATGTTCAAATAAAACAAATAAAGTACAAAAACAATATTAAAACATATATTTAAATAATATTTTTTTTTATATTTTATATTTTAACATTTAAAATATTATTTTTAAAAAATAAAAAATAAACAAAAAATTAAAAATAAATTAAATAAAAAAACTTAAAAAAATTAAAAAAAAAATGAAAATAAGTGAAAATTTTTAAAAAATATTTATAATTTATTTGTATTAACAAGAAATCGGTAAAAATTAAATATTTATTATAAGTTAAATTTTGTAAAATTTATATTTAAACAATAGCTTATACAATTTAACCACAATTTTTTTGTATCTGTCAAAAATAACAGTATTTAAAAATTGCCAAAGATTTCCAAAATTTTATTTTTAATTTAATACAAAATTTTTTTTATTTTATAAAAATTACATGAAACAATCTATAAAAATATATTAAATTACATATTTAATTTTTATGTAATTTTCTTAAGTGTTTTTTGTCACTTTAGGGAAGCTCAACTTAAGCAGCTCAATTTGCATAAAGTTGGTTAAATGGGCTATCCAATCGCTCAGTTTTAATAAGCGACAATTTTTATTGAGCCACCGAACGTTATTTAATCGAAATCAACGCCGGAATGTGGCCCCAAATGCATTGAAGAATCAGACAAGGACTTCAGCGGCTGCACACACATGTGTGTGTATGTGTGTGTGTGAGAAAGAGCTTTCGAATGAATCCGTGTGCCTGTTGTCGGATGCACAACGAAGCAGCTCATCGATGAATGAAAAAACATATAACGGATGTAAGGCGACTTCATGCCATAACAGATGGCAGTTGGAAACTGGGATGCTGGGCACTGAGAGCTGCAAGCTGTGAAGCAACCTTTCAGCATGACGATTCAATCATGCAATTAACATTGACGTTAATTTGCCTCATCTTTTGGCAACGGCCATGCGGCGTATACTTCATTTGCCAAGCATTAAGCAAGTGTATATGTATAAGTAGTACTCCATATATATATCTGTATATGTACGTATATATATATAGCTGTGTATATGTATGTGAATGTATTTTTTTTTTGGCCAGCCATGTGCAAAAATATCGTTGCTGATTTCCCCGCAGGCCAACGGCGAAGTAATTAATGCGCCTGTCACACATATGAATATGATTATGCCATATAAATGCCAATGCCATCCAGCTATTGCAATCGATGGACATATCACACTGAGTGGGACGTTGCACGACAATCTGGCGTGAATGCATTTCCAGCAACTAATTGAAAATTATCAGGGGAAAATCGAGTGGAACTGCACACAAATTGAATGGCTATAGCTGTGAATATCCATGTAGGAGTAAATATATATATATATATATAAGCTCACAGTCTATAGACTGAAAGAAAGTTTTTCTAGTGGGTATCTATTGAGATGATTATCCCAATTCGATCGAATCAGCGGACTAAGTAATCATATAATTGTGTACTGACGCCTTCTTTTTACTGTTACATGCATTTTCACAAAAGCATTACAACCTGAATTCTCATTTAGACGAAAAGAACATACACAGCTAATGCGAACGAACTGTTCATAGCAATTGTTATTGATAAGAACAAAGTCAATGCCACATATATAGACTGATAACAGAAGAATGATAGATCCAATTAATGCTCAGTTTATTGACCTCCAACGGAGCTCTTGTTGATCAGATTAATAATTCAATAACTCTCAACAATAACAAGGAAAATCAGAGTAAATATTTTAAAATATAGAATCAGAAATCACAAAAATTTAGGAACTTCAGAAAATCAAAAAAAAGATATTGCCCAGCTGCAGAGCTAAATTGGCGGATTTATACAAAATAAAAGTTACTCAATCGAAACCGTATCTTGTGTTTCTAAGCTCGTTAGATCTTGTAGTAACTTCAACCGATTTGTAACAATTTAATGTGGATAAATTAAAAAGCGAATTTCACTTTTCATATAATGCAAATATGTTTTATAAAGCAGATGTTCTCACACCTTAACAAATGATTCATTAAATTCAACCATTTTACTATTTTCATTGTAAATATCAAACCAAGGAATATCTCACAAATCTCTGAAAGTAGTTTTTTCGTACAAATATGTGTGATGGGTGTGGATGTGGGTGCGATTTTGTGTGTGTCGTTTTTGGTTTGTTAGCTTCAAAGTCAATTAGTGTAATTAATTTGACTTCACGCGACCCTCGCACATGGCAAACACAGCACACACACCCACATACACACACACACACAATCACACACAGTCCATTTATCAACAAATGTAAAAAGCGGGCTTACAAAAAATTGCAATCCTTTACATACACTTTGCGTCCTCTCCGTTCCCTTCTCCTTTTTTTTTTTATTTCGCACAAGCTTCAAAAGCCACAAAAATGTTGGCACTCCTCCTCCGCTGATTGCATAGTTCTCTAGCAATTTTTTACGTATTTCTTTTTGCATCAAGCCTCTGTGATTTTCAATCGAATTCGCTATGCTTGCTCTGGCAATTTAATTCACACATTGCGCATACGCCCCATCTGACGTTTCGTTTGTCTGACTGCGCTTTAAGATGCTGACATTTTGCACTACTTTTGAGCGACTGTCGGCAATAAGTGGATTAGCCTTTAAGTTGAATGGCTTATGTAGAGAGAGAGAAAAAAAGAGAGAGTGGTTGGTGGGTTGGCTTAGAGGTGTGGCAGTGGGTTAAAACATTTAAAACACCGCGTGCGGTAAAATAAGCCAAAGCCGAAAGTCTGCCAACAACAACAAAGGTCTAAATGTGTGCAGGTGTGTATGCGTGTGCGTGTGTATTCGTATTTGCACTTGTTAAGCACCGTTAAGCGCCAAATGTATCGCGGCTAATGTGTGTTTTATTGGCTTTATTATTTCACGCCAACTTAGCTAAAGTCCAAAGTCGATAGCAGAACAGCCGCCAAATGAATCCAAAGCCAACTTGCATAATACAGTTTTTAATATGTTTATTAAGAGCAAAATGACACAGACAGAAAAAGAGAGAAAAATACAAAAAAAGAGAGAGAGAGAGAGAGAGAGAGACAGAGAGGGGGAAATTGTGTCTGTTATTCAATTAGTTCCCGTTTCCTGTATTGTTTGTCTGATTTGCTCAATAAATTATGCAAATTTTGCATAAAGTCCCCTTGATTTGTTGCTCTGAAGATGACAGCTTAAAGAATAGAGTGAGAGTGAGAGAGAGCGGGCGAGAGGGAGAGAACTCGTCTAGAGTTAAAGTTATGAACTCCAACACAATCAAAGTCAAACATAAAACGCTTAATAAGGAAATTCAATTATTTTGAAGCTCTACAAAGATTTGCATGCGAATTCTTGAACTTTTTGCAGAAAAAGAATTGACGTACAAAGTTCTTTTCACTAATCAAAGATGAAAGATTATGGCTTCTACTTGTTCTCAGAGTTTTTCAAGAATATATTTCGAAACGAGTCTTTAAAGATATTCCAGAATTCCTATTCTTTATAACTTTTCACTCTGCTTTGATAGCAAGAATAACAAAAAGAATAATAAGAATTTTTTTTTTATTCATAAAATATTTACAGAATACTGTCCTGCTCTTCTACAGCTTGTTCGGCAATTTAAGTCTTTAGTTTAAGCTTATCTTTCCTTTCACCCATTTTCAATATGCCAAAAACATTGATGAGCAAACTTGCTTTGTGTGGAGCATTTCTATTATGCAGTCGCACAGTCTAATTGCAACCGAGAAGAAACTCCAAATAAATACTTAATGCGCCAAGCAAACCAAATCCATGTTTTCGCTTGCTCCTTGCTCTTCTTCCGAGTTGAACGGCTGCCAAAAAAAGAAGTAATAAGAAAAAACCCAACAAAAATTAAGCATCTTAAAAATTTCATAATTTGTCTTGTCATTAAGCGCAACTGAAGCTGAGCTGCTGCCTGTTCCGAATTTGTAAAGAGGACAACGAACGATTGCTGCATGCGGCATGCGGCATGCGGCAGCGAGAGACAATTTCTGTCACTCGTAAATTGTGATGGCGGCAACGAGCCGCCGTCGCATCCTTATTCCTTGATATGTTGCCAAGTGGCAGTCATTGGCTTCGCAGTTGGCTTTTGAATTTAGCTTAACAATTCGCAGATTTACTGCGTATAACCGAACGGAGAAAACCGCGTCGCACAATTTATGCATGTCGCAGATTTGAACTCTTTCCTTTTTTCCTTGTTTTTAGCCCAGTCTCGTTGGCGCCAGCAAATGACACGAATGACGCAATTGCTCAGAGCTGCAATCGACGGCACAAATTAAAATCGAATGAGCAGAGCTTAAGCAACGCCTAGTAAATCTTATCGAAGATCAACCTGAAGTTTTCGAAGAACAAGAAGAGATTCTCAAGTAAAATTATGAATATCTACTGAAAAAATAGTTATTAATAATATGATCAAATAATCAGTAAAAGGAAAATTTTTCATCGCTATTCATTTAAAAATAATTACGGTTCCTTCTTAATATATTTTTTGAACAAACTAAAAGTATATTATAATAAAGTAATAAATAAATATTTAAAAAAAATTATAGTAAAATAAAAATATATAAAATATGAAATAGTAACAGTAAATAAAATAGCAATAATAATAAAAACTTTTTACTTAAAATATTGTTGAGCCATAATTAAAATTATAATAATATATAATAATCACTGGTATCAGGGTATAAAAAGCATACAAAATAAAATTTGATATCAATATTTGAAAGATCTGTTCGATAGGCAGCTCAGAATATCTCCAAGTCGGCCTCTCCCGACTAGTGCAGTCTGGCTTGTAAGTGTTTAATATGAGGGCTAGCTCAAGGGTTAACCCAAGGGATTCTGGCAGAATGCCAAAATCCGGCTAAAGCTCATCGTTCCGTGAGCCAGATTATCAAATTTGAGCTTCCGAAGTTGCATTTGGCAGCAAACAAATATTAATATATTAATTTTAAGAATTATAATATATAAAAAAAACATCAAATTTAAAAAAAAACAGCTTTATTTAATAAATAAAATATTTATATATAAATTCTATCAAATTAAAATAAAAATTACTGTTTAATTTGATTGCTAATATATTTAAATAAAATATCTGCAAATTTTATGCAACCCCAAAGCAGAATAACGAATTTCTGATCAGAAATCAATCAGTGAGTAAGTAAAGCAAATTTTATTATAATATATTAACTCAAAGATCATTTTAAATTCGGTTAAAAACTTAAGACATGAACTTAAACTAACATAATTATAATATATCAAAGGTAAACAAAAGTGAATAAATGAAATTTAGCCCGAAAACAGATTGATTAATAAATCGCAAGCGCCAACCCGGCACATTCCCTCCAGCAGGGAGCTGAGTGCCTATTGATTGACCCAACTTTTTGGATAGCCAGCCCAATGGAGAGCCGAGCGTTGTGTTGATTTATGCGCTAGGTTCTTGAAATAATTTAGCAGCAGTAGGCAGAGGCCGCAGGGCGCAACGAATGCTTGTGCTTTCATCATGGTTTTAAATGCGCCCGATGAACTGGGCTCAACATTTTCCGACTAGCGCTTAAATTATGCAAGTTAATTTGCAGCTGGCTGGAAAATGATGACAAGAAATTCCCGCACACACACACAGTTCACCGCCTGCCCGACTGACTGCCTGCCCAGCTGCCTGCCAGCCTGTTTGGCCCTGTCCGGCTTCTGGCCAACAAGAGTTATTTCCCGCAAACCGGAAGTGAAGTCGACATAAATTGCGGCTAGAAGAGACGCCCGCCACTAACCTCGCCCCCGGCAGCAGCTCAGCTCTAGTTCTGGTCTGCTCTACTCTGCTTTGGCAGCTGAACCCCGGGGCTTATTTAATACAAACAGCAGCCGTCAAGCGGGCGCTGCGGATATGGCGGGGGCGCTAGTCGAAGGTGGACCCACTCCTTGCTCGGAAAAGCTCGTCTGCATTTTCCTGCAGAAATTCAGATTGTTTGCTGTCGACAACTCAGCCTCGTGTTCGTCGCTTTTTTCTCCTTTTTTTATTTCTAACTATGCGTCAATGCGCATTCGAGAGAGTGGGTTGGTCGCTTGTTAGAGCCAACGATGTCGTTATGGCCTCAATAGATTAACGCATTTATTTATAAGCAACACTGAGTGCTAAGTGTGTGTGGACGAGTGCCGCAAAAAGTGGAGCTAAACTTAAGACTTGCCTTTAAAAAGGCAATTGAAACAAAGAATTTTGAAATGCGAATAGCTTAACAAAATATGATAGCTCACTTAACTTTTAATTTATAAAAATAATTTCATTACACTTTAGCTCGCAGCTTTGATTTATCATAGAATTACTTTGAGTCTAAATTTTATTCAGTATTTTATTGGCAGAGCTTTAAAAATTCGAACTACTCTGATTGGTTTTTATTTATTTATTTTTATATTTCATTTCAACCAACTTTTATATGTGATTTACCCTTGATATATGTGTGCGCATACTTTTCAAGTTACTGTCACTGTTTGAACACTCTACCAAACCCATCGATCCACATATTTGTACGTGTTGGTTCAAGCAAAAGCGAAAAAACCCACATTTAGTGAGCGCCCACAACAAACAAAACCACTAAAGTCAACTGCACAGCAATCGATGACCAGGTGAAAGTGCTCTAGGCGATCCTTGAGCTTAACGTTTTGGCAGCTGCGGTCGAGTTGCCGTCAATGACAGCTCAAAGCCATAAATTGCTATTGCCAACAATTAATAATTGTGCTCTCAGCAAGCCTATAATTATTATCTTGCGATGTATAGAATTTTATAAATTTTACAAATAATGCTTATATATATCTATATGTGGGTATATAGAGTGTGGTATAGATTAGTTTAATCTAATAATAAACCTGTTTTGGCTTACAAATACCTAATACAGGTGCCAGAAAAAGTGTTAGAACTTGATTCAAGTCTTAACATAATCTTTAATTGTTTTTATTTAGTTTCATTTTTAAATAAATAAATTTAATTAAATTATTTCACGTAAAATAAAAAGCTAAAAGCTATATTTAGCAACGAAGCTGGTTAGTTTAAAGGCTCGATTTTATGTCAATGTGGCAACATTGAATGATGACTCTGTCTCTCTCTCTCTCTCTCTCTCTCTGTTTATCCCTTTATGTCCTCTCTATTTGTCTCTCTCTCAGTCTTTTTCTCTGTCTTTGTCTCTCTTTATACCTCTTTATCTCCTGTCTGTCTCTCTCTCTCTCTGTTTCTCTCTCTCGCTCTTTATGTATGTCACTCTGGGTCTCCCTCTCTCTTTCACTCTCTCACTCACCCTCTCTATTTTCTCTCTCTCTCTCTCTTTGCTATCTCTTTCTCTTTGTCTCCATCTCTCTGTCTTTCCCATACCTAAAGTCTCGCTTTCTCTGTCTCTCTTTCTGTCTATCACTCTCTAACTCCCACTGTCTCCCTCTCTGTCCCACCCTCACACTCAAATCGTTAGCAGCCTTGAATTTATGCCATGTTAAGATTTTTAAATGCTTTCAAAACATTTTTCTCATTTTCTATTTCTCGCATGTTTTCCTATAATGAAGCTGCAGAGGCGCTCTAGTTGTTTTCGCTTTCTCAGCCGAGTGCCACGCCTTCAATTCTGAATGCCACCAACTGACGCCCTCTTGCATTTTCAGTGCGCAAAACAAACAGGCAAACAAACAAACATTCGGAACTTGTTGTCATGTTTTGTTATTTGTCTGTGGTCGTTTTCATTTCATTTACAGTTACAGTTGAAGTGGCAACAACAGAGACCAGAGCCGACACCAAAAGCCGAGCAGAACGAGGCCTGCATGAGAGAGCTGCTTGATTTCCCCAGGTGCCAAATGGGTAACCGCTCATACCAGCAGCCCCAACCAAAAAAGAAAGAAAACTTCACCCACTCAGCCACCCAAGCAGCCCCAAAAACCCACTCAGTCATCCACATGAGCCCGCATTTTGTATTTTCATATTTTTGCCTGACCATTTGCCACTGTCTTCCGGGCCTTGACAACTGCTAGCTAGCGTATCTGTAGCTGTGTGTGTGTGTGTGTGTGTGTAAGTGTGTGGGTGAGTGCAGTAAAGTCTAGGCATTGGACAGTCGAAAGTTGGGTTTTTGTGTTTTCATAAAATGCATGCGGCTGATTTGGATGGGTCTTGGGCTTATTTGTGGCTGCCCAGATGCACAGATATAGCTACTACTGTGTGCGTGTGTGTGTGTGTGTGTGTGTGTGTGTGTGTGTTGTCGGCTTGTGTTTTTGATATACTTTGGTGCTTGTTGTTGCTTTTGCTTAAGTTACACTGGCAAGCTGCAATTGCTTGTTACCACAATCGAGATTTGTTTATGGCATGAACACTTTATGAATAATTCCAAGCCAGATCACACACAACAACACACACACACAACATACCATGAACAATACACCGCATGCCAATAGTAACTTATGAGTATGGAAAATATGTTAAGCATTTGCGACTTTATTTTATTTTGAGCGGACTGAAAAATTGTTTTTTTTTCTATTTGTTTTATTTCTTCAATTAAATTCATTAATGGCAATAAGTATATAAAGAACATTGAAGTATGTTAAATAAAGATGGTAATGTATCTCTTAATTGTGCAAACATGGTTAAGTGAGAGACTTATAAATGGCAAGCAAAGTTCGGCGATCAGAGTTCGCTCAACAGATCTTAAGAACCATAAAAATCTAAATATATATATATATATATATATATATATATATCATACACTTTTAACATATAATATATATAGCATATAATATATACAGATATATATATATATATATATTTAGATTTATCTGTATATATTATATGCTATATATATTATATGCTAAACGTGTACTGTATATATGATATGTATAAACTATTTTAAGGGATTTTAACTTTTTTTTCGATTTTCCACATCTTAAAAGGTAATTTCGAGGCAACTTATTGATTTATTGCGCCCTCCAAAGAGTCATAAGTTTTTTAGAAAAATGTTACTGAATCCATGGGCAAGATTAGCTTTAATTCAAACACAGAATGTTCAGATAAATATACTACATTAACATTATTTCAATCACAACATATTCAGATAAATATACTACATAATTTATGCGAGCGTTGCCTATACGATAAAATTATAATATTGATAAGATGAGCATACCAATGTGTATTTATTGCAAATTTTAAGTCCCAATAGTAGTAAAATAGCTTACATTCATATGGCGGGACATCAAAACGGGTATTGCAGATAACCAATATACTCTTTTCATTTTGTGAACGTGTATAAAAGCATTTAGTTCCCGGTGCTGAATGTTAGAGGCCAACAACATCATCTGGCTGGTCTTAGAACAATCTATTGTAAATATAAATAATGTATATATATATATATATATATATATCTGCATATATATGTGTATGTTCATATATTGGTATAGCTATACAGACAGAATTCTATATCCTTTCAACTTTTGCTTGTCGCCATCGCATTAGTCGCCAAATACATGAAATTATAGAGTCAGGAAATCTGTTATTATATATATATATATGTGTATGCATGCACATATATATGAACCTGCTCAACCCTTTTTGTTGCCTGTTGTCTGCATTGGCTGCCGTTGTATTCCTATTTTCATGCTGCAGTCGCCACGTTTTCATTTTTTAATTAAATTGCTTGCCAGGCGGGCAAAATATTTGGGAGCTTCCGTAGACTTTGTGTGGTAAATTTACTATGTAATTTCCGCCAATGGCGGCAGCCAGCAAACAGGGGGCGCGGGTGGCGACACACACTTGAATTTTAATGAAAGATGCGGTGGCCAAAATTGTGGCACATTAAGTCATAACTCATGAATGCTGCAGGTTGCTTGCACTCAAGACTTTAAAAAATAATCAACCCTGGCCAGGGCCAGCAGACCTATATATATATATATACATGTGCATATAAAGTATAAAATCTGGCATGCGCCATGGAACGCTCTCAACAAGTTACAAATCTCACGGCTACGTGCCCAAAAAGTCTCTGACAGGAATGCGAACTCCGAACGAACTCCGGACTATGAAACTACGTAGCCTGGCATTGTTATGTTTGTCGCGTAGATCTGATCAATGACCTACGTGCCGCTGGCAGCGGTTGGGCTATTGAGCTGTGCCATTAGGTTTCAATAGGGTAGCTAGCTGGGCGGAAATTGTGGCAAATTGATTGAACTAAATGGCAAATATCAGTCGCCAAATTGGCTGTGACAATGAGCATGAGCTGCCTCTCTCTTTTCTTCTTTCTATATACACATCTCTGTCTCGCTCTCTTTTTCAGTTAACGCGCCTGGCTGGCTAACAAAGCTGCTGGCAAACGCACTTGCAGCGAGACATGTTCTCTATGTGTCAGTCTCAAGTGCCGCAGCCAGACGACAACATACGACGCAACCACTCGAATAATTCCACCTTTAAAGCTGCTTATTGTTGTTGTTGTTGTTGTTGTTGTTGTTGTTGTTGTTGCTGCTGCAAGTCTGGTCTTAAAATGACACAGCCAGAAATGCTCGCATCTATTCATATGCATTAAAAAAATAAGCAAAATTATTTGGCTTAAAAGTTAGCCGACTAAGACAATACCCTGTAGCACTAGCATATCATGAAGATGAAAAAAATATACATAATTCGCAAAAATTAAATTTTATATTATAATAATTTTAAACTTAACTTAAGCAAAGTCCTAAATAAATATATTAAAAATAAAGAAAAATATTTGCTTTTATTTTTAATTTAAAAATATTTTTAAGTTAATAAGAAAATTAACTTAACCAGAGTTATATTAAATTTTGTTGTATCCAGTGCTTACACTCTCATTTCTTCAATAAAAAACAGGGTATACCAGATGGAATAGGACGTGCAGGCGACAGCGAGTGCTGGGCCCACGTCAATACCAGTCGAAAAGCAGACGCACAAATATATAGATATAAGTTAACTTATAACACTTAGTTAGCTTATAACACTTAATGTAAGGTATTATTCAACACTTATTATCGGGTGCTAGACAAGTTAAGGAACAGCCCTGGCAAGGGCAACTCTACTTACGCCGGTGAGGCTATGATTTGTAAAAATATAGATCAGTCTCGTGTTTTAACTCGTACTGATAGGACATGCTAAAAATTGGTGTCATATAAGTAAAAACTAAAAATAGTGAATATAATAAAAAAAACAAGGGAGTCATCTTAGGTTGTCCTTGTGGACCACCCTTCCTTTAATGAGGACCTCGGTCCCCAGGTCTGCTTCCACGGCCTTCTCGACACATAAAGGTGTGAGTTTGTTTCCGAGCCGTCGGTTGGACTTGACCAAAACCTTGTCACCAACATCGAAGACTCTATTCTGCCGCTTTGCGTTCTCCCTAGCTCTGAGCGTCGTCTGAGCGTTTCTGATCTTTTCTTCTATCTTCTCTTGTGGCTCATCAGAGTGCGCCTGAACCACATCAACTGGTCTCTGGTCCACAACCGAATACAATAAGTCGATCCATTCGGTCATCGACCAGAGACCAGTTGATGTGGTTCAGGCGCACTCTGATGAGCCACAAGAGAAGATAGAAGAAAAGATCAGAAACGCTCAGACGACGCTCAGAGCTAGGGAGAACGCAAAGCGGCAAGAATAGAGTCTTCGATGTTGGTGACAAGGTGTTTGGTCAAGTCCAAACCGACGGCTCGGAAACAAACTCACACCTTTATGTGTCGAGAAGGCCGTGGAAGCAGACCTGGGGACCGAGGTCCTCATTAAAGGAAGGGTGGTCCACAAGGACAACCTAAGATGACTCCCTTGTTTTTTTTTATTACACCTTTTTTTTAAGCCGCTAGGCAATTTCGAATAAGTTAGATATAGTTTTCTATTTACCTTTAGCCACTTGGCATAGTTTTTATAAAACATTTTGGTGGCGGGTACACCCGATGCTGGTGATTTAGAGCAGACTAGGTCCACTGAAATGCGACTAATGAATGCCAACAGTAGACGGATAGAAGTAAACACTGAGGTTCAAGACCAACTTAACCAGTTAACATTTGCTGTCAGTGGAGTTCTCGGGATAGCCAAAACTCACAAATTGATTTTATTGATTTATTTATTTGAAACACTGAAACACTGTCCAGAAACAGAATGCGGACGATGGAGTTGCAAAGTTTAATGCTTGCTATTACTCTCGCGAAGGCTCATTGTTAGCCCAAACATTTTGGACTCCTCAGATTTAAAATCAATTTGGCTAGAGGAATCCATCAACACTATACATTTTATAACCAAATTCCCAAAAATTAAAAAGCCTGCAGAAAAATTACGATTTATCCTGTCGTCCACAAGAACCAGCAACAGCTCTATTCGCCCCATAGTTGGATGCTAAGCCAGAACCACAGCATGCAAATCTACAAGCGGAATCGTTGAGGAAACCCCCTTGTTCACGGCACCACCACCAACAAGTAGAAGCTCATCAGCCAGCAACAACTAACGAACTCTTCGCGGCGGCAGAGCCAAGCGACTCTTCATCCATACTAGAACCAAGTCAAGAAATCCCCAAAACACCGCCAACTGCATTAATTCAAGAAGTTTCACAGCCACAGGTTGCTCCAACCGCTGCCCATCTCTGTCGACACCTGCCACGGCTGCCGGCTCATCCTCATCCTCATCGGCAGCGGCGCCCGTCACGTCAACTGCAGCTGCCGGCATTGTCGGCAGTTGCCGCACGGCAACAGCAGCTACTGCTGAACGGCTCTCTGAAGAGCAAGACGAAGACATTTCCTGCGTATCGAGCATCGGTGCGCAGCGAGAGCGACGACAAGGAGTACAGGGCGGCTAGCAGCAGCAGCCAACACGATACCGACGACGGGCAAAAGTCGGCCAAGATCAGCGGCAAGAACTGTAACAATCTGCTGCACAACGCCGGCAATAAGCTAAGCGTGAGCAGCAACTCCTTCGGCCTATACGCAGCATCTGGCATCATCGCCCAAGAGCCCTGTCTCCAGCAACGGCCATCTGAACAAATACTGCCTGACGGACTGACGCGCCGCAAGGCCGAATTCAATCGCCAGCTGAGCGCGCCGACAGACTACACACATCACTCGTCCAGTAACGGCTCATAGCATCGCTGGAGTGGTGGGACACCAGTCATCACGGCCATCACGGGCACGTGCACGGCCAGTCATCGACGGCGCCAGCCACACTCAAGTCGCTGCAGCTGCACAACTTTGGTATGCATCATCCGATGCCAAGGCCCACGTCCACGTCGTGCACCAACAGCTTCAACAGACGCCACATACGTAGGCGCAAGAGCAAGCTTAGTAAGCGCCTGCTGAACGGCGATAGCGAAGAATCAGTACGCTGCTCATACTGCTCCGTATTGAATGTGAATGAGAACGACTTGCGGATTTCATTCGAGAACACCTGCACCGACTCGCTGGTCACCGCTGCTAATATGCGACCAAGGAACCGAAATGGTGCACTTTGATGATGTGTCGTTGTACGGCACTCCGAAAGAGGAGCCATATGCTGTGCTTTAATCTGCATTGGCTTCACTCTTTGGTGGATCATCGACCGCAAAGAAGTCCGCGAAGCACTTGCGAGGAGTCGTCGCTGGAATTGGGTCGGTCGAGGACGACCTTACACTTGAGGGGGGGGTAGTTAGTTAACTTATAACACTTAGTTAGCTTATAACACTTAATGTAAGGTATTATTCAACACTTATTATCGGGTGCTAGACAAGTTAAGGAACAGCCCTGGCAAAGGCAACTCTACTTACGCGGTGA